>NC_141691.1:862620659-863888159 GCF_964263255.1 Lissotriton vulgaris | reverse complement strand
ATATCTCTGTGACAGCGTCCCGGTTAGCGCCCCAGTTCGCATACCAGACGCGTAACGGAACTTCGCGAGGAGAAGCGGATTGGCTCTCCGGTGACTCTCAACTAAGCCTGGGCATAGTTCGCGTAGCCGCACTCCGCGGAGCTACGCGAAGATGCACTTGCACTCCGCGAACTACGCATAGCTCCGCGAGCATGCGTAGTAGCTTGCTTGACCAGTTCGCGAGCCATTTTTCGTCTTCAGGAGCGCCGTGGAACTCTGGAACCTGCTCGACACCACATCTCCAGACGTCGCCTTCCTCACGGAAACATGGATGAACGCCTCCTCAGCGCCCGACATCGCCGTCGCTATCCCGGACGGATACAAGATCACCCGGAGAGACCGCGTCAACGAGACAGGAGGAGGCATCGCCATCGTCCACAAGAACACCATCCGCATCACGACCAACTCAGACGACACCCTCACAGCCGCTTAACATCTTCACTTCCAGATACACACCGACCCCAAGACCACACTCAGAGGCACCCTCATCTACGGACCCCCAGGACCTCGCACACAATTCAGCGAAGACATCGCAGACTTCATCAGCCCTCACGCCCTCGCCTCCGCTGACTACATCCTCCTAGGGGACCTCAACTTCCACCTGGAGAACAACAACGACAACACCACCACCACCCTGCTGGACAACCTCTCCAACCTCGGACTCATGCAACTGGTGAACACCCCCACCCACTACGCCGGACACACGCTTGACCCAGTCTTCTCCTCCAGCAAGTACATCTCCTTCAGCCACTCCACCGGACTCCACTGGACAGACCACAGCTGCGTCCACTTCAGCTTCAGAAAGACCACGACTCACCACCACCCGCAACAGGTTCCCCGCAGGAACTGGAACAAGATCACCACCGACCAGCTCACCGCTTCACTGAGCCAGAACCCTCCCGCCAGCTCAACGGACCCCAACCAAGCAGCCAACAACCTCACACAGTGGATAACCGATTGCGCTCGCCCAACCAGCCTCGACCACTCGCAGTCCGGCTTCCGCACCAACCACAGCACCGAGACCACCCTCATAGCAGCCACTGACGACATCCGAGCCCTGCTCGACAACTGGGAAACAGCGGCCCTCATCCTCCTGGACCTCTCCGCAGCATTCGATACGGTCTGCCACCGCACCCTAGTGCAGCGCCTCAGCAACATCGGAATCCAAGAGAAGGCACTGGAGTGGATCATCTCTTTCCTCACCGGAAGAACCCAGAGAGTCCGCCTCCCCCCGTACAGATCCAAGGCCACCGAAGTCATATGCGGCGTACCACAAGGATCATCACTCAGCCCCACCCTCTTCATTGTCTACATGAGCCCCCTCGCAGCCATCGTACGCCAACACAACCTCAACATCATCTCCTACGCCGACGACACCCAGCTGATCCTCTCCCTCACCAACGACCCAGGAACCGCCAGAACCAACCTACACGAAGGGATGAAAGACGTAGTCGAGTGGATGAGGAACAGCTGCCTGAAACTGAACTCAGACAAGACGGAAGTCCTCATCCTTGGATCATCACCCTCCGCCTGGGACGCCTCCTGGTGGCCCCCTGCCCTGGGCAGCGCACCCAAACCAACGGACCACGCACGCAACCTGGGCTTCATCCTGGACTCCTCCCTCTCGATGACCAGACAAGTCAACGCCGTCTCATCATCATGCTTCAACATCCTACGCATGCTCCGAAAGATCTTCCGATGGCTCGCCACCGAAACCAGGAACACAGTCACACAGGCACTCGTCACCAGCCGACTGGACTACGGAAACACCCTGTATACCGGAACCACAGCCAAACTCCAGAAAAGACTCTAGCACATCCAGAACGCCTCCGCACGACTCATCTTGGACATCCCCCGACACAGCAACATCTCCGGACACCTGAGAGACCTTCACTGGCTCCCCGTCAGCAAGAGAATCACGTTCCAACTCCTCACCCACGCACACAAGGCCCTCCACGACCTGGGCCCCAGGTACCTCAACAACCGCCTGACCTTCTACACTCCCACCCGCCAGCTACGATCGACCAGCCACGCCCTCGCCGCCGTGCCACGCATCCGAAGATCCACCATGGGAGGAAGATCCTTCTCCTACCTGGCAGCCAAGACTTGGAACTCCCTCCCCATCTACCTCCGCCTGACCCAAGACCACCTCTGCTTCAGGAAGCAACTCAAGACATGGCTGTTCGAGCAGTAGCGGACCCCCCTCACCCAAGCGCCTTGAGACCCTCTGGGTGAGTAGCGCGCTATACAAATATCCTGATTGATTGATTGATTGCCTGCATGCTCGGGATGTGTAGCGCGCGAAGTTACCCATGAGGTTTGTCCCGCCAGCTCGCGTCCCCTTATTTCCGGTCACTACTAACGTGTTCGCGAGTTATTCTGTGCCAGATTGCAGTTTCTGCGTGTTCGGCAACTCGATCTTACCGACAAGCATCCTCGCGCACGCGAAAATGCTATTGAGCGCGCGAGAACTACGCTACGCAGCAGTTTGCGGAGTATTCGACAACTTCGCGTTCTCCGCGGAGCGCGGAGTTGCCGAAACTCCGCAAACTCCGCGAACGGAGCGCAGTTCTTCGCCCAGGGATACTCTCAACATTCTAAACAGTCCGGAGCGGCCGCCATCTTGTCTCTCTGTAGGATCGAGAGACAAGAGGTGGAAATAAACGAAGGGGGAAATGAATGAAAGGGGCAAGGTAAACCCCTCCTGACCCCCTAGGATTGATGTGGGGGCTATTAAAGGGCCCCACGATTTTTCGCGGTGTAAGCGCTACCCGGTACGCGAACCGGGTAGCTCACCGGTACGCGAACCGGGTAGCTCACCGGTAGCGTAACGGGAGTCCGCCATCTTGTGTTTCGGACGAATTTAGTCACAAGATGGAGGATAAACAATGTTGGGAATGGGTATAAGGGGGCACGGGAGACATATCCTGACCCCCTAGGTTTTCTGAGGGTGGCTGAGGAGGCCCATATATGTAAAATAAAACACCTTTTTTTTTCAAATTTTCGCACGGTTAGCGCCGGGTCCGCGCACCGGGTAGCGTTCCGGAAAGCGTAACAAGGGGAAAACCAAGGGAAATAGTAAAATAATATTTTAGAGTGCTTTGAGGTAGGGTAGCTCTGAATAGAGCTGTTGTGTTGTGTGGATCATGTAAGTACCAACATGTAGGTACCAATGAAGAGTCTAAAATTCAATGTACACCGTCTCCTCTGTAGATATTTTGTATGTTCTAATATGGGTTATCTAAATGTAAATGTGTGGAAAAGCACTTCATGCTTTAAAGCAATTGTATTTTTGAACTGATTGTTCTTTCCTCTTAGTCCTCCTCTTTGTTTTTTTCCCCACACTCTTCTTCAGCATGATAGTTGATAAATTTGTTCCCTCAAAAAAGTTATATACATAAAAAAATGATATTAAATACATATAAAATATATTTTTCCTTTAAAAGAAGAATACATTTTACAGCTTTTGATATTTGCTATTAAAAAACCATTGAAATTCACTGAAAAAACCATAGGTTATAGACCATATATAGTTAGGAATTAGCATTTACAAAACCTTGAAAATTCACTGAAAAAACCATAGGTTATAGACCATATATAGTTAGGAATTAGCATTTACAAAACCTTATTTTACTCACACAAAACCATTGAAATTTGCATATATAGTTAGTTGCACTAACTATATATCGCGCAACCGCAATCCACTGCTGATCATGTCACATATTACATCATTCATGACATGGTCAGTGATATCACTACATTTGTTGAGGCTAAGGGTGAGAATACCACACGATTCATCACAACGTACAGCAGTAGAGCCTTTATGGTAAGAAAAAGTCTAAATAAATTTTGGCCCATTCTCCATACAGATTGTGATATTTCAAAATGTGTAGATGAGTCACCCAAAATCTCCTTCAGAAAAGCGAAATCACTAAAAGATCATTTATGCAGAGCAGTAACTCCGAAACCAACTAGAACATTTGATGTACAGGGATTTTATCCATGTAGGAATTGCAAAGCCTGCAAAAATAGCCGAAACATGAAAGTGGTACAATTATCATCTGATTCACAACCTTTCACTATACGGGAACACACGTCCTGTAATAGTGACTATGCCGTTTATGCTTTATTTTGCCCGTGCAAGAAAGCCTATATAGGAAGCACAATTAAGCAGGCAAAATTGAGGGTATTAGAACATCTGCGAGCCATTAAAAACTCAGACAAGACCTACCCAATAGCTCGTCATTTTCTGACCCACCACAACCAAAATTCCAATCTGCTGAGTTTTTGTGTACTTACCACCATCAAGCATGATGATAGAGGTGGCAATCGGTTACAACTCCTACGCCGAATGGAATCTAGAATGATCATTGAATATAAAACAATGACCCCGCTAGGGGACAATGGTGATGAGGAGATGGAAGTGCACCTGGGCTAATGCAAGATCCTACCCTGTGTCATTCAACTTATGCATATATGTTCTAAATCCTTAGTGCTACCACAGCTGATCTCTAGGAGTCTGATTTGGTATATGTATAAATTTTGCCCGTTATACTCGATTTTATCCTTCATGTCTTTTACTTTGTGATGTGATGGTTTTTAATTATTTTATTGACTTGACAGTGATGACATATAATTTCTTTTCTTGCAGGTTGGTTCTGCTAAAGGTGAATTATGATTTACATGAGCATAAGATTTTGCTCCGGAACTTATGCCCACTGGGGCTTTATGTTACAATTTGGACGTTTGGTTTTTGGAAGCCTACCAAGGCAACAATGTAACTTAGTTATAGTCCTTGAAGTTGATGGCTAACATATTATTGCAAACTGGTAGTTGGATATGCTAAGTGTGACAATTTTGACTGCATACCCGTTTTTCAATAGACAAAATGAAGTTTATCTATACACCGAAGTTAAAGTTATGCATAATTTGACCATCCACAATTGGACTTTTCTGTTAATTTTGACAACTTCCATCATCCAACATTATTAATTAATTTTCAATTTAAGTTGTGCACTTGCCTAAAACATTAGCATAAACCACAAGTGACATTTGAATATGCGCAATGTGCGCTGAGAAATCCTGCATGTTTACATTTCTAATTTAAATGTATATGTTTTCTTTATGTCTATCACTCGAGAGTCACATGTTTATTTAAATACCCAATGTATGCACACATCCTTAGACTCGTGACAAAGGGAATCCTCCCGAAACGCGTCGAGTGGCTGTTTGCTGCCGATGAAACTAACCTTAATGAAGAATCAATAAAAAGAACTAATGCAATTTGGAGTCCGTGCTTTCCGCATTTTTCCTGGCGTCATCAAAGGGAAAATTCTGTGTGGTGCTTGTTTGAATTATATGGGCTCGCTACCCAGCACGGACCGGAGTTGTTTGCTAGGAGGGGTCATGGCGTGGTTCAGCGGCTGCTGAACTAACAAGGATATATATATATATATATATATATATATATATATATATATATATATATATATATATATATATATATATATATATATATATATATATATATATATATATATATATATTCACTGAAAAAACCATAGGTTTCACACCAGTTATAGTTACCTGGAAATTTTACTGACATAAAACCATTGAAATTTCCACGTTATAGTTAGTTGGACTCACTATAACTTGCACGTGTAATGCACTGCTGATGACATCACATATTACATCACTCATGACATGGTCAGTGACATCACTCATGACATCACTCATGACACCATCCAGTGAATGTGTGTCTTTCAGATAAATAAATATGTTTTATATATGTATGTTAAGGTCGATGGAAGAATATTTGTTTAAATTATTGTCTTAATGGATGTTTTTTTAAAAAAAAATGATTGGATATCTGCCTTATTAAGTGTATCTTAGTGAATACATATATTAGCGAGTAATGTGTAAATATTTAAATATATGTATCAGTGTTTCACTTTGTGTATAAGTGGCTGCATGGGTTGGTGAGTAACTACATGTGTGTGTATATATGGGTTATTAGATGTTTTTTTAGTATCTTTATAATTGTCTGTTTGATTTGGTGGGGGTGTTACTTAGCACAAAGATGCATCAATGACTGAGTCACTGTTTGTATGTGTTTTGAAGACAGCATATGTGTAGGATTGTAAGGGTGAATGAGTGTGTATATGTATGTGTTAGTAAGTGAATGACTGTCTCACTAGTGTCTTTATCAGTAACTACATATGTTTTAATGTAGTATATGTGAGTATTGGTGTATATAAGTGAGTAAATGTGAGAGTGAGAGATTGAAAGAGTTCTTGTTTTAATAAGTATGTGTTTCTATAAGTGATTGTTTAAGATAGTAAGTATGTGTAAGTTTCCTTAGAAGTAAGGTGGTAGTGTATATATAGCTGTATATGCAAATAAATGGATGTTCAATAGTTTATTTGCATGTTTGAGTATGTGTGTGAGCAACTTTTTGAAGACTGTCAGTGTGTTAACGGATGTATAGGTGTCTCACTACATATGATGAGTGAGTATATGTATGAGTGACTATATAGAAGTGTTGGTGAGCGAGTGGATGTGTATATAAATGGTGGAATTACTGAATTGGTTGTTGTATCTGGTATAGGTATGTCCACTTTTTATAAAATGTTATTTTTTATTATTCAAAATGTGTTTTAAGAGTTACTTTACAGTGAAAGTAGGTCAGTCTCTCTGTCACAAGGATGGTGTCATCAGTGATGTCATGAGTGATGTCACTGACCATGTCATGAGTGATGGAATATGTGATGTCATCAGCAGTGCATTACACGTGCAAGTTATAGTGAGTCCAACTAACTATAACGTGGACATTTCAATGGTTTTATGTCAGTAAAATTTCCAGGTAACTATAACTGGTGTGAAACCTATGGTTTTTTCAGTGAATTTGATAGGTTTTTTAAATGCTAATTCCTAACTATAACTGGTGTGAAACCTATGGTTTTTTTGAGTGAATTTCATAGGTTTTTTAAATGCTAATTCCTTTCTATATCGAGTTTCTAACCTTTTTTTTTTTTTTACAATTTGCTGTTTTTTTGTAAGTATTCATTTTTTTTTAATATATATTTTTTTTCTTTTGCGCTCTGGGTGCGCGCTCTGGGAATCTTTCAGATAAGCTCTCCGGTAAGCTTTCCGGTGAGCTCACCTGAAAGCGCACCCAGAGCGCTACTGTCGTTCGTGAAAAAAAATATGAATGAAAAGTTAATAATAATGCAAAACATTTCGTACCATACAAATAAAATCAGTTTTTTTTATAAGGAAAATGATTATGCATTTCTGTAAAAGTTTGATGACGTCACTTCGGCGCGCAACGTAAGTGCCCTCGGAAGCGCCTACGTTCGCGCCGCGTAAACGCACCCAGAAGCGCCTACGATCCCGCCACGTTTGCGCCCCAGAAGCGCCTACGATCGCGCTGCGTAAACGCACCCGGAAGTGCTCCAGAGCGCGCAGCGTAAACACGTCAGGTCATGTGACCCTAAAATAACACTTTTCATTGGTTGCTAACAGTTTTTTTTACAAAGAATGAAATCCCCACCCATTTCCTTCACTTCTTCTTTCACTTTTGTGACTGAAAGACCTGTTTTTTGCTCCTGGATCTTTCTTGATTTACCATGGCTGCCAGAGAATCCAGCAGTGAGGATGAACCTGATTTCATCAATGAAGAGCCTCCTACCCCAAAGGTGAAGGAACATTTTATATGGAAATTTTTTAAGATTCCAGCTGACCAGAAGAAGGTGAATGCTCCAAAAGTGGAGTGCAGGATCTGCAAACAGGTCCTGTCACGGGGTGACCCCCCAAAAAAATACTCATTTGGGAACTTCACGATGATCCGGCATGTGGAGAGGAGGCACCCCCAGAATTATGCCCGGGAAAGTGTCAGGGCTCTGGCACAAGAGGTTCCCAGTGATAGGGCCTCTACAACCACAGGAGGAGCAACTTCTTCTGGGAGGGGGCAATCGCAGGAGCTGGTGCCAAACATTCAACCTGCTTTTAACCATGGTGCCCTCAGATGCAGATACTGCAATCAACTGCTTACCTTTGGAGAACAAAGTGTACAGCTCATGGTTCGAGCATTAGAAAACCATCGCTGCCCTTTCCACCCCTAATTTTTTTTGTTCTTTTTGCTCCTGTTGAGCAGTTTCCATTCCCTGTTTTTGTTCCTGTTTTGAAAAAAGAAGAAAACAAAAAGTTATTTTCAGAACTACCTCCAATTCTCATCAAAGAGCTATATTCTTTAAAAAATGAAAAAGAGTAAGTGAAATGGAGTGCATTGATAATGGAAAGGAAAATGAGTAAGAAAGAACAGAAAGGTATGAGAGGAGAAAGGAAGTGAAGTAGGGGGACTGAAAGAAGGTGAGTGTTGGGAAGGAAAGTAAGGAGAAGAAGAGTGAATATAGGGAATGTTGATGTTCAAAGAAAATGTTGAAAAGGAACGGGAGTGGAAGGGTAAGAAAAGATACAATGCTGGAGTTGAAGGCTGAAAGCCTCATTTATGAAGCCATGCGTCACCTTAACACCACCAGAGCGTCACTTTTTGTGACGCATCAGTCCAGTAAAAAATGCACCTTATTTATTCATATTTACAAAGTGGCGCATCTAGGTAGATGTGTCACTTTGTAAACCCCTGTGCCACATTATTCCTACGTCAGGTGTAATGTATGCAAAAGGGACGTATTGACGCAAGAAAGGGTCGTAGAGGTGACACAGTGAATAAACTGGAGGCCTCATTTCTGAAAAGTGACGCATCGCTACGTGAAAACAGCGCTGCGTCACTTTTCTGGGCGCACTCCTTATGACATTCCAGATATGTCATATTTTATTTATGACTAATCAATTCGCAAGGAGTTACAGATATGTCAGTATTTCTGACGTATCTGTAAACACAAAAGTAACGCATTGCTGGAGTGCGTCACAAAAGTGACGCAACTCCAGTAATGTGTCCTTTCACATGGAAAAAGCACCATGTGAAAGGTCTGCTGTGAAGCAGGCACAAGATTTTGACGCAACAGCATCCTAAAAGTGACGCAGTGAAATCTCAAAGATTTCACTGCGTCGCTATTACAAAGCTTTTTGCGGGGGAACACCCCCTCTGCATACATTATACCTGACGCAGATATAATGTGGCGCAGGATTTTAAAAAGTGACCCATCTACCTAGATGCGTCACTTTTTAAATATAGCGCAACGAGGCGCATTTTTTTACACTGCTGGTGCGATGCGTCACTTTTCTGTGCGCACTCCTTATGACATTTCAGATATGTCATATTTAATGTATGAGGAATCATGTTGCAAGGAGGTACAGATGTAAATGTAAATGTGTTGTATTTGTATAGCGCGAACAGTAACCCGTAAGTATCCCGGCGCTTGTACTCCTACCACAAGGGAACCCCTCCTGGCTTTTCCTTGTGAGGAGTCCACTCCTGGGCATCCCATGGTGAAACCAGGCATCCCTTGTGTATCGGGGGCCGTTGTGGAGACTAAGCAAGCTATTGCCCAGAGTTGCAGCGTGGGGCCCATGCTTAGATTCGGCACTGAGGCGAGAATATCTGGTCAGAGGAATTGAAGCCCGATCCCACCGAGGCGGGAATCGAACCCTGGTCCCTGGCCAGCACTCTGCATCAAGGTCTGCCGCTCTAACCATTGAGCCACACTTCTCCACCATTGAGCCACACTTCTCCACAGATATGTCAGTATTTCTGACGTATCTGTAAACACAAAAGTAACGCATTGCTGGAGTGCGTCACAAAAGTGACACAACTCCAGTAATGTGTCCTTTCACATGGAAAAAGCACCATGTGAAAGGTCTTGCGTCAGTCTAACACCTGCTGTGAAGCAGGCGCAAGATTTTGACGCAACAGCATCCTAAAAGTGACGCAGTGAAATCTCATAGACGTAGATAATCTATCTAGATGCGTCACTTTTTAAATATAGCGCAATGAGGCGCATTTTTTTACACTGCTGGTGCGATGGTGCTTTCCCCTTATGAAAGGACGCATTACTGGAGTTGCGTCACTTTTGTGACGCACTCCAGCAATGCGTCACTTTTATGTTTACTTTTAGTTCAAAAATACTGACGTATCTGTAACTCCTTGCGACATGATTCGTCTTACATTAAATATGTCACATCTAGAATGTCGTAAGGAGTGCGCACAGAAAAGTGACGCATCGCACCAGCGGTGTAAAAAAAGTGCACCTCGTTACGCTATTTTTAAAAAGTGACGCATCTAGGTACATGGGTCACTTTTTAAAACTCTGCGCCACATTATATCTGCGTCAGGTATAATGTATGCAGAGGGGGCATTCCCCCGCAAAAAGCTTGGTAATAACAACGTACTGAAATCTATGAGATTTCACTGCGTCACTTTTAGGATGCTGTTGCGTCAAAATCTTGCGCCTGCCTCGCGTCACTTTTATGTTTACAGATATGTCAGAAATACTGACGTATCTGTAACTCCTTGCAACATGATTCGTCATACATTAAATATGACACATCTGGAATGTCATAAGGAGTGCGCACAGAAAAGTGACGCATCGCACCAGCAGTGTAAAAAAATGTGCCTCGTTGCGCTATATTTAAAAAGTGACGCATCTAGATAGATGCGTCACTTTTTAAATATAGCGTAACAAGGCGCATTTTTTTACACCGCTGGTGCGTCACAAAAAGTGACGCACAGGCGGCGCAAAACAGGCAGCGCAAGGCCTTCATAAATATGGTCCTGGATTTTCCCCGTGCTTCGCTCCCGGTGCGATTCCCGGAGCGCGTACCAGGCGCTTCCCCCTCGCAAATCGAAAAAAATAAATACAAATTTTAATGCCCCGCAGGACCCTATTTTAGCCCCCACATCAAACCTAGGGGGTCAGAGGGGGTCTACTCTGCCCCCTTATGGTCATTTGCCCCTTTTTTTTTCAAACCCCTTGTGTCTCGATTTTACCGAGACACAAGATGGCGGCCGCTCCAGACTGTTTAGAATGTTTACAGACACCCAAGAGCCAATCAGCTTTCTGCGCGCAAGTCGCGTGTCGCGCCTGGAGCGCTCTCCGGTGCGCGCACCGGAGAGCGCCTATAGATATAGATATTTTTTTGAACCTAAATTACTCAAAATCTACTGGAGCACATATCTTGAGACATAGCAAAGGCACATTGGGCTACCAGTCCCTACAATTTTGCCAAGTTTGGTGTAAATCCATTCAGCCGTTCGGGCTAAAAGTGAAATCAACCGCCCTATGGAAATTAACATGGGTAAAACGCGTTTTGGGACCCCCCTTTTATCTCGGCCCCCGCTTGACGTATCCCCCCCAAACTTTCAGGGAAGGACCGGAGCTCGACGAGGCCATTTCCAGGAAATTTTCAGGCAGATTCGTCAACCGGTGCCAAAGTTATTCCAAATAGAATTTTGAGATTTAACATTGAAAAAAATCCTAACTATAACTACCTACTGGCGATATATATATATATATGTATATATATTACCTACTAGCGGTCGCCAGTAGGTAGTTATAGTTAGGATTTTTTTCAATGTTAAATCTCAATATTCTATTTGGAATAACTTTGGCGCCGGTTGACGAATCTGCCTGAAAATCTCCTCAAAATGGCCTCGCGGCGTTCCGGTCCCTCCCTGAAAGTTTGGGGGGGATTCGTCAAGTGGGGGCCGAGATAAAAGGGGGGTCCCAAAACGTGTTTTCCCCATGTTAATTTCAATAGGGCGGTCGATTTCACTTTTAGCCCGAACGGCTGAATGGATTTCCACCAAACTTGGCAAAATTGTAGGGACTGGTAGCCCGATGTGCCTTTGCTATGTCTCAAGATATGTGCTCCAGTGGATTTTGAGTAATTTAGGTTCAAACAAATATATATATCTATGGCAGCGCCCCGGGAGGCGCTCCGGGGAGCACTCCGGGCGCTTTACGCGACTTACGCACGGAAAGCTGATTGGCTCTCGGGTGTCTGTAAACATTCCAAACGGTCCGGAGCGGCCGCCATCTTGTGTCTCGGTATGATCGAGACACAGGAGGTGGCCAAAACAAAGGGGGAAAAGACCATTAGGGGGCAGAGTAGACCCCCCCTGACCCCCTAGTTTTCATGTGGGGGCTATAAAAGGGCCCGCGGGGCAAAAAAAAAATATATTTTTTTTTTCGATTTGCGCGGGGGGAACGCCCGGTACGCGCACCGGGGAGCGCACCGGGGAGCGCACCGGGGAGAAAAGAGAATGGCAGAGTTTAAAAATGTAAGTCATTTTATATAAATGGGAGGTAGTTCTGAAAAGAACTGGTTTTTTTTCTTTTTGTTGTTTTTTTTTTTTTAACATTTTTTACTTTTCATGGCTTTTCTGAACAGTTTTATATTTTTTTTGTATTTTCTTGGGGGAGCAACAAAAAACAGGGAATTGTAAATGGCTCAACTGGAGCAAAAATTTTTTTGCAAAAAATTAGGGTTTTTTCAGGCACTTATGGTTCTCCCCAGCACAGATGATAAGTTTAACACTTTGCTCACAATAGCAAATTAATTTACCACAATATCTGCACATGATTTTAAAATCGTTAAATTTGGGTTGTATGATAGGCATTGTCTCTGTTGCCTCTGAACCCGATGGAGTTGGTTCATTTGATGTTGAGGGTCTAGATGATGATGGGGGTAGCTTACTGCAGAGTTCCCTTACCTCTGCAGCAGAATAGTTGATTGGGTGCCAACGGATCATGTGCCGAATCATGGTATGATTCCCGAAGGAATATTTTTTGTTAGGGTTCCCCCTGGACAGCTCTGCATCACAAATCAAACAAGTCACCTTCGCAGCGTTGACTTTTTTGAAACCCCTTGGGATTTTGTAGAACTGCCATACGAAGTGCTCTTTTGGTTTGTAGGGCTGATGAACTTCTTGCAGGAACTGCCTTGGGCGTTCCTCCTCTTCCTCCTCCTCCTCCTCCTCTTCTTCTTGACCACCAATGTGATCTTCTATCTTCTGGTGGTCTTTTTGATGGTGGTGGTGGGGCAGATGCTCCAGCTGCTGCTGCGACTGTAGCCATTTTTAAGAAGAATATATTAGAGACAGATCTCCAAACAGGTCTTCCTCAGTCAAAGGACAAAGTCAGAATAAAGAAAAAAGGAGGGGGATTTCATCATTTGGAAAAAAAAACTGTTCTGGACCAATGAAAAGTGTTATTTTCAAGTCACATGACCAGGGCTTTCATCATTTGGAAACCAAAAGTGTTTTGAACCAATGAAAAGTGTTATTTTCAAGTCACATGAGCAGGGCTTTCATCATTTAGAAACCAAAAGTGTTTTGAACCAATAAAAAGTGTTATTTTCAGGTCACATGACCCGACGCGCTTACGCTACGCGACCCGGGGCGCGTTAGAACGTTTTGCGATTGTATGCGCATGCGTGCTTCCGGGTGCGCTTACGCTGTGCGTCATATGACGTATAACGCGGTTACGCAATACGTCACAATCATGTTTTCGTTCGCGATATTGGCGCTTAGGGGACGCTCCCAGGGGCGCGCCCCGGGGCGCTTCGAACGAGTACGCTCTCCGGGGCGCTCACCGGGGCGCGCTCCGGGAGCGCTCCTAGGAAGAAAAAAAATTTAAAAAATAACAAATTTTGGGAAAAAATGTGACAAATTGTAGGGACTGGTAACCCAATGTGCCTTTGCTATACTCAAGTGGTTTTTACGAAAAATAACTTTTAAAAAAAATATATATTGTGCTACATTGGGGTATATATATGTTACAGCCCAAATGTAGCCCAAAGATGGCCACCAGAGACAAAAAAATACTAATGTAGCCCAAATATCAGCCATATGTAGCCCAACTATAGCCCAATGATAGAATGTACCAGAGTGTTCTCAAGAACATCTAGAGCATTAACAGTCTTACTTATAAAGTGAGACTTATAGTTAGGAATTTTGCATTTAAAAAACCTAGGAAATTCACTGAAAAAACCATGGGTTTCACACCAGTTATGGTTAGGAATTAGCATTTAAAAAACCTATCAAATTCACTGAAAAAACCATAGGTTTCACACCAGTTATAGTTAGCTGGAAATTTTACTGACATAAAACCATTGAAATTCCCACATTATAGTTAGTTGGACTCACTATAACTTGCGCGTGTAATGCACTGCTGATGACATCACATATTACATCACTCATGACATGGTCAGTGACATCACTCATGACATCACTGATGACACCATCCTTGTGACAGAGAGACTGACCTCCTTTCACTGTAAAGTAACCCTTGAAACACATATTGAAAAATAAAAACTAACATTTTCCAAAAAAGTGGTGATACCCATACCAGTTACAACAACCAATTCAGTAATACCACCATCTATATACACATCCACTCATTCACCAACAGTTCTACATAGTCACTCATACATATATTCACTCATCATATGTAGTGAAACACCTATACATCCTATTACACACCGATAGTCATCCAAAAGTTACTCACACACATAATCACACATGCAAATAAACTAATGTGCATCCATTAATTTGCATATACAGCTATACACACACTACCACAAACTCACTCTTTTAAACAATTACTTATAGAAATACATACTTATTTAAACAGGAACTCTTACAATCTCACATCTACTCACTTATAAACATCAATACTCACATATATCACATATGTCGTTACTGATAAAGACACTAGTGAGACAGTCATTCACTCACTAACACACACATATACACACTCATCCACCCATACAGTCCTGCACATATGCTGTCTTCAAAACACATACAAACAGTGAGTCAGTCACTCATGCATCAATGTTGTAAGTAATTCCCACACTAAACAATACAAACACTCATACTGATACTAATAAAGCATCTAATAACCCATGTACATACACATGTACCTACTCACCTACCCATGCAGCTACTTATACACAAAGTGAAACACTAATACATATATTTAAAATTTTTAACATTACTCACTAATATTTATTTTTCAGAAAGACACACATTCACTGGATGGTGTCATCAGTGATGTCATGAGTGATGTCACTGACCATGTCATGAGTGAAGTAATATGTGATGTCATCAGCAGTGCATTACACGCGCAAGTTATAGTGAGTCCAACTAACTATAACGTGGGAATTTCAATGGTTTTATGTCAGTAAAATTTCCAGCTAACTATAACTGGTGTGAAACCTATGTTTTTTTCAGTGAATTTGATAGTTTTTTTTAAATGCTAATTCCTAACTATAACTGGTGTGAAACCTATTGTTTTTTCAGTTAATATAAGTGTATATATATATATATATATATATATATATATATATATATATATATATATATATATATATATATATATATATATATATCCACAAACAATGACTGCAAATTGACACGAACCACAATCCAGGTCATAAATCACAGCGCGGACACTCTGGATGAAGAATGAGATATGCTTATTCACACAAGGAGTGAAACATTACCCAAGGCGTTTCGGAGGCAAAAACACTCATTGATCACGGGTTGTAATGAGTGATGTCACTGACCATGTCATGAGTGATGTATTATGTGAAGTCATCACCAGTGCATTGCGGGCGAGCGAGTTATAGTTAGCTCAACTACCTATAACGGGCACATTTCTCCAGTTTTATGTGAGTCAAATGTCCAACTAACTATAACGTCTCTGAAACCTATGTTTTTTTCAGTGAATCTCAAAGGCTTTTTAAATGCTAATTCCTAACTATAACGTCTGTAAAACCTATCTTTTTTTCTGTGAAATTTCAAAGGTTTTCTAAATATCAAACTACTATTGTCCTATTTGCCATCAGTACTGTTTTTTCTAACTTTTTGACTACATAAAAGAAAATAAACTGTAAAACTGTTGTGGAATGTAATATATTTCACAAATTACAGTGTTACTTATCAAATAATACAACATATTTTAACATTTTGAAAACCTATTTTTCTCCCTTTTTTGCTGTTATCAGATTCTACTTAACTTTACTATTCACAGTGATGTTAGTGAAGTATCATCATAAACAGCTGGGGATAAAAAATAATCAACTAGATTGTTAAAAAAAATACATGACTAATTCTTGCAAGCACAATACGAAATTAACAGAAATATTATATCCAATACTATTTCCTATTTTTAAATATCTCCTTTACTTTGTAGTTTCTGTTCACATTTTTCCTCAAGGTCAAATAATGTGTCCACATTTTTTTTTCAAATTCATCCAGTATGAATTCCTTAAAGCATCTACACATTTTCCCTCCTGGCTGAATAATGTATCTAAAATCTTTGTTTCAGAAATAGCAAGTATGAGTTTTCATTTTCAAGTGTGTATCGTTGAAGTGACTCCAACCATTATTACGCTTTAAATAAACTGTATAATGTCCACTTGTGGTAATACTTCCAGCATGGTTGCAAATGTTCTTCCAAAATAGATTCTTGACTAGCAACAATTTTTTTTATTTTGAGTTCCACTTTTCTTCCATTTGGTCTACAGTGTTGCAGCACTATAATCAAATACTTTCCATATCTTTCTAGGCATAATATAGATAGCATTGTTGATTTACAACGAGAACAGATAATCTCATGATCAGCTACCTCCACATCACCTCAGTCAGTGACCTAAATGATTACTACTCTGCTACAATGTCGAATATCTTGGATGACCTAGCCCCTCTTAAACTAAAATGAACACAAGTCAACGATAGAATCACATGATCCCTCCGACAAACTGAAAGAATCTGGAGACAACACTCCTCGGCAGATCACCTAAAACTTCTTCGCCAGGCCAAAAATACTTACAACAAGAATTTGGTCAACTCAAAAAGAGTTTTTCAGAGCGGAATTAGGAAACGCCCAGAACAGACCACGCAAACTCTTTGAGTTGGTCAAACTCCAATCAAACAAACTGTCCAAAACCGTGAAAGAAACCCCCAAGTCTCTCATCTCATCCGAGGATTTCTCCTCGTTTTTCACAAACAAAATCAAAACCTTAGATATGGAACTCAAGGCTGCCTCATTCCCCCCTCCAATCCTCTACCTTCCAACTCCTCTCCCCTTGCCGCCACGGTCCTCACCGAAGAATCAAGCACACTGGTCCGAATTCACACCTTACGATGAAGACGCTGTCGAAAAAATCCTTTTCACCCTGAACCCTAATAACCATTTCAACGACCCGCTCCCCTCAAACTGTCTCGCGACCGTTGCCAAATACATAATTCCCAGCTGGACTGTGATAATCAATGCCTCTCTCCGACAGGGATCAATTCCGACCTCGCTGAAAGCTGGCCAAGTCCTCCCCATTCTGAAAAAACCATCACTGGATCCAGCGTCCCCAGAAAACCTCAGACCAATTTCCAACATTCCTCTCTTGGTCAAAGTGCTGGAAAAGTGTGTACAAACACACCTTAGGCACCACATCAACAACTTCCATCTTCTCAACAACTGCCAATCCGGCTTGCGACCGGGACACAGCACTGAAACAACCATGCTCCACATTGTCGATGACGCTCTTCAAGCCCTTGACCAAGACAAAACCTGTCTCCTAATCCTCCTGGATCTATCCTCGGCCTTCGACACGGTCAACCACGAGATGCTACTCGAACGCCTCAAATTGAGGATGGGATTAAATGGTGCAGTCCTTGACTGGTTTAGTTCCTACCTCCAAAACCGTTCCTAATCAATGGCGATCTGTCTGCTCCTTCCGTTGTCATGGTGGGAGTCCCTCAAGGATCAATGTTGTCCACCACCCTCTTCAATCTCTACTTAGAACCCCTTGCCGAAGTCCTTCGCATTGCAAATATCTCCTTCCATATGTACGCTGATGACACTCAGATCTATATAAAAATCTCTTCTCTTGCGGAGATCCTCACCTTGAATGAGGCTCTGAAGCTGACCGTCAGATGGCTCTCCTCCAACCAACTCAAACTCAATGCCAAGAAAACTGAGTTCCTTTTATTCTCCCCGCCCAAGAGCAACCCCGAGATTCAGTCATGGATTAAAGCCATCACAGCCTTAAACTGTTCCCCAACCATTGTGGACTCGGCTAAATCGTTGGGAATTACCTTGGACTACAACCTAAACATGCGAGACCACATCAACGCAATGGCCAAATCGTCCAGATTCCACCTGAGCTACCTATGGAAACGGAAACCTTTTCTTGACCCTCCTGACCTAAAACTAGCAGTACAATCACTAGTTATCTCTCGACTGGATTATGGTTGCTCCACCCTCTCCGGCTTACCTAAGATCTCACTGGCTCCCATCCAAGCCTGCCTCAACGCAGCCGCCAGACTTCTTACTGGCTCCAGAAAATTTGATCATATCACTCCTCACCTGAGAGCTTTGAAATGGCTCCTCCTCGAGGCTAGGATCCACCTCAAACTGGGATGCATCACGCACAAGGACTTACACTCTAACTCCCCGGCGTATCTTGCACAGAAGCTGGTGATATCCGGTGGAAGCAGAAACTTACGATCGACCAATGCCCTCCTCCTCCTGCCTGCACGCTTTAGGAAAATAAAAACCTACAATCGGGCTTTCACTGGGACTGCGCCAAAAATATGGAACTCCCTCCCCCCTGATAACAGAAAAATCCCTTCCCGGGCACGCTTCAAAAAAGAGGCAAAATCCTTCCTCATGGGTAAATTCCTTGGATAAACCTGTTCAACAGCTACCTAAGAGACTAATGCTTCATCCTGCGACCCTGTACAGGACTCGTGCGTTATCCTACCTATTGTATGACCCTGTTCTCTGTAAAATGCCCTGAGGTATAGTTTTCCCCTATCCCTATTGTACTGTACTTATGTGATATCCTGCCTTCCCCATGACCCATCGCTGATGTACAGTTTTTCTCCTTCTGTATTACTCTATGAATATGTAAAGCGCTCTGATACCCTCACGGGTCAAGTTTGCACTCTATAAAACCTTAAAATAAATAAATAAATAATAATTAATAATTTGGAAAATGGTACAGATTTGCAGTCAGGAGTTGTTAAAAATAGAAATCTCTGTCAACTATAGTGCTTGAAGTTAAAGAACACTGTTCACATTTATGTTTCATTTGTAACTGAGTCCAAATAAACTCTCAATCTGAATTCCTTCATCTTCTAGTACTCCCAGCATAACCATCAGAAATTCTTGTGCATCTGGTTGCATATTAGCACTGAATGTTAAAGATCCAGTACATGTATCCAACAGTTGGCGAATACCAGAAACAGAATGGATCTTACTTCTATCAGTTCTCAATTCTTGAAATAAAGTATAAAGTGCCGAACATAATCTTTTTTCCTGACTTTCCATAATTTCACCATAAACATCTTCATGATAAAATATAATGTTTAGAATAATATTACCATTGCAGTTGACACCAAAAGCATTTTCTAATTGGTATCGGACAACATCATCACTTGTTTGTATTTTCTCTTGATTTTGTTTCTGCTTTTCAACCATCGTTGATTCTTCAACATGTTTACATTTTGAACACACAACACGTTTCTCATAAATAGGATGTTCACCTAAACTTGGAGCCTAAAACCTTCTAAAACAATTATATTCTCTTACACAATTATTATCAGCACTAACCTTGTTGTCATCAAAATCAATTAAATACTAACCAGACAACGTTCTAACTCGAGATTATGCAACATATACCATTCCCTCTTTAAACACAGTTCTTCCTACATTTATCAAAGCAGTAGCTACACTTAAACCTTGAGATTTATGAACAGTTATTGCATATGCTAAACAGAAGAGAAACTGGTTTCTATGAATATACAAGTCTTTTACTAGTAAAAAACGTGCAGCAGAATGCACAATCTGTCTTACTTCTGTAATCTGATCAAATTTAACTTTCAAGAATTCAATTCCATTTCTATTTTGATATTTCACAAAATCAACAATTTTCACCATTGCTCCATTCACTAAACCTTCTTCTACATTCAGATTACACTTCAAAATTACCTGACAGTTTAAACATACATCTACATTTTTTCTAAGCCGGCAATTTTTTATACAGACTTTTCCAAAGAATCCAATTTAGTCTGTAGTTTTTCTGAAAGAAGAATTGTTCTTTCTTGATGCTTGATTTTATCAATATCTTCAATGTAAACTATTTCTTGATTTTCCAATTGTATAAGCTCTCTATTAAATGTATAACACTCTTCCACTGTAGGCATTAAGCAAAATATAGACTTTCTTTCTTTCATTTTCTTATACATTACTTCTGCTGTCTGCTGGTGTGTTTTTATTTGTATACAAGTGCTTTAGTAGACAACTTTGAAAAGCTTGTTTACCATGTTTGCTTTGAACACCAATTCTTACATCTCTTAGAGTATTAGCATAATCTTCATCTCTTGCTTATCGCATATTCTGAGTGAGTTCTTTATATTCAACATGTAACCACAGATTCACATTTCCAATACTTCCCAAAGATTTCTTAGTGTTTTCAGGTGGAAGAGTTTAAAAACACTGGTTCTCCTCTTACAAGGCTTAGTTGTAGCAGATCTCCAAATACAATTAAATGTTTTCCTCCATTGAGAACGTTGTAATCTGTTTTTAATACCTGTTCAATTGTTAGGTGTACAAAAGCAAGCATTACCTTTGAGACCATGCTCACCTCATCAATAATAAAAGTTTCATTATCTTCAGCACTTTTGACACTTCATAAGAAGCTTCTCCAGACAACTTCTGATATTCTAATTTATTATCATGCTCAACTGGTAACATCAGTAATCTATGAAAAGTAACTCCTTTAACAGTGTGTGCAGCTATTCCAGTTGGAGCTGTTACCACACATGATAAATGTGAACCAGTAGTTTTTTGAAGATAACTGGTCAAAACTTTAATTTAAAAACTTTTACCTGTCCCAGCTTGACCACTGATGTACATCAGAAGAGGTCTAGAAGATGAACACACATATTCTTTTATTATGCAACATACAATGTTCTATCTGTTCTTTCACTTGTACATATATTTCTTTCTGTTCAATATTTAGTTGTTCTTCTAAGTTTTCCAATGTAATATTCTACTCATGTGCTTGTAGCATTGTAATTACGACTTCATGCATAGCAATCACTGCTTCATTTTCCAGTATTGGTTGTCCAAGAGGATCTTGACTACGTGGATCACTACTTTGACTACCTTGAGAACTTTCATTAGCTATTTCAGCTGTAATAGTTTTTTCCTGTTCAACTTCATCATTCAACATTTTTTAATATGTAGGGAAAATTGTACATGCACTGCCATCTTTACATGCATTAAAAGAATCTTCATAGCATTCAAAGGCTCCAAGTAATTCACTTTCGCTACACCATGGTTTAAAGAGTTGGAGAAGTGCTAAATAGTAAAATTCTCGCTTATCTGGAGTTTCACAACTGAGTTTCTTGTGGTTTATAAGATTACCCTTTGCATGTTTTACTAAACAACCATGACATCCAACTACTGCATATTTTCTTTCTTTTAAGTTCTGTTTAACTTTTCTTTTGAAGCTGTAATGTTGAAGTACTTCATACAGACATAGCTGTTCCAGATGTCAACTACTTTTCGGTTAGAATGTGTCCAACATATAAGTTTTAAAAATGTCTGTACTGTCTGCTTCATTTGCTGCCAAATCTTCAATTTCTTCAAATGATTTCAACACTTTGTTTTGTTTGCAGGCAAGACCTAAACTTACCCTAATTATACCTTGTGACTTTGAATATAAACTTGAAGAGCACAAGCGTTCTGAACATTCATGTGATCCAATTTCTCGGTGGGAAAGCATTTTCAAAGTAAAGCTGTCCAATTTTTTTTGCAAAGGCTTTTCTCTTGTGCAATTTCTTCCCACATTTGTTTCATCTCTGTTTTTTCTGATTTTGTTATGTACAATGTAACATAACGTGCAACAGCAATTGAGTTATCTGCAACATTCTGGATGTCCATGTTCGCATTTCACATTTTTAAACTGACTGGCTTGTAGTCATTGATATACTTTGACACTTCTGTTCTTTTTAAGTTGTAGGTATTCTTTGGAAATTTCCAAGTTATTGTGTGCATTACAGAAAAAAATTACTCTTCCTTTACAAATGACTGGACGTGGAAAACCAAACCGACATTTTGTGTCAAATTTTTCTTTAGACTTGTAGTTTCTCCTGCAGTACTTTCCAAATGATGAGTTTGGAAACTTAATACTTGCTGGCTCAAACTTCTATCTCCTTCTTTTGGAATCTCACAAGTCACATACTGTTCGATGAAAGACAATACTGTTTCATCAGAATCAATTAGGTGCATCCTTGATCTATAGTAGCATATGAATATGAGGTACACCTCTTGCTTGGTACTCCTTTCTCCAAAAGAAATCGGTAAATTCTCCAAGAGGTGGATTATTTTTATTGCAGATAAAAGACATCATAGCTTGAAACCTATGATTAAAATATCTGCACACGTTTACAGGATCCAATGAACACAGTTCACCAGGAGTCTTTATTTCAAATTTGTTTTATATTGGAAGTCACTTCTCTTAGAAACTCAAGCAAATCTTCCCATGCATACTCTGCACAGCTAAGTGTGACAAACCATGTTGGTGTACCTACGATCCGTAACATACACTTGAGTTCTCCATGACGACTGTATCAATACTCATTTGTTCCTCATTGACATGCCATCAAATTAATTAACTGTGCTTCTAAATTTTCAACTGTTTCTTGAACTTTCTCCACAAATTCTTTCGCAGAAAGAAGGGATTGATGAACTCCAGTTTTAGGTATATAGTTCACTGCATATGACAGAGAAGACAGATCACTTTCAAACAAAATATGTATGGAATGCACTGTCAAAATCTAGGATCTTCAGAATATGATCTTGTTGACCGATATTCTGAAGCTGGAATCCGTACAGGTCGGTCATCATATCATCCACCTTCTCCAGTAGGAAACAGCTGTGGAAAACATCGAGCTTACAAGCTTTTTTCCAGTACACTCATTGGAGTTCCCTGAGCTTTTTTTCATTTGAAATACCTCAATGCTGCTTCCTATTACTTCTTTTGAATGCAAAGGACATATTGTGTAATGTTCACAAATCTCTGCAGTCCTTGACTTGTCCACTTTCTCTATTTGACCACTTGAAATTTCAGATTCATTTTCTAAACTTACCTGTTCATCCACACTTACAGTTTGGAATACATACATATTGTTCTCTATAAGATATAAGGCATTCTTTTCAACTTTATTAACATCCACAAATTCTTGCCATATTTTCCGACTGTTTGTTGGTACACCATTTACTAGAATGACTACTGCCTCATTTTCCTCTTTCTCTCCAGCAATAGTTTCAATATTTCTCTTAAAATCCAAAGGTAAGTACACCTCTCTTCCTTTCAGCCCTTTTTGCAAATCTGTTGGTGGCAGTTTACCTGTTTTAGGCTCCATCCGAATTATTTATTTTTTATTTATTTATTTATTGAAGTTTTGTATAGCGCTAGCTGGACCCGAGGGTATCAGAGCGCTTCACAGCAAATAGAGAGATGCAACCAGGGCAATAAGCATAGAAAACAAGAATCAGAAACGATAGGAGGGAAATATAGCCTGTACACCAACAGAACAACAACAATAATAACGCAGTAAGAGACGGAGTTCGGGGGCGAATCAGTTAGTTCTGAGTTCGGCAGAGGCTATCAGATTTCTGCTGTTGGGAGATGGGCTTCTCGCTAAGCACCGGAGCATTCAAGGAAGAGGGCTTTGAGTAGCGTTTTGAATTGTGGGAAGGAGGCGGTCGTTCTGATATGTGGGGGGATGGAGTTAGTTCCAAATCCTGGGAGCGTTCCCCGCAAAAGATTTGTTTGAGGTCTTGCGTTTCTGTGATTTCAGCGGGATGAGCAGGAGTGTGTTGGAGCTTCTGAGGTTCCTGGATTGTCCAGCCCTTTTGAGTTTAGAGGCCAGGTATTCTGGTTTGCCTGTATGCAAGGCTTTATGTGTGAGGCAAGCTGTGCGGAAGTTGGCTCGTTGGTCAATCGGGAGCCATTTCAGTTCTTTGAGTGCCGGTGAGATGTGGTCAAATTTCTTTGTTCCTGTGATCATTCTTGCGGCAGCGTTGAGGGTGGAGTTGAGGGGTCCCAGGTGTGACTTGGCTGTTCCAGCCAGTACAGCAATGCCATAGTCAATTCTTGAGAGCACAAGTGCCTGGGTGGCATGTTTCAGATCTTTGGGGGGGAGGAAGGGTTTAATTTTGTAGAGAAGTTTCAAGTTCAAGAACGCGCTTTTGGCGGTATTGGAGATGTGCTTCTTCATGTCCAGTTTGGGGTCGAGAGTGATTCCTAGTGATTTTGCTGAGTCCGTTGGAGTAAGAGAGACATTGAGGGCATTTAAGGCTTTGAGCCATTTCACTATTTGTGGGTTTTCATCTTTGTTCGAAATTAGGAGGACTTCCGTTTTCTCTTCGTTCAGTTTGAGGTGGTTGGCTGAGAGCCAGTGTTGAACCTCCATGAGTGTAGCATTAAGTCTGTGAATGTCAGCGATCGAAGTGGTTTCCAAGTAGAGTTGAGTGTCATCCGCATATAGGTGGAAGGGGATGTTAGAGTTCCTTAGGAGAGAGGTGAGGGGTTCCATGTAGATGTTGAAAAGTTGCGGGGAGAGTACTGATCCTTGGGAAACACCTCTGTTGATGGGGAGGGGGTCTGACTCGAAATTATTGATCTTTATTCTTTGAGAGCGGTTGTTAAGAAAGGAGGCGAACCATTTTAGGACTGTGTTTTCGATGCCCGCTCTTTCTCTGAGGACATTAAGTAGGAGGGAGTGATCAACTGTGTCAAACGCAGCCGAGAGGTCAAGGAGAATGAGGAGGCTACATTGGTTGGAGTCAAGTGACATGTGCAAGTCATCAAGGACATTTAGGATAGCGGTTTCTGTACTGCAGCCCTTTCTGAACCCGGATTGGAGAGGATCCAGTAGGTTAGAATTCTCTAAGTGTTGGTTTAATTGTGAAAGCACACATCTTTCCAGAATTTTGGCTAGGAACGGAAGTTCGAGACCGGTCTGAAGTTGTTCATGTCTGTGAGATCAAGGCCGGGTTTTTTGAGCAGAGGAGTGACTTGTCCTAGTTTAAGGCAGTCAGGGATGAGGCCCTCGCTTAAGGAGCTATTGATGATCTTGCCCCAGATTGGGGCTAGGGTGAGCTTCAAGTCCTTGGTCAGTCTCGAGGGAAGTAAATCGAGAGAGTGAGAGGAGGGTTTCGCTGCGTCAATAAGATTGCTTATCATTTCAACCTCGACCGGCTGGAAAGAAGACCAGCGGAAAGGTGAGGTTACTGGGGGGTTGTGGATGATTGCAGTGCTCTGGATGAAGGAGCGATCGATTTTGGCGATTTTTTCATTGAAGAAGCTTGCGAAGTTGTCGCATTGGGTTTTGGAGGCAGCTAAGTTGGCTGCCTTGGGAATGGAGGTTTGGTTTCTAATGATGTCGAAGAGTTCCTTGGGGCGGTTTCTCGCATTGTCTAATGCAGAACTGAAGAAGGAAGCCTTCTTACTTTTGATGTGAGTATGGTAGATTTTGCGGGCTGCCTTGAGTTGGTCCCGATGCATGGCGGAGGGGTTGTTTCTCCAAGTTCTTTCCACGGATCTAAGGTGTCTTCTTTCCTCATTAATGTCAGTAGAGAACCATGCTCTGGAGGGGATGCTTCTGGGTTTTTTTAGTTTCAGAGGTGCCAGCTGATCTAGGACGAGCTCTAGATTGGAATGGTAGAGCGAGGTGAGTTCCGAGGTAGAGAGGGGCTCCGACGTGTTCGGGAGGAGAGTGCTGAGTCCTTCCTCAAGCTTGTCTCGGGGAACTCTGGAGGTGTTCCTGACCCATTTGGGGGGGGCTTGAGTGGGTGGGAGTGACACAGCCGGCTGGATGATATGAAATAAAATTATGTGGTGGTCTGACCAGTCCACCGGGATGATGTGGTCAATCGAGACTGCAGTTTTGTTCGCAATGATGGCATCCAGGGTCGCTCCTCTGTAGTGTGTTTCTTCTGAACAATGTTGGACCAAGTCGTTGTCTTGTAGAAGGGTGTTGAGAGATTGAATCAGCGGGTTTTTGTGGTCGTTCCATCTAAGGTTGAGGTCGCCCATAATTAGATTGTCGTCGCCATTAAGTGCGGATTGGGTGATCAGATCCGATAACTGAGCTTTAAATTTGTTGGAATTGCCTGGGGGATGGTAGAGGAGGTGGCACTGACGAGAGCTATGACCGTGAGATTTGATGTTGACCGACAGGCATTCGAAGGAGCTGTGCAGGTAGGAGGGAGCTTCAGAGACTGCGAGGTTGCTTGTGTAGATGATCGCTATGCCGCCACCTTTGTGAATGGGCCTGTCTTTGCGGATAATTGAGAAGCCGGGAGGCACCAGCATATCCAGAATGGGGTGGGATAGGGAGTTTAGCCACGTTTCAGTTATGAAGGCTACATCCAGGTCATGGTAGAGGATGGATTCAGCTATTTCCGTTGCATGTTTGACTGCGGACCGGCTATTGATAAGCATGCAATTCAAGTGGGGGGGTCTTCTTTTGCTTTCAAATTGCCAGGGTTGGCTCTGGGAATGGGGGACAGATAGAGTGGGGGTCTGACGGTTCTACGGGTGGGCAGGTCCCTACCTACTCCGGTGATGACTTGGATCGAGGAGGAGAGGGTCGAATTCACGGGTGGGGCCAGGGCAGGCTGGTTCGGGGGGAGTTCGTATGAAGCGACGAGTGCGCTCACTTCTAGAGGGGAGAGGGAGGTTAAGTTTCTGCTGGGAATGACTGCTCGCGGCTTCGTCTGGACTTTCGTGAGAGGAGGCAGGGCACAAGGGAGAGTATGAGCCTGGACGGTACGGGGATAGTCATTCCTAGGGGGTGGTGGGGGGATGTGGAGTGGGGCGGAGGGGGAGGGGGGTAGCTGGAGATTCCCGAGGGCAGAAAGGGTTTCCTTCAGTCCTAGTATCAGGGTCGAGATCTGTGCTTCAACAAGGTCGAGGCGGTGCGATATCTCGAGTGCGGGGGGGAGAGGAGGATCAGTGGAACTGGGTCCTGGGTGTGAGGGGCTTATGGGCGAGTTTCCACTGGGAGGAATAAAAGGACGGGAGGTGGCAGGATCTGGATTAGGGTTAAGTTGTGAGAGGGCTGTTAAGGGTGTGGTGTTGCGGTCCCTTCGGGGGAGGGAGATATCTTCAGTGGAGGGGGAAGTGAGAGCTAGAGCAGAGAGGGATGGCGGGTTAGGTGGTTGAGTGATGGGGTTGTCAGGTCTATATATCAATTGTGGGAGGGTTAAAGGGTGGGGTGGATTGCTGGCCAAAAGGGGGTGCGTGTTCTCTTCGTTAGAGGGTACAATGTGAACAAGAGGGGTGGGGATTCGCGGGGGTAGATTGAGCGCTGGTGTTAATGAGGGGTCTGGGATCACTGAGGGGTGGAGGCAGAGAGCGGGTGGTGCTTCTGGAGCTAGGGAATGGTCTAGGATCACGAGGGGGGGAGGCTGGGAGTTAGTGGAACTTTGTGGGCTAGGGAGTAGGGGGGTTGGGGTCCTTTGGGGATGAGATTGGGCGCAATGGGGGGGGGCGGGGCTAGGGAGAAAGGGGGAGCTGGGTCTGGTGAGGACGAGAGATTGACAGGTTGGAGGGATAGGGACGGGAGGGGACGCTGGGGCGGGTCAATGAGGGCGTAGGACTGAGAGTAGGGGGAGTTACGGGGGCTGGGGAGGGGTGAGTTGGGGGTCCCTAGGGTGAGCGAGGGGGGCTGAGTGGGGGGAGGTTGGGTGAGGCGGGCGGGGGGCGGGAGTTGTGAGTTATGGGGGGCTAGGGCTGTCGGTAGCAGCTGGGTGGTTTGAAAAGGATGAACAGATGGCATTAGAACAGACATATGTATTTAATTCTGCCAGTTCCTCCAGAATAGCTACAAATTCTAAGATATTATGTACTACTCTAGCAGGTATTTTGTTCTCTTCTAATTTGTTTTAACAATATTTACAATTATGTTGATCACTACCTAACTCAAATCGACCTTCCACCAACAATACTTGCAAATTCCTCCCACTTACCATTGGTCTCCTTTTCACTTTTCAAATACAAATCAACATTCCTAGTTTGACTTTTATAATGAGTACGTTGACAACAAACACAAACATTGTTAGGCATTTCAGAGCACACTACATTAAACTTTCCAATTCCTACTTCAAACTGATCAGTGCCAATCACTTTCCCATCTACTTCAACATCTGTAAATGTCAACCTTTCATTTCCCATGGACTACTCTTCTGAACCAAAATATTGCATTTCAATATCATCACACTTTGAACATCTGATAAAGAACCATGTAAAAGATGTGTATTCAGTTCACATACACACAATGCAGGACTTTTTTACATAGTACAGTTTCCTTACAAACTTCTGCATTTCTGAATTGTGTACTGCTAACATCCTCAAGTGATGAAAACCAATTTTACACACTTTTCTTGAAAGACAAGTCAGAGAATGCACATACTTCTCAGTATATTTTCTGCCATTACATGGATCTAGTCCTTGTAACAGCTTAATCTTCTGTTTAATACATTTCTGTGTATATTCTCATAGCAAATTTCGCATTATATCAATAGATTCCTGTTGAATACTACAAATACTGCTACAACCCCACTTATACATAGGAGCGTGTGTATGTTTCCCTTGCACTTCTTCAGCTATTACCTATTCTGCACTTTTACCAACCATTTCCTCCTTTGGAAGAGGACACGCACCCTGAACTTCTTAGCAACAACCTCCTGTATCAACTGCAAATGGTAAACTATTTTCCTGGAAGTAACTTTCCTCATTAAAAAAGGCTCAAAAGTTGATTCTGTTCACAAGTCTCTTTTTTCTACTTTTGTCTTTCAACACTTTGACTATTTTATCCAATACTTTGATTCTCTTCAAAATTAGAATGAATAACTTATGTTTTAAATTGAAAGCAGTATCCACTATACTTTCAATACACTGTTTCTGTTTGAACTGCAGCACTTTCATTTAATATTTGCAGCATGTTCTCATTAAATTCCGAATCACTCTAGATCAAAAAAGTCTCTGACGAATTTATTGAAATTGCTTTTGTCTCTGAGTAACATATACTGTTTCTTCATCATTTTTTCTTTTCCTGGTATTTCAAATTGAAGTCTGCTTCTCCCTACTTGAA
Source organism: Lissotriton vulgaris (assembly GCF_964263255.1). Taxonomy (NCBI): domain Eukaryota; kingdom Metazoa; phylum Chordata; class Amphibia; order Caudata; family Salamandridae; genus Lissotriton; species Lissotriton vulgaris. The sequence continues at coordinate 863,858,983 of NC_141691.1, read as the reverse complement.
AAATTCTTCTTTTTGCTTTGTGTGATGTTTTTTTCATTAAATGTTCGTTATATTTTTTTCAGAAATTGTGTAGTGTTTTTACCAGAAAAAAACTGTTTGTGTAGTACTCTCATTTTTTTCTAATTGAAAATCTTTCCTTTTGTCCAAATATATATTTATTTTCTCTTTCCTTTTTTTCAGTTCCAAAATTGATTCAGTTATTTTTTACATCTGTTCAATATGTTAAAATAATAACATACAATTACATAAATTACATAAATTCTACTGACAGCTTCCAGAGGAACTGCAGCAACGTGATGGAGCATGGCCAGGGGAGCAGTAGGATGAAGGGTAGTGCCGTAGAACATACAGCAAGTATTTATTAAAATATTTACATACAACTTTACAATTTATATGTAACTGCACTACCTCGTACTTTTCACCTCTCCGCCACACCCCACGACTCCACAACACATCCCCTGCAACCCACCAGAGACACCTTTATAAATAGTATTTTTAAAAATTGTAATCTATGTACTTAGGATGATATTATCAACCAAATGGCACACTCAAAAATTACCATTATTAGCCAAATAATTTTTTCTACAACATCGCAAACATAACACTGTATGCAAAGCTTTGAGAAGAGAGGATCTGGGGGGTCGGTGCACCGGCAGTTTATTTTTGTGGGCCTTGAAACAGGTCTCTATGGGGCTCTATTTTCTGGCCTCGCAAATTTAGTCAATTTATTTTTTATTGCACTGCAGCGAGACTGTGAGAGCATGCACATTGCTCACTACTAAGAAGTGCAGACATCATGCTAGGTGAGTTGCGTTGTAGGAGAAGGGAAATCCTTTAAAGAGAGACATTTTCTCTCAGGATTTCCCTTCTCTTTTTGCAGTGCAGGAGCAACATCATCATGGGTTGATTAGCAGAGAGACCACCACGCACGCAACGCCCATTGCCCTGGACTCCCTGAGACAGCTTCCTGGGCGCACACACACAGCCGCACCCGAGTACTTCACAGGTCTTCAAAATACCATTTGCTCGTAAATGAGGCTCTGTTCTTTTTCACCTTTTTTTAAAGCCGCTGCATCCCCACTCTGCCTATTCTGAAACAATTAGCCTCCCCCGAAATTCTGCTCTGGTTGCACCTCTGGAGACGACCACAGGCAGCCAACTCCAGCACGACCCTGCTCTGACCTTTCTCAGTGCCTTGTTTTAGTGCTACAAAACACACACTTTGCCTGGCTCACTTAATTCTCACACCCATTCTTTAATATGAAGATAGTAGCTTTGGAATTACCTTTATATTCCTATACTGTGCTTCACATGGAAATATAGAAGTGCAGGTACCCACCACCCCAAATTAGCTATCTAGTATACTCTCCCAAATGTAAGAACTATGGGTATTCAGTATCTGTCAGTCATGGCCAGTTTAGAGCAGTGTTCCTATATTGAGATGGACAAAATGTTATGTTTCTAAATTAACGTCTTACACTGAAAAGTTGCTTTACATTTCTTTCGCTGGATCAACCTTGGTTTAAAACATCACCAGAGAAGGGTGGTGAACTATGCTCCACAAAGAGCAACTCAAAGGTTTTTTGTTCTTTATCAGAAATATCTGCCTGTCAATGCTTATCGCCAGCCTTTTCGGCCCCTTAAGAGGTTGGATGGATGAGTATAATACACAGTATTTAGGATCAGGGATGTAGGGTGCACGGAAGTAAGGACGGATAGTTGAATAACGGACAAGTGGATGGATGGCCAAATGGATGAATGGATAGCTAGATGGATGGATGAATGGATATATGGATGAATGGAAGGATGAATGGATGCATGGACCAATACATAGGCTAGACGGGTGGGCTGATAGATGTTTAGGATTGGTTCTGGCACAGATGTATATATGGATATATTGGCGTATGGCTGGATGAATGGCACAGTGCTTACCATAGACGAGTGGGCTGATAGATGCTTAGGATAAGTGCAGGGACAGATGTATGTATGTATGTAGGTAGGAATATGTGGATGAATTGAAAGATGGTTGGATGGCGCAGTGCTTAGGATGAATGGATGCTGGGCTTTAAGTGGGCTGGGTCTGAGCACTGGCAGGTATTTTCAGGGATCCTCGAAACAGGTTTCTATTGGGCTTTATTTTTGTCCCTCTCAAAGATAGCCTGTTCAATTGGACTGCAGTGAGAGCATGCACATCAATGAATAGTAATTTTTACCCTCTCGCTATTCAACGATTTCCCTACTGTTGCACTCACTGGAGTGGGAATAGTAATTTTTACCCTCCCGCTATCCAACGCTTTCTCTACTGTTGCACTCTCAGGAGTGGGAATAGTAGTTTTTACCCTCCAGCTATCCAACGCTTTCCCTACTGTTGCACTCTTTGGAGTGGGACTAGTAATTTCTACCCTCCCGCTATCCAACGTTTTTCCTACTGTTGAACTCTTTGGAGTGTGAATAGTATAATTTTTACCCTACTGCTATCCAACGCTTTCCCTACTGTTGCTTTCTTTGGAGTGGGAATAGTTATTTTTACCCTCCCACTATCCAACGCTTTCCCTACTGTTGCATTATTTGGAGTGGGAATAGTGATTTTGTACCCCTACGCTATCCAACATTTTCCCTACTGTTGCACTCACCGGAGTGGGAATAGTAATTGTTACCCCTACGCCATCCAACGCTTTCCCTACTGTTGCACTCACTGGAGTAGGAATAGTTATTTTTAACCTCCCACTATCCAACGCTTTCCCTACTGTTGCACTCTTTGGAGTGGAAATAGTAATTTTTACCCCTACGCTATCCAACAGTTTCCCTACTGTTGCACTCACTGAAGTGGGAATAGTAATTGTTACCCCTATGCCATCCAATGCTTTCCCTACTGTTGCACTCACTGGAGTGGGAATAGTAACAAAATCTCTACTTTTTTATATTGTATTTATTATTTTTACATTTTAAGCTTTTTTTACATTATTTTAAGTATGTTTTATTTAATTGTTTTTAATACCTAATTACTTTTATATTATTTGTAATACATTTAAAAAATTCTATATTTTAGTTAACAATATTTTAGTATTCTATATTTTGGATTCGATATTTTAGTACTTACCTGTTTGTAGATAGGTATTCTATATTCTGTACTTCGATATTTTGGAGTCCATATTTTGGGCCTTTATATTATGTCCCGCGATATTTAGTCACTGAACCGAGACAGTGGACTAGGGACCTACCATTAAAGTTAATAACAATGCAATACCTTAGATCTGTTTTGGTCTGTGGACCTACCCATGACATCCGCTAAATATTATTTATATTGTAGTGCAGTTCACTACTGGTTGGCCAGCCCGCGGCTTTTGCCAACCAATGAACAGTTTTGTTCTTAAGCTGCTTCTAGTCCTCTTCTTTATCTGATGGCAAAGGTGAGACATTTTTGAGAATGATGACATTAGGTGTCATATCTGGGGGGAAATGAAGTGTTCTTTTAAAAAATTTCCAATTGCCACTTGGAAGTGTATTACAATGTCCATCTACAGATTTAGGGGCTCCGAGCACCCTCTGCTTGGCTATTGTGCTTTGCCTGTCATCGTCCTGTGTTTGCAGTTCAGCTGTCTGCAGCATTGCTAGTTGCGGAGCTGTCTGAGAGATGTTAATACAACAGGCTTTGGCTAGGGCTGTCAGCTGAGGAGGTATTTCTTGTGGTATATTCTGATATAAATTAGGAAGTGAATCAAACGCAATGCCAGGGGCACAGAATAACTTAGAGGCTCTAGAATCAATTAGTGTTTTTAGGGAAGTATCAATACTGTTCAACACCCTTATCAATGGTTCTAGAAGTCATTTGATGGAGGCCTCCAATGTACTGGTAAGAACTGTCAGTGGGACCGACCCCCCTGTGGGTTCGATACTTGACCAAGTTATACTAAAAACACAGTATGTTGCCTATTTTCATAGTGCGGGCGGCCATGGATCATGTGATCAACCGGCAACCAATAAATGTTTGATTAGCATGTGACGCCGACATGTGATCAAGGCCACTGCGTTGGCTGAAACGCATCTGTTTGACTTTGCACCAAACTAAAAATAAAGCGCTTCATTGGGCACTAAGCGTATCAAGTTGTCTGTATTTCTCTGTGTGTGCATGACTGCACGTTGGAGTTGTAATTGCATATATATATATATATATATATATATATATATATATATATATATATATATATATATATATATATATATATTACCTACTGGCGGTAGCCAGTAGGTATATATAGTTAGGACCTGTTTCCATAGGAAATCCCCAACATTCTATTGGGAATAACTTTGGCGCTGGTTGATGAATCTTCGCAAATTTCTCAAAGAAGATGGCTCGCTCCGCTCCGCTCCTTCCCTGAAAATTTGGGGGGTATTCGTCAAGTGGGGGCTGAGAAAAAAGGGGGGTCCCAAAGCGTGTTTTCCCCATGTTAATTTCCATAGGACCTTTAGACTCGGCTACAGCCCGAACGGCTGAACGGAATTATTTGAAATTTGGCAAAATGGAAGAGACTGGTTCGCAGATTACGCTTTTTTTAAATGATGTAAATCCGTCCAGTATTTGCTGAGAAAATTGCATTTAAAATCAATTATATATCTATAAGCGCGCACGCGTGCGCGCACTGTCCCCGCCTGCCTGCCTGAAATGGGGCCGCCGCGCTGCCCGCGGCGACCCGGAAGTGCTGGGGCCGGCCGGCCAATCCCAGCGCGGCCGGCTGGAAATGCCCGCCCCCGCCGCGAGGGGGAAGAAGGAAGATGGCGGCTGACTTTGCAGGGCTCCCGTGATGGGAGGGAGCCCTGCCACCTGTAAGAGAAGCGTCATCTGCCCAGCTGACTGCCCAGCTCGTTTTGGTCCCCACCTGCCTGCCTAAAATCGGGCCGCCGCACTGTCCGCAGTGACCCGGAAGTGCTGGGGCCGGCCGGCCAATCCCAGCGCGGCCGGCCAGCAATGCCCGCCCCCACCCTTCATCATGACTCGGCTCGGTCAGCCCGTCATGTCAGCCCAGGGAGGTCCGGTGCCTGCCGCGGAGGGAGCGCTGGCCGCCTCCCTCTGGTGCTGTCAGTGGAGCGCGGTCACAGCACTTTCCCTCAAACTGAGGGAGGAGGCAGGCAGAGACCGCGCGGGAGGCGAGAGCCTGCCGGCGGGCTTTCTGTCCTTTTCTTCAGCTGCCTGCGCACCGAGAGAGGACGGGCCGTTGGCCGGCTCAGTCCCTGGCTACCCCCGCGCTACTACCACAGTGTGGCTACATTCCATACCCCAGCGAACGTTGAGGTACTGCTCGTTATTCTCTGTACCTGAGGTGAGCAAGTGGCAAGCAAACTGCAGTTTTTTGAAAAAGATTATCTAACCCACTACAATAACTGACCACTAAAATGTACAGAAACATTCTTTTGTTTACAGTGGCACAGCACACACTATAAATGACTGGTGCAGACACGAGTCCTCGTTTTGTATAACAGTACGAACAGGACTAGGTGCTTCAGTTTCTGGTGCTTTGCTTTCCAGCAGTTTTAACATCTTCTTAGTATGTCTTGTTGCTCAAATGGGTTTAACTGCTCATATTTATATGTTTTCCTGTTTTTCATTGCTTGATTTTAGTTGCGACAAAGTGTCCCTCATATTTGTTGAAATGTCACTCATAATTACGGTGAATTTATGAAAATGCCACACACAGCAATCTGAAACCTTGCCAGCTATGGTTTTCAGCCACTACTGTGCTTAAATAACCATCATGCATTCACCAGCCATCCATCCATGTTCCAGCCAACAATCATGCATCCATCCAACACCCACCCACCCTCCCACCCACCATTCATGCACCACATCCATCCACCCACCCATCCATCCATCCTGCATCCATCCATCATTCATGCATCCATTCACCCATCTATCATGCATGCATCCATCCATGCATCCACCCAACAATCATTCATCCATCATGCATCCAACCATCGTTCATGCATCAAAAATCAGATCCCTAGGGCTGCTCAGGTGGTCCCACAAGGATAGTAACATATTTAAACGTTATCCGCTAATAGAATTAGCATTTTCAAAACCTTGCACATTCACTGAAAAAACCTTAGGTTTCTGCCCTTACATATCTATATATTAGCTTTTAAAAAACCAATGAAATTCACTGAAAAAACCATAGGTTATACACTATATATAGTTAGGAATTAGCCTTTAAAAAACCAATGAAATTCACTAAAAAAAACATAGGTTTTAGGCCTTATATAGTTAGGAGTTAACATATAAAAAACCATTGAAATTCCTCCTATATAGTTAGCTGGACATTTTATTGATATAAAACCAATGAAATTCGACATATAGTTAGGTGCAATAACTATATATTTCGCGCATCCGCAATCCAATGCTGATGATGTCACATATTACATCATTCATGACATGGTCAGTGACATCACTGATGACATCACTGATGACAGCTCATTTAACATCAATAATCACACCACTGATGATATACTTCATGTGATAATACAATGCACCTCCTTACACTCTAATACACCTAGTGTAAAATACAGAGTATCATTTTTGAAACTATTGACACACCAATACCATTTACTACATACCCACTCACTGATTCCTACGTCTACATGCACATTCATTCATTCACCCATAAGGTCATTCGTACATACTGTCACTCATCATTGCAACACTATCATATGCACTCATATACCTATGCAGACACTCACACACTGCCACTCATCCATGGAGTTACTCACACACCTACTCAGTCCTGAAAACAATCAATCACACTTTGATTTCTTCATCTATAAAGTTAAACACAGAACAGCTTATATTTTCACAGATATACTAACACATACTTACTCACTTTTACAATCAAATCCTTCATCCATACTCTTATACATCCTCTCATTCTTCAATATGTAAAACATATTTAAACTTTACAAAAACACACAGACACTGGATGATGTCATCAGTGATGTCACTGACCATGTCATGAATGATGTAATATGTGACATCATCAGCATTGGATTGCGGATGCGCGAAATATATAGTTATTGCACCTAACTATATGTCGAATTTCATTGGTTTTATATCAATAAAATGTCCAGCTAACTATATAGGAGGAATTTCAATGGTTTTTTATATGTTAATTCCTAACTATATAAGGCCTAAAACCTATGTTTTTTTTTTGTGAATTTCATTGGTTTTTTAAAGGCTAATTCCTAACTATATAGAGTGTATAACCTATGGTTTTTTCAGTGAATATATATATATATATATATATATATATATATATATATATATATATATATACATATATATATAACGCAATAACAAACGAATAGAGCAAATATGTCAGTAACGTTACATAGTTATAATAGGTATTCTAACCTGAATGAAAAAATTATGTTAACCATTATAAAATAACAGTGAACAGTATGTTGTCTATATCTATGCTAAACTTTGCACCTTGGCGCACATGTCACTTTAAGAATGAACAGAGAAAAAAGCAAAAAAAGCAAAAAAAATGAAAAAAAGTTGTATAAAAACAGACTCTGTACCGTTTTTCAGTGAATTTCAAAGGTTTTTTAAATGCTCATTTCAAACTATGCCTACATAGATAGGACATGTACAGAAAGAGGAAGAAAGGTGCAGAAAGAAGCAAGAGAAGTGCAGAAAGAGGCAACCGAATTCCAGAAAGAGGAAGAAATGTATAGAAAGAAGCAAGAGAGGTGTGAAAAGAAGCAAAAGAGGTGCAGAAAGAGTCCTACTTTCACTATACCTTTCCACAGACTCATACAAAGTAGCCTAATCACTAATCTGTCTCCCAAGATGACTTAAACCTCACTTTTCTCTTGAAGGTTCATTGTTCATCGACTGCTCAGAATGTGAGGCCTACCAAATGTAAAACAGCAATCCTAACCATTTCACAGTTATAAGTCTGACGAAGTTTGTGAATGTATGCATGCGTGTCACTGCTATTACCTAATGACAAGTAACATAAAAATAACAATACAAATACTTGAATACCTGTGTTTTAAACAGCATACTCTGTGCATTTGTGTACAAAAAGGTATATGTATTTCTTTCTGCTCATAATGCAGGGCTCATGGATATTCAATAGTATATTTGAGGGGCTCTATAACACCTACATAGATAATACATGTCTCTCTGTGTAACCGGGTAACAGAGCAGAACTGAGATTTGACCCCCTATGGGAGAAGCTACCCGCTTTTTAAGCTACCATCTTCAGATGCATAACACATGTGAGCATACATGTACAAGTAGACATATACCTCAGTCACAAGAGCATGCAGACCTTTAAACTTGACAGCTTGCACTTCCCATTTGAGTACAGAAAGAGGCAAGAGAAGTACAGAACGAATTAAGAGAAGTGCAGAAAAAACAAGAGAGGTGCAGAAAAAGTAAGAAATGTGCAGAAAGAGGCAAGAGAAGTGCAGAAAGTGGCAAGAGAAGTACAGAAAGAGGGAGGAGGGCTGCAGAAAGAATTAAGAGATGTGCAGAAAAAACAAGAGAGGTGCAGAAAAAGTAAGAAATGTGCAAAAAGAAGCAAGAGAAGTGTAGAAAGAAGCAACAGAGGTGCAGAAAGGAGCAAGGGAAGTACAGAAAGAAGCAAGCGAGGTGCAGAAAAGAGCAAGAGAAGTGGCGAAAGAGGCAAGAGAGGTACAGAAAGAGTCAAAAGAGGTGCAGAAAGAGGGTACAGAAAGAGGCAAGAGAAGTTTAGAAAGAAGCAATAGAGGTACAGAAAGAAGCAAGAAATGAGCAGAAAGGAGGGAGGTGCAGAAAGTAGAAGAGATGTGCAGAAAGAGGCATGAGAAGTGCAGAAAAAGGAACAAAAGGAACATGAAAGAAGCAAGAGAAATACAGAAAGAGGCAAGAGAGGCGCAGAAAGAAGCAAGAGTAGTTTGCACACCATTAGTATGAATTTAACACCCACATTTAGCAATAAGTAACCAGTGACCATTACAGCTTTGCAAAGGGCCTTCCACCATACCTCTGCCTAAGTCCAGAAGTGGTCCTCAGTTGTTCCTTCTTTTTTTGATTCATTGAACTTAGAGTTTAGGTTTAATGGAAATGAGGAAGACTAAACCTGAGGTTACCACTCCACGCACAGACCATACCCCATAATTATTCTCCAGAACACATAATACCCCTCTACATAGTTCCTATATTCTAAATACCACATACTTTCTTAATTTCACTGCACAACATACCACATAATTCCACTACACACAACGTATATCCACCCCAAAAAACATTAGCACATTTTTTTTATATTTACATTGCCAATAGCTCTAACTCTCAAAAATGCGAGACCTATTATATTACAAATGCTTCTTTAACTAGAAGTCATGTTTGCAGACTGGTGGAGAAAGGGGGCTGTGCGACCAGTGCTCAGGAATTCTGCTGCATAGGAGTTACCGAAGGTACCAGGAGGGCTTCTTGGCCCCCAAAGTTCCTCAGGAGTAAAGTGCACTTCAACCTCCAACCTGTAGTGTGCCAGGAGGTGTGTTTGAAGAGTGGTGGAGAAAGTTTTCTAAAAGTGAGGGGTGGCGTGAACCCCTCCTCAGGCCGATTTTGGCACGAGGACCCCATCTCACTGTCATTTGTTTTTCTAAATTAACAAAAGGGAGAGGGGCCAGAGTCTGTTTGGGGACTGAGGGGGGAGCCCCAATGTCCCCGCGGTTCCTGCTGGCTCTTCACCTCCTCTGGGCACCAGCATTGCTTTTGGGCAAAGGGAGCTACTAACATGCAGCTCATTTTGTCCAAAAGCAATTCTGCTTCGCTTCATGGAAGCAAGAGCATCCTTTCTGCTCTTGCTTTCATGAAGTGAAGCAGAAGTTTGCTATGGCATGATGCCATAGCAAACTGCAATGTCCTGGGGGTGGGCACCTCTAGACATTGCTGAAGCCAGCCCTCGACCACCCTCCCACCTGTTTGCTGCCCTTGGGAGGTGGTGGTCCCTGGGGCAGGGGGTCCACAATGGACCCCGCACTGAATTGATGTTTGACCTGGGGAGGTGGTGGTCCTCTGGCAGTGTGGGGGGCTTGAGCCCCCACTCTTCATTTTTTAAAAGTAGCCCCGGGGAGGTGTCAGTCCCTGGCACTGAAGCGGGCCCATGAGGCCCCCATCCATTGTTCAAGAAAGCCTTGGGGAGGTGGCGGTCCCTGGGGCAGTGTGGGGGGCAGGATTCCCATCATATTGTTTTTAAAGCACCTGGGAGGTGGCAGTCCTTGGGCCTGCGGGGTGCCTGCATGGGCCTGTGCGTATCATTAGAATAGCCCTAGGGAGGTGGAGGTTACCAGGGCTGCGGGGGACCCAGCAGGCCCCCACAGGCCCCCGAATTATGATCAAACTTTGCCCCCAGGACCCTACGCGAATCACACTGAATATTTTTGTTAATGCTTTTTTGGGCCCTCTGGGTTCCTGTGGGACCCCTGAGCAGGCCTAGGGGGTCAGGGTGTTTCTACCCTGCCTCCTTTTTTGTTTGTTTGCCTTTTTTCTTGTGACTCGGTTGAACTGAGTCACACGATGGCTGCTAACACCTCCTGGTTGGAATTGTTGGCAGCCAATCAGAGTCAGGCTCTGGATCGGGCAGGGGGTTCGCAGGTCCTTTGCGACCACCTGATATTAATACCTGTAAATATATTAATTTCTCAGGAACTACTGAACGGATTTATACCATTTAACAAAAAGAGTGCACTCTGGACCAAGAGCTACCTTTCAGCCAAATGTTGTGTAATTCCATTCAGCAGTTCAGGCTGTAGCTGCGTCAACAGTTCCATGGAGAAAAAGTGTTGTGTTTTGCTCAGCCCCTGCTTGACAAATCACCTCAAAACTTTTCAAGAAAAGAGCTGACCTGGGTGCCCTATTAGTTTTTAAAATTTTGTGAAGATTCGTCAAATGGCACCAAAGAAATTGGCAAAAGAACAAATGCTTTTGCTATGGAAACTATGTCCTAACTATAACTATCTACTGGCGACTGCTAGTAGGTTACATAGACATATATATCTTCGCATCCACAGTCCTAACAGACGAAATGGACCATTTGTTTAGTATCCAGAAATGTGTTTCGGTAAACGATACCTTTCTCAAAGCCAGTTAAAAACAGAGGATGTCATTTTCAAGTCTATTAACTGGAACAATCAGTGGCAAGTGAAAGAAGATTGTACAAGTACTCGTAAAATGCTTGTTTCAATGTCAGCCATACTTGTGTGTATTCTCAAATATCTGTAATCCTTTTGGAAGTGTTACATAGCACACACTTGGCCACATTAGGTGCAGTCACCATCTTGGAATACACCCAACATATTTTGCCACATAACCACAAGGGAGCAATGTCTCATATTAAATTATGCTATGCGCCCTTCATCAGACAACAATGCCAGTTGTCCCAGCACATACCTGCAAGCATTACACTCCTTATCTTGCATTCAAACAAGGAACCGGGAGCAGAAACAAAAATTTCCTCAGAAACCGACAAAGGTTAAAACAGGTTCCAACTACACACTCCACCTGTGTTTTGAAGTACAAGTTGTTATCGAACTTCACTCCTAGATTCCGCCCCACTGTGGCAGGAGTCAGAAATGGAGCTGATCTAAGCCAGAATTTATTCACCAGCCCAAACAGGACTCCAAAAACCTACACTTCGATTTTACTTATATTGCACTGGAGATTACTCCAGCCCATCCACTGAAACACCCCTGACAGACACAGTTCAAATATGGTTTAGGCGATAGAGGTGTTCCCATCCAAAGTTAAGAGGATCTGCGTTAGGTCAGCTTAAGGTATAACCTGCACACCAAAGGTTTCTACCTGGGTTGCCAAAGGAGACATGTGGACATTAAACAATGTTGGACTAAGACCAGAGCTCTGGGAAACCCCAAATTTAAGGGGTTTGGAGTCAGATGCAAATTGTTAATTAACTAATATGTAATTAACATCCCAGCCTAGACCTTTACAAAACTAGCAGAGCGCAACTAACATATTTTTACCATACAATATCCCTAATCTAAATTTTTAACATTTAATAAAAAATACTTTGACAAATAATAATTAATAAATCATTAATTGAATTAACTTCTCAGACTATGCCCTACAAAACCTTGCATTCTGTAACTAAAATATCAGCAAAATAAATCAGTATTCTATATTTTACATAGTTAAAAATAAATACATACATCCAAAATATTAATACATTATTAAACTAATATTTGTTAATTACCTTTCCACCCTAGACCCCTTCAAAAGTAGCAGTCCCCAGCTAAAATATAAGTAAAATATAAAGGTATTCCAATACTTACATTATTAAAATCAAGTAAATAATTAAATGCACATGTATATTTAATTGTTAATGAATTATTACTTCATGAATTTCCCACCATATACCCCTAGAAACCCAATAGCCTGTGTATAACATATAATGAAAATAAATCAATATTATATAATTTACATAAGAAATGTCAATATCATAATTAAATAAAATGTATTAAGTAATTCATAATTATTGTTAACAAATTCACTTCCCACCCTATCCCCTTATAAATGCCACAACCCGCAACAACATCAAAAATGATTATACAAAATTACAAATCACATGAAATGACATCCTGTATTTGGCAGACTACGTGGCTTCGGAGTCGGGAGGGAGAACATGGCGGCAGACGGCTGAGCTGCCGTGGTGCTCCGGGACTCGAGCTCCCATTTTCCTCCCAAATGCCTGACGAGCGAAGATAAACACTTTTCTTTTTTCTACCAGCAAGTTACTAGTATCTGGCGAGCTAAAGTAATAGCATATTAGGCATATTTTTGTAATTTTCACCGATTTTACCGATTGACCGGTTACTCTTGGCGTGGGGTCTGTCTTCTACCTCTATGACGCTATACTACAGGCTCGGGGAAAGACAAGAGATCGGAAAAAATCACCTCCAAGGATGATGAATCGTCTTGATTGGGGCCATAGTACCCAACCATCATAAGTTGCGTGCCCAGAATAGAGAGAGAAGCAATAACCCATCTACCAGCTGGGTCCACCTTGGAATCTAACACCTTAGCTTTCAGACGTTTCTTAAAGATAAGAGATACCCCTCTAGAGGATAAACACTGAGAGGTCGAAATTGCAAAATCAATCCACTTGTTCCCTTTAACTAGCGTGTCAATTTCAGCCTGGATCAAATGCGTCTCTTGGAGGATGATGACCTGTGCATCTGAGTCACGCAAGTACTGCAGCAACTTTCTGGCCCCAGGTTTAGTACGTAGGCCGTTGACATTCCAAGATATTATTTTTAATTCATCCATAAGCATTGACCCCGACACCTCCCAACCTTAATTGGATACAAGAGACATCTTTTGCTTGACCTACCCCTATATAATTTGGCAACACATCATGCAAGAAATTTGAAACGTCATAAATTGAGACACAAAATTGGCAAATGAGGAATTTTTTTGTGAAATTTGTACCCCCCCGTAACCTCCCCTCTGAACTCGTGCCCCCCCAGACTCCTCCGCTCCTCCCATGGAGAACCCTTGGTGTATCTAACCGGATCAAGTCCAGTAGATGGCACCCCTCCCCAAGCTCCTGCTACTCCCCCCAAAAAACCTGAAATAAATTTCCTACCAAAGTGAGCTAAGTGTACCGCAACACTAAGGGCCCCATTAGGATGACGGGCGGACATTGTCCGCCCGCCACCCTATCGTAGAATGGGACCGCCCGCCATAAGGGCGGGGGTCCCGTGGGGGGAATTAGGATGTGCCCGCCACAGTGGTGGGCACATCCTGTAGTGTTTGCATTGTGGCCGGCGGTGCACTCTGCACCACCCGCCACAATGTAAAAAATGCTCTTTTGCATTTGCATATGCAAAGCGGCAGGAACCGTGCGGTGCCTGCCGCTTTGCATATGCAAATGTGGGGGGGTACCATAGGTACCCCCCATATGCCCCCCAGACAGTAGCGCCAACCTGGGGGCCCTGCAGGGGGCCCCCGCAGCAATCACCGCATGCCTTTCCGTGGCGGCATTGCCTCCAAGGAAAGGCCTCTGCTTTTTGCAATTGTAATATGGCTGGCGGTGTCCATTGGACACCGCCACCATATTAATCTATTACCGCCGCGGTCGCAAGCCGACCGCGGTGGTAAAGTGGCGGAAGGTCTTTCCGTCCGCCGCTGTCCCCTGCGCCATCCTAATAAGGCGGAGGGGAACACGAGAGTGGTTGTCGGGCGGATTGCCTCCGCCTGGGTGGCGGTGGCCACGGCCATCCTGGCGGAGGCAATCCGCCCGATATCGTAATGGGGCCCTAAGTGTGTGCATTCCCTACTGTTGCACTCTTTGGAGTGGGAATAGTTATTTTTACCCTCCCACTATCCAACGCTTTCCCTACTGTTGCATTCTTTGGAGTGGGAATAGTGATTTTGTACCCCTACGTTATCCAACATTTTCCCTACTGTTGCACTCACCGGAGTGGGAATAGTAATTGTTACCCCTACGCCATCCAACGCTTTCCCTACTGTTGCACTCACTGGAGTAGGAATAGTTATTTTTACCCTCCCACTATCCAACGCTTTCCCTACTGTTGCACTCTTTGGAGTGGAAATAGTAATTTTTACCCCTACGCTATCCAACAGTTTCCCTACTGTTTCACTCACTGAAGTGGGAATAGTAATTGTTACCCCTATGCCATCCAATGCTTTCCCTACTGTTGCACTCACTGGAGTGGGAATAGTAACAAAATCTCTACTTTTTTATATTGTAGTTATTATTTTTACATTTTAAGCTTTTTTTACATTATTTTAAGTATGTTTTATTTAATTGTTTTTAATACCTAATTACTTTTATATTATTTGTAATACATTTAAAAAATTCTATATTTTAGTTAACAATATTTTAGTATTCTATATTTTGGATTCAATATTTTAGTACTTACCTGTTTGTAGATAGGTATTCTATATTCTGTACTTCGATATTTTAGAGTCCATATTTTGGGCCTTTATATTATGTCCCGCGATATTTAGTCACTGAACCGAGACAGTGGACTAGGGACCTACCATTAAAGTTAATAACAATGCAATACCTTAGATCTGTTTTGGCCTGTGGACCTACCCATGACATCCGCTAAATATTATTTATATTGTAGTGCAGTTCACTACTGGTTGGCCAGCCCGCGGCTTTTGCCAACCAATGAACAGTTTTGTTCTTAAGCTGCTTCTAGTCCTCTTCTTTATCTGATGGCAAAGGTGAGACATTTTTGACAATGATGACATTAGGTGTCATATCTGGGGGGAAATGAAGTGTTCTTTTAAAAAATTTCCAATTGCCACTTGGAAGTGTATTACAATGTCCATCTACAGATTTAGGGGCTCCGAGCACCCTCTGCTTGGCTATTGTGCTTTGCCTGTCATCATCCTGTGTTTGCAGTTCAGCTGTCTGCAGCATTGCTAGTTGCGGAGCTGTCTGAGAGATGTTAATACAACAGGCTTTGGCTAGGGCTGTCAGCTGAGGAGGTATTTCTTGTGGTATATTCTGATGTAAATTAGGAAGTGAATCAAACGCAATGCCAGGGGCACAGAATAACTTAGAGGCTCTAGAATCAATTAGTGTTTTTAGGGAAGTATCAATACTGTTCAACACCCTTATCAATGGTTCAATGTGGGATCGATACTTGACCAAGTTATACTAAAAACACAGTATGTTGTCTATTTTCATAGTGCGGGCGGCCATGGATCATGTGATCAACCGGCAACCAATAAATGTTTGATTAGCATGTGACGCCGACATGTGATCAAGGCCACTGCGTTGGCTGAAACGCATCTGTTTGACTTTGCACCAAACTAAAAATAAAGCGCTTCATTGGGCACTAAGCGTATCAAGTTGTCTGTATTTCTCTGTGTGTGCATGACTGCACGTTGGAGTTGTAATTGCATATATATATATATATATATATATATATATATATATATATATATATATATATATATATATATATATATATATATATATATATATATACATATATATATATAAACTGAAAAAACCATAAGTTTTAGGCCATATATAGTTAGGGATTAGCATTTACAAAACCTTAATTTACTCGCACAAAACCATAGAAATTCGCATATATAGTTAGATGCAATGAATATATATCGCGCACCCACAATCCACTGCTGATGATGTCACATATTACATCATTCATGACATGGTCAGTGACATCACTGATGACATCACTGATGACATCTCAAATGACATCACTGATGACATCACTGATGACATCTCAAATGACATCACTGATGACATCACTGATGACATCTCAAATGATATCACTGATAACATCACTGATGACATCTCATTTGACATCACTGACAACATCACTGATGACATCATTCATGTGATAATTCGATGAACCTCTTCAGACTCTAATATAACCTTAGATACACTCAGAGTAAACAAACACTCACAGACTGTCACTCATCCATGGAGTTACTCACACACCTAGTCAGTCATGCACTGAATCAATCACACCTCCATTTCATCAACTATACAGTTATACACACCTTACGTATTCAAACATATACTAACACATATTTACTCTCTTATACAATTCCTGATACAAGTTTTCAATGATCCATTCAGCCACTCACACATTCACTGGCTCTTATACACAGTAATTTATATATGTGAACTCTCACATGTACTGTGTTTTACATATTTACTTACTTTGACATGTAGCACTGAGATATCCATTCACTCACCAATACACTCGTACACAGTCAACCACCCATACTGCTGTTTCAACATGCAGTTTTGAACCCATAGATCTAGTGAATCAACTTTTCACACATGTATACACAGAGTCACACACCTCCCAGCCACCCCCACACACACACTCACTCTCCCATAGAAATACTTAGGCAACCAATCAATAACCCATATAGTTACTCATATAGCTACTGATTAACACATGCAGCACTTCATAGAACAACAGATATAATGATGCACAAATTAAGACAGTTTAGTCACTAACTCATGCACTCAGTGGGACACATTTAATCACTCTCTCATACAGTCAGTCATGCACCTACTAAATCCTTCATCCAGACACTTATACATCCACTCATTCTTCAATATGTAAGACATTTTAACTTTACAGAAACATACAGTCACTGGATGTTGTCATCAGTGATGTCATCAGTGATGTCACTGACCATGTCATGAATGATGTAATATGTGACATCATCAGCAGTGGATTGCGGGTGCGCGATATATAGTTATTGCATCTAACTATATATGCGAATTTCTATGGTTTTGTGCGAGTAAATTAAGGTTTTGTAAATGCTAATCCCTAACTATATATGGCCTAAAACCTATATTTTTTTCAGTGAATTTCAATGGTTTTTTAATAGCAAATATCAAAAGCTGTCAAATGTGAAGTACGTGATAGGTAAAAACATTTTCGTACTTATGCACGCTGATGTACTTTGAACGCTGCCCCCCCCCTCGCTTTTCTCTTAGCAGTACTCTCTCTTTGCAGATAGTGAAGGGTAGTTAACGCAGGCCTTTGCCCCCGTTCTAATCCGTCGTGTCTGCTTCTCTCTCCATTTGATTGATTGTTATCCAAGCATTTACTGTTTTAGAATTGGTTCTCTTTCGATCAATCGATCGAGCATGAGACTCATGCACTCTGATCTCCTTGGCCTCAGTCAAGCATCAATAGTAAAATTTTAATACATGAGTGTTCGTTCATGGTTTTGGTCCCTGAGTTGCTTCAATGTCACTGCCTTGCACAAATGGCATAAGTCCTGGATGTTGGGTGCCATACTTCAGAGTTCTGAGCAGCGCTTGTAACACTGTCTAAACCTTATTTGCACCTGCTGCAGCTTCACTATTCTCAAAGTAAGTGGGGGCCGTTTGTGGACCTGACTGCATTTGAAAACAATGTGATACGGTACCTCCCTAAACCGCTTGACGGAGGCCCCCGAGGGGCGGTGTGATGGCACGGACTCGGAGAAGACGCTTGGCTCCGACCCCCTCCCCAAGTCTTATAGTCCTGGTGTAGCCTGAGATCGCACCCGACATAGGCGGCCGGCTCCCGGGGTCAAGCTGTCTTTGACGTTTTGTAGCCTTTCGAATTCTATCCTTAGACGGCATTGTCTAATTCCCAAATAATCTGCAGTTGAATCTGTGGTGAAATATAATAAAAAATGTTATTAACCACTATTACCAAACAGTAAATCAATAACAGTAAGAACTAGATTCGACAATGCTATAAAAAAAAAAAAAAGTATGCACAAGGGTGCAGGGGGTATCACTTTAACACCCTCAAAACAGGCACAGGTGCCATGTGGCAAGCAAACCAGCCCTAAGGGCAGGTCTGCCTTTCACATGACATAGGTGTGCGAGCACACATGTGCATGCACACCGGAATCGGTATTTTACATGAAGTTTGATTTCATGCTAAAATACCGATTCGTTAAGGCCTTTGGGACTCAGAAGACTCCCCCCTACATAACAAATTAACAGAATCGGTAAAATTACCGATTCGGTATTTTACCGAACAAATAATTTTTCCGATTCTGTAAATGTAGATTTACCTACACGTGGCCTTGGATTTAAGCCCCTACATACCGATTTGCCATTTAACGATCGGAAACGGCCGAAAACGGCCGTAACCGGTCGGTAAATGGCCTGAAAAGACCACCTACATCTGGCCCTAAGTGTGCATGCATTTGATTTCAAACAAAGTTTTAAAACATTTTATGTAAAACAATAATACACCTAGGGCCAGATGTAGGTAAATCACATTTACCGATTTTGAAATACCGAAAATTACCGAATTTTACCGATTCGGTATTTCAAAATCGGTAAATGGGATGTAAGTACCAACATCTGATTTATTACCGATTCCTTAAAAATTCGGTATTTACCGATTCGGTAAATACCGAATCGGTATTTGCTATTGAATCCTATGGGCCTTGAAGCCCATAGGATTCAATTCAAATACCGATTCAGTATTTACCAAATCGGTAAATACCGAATTTGTCAAGGGTGCAGGAGGTATCACTTTGACACCATCTAGCACCCCCAAAACGGGCATGTGTGCAATGTGGCACACAGACATGCCCTAAGGACACGTCTGTCTGTCACATGGCATATGTGTACATGCACAGATGTGCATGTACACAGGAATCGGTATTTTACCATGGATTTGTATTCCATGGTAAAATACCGATTCTGAAAGCCATGTGCCAATGGAAAATTGGCTACCCACATTTCAATCTTGCATTTTCGGTAAAATTACCGAATCGGTAAAATTACCGATTCGGTAAAATTACCGAAAACGCAACATTTAAGGGCAAATTAA
Source organism: Lissotriton vulgaris (assembly GCF_964263255.1). Classification (NCBI taxonomy): domain Eukaryota; kingdom Metazoa; phylum Chordata; class Amphibia; order Caudata; family Salamandridae; genus Lissotriton; species Lissotriton vulgaris. The sequence continues at coordinate 863,839,609 of NC_141691.1, read as the reverse complement.
TTAATTTTACATATGGGGGCGTATTTACAAGGGCCTTACACTACAAGGAAAATGACTTCAAATGACCAGACACACATGGGGACGTATTTACAAGGCCCTTGAACCCGGGGGAAGTGACTTGAAATTGCTAAGCACACATAGGAGAGTATCTACAATGCCCGTGCAACACTTATGCATCATTTTTTACATGTACACCGTAACATTAACAACACAATTACATCATATATCTGTTCCGCAAAAGCGACACATTGCAGAAGTCACATCATTTTACCATCAAAAACAATTTCTCCGATTCTGTAAATGTAAATTTACCTACATGTGACCCTGGATTTAGGCGCTTACATACCTTTTCGCCATTTACTTTTTGCCTTTTGGTGACTCTTCCATTATGAACATTGTCCCACAATCCGTTTGACCTGAAACGATTACACAAATAAAACATTTGTGAGTTTTAAATTTCCGGAGAAGTATAATTCACCAATACCTTAAGAAACATGGAAGTGGTGAAAAAAGCCAAGCTTGACGTTACTGCAGCCACGAGGTAGCTAGGCTCCGCCACCCCCCCACTGCTCCAAGCATGTCTGTCCCACCGCCCGCCACGCCCATTAACGGTAACATGAAATAGATACAAATCAGCAGATACCTACCCCCATTCCGGAAACTCCCGAAGTGCAACAGGACCACGGTTACGCCCATCCGGAAGATGAGGCCTCAACACGTGCAGGGCGGGGCCCGGCTAACCGCCATCAGCCGTGGGGTGGATGGCCCAAAATGTACTGGTCTCCCGATTCCCTTCTTCTGCCGCCTTGCAGGCCACGGGGGGGATGTCTTGCCTCTGCCTCCGACCCCCCCCTCTTATCGCCTGGTCCGGACATCACGGATATCAACGCCAGGTGTCGGCACGTTTGCTGAATACTGTAAAGGTTTTATTACACTTGGCGACGTGCTCGCTGCCTTGAATTCCTGGTGTGAGTCCATGAAGTTTCAGTCAACAAGGCCGGAGGGTGTTCTTCTAGACTGGTTCGCTGACCCGCTTCCCACGTGGGCTTGATATGAGCTCCCCGTTCGGGCCTGTAGCGACGCCCTGCAGGCCACGGGGTGGGATGTCTTGCCTCTGCCTCCGACCCCCCCCCCCTCTTATCGCCTGGTCCGGACATCACGGATATCAACGCCAGGTGTCGGCGTGGGGTGTGCTGGGAGGGAGAGGCGGCGCGAACGAGCCTCTCCCACTCCCACAGGTGGGGGCCCCTCAGCTGCACCCCCAACGCTCCACTCACCCAACAAAAGGGTTCCTCCACTCTTGCGATGCAGCGGCGCTGCACTCACCCGACAAAAGGTCTCGTCCACTATTGCGAGGCAATGATGCTCCGCTCACCCAGCGGGGGTCTCGTCCACTGTTGCGGTGCAACGACGCTTCTAGTTTCCTGCGTCCAGAAACATTCTCCTCAACTTTGAAGATTCTATAAGAGCCACGGGGGCCCCCGACCCCCGATGGGGAATGACTGCCATGATCACCCACGGAACGACCACGACGTAGCCGCGGGACGTCAGCGCGCTCATTCCGGTTCCGGCCTCAGTCTTGAAATCACCAAAATCCTGCAAGACTACCAACTTGATCAGTTCCGGTGGGACACCAGTATGACCCGGTAGGAGAGATTGTTTCCTCCCACCCCACTTTCACTGATGGTTCATTTCACCAGTCCCCTCTGCTACCCTTCAACGAAAACTTTTGGACTGCCGAAAGAGGTCCCGGTCCAACCAAGAGTTGGTGGAGACATTTTGACTATACTTGGACCTTCCTGACCTCACCCAAAATGGCGCCGGTACAAATGAAACTCTCAACTCCTTGTTGTGCCCCGATTGCTCAGCCTTGATATCATGAGATATGTATGCAGTTTTTAGCACATGAATTGATATGGGATAAGACTGATTATATGTTCGGACAATGAATTGATCCAGGATGGGTATTGACTATACGTTCGAACAATGAATTGACATGGGACGGGTACTGATTACACGTTCGAACAATGAATTGATATTAACTTCTAATGCATCATTGATTACTGTATTTATTATTGAAGGTTCGAATTGTCGACACTTTTGGTATTTGCTCACAATGAATTATCGATATGATTTTGTTGCACTTGTCGCACTTTTTACTATGAAATCAACGACCACTGACTCTCTGTTATGTTTTCCACAAATAAATACCCCCCCCCCCCCATTTTCAGTTCCAGCCTGCTCCGTGGCCGGCCCACGGGGTTGTAAGCCCGTATTTGGGCACCAACATTTTTATTAAAGGTTTTTGAAAAAGCAAACGTAGTTGTAACGCGTAGATTGGTAAGTTTCGAATAAATGGCCACTGTTTCCGATATAAAAAAAAAAAAAGGTGAAATGAAGCAGCTCGATTAGTTAAGGGTTAACCTCTTGGCTGCTAAGGCATTATTACGGATCTTATTTAATTTCCATTGAAATCAATGGAAAGTCCATGACGAGTTACCCTTGTCATTAGCAGCCAAGAGGTTAAAAAGTATAGTACGCAGAAACATTGCAAATATGAATGGTCCAGGTTTGTTGTATGTGTTTTTCATTTTTGTACAACATAAAGCAATCGATAAAGATCCTGGTATTTAGCCTCTACTTTATATGCTACCTGTATCAGGGAAGTTGTTTTAAATGCCCCTAAGCCACCCCGAACGAATGTCACCTGGCCCCCCTAGTACGAACGAAAACGACCCCGTACCACTGTAGGCTATCTCTCTTCCTCAAAAATGACAAAAATTACTTTCTAGGACGTTTTGGACATTGATGATTTTCATATGATCTATTTATTAAAGTAATACTCATCTCTCCGCATGAAATTAATTTTCCACATGCTACACAAGTCAATCTCATCTGCCTAAAGTTCTTTTACAGATTTGGGACCGTTTCCCTTGCCTCTGACTCACTTATTGCTAAGTCATTGGTGGATGTTTTTGCCGGTCGGGGATTATCCACCAAATCTCGAAGCTGTGCTTTAGAATAATTAAGAGGGTGCCACCTCTCCATGTGCCGATGCATGGTATGATTACCATAGCTATATTTTTTTTCGGTCCCTCTCGAGAGTTTTTGTTTTGCAGATAAGGCAGGTAACGAACCTGGCATTAACTTTCTTTTCATGAGAAGGAAAAGGAAAAGAAAAAAATTGCCAGATAAAATTCACTTTCACATGGGACGTTCTTGGCATTTCTTTCAGAAACTTTTACATCACTGTGTCATTTCTTTGTCTATCCTGGTTAAAGCAATGTCATGTAAATAGTTGTTTAAAAAGTTTTTTTTAACGTGTTTACTTTGTTGGAGCGTTGTATATATTTATAAGTTATTAAAGTGTTATAATCCTACAACTTTGTTGGAGTGCTATATATTTATAATGTGACACATAATTGTAAAAACTTTGATGTACAAAGAGGCATCCCTGGATTCTTCCGCTTCAGGCTCGGACCCACACACCCTCACAGTGAGAATCCCCTCCCCAAGCACAATACAGGATGGTTATCAGATAGTAGAAACGCGTGTGGTGTGACGGATCTCATCGGGTGGGGGCCTTGATCTACTGTAACTCCTTTGAAGAGGGGTGATTCTCTACAGCTGGGGCCATAAACTACATCTGCAGGGCTAGGTGATAGCCTGGGACCGGCCTGGACAATCGGACACAGAGGAAGAGGAGTGTCAGAGGGTGCGGTAGTGAATAGGGTGAAAGGGAGGTGTCGGGCGGGCACAGGGTGTGATTCTCAGAGAAGAACGGCGCAGATGGGAGGAGGTTTCTGGCCCATGCATGAGAGAGAGAGCGGGGGTGACCAGTGCGTGGGGGAGATGCTTGCGAGGGTGGGAAGCCATGCTGAGGATCGGCGGTGTGCAGAGAGTGGGTCTGGTCAAGGCATCTAAAATGGCTGCCGTGCTCAACAAAAGAGTGGCATTGCAAAAAAAGGCAAGATGGCGCAGACAATGTTTATCAATAAGGATTAATTTATAACAATTATTTTTAACAAAATATTTAATCGCAGTGACAAAATGGCGGTCAACAGTTCCTGATTTCCATCGAATCGAACGTTAACAGACGTCACGCAGCAAAAAAAAAAAAAACGCTCACGCACAGCCGCTGGAAGACATGTATCAACATATATGAGCCTCCTCAGCCACCCTCAGAAAACATAAGGGGTCAGGATACATCTCCCATACCCCCTTATACCTAGTAATTTAATTAAATCGAAACACAAAATGGCGAATTCACGTTTCGCTACCAGTTTGCGACCCGGTTCGCGAACCGAGAAGCGCTTCTACCGCGAAAAATCAAATTTTTATTATTTGCCCCACGGGACCCTTTAATAACCCCAACATCATTCCTAGGGGGTCAAGAAGGATCTACCTTGCCCCCTTTCATTAAATTCCCCCTTCGTTATTCTCCTCCTCTTGTCTCTCGATCCTACCGAGAGACAAGATGGCGGCCGCACCGGACTGTTTAGAATGTTGACAGACACCGGAGAGCCAATCAGCTTCGCTACGCAAAGCTCCGTTACGCGAAAAGTATGCGATCTGGTGCGCTATCTGGGACGCTGTCACAGATATATCTGTTTTTTAAACGTTAATTTCTCAAAATCCACTGGAGCACATATATTGAGACCCAGCAAAGGCACATCGGGCTAACAGTCCCTATAATTTTGCCAAGTTTCGTGTAAATCCATTCAGCCGTTCGAGCTAAAAGTGAGGCCAAAGGCCCTATGGAAAAATGAATGGGAAAAACGCGTTTTGGGACCCCCCCTTTTTTCTCAGCCCCCCCTTGACGGAAACCCCCAAATTTTCAGGGAATGCTCAGAAACAAAATGTGCCATTTTCCTGAAAATTTCAGCCGATTCCGTCCACAAACGCCAAAGTTATTAGACATAGAATTTTCAAAAGTTCCATAGAGAAAAAATCCTAACTATATATACCTACTGGCGACCGCCAGTAGGTAATATATATATATATATATTCAATGAAAAAACCATTGGTTTTAGGCCATATATAGTTAGGGATTTGCATTTACAAAACCTTATTTTACTCGCATAAAACCATTGAAATTCCATATATAGTTAGAAGCGCTAACTATATATCGCGCACACGCAATCCACTGCTGATGATGTCACATATTACATCATTCATGACATGGTCAGTGACATCACTGATGACATCACTGATGACATCTCAAATGACATCACTGATGACATCTCATTTGACATTACTGATCACATCACTGATGATATCATTCATGTGATAATACGATGAACCTCTTCAGACTCTAATATAACCTTAGATACAATCAGTGTAAACAGACACTCACAGACTGTCACTCATCCATGGAGTTACTCACACACCTAGTCAGTCATGCAAAGAATCAATCACACCTCCATTTCCTCAACTATACAGTTATACAAACTTTACTTATTCAAACATATACTAACACATATTTACTCTCTTATACAATCCCTGATACAAGTTCACAATGATCCATACAGCCACTCACACATTCACTGGCTCTTATGCACAGTTATTTATATATGTCAACTCTCACATGTACTGTGTTTTACATATGTACTTACTTTGACATGTAGCACTGAGATATCCATTCACTCACCAATACACTCATGCACACAGTCAACCGCCCATACAGCTGTTTCCACATGCACTTTTGAAACCATACATCTAGTGAATCAACTGCTCACACATCTATGCACAGAGTCATACACCTCCCAGCCACCCACACACACACTCAGTCTCCCATACAAATACTTGGGCAACCAATCAATAACCCATATAGTTACTCATATAGCTACTTATCAACACATGCAACAGTTTACAGAACAACAGACATAATGATGCACAAATTAAGACAGTTTAGTCACTAACCCATGCACTCAGTGAGACACATTTAATCACTCACTCATACAGTCAGTCATGCACCTACTAAATCCTTCATCCAGACACTTATACATCCACTCATTCTTCAATATGTAAGACATATTTTAACTTTACAGAAACATACAGTCACTGGATGTTGTGATCAGTGATGTCATCAGTGATGTCACTGACCATGTCATGAATGATGTAATATGTGACATCATCAGCAGTGGATTGCGTGTGCGCGATATATAGTTAGCGCTTCTAACTATATATGGAATTTCAATGGTTTTATGCGAGTAAAATAAGGTTTTGTAAATGCAAATCCCTAACTATATATGGCCTAAAACCAATGGTTTTTTCATTGAATTTTCAAGGTTTTGTAAATGCAAATTCCTAACTATATATGGACTATAACCTATGGTTTTTTCATTGAATTTCAATGGTTTTTTAAAAGCTAATATCTGTAGCTGTAAAATATATTCTTCTTTAAATCTTGAAATATATTTTTCATGTTCTTTAGACAATTTTTTTAAAACATTTTTTTTTGTTTCGCTCCCAGTCCGCGAACCGGTCAGCTTCCCGTTTGCTCAATTTAAAGCCGCGGCTTAGTACGCGAACCAGTAAACGTTCCTTTAGCGTAACTGTTACGTTTGCATGACGTTTTGCGTTATCGCGTAATACGTCATTGGACGCGCCAAGTTAGCGGACCCGGAAGTGGACCGGAAAGCGGAGCAAAGCGCGAAACGTAAACACAGCAGGTCATGTGACTCGAAAATAACACTTTTCATTGGTTCATTTCACTTTTGGTTTCCTAATGATGTAATACTTGGTCATGTGATATAAAATTAACCCTTTTCATTGGTTTAGAATTTTTCCTTCTCCCAAATGATGAAAACCCCTCCTTCTTTCCTCACTCTGACTTTCATCTTGGTGAGAGAAAGACCCTTTTTGATTCTTCAGCAATGGCTTCAATGGTTGCTTCAGCCAGTGTGCCCCCACCACCTCCTCCACCTCCTCATGGGAAGAAAGGACCACCTGCTTCACTAATTATAGAAGAGGAGGAAAATCAAGAAGAGGAGGAAGAGGAAGAAAATCCAGAGTTTTTGCCAGAGGAGCCCAGGAGATATAACAGGAAAGAAAATTACATCTGGCAATTTTTTTAATTTCCTGCTGACCAAAAAAAAGTTAATGCCAGATACGTCTTTTGTCGTATTTGCGGCTATCGTCTTTCAAGGGGCACAGACAAAAAGTACAGCTATGGGAATCATACAATGCACAGGCACATGAGTCGGTGGCACCCTAACAATTACAGTAATGCCCAGCTTCGCGACCAACAACAAAATCCCCCAGAAATGGCAAGAAGATCTGTTGTTCAGGAGGTATCGGGACCGGAGGCGAGGGAGGTGATCCCGAACATCCAAATCAACATGGGAGAAGTGAAGCAAGTCTGTGTGTGGTGCAACCAGACACTTTGCTACCGCGAAAGTAGCATTACCCTTATAATGAGAGCCATCAACAATCATGTGTGCCCAAAACGCCCCAAAAAGTAAATTCTTCTTTTTTTTGTTGCTCCTGTTGAGCCGTCTTCGATGAATCATTTTTGTTTCCCCCCTCCCCCCAAAAAATAAAAAAAAATACAAAATGTTCAGAAAAAAACAAAAAAATAAAAAAAATGTTCAGAAAACTAATAAAAAAAATTTAAAACAACAAAAACAAAAAAAAACAGTTATTTTCAGAACTACCTCCCCATTATTAAAAAAAATTGGTAGAATTCTTTGAACTCTGCCAAGCTCTATTTCTATTAGTTCGCTCCCAGTTCGCACTCCGGTACGCGAACTTTGAGCGTACCAAAAAATTTTTTTTTTAAAAAAGGAATAGTAAGTATAAGGAAAGGAAACAGACAGTTATGTTACAAAAAAGACAGCTATAGGGAGTAAAGAAAAGATACTGTTACCCGCAATTCACTTCTGATCATGTCATATATTACATAATTTTTGACATGGTCAGTGAGATCATCAGCAGTGGATTGCGAGTAACAGTTTTTTCTGTTTACTTCCTATAGTTGTCTTTCTTGTAACATAAATGTCTTTTCCTATCCTTATACTTACTGTTCTTGTTTTAAAAATTTTTGGAGATCATTCAGAAACAGTAACATTAATAGAGACAGAATTAGTGAATAATAATGAAGAAGTATGAGAAGAGAGGGACTGAGAAAAATACTGGAAGGAGTAGAAAAATTAAGTAATAGAGAAAGGAAGGAGAGAAGTAGCAAACACAGGAAAGTAAAGATTAAAGAAATGAAGCAGTAGAACTAATAGATGTTAAATGTGATAGATTAAATGAATGATTGAGGTTGACGATAAGGTGTGTCCTCTCTAAAAGTTTGTTTAAGGTGAACCGTACTCTGGGTTGCATATCAAATTTATGCTTGTTGAAGAATACAGACGAGATAATAGATGTGAAGACCTACCATTGCAGTAAAACATGCCCACTTATTACATCAATCATAACATAGTCAGTGACATCATCAGCAGTGGAATGCAGGTTAAAAAAGTAGAAAACATTTACCTTATAATTCATGTTAACTTTTCAAGCAAATTTTTCATACATTCAATCTGTAAAAGAGAGAACAAACATTTCCAAAAATATTAAAACATGTATTTAAAAATTAGAAAAAAGAAGGGAAAAGGTTCAAGAAGAAACAGTTTTTAAACAACTTTGACACTTACAGAAACCTCTACTTCTCTACGACCCCTACACAATCCTAAAGATATTTATTTTAAAAAAACAGTATCTTCATGCTGATGAAATGAGGCCTATTTTGAAACATGATGCTTCTTTTGCATTGCTTATGTCTCACAAAAGTGATGCAATAACAGCGCAAAAAAGATGTAAAGCCATCATAAAATTGTGTCAAACATTTTAAATGATTGTTTTAGGATGCAAATAAGATGTGTGCTTTCAAGAGCTTTCTTTGAGGTGAGGCCTATTTCTTTTTTTTAAAAAAAAACAGTACCTAGAAGTACAGCACTGTAAGCATTAAAATTGACACTTACAGAAGACTCAGCTTCTCCATATCTACCTCACATTTCTAAATATATATCATATTTTCAAAAAGCATAACATTAATTATACATGTTAAATGGTTTATTTTTGCTGTTCTCAGAATGTATCAAATTTCACTTAAATCAGTGACTTGAAGGTATTCATCATGTAACAGCGGGGAAAAAAAAACACAATCAAAATGACTGTGTTTAAAAAACCCATACAAACTAAGAAAACTGATTTCAAAACTCCTTAAAATTAACTTACTTTCAATGACGTCGAAGGATGTCCTATAAACAGCATCCACTCTGTTGTGCTATAAATATTTTCAGCCCGCCACTTTCTGAAAGAAAACCTCCATCGATACGAAAAATATGTTATATAGAAAAAAAGACTTCTCTCATTCTATCACATGTTTCCACTAGGCCAAATCATGTTGCCGCGATTTGCAAGTCTTGTAATTCTTCCAATCAAATCCCGACATTTTCTATTTTCGCAACTTTCAAAAAGAAAACATTTGAGATTATTTTCACAATCCTGGACTACTAATATCTTACTCTTCTTTGTCACTCATGTTCTCCTTTTCCTATGACACTGATACTGCTTACTATGAAGCAGACTTACTTGCATCAGGTTTATATAGTTGGATTTTTAATCTAGACAGCATTGCAGACTTACATTCCCTCTACTTAAAATTTTGGTTTTAAAAACACCAGATAAGAATTTTTAAGGTCAAACGGCAATTTTTTTTTGAAAGTTACAATGGAATCATTGCAGAATGACCAGCCGTTTCGAGACTTTAAGTAAGCTGTATAATGTCCTGATGTTGTTGATAGACCATCGTGATAGATAATTGCTACAGTTACAAAAGTCCTCCCTGATATTGACAGCTGAGAAGCCACAAATTTTTTTATTAAAGTTGACAATTTTGAACCATCAGGCCTACATCGTTGGATCATTAAAATGACATACTGGCCATATCTACGTATAAATAATGTTGACATCATATCACATTTACATTGGGTACACTCCATGTTGTGATCCGCTGCATTTACTAGCTTATTAAAGGACACTGATTTACTGTCTGGCAAAGTTAAATATATAAATCTTTCTGAGTCTACACTAGTAGTACTTGATACCATACAGTTCTCGCAGTCATGCTGCCATTGATAAGAAAGCCCAAACAGGTGATCTACATCTACACCCTCATCTTGCAATACATCAAGCATATACATTAAAAACTCCTGACAATCTTGCTGATTATTTTCAGAGAAGTCTGTTTGACCTGAACATTCATCTAACAGATAACGAACTTCAGACACACTTTCTACTTTTGTTCGATCAGTGCTACATTTCTCGAAAACAGAATTCAACAAACAGCATAAAATTTGTTCTGAATTCAACAGAATCTGTTCTTTTAAACTCTCTAGTGAAAAGAGAACATTAACCACTACATTTGCATAGCAGTTGACACCAGAACTGTTTTCAAATTGAAAACCGACAACATCTTCAACAGAATCCACTTTCTTTCTGCTAACAATTTTCGGTTCATTGACTTTTAGTCTTTTTGCAACAACCTCCCTACTATTACTGATATTTCTACGTTTCCGGCCTACCACACGTTTCTCAAACAAAGGATATTGAGGCAAATGTGGCGCATACTCTCTTCTTAACCTATTGTATTCCTTAACACAATCTAGATCCGCACAAATGTTTGTGACATCACAGTCAATCAAGTACAATCCCGATAAAGTTCTAACTCGTGACAATGCCACATATGCCATACCCTCCTTGAACACAGAACTGCCAATATTCACCAATGCACTGTCTACACTTAAACCTTGCGATTTATGGATTGTCACCGCATATGCCAAGCAAACAGGAAACTGTTTATGGCGAACATATAAGTCTTTAACAAGCAAAAACCTAGCAGAACAACGACTAATTAGCTGTACTTCCTCAATGCCATCAAATTTAATTCTTAAAAATTCTATTCCATCTCTATTTCTGTATTTCTCAAAATCAACAACATTACCCATTGATCCATTCACCAGACCTCTTTCTACATGTAAATTCCTTCTCAAAATGATTCGGCAATTTAAACACACATTCAAAGTCTTTTCAAAACCCGCTGTTTTAGATATAGTCTTCTCTAATGAATCCAATTTTGATTTCAAATTGTCTGACAAAATAATTGTTGATCCCATGTGCTCTATTTTGTCGATAGCTTCAAGTTTCACAATCTCTTGCTTTTCTAAATTCAACATTTTGTTGTTGAAGATGGCACATTCTGCAAGAGTTGGCATCAAACATATCCCGGATTTCTTCTCAGTAATTTTCTGAAAAATATTCTCAGGCACAATCTCTTGTTTGGGATATAAATTTGACAGTAATCGTGCATTTAAAGCTTCTTTCCCATGTTCGGTCACTTTTCCAATTCTAATATCTTGTAGAATATTCTTGTAATCTTCATCCTTTGCCTGACGCATATTTTCATGCAGTTCAGCATAATTGAAGTTTAACCATATATTGACGTTGCCAATGCTCCCTAGGCACTTCCTGGTATCTTCATGCGTGAGTATTTTGAACACAGGTTGACCTTTTACTGGTGTCAGCTGCAGAAAATCTCCAAAAACAATGATGTGTTTGCCACCAAATAACACATCATATTCAGTTTTAAGTACTTCTTGCATTCTCAAATGCACAAAGGCAAGCATGACATTGGAAACCATGCTTACTTCGTCAATGATAAGTAGTTTCATTTTCCTCAAGACTCTTGAAACTTCACAGCAAGCATCCCCAGATAACTTGTGGTATTGTAATTTGTTGTCATGCTCCACCGGCAGCATCAGTAGACGATGCAAAGTAATACCTTTAATGTTATGTGCTGCCAGTCCAGTAGGAGCGGTGACAACACAAGACAGCGATGACTCAGTCCTTTCCTGCAAATAACAAGAAATTGCTTTAATGAGGAAACTTTTTCCAGTTCCCGCTTCTCCACTCACGTACAGTCGGACAGGCTTCAACGATGTACATGAGCACTCTTTCTTCTCATGACTTAATCCGTGCTCAATTTCCTTGGTAACTTCATCATATATTTTCCTCTGCTCAACGTTGAGTTGTTTTTCCAAGTCTTCTAAGTTAACTGAATCCTCCTGAGCATGTGCCATGGCTCTTTCCACTTCATTCATAGCAGTGGCAGCTTCATTTTCGATAATAGGTCCTCCAAGTGGATCTTGACTCAATGAAACAGAACTCTGACTGTCCTGAGAACTGTCTCTGGCAATCTCGGCTGCAATCGTTGCTTCCTGCTCAATTTCCAAAGTTAGCATTTCTTGATATTTAGGAAAAGCAGGACATTCTATGGACTCCTTGGCTGCATTGAAAGAGTCTTCGTAACAAAGGAAATCTCCAAGCAGTTCCTCTTCTGCACGCCAAGGCTTGAAAAGTTGCAAAAGTGCTAAATAGAAAAACTCCTTTTTTTCTGGAGATTCACCACTCAATTTTCGATGGTTTACTAATTGCCATTTTCTTTGCTTGACCAGGCATCCATCACTTCCAATTACAGCATACACTCCTTTCTCAATATCTTCTTTGATGTTCCTCTTGAATATATAATTTTGGAGAACCTCATATAGACAAACATTCTCAAGGTGACTGCTTGGATTTGGATAATATGTATCCAACATGTTGGTCTTCAAAATGTCGGTACTGTTTGGTTCCTTTTCTGCCAAATACTCAATTTCCCGGACAGGTTTTAGAACTCGATTTCGCCTTGCAGCAAGACCAAGACTCGCCCAAACGATACTCCTGGATTTGGCATAGAGACTTGCTGAAGACAATCGATCAGAACATTCGTAAGCTCCGATTTCTCGATGCGACAACATCTTCAGACTGAAACTGTACAACTTCTTGCTGAGGCTCTTTTCATGGGAAATGTCCTCCCACATATCCTTCAGTTCTGTCTTTTCTTTTTTGGTGATGTAAGATGTCACATACCGAGCCACAGCCATACAGTTGTCAGCCACAAACTGTATATCCATGTTAGCATTCCACATGGACAAAATCACTGGGTTGTAGTCATTGATGTACTTGGACTCTTCGTTCCTTTTCAAATTGTATGTATTCTTGCATGATTTCCTCGTCACATTATGTCGCAGCGAAGACATCAAACTGTTCACTCTTCCTTTAGAAATCACCGGTCGTGGAAAGTTGAAACGACATTTGGTGTAGAACTTGTCCTTGTTTCTGAATTTACGACGACAATACTTTCCACAACGATGGCTTTGGAAACGTAGAACTTGTTCTCTTAGGCTTTTCTTCTCCATTGCGTTTGGAACAGTACACGTAGAATACTGTTCTATGAAATTCATCACTAAGTCATCCGGATCTGTTCCAAATTTAGGTGCATCCTTGATCCACAACAACATATGTATATGAGGGGCACCTCTTGCTTGGTACTCCTTTCTCCAGAAGAAATCCAACACCTCTCCAAGAGGTGGATTCTTCTTATTTGTGATGAAAGACATCATAGCTTCAAATCTATGATTGAAGTACCTGCATACATTCACTGGATCCAAAGAACACAGTTCTCCAGGTGTCTTGAATTCAATGTTTTCAATATTTCCATTTGCCTCTCGTAGAAATTCAAGTAAGTCTTCCCAGCCATACTCGGCACAGCTCAGAGTGAGGAACCATGTCGGAGTTCCTAAGTTCCTCAGCATACATTTTAAATCACCATGACGACGGTACCAGTACTCATTAGTACCACGCTGACACGCCATGAGATTAATTAAGTGAGAATCCAAAATACTGTCTTGGACATTGATTTTATGCATAAAATCACTTGCCGAGATGTTTCGCATCTGTATACCACTTTTTAAAATGTGGTTCACTGCATATGACAGTCCTGACAGATCGCTTTCAAACAGGAGATGAAACAAATAGGGAATGCATTGACGAAACCTAGGATCTTCTGCATACAATCGTAAAGTCCGGTATTCAGACGCAGGAATTTGATGAGGTCGCTCATCATATCTTCCTCCTTGACCTGTGGGAAATAGCTGTGGGAAACACCGAGCTTCCAAACTTTCCTCCCAAACACTAATGGGACTCCCTTTGGCTTGTTTCATTTGAAACAACTCAATAGCATTCCCCATGACTTCCTTGGAATGCAAAGGATGAACACTATAATGTTCATATATTTCTTCACTATTAGACACCTCTACTTTCTCAATTTGGCCAGCACACAAAACGCTATCCTCTTCATCACTTACTTCCTCTTCTGCTACATATACATTCTTATAGTACTTATTATTTTTCTTCAAATACAAAGTTGCATTTTTCACTTTCCTAACATCCACTAAATCTTGCCATATTTTCTTATTCTTTGTCGGAAACCCATTAACCAAGATAACCAGAGGTTCCTCTTCCACTTTCTCAACTCCAATTGTGTTAATGTTTTTGTTTAAATCTAGAGGCAAATAAACAACTCTTCCCTTTAATCCTCTCTGTAAATCTGTTGGAGGCAACTTCCCTGTCTTTGGCTCCATTCTTACAATAGCCTGAAAGGGATGGATACTTTGAATCAAAATAGATTCATAAGTATTTAAATCCTTCAATTCTGAAGGAATCTCAACCAATTCCAGATTATTATGAACTGCCCTAGCAGGCATCTGGTTTTGATTTAATTTATTACAACAATAAGTACACACACGTTGGTCCACTCCCAAATCAAAACAATTTTCTACCATCAAGTATGTGGCAAAATCCTTCCATTCACTATTATTTTCCCTTTCAGTTTTTGCATATAAATGCACTAACTTAGTCTGATTCTTATAATAAGTGCGTCGACAACATACACACGTGAAATTAGGCCTCTCACTTGATTTCATCTGAAACGTGGCAATTTCCTTCTGAAAATTATCTGAACTAGAAACCTGTATATTATCTTCAACATAACCCTCTACTTCTGGGTCAATTTGAACATTCTCATCTCTACTACCAAAGTAACAAAACTCAATTTCTTCACAAATATTCTTCACATCTATTTCA
Source organism: Lissotriton vulgaris (assembly GCF_964263255.1). Taxonomy (NCBI): domain Eukaryota; kingdom Metazoa; phylum Chordata; class Amphibia; order Caudata; family Salamandridae; genus Lissotriton; species Lissotriton vulgaris. The sequence goes on along the minus strand of NC_141691.1, from coordinate 863,824,594 downwards.
GAACCATGCAAAAGAGCAGCACATAATTGTTTAAGCATAATTGCTGGACTCTTAGCATAATACAACATTCTCACTAATTTTCTCACTTTATTATGATGCACTGCTAGCATCCTGAAATGATGAAAAACACTCTGGCATACTCTCCTGGAAAGACAAGCCAGTGAATGACCACGCAAACCTGTCATTTGTCTCACTCTGCAAGGATCTAAATCTTGCAACAACTTTATTTTCTGCTTCAAACTTTTCTTATTAAATGTCCGTATAAAATCACAAAGCAAATTGATGGAAACCTGTCGCACACTGCAAATAGAACTACACTTCCAAATGTACACAGGACCCTTAGGACGTCTTCCTAAAACCTCATCACTTAGCGCCTCTTCTGTCTCTGTTGTCACAAGTTGTTCTTTTTCAACTGGGCAACCATCCTTCACTTCATAAGCTCGACCACTGGTGTCAACTGCAAACACCAAATCATTATCCTGAAAATAACTCTCCTCATTAAAAAATGCCTCACAACTTGAACTATGCATCCATTCTCCGGAAAAAACTTCACAAAAGTTAGTACGATTTACTACTCTCTTCCATCTACTTTTTGTTTTGAAATCAGAAATTACCTTGCTTAGTTTCCTAATTCTATTGATTACCAAAATAAATAACTTTCGCTTAATTTCAAAAGCATGATCAATAATTTTCTCTACATTTTTCTTTTTCTTATAAAATGCCGCTTTCTGTTGGCCTTTTTTTTAAATATTTTTCAATAAATTAACTATTATTCTGTTACGGAACATTCGATTTCGAATGTCCCTAAACTGTTGTTTCCTTCTACTATCATGCACAGAGTTATCTCTTCCTCTACCAGTAACAATTTTGATGGGTCTCTCCTTTCCATTTAAATTGCTTTTCTTTTTGTGGACTGAAACATTTTTTGGAGAAATACTTTTTTTACTACAAATATTTCTTAAGAATGATTTCGTGCTCTTACCCGGACCTTTCTTGGTGTTTTGACAAGTATTTGGGGAAGAGGACTGCTGCAATAAAACATCATCCTGCTGTCTTTGACGTTTTCTAGCCTTTCTAATTCTATTTTTTGTAGGCATTTTCCAAACTATGAAAGAATCTGCAGTTGAATCTGTGGAAAAATATAATAAAAAATGTTATTAACCACTATTACCAAACAGTAAATGAATAACAGTCATCTAAAACTTAATGCCCTACTAATTATTTAACATAGCAAATCTTTTGCACCAGCACTGCATCACAAAAATGACACTCAATGGTACAAAACAGGCATAGAACAATCATAAATCACTCCCTAATATTTTAAATGATTAATTCAGGATGACGATAAGATGTAGCCTATCTAAAGGTTTGTTTAGGCCCAGATCTTTGGACTGGGGTGAATGTGTGTCATTGATCCACATTCGGTCCATCACCTGTTTTGTTTATTTGAGGTGAGGCCAACACATGGTTGCAGATAAGATTTTCACTGAAAAAAACCAAAGAGAAAATACATGTAAAAACCTACCAATGAAGTAAGTCATTATTTGAAAACCATTACATTTCTGGAAATATGCACTGCTAGTGCTTCATAAGTTGTTTTGGGTCATATTTATAAGGCATTTGAGTGTCTATTATGCTATTTTACGTTCTTCATGGTGCAAATGTCTTGTAAATACGCTCCCACCTGCGGTTGGCAAATTTAGATTTTGATTATGGGAGTTACATAGGCATGTTAATAATTTCCCAAAAATGGTGTATGACCCCAAACAACCTATGAAGCTCTAGTAGTACATATTCAGAAATTTAATTGATTTCAAAATTCGTTTTTAAACACAGCATATAAATCAATTGTATACCTGCATTCAAGAGGAAATGACTGAAAATGTCCTTGAGACACATGAAAGCGTTTTCTGGAATGCCCTAGCACCATTTTTTGGACATTATTAACATGGCTATGTAACTCCCATAATCAAAATCTAAATTTGCCAAGCGCAGGTGAGAGCGTATTTACAAGACACTTGCCCCATGAGGAATGCTTGCCATTTAAAAAGGAAAAATAACATCAAAGACACTCAAATGCCTTATAAATAGGACCCAAAACAACCTATGAAGCTCTAGCAGTACATATCCAGAAATGTAATTGATTTCAAAAATGGTTTTTAAAAACAACATATCTGTTTCAGCTTACATAAGAGACCATAGAATGGGCTTCATATACAACAATAACTTGTGTTACTGCATGCCAGAATGGTACACCGAATATGCAATTACAATTTCTCAAAGAAACAAAATCTATTTCTATATCACTACAGACAAAGCCACAGTTTAAAAACACAGCTTTCTTCATCATTTTCTCCTTAGCAAGATTTATCGCAAATGCGATAAAAAACGGCCGCAATGCATGAATATCGCTGAAAAGTCAGCGATATTCATGCATTATCCAGCAAATGCTCTTAGCCATGTTATCCACCTCCCATTGGATAACATGGCTAAGAACTGCTCGCAAATGCGAAAAAAAACGGCCGCAATGCATGAATATCGCTGAAAAGTCAGCGATATTCATGCATTTTCCAGCAAATGCTCTTAGCCATGTTATCCACTTCCCATTAAATAACATGGCTAAGAACTGCTCAGGGCCCCATGAGGAAGGCTTTCCATTTAAAAAGGTAAACATAACATCAAAGACACTAAAATGCCTTCTAAATATGACCCCAAACAACCTATGAAGCTCTAACAGTACATATCCAGAAATGTAATTGATTTCAAAATTCGTTTTTAAACACCGCATATAAATCAATTGTATACCTGCATTCATGAAGAAATGACTGAAAATGTCCTTGAGACACATGAAAGTGTTTCTGGAATGCCCTAGCACCATTTTTGGGACACTATTAACATGGCTAGGTAACTCCCATAATCAAAATCTAAATTTGCCAAGCGCAAGTGGGAGCGTATTTACAAGACACTTGCCCCATGAGGAACGCTTTCCATTTTAAAAGGAAAACATAACATCAAAGACACTCAAATGCCTTATAAATATGGCCCAAAACAACCTATGAAGCTCTAGCAGTACATATCCAGAAATGTAATTGATTTCTAAAATCGTTTTTAAAAACAACATATCTGTTTCAGCTTACATAACAGACCATGGAATGGGCTCCATGTACCACAATAACTTGTGTTACTGCATGCCAGAATGCTACACCGAATATGCAATTACAATTTCTCAAAGAATCTAATTCTATTTGTATATCACTAGAGACAAAACCACATTTTAAAAACACAGCTTTCTTCATCATTTTCTCCTTAAATCATACTATTCTCTATCTAAATTAAATAAATCTTTTCTCACCTTAGCAAATATTTTTTGAGTTTTGAAAACAGTCTCAGAAATACACCAAATTGTCTTCAGCAGAAGAAAAAGGATGCACTCCAGAGGCTGCAGCTATTGAAAGCACAGAAATACAGATATTCATTTCACATATCTCTCATATTAGCCAATCATAACTCTTCCCTCACTTTTTTCAAATCAAAACCCTTCCCCCCTCTGCCCTCTCTGCCTTTTTTCCATAGCAACCACCTCCTGGAAGAGCTCTCATGTTTGCAAATTCACACAACAATGTTTCAATTGAACTCTGAACTCTCAGTGCACCTGCGTATCCAGTGCAATCTTTCATGAAATGTTTCTTCCTTGACCATTCAAATTACATCTTTCAAAGAACACATCCATGCACCCTAACTTTCTGTTTTCAGAAATGGAAATGCACCAATCACTGCTAATGATTCATTAGCATTGGAAATCCACAGTTTTTTTTCTTTACAAACTCCTACTGTTTCAACTGCCCTTTCATTACCACACTTCATCTGACTGCAGAACAACCTTCTCCCACCATGTTTAAGGTCTGGATTGTTGGACATAGTTACATCCACTGGGCTCAAAGGTATGCTGAGAACAGAAATTTACCTAACCTCAATTTACAGGATGTGGAAATTAAGTGGTTGGGCCAAAGAGGATTAAAATGTCACCAATTGATACCATTGGTGAAAACCTTTATGCATTTGCCAAAACCTGACCTGTTAATAGTGCACTGTGGAGGTAATGATTTGGGCACTTTGACAGGGGTAGGTCTGGAAATGCTTTTAAAGGACACCTTTGAGCAATTAATGGCACTTTTTCCTCAAACTGCCTTGGTATATTCCAATATATGCCAAAGACAGAAATGGAGGTGGTCCAACCAATTTTGTCCACAAATTGAGAAAGCGAGGAAGCATGTAAACAAATCTGTGTCAGCTTTCATGAGAGACCATGGAATGGGCTCTCTGTACAACAATAACTTGCGTTACTACATGCAAGATATCTACAGAGGAGATGGAGTTCACTTCTCAGATGAGGGCAACAGAATTTTCATTCTGAATTTAAGACTGTGCATTGGTACCTACTTATAAGTACCTAAATGTACCATAAACCCAAAAGCTCTTCTCAGAGCTACCCTTCATCTGATCACACACTTTTATTATTTTTTTTCTAACTTTTTTCTGTAATTTTCAACAAACTACGCTCAAAGAGCGCTATCCGGTACGCGAACTGGAAGCTAACCGCGCAAAATTTCAAAAAAAAAGTTTTTTCTTCGCACATATAGTCCTCCTCAGCCACCCTCAGAAAACGTAGGGGGGCAAAATACTTGTACCATGCCCCCTTCTACCCATTCAGAACATTATTTACCCTCCATTTTATACCTTGATTCGACCGAAACACAAAATGGTGGACTCCCGTTACGCTCCTAGTTCGCGGACCGGACCGCTTTCCGGGAAGCGGCCAAAAAAAAAGGTGGGAAAGTAATTTACAGAAAAACGACTACAGACACTCTCACCAAATATAAATTAGCTCATACTACATAACAATCCCTTTCATTCTCACAAACTTGATTGAAATTTCATTTAGCCATTTAGCCTTTAGACCTCTCCAAGTACCGTGAGGTAAATTACTTCACAAAACACATCTGAACTGTTGGAATTGACAACCAATGAAAATGTTACTTTCATTTTCTACTTTTATTACCTGACATTTGATTGGTTATATACTTGAATATATATAAAGGAAGAGAAGAAAACACAGCCATTTTGACTACTACTTCTTGTTGTACATCTCATTTCAATAGCTTCCAAAAACTTCAACTTCTTTGTGAAGGTAAGATATAATTTTTAAAAACGAAATATATTGTGCACTATAACTTAATATAATAGAATTTTTCTGCTAGATATACACTATCCCTCTGTAGTAGTAATGTATTTAGATAGACTTCTCTGTTATAGTTATGAATGGAGTTAGGCTTGTCTTGGTTAAATCACATACACTTTTTTATAGTCCTATTTCCACTCTGATACTATACACTGCCAAAAGATAAATTCACTGATAAAAACTGCCTATCTAAAATTAATCCCAACAGTGCCCTATCTCTACTAATATATATTTTTTTAATCCAAATTTCAGGCAAAATGGAAGGCGAAAACCAAGTTTCTTTTGAAATGGACCTGCAAGAGAGCAGCCAGGAATTGATTGAACAAATTGACATAGAATTTATGGATGAAAGCTTGGATAATGAACTGCTGCAATGTGTCCAAGCAGTAGATGCCCTCCTTGCAAATGAGGACATTTTACAACCTCACAGATTGCAAACAATATTTCAAGAAAATAATGACATTTCAGACACTGAAATGTTAGAAAGTTAAATAAATTATGAAAAACAATGAAAATAAAAAAAAACTTTAAAAATAAAGAAAACAAAAAAAAAAACAACAAAAACAACAAACAATTAACATACAGTCTTTGAAAAGTGTATCATTCTATTATCCTTATAGTACGCTGCCCAGAACGCTTTCCGGTTCGCGTACTAGGCGCTCATCGCGAAAAAAAAAAAATATATATTTTTTTGGACCCTGCTGGGCCCTTTTAAAACCTCCACATAAAACCTAGGGGGTCAGGGAGGATCTACTATGCCCCCTTATGGAAATTTCCCCCTTTGTTTTGGCCTCCTCTTGTCTCTCGATCCTACCGAGAGACAAGATGGCGGCTGCACCGGACTGTTTAGAATGTTGACAGACACCGAAGAGCCAATCAGCTTTCCGTGCGCAAAGTTCCGTTACGCGAAAAGTACGCGAACCGGATCGCTGCCCGGACCGCTGTTACAGATATATATCTTGATTTAAACGTTAATTTCTCAAAATCCACTGAAGCACATATATTGAGACCTAGCAAAGGCACATTGGGCTAACAGTCCCTACAATTTTGCCAAGTTTCGTGACAATCCATTCAGCCGTTCGGGCTAAAAGTGAGTCCAACCGCCCTATGGAAATTAACATGGGAAAAACGCGTTTTGGGACCCCCCTTTTTTCTCGGCCCCCCCTTGACGACCCCCCCCCAAATTTCCAGGAGCTGCTCAGAAACAAAATGTGCCATTTTCCTGAAAATTTCAGCCAATTCCATCCACAAACGCCAAAGTTATTAGACATAGAAGTTTCAAAAATCCCATAGGGAAAAAATCCTAACTATATATACCTACTGGCGACCGCCAGTAGGTAATATATATATATATATATATATATATATATATATATATATATATATATATATATATATATATATATATATATATATATATATATATATATATATATACATATATATATATACATATATATATAACGCAATAACAAACGAATAGAGCAAATATGTCAGTAACGTTACATAGTTATAATAGGTATTCTAACCTGAATGAAAAAATTATGTTAACCATTATAAAATAACAGTGAACAGTATGTTGTCTATATCTATGCTAAACTTTGCACCTTGGCGCACATGTCACTTTAAGAATGAACAGAGAAAAAAGCAAAAAAAGCAAAATAAATGAAAAAAAGTTGTATAAAAACAGACTCTGTACCGTTTTTCAATGAATTTCAAAGGTTTTTTAAATGCTCATTTCAAACTATGCCTACATAGATAGGACATGTACAGAAAGAGGAAGAAAGGTGCAGAAAGAAGCAAGAGAAGTGCAGAAAGAGGCAACAGAATTCCAGAAAGAGGAAGAAATGTATAGAAAGAAGCAAGAGAGGTGCGAAAAGAAGCAAAAGAGGTGCAGAAAGAGTCCTACTTTCACTATACCTTTCCACAGACTCATACAAAGTAGCCTAATCACTAATCTGTCTCCCAAGATGACTTAAACCTCACTTTTCTCTTGAAGGTTAATTTTTCATCGACTGCTCAGAATGTGAGGCCTACCAAATGTAAAACAGCAATCCTAACCATTTCACAGTTATAAGTCTGACGAAGTTTGTGAATGTATGCATGCGTGTCACTGCTATTACCTAATGACAAGTAACATAAAAATAACAATACAAATACTTGAATACCTGTGTTTTAAACAGCATACTCTGTGCATTTGTGTACAAAAAGGTATATGTATTTCTTTCTGCTCATAATGCAGGGCTTATGGATATTCAATAGTATATTTGAGGGGCTCTATAACACCTACATAGATAATACATGTCTCTCTGTGCAACCGGGTAACAGAGCAGAACTGAGATTTGACCCCCCTATGGGAGAAGCTACCCGCTTTTTAAGCTACCATCTTCAGATGCATAACACATGTGAGCATACATGTACAAGTAGACATATACCTCAGTCACAAGAGCATGCAGACCTTTAAACTTGACAGCTTGCACTTCCCATTTGAGTACAGAAAGAGGCAAGAGAAGTACAGAACGAATTAAGAGAAGTGCAAAAAAAACAAGAGAGGTGCAGGCAAAAGTAAGAAATGTGCAGAAAGAGGCAAGAGAAGTGCAGAAAGTGGCAAGAGAAGTACAGAAAGAGGGAGGAGGGCTGCAGAAAGAATTAGGAGATGTGCAGAAAAAACAAGAGAGGTGCAGAAAAAGTAAGAAATGTGCAAAAAGAAGCAAGAGAAGTGTAGAAAGAAGCAACAGAGGTGCAGAAAGGAGCAAGGGAAATACAGAAAGAAGCAAGCGAGGTGCAGAAAAGAGCAAGAGAAGTGGCGAAAGAGGCAAGAGAGGTACAGAAAGAGTCAAAAGAGGTGCAGAAAGAGGGTACAGAAAAAGGCAAGAGAAGTTTAGAAAGAAGCAATAGAGGTACAGAAAGAAGCAAGAAATGAGCAGAAAGGAGGGAGGTGCAGAAAGTAGAAGAGATGTGCAGAAAGAGGCATGAGAATTGCAGAAAAAGGAACAAAAGGAACATGAAAGAAGCAAGAGAAATACAGAAAGAGGCAAGAGAGGCGCAGAAAGAAGCAAGAGTAGTTTGCACACCATTAGTATGAATTTAACACCCACATTTAGCAATAAGTAACCAGTGACCATTACAGCTTTGCAAAGGGCCTTCCACCATGCTGTTCAAATATGCAGATTATTCAGCAGATGATGGATTATGTGGCAAATGTGAAAATGTATAATTATGTGAAAATCGGTGCAGCTGAAGTAGCATAATTCAAGTGGCCCTACTCATACCTCTGCATAAGTCCAGAAGTGGTCCTCAGTTGTTCCTTCTTTTTTTGATTCATTGAACTTAGAGTTTAGGTTTTATGGAAATGAGGAAGACTAAACCTGAGGTTACCACTCCACTCACAGACCATACCCCATAATTATTCTCCAGAACACAAAATCCCCGTCTACATAGTTCCTATATTCTAAATACCACATACTTTCTTAATTTCACTGCACAACATACCACATATTTCCACTACACACAACGTATATCCACTCCAAAAAACATTAGCACATTTTTTTTATATTTACATTGCCAATAGCTCTAACTCTCAAAAATGCGAGACCTATTATATTACAAATGCTTCTTTAACTAGAAGTCATGTTTGCAGACTGGTGGAGAAAGGGGGCTGTGCGACCAGTGCTCAGGAATTCTGCTGCATAGGAGTTACCGAAGGTACCAGGAGGGCTTCTTGGCCCCTAAAGTCCCTCAGGAGTAAAGTGTACTTCATCCTCCAACCTGTAGTGTGCCAGGAGGTGTGTTTGAAGAGTGGTGGAGAAAGTTTTCTAAAAGTGAGGGGTGACGTGAACCCCTCCTCAGGCCGATTTCGGCACGAGGACCCCATCTCACTGTCATTTGTTTTTCTAAATTAACAAAAGGGAGAGGGGCCAGAGTCAGTTTGGGGACTGAGGGGGAGCCCCAATGTCCCCGCGGTTCCTGCTGGCTCTTCACCTCCTCTGGGCACCAGCATTGCTTTTGGGCAAAGGGAGCTACTAACATGCAGCTCATTTTGCCCAAAAGCAATTCTGCTTCGCTTCATGGAAGCAAGAGCATCCTTTCTGCTCTTGCTTTCATGAAGTGAAGCAGAAGTTTGCTATGGCATGATGCCATAGCAAACTGCAATGTCCTGGGGGTGGGCACCTCTAGACATTGCTGAAGCCAGCCCTCGACCACCCTCCCACCTGTTTGCTGCCCTTGGGAGGTGGTGGTCCCTGGGGCAGGGGGTCCACAATGGACCCCGCACTGAATTGATGTTTGACCTGAGGAGGTGGTGGTCCTCTGGCAGTGTGGGGGGCTTGAGCCCCCACTCTTCATTTTTTAAAAGTAGCCCCGGGGAGGTGTCAGTCCCTGGCACTCAAGCGGGCCCATGAGGCCCCCATCCATTGTTCAAGAAAGCCTTGGGGAGGTGGCGGTCCCTGGGGCAGTGTGGGGGGCAGGATTCCCATCATATTGTTTTTAAAGCACCTGGGAGGTGGCAGTCCTTGGGCCTGCGGGGTGCCTGCATGGGCCTGTGCGTATCATTAGAATAGCCCTAGGGAGGTGGAGGTTACCAGGGCTGCAGGGGACCCAGCAGGCCCCACAGGCCCCCGAATTATGATCAAACTTTGCCCCCAGGACCCTACGCAAATCCCACTGAATATTTTTGTTAATGCTTTTTTGGGCCCTCTGGGTTCCTGTGGGACCCCTGAGCAGGCCTAGGGGGTCAGGGTGTTTCTACCCTGCCTCCTTTTTTGTTTGTTTGCCTTTTTTCTTGTGACTCGGTTGAACTGAGTCACACGATGGCTGCTAACACCTCCTGGTTGGAACTGTTGGCAGCCAATCAGAGTCAGGCTCTAGATCGGGCAGGGGGTTCGCAGGTCCTTTGCGACCACCTGATATTAATACCTGTAAATATATTAATTTCTCAGGAACTACTGAACGGATTTATACCATTTAACAAAAAGAGTGCACCCTGGACCAAGAGCTACCTTTCTGCCAAATGTTGTGTAATTCCATTCAGCAGTTGAGGCTGTAGCTGCGTCAACAGTTTCATGGAGAAAAAGTGTCTTGTTTTGCTCAGCCCCTGCTTGACAAATCACCTTAAAACTTTTCAAGAAAAGAGCTGACCTGGGTGCCCTATTAGTTTTTAAAATTTTGTGAAGATTCGTCAAATGGCACTAAAGATATTGGCAAAAGAACAAATGCTTTTGCTATGGAAACTATGTCCTAACTATAACTATCTACTGGCGACTGCTAGTAGGTTACATAGACATATATATCTTCACATCCACAGTCCTAACAGACCAAATGGACCATTTGTTTAGTATCCAGAAATGTGTTTCGGTAAACGATACCTTTCTCAAAGCCAGTTAAAAACAGAGGATGTCATTTTCAAGTCTATTAACTGGAACAATCAGTGGCAAGTGAAAGAAGATTGTACAAGTACTCGTAAAATGCTTGTTTCAATGTCAGCCATACTTGTGTGTATTCTCAAATATCTGTAATCCTTTTGGAAGTGTTACATAGCACACACTTGGCCACATTAGGTGCAGTCACCATCTTGGAATACACCCAACATATTTTGCCACATAACCGCAAGGGAGCAATGTCTCATATTAAATTATGCTATGCGCCCTTCATCAGACAACAATGCCAGTTGTCCCAGCACATACCTGCAAGCATTACACTCCTTATCTTGCATTCAAACAAGGAACCGGGAGCAGAAACAAAAATTTCCTCAGAAACCGACAAAGGTTAAAACAGGTTCCAACTACACACTCCACCTGTGTTTTGAAGTACAAGCTGTTATCGAACTTCACTCCTAGATTCCGCCCCACTGTGGCAGGAGTCAGAAATGGAGCTGATCTAAGCCAGAATTTATTCACCAGCCCAAACAGGACTCCAAAAACCTAAACTTCGATTTTACTTATATTGCACTGGAGATTACTCCAGCCCATCCACTGAAACACCCCTGACAGACACAGTTCAAATATGGTTTAGGCGATAGAGGTGTTCCCATCCAAAGTTAAGAGGATCTGCGTTAGGTCAGCTTAAGGTATAACCTGCACACCAAAGGTTTCTACCTGGGTTGCCAAAGGAGACATGTGGACATTAAACAATGTTGGACTAAGAGCAGAGCTCTGGGGAACCCCAAATTTAAGGGGTTTGGAGTCAGATGCAAATTGTTAATTAACTAATATGTAATTAACATCCCAGCCTAGACCTTTACAAAACTAGCAGAGCGCAACTAACATATTTTTAACATACAATATCCCTAATCTAAATTTTTAACATTCAATAAAAAATACTTTGACAAATAATAATTAATAAATCATTAATTGAATTAACTTCTCAGACTATGCCCTACAAAACCTTGCATTCTGTAACTGAAATATCAGCAAAATAAATCAGTATTCTATATTTTACATAATTAAAAATAAATACATACATCCAAAATATTAATACATTATTAAACTAATATTTCTTAATTACCTTTCCACCCTAGACTCCTTCAAAAGTAGCAGTCCCCAGCTAAAATATAAGTAAAATATAAAGGTATTCCACTACTTACATTATTAAAATCAAGTAAATAATTAAATGCACATGTATATTTAATTGTTAATTAATTATTACTTCATGAATTTCCCACCATATACCCCTAGAAACCCAATAGCCGGTGTATAACATATAATGAAAATAAATCAATATTATATAATTTACATAAGAAATGTCAATATCATAATTAAATAAAATGTATTAAGTAATTCATAATTATTGTTAACAAATTCACTTCCCACCCTATCCCCTTATAAATGCCACAACTCGCAACAACATCAGAAATGATTATACAAAATTACAAATCACATGAAATTACATCCTGTATTTGGCAGACTACGTGGCTTCGGAGTCGGGAGGGAGAACATGGCGGCAGACGGCTGAGCTGCCGTGGTGCTCCGGGACTCGAGCTCCCGTTTTCCTCCCAAATGCCTGACGAGCGAAGATAAACACTTTTCTTTTTTCTACCAGCAAGTTACTAGTATCTGGCGAGCTAAAGTAATAGCATATTAGGCATATTTTTGTAATTTTCACCGATTTTACCGATTGACCGGTTACTCTTGGCGTGGGGTCTGTCTTCTACCTCTATGACGGTATACTACAGGCTCGGGGAAAGACAAGAGATCGGAAAAAATCACCTCCAAGGATGATGAATCGTCTTGATTGGGGCCATAGTACCCAACAATCATAAGTTGCGTGCCCAGAATAGAGAAAGAAGCAATAACCCATCTACCAGCTGGGTCCACCTTGGAATCTAACACCTTAGCTTTCAGACGTTTCTTAAAGATAAGTGATACCCCACTAGAGGATAAACACTGAGAGGTGGAAATTGCAAAATCAATCCACTTGTTCCCTTTAACTAGCGTGTCAATTTCAGCCTGGATCAAATGCGTCTCTTGGAGGATGATGACCTGTGCATCTGAGTCACGCAAGTACTGCAGCAACTTTCTGGCCCCAGGTTTAGTACGTAGGCCGTTGACATTCCAAGATATTATTTTTAATTTATCCATAAGCATTGACCCCGACACCTCCCAACCTTAATTGGATACAAGAGACATCTTTTGCTTGACCTACCCCTATATAATTTGGCACCACATCATGCAAGAAATTTGAAACGTCATAAATTGAGACACAAAATTGGCAAATGAGGAATTTTTTGTGTGAAATTTGTACCCCCCGTAACCTCCCCTCTGAACTCGTGCCCCCCCACGCTCCTCCGCTCCTCCCATGGAGAACCCTTGGTGTATCTAACCGGATCAAGTCCAGTAGATGGCACCCCTCCCCAAGCTCCTGCTACTCCTCCCAAAAACCTGAAATAAATATCCTACCAAAGTGAGCTAAGTGTACCGCAACACTAAGGGCCCCATTAGGATGACGGGCGGACATTGTCTGCCCGCCACCCTATCGTAGAATGGGACCGCCCGCCATAAGGGTTGGGGTCCCGTGGGGGGAATTAGGATGTGCCCGCCACAGTGGCGGGCACATCCTGTAGTGTTTGCATTGTGGCCGGCGGTGCACTCTGCACCGCCCGCCACAATGTAAAAAATGCTCTTTTGCATTTGCATATGCAAAGCCGCAGTCACCGTGCGGTGCCTGCCGCTTTGCATATGCAAATGTGGGGGGGTACCATAGGTACCCCCCATGTGCCCCCCAGACAGTGGCGCTAACCTGGGGGCCCTGCAGGGGGCCCCCGCAGCAATCACCGCATGCCTTTCCGTGGCGGCATTGCCGCCAAGGAAAGGCCTCTGCTTTTTGCAATTGTAATATGGCTGGCGGTGTCCATTGGACACCGCCACCATATGAATCTATTACCGCCGCGGTCGCAAGCCGACCGCGGTGGTAAAGTGGCGGACGGTCTTTCCGTCCGCCGCTGTCCCCTCCGCCATCCTAATAAGGCGGAGGGGAACACGAGAGTGGTTGTCGGGCGGATTGCCTCCGCCTGGGTGGCGGTGGCCACCGCCATCCTGGCGGAGGCAATCCGCCCGATATCGTAATGGGGCCCTAAGTGTGTGCATTCCAGAAAGAAGGAAATAATTATTTTAGATATTTTTATAAATTTTAATTTCAATTCATTTTTTTTTATTAGATAGTGAATATATATATATATCTATGATTATGTGTTAGCGATCAAATTCTTTAGTTATACTTCAGTTAGGCAGTGTAGTTAAAGGCCCGTACCCTAATTATCTGACGCCTTATTGCCCTGATCTAGCAGGAGCTCATCAGCAGCTTGCACCGACCTGATGTTGAACATCTTATTATTGTGCATCACCCTTAGAGCGGCCGGAAACATAAGTTGAGCAGTAGCACCCAACTTCCTAAAGGCGTCTAGCCGCCTGGCAAACTCCCACTGCTTCTCCAGCGTGACCCTTGATAAATCAGACCTACTAAGGAAAGAAAACCCCTTACCAGGTAGGGTCTTCTGTTTAAGAGCTAAGTTAAGGATCTGCTCTTTAAGGGCATACGTGTGGAAATTGACAAGTATTTTTTGCAAGGCTTGGACCTTTGCAGGTTCCACCTAAATGGATCTCTATGAACCCTTTGAATATCGATAGCCAGCTCCTCCAAGGATTGATCCAAACACAACGAGTCCTTCAATAAATGGAAGACAAACTGTTTGACATCAGAACCTTCTAATCCTTCTGGTATATTAATAATGCGAATGTTCCCCTTCTGGTATTGTTCTCTAACACCTCCATCCTGTCTAGAAGGGCCTGATCCTCTTTCCTCAGTTTAATAATGTCCTCTTCAGCTTCATCCAAATGGATCGACATCACAGCAACTGTCCCTTCCAACTTCCCCGTCCTCGATGTTAGCCCATCAATCTTGTTATCAAGGGATTCGCAATAATTCCGAATCTCCAACTGATTGGCCGATGACTCCTCGAAGACCCTTTTTATATCCCGGGATAGGGTAGAGAACATTGCCAGTAAAGAGGCAGCCGAGATACCAGACGTTGAACCTCCTCCGTCCAAGCTTGGAGCAGGGTCTAACATTTGCGGCTGGACATAGTCAGGGGAGAACTCTTCTACTTCCTCACCTCCCATCTCTGTACCCATAATTTCACAGCTATTGTCAACCACCAAACCATTAATTTTGACTCTGGGAGGAGACCTTCCACCCCCCTGTGGCTCTTCCACTAATGCCCCACTCAAACCCGGGGCAGATGGGCTCCCATCAATAAATATTGTGTTAGATCCGGTTTTGGATAAATCTCATAATAATCGGTCCCGGATTCCATCGAAAATAAAAATCCTTCTTGCTGAACGCAATGAAGCAGTATGGGTATGTGGACATTTGGAGGAGGGCCTCTCTTTCAGAAACTACAAATACCACCATCAGTCCCGAATAGATTTTGTATTAATTAATCAGAGGCTATTTGACTTTGTTAGGGACATTAAATATCTTCCACCACATTTATCCGATCATTCGGCGGTTGTTCTGGAACTTATATCCCCTCTTACTGCATCAGTTAGGGGTTGGTCTTTCGATCGCTCGTTACTTTCTCATCCTGATGATGTCATGTTTTTTAATACTGAGGTGACACATTTTATAAAGGTAAATGTAGGTTCGGCTGGTAACGGAGTGGTGTGGGACTCTCTCAAAGCTTTTTTGAGAGGCCTCATCACGGGTAAAGTGGCTTATAGAAGGAGGGAATATAGAGAGGCCGTGACCTCGGTGGAAGCGGATATAGCTAAGATCCCGCTAGATATTGACGCGGACTCCGCCGCCTCAGACCTTGTTTTAACACCTTTGCGTGAAAGATTGGTTTCCCTAAAGGGACATTTAGCTTTGATTCTTAACCAGCGGGTACAGGAAATGTGGGAGGCCAGTAAACTCGCACACTTCCAATATGGGGGGGGAGCCGGGAAGTTACTGGCATGGAAAGCTAAAACAGATCAGGTCCGCAATAACATTGAGCTGATTAATGTCAATAACGTCTCTCTTTCTTTAGATGTTGATATTAGATCAGCCTTCAGAGAATTTTTCCAAACTATTTATTGGGAGGATAAGAATTTGAATCCTGACATTATTAAAGATTGGCTTAGTAAGGTCACCCTCCCGGTCCTTTCTACTGAGCAGAGGGAGATGTTGGATAGCAAAATCTCTGAAGAGGGAGTTAGGAAAGCCATTCAGAATGCCAAGAAGGGGAAGACGTCGGGGCCAGACGGCCTACCGGCTGAAATTTATAAAGCTTTGGAGCAGGAACTTGTTTCTTTCTTGGTATTGTTATTCAATCAGATCTTACTGGATGGTTTGCGCCCCCCTGAGTCATGGGACAGTGCGTATATAATGCTAATTTTAAAACCAGGGAAGCCGTCTACGGCATGTAGTTTGTATAGACCAATTTCGGTCTTAAATATAGACTACAAGATATTCGCTTCAATCCTTGCTAATAGATTGGCCCTAGTCGCCCCCAATATACTACACCCGGATCAGAAGGGGTTTGTTAAGGGGCGGCAGTTGTATGAGTTAACCTTTGACTTAATAGGGGCTATAGATTTGGCAGTTTTGGAGTCCCTTCCCCTGGCGGTCCTTACGTTCGATGCCACCAAGGCCTTTGACAGGGTCAACTGGTTGTACCTGTTGGAGGCCTTGGCTAAGTTCAACGTGGGAGGAGGATTTCGGCGGGCAGTTAGCCTTTTATACAACCGCCCTAATGCTTGTGTCCTTGTCAATGGTGTTCCATCCGATCCCTTTAACATCTCGAGGGGAACACGGCAGGGCTGCCCGCTCTCCCCACTCTTGTTCGATCTATATGCTGAACCATTTACCCAATCTTTGAGGGACAATGTTAATATCAAGGCCTTCGCGTATAGGGGATGGGAGAGAAAGGTGGCCCTCTACGCCGATGATATTCTCATTTTTACGTCTGAGGCACATACGGCCCTTTCGGTAATATTTAAGCTGGCCTCTGAATTTGGGGAAGTGTCTGGTTATGAGATCAATGCCTCAAAGACCGAGATGATGACCTGGAGCGTTGACCAGAGCTTAATTAGCTCAGATATCCGGCCGGGCAATAGAATGAGGTACTTGGGCCTTGATATCGTAGAGGACATTGACCAGATCGCTACAACAAATTTTTCAAAGGTCGCAAAAGACTGTCGTAACTTACTACAGTCTTGGGCACATCTCCCTCTGTCACTATTGGGAAGGGTTAACTTGGTCAAAATGTCCATTCTGCCCAAGATTACTTTTTTATTTAATATTATCCCTTTATGTTTTGATTCTTCTTTAATTAAAAAATTACAGGCAGAAATTAACACCTTTATCTGTAATAAACATCTCCCAAGAATTTCTTGGAAAAAACTTAGGAGGCGCAGGGAAAAGGGGGGCCTTGCTGCCCCGGACCTCCAGGCATACGCCTGGGCGTTCCAGCTATCTCATGCCAGAATGTTATTAAAGAAACCATCTGACTATGGAGTGGGGACTCTGTACTCTATTTTGATTACGGGAGAGAGAGTTAGCCAGTCAGGGTTTCTTTTTAAATTTGGGGACCCCAAGTTTAAAAAAAAATAAACTAAAGATCTTACTAGGAATGACAAGAATTTGGACTCAGTTATCTAAGTCTATTAAAATAGGGTACTATGGTAGCATGACACCTTTATGGGATCTTCCTGACAGTCCCGCTTGGTTGAGGGATATACTTGCAGTGCCTATTAAAGAAGCAGGGGTGGAGGTCTGGGGAGACTTATTTGTTGATGGGGTCCTGCTCACTTGGGAGTGTTTGAGCAATAGGATCGGCCCAAACTTTGCCAGACTTAAATTCCTGCAAATATCCAGCTGGTCCCGTTCCTATACTGCACTGCCCTCTCGAGGAAGGAAATTTCCCCTAGATGGTTACAGCTACCTTATAACCCTTTTAGTTGATAAACTTCCCGCTAAGAAGGAGATTTCATCTTGGTATAATCTGATATTGGAGGAAATGGATGGTGTTTTTGAGTTAACAGATGAGCTTTGGTCGCCACATGTGAACAATTCAAATCTTCAAACACTTTGGAGAATATCATGTCGAATGATGTGGGACACTGTTAAACCGGCCTGGTTACGCAGGAACCATCTTTTCACCATTCACAGGGCTTATTATTCTCCTCTTTGACTTTCCAAATTTACACAGGGGAACATGGTGGCCTGTCCGAAATGCGGTCTGGTGGCCGCATCTGACATACACATGTTCTTCGAGTTCCCTTGCTTGTTTTCATTTTGGGAAGCCATAAGCAAGATTCTTTTGTCATCAGTAGGCTCCAATATTGTTCTGGACCTCCCCTTGGTAATTTTTGGTCTTTTAGAAGGGGCTCCCACGTTAGTGAGGAAGTTAGTCTTTTATTCCATTCTCCTTGCTAGGAGGGAGATATGTAGGAAATGGAAGGACTCCCTACCTCCCTCTATCAATGACTGGTATGCTTCGGCCCTGCAGGTCTCAAGGTTAGCCCTGGTTGTAGCAGGGAACCCAGCTAAAAGATCTTTCTGGCATCTCCTGAAGTGGGATCATTGAGAAACTGTTTTTTTTTCCCCCAGGTCCAATGATTAAGCCATCAATCCCCCCTTTGGGCATAGTTGTGCTCTGATGCTTTTATCAGTATTCTGGCTGTATTTTTGCAACCTCCATAAGGTTCTATTTTAGCGATCATTGTTGGTTGAAACATTATTGCTGAGGGATGAGGTCTACGTTCTGTTTTTGTCCCTACCAGTTTAAAGAAAACTGAGGCAGCATGTTGCTTGTTAACCTATTGATTGCACATTCAGAACCTAGATGGCAAATGAGGACACAAAAAAATTACAAAAATATTTTTTTTTAACTGAAATTACATCCTATATTCAAATCAAATACCCTTTATATGAAAAATAAAAGTACATAAAACTCATATATAAACTAATACCCATTCAAATAATTAAAAAAATATATTGTAACCACTATATTATTGAAAACAATATTAAAAGCATCAATATTATTTAAAACAAAATTGATATTCTTCTCAAAAATGTTTGTGCATCATGATATTTGTATATCATTATATGTATTTTCCAATATTTCTTCCTCCTGAAACGTTTTTGATCAATATTATTTTCCAAACACCATGATTCTGACAGGAATGCTGCAGGCGTAACTGAATTACAAAGAGTTCCTGAACTGGACACTCTCACTGTCAACTTGAGATGGCTGAGTAGTACATCAGAAATTGTTTTTTTAACCAAGGAAAATAATAAGCATCTGAGTAATTCAGGAATTGGATCTGCAACTTCACTAAAGAATCAATGCTGCAAACCAGAGTGGCTCTAGAACACCATCCTCACTTCCAACTCATATCCTGCTTTACTCATTCAAAATTGCTTTTTATTAGAAAAACTCCTACATTCACAAACACTTACAAGTGTCTCCCTTCCTTCCATTAGCTGTAAGCAATACTACTCAAGCACAATCATTTTTTATGTTCCCTCAGTCATTGATCTTGCTCTACTTAGGACCTAATTTACATTTTGGCTGAAAGGCTACTCTGTCACAAATGTGACAGCTATCCTGTTAATCTTAATACAAGTGTGTTATATCTTATAGCACTTGTAGTTTTGAGGACAGGATATCCATCACTATTGTGATTTGAGTACCCGATTGCTAAATTTAAATCAGGCCCTTAGTTCCCATTCCATCGCCATTGGCAGAAAAGCTTTTAGCTTCAAATCGGAGGGGGACCCCACATCAATTTAGGCAGGTCGATGGGGAAAGCAACAATCAAACACTGGGAGGGGACCTGCCCGCAGTAATTTTAGTAAATGGCCTTGGAGAGGTCCTTTGTATTATAAAAATTGCCCTGAACCCAAGCAGGTCATATAACAAATTGGATTTTATCAAAATTTATTTTTTTATTTTTATGAATTCATTTTCATTGTATATGGATATAAATAGTTTAGCATCAAAATAAATAAGCACCTTAACAATAATTAAATAGTGGTTCTGACTCCATACTTGCATACCATTAACACTCATACGAAAAACATTCACACCTCATACATCATACAACACTAGGCAGAGATGATTTTAGATGACAAGGGGACCGATGATCAGATGTCCGGGTTGGTTCAGTGGGTTCCTAAATAGGAACAGACGCCAACGCGCGTTTCGGTGTGTAGCCCCGTCCGGGGCAACACCTTCATCAGGGCAAAGTGGGGTAGAGAAGGAGGAACCACCAGTGTACAAAAATTCTGTATGGGGAAACATATTAAAAACATATATTTTAGAAAGCATACTTGCGTGGGTTCAAGGCACAAAAAGGCATAAATGCTTAGATACTCATACAAATAATGACTAACAGTTTGTCCCGTCTTGACTAGGCCCAGAGACAACAATTGAACAGTGAGAGCACCACATCAATATATAGACATTTTAGATGAGAAGAAAAAAGAAAAACACTTTAACGCATAAATGGGGATATCAACAAGGGGCACCTCCGACGGATAAGTACACAATGAGTTTAGCCCGACATAACAGTTGTGCTGTATTAAATTTTACCTATTAGTAGCGAATGAGGCTGGCGTATGATTAACGAAGTAGATGGCAATTTGCTAATGCCAGGAAGTGATCGCGTTGCCTTAGGGAGTATCTGTGATAGATGGAATCCTGTCCCCAATTATGCGTGGCGGAATCCACCCCAAGGGGGGTAACGCATGGATAGATAAAAATGTGTATCCCTGAGGTGGAAGAAAAGGCACATCAGTATAATTATCTTACCAGGGGCTGGTCTTGCCTAAGGGTAGAAAGGCAAGGTAAAGGATCACAGTTTTTAAGGGCATACCTTCAGATCAAGGGGGAGATACCATAGAAGACTTTAGATAGATGCTGACCTTGTCTGTTACTGGTACAAAATGAATAAACCTGAAACGTAGGAAATGGTGGCTTAATTAAGCGCTGGCTACAAGTATCGTCCTGACTCAGTAAAAAAACACATTATAACAACATAGGAAGTTATTCCGGGGGTACCTTTTCAGTGGTGGAGAGAAAGCCACGGTTGGATTCTGGTCAGTGCTGGGGCCGCCGGCTGGGGGTGTAAGTTAGGCTAATCTACAACGAGAAAAGGAGGGGTGGTTGGATGAATGAAGGTTAGGTTGCAGAAAGTGCCGGCTAAAAGTAAACATCAAGAAAGGGGACTTCCTACCAATGAAGATGTCTTTGGTAGATTAGTCAGTTCTGCCGTCAGGTTATTTTCAAGCTTGGTAGGGTCCCTCCTGGATGGAACCTAGATGGAACCTAGAGGGCGACAGGCGTGCATTACCGAAATGCGGGAAACGTGCAGAAATGGTGCTTATAGGCTAGAACTGTGACTGCTCGATTTAGTCAGCAGAGTTGGCTTACCTGGCGCATTAGCAGGGGGCAGTCTCCAGTCGGCGGTCCGGGTCGCACGCACGAGGACAAGCAATACGTATGGCGGTAGATCCGTCTATATATACTAAGAGCGGGTGCCGTTGTTAGATTCAGGTGTGGAGGCGCGGGGGAATCCTAGCGTCTAAGCGACATAAAAGACGGGTTTAAAAAAATACTAATCCCTGCATTGAAATAGCGGCGGCCATCTTATAATGGGGGCCCGTCATTAAAAAACAGAGGTTAGAGATGGAATCTCATAGAGGGTAATGAGACTTAATGGGACGGTCGCCCAGGGGCACGATAATCAAACTGAAGGTATTAATTCTAAGTAGAATCCAGCTATTAGCATAAAGAGGCGGTCAAAAAAATACGGCCGCGTCACGGATTACTGTGAGTGGTGGCGGTGGTATACTTAACCTGTGCTATATATGAAGATAAGGCCCCCCTGCGATATGTTAATTATGGATGGGCAGGGCAGGAGTTAAAAGCGGGGAGGAAAAAAGAATAAATGGGAAATAAAAGGATGAAATAATAAGGAATTTTGGGTACTATAAAGCGATCGGCAGACCAAAGGGGTACAATGAGCAAAAAACGGGGCACAACGTTACCGAAATTTACAATAGGGCATTCGCCCACGGGCATTCCTCGTTCAGGCCCTTCTCCATTAGCAATACTACTCAAGCACAATCATTTTTTATGTTCCCTCAGTCATTGATCTTGCTCTACTTAGGACCTAATTTACATTTTGGCTGAAAGGCTACTCTGTCACAAATGTGACAGCTATCCTGTTAATCTTAATACAAGTGTGTTATATCTTATAGCACTTGTAGTTTTGAGGACAGGATATCCATCACTATTGTGATTTGAGTACCCGATTGCTAAATTTAAATCAGGCCTTTAGTTCCCATTCCATCGCCATTGGCAGAAAAGCTTTTAGCATCTGTTCCACATGTTCATTCTCTATCTGTTCTTCCTTTACTTCCTTCACCTCTTTAAACCATGTCCAAGTGGATCAGTGACTCTTTACTTTAATAATGGCTTTACCTGCCAATTGGAATAATTATGTTGTCTCCCTCCCTTTTCTAATGTAACCCATCCATTGTGCCAAAGATATATTCTTACTTATCCTTCTAATATTACAGCTCCTTTAGTTTCTTTCTTCTATTCATCACTTCTTACTTATCAACGATACATACAATTATAAGCCCTTCTTAGAATACTGCCATACCTGGAATAACTTATCCTCTAATTCCCCAACTCTCCATCTATCCACTTCCATAGAATCCACCCTATCAATACACTGTGGCAAACAATGTTTCATGATGTATTTGTAAGGGCTACTACAGCAACTCCTAGCCATCCACTGACTACCAAACAGTTAACATGCATCTGGCAATTGTCAATAGTGCCAGTTTAATCAATTCTATTCACAACAAAGGCTCACCAATCCCCTAGCAGGCAAAGACTTTATCAACATGTATCTGGGGTTTAGTTTTGTTAATGTCAGATCTGCAAATGTCTACCATCCTGTTTTTGTCGCGCTAATCATTACTCATAAACTTGCTGGCTGATATGAATTATGGAATCTTGGCCAAATCCATACATTTAAACTGCAATGGACTCTTTCGTGCCCCAGGGTTTCTACATTGTCCATGAAGATTGATGATTAAAACAAGGTAGAGGAGTTGCCTTTGTTTTCAAATACTCACTAAATTGTAATAAAATACCAATCATGACTACTCACCTTTTGAATTCCTTAAAGTAGCCATCATATTATCACCATCAATCAACACATATCTCAACATCATCTATCACTCACTAAATCTTAAAGGTAATTTCATCAATCACTTAATGGAATTCTTCACATACAATAAGATCATGTCCTTCACAAACCTATACCTACACCAACTACATTAAACATGTGTCTCCATCCTTTCAAAATTAATTGCTCTGACAACTACTATGATCTTCTCCTAATTTCCATAATCAGAATCTGTCCCTCCTCCCATAAAAGCACCTGCAAATACCGGTGTAGAACCTCAAGGACAACATTATCAAATGGCTTTGCATCCCAAAAAATCATTTGGGTGTACTTGACTAGCAGTATATACTGTGTATGACTGAAAAACTTAGAGGATGACACAGTTGATGATTTTAACTTCAAAGCTCCTCTCAAACAAAACATATCTGTCCAAACTAATCCAACTATCGTTCAATAACTCCCTTCTCAAGCTAAGAAGATCTTGCTAAAATCTGGATAAGAAATTGTTGGCTTTAAAATCATTGTTTTTTCACACAAGGCCAATGTATGAAGGTACCAATAATATTTCATACAGGCTTGCTCCTGCTTCAAACTAAACAGTCAAGTCTAAACTATCAGGCTAGGTACCCTACAGACAGAGATATAGATAGCTTAAGTCCTGCAACACAACAAAGCACAGGACCCATGTTTGGGTATAGTTGTTATCATCAAATGTAATGAAAACGTGATTGCTGGAAATGGCCCTTTCGGCAAGGTCCCTCCCAAAATGTTTTACTTCCTTCTAAATTTTTTTCTGTTAGCCCTAGGACTCTGCGCTTTACCACTCCTAAACGGTGCTAAAGTGCTTGTGCTCACTCCCCTAAATATGGTTTGATTGACATATCTGCAATTGGCATATTTGATTTACCTATAATTCCCTAGTAGATTGCACAGCATGTGACCAGGGCATGCAAATGAAATGCTACCAGTAGGCCGGCAATTCAGAAAAGGGGGTGGTGATGGACAGAGTATCTGAATTAAGCAGAAACACTCATACCCAGTCAACAGATCAGGGCTTGATCCATCACCGTTTTTTAGCTCACTGCACCATCCCAGCTCAGAACCTGGCTACATGCAAATTAGTCTGTCCCTGGCCCAGTGCATCATGGGAACAGGGCAGACCAAACTACCAAGCCAATTCTTTTACTGGAAATCAAACAGGCTTCCGGGGACCGGTTTCTGGCATTACAGCCGTCTTCGGCCCGGCTTGCTTGAATCCTGATGGTGCAGTGAGCAAGGGACTCATGTCTGAGCATACCCTTCCACGCTTATGGTGGACAAAACGATTCAGAAAAGGGGGTGGTGATGGACAGAGTATCTGAATTAAGCAGAACACTCCTAACCAGTCAACAGATCAGGGCTTGATCCATCACCGTTTTTTAGCTCACTGCACCATCCCAGCTCAGAACCTGGCTACATGCAAATTAGTCTGTCCCTGGCCCAGTGCATCATGGGAACAGGGCAGACCAAACTACCAAGCCAATTCTTTTACTGGAAAGGAAACAAGCTTCTGGGGACTGGTTTCTGGCATTACAGCCGTCTTCGGCCCGGCTTGCTTGAATCCTGATGGTGCAGTGAGCAAGGGACTCATGTCTGAGCATACCCTTCCATGCTTATGGTGGACAAAACGATTCAGAAATGGGGGTGGTGATGGACAGAGTATCTGAATTAAGCAGAACACTCCTACCCAGTCAACAGATCAGGGCTTGATCCATCACCGTTTTTTAGCTCACTGCACCACCCCAGCTCAGAACCTGGCTACATGCAAATTATTCTGTCCCTGGCCCAGTGCATCATGGGAACAGGGCAGACCAAACTACCAAGCCAATTATTTTACTGGAAAGGAAACAAGCTTCCGGGGACCGGTTTCTGGCATTACAGCCGTCTTCGGCCCGGCTTGCTTGAATCCTGATGGTGCAGTGAGCAGGGGACTCATGTCTGAGCATACCCTTCCACGCTTATGGTGGACAAAACGATTCAGAAAAGGGGGTGGTGATGGACAGAGTATCTGAATTAAGCAGAACACTCCTACCCAGTCAACAGATCAGGGCTTGATCCATCACCGTTTTTTAGCTCACTGCACCATCCCAGCTCAGAACCTGGCTACATGCACATTAGTCTGTCCCTGGCCCAGTGCATCATGGGAACAGGGCAGACCAAACTACCAAGCCAATTATTTTACTGGAAAGGAAACAAGCTTCCGGGGACCGGTTTCTGGCATTACAGCCGTCTTCGGCCCGGCTTGCTTGAATCCTGATGGTGCAGTGAGCAAGGGACTCATGTCTGAGCATACCCTTCCATGCTTATGGTGGACAAAACGATTCAGAAAAGGGGGTGGTGATGGACAGAGTATCTGAATTAAGCAGAACACTCCTACCCAGTCAACAGATCAGGGCTTGATCCATCACCGTTTTTTAGCTCACTGCACCATCCCAGCTCAGAACCTGGCTACATGCAAATTAGTCTGTCCCTGGCCCAGTGCATCATGGGAACAGGGCAGACCAAACTACCAAGCCAATTATTTTACTGGAAAGGAAACAAGCTTCCGGGGATCGGTTTCTGGCATTACAGCCGTCTTCGGCCCGGCTTGCTTGAATCCTGATGGTGCAGTGAGCAAGGGACTCATGTCTGAGCATACCCTTCCGGCAGCACTAAATTGTGATACCCACTCAGGTAGCCCGTTAAATACTGTTGAGCCTATTTGTGCAGTTTACACTGCCATGTCCACTAGGCATTTAAAATCCCTTGCCAAACCGTAAACTGCTCTTCTATTACATTTAAGTCCCCCCCTACGGGTGGCCCTATGTAGCCCATAGGGCACGGTGCTGGGTAATCAAAAGATATGGCATGATGGCATGTACTTCTAGGTTTTGCATGTCCTGGTAGTGAAAAACTGCCAAAGTAGATTTTTACTACTGTCAGACAAGCCCTCTCTTAGTACAACATTGGGGATTCCTTATTAAACCTAATATGCTCTCATTCCTGGCTGAGAGGAAGTAGATCTGTCATGTTTAATACCATTGGATTTGCAATAATAAATCCTCTTAATGGTGAAGTAAAATTTATAATTACAACTTTTAAAATTACTCTTACAGTGGCCCATTAGGATGGCGGGCGGATATTCCCCGCCGGGCCGGCAGTTGTCACATCTGGCACGGTGGGGCGATCCGCCCACCATCCACACAGCAAAGACCCCCGCCATATAATGATGGCTGGGGGGGTCTGCGGCGGACGGTGTGGTGGGCGCATCCTAATGTGCATGGCTTGACTGCCGAGGCATCGACGGGTGGTCCCTCGCTCCGTTACAGTGGCGGGCGGATTATCATAATAGGCCCCTTAGAAAGTTGCCATATTCCTGATCTTAGCCTTGTGTTCCTGTAGCCTGTCTCTGATCAGTCGGGGTGGGTTACAGCTGGACTTTGTGTATTCCCCCAAGAAAGCCACACCCAAAGGGAACATAGGTGTGACTTAATGTGCCTTAATGGGGCATCCTGGCTGGATGGGAGGGAGGAGCTAGGCACAGCTTCATACTTACACCTGAATAGGCGATGTTCAGTAAACACAAAGGGCTCCTGTAGCGAGTTTGGAGCAAGGGCAGCGGGGAGGACCTCTGTGCACTTCTAAGACCTTCTTTGAAGTCTCCCCATTTCAAAGCCACCACTGAGTATTAGACCTGGTCTTCAAATCCTACCACTTCAGTACATTTCTGGACCGGAAGATTCTCTGCCAATAAGAAGGACTGCTGTGCTTCTGAAGGTCCCCCACTCTGCTGGACTGCTGCTATGGAAGATTAGCTTTTTTGCTGTGCTGACCTGCTGTCTCCTTTCCCTGGGTGAGATGGACTGGACTTTTCTCTATTTCCCAAAAACCAAAGTGACTCAGTGGGCTAGCTGGCTGGCCTCTTGATCCGAAGTCTCAGGGACATGAAGGACTTCCAACCACCCTGCTCCTACACTTGGACAATTGGATGTGGGCCTGAGGTGTTTGCTTCAGCACCAAAGCATCTTCTGCTGAGATGATCAGATCCGGGGTATTGCCACCGTTGCAGGAGCAGAGCCGGTGCATTTATTTTAGAACCAGCGCATCAATCTCGGAAATGATACATCATTCCTGTTACATGGAGAAACCAAATACATTGCATCTCAGAACTAGGGCATTGCCTGAGGAACCGATGCATCTTCTACTGCCAAAGCAGAGTCATCACATTCTCTTCTGAACCATCACATTGCCCTTTGAACCGATACATCTCCACAGTTGTGTAGAGAAAATTGATGCATCGCCTTAGCTGTGTGGTCCATTGCCTATGCATCATTTTCCCTGCACTCTGCATCTCATCTTTGACACAACAAGGTACGTTCTCAGTGGACCAAGCCTGGTCCCATTAGCCAGACTGTGCTCCAACATGGTCAGCCTGAACTTTTGACTTTGTCCCACTCCAGCACAACTAGATATCCCAAACAGGCAGGTATTGCTTCCAAGTGCTATTTCATATTGTTTTATTCTTTAAAAATTCATATCCTAAGATTTACTAATTAATTACTGTCATTTTGGTCTTTTTTATCAAATTAAGAATTGTATTTCCTACTTGTGTGGAATCGTTTTGTGCAGCGTTTTCACTGTTTTTCTGCTTGAAGTGTTTTAAAGATACATTACACGTTGCTGGAAACTCGAAATATAGACAGTGGACCATAACAAACATGTGCAGCACCTGTACTGTGAATTACCAATCAATATCAGAAACAAAACTGTTTTGTGTGCAGATTCCCAAATGTGCCCCCTGTCCAGAAGCACTCCCTCTTCCAAGGGAATATATATTTAAAAAAAAAATTGGAGCTGCACCATAACCAAGTAGAAAAGTCCATGAAAAATTATCAATGGGAGTCGAGAAGACACAATATTATGAATTAAATCACTGCTTATACAAGATGTACAATGTTTCTCTTCTTTATTCAATTCATACAAAACCATCGGTCAACGTGTTTTGTCCTTTTACAAAGGACATCTTCAGGGCAAAGTCAATATGTGCTAACAGCCCATCCGCTGGGTTGTGAACTAGTCCCAAAAGCTATCTTGCACCAAAAACAATAGCCTTGTATTTAATTGAAAACGTTAAACAAATTATAGGAGTTGAGCTGTTAGAATCATCTTGTGCAGACAAATGCCAGATTATGTCAAAGAAAGAGAAGCATGTGGTGTGATAGCCAACGAGCAATGATAAGCACATAATTATGAACAGGACTAGCACATTGCAATGGATACTAGCCACCCGAGCTGGTACACTTCAGACGGAATTCCGCGCAGACTGGGTTTTTGACTTTACACTTTGACTCTAAAGTATAGCCTGGCTGCTCTGTGCTAAGCTACCAGAGGTTGAGCACAGGTTAATGTAGGGCTTGTTGTTGACTTATCCTGACTAGGATTGCAATTCCTGCTTGGCTTGGAGAGCTGCATTCCTCTGCCAACCAGAAAACTAACTTCTAACAGTGATGCTTGAATTATTCTCAGCCACTCCTCTTGAACAATTGGATTGGATACTAAGCAATTGTTTTTTAACCTCTATCCCTTTCTAGTTAGAGGACAGCGATATGCAAATTTGTCTCTGTGCTGCTTCCAAAGGAATATTCCAGCCCATGCTACCATGCCAGGATCCAACCAGGCAGGAACACAGGCAACCCCAGATCGATTTGGGCCTAATTAGGGCAGATCAGTGCAAAATACCTTTAGTGCTGTAGCACAGCAAGGACGTGACTCATTGTTGGGCATGTCCCTCACACTTATGGGTTCTAATGCAACAAAGAACAAAGTGATGGAAGAAATGTATGAATTCATCTTATCCACTGGGGATCACATGGGCCACACATCAACATTTTAAACACTATGCCAACCAAGACAGAAAGCAACCGTATGCAAATTAGTCTTGGTACTGTCCAAATAGGAAATGTATAGAACAAACTGCCTGGTCAGGTCCCTTCCAGACATGGGCACAAGCAACACTAGACTAGTTTCAGCCTTCTTAGGCCTCCTCACAGAGGGATAGCTTGACTCTTTTAGCAGCAAATTGTGCACATGATGCACACTTGGGCATACCTCTAATGCAGAGTGCATCTAGTGCAAACAATAATGAAGCGATGAAAGAAATGTTTGAATTAATGTCCACCACAGATGAGTGTTCTAAGCTGTATTCCATGCATTCCCCATAGAAAACTTGATTAACTGCCCAATAGCACACTAAGGCTTCTTTATACTACTGCATGGTATCTGATTTCAGCTCCACTTAAGCCTTTGGAGGCTCATATATTATTTGGGTCAGAGTTGCTCCCAGTCCCTTGTTATTGACATCAGTTGTTAGTTGTGTGGCTTTGTTTGGATTACATTTTTCTAGAGGTAAGGCATTAACAATGGCCAACTTAACGTTTTCAAATCCTTGCTGACACTTACTTTCCCACACAAATGGAACTTTCTTTTGAGTAGATTGCGTAAGGGTTCAATAACATTTGCAAACTGCTGGACACATTTAGAATAGAACTCTGAGAGTCCTAGAAACGATTTGAGCTCTTCTCTATAAGTAGGGACAGGGGCTTTCCTTATTGATTCCACTTAGCCTCATTTAGGTTTGATACCCTCTTGGGATAGTATGGCCAAGGTCTTCCAAAGATTTTACTTCTATGTGACATTTTTCTTTTCTCTGTTTAAAACTGCGACTCTGAGTATTTTCAAAACTTCTCTAAGTGTTGAGTAATGTTAATTTTCTTTGGTTCCATAAATTAAGATATTGTCTTGGAAGCACATTGTATGATGACACCTTGTAGCAGATGCTGCATGAGTCTTTGAAAAGCAGTGGCTGCTGACGCAAGATTGAAGGATATGCGTTTATATTGGAAAGCCCAGAGGGCCGTGATGAATGACGTAAGGTGTCTTGATGGTGATCTAACTCCACTTGATGATATGCAGCCGATACTTCTAAAACTAAAGAGACAAAGGTCCTTGACAAGGAAATTGACAAACATAATAATTATAGGCCACAATATGCACTATAATGAACAGAAAAGTCCAGCCGGACTTAAGAATTTATTCAATAATTAAATAAATTGATTCTGGAGAGAACAACGGAACAGTGGGACACAGTCCTGCATCCACAGTGCTACACGTACATTTAGACAATACATACATATAAGGTATTTCAGGCATGTGAGGAAAATGGAGCAAAAAGGCAGTATTTGCAGTGTATTTGCTTCACATATGTGGGAAACACATCATTTTAGGCACATAATAGTGAACTAGTGTTAAGCCCCGATACTTCTAAAGCATTAAAGAATGAAGCAACTTTGATTAGATTAAGCACTTCTTGCTTACGGGGCAACTGGTCTCTGGAAGTCCATATGTTAGAGATTAGGTGTCGCAGATCAACACAAAGACTGATCTGTCCTTTGTGGCTTTGTGGGATATCACTTTGGGAGCAAGCTATTCTGGACTTTCTCTCGGTTCGAGAAAATCAAGACTTAGCAGTTCATCTAACTCTTCCTTTAGTGGTGCATGCAGTAATAAGGGTATAGGGCTGACTTTATGTAATATCGGTTTGGCTTTGGGCTTGAGATGAATGTGATGTTGATAATTCTTTAATAGCCCTAGTTCATCAGAAAATATATCAGAGAATTACTTGGTTACATCCTCTCTACACAGGGTGAGGTTCATCAGTAAGACTGCTTCTGATTTGTTTGGGTCCAGCTTTCTTCCAAGTTCTTTTTGATGCTTCCACTGAAGCAGATTTGACCCTTTTTCCAGATTATGCACCTTTCCTACAGTACTCCTGTCTTTGAAAGAAATACACATTCTCATCATTGCCATAAGTGGAATCAAATCTCCATTGGAACCTTCAGGTTTGATATCTGCTTTTTCTAATAATTCATAACTATTAGGAAACATTCCCTCAAAAGTAATGTTGTGCCTATAATGTAAATGGAGAACAAGAGTCAGAAAAGCCAGCAACAGGTTCATTATTTTAGTAACCGCACAGGGCGGATATTTCACTTCTTCCTCTTTCTCCTTCACCTGGAAAACAAATTTATTTTCTCTTGTATGGCTGATTATATTACATGCACCTGCTTATTTTGTAGCACTCTGCATGGTCTGGCAAAATGTCCCTTTTTTCCACACAATTTCGGCATGTGGAACTGGGAGCTTGACGATGCAAACTGTTTGCCACTCCTATATTTCTACAACATACCATTTCATTTGTTCATTGATAGCATGTGGTTCCATAGGTCTTCCATTCTGCTTCTTGTAGGAATTCCTTGTTTGTTTTAATGATGTCGAAGTCTGTAGGAGATTGCTGTATCTCTGCATTACTCGTCACTTCTCTAATGACTTCTGCTGTGTTTTCGATCCCCACTGCTATGTCAATGGATGCTGTAAGTCAGGGTTGAGTGTCAGTAATTTTTCTTGAACTCTAGGATTGTTTGTAAATCTTGCTAACTGAAATAGTCTGTCAAAGTGCCAAATTCTCAGGCAAAGTCTCTCCAACACCACATTACTTTTTTTCCAAAATGAAAAGTCATCTGATACACATTCAACTCTGTGCCTCGGCCACCATCATCCTATTCACCTTAGATTCAGGTACATTTTCATATATTTTGTGTCCTTCTATGCACAAGTTATGCAATCGTACATGTTGTTTTGTAAGGGTGTGACTATTTCTCCCCTTATAGCAATTACGTAGAACTCAAAAAAGTTTGGCCACTGGTTCCAGGGGAGGGAAAGTTCACCCTCGTCATTTATAAATGGGTATCAAACACTAGCTGCTGCCATGTCGTAGGTATATAGCAATGCTGAGGGTTGAATGCATTAGATACAACCCATTTATATATTTAGAGTTAGGGAGTGTGTGACATCAATTATGTAAAATGTGGGCTTAATACACAAATGAAATATCATAGTGAGAGCAGAATCACAAGGAGAGCGATCAGAATATTTCGCCTTAGGTAAATGGTCCTATTTCTGTGAAAACTAGGATCCGGCTTATATGGGAGTGTGAATGAGGGTGTCAATATGGACAAAAGGGGGGGAGAGAGGCATACGAAGCATACTACTTGGGGAATTTGCTGCGTGTGTTGCTTGAGGAACTGTAAGCATATATTGGTGGTAAGAGGCAGCTATGCCTGCTGTGCTTAAGATTAGGACTAGTTAAGGCCTGAACAGTTTAAGTGAGCAGACAGAAGATGGCGGTTACAGCTATGGTGAGTTCTTATGTTAGGGGCAGGCCACTGCTCTACAAGACACAAAGTGTACAGAGACCAAAATTATCAGCCTTAAGTCAAGAGGCCATGAAGATTATGGTTTTGCTATTGCTGATGCTGTGTGGCATCCCAAAGCTGGGGAAGAGGCAGCTTAGTTTAAGATTGTATGGAAGGCTGCTTCCTGTGATTCACACTACAATTTTATGAGTAGAGAAATCTTGAAGGTATTTCCTTGAACGTAGGCTTACACTGACCTTATGATGTCAAACAACTAATCTTTTTTATTTCTGAGTTTCTTCTCTGGCTCTGACTGGGAACTGTCTTAAGGGTGATGGTGTCACTGTCCCCACACAGCAAGGACTCTTGTCAATGTTGTAAAGCATCTTCTCACAAGGAATACATCTATCACATCAATTTATTGTCACCATCACAAGTTCCAGTCAGAGGAACCATGACAGCTGGAACCTTCAAGGGACATTTGTACAAATACATCACTAGTTACTAGGATGTAACCAAAGGAGGAAAGAGAGAGAGACTAGTACAAGGAAAACATAATTTACAATAGACCTGCTCCAATAGGATCAGTCCAGGTTGAAGTACCAGGCCAGGTCCCTCCAGTTAAAGGAAACCCAAGCAACACAAGATTGATTTCAGCCTACTTAGGCCTCATCAGTGAGGTATGATTTCAGTTTTGTAGCACAGCGAACATGGGACTCCTTTGCATTTACAGCCTCTGATGCAACCAATAATTAAGTTATGGCAGAAACACTTAAATGAATCTCAGTCACTAGCAATCAATCAAGCCATGTGGCAAACCATTATTTTTAAACCGCTTTGCCACTCAAGGTTTACAGCAGCCATGTGCACATACGTCTTTGTTCTGCTCCAATTGGAACAATTGAACCTAAACTGCCAGGAGAAACAGGAACTGTGCTGGTAGGAAAAGCTGGGCTCCCTCAGCACAGTATCTAATTAGGCTCTTTCTCACAGCAAGATAAGCAACCATTGAGGGACCAAACCTGAGCCGACAAGGCCAGAGCTCAAGCACACCCGAGGGATTTGGGGAGCTGGCAGCTACAGATTGTGCCCTATGCTGACATGTAATTTAGTTATAGCCACCAAGTGTATCAACATTCTACTCTGGGTGCTAATTGTCAATCTCCTTCAATCAGTGCTTAATTTGAGCTGGTGGGTCCTGGTGGAGGTTGCAGGCACTCATTTTTGGGAGTTGCACATGTTTTTTCTGCATCAGACGTGTACCAAGACAAGAGAGAGAAACAAACACAAACAAAAAAGACGGAAGAAGAAAAAAACGGAAAAAACTCCTTTATGGGAGACAGCAGGAGCCTGCAATAGCTCGATAAAGGAGATAGGAGTGTCTGATAGTGATTTAAAAGGCATAACTTGTTTTCTAAGTCTGCACAACCTTGGTTTTAGGAACGGCAATATTTAATTTCCTCGTCCCAGAAATGTGGGCACTGGAACTCATTCTTTTACAAACTAGGCTCTGTCTTCAATGATAACTAGGAACAATAAACTCAACTTTATAGTGAGGTCTTTACAGTTCGTGACTTGCTAACTCATTAGGCGTTGTTTCCTGTCACAACTTAAAAGACATTGTTTATATTTGCAGTTTATTTACGGATATGTTGTAGCACTCAAGATGCACCTTTATCTTTAAACGTGTGATTAGAATGTGACAACGTGTGACGGTTTAAAATAGAGTGACACCTTGGCATTAACAAAAGGTTTATGCTAGAAAAGCTTAGTCATCTTTGGAATTGAATATAAGCAAATGACGAGCAAACCTAATCATGTTAAAATCCCCAAAGGAATGCTCAGCCCCCTCCATTATCCGTTTATAGAAGGCACGCCGGAATTTGCAGAGCTTTGACACGATTCTGCCCACCCATGCTTCCCAGCACTTGAAGGAAAAGCTAATTAGAATTCGCCAGCGACTTTAATTAAATTCTGGGCTCCCACGTTGTACAAAAAATAATGTAATTCCTCAGATGCCAGAACCTGCAACTGGAAATAAAGTTTTTAACTTGAAGCCGAGACTGAAGGACAGTGTCATGAAGCAAAATGATGCCCCCCCCATACTTCGGTGAGGGGGTCAGAGACTCCCATACCGCACAGGCTTTGAGCCGAATGGGGACCTCTGAAAGATGGGGGTTGCTCTGCTCCATAGGCACTGCAAGGGGGCCCCTTGCCCTGCAGGGGTCGCAGGGAGTTTCCACTGCAGCCCTGTGGATGTGAGATATTATTTCACTGTAATGCAACTATTGCTAATGAGATGTAGAGTAGGCATTCCCGTGCAATAAGCCGCAATAACACAACACCTCAACATTCTCAACGACCAGCCAGATCGGTGATAAGAATACAAAACCTGCTCTGACCTGGTGTAAAGTCGAATGGCAGCCTGCACCACAAAAGGGAGCCCAGCCCAGGGCATCATCGGAAGGGCAACAGGTGCTATGGAGCCACTCATCATGCAGCCGGGACACCCAAGAGGGCCACAACACCCACCGCCACCACCTCAGGACCCCATTCCCCACCCGGAACCCCCCCTCCCCCCCCCCCCCCGGACCACCACAGAGGTAGCGCAGGCAAAGACTGCGGTCCCCAAGGAAATGCACCTGCCGCACAGACCCAACATCTGACAATGTCACTGTCCACTGCAGGCCGAAAGGGACAACCATCCTACGCATCCTGACCATCATCGCCTAGCAGATCTACGGCACCAACACAGCGGACAATCAACATCCCACCCCACACCAAGCTGCTGGCTGTGCTGCACCTGTAGGCCCCTGGCACCCCCCAACCAACAACTGCCAGAGTCAGAGGAGTCTCACAGCCAGCCACAACTAAGTCTCCCACACCTGGCCTGGACATCACCATCACCTTGGCACCCCAGTCCCCATACGTCCAACACAATGTGCAGGAACACGTTACTACATTGACCAGAGTCCTTAGGGGTGACACCGCCGGTGTGTGAGTAGTGTGCGACCCCACCCCCATTTGTTATATTAAAGCTCCCTTGAGCAGTTGGCTGACGAGCCTGGGATCCCGCACCTACGCGCCTGAGTGGTACTAAACCTGGCAGATATTTGGCAGCCATCGGCAACCCCAGAACACGGCCTATCCCTGCTGACGAGGGGTGATACCCCGAAACACGTGTCCAGGGATGGCGAAGACAGCGAAGATAGCAGAAGATCGAAAGATGATGCATCGCGAACACATTACTACATTGACCAGAGTCCTTAGGGGCGACACCGCCGGTGTGTGAGTAGTGTGCGACCCCACCCCCATTTGTAACATTAAGGCTCCCTTGAGCAGTTG
The DNA here is from genome assembly GCF_964263255.1 of Lissotriton vulgaris. NCBI lineage: Eukaryota > Metazoa > Chordata > Amphibia > Caudata > Salamandridae > Lissotriton > Lissotriton vulgaris. The sequence goes on along the minus strand of NC_141691.1, from coordinate 863,789,060 downwards.
GCTGGCCAGCCTGGGATCCCGCACCTACGTGCCTGAGTGGTACTTAACCTGGCAGATATTTGGCAGCCATCGGCAACTCCAGAACATGGCCTATCCCTGCTGACGAGGGGTGATACCGCGAAACACGTGTCCAGGGATGGCGAAGACAGCGAAGATAGCAGAAGATCGAAAGATGATGCATCGCGAACACATTACTACATTGACCAGAGTCCTTAGGGGCGACACCGCCGGTGTGTGAGTAGTGTGCGACCCACCCCCATTTGTAACATTAAAGCTCCCTTGAGCAGTTGGCTGACGAGCCTGTGATTCCGCACCTACGTGCCTGAGTGGTACTAAACCTGGCAGATATTTGGCAGCCATCGGCAACCCCAGAACACGGCCTATCCCTGCTGACGAGGGGTGATACCCCGAAACACATGTCCAGGGATGGCGAAGACAGCTAAGATAGCAGAAGATCGAAAGATGATGCATCGCGAACATGTTACTACATTGACCAGAGTCCTTAGGGGCGACACCGCCGGTGTGTGAGTAGTGTGCGACTCCACCCCCATTTGTAACATGAAAGCTCCCTTGAGCAGTTGGCTGACGAGCCTGGGATCCCGCACCTATGCGCCTGAGTGGTACTAAACTTGGCAGATATTTGGCAGCCATCGGCAATCCCAGAACACGGCCTATCCCTGCTGACGAGGGGTGATACCCCGAAACACGTGTCCAGGGATGGCTAAGACAGCGAAGATAGCAGAAGATCGAAAGATGATGCATTGCGAACACGTTACTACATTGACCAGAGTCCTTAGGGGCGACACCGCCGGTGTGTGAGTAGTGTGCGACCCCACCCCCATTTGTACCGTTACGGAGGTGATTGTACACTACTGACAATTGCCCTGGTGTCACTAACTCTGTGTATCGTGAGCCAAGGACACATGGCTGTGGGCCACTGCTGACCACTGCCTACGGCCTATAATGTGGTCCAGTAGGTCACAGAGTCTTGATTTCGCAATGGAGGAGTTCATATCAGTGTAGCGGCATCATCGCAGACTGCATCCCCTCTCAGGCCCAGTGCCAGTAAGTCTGTTCCCTAACATTCATGGACACTCACTGGTCATACATTGGTGGCGTCTGAGTCTATGGACTAGGAGCTAGTTTTCATCCTCATGTAGCTGATACCGAATTGGTGGTGAAAACGAGGCTTGCGCTTTCAACCCCACAATTTGCTACTTCCGGATTAAATCAAACCTTCCGCTTCATGCCCTGGAAGACACCTTCCACTGTCCCCCGCAACCCTCCACAACATATACCTCGGACATTGTTGTGAACCAGCTCAGGTAGCATGTCCCATCTGACTGCACCGCAAGTCATTGTCCCGTGGCTGGGTGCCTGTGCCAGCCGCAGTGCATCTGGGGCCACTAACTCTGTGCTGATCCTGGCCGGGACCCCTTCTTCTGAGATATTGGATGGCCCCTGAAGCATTGGCCTTGGGTCCACCAATGCCATTTTTCTGTGGCATTGCACTGTAAGCATCCTCCGGGCCCAAATGCGTCCCACCAGGGTTCACACACCAAAGCAAGTCCAGACAGGCCCAGACGTTGCATCACCGCAGGAGGCACATGGCACCAGCGCAAGGACAACCTCCAACCCCCATCTGCCAGAGTCAAAACAGTGGTCCTGACAGACTTACAGAGTTGCTCAGACCTGTTGTGGATGCCATCATCGGCCTGATACCCTGCTCAGCACTCCAGGTGCCAGTCACTCAGTGCACTGTAGGCCATTGCCCATTGCTTATCATGTTTTGTGCTGTGTAGCAGTTGCGCAGCTATGTCACCTCAAACAGTGTGGGGGCCCTGACATGTTGATGGGGAAGATGATGCAGGTCTAACACACCCCACTGCATCTGCATCGGGAATATGTTGAAGGGAAACAATCTGAGACTTTTTCTTCACATAAGCACGCTCATCTCTAGTGTCCCAACCCCAGTGCACTGCATCTCAGGGACACTTCTGGACTCCTCTGGACTTTCTCCGTGCGGATTGTCTTACACTCACCACACACAAATCCAGCACAGGCATCACTGTACATGTGGCCCTGCCAATAAAGGGGCCGGGCACATGTGCTCTATCTAGTTCAACATGATATATGCGTGTGTCCTGTGGTCTTGTTGTATGCATGAGGGCCCTGGGCCCTACGACATTACAATGTGCTGTGTACATCGGATGCAGACATGTCACTGTTGGAGCTTGGACATGTAGCTTTGTCGTCACCCACTCAATTCGTAAGGGGAGTGGCCAGGGCCATCGTACGCAGAGCCAGCATGAGTGTGTGGCTGCTATTTGAGAGCCTCTAGGCGTGGGTCTGTAATATGAATGTGCATCTGCATATGTCTCTAGTGCAGTGTGGGTCTCCTTAGAGAGGTGTGGGTGGGCCCTGAAGGGTGATAGACACCTACGTATGTGCCCTAGTTTGCATTCCATGGGTTCGGCCCCAACCAACACCTGTTGGGCCTCCTCATTTTGGCATGCTGACACATAGCATTGGGGTGCCATGTGTGGGTGGGTGAAATGTTGTGAGCTAGCTGTCCTTGCCGGTGCTTCCTGCTGTGCAGTCTGTTGCAGGCTTGGTGTTCTCCTCTGAGTAGCTTGGCTGGCTGGGTCCTGGTGAGGGGTTGAGTGGGATATCCATGGGCTGTTGGAAGGCGTCAGTGTTGACGGTGTGGTGGTCCTCTCTGGCATCACAGATGTGTTGTACTCTGTGCTCTGCTGAAGGTGTTGTGTGCCCCTCTGCGATGTGAAGGGGAGATGCATGCTGACTTTGTGTTGACATGTATGTTGGTGCATTGTGCTGGTTTGCATGCAGACTGTATGGCAACGTACATCGTGACTGTGGGGGTGCTGGATTCTTCTGCGGGACAGTGTATATTTGGACTACATCACAGATGTGAGCTTGTATGCGTACATTTCCATTTCACAGTTTCAGATGTAGTAGGCATGTTTCTATACATGTGCTGAAACAGTTGTGTCCTCTGTTCTGCATTGTCGGCTATGTGCATTGTACCACATTGTTGTCAATGTGGGTGTGCTGTTCTTGCTATGTGTGTGTGCTGCAGTGTGCCAAGGGGGTCTGGGACATGATCCTGCATGATTGTGGGTGTGCAGTGTGCTACACCTCATTGTGCATGCATGCCATTGTCCCAATCTCCCCCGTCCCCTCAGTCCCTGCTCGTTGCACTCCCTGTTGATGTTGTGTCAGGTCCTCTCGAGTTGTGTCTGTACTCCCTAATCCTTGCATCATCTCCACACTGATGACTGTGGCCTGGGTTTCCTCAAGCTCCTCCTGTGGTGCTGGACTGCCACCTCCTAGTGCGGTTGCTGGTTCCTCTTGGCATGTAGAAAAAATTGCCGGCAAGGGGTTTTGTTTTTTAGGATATTTACAGCACCTTTAGGACTTGTTGTTTAATCACAGTACCTAAGCAAGAATTCAATCCGTGGCTGTTAAATTACAATAAGCATAGGATGTTACCACACTAACATCACGATAAAGCATAGATGCTCAATAAAACAAGGAACCAGGGTTTATTGTCTGAAAGTTATTATTAAACTTAAAGGCAAAATATCTGTACAAAAACAATGAATAATCACAAGAAACAGGGTGCATACATGGATATACAATAAGGATATTCAAGGCCTTGGTTGCTTTTCCTTGGACATATCCAAATTAAAGTCCAGACTGCTGCGTCACAGTGGTTGGTTGATCTATGACCCAAAGTCAGAAGAAAATCCAAAAGATGACTTAGGGACAGTACTAGGCAGAATTGGACTACACAGGTCGACGTTTCGGTCTTATTATGGTTATTTGTAAGACCATCATCAGGACTACAAAGTGATATATACAATTGATGACCCTTTTTAGCAATACGGACGGTGTCAGTTATAAAAATCTTGATGGCACTGGTGCTTGTCAATAATTGCACTGGGGTTGGGCACAGAAATGAATCCAAGGTGCCGAGGTTACACTTGCCACAATTTAGGCGCAGTAGTAGATGGAATCTGACAGATAGTCCACTTTAAAAGGGCGATGTCGCCCTGACCGTACTCCATTGATGTTCCATTGGTGATTAATTCCAACTCGTATTCTGTGACAGCTGATCTTCATTTTAAAGTGGACTATCTGTCAGATTCCATCTACTACTGCGCCTAAATTGTGGCAAGTGTAACCTCGGCACCTTGGATTCATTTCTGTGCCCAACCCCAGTGCAATTATTGACAAGCACCAGTGCCATCAAGATTTTTATAACTGACACCGTCCGTATTGCTAAAAAGGGTCATCAATTGTATATACCACTTTGTAGTCCTGATGATGGTCTTACAAATAACCATAATAAGACCGAAACGTCGACCTGTGTAGTCCAATTCTGCCTAGTACTGTCCCTAAGTCATCTTTTGGATTTTCTTCTGACTTTGGGTCATAGATCAACCAACCACTGTGACGCAGCAGTCTGGACTTTAATTTGGATATGTCCAAGGAAAAGCAACCAAGGCCTTGAATATCCTTATTGTATATCCATGTATGCACCCTGTTTCTTGTGATTATTCATTGTTTTTGTACAGATATTTTGCCTTTAAGTTTAATAATAACTTTCAGACAATAAACCCTGGTTCCTTGTTTTATTGAGCATCTATGCTTTATCGTGATGTTAGTGTGGTAACATCCTATGCTTATTGTAATTTAACAGCCACGGATTGAATTCTTGCTTAGGTACTGTGATTAAACAACAAGTCCTAAAGGTGCTGTAAATATCCTAAAAAACAAAACCCCTTGCCGGCAATTTTTTCTACATACCTTGCCCAAGCCCGCAAGGGTATATTGGGTTGCTCACCCTTTGATACATGGTTCCTCTTGGCAGCGGGTTTGTGCCTGCTTTAGGTTGCCACATCATGCTGGCGCCTATTGGCCTCCTCCTTTGTCCTCCTCTGCACTCCAACTGCATCCCAGGTGGTCTGCTAGTGGGTCAGTTGCTGGTAGTGTTCTGTCACCTCTGTAACGCTGGTCTTGTTTTCCTATGTTCTGCACCCCATCTTCCTCTCCCTCTTCTCCTTGGCTTTCCCCGACCCTGTTATCACACACTCTTGTGAATATACCCCGAGTGTGCATGGCGGTTTGGTCGTCCTAAGACAGCTGGCCAAACCATCATTCACACTTGAAGCAGTGTCAATGTGTCAGAATAGATTGCTATTCCTCAACTCGGCTGCAGGAAGTAAGCGAAGAAAAATAAATGATAACAACCTTTGTTATTATCATTTTATTTTTCATATTTCACTGCTGAAAGGCAGTTTGTCGATGTTCCTCCGCATTGGCGGCAGAGCCGCCACTGAAGCAGGCCAAAATGCAAAAATGGAGGAATCCCATTTACTTTCCACTGATATTGCTATACATCTGTTCTATTGAATTTTCTGCTTATTTACCTGGGGGTTTAAGTTGTTAATTTTAAAAAGGAAAGAAACACTGGAGGTGAAAAAACACTCAATCACCTACATATTCAGAAATTTTATGAGAATGTCAAGCACAATAAATTGTAGGTATGCTTCACTCGATCAGTGTCAAAACAAGGAGCTAGGCAGTGAGGCTTGTACTAAATATTTCTGTTTACTTGTTCAGTTATCAGACAAATTACATTTTTAAACAAACCTCTGAAACGTCCAGCAGTGATTGCACAGCTGGAAGTTTTAGAGGTTTGTTTAAAGTTCTCACTTTTGATTAGTATGGACAGTTTTAAAACGTAATTTTGGTTCACCCTATTTTTCATACCTATAAACCGGCCTCACCATAACTAATTATGGTATATTTTAAAAAGAGTAAGTTATTTGTATTTTTAAGGAATGTTTTTACCGAGGTAATTTGAAATGTTCTAAGCTCAACATTGACACGTGATTTTGCTCTGCCTGGTACTCAATCAATCAATCAAGGGTTTGTTAAAGCGTGACTACTCACTTGTAAGGGTCTTAAGGCGCTAGGGTGGAGGGGTGCAGGGTCCATTCCATCAATGAGGGGGTCTGTCGAAGAGCCAGGTTTTGAGGTTTCTGTGGTACTGAAATATTACATAAAATAATTACCTATTTCTGCTCCGTTGCCACATGTTGGGACCTGGTAGTAAGAAATATTCACATTTAGCTGCAAGCTATCTAAAAAATAAAAGTTAGTAATGAACAGCATGCATGGCCTCATCGTAATGTTTTCACCTTCTCTCTCCTCTTCTCCTCTTTTGCTCCTTTTCCAAGTATTCCTCTTTTGGTTCTTCCATTTTTCTCAAGATAACTGTCTGCAAGTAAAGGGCGAGGCAGAGATGTGAGTGAAAGAGGGGAACCGAAGTGGGAACTAGGAGCTAGTGAAGTTGCTGTTAGGTACTGTATGGGGGATAACGTCAAGAACGTGTGTTAATTATCGCAAAATTAGCTTAATGCAACACTTCCCACCGCAGTCTAGACCTGGATAATAATGCTGTGTTAACGTTGTATTCTCAACCAGACGGTACCATGCAATAGTCTCACAATAATGAGTCAAATAACTGCATTAAAATTAAAGCAACACCTAACAAAAGTGCAAAACACGCAGGCGAAAAAAGCGGCGATGTCCCAAACCGCAATACAAAATTGAGCGATATCCAGCAACAGGCTTAGAATTCCCATGCGTCATTCGGGAAAATGCACCATAAAAGCAGAGAAAAAAAAACAGTGATATGGCAATGTACGAGTACAACCTCACATCGGTGATGTAGTGCAAATGTCCACTGTCCCACATCAACAAGGCAACTGCTCACAAACAGAAACAATGTACGTTTTCATGCAGTCCATATGTAAACTTCGCCAATGCATAAACATACATTGAACACACTGTGAAACTGCATCTTCCCTTTACATTGCAGAGGGACAATCAACTCCTCCTGCAGAGCAGACCCTACATTATGTCAGTGATGATGGAGACAACCCCCAGGACAAGGACTATGACATCTCCAACGGTTCATGGACAACCTCTAAACCCCACCTCCAGTAGCAGGGCAGTCCAACGCCATCAAGGTGAGCCTACCCCATGCACAGACCAAACAGCAGGAAGCACCCACCACCAGGTCTGGCTCCCAGCACCTCACCAAAGAACACATGGTGTTCCAATGCCGTGTGTTAGTCTGCCAGAAGGAGCTGTCTGAACAGATGCGGGTGGGGTTCGGCCTCATGGCAGCCAAACTAGATGCTGTACGTGGGTGTCTAAGTCCTATCAGGGACCACTTACACTCCCTAACGGACACCTACATTCTGCCCCATGCCCTCAAACAATCCATGGCTGGTGTCGCAGGAGTCATGACTCGGAAACAACAACAACTGTCAAGTCAGATTGGCTACAGCAATATCATCCGTGATTAGGGAAACATAAGGAGGCTCACGGAGAACATTGAGGGGATGCAGACACAAAGAATGGATACCACGGCTGCCCAGGAGAAAGCTGTAGATGGGATCTTCCATTCTATGTAGATCCTAATCATGGGAGTGATGCCATAAGACATTTCGCAGATGAATGCCGCTGCTACTTCTACATCCTCATTTCCGGCCCCTGATGTGTCAGTGTCACAGAGTGTTGCAGATCAAGCACCACCACCCACATGTCAGGCACATGAAACGTCAGAGGATGAATCTTCCTTAGTGATAAGAAGGAAGCAGTAGCACTCATGCCCGCCATATGGCTTGTTCAGGCTTGGTTCTGCCCTATGTGTAAATGTAAATGTGGGTGTACTTGTAAAGAGCACTGCGACTCCATGGAGTATCCTGGCGCTGAAGACCGCTGGGGAACCCGTCCTGGTTTTCCCTGTGAGATGGTCCCTTTCTGGGTATCTCCAAGGTGAAACCAGGCCTCCCCGGCATCTGTGGGGGGCTGTTGTAGAGATGAGGCAAGCTTAATGCCCAGAGTTGCTGAGTGTGTTCCCTGGTTAGAGTAGGCATAGAGGCGAGAATTATCGAGTCCGTTTTTGACCCTGGTCCAGGACCCTGCCGTGTCGGGAATTGAACCCTGGTCCCGGGCCGTTCTCTGCTTACGGGTCTGCCGCCTCTAACCAGCATGTATGATCCCGGACCCTGAGCATGCTTGCGCTCCTTCATTTATCCCTAGGGCCCAGCCCGCACTTCAGGGGCATGCTACATTGCAACATTGCCAATTGCGGGACGGGTTTGCCCCAACACTACAACAGCGACAGACTCATTAGTTACTTCCTTGGCAAACCCAAAACTTAACCACTCCCAGAGCCCCGGCTTGACGAACCATACCCCTACACTGGAGCAACCCCTGACCTTGCCAGGTAGGTCGCTTCCCTCGCTGCAGCTCAGCTCCACCAGAGCTTCGCACCCTCGGTCTCTGCTGCCCATTCCTGGGCGCTGTCTTTCCTCGCCCCCCGTGCCCCTGCTTGCCATTTCCTGCCGCTGCTGCCCCTGCTGCACTGCCCTGTGCCCATTCGCTAACCCCTGCCTCCTGCCTCCCACCTCCCAGCTGCTCCTCCCTCCCAGCTCCCCTTAAAATGACAGCAGCTGCGCGACTGCGCTCAGTGGGCGCGCCGCTGGCACGCCGAAGGCGCGCCTAAGGCAAGCCCGTCTGAGCTGTCCGCGCTTGGACCGCGCCCAGTGCCAGAATCCCTGGACCCCACGAACGCCACAACACCAGACTCCACTACGACGCCAGCAGCCTCCACGCACTCAACGCCGGCCTAAACCACACCTGCTTCCAGGCCACAACTAAATGGATCCACTGACCCTTCTCCTGCCGCACCTACAGCTTCACCTGCGATAGAACCACCAAACCTTCAAGGACTGGACCCAATCACCTCCGCTGCATACTCCTCAACACCCGCTCTGCACGCAAACATTCTGTTGATCTCTGGGATCTGCTCGACACCTCCGCCCAAGACGTGGCCTTCCTGCCTGAAACCTGGTGGAACGACTCCTCGGTGCCTGACATAGCCATAGCCATCCCGGACGGCTGCATGATCACCCGCAGGGATCGCGCCAACGGAACCGGAGGAGGAATAGCCCTCGTCCACAAGTCCACCCTCAAGGACACCACCCACGCAGACGACACCCTCAACACCCGAGAACAGCTACACTTCCGGATCCACACTGACCCCAACACCACCCTCAGAGGAACACTCATCTACAGACCCCCCGGACCCTGGGCTCAGTTCAGCGGCTCCATCGCCGACCTCGCCAGCACCCACGCACTCACCTCCACGGACTACATCCTCCTCAGGGACCTGAACTTCCACCTCGAGAACAACAACAATGCCGATTCTGCCACCCTGATCGACAACCTGGCCAACCTCTGCCTCAGACAACTCATCACTGCACCCACCCACACTGCCGGCCACACGCTGGACCCCATTTTCTCCACAAGCACCCATGTCACCTTCGACCACACCACCGAACTCCACTGGACCGACCACCACTGCATCCATTTCACCTTCAGGAACCCAACCACACACTACCGCACCCAACAGCTGCCTCGCCGCCGCTGGGGCAAAGTCACCGAAGTCCAGCTGATCACCACCCTCACCCAGAACTCCCCCACCAACCCCACCAACCCAGACACCACAGCCTGTAACCTCAGACAGTGGATTGACGACAGCGCCAACACCCTCGCCTTGCTCAAGAAACCCTCCAACAGCCACACCAGCAAGACAGCCACCTGGTTCACCGATGAGCTCCAGACCTCCAAACGCTCATGCCGGAAACTGGAGAAACTATGGCTCCACGAACGCACACCGTACAGCCACACAGCCCACAAGGACGCCACCCGCAGACATCACCACCTCATCAGATTAGCCAAGAGATCCTCCTTCAGAGAACGCTTGGACAACAATGCACACAACAGCAAAGAGCTCTTCAGCATCCTAAAGGAACTCTCCAACCCCAACGCTCACCCTCACAAGAACTGTGCGACTCACTAGCCATCTTCTTCCATCGCAAGATCGCTGACATCCACGACAGCTTCAACACCATGACTGCCCCGACTACGCTAGACTCCACCTCCCCTGTGAACACCACCAGCGCCATCCGCCTGACCTCCTGGTCCAACGTCAACAACGACAAGGCATGCAAGGTCATGAACTCCATCCACTCAGGGTCTCAGTCAGACCCATGCCCACACCACGTATTCAACAAAGGAGGTGCAGCCATCGCACCCCAACTACAAAGCCCAAGGCGGATCCCAAGGACCTCAAGAACTTCCGGCCCATTTCCCTGCTCCCGTTCCCAGCAAAAGTCATCGAAAAAATCATGAACAAGCAACTGACCTGCCACCTGAAAGACAAAAACCTCTTGGACCCATCCCAATCTGGATTCAGACAAAACCACAGCACCAAGACAGCCCTCATCACTGCCACAGACGAAATCAGGCGCCAACTAGATGGCAAAACATCATCCCTCCTGGTTGTGTCGGCCGCCTTCGACGCGGTCTGCCATCGCACTCTAAAGACACGCCTCCTAGAAGCCAGAATCCAAGAAAAGGTTCTTGACTGGACCACGTCTTTCTTCTCCGGCAGAACCCAGAGTGTCCGACTCCCACCCTTCCAATCTGAAGCCACCGACATCATCGGTGGAGTCCCCCCGGGCTCATCCCTCAGTCCAACACTGTTCAACATTTACATGGCCCCCCTTGCACAAGTGGCTCACCATCACAACCTCAACATCATCTCCTACGCCGACGACACCCAGCTCATCCTCTCCCTCACCAAGGACCCACACACCGCCAAAACCAACCTTCATGAGGGAATGAAGGCCGCCGCCGCCGACTGGATGAGGAGCAGCCAACTGGAGCTGAACTTGGACAAGACGGAGGTCCTCATCCTCGGACCCACCCCCTCAGCCTGGAATGACTCCTGGTGGCGGACCACACTGGGAACAGCACCAACACCCACCGACCATGCACGCAACCAAGGATTCATCCTCAACTCCTCCCCCTCCATGTCTAAGCAGGTCAACGCCGTCTCCTCCTCCTGCTACAACACCCTATGAATGCTCCGCAGGGTCTACAAGTGGATCCCGACCGAAACAAGAAAAACAGTGACACATGCCCTCGTCAGCAACAGACTGGACTACGGCAACGCACTCTACGCAGGAATCCCAGCCAAATACCTACGACGACTGCAATGCATCCAAAACGCCTTGTCAACGTCCCCTGCCGCAGCCATATCACCCCCCAACTGAGAGTCCTACACTGGCTCCCCGTCGACAAGAGGATCACCTTCAAGATCCTCACCCACGCACACAAAGCACTCCACAACGCCGGGCCATCCTACCTGAACAGCAGACTCAGCTTCTACACCCCCACCCGCCAGCAACGTTCCGCCAGCCTCGCACTCACCACTGTCCCCTGCATCCAACGAACGACCTCCCGCGGCAGATCCTTCTCCTACCTCACCGCCAAGACCTGGAACACCCTCCCTACCCACATACAACAAACCCAAGACCTACTCGCCTTCAGAAGACCCCTCAAGACCTGGATCTTCGAGCAGTAGCAGCACCCCCCCCTCCCCTCAGCGCCTTGAGACCCTCATGGGTAAGTAGCACACTCTACAAGTACTCTGATTGATTGATTGATTGATTGATTGATTGATTGATTGACTGGATTGTCGTACGCCAGTCCACTTCGCTTACACTTACAGTGGGGTACGACTGAGCTACATGTCCCAGATCTTCCCCACTGCCTGAGTTGACATGTTTTTGTCCGCTGTACACAGCACAATGTACTGTAGTATGGCCAGGGGCCCTCATTCTTACATAATAACCACAAAGACACACTAAGATACTTTGTGGAACTGGCTACGGGCATGTGCGCCAGCCCCCTTTTATTGCCAGGATCACATGCCCAGTGACGCCTGTGCTGAATGGGTGTGGAGTGAGTATAAGCCAACCCTCAGTGAGTGGTTGGTGCTGGCAACAAATACAACAGTGATCAGACGATCAGAAGTTCAAAGTGCAAACAGCAAGGGTCCAGTACTTGAGCTGCACAGAGTTAGTGGCCCTGGATGCACTGCAGCCGGCACAGGCACACCGCCACAGGATGGTGATATGCAGTGCACTGAGGTAGGGCCACAAGAGCTGAGTGGGTCCTCGTCGATGTCCAAGGAAAATGTTGCAGAGTGTTTTGGGGGACAGTGGAAGGTGTTTTTCCAGGGCATGATGCAGAGGGCAGAACCAAGCAGAAACAGGCAATATGGAGGAGATGAATGGTACAGACTGATTTTTTTTCACCAAGTCAGTATCAGCTACATGATGATGAAGACAACTCCCAGGGCATATACTCAAATGCTACCAAAGTTCAACCAGAGAGTGTCCATGAATTTTGGGGCACAGAGACAGTAGCACCAGTGCTGAAAGGGGATGCAGTCTGCAATGAGGCCTGCACAATGATATGAACTCTGCCATAAATAAATCAAGGCTCAGTTCCAAATGTGTGACCTATTCGACCGCAGTGTAGGCTGAAGGCAGTAGATAGCAAGGACCCACAGCCATGTGTCGTTGGCTTGCGATGCACAGAGTTAGTGGCACCAGAGCAGTTTTTGGTAGTGTTTAATCACCTCTGTACCAATGATCCTTTTTTTCTCCAGACTGAACCGCATCTTCCTCCTATTCCACTCCCTGCCTACAATGATATGTACTCCGCCATAAATAAATCACGACTCAGTTCCAAATGTGTGACCTACTTGACTGCAGTGTAGGCCAAAGGCAGTAGTTAGCAAGGGCCAACAGCCACGTGTTGTTGACTTGCGATGCACATAGTTAGTGGCAACAGAGCAGTTGTTTGTAGTGTTTGATCACCTCCGTAACAATGATCATTTTTCCTCCAGACTGAACCGCGTCTTCCTCTTACTCCTCTTCCTGCGTACAATGATATATACTGTGCCATAAATAAATCAAGACTCAGTTCCAAATGTGTGACCTACTTGACCGCAGTGTAGGCCAAAGGCACTAGTCAGCAAGGGACCACAGGCAAGTGTCGTTGGAATGCTATGCACAGAGTTGGTGGCACCACATCAAAGGGAGTATAGTGATATCAAACGTACCATTAACATATGAACTCTGCCATAAAGAAATCAAGACTCAGTTCCAAATGTGTGGCCTACTAGGCCGCAGTGTAGGCCGGAAGCAGTGGTGGAGTGCGTCAATGAGAAAGGAGTACTGCGGGCTTGTGTCACGGAGGCTGTGATGGTCTGAGGAGGCAGCCAAGGTCGCGGGCCTCTGGCTTGGTGCTAGCACCGGCACGTGGTGGGCCCTTTTTGACACCCCAGTGTCCGCAGGTGAGCAGTGAGGCCTGGGTGCGCAGGGGTGGGCAAGACGGGTCTGGGGACGAGCGGCCAGGGGAAATGTAACAAGATACTTCTCCACAATCTTCCCCACGGGCTGAGAGAACATGGTTGTGTCCACTGTCCACTACACTCCAATCACCAGCAGAGTATGTTGACATGGATATGTTGGTGGTTTTCATAATGCAGTCTGTCCAGCACATCCACGCCACACTTGGCATTGTGAACATTCTCATTCATGGGTCACTTGACTCCTTTGCATATGCCTGGTTCCTACCTCTCCCCACAATCTGCTATTGTGTGGCTGAGGTGCCATGCCATTGATGGCTAAACTACATGGCTAGCCCAGGTTACCACAGTAAGTTGTGCTGTTGTGTCTGGTAGGTGGGCATATTGTTTGGCATATTGTATGTGAGTTTGTAACACGTGCATCCCCAGAGTTGTGAGTTGCATGATTGTGGAGTTGAGGTGTGTGGTGTGTTCAGTTGGTACTTACCAACGAGCAGTGCATTTCCTTAGGTGCCATTCTGGAATCGCTGGTTGATGATGGACTGTCGGGAAATGTAGGAATCATGCACACTGCCTGGGTAGTTGGCAATGACATTGGTGAAGAGTCCCTGGTGGTCCACTATTGCCTGCGCATTGATGGAATGCGTGTGCTTTCTATTGCGGTAATTTTGTGTAGTGTCGGTAGGGGGCACAAGTAGGAAATGTGTGCAGTCAATTGCCCCCAACACGTGCGGGAAGCCAGCTATGGCATAGAAGCCTTGCTTGGTCTCCAGCTATTCCTGCCCAGTGTGGGGGAATTGAAGGTGCTGGGGCATCCAAGACAATTGTGATGAACTGGCTGTGAGACTCCTCCGACTGGCGGTTGTTGGTTGGAAGGTACCGGAGGCCAACAAGTGCAGCACAGCCAGCAGCTTTGTCTGAGGAGGGATGTTGGTTGTCCGCTGTGTTGGTACCGTCAGCCTGTGGGCAATGATGTTCAGGATGCAGAGGATGGTTGTACTTTTGAGCCTGTAGTGGGCAATGACATCCTCTGGTGTTCAGTCTGTGAGGCTGGTGCATTTTCTGAAGGTCCGCTGTTTTTGTCTGTCTGCCTTTGTGGTAGTCCAGGGAGGCGGGGGATCCGGGGGTGTCGGGCCTAGGGGTGGTGGTGGTGGGTGTTGTGGCCCTCTTGGGGCTCCGAGCTGCATGATCCTTATCTCCATGTCATCTGTTGTTCTTCAGGTGTGGCTCTGGGTTGGGCTCCCTTTTATGGTGCAGGTTGTCGTCAGACTGTACACCAGGTAAGCATTAAAGAAATGGGGTAACCCAAACGGTACTGGACCTGGGTATTACATTGATATTAAACAACAATGGTCCGAGACCTGTATATTTCCAAATTGATTGATGAATCAAGATTCACAAGTACAGAGCATGTGCCTATTGATCAGCTCCACTCAATTAATGATAAACATATAAAAGAAGGCAACAGCATCCATTTTCAAAAACGTACAATACTTTAATCTATTGTATCAATTTCAAATATAAATTCAAAGTTTGCAAATCAATACACAAATATATACATTGCCCCGTATAGGACGTGCAGCATAGCAAAGGGTGTCAAAGAAGGTAAACAGTCATAATATTGATTCCAAAATATAGAATGACATAATATCGAAGTAAAAATATAGAATGGACAAAATATCGAATGGACACAATATAGTGGTTAAAAATATCGAATTTAAGGTAAGTAATATCGATTTTCAAAATACAGAAGTCAAAATATCGAAGTATACAATATAGGCATTAAATATATCGATTTTTTAATAATATCAAGTGTTTTAAAGTGTTTTGTATGTTAGTATATGTGTGAAAAGTGTATATTAATTTTTGTAATGTATGTTTAATGTATTTTAAGTAATGAATTTTATGTTATTTAATTTTTGCGTAATTTAATTCTGTAGCGGGTTGTGGGTTTATAGGGGAATAGGGTGGGTAGTAATTTAATTGTAATCAATTAAATATTTTTATTTATTTATTGGTATTCATTTTGAATTTATTGTTATTTTTTAATTGGTAATTAATTTTTATTAATAGCCAATTATTTCGTATTAATTGATTAATTGTTAATTATGTTAATTTTGTAAATTTATTTTCTGTAGCGGGTTGTGGGTTTATAGGGGAATAGGGTGGGAAGTAATTTAATTGTAATTAAGTAAATCATTTTTTTCATTTATTGGTATTGATTTTAGATTAATTGTTAATTAATTTTTAATTGGTAATTAATTTCTATTAATTGGCAATCAATTTTTATTAATTGGTAATTATTTTGTATTATTTGATAATTATGATAATTGTATTAATGTATTT
Organism: Lissotriton vulgaris; assembly: GCF_964263255.1. NCBI lineage: Eukaryota > Metazoa > Chordata > Amphibia > Caudata > Salamandridae > Lissotriton > Lissotriton vulgaris. The sequence continues at coordinate 863,773,378 of NC_141691.1, read as the reverse complement.
TCTGTAGTGGGATGTGGGTTTATAGGGGAATAGGGTGGGAAGTAATGTAATTGTAATTAATTACATATTAAAAATACTTTTTGTGTATTGATAATTAATTTACTGTTAATTTTTAATTGGTATTCATTTTTATTATTAATTAGTTTTTGTTATTGAAAACTAACTAGTTGTTAAATAATTATGAATAGGTTATTAATTTTTAATAACTAATATGTAGTTGTATTTCTAATTAATTATTACATAATATTAAATTGGTTATTAATTTCAATTAATGTTTGATTGGTATTGATATTTAATTTATTTTTAATAATATATTAAATCATTACTTTCCCTACTGTTAAACTCACTGGAGTGGGAATAGTAATTTTCACCCTCCCGCTATCCAACGCTTTCCCTACTGTTGCACTCTCTGGAGTGGGAATAGCCTTTTTTACCCCTACGCTATCCAAAGCTTTCCCTACTGTTGCACTATCTGGAGTGGGAATAGTAATTTTCACACTCCCGCTATCCAACGCTTTCCCTAAAGTAGCACTCTCTGGAGGGGAAATAGTAATTTTTACCCTTCCAATATCCAACACTTTCCCTACTGTTGCCCTCTCTAGAGTGGGAATAGTAATTCTTACCCCTACGCTATCCAACGCTTTCTCTACTGTTGCACGCTCTGGAGTTGGAAGAGTAATTTTTACCCTCCCGCTATCCAACGCTTTCCCTACTGTTGCACTCTCTGGAGTGGGAATAGTAATTTTTAACTTTATGCTATCCAACGCGTTCCCTACTGTTGCACTCTCTGGAGTAGGAATAGTAATTTTTACCCCTACGCTATCCAACGCTTTCCCTAATGTTGCACTCACTGGAGTGGGAATAGTATTTTTTACCCCTATGCTATCCAATGCTTTCCCTACTGTTGCACTCTCTGGAGTGGGAATAGTAATTTTTACCCCTACGCTATCCAACGCTTTCCCTACTGTTGCACTCTGGAGTGGGAATAGTATTTTTTACCCCTACGCTATCCAACGCTTTCCCTACTGTTGCACTCACTGGAGTGGGAATAGTATTTTTTACCCCTACGCTATCCAACGCTTTCCCTACTGTTGCACTCACTGGAGTGGTAATATTAAATGTTACCCTCCTGCTATCCTACGGTAAAATATTGTACATTTTTTATTAATAACTTAAATTAATTATATCTTAATTTTAAGGTTATCTGAGTATTTTTAAGTATGTTTTAGTTAATTATATTTATTATTTCATTAATTTTAAATTACTTTTAAGACATTTAAAAAAATTCGATATTTTGACTGACTATATTTTTTACAGACTATATTTTGGATTCGATATTTTTGTACTTACCTGTTTGTAGATAGGAACTCGATATTTTGGCATTCTATATTTTGGTGACTATATTTTGGTAAGTCTATATTTTGTCATTCTATATTATGTCAGTGATCCGTCATCTTCTTTACAGGGTCACCATAAAGATCCCTGTTCTGCCCCGTCACAGTATGTCCTGAAGAAGACTCACATGGCCCAGGCATAATTAACCGCAAGGCCACAAGACGAGTCGAAACGTCGACATTTAATTAATACCTGGACCGCTACATATTTTCTCTCTCCATGATAGAGTGCAGATATTAATAACATTTCTGTCTGAGGACAATAATAGAGAGAGGTTGGATTAATTTAAGTGGCTAGGTTGTGCAGGTCCGGCATTTGCTGGCCGGATACTGTTTCTGGAAATTATTGGAATTGTTTGATTTATATTTTTGTGTGATTTCTCTTTCTTTTTCTTTATCACTTTCACATTCTTTGACACCCTTTGCTATGCTGCACGCCCTATACGGGGCAATGTATATATTTGTGTATTGATTTGCAAACTTTGAATTTATATTTGAAATTGATACAATAGATTAAAGTATTGTACGTTTTTGGAAATGGATGCTGTTGCCTTCTTTTATATGTTTTTTCATTAATTGAGTGGAGCTGATCAATAGGCACATGCTCTGTACTTGTGAATCTTGGTACACCAGGTAAGAGCAGGTGTTAAATCCCTGCTGCTAACGTGCCTTGTCGCCGATCTTGCTGGTCGTTGAGACTGTTGCAGAGTGGTGTTGTAGCGTTTTTTTGCACAGAACGCCTACTCAGCATTTCATTAGCGTTAGTTGCCGGGTCATCTGTGGTGATGTGTTTTGCGGCTGCTATCGCCGGAAAACCGGTGATATCGGCTGTTAGCACCAGCTTGTGAATTAGGCGATACATTTATCGCCATTTTGGCTGCAATAAAGTGCTGATTACTTGGCGATGAGTCCTTGAGCATATGCCCCAATGTATGTAGACTGTCAGAGATTGCTGACAATTCTTCAGGAAGTAGTTTGTAGAATTCTGGCTTTCTTATCAAAATGTTGCATTTAACAAAAGTGAAAAATCAACACTTTGTTGAATATTTGATTTTTGTTAATAGGGTTCACAGTTTGCTAATACAAAAGAGACCTTGCACCCCTTTTGTAATAAAGAAATGTGTGGTAAGAATTATCTTGTGACACCGTCAAATAGGGGACATTGGGTATGATCTTCTTGCTATGGATAATTTGCCAGATGGTGGTCTGCAAATGTTCCCCCTTGTACATAATCAGTAATTTTAAAGGGGTCAGAGTCAGGCCAACTGAATTTATAATTGGACTTACCTGCAACCCTTGAACCAGCAAAACGATTGGATTAGATTGTGTACATTCAGGGACCACATCCAGCCAATTGGCGTTGTATTTGAAGATCATCAGAGCATGGTATGCTGAGTCTGGGAGTAAGGTGCAAAATTATGCCTTTTCCATCTGAATTATTGACTGGGACAATTTTAACTATCGAGCCATTCTTCTACATTACACCTATTGCAGGCATATTTCACTTTCTTGCAGACCAACAGAAAATCAAGGGTGTTTTATGTAATAGAAATCCTTCAGGGCTTTGGCCAAACAGAAATGTGGATGAATCAAAAAACATAAGAATCCCAATTGGGAGTCCAATTATTCACACAGTATGAGAAGTCATCTGAGCCACTGGACATGTGATAACTTAAATATAGAGGGTATCACAAAGGCTGAAGGCACATAACTAACAGGACGAATGGCCAACAACTTGTTGGAATAACACATAACAGAATCACAAATGTAGATAAATTTGAGGAACCACATTTTTTAAAAGCCATGCTCCAAAAGTATTTTCAAACTTGACCTAAAAAACTTAGACATGTTATAATTAAGAGAGCCTTTGTTTGCTGCTGGTTTTATTTCCTAATATTTCCAAAAAGGACCAGTATCACCCCTCTACAACCACACTGGTGTTGGTTGTTCAATATATCAAGTTAGGGCTCCATCTCATGTGATTGCACTGTTCAGGAACCACAAAACGTAACCTGAAAACAATACTCATAAGGGAGCGCACAATAGGTCCAAGAAGTTTACTGAAAGTTTATTTCATCAAATGTTCATTACGATCCAACAAACAAGTGTATTCTACTTTAAGTCCAATACGAGACAAGATCCATAACCTGGTATCCAAAATATTTTTCATCAGGGTATCTATAATCATGTATTTTCTTGCTGGACAATAGTGGATGATAAAAGTTAAGTGGTTAAATGCTATATCACTACTCAAGGAATTGTCAAGTCCATGCCTTGGCGTATTTGACTGCTAAACTTTGCAGTACCCACTTGGCAGTTATATATCATTAAACCACTTCACTTTTCAGGTCCACTATTGTCCAGTAAGGAGATCCAAGGTTGTAGAAACCCTGATGAAGTCTGGCTTTGATAAGCAGTTCTGCCTGCTGCTTCACCTGAAGGCTTTTGATGAGTTGAGTCAAGTCGTCCTGCCAGATGGACCTAAAGACAGAAATATTACCAAGATATGCTGCACTGAAGTCCTCCAACCCCAAAAATGTGTTAGACAGCCTATGAAGAGTGACAAGGCATTCTTCTGCACAAATGTTATCAGTTTAAACTGAAAGTGACAATCAAAGGTCAAAATGCAGACCTCTCATTTACCCTCTTAGTCAGGGCAATCTTATTATACTCAGAGTTAAAATCCAAGAGTCTCTGGCCCTTGGCAGCCCCTAATCTGTGTGTGAGTTCTTGAGCTCTTGAGGTGGCTTGAGAGTTAGTTTTAGTAACAGAATGGAGCTCCTTATAATCTAAATTGAGCCTGAGTTCTGTGGTGCTCGAATATATGACTAAGCAACTACCACTTAAACAACGAATGCCTAAACCGCGAAGGCTAAACCACTACCAAAGCCAAACCACTAAGTTCTGTACAACAACTTACAAACCCACGAAAAATAATCAAATTCCATATTACCCGAATATACCATTACGTTCTCCTAAACGCATGATTCAAACACGATTTTTTTTTATATTAAACAATACTTTTAAATAAAACAATTTTACGTAAATAATCTTTGAATTATCAAACAAATACTCGTTTATTACAAATACGGACAAATTTACAAAAAGACACTAATGAATGCTAAAACACAATAAAATATAAGTCCATCATCTGTTTTTCAATTTTGACTAGAATGCTTACTAAATAAAATAAAAATAACACAAATAGCATTAAATAAAACGAAAGTAAAAAAAGCTGTTTTTCACAGAAAATATATATATTTTTTTAACGGATTGCAGAACATATTTTCTTTTGGAAAAAAAATTGACTTGCTATGTGCTGCACTTTTTTGTTGTTGTTTTATTTCATTACATGAAATCCTTTGGGGCTGCTGGACACACACAGATTTACGCTATGGCACTGATTTTACCTTACTCTCTCACCACATTTTAATAGTTCTTCTGTGTCACTTTCCTCCCCGGTCCACCGCAGCCTGTGCTGTTTGTGTGGAGGGAGTCTTTGGTGACTTTGCTGCCCGTTCTCCCCACTTCCGGTGGCACGAATAGCGTTGGCCATCTTGGAAGGGGCGGAATAGTCTTTCTCTCTTCCTCAGGTGCTTGACAGCATAAAAGGAGGACTCTAGCGTTGCCGCGCAGGAAAATTGGCATTTACATATTTGTTTGATTAGCGCGAGCAACGTGTGAGTGGGTCTACGTGCTGCACTTGTTTTCTTTTGCTTTGTTTCATTATATGAAATCCTTTGGGGCTGCTGGACACACCCAGATTTACACTGTGGCACTGATTTTACCTTACTCTCTCACCGCATTTTAATTGTTCTTCTGTGTCACTTTCCTCCCCGGTGCACCGGAGCCTGTGCTGTTTGTGTGGAGGAAGTCTTCGGTGACTTTGCTGCCCGTTCTCCACACTTCCGGTGGCACGAATAGCGTCAGCCATCTTGGAAGGGGCAGACTAGCTTTCTCTCTTCCTCGGCTGCTTAACAGCATAAAAGGAGGAGTATGGCGCTGCCGCGCAGCGGACGCGCCAGAGGCATGTCAAAGGCGCGCCAAAAGCAAGCCCATCTGCGCCCGTCCGAGCCCGTCCGCGCCCGTCCGCGCCGGTACGACGCCAGACGTCAGACATGCTGGTTTTTCAAGGAGGGATATTGTGACTTATACTCAGGAGGACATGTTACGGCCCAGGACCTTTGGGTGTGGGCATAAGCAGGCTTGTGGGTTTGTTGTTGAGGGCCCTTTTGGTTGCTCATGTGGCTTTCAAGCCACTTTCACACAACCTCTGCACCACTGCCCGTTTAAGGCGGGAGGCATACCAGCATATTTAGTCTTAATTGTCACTCAATAGTTAAACATCATACAGATATTTTTGATCAGCTAGAGGAGGCCTCCCTGGATGTTTTTTTTTCTTATGGAGACATGGCTTTCCGATGCTACAACAGCTGAACCTGGCTTCCTGCGGGCTATAGTATTCTCTCGCTGAACAGAGCATCTAGAGGGGGGGGGTATAGAGATAATTTTTAAAACCTGCTATCCCTGCTCCTTTATTAAGCAGTCGGTCATCGGCTGTGAGAGTGCACTTTTTAAGGTTACTCTGAGCCCGAATTTTATTCTGTCTGGGCTACTTGTGTACCGACCCCCAGGGCAGTCTCTAGGTTTTAGGGAGGCCCTTGTAGACACGGTCAACACACTTGCAGCCAATACTGCTAACTTTAAAGTTCTGGGGGATCTGAATCTCCATCTTGATAATACTGAGGACACTGATATAGTGACTTTTGTTGCAGATTTTGCAGCATGTCAACTGCTGCAGTTGGTTGTAGGCTCCACGCATAGTGCAGGTCATTTATTAGATCCAGTATTTACTAATATATCTCAAGACACAATGTGTGCACCCATTAGGGTGGGATGGTCCAACCATTTTTTGATCTCTATGGTCCTTCACGGAGTTATCCCTGTCAAGTCTGAGGGTTGGTTGACCTTATTGAAACGGCCCTGGTATAAATTGGATTGGGGTTAATTTGAGGTCTGTCTCTTGGCTACCCAGCCAAGTTTACCAGAGGACACCAAAAAGGCATATAGGTTATTCTCAGAATGGATAAAGCACCCACTAGACAGTTTAATCCCCATAAAAAGTCAATAAGCCGTAAAACCATAACGAGATCTTGGTTTAAGGCTGAAATCATGCTTATGCGTAAGGGATGCAAGAGACTTGAGAGGATTTGGAGAAAAGATTTTAGCTTAGTAGCCAAAGACATATATCGGGCAGCAATTAAAAGATATCATAAAGCTATATATCAGCACGGGTAGCTTTTCTCTCCAACCAAATCCGCGAAAGTACTAATCCCTCTAAGAGTATGTTTGCTATACTTGCTAGTTTGCAATCCCGTCAAATTAATGCTGGGTCTACCATTAAGTCGAACAAGCAGTGTGAGGAGCTGGCCACCTTCTTTGTGAAAAAGGTGGACGATAGATATAGATCTTTTCCTATTATTCACAGTAACATGCCAGTAACACCATGTTGTCAACGGCCAAATACCCTCCATACTTTTCCACCGATCTCAGCAGATCAGCTTCTAGTACTGTGTAATAGGATTAAGTCAGGTTCTCCAGCTGACCGTCTCAAACCTGACCAATTTAATATGGTACTGCCGACTATTTTACCCTCCTTAAATCAGGTGATCAATAGCTCCCTTAGCACAGCTATGGTGCCCAGGGCTTGGAAACAGGCTAAGGTAATTCCGTTAATTAAAAATCCTGCACTGGATCCAATAAAACCAGAAAGCTATCGTCCCATCTCGCTGCTTCCTTGGGCAGCAAAGATCACAGAGGCGGATGTGAATTCCCTCCTGTCAGACTTTCTTACTCTTAATAACATACTAGATCCCTCTCAAAATGGCTTCAGGCCATGTCACATCACGGAGTCAGCGTTCCTGGCCGTGACAGAACACCTTTGGTCGACCATGGATGAGGGGCAAACATCGGCGCTGATCCTGTTGGATCTGAGTGCCGCGTTTGACACTGTGTCTCATGAGATTTTGCTGAGTCGCCTTGCAGAGATAGGAATTGCTGTTCTGGCATGGAGTGGCTTGCCTCATTCCTTCATGAGAGGTCATTCTCAGTATCTGCCCCTCTGTTTGTTTCTGGCGAATATTAGATCAAACAAGGGGTGCCACAGGGTTCCTCCCTCAGCCCCCTAATATTTAACATCTATGTTCAACCTTTGGCTGCTGTAGCCATGAGTAGGGCCTTGACCATGGTCTCATATACTGACAATACCTAGATAGTGGTGGCACTCTCTAATAACACTGAGCAGGGCGCCCTTAAGTTTCAGTGCGACCTTGCGGCTGTGGCCGAGTGGATTACTGCTAACTGCCTCCAACTGAACTCCAACAAGTCGGAGGTATTGTTGGTGGGTAGGGACCATGGTCTGTGGAGTGATCTCTGATGGCCAGCTAGTTTGGGCATGCCCCCTTCCCCGAAACTGGCGGTAAAGAATTTAGGGGTTTGGTTAGACTCTTCTCTAAACTATCAAGTCCAAACCAAAAAAACAGCAGGGAACTGCTTTGTACTTTTACAAGGGCTCAGACCATTGCTGTTTTTTTTTTATGCCTCTACACGTCAGGTCATCATTCAGGCGATGGTTTTGTCCAGACTCGATTATGCCTGCTCCCTTTATTTAGAGTCTAATAAAGCAGAGGTCCAGAGACTGCAAAGGACACAAAATGCTGCATCCAGAACACTTCTTGGCTTGCGCAAGTTCTGCCCTGTGTCCGGCGCCATCCGCCATCTCCACTGGCAACCCGTGGCTAGGCGTATCAAATTTAGGGCCCTATGTATCTCTTTTAAAATTCTGAAATCTAGTACTCTCCCTTTTCTGGCCAACCTCCATTTACCATATGTTCCTTCACGGCCTCTCTCAGGGGCAGCATTTGGTAGTGGTTTCACGGCTACGAAAAGTTTGGGCCAGTGGCCGCTCTTTTTGTTATAAAGCTGCTACTTTATGGAACACACTCCTTGAGCAGATTTGTGGTCTTAACCTCTTGGCTGCTAAGGCAATATTTTACTATTCATCTAATTTCCATTGAAATCAATGAAAAGTGCATGACGAGTTACCCTTGTCATTAGCAGCCAAGAGGTTAACAACTATTCTGAATTTAGGAAGGTCATCAAAACTTTATTTCCCTTAAATTAGTTGCTATCTAACTCTGCTGTTTGTCAGACTTTTCCTGTCAGCGCCGGGACGCCCCTTTGCTGGGGCAGTGGTCGCGCTCTATATAATTTTTAACATAACATAACATAACATAACTTAAATAAAACATATAAAATAGGTCAACCACAATTTTCTGACCATTTCATCTGTGACAACTGGAGAGATCAGTTGCATCGAGCATAGATCAAGATCGCTTTGTTGAGAAACAAACCAACAGTGCAATCTACTGGCCTATCATGGTAATTTATAACAAAGTCTAGTATAATGTAAATGTAAATGTAAGTGTACTTGAAAAGCGCACTGCGACTCCATGGAATATCCTGGCGCTGAAGACCGTCCTGGTTTTCCCTGTGAGATGGTCCCTTTCTGGGTATCTCCAAGGTGAAACCAGGCATTCACGGCGTCTGTGGGGGGCCGTTATAGATATGAGGCAAGCTTAATGCCCAGAGTTGCCGAGTGTGTTCTCTGGTTAGAGTAGGCACCGAGGCAAAAATTATCGAGTCCGTTTTGACCCTGGTCCACGACCCTGCCGCGTCGGGAATTGAACCCTAGTCCCGGGTCGTTCTCTGCTTACGGGTCTCCCGCCTCTAACCAGTGAGCCACACCACTGTATAGTATATATACAGTGTGATTAAAATTAAATACCCTACATTTTTTTCCTAATTACAATTTTTTTAATATAATTACACTGGCATTTAAGATTAATTATTTAATTATTGACACTTACATCTGGTTTAGGAAGTCGTGGTTAATGTACAGTAGAGGTTAATGAGGTCGTGGTTCAGGTAAAGGTCATGGTTGAGGATTTGTTGTTTAGTACACTCACTGTTACAGAATCATTGTTAAGGCCATTTCCCGTGGTACTCCCTTGAGGAATTGCCTGAGGTAGTGGTACCACAGAACTGGACCATGAACTCCTAGAAGACTCACTGACCTTTACGGACAACATCTTGGCCACTTGCCCTTCAGAGTGGCCCTCAGTTTATATAGCCTTTAGATTTGTTTCGACAGGTGAGCTAACAACACTGTTAATAACATAGACACACCACAGGGTTAGACCAGGTTTCAGCGAGAACAGACAGGTAAACTGGCAATTAACTGGAAACAATCCTTTTAAAGACTTTCTGTCAGTGTAGAGTGCCACTACCTCGACTGAACCATCATTCTTGTTGTGGGACCGGAGATCAGGTAGGGGCTCACTATCTGTCATCATCAACATTATCCTGTCACGCTCATCAAAGTGAGGTTCAATGTGGCTGACATCGAAGATTCTCTGGGTGTATCACGGGGAGCCCAGGTCCAGCAGCTAGGTAACTTTCTTCACCTTCCCAAATACAGTGTTGGGTCCAGTCTACTGATCTTGGAGGGCTCTGGGAGCCACTGGCTTCACAATCCATACTTTTTGGCTAGGTTGGTCCTCCACCATTGTTGCCTTCTGATTATACCTTTACTTGATCAGCTCTTGACTGGGCTCCAGATTCTAGTTAACATTTGGTCATTTACTTCGTGTGGTAGATACAGTAAATGATTGTTAGACCTGTCAGCCTTAGGGTGGTGTGCTCCCAAACATTTTTACCTCTCCTTCTCCATTTTGCTGGACTTATTTTTATCAAAACCAAAGGGGATTATGGACGGAGTGTTGAACATTGCAAGCACTCACCCCCAGTCAACTGATCTGGGTTTCATCCATCATCATTCTTTAGCTCACTCCGCTACCCCAGTTCAGACATGGCCATATGCAAATCAGTCTGACCCTGTGCCTCATGGGAACAGGCCAGCCGGAACTGCCAAGCCATGTTTTCCCTGGACAGGAAACAAGCATCCTGGAGCCGGTTTCTGGCTAATCAGCCGTCATCAGCGAGGCTAGCTTGAATCCAGTGGCAAAGTGAGCAAGGGACCCACGTCTGGGCATACCCTGCCAACTTAGTGTGTTTTTGCATTTGTCACCCCGAGTGGGATGGGTATGCTCAGATGTGAGTCCCGTGCTCTCCGTGCCACTGGAATCAAGCTATCTTGGCTGATGAGGGCTAAAAGCCCGAAACCGGTCCTGGGATGCTTGTTTTAGTCCAGGGAGGACCTGGATTGGCAGTTCGGGCTGGGCTGTTCCCATGGGGCACAGGGTCAAGACGGATTTGCCGTCATCAGCCAGGCTAGCTTGAATCCCGTGGCAAAGTGAGCAAGGGACCTACGTCTGGGCATACCCTGCCAACTTAGGGCGAACAAAGCAAAACCGAAGGGGATGATGGACGGAGTGTTGAACATTGCAAGCACTCACCCCAGTCAACTGATCTGGGTTTAATCCATCATCATTCTTTAGCTCAACCCCAGTTCAGACATGGCCATATGCAAATCAGTCTGACCCTGTGCCTCATGGGAACAGTCCAGTCCGTACTGCCAAGCCATGTCTTCCCTGGACCTGAAACAAGCATCCTGGGACCGGTTTCTGGCTAATCAGCCGTCATCAGCCAGGCTAGCTTGAATCCAGTGGCAAAGTGAGCAAGGGACCCACGTCTGGGAATACCCTGCCAACTTAGACTGTTTTTGCATTTGTCACCCCGAGTGGGACAGGTATGCTCAGACGTGAGTACCGTGCTCTCCACTGGATAGCTTGATGCCACTGGAATCAAGCTATCCTGGCTGATGAGGGCTGAAAGCCCGAAACCGGTCCTAGGATGCTTGTTTCTATTCCAGGGAGAAGTGTGGCTCAGTGGTTAGAGGCGGCAGACCCGGAAGCTGGGATCGACCGTGGACCAGGGTTCGATTCCCCGCCTCGGCGGGTCTCGGGCTCAAAAATTCCATGGCCTCGACAATTTTTGCTCCGGTGCCTACTCAACTCACGGGGTCTCACTCTGCAACTCTGGGCAATAGCTTGCTTAATCTCCACGACGGCCCCTCGCGGCGGGATGCCTGGCTTTCACCCTGTGGTCTCCCTGCCGGGGCCTCTCACAGGGGAATACCAGGACGGGTTCCCTAAGCAAGCGCCAGGATGCCCTTTGGGTGACAGGTTGCGCTATATAAATACACCTACATTTACATTTACATTTACCTGTCTTGGCAGTTCGGGCTGGACTGTTCCCATGGGGCACAGGGTCAAGACTGATTTGCTTATGGCTGGGTTCAAACTGGAATGGCATGGTGAGCAAAAAAAGATGGCTTTTCGCCTAAATCTCTGTACTGGGGTGAATGTATGACATTGTTCTGCCTTCTGTCCATTAACTATTGTTTTTGCATTTGTCACCCCGAGTGGGACGGGTATGCTCGGACGTGAGTCCCATGCTCTCCAAGCCACTGGAAACAAGCTATTCTGGCTGATGAGGGCTGAAAGCCCAAAACCGGTCCTAGGATGCTCGTTTCCAGTCCAGGGAGGACCTGGTTTGGCAGTTAGGGCTGGACTGTTCCCATGGGGCTCAGGGTCAAGACTGATTCGCATATGGCTGGATTCAAACTGGAATGGCATGGTGAGCAAAAAAAGATGGCTTTTCGCCTAGATCTCTGTACTGGGGTGAATGTATGACATTGTTCTGCATTCTGTCCATCAACTGTTGTTTTTGCATCTGTCACCCCGAGTGGGACGGGTATGCTCAGACGTGAGTCCCGTGCTCTCCACGCCACTGGAAACAAGCTATCCTGGCTGATGAGGGCTGAAAGCCCAAAACCGGTCCTAGGATGCTTGTTTCCAGTCCAGGGAGGACCTGGCTTGGCAGTTGAGGCTGGCCTGTTCCCATGGGGCTCAGGGTCAAGACTGATTCGCATATGGCTGGATTCAAACTGGAATGGCATGGTGAGCAAAAAAACTAAGGATTTAGGCCCAGATCTCGGTACTGGGGTGAATGTATGATATTGTTCTGCATTCTGTCCATCAACTGTTGTTTTTGCATTGGACTTATTTTTATTGCCATTAGACTCTGTGCACTTTATCACTCCAAACCAGTGCCAAAGTGCTTGTGGTTGTGCTCACTCCCCTAAAAGACGGTTAAATTGGTTTACGCCCAAATGGCATTTTTAATTTACTTCTACGTCCTTTGTAGAGGGGTATAGCATATACGCAGGGCCTGTAAATTCAATGTTACCATTATACCTGCAGTACTTATTAGGCTAGCCATTTAATAAACACCTTAAACATACATTAGGCTTGCCACTGCAGCGTGAATGCAGTTTTAAACTGCTTTGTCGACTTGGCAGTAAAACTCCATGCCAAGTCCTAAACTCTCCTTTAATTTAATTCCACCCCTAAAGTAGGCTCTACGTATCACATATGGCAGGGTTGTCTCCTAAATGAATGGTTGGACAGGTACTTTTTAGTTCTGCATTCCCTGGTAGTATATAACTCCTAAATTTGCTTGTCACTACTGTAAGGTAGGATAAGATAACATTGGGGATTTTTTATTACATTTAATAAGCTGGAATTTCCAATTGGGAGCAGGTAGCTTTTTCGTGTTTGGTCTCTCTGAAATTGTAATGCAAAACCCTATTTAATGGTAATGTTGGAAAATGCCACATTTACAAAGAAAGCAAAAGACACGCAATTTATGGACGAATGCAAAACAAATCAAAAGTCACCCAGTCAAGAGATCTGGGTTCAATCCATCATTATTTTGCTCAATATGCCAAAACAGTTTAGACATGGACATATGCAAATCCGTCATGACCCTGTGCCTCATGGGAACAGTTCAGCCCGAACTGCCAAGCTAGGTCCTCCCTGGACTAGAAACATGCATCCTAGGACCGATTTCAGGTGTTCACCCCTCATCATCCAGGATAGCTTGAATCCAGTGGCACAGTGAGCCCGGGACCCACGTCTGGCAATACCTGGCGCACTTAGGGCGAGAAAGCAACAGACACACAACTTATGGATGGAATGCAGAACAAATCAAAACATTCACCCCCTGTCAAGAGATCTGGGTTAAATCCATCATTCTTTTGCTCATCATGCTACCCCAGTTTAGACCTGGACATATGCATTATCAGTCTTGACCCTGTGCCTCATGGGAACAGTCCAGCCCGAACTGCCAAGACAGGTCTCACAACGGACACCTCCGTCCCCAGTGTAATCTGTGGGACAGCAAAATATTTGGGATGTGCCTGGTTGATTAGATCTAAGCACCTCCGGGTGAACAAGTTGTAGTTTATGGAGCTCCAGCAACGTCCCTCTATTGCTGTGGTTTTTTTTGTATATAAATTGCTCTTAAATTCTGTGCAACTTTTTAATGGAGCTTTTATATTTTTTACACCTTGTTTTTAAATTCCATTTTGTACTGCTTGTGTGGCAAAACGATACCCGAGAAAGAAAAAGACACACAATTTATGGACGGAATTCAGAACACAATAAAATATTCACCCCAGTCAAGAGAACAGGGTTAAATCCATCATTCTTTTGCTCACCATGCCACCCCAGTTTAGACTTGGACATATGCATATCAGTCTTGACCCTTTGCCTCATGGGAACAGTCCAGCCCGAACTGCCAAACTAGGTCCTCTCTGGACTGGAAGCAAGCATCCTAGGACCGGTTTTGGGCCTAAAGAACTATGATGGATTAAATCCAGATCTGTGACTGGGGGTGAGTGTCTTAAAGGGTTTAGTGCTCCGTCCATCATCTCCTTGCATTTGCATTCTTTGGCCTTAGTTGGTTGGGTATGCCCAGACATGGGCCCCATGCTCACTTTGCCACTGGATTCAAGCTAGCCCGGTTGATGAGGACAGTTAGCCCGAAACTGGTCCCAGGATGCTTGTTGCCATACAGGGAAGACATGGCTTGGCACTTTGGGCTGGACTGTTCACATGATGCACAGGGTCAAGACTGCTTTGCATATAGCTGAGTCTGAACTGGGATGGCGAAGTGAGCTAAAGAACGATGATTGATTAATACCAGATCGGAGATGAGTGTCTGGAAAGTCTCAGTGCTCAGTCCATCATCTGCTTGTGTTTGCTTTGTTCGCCCTATTTTGAAAAGGTATGACCAGATGTGGGTCCTTGCTCACTTTGCCACTGGATTCAAGCTAGCCTGGCAGATGAGGGATGTTAGCCCAAAACCTGCCCCAGGATGTTTCTTTTCTGTCTGGGAAGACATGGCTAGGCAGTTCAGACTGGACTGTTCCCATGAGGCACAGGGACACGCCTAATTTGCATATAGCTGTGTCTGAACGGAGGTGGTGAAATGAGCAAAAGAACAATGATGGATTAAACCCAGATCTGTGACTGGGGTTGAGTGTCTGAGACGTTTCAATGCTCCTCCCATCATCTTCTTGTGTTTGCTACGTTTACAAAGAAAGCATGTGGAGGGGACTCTCAAAAGGGTGGTCAGGGCTCCCAAAAGAAGAAATAGGAGGAACATAAAAAAGAAAAAGAAAACCAAGGTGTTCTCTCAAGGCCTTCAGAACAGTTCACAGTTGAAAGGTCTCACTCGAAGTCTGGTCACCAGAAGAAAGGTTTCATAGAGAAGATTGCTAGAGGTTTTGTACCTAAGTGCTATGGATGCTAACGGTAGGGGCATGTCAAAAGAGATACCAAGTGCTCCATGGGGGCACTGTCCCCCAGTGGTGGGCAGTCCCAGGTGTTGGGCAGTATAGAGGAGATGTCCCAACTTAGTATGGGGGAGATTAATGAGGTTACACTAGTTCCCTTGGGTGAAAAGGAGATGGTGCCCAAAGCCCACTTGCCATTCAATACTTCAAAGTAGCATTTAGTCACCATCAATGTGCAGAGAGTGGAGGCTCTGAGAAACACAGTGGCCAGTAAGATTACTGTCAGTTCCCATCTGTTGTCCGCAGCGCAGGTCATACCCAATACATTACGAGGTAGTAGCAGCAGACAACCAGGAGAGCCACTACTCTGTGGCTACGATTTAGTTTGAGAGGGGGGTTCTCAGGTTTTCTGAAAGTTGATGTGAGCCCTGATATGCCTGTGGACTGTCTGTCAGGAAATTACCTGCAGCACACTGCCTGGAATGAAGTGGAGCTCGGGTCACACCTGGAAATTTTAGGTTTAGCTAAGTGGGTGTGTGTGACCACTAGGTAAAGGCTCCCCATGACGGGAGTCAAGCGAGTCTGGAGCCTGGAAGAATGGCCTAGACCACTGCCAGGAAAGAGAAGGGCAAGGGACATGGGAAACCAACCCCTGAAAAGCTCATAGTGCAGGTGGATGGGGCACAAGAGGATGCTGCCCAAGAGCCTATTGGGGGGACATTGCCTCCCTTGGTGACCTATCTGAGCTTGCTGGATGGCAAGCAGAAAGAGGACCCACCAGGGAGAAGTTATTAAAGGCACAGAAGGAATGCCCAACCCTTGAGGGCCTGAGGCAGCAAGCTGAAGCCCAGGTAGCTGGTGACATCTCTGCTGAGCACCCCATATTTTGAGAGAATAACCTCCTCTGTAGTGAGCCTAAAGGACCTAAACATGGGGCAATTTATGTGTTGGTAGTTCCCTGATTTAACATTGCCGTCATGCTGGGGCTGGTTCATGATAGGCAGGACATCTGAGGAAGAACAAGAACTTTGCCAGGCTTGTCACCCACTTTTACTGGTCCCGGATGAGGACAGCCTCTGATGCCTACTGTCAGACTTTCTTACATGCCAGGCTAATGGGAAATCTGGAAAGTAGATTGATACTCCCATGCCAGTTGCTGGTACCTACTTTGATATGGTGGACACTGAATTCTATGACCTTTGGACTCCAAAACAGGCTTACACAACAGGCATATCCTAGTCTTAGTGGCCCATGCCACTAGGTACCCAGAGGCCAGCACTCAGAGGACCATAACTTCACCTGTAGTGGCCAAGGCCATTATGGGGATTTTTTACCAGAGTGCGTTTCCTCAAAGATGTGGTGTCAGACAGCACCAACTTCATGTCTGCGCACATGACATCTCTGTGGAAGGAGTGTGGGGCTTCTTATACATTCTCCAAACTCTACCATCCACAAATGACTGGGCTTGTTGACACATTCAACAAGACCCTTAAAGGCATGGTTATGGGCCTGTCTGAGCCCATGATGCAGAAATGGTATATACTCTTCCTATGCCTGCCTTTTGTTTACAGGAAGGCCCCACAGAAGGAAGTGAGCCTTAGCCCATTTGAATTTCTGTATGGTCACCCTATAAGTTTAGTAAGGGGTGGAAACAAGGGGGCATATTACAGAGATGTGCGTTGCAAAATACACAACGCACATCTCCTTATCGCCGGCTATCGACGGATTTCATCGCCTAATTAGCGCGCAATTATCAATGCGCATCAGGCAGGCGATCAGAAATCCGGCGATAGTCGGCGATATGGCACATTAGCGCATGAAAACAAACGTTGTTTTCATGCGCTAATGTGGGCCTTGTTAATATGGGGGGGTGGATTCAGCTTTATGATCCACACCCCCATGTTAACAATGCCTAACGCCTGGTCGGAGCAGGCGTTGGGAGACCTGCGATAAATGAGTTTATCGCAGGTTTTGTCTCCCAACGCCTGCCTTGGTAATAGGGTGTTCCCACCTCCAACCACATTTTACATGTGGTTGGACGTGGGAACGCCCACTTTGCATGTCATTAGCGATGTTTATCGCCGACATGCAAAGTGGGATCGGGCCAGGCTTTAAACTGCCCTTGGTAATAGGGCTCTAGCAGTATCGCCGCTTTCTCGGCACAATTCGCCGAGAAAGAGGCGATACAAGCCCTTAGTAATATGCCCCAAGCTCCCTAGAAGCCACCCCAGGATGATATTAGCTACATGATACCCCTCAGGGTGTATAAAAAGTGAGGGTGATGGAGACTGTAGAGACCTGGGCTCTCCAGGGCCACTGAACTGGGCTAAAAAAGGTAGTGGAGAGGAAGGGGTAGTGCATCTACCTGGTGGGCCCCAAGACTCCCAGGGACCCCTTAAGGGTACTCCATCTCAACCTTATCAAAACCCACTATGAGAGGTCTGAGGTCACTGTGCTACTAGTGACCGATGATGGGAAGGAGGAAGAGAGTGAAACTCTCCCTGATCTCCTATCATACAAAGAGAAGAATGGGTCAGTCGAAGGTGTCAACCTCTTCCCTACCCTAAGCCCAGTGCAGCAGAGGGACTGTCATCAGTTGCTGGGCAGTTTGCTTCCCTGCTTTCCCTCACTCCTGAGCTTACACATCTGTGTGCCCATGGCATTGACACTGGGTATAGCCTGCCAGTCAAAATAAAATATTCAGACGGTCTGACAAGGCGAGGGCCTGAATCAAAGAAGAGGTTTTTTAGATGCTGGTACTAGGGGTCATTGAGCCCTCGAGTAGTCCCTGGTCCAGTGCAGTGGTGCTTGTACCAAAGTTGGCCTTCAAGAGCACTGCCCCAGAACTTACATTCCGTGTTGACTACAGGGGACTCAACTCAGTCACTGAGACAGATGCACACCCCACCCTCAATCCGATGAGCTCAATGATAGTTTAGGGGCTGCCAAGTTCCTGAGTACATTTTACTTGACTTCAGGGTATTGGCAGATTGCCCTAACCAAGGGACTATTTGAGGTCAGCCTTTTCTACACCAGAGTGCTACTTTAATTTAAAGTGATGCCCTTTGGATTGAAGAATGCCTGTGTCACCTACAAGAGGCTGGTGAACCAGATCTTTGCTGGGATAACTGTCTTCAGTGCTGTTTACTTAGATGATATTGTTGTCTTTAGTAGCACATGTTAGGACTACCTATTTCACTTGCAGGAAGTGATTCAGGCTCTGCAACAGGCAGACCTCACTATCAAGGCCAGTGAATGCCAGATAGGGCAGGGGGTCCATGGTGGTCCATGGGCACCTTTTGGGTGGGGATAAGGCTCAGCCCTTCAAGGCCAAAAAAAGACTATTCTGACCTAGGAGCATCCAAAAGTTCAGACAGAGTGGGATGCATTCCTGAACCCCATTGGATATTACAGGAGGTTTGGCATGGAATATGGCACCATTGTTGTTCCCTTGAGTGAGCTGACATCCATAAAATATCCCAAGAAGGTGATCTGGGCAGAGGCCTGTCAGAAAGCCTTTGACTTCCTAAAACAGGTCATGTGCACAGCCCTTTCAATAAGACCCCTGGGTTTTCTTAGGAGTTCATTGTGTAAACAGATGCCTCATACCATGGTATAGGGGAAGTCCTATCACAGGTAAATATGGAGGGCCTAGACCAACCTGTGGTATTCAACTCTAGGAAGCTACTTCCCTGGGAACAGAGGTGGAGTGGTATTGAGAGAGAAGCCATTGTTGTCGTCTGGGCACTGAAAAGCTAAAGCACTGATAGTTTAGTACTCACTTCCAGCTTCAGACAGACCACAGGTCCTCAGGTGGCTCATGCAAAAGAGGTGTGAAAATCCAAACTTGTGAGGTGGTCCATCTTCCTACAGGAATGGCCTTTATGATGGAACACTGTCCTGGGTCTGATAGCTCCAATGCTAATGGCCTAGCCAGGCTCCTCTGCCTTAGCGAAGAATACTCCCAAAAGGGTTGGGTAGTTCTCCCCAATAATTTTAGCTGGGGGACATGTGTTAGACCTGTCATCCTTAGGGTGGCCTTCAGCCCAAACATGTTGCCTCTCTTCCTAGATTTTGCTGGACATATTTTTGTTCGCCTCAGGACTCTGTGTGCTTTACCACTATAAACAAGTATTAAAGTGCTCGTGCTCACTCCTCTAAAACATGGTTACATTGCCTTATACCCTATTGACATGTTTACTGTACTTATAATCCCTTTGTTGAGTGGTAAACATATACCCAGGGCCTATAAATTAAAAGCTACCATTGGACAGCACGTATTGCCCACCCACTTAAATAGCACCTCAACACATGTCCTAGGACTGCAAAGCAGCCTGAATGCAGTTTTAATCAGCCATATCGACTTGACAATAAAACCCCATTACCAATTGGATAACTCCTTTATACGTCATCCCTAAGATAGGTCAGGGTGACATGTCAGGGTGACCCTCGACCCCAGCAATCTCAACAACTACTGCCCGATTTCTCTACTCCCCTGGGTGAGCAAACTCCTCGGGAAACACATTAACATCTATCTAACTATGTTTCTCGAGAACAACCATCTGCTCGATGTCACCCAGACGGACTTCCGCCCCAAACATGGGACGGAAACTGCCTTGTTGGCGGTAACAGAGGATGCCAGGCGGCTCTGGGATCAGGGGGGATCAGTGGCAGCTATCCTCCTTGAACTGAGTGGACGATGAACCATAAAATCCTCTTATGTCGTCTCTACAGTCTAGGAGTGTCAGGGAAAGCTCTGGCCTGGTTTAAGTCCTTTCTAAGTGACAGGACTTTTCAAGTCTTTGAGGGAGCTTCTGTTTCTTCAAGTAAGCCCCTCGGCTGTGGGGTACCGCAGGGCTCATCCCTGAGCCCTACGCTATTCAATGCGTATATGAGACCGCTGGCTGAGATCGTCCGTCCTTACGGCATTAAGATCATTACATATGCGGACGATACTCAGCTAGTGGTCTCTCTTATGCAAAAGAACTGCCAGCAAGCACAGATTAGTCTGACTACCTGCTTGGAACAGGTCAAGAGCTGAATGACGACGTCGTGTCTCAAGCTCAACAGGGACAAAACTGAGCTTATGCTTCTCGGCCCACCAGCTCTATTCTTCCATGGACCTCTCATGGCCCACCAGCTTGGGGGCGCCCCCACACCCAGAGACCACATAAAAAGTCCTGGGGCGTGGCTGGACAAATCATTGTTAATCAAGTGAAAAAATGGACACTTGTAACAGATCCAGACCATTGGTTGGAAAAACTATGGTACCCTCAAAAGACCCAATGTGAATAGGTGTAGCGGTATATGTCGTTCCTCCGCCCCTACATTGTGGTTCGTTGGCAGTTATCATTGGGTACCATAGGTAGTGTGGGTGCCTGCCTCAACCTGAGGCTCCTCTGGTCTGGATTGCAGTGGCCAGAGAGAAAAAATATTGTGCAAAAGGAAAAAAGTTAAAAATAAGATCAGCACTTTTAAGTATTTTAATGAAATAGTGTAGATCTTATATTAAAATAAATGGGTACTTATCTAGGATCGAATTATGAGATCCAAAAGTATTCAAATTACAGGAGTGTCGACATGTTTCAGCCCCCTCTGGCTCAAAGGAGTCTACGGGGCTTTCGTCAGGACAAAAATGACAAACAAACAAAGAGATTCTACTCACACTTAATATGTGGAGTTCAAAGGCAAATGGTGAGGGTCAAATTAAACCACTCGAGTTTTTGCGAGCCTGTAAAAGACAATACAAACAGACATGTTGTGCAGAGTAATGAAACATTTGTATCATGTAGCTTGAATGAGAAAGGCACACTAGTAAGCAATAGTCTTAACTAGCAACACAGAGCTTGTTATTAGCTGCGCAAATTTACAATTCTAAACATTAGGAGCATTCCCTGGTAGGATAGAGGAGAGAGGGGTAAGTTGAGAGCGTTCACATGTGCTGTAAAGATGTATGTTACAGCGCCAATCAGTGCTTAGTGGAGTCACAATAAGTATAATGGAATATAACACATCATACGTGTTTCAGAGTCTATCACTACTTAAGTACTTTAAACTCAAGGGGGGCAGATACAGCGAGACTGTCAGCGTTGTTAATGTGAGACGTTCTGAATTTAAGAACGCGGTGTATGCTGGCTATAATACAGTAAGGTAGCGTGCTCGAGCATGCATTTACGGAGAGGCACTTACCCCCTGATTAGGAGATTCAAGCTTGCATCGGGGAGGTTCAGAGCTGTGAGGGACAGGTAAAAATTGATCAGATGTCTCTTACCTTCTTGTAGAAGGAATTGGAAGTTCCGAGCGAGGTGCGCGCTGCGCCATTACCCGCGTGTGTGCTTCCCTACGCCGCTTGTGCTGACTCTGCCCCCGGACGTCAGAACAGCGTCCGGGGGAGGGATTAAGACTGCGTTTTTTTTCAAAACTTTATTGGATAGTTGTATAGAGAGCCTGGAAGATAGGATCTGTGTTTCTACAACAAACTTTATTGAGTAGTTGTGTAGAGAGCCGGCATGACAGGATCTGGCATGTATACACTAACGCAGTCTACAGACCTCTAAGTGAGGGAGATAAAGCAACTATTCAATAAAAGGTCTTTTTAGTGAACTGCAAAGTGGTGCCAAGGGACATTATCATTCATCCCGGTGATGTTGGTCTTCAACCGGTCCACCCACCGTTGCTCTTTTTCATACAGGATTCTTTCTGTATTGTGGGTTTTTTCCGATATCATTTCGATGACAGTCCATCTTATGTCGTCACAGGAATGTCCTTTCTCTAGGAAATGGGCACACAGTTTCGTGGTGTTTTTCTTCAGGCGGATGTTACTGCGGTGTTCCCCTATTCTGATTTTGATTTTACGGCACGTCATGCCTATGTAAAGTTTTTTGCATGGACACATAACCAGGTAAATGACGCACGAAGAGTTGCAGTTAGTATGTTGTTTTTGAGTCCAGTTTATTGTTTCTGATAGTTGTAACTGTTTCGTATGGGTGGTGAATTGGCAGACTGTACAACTGCCACATGGATAGTGACCACTCACCGGGGCCATCACGGCGTTCCTGATGGGTTCTTGGCTGTATGTAGTCCGTGGTCGGGTATGAACCAGCGTGTCTCGCAAGTTTTTAGATCTTCTATTAGCGAAACGTGGTTTTGGCCAGTCAAATTTCCCACTATTGAGGATTTTCCAGTTCTTGTTGACCAGTTTTTGGACCTCGTAAGTAGATGGACAAAAGGTAGTTACACATGTCATGAGGTCTGGAATAGGGTCTTTAGGGTAGGTTTGTAGAAGGCATTCCCTCGGTTGGTGGTTAGCACGTTTCATACATTTCTGTATGGTCCTCTGTGTGTAGTCTCTCTGTTTTAATTTTATGCAAAGATCTCTTGCTTGAGTTTTGTAGTCGTTGTTCTCTGTACAATTTCTTTTTAAACGGAGAAATTGACTATAGGGTAAATTGTCCCGCAGTGGTTTTGGGTGGTAGCTCTTATAGGAAAGAAGACTGTTTTTGGCAGTAGGTTTAGTAAATGTTTTGGTTTTGAGTTTGTTATCTTCTGCAAAAATTGTGAGGTCGAGGAAGTCGATGGATACATTATTGGCCATATGTGTGAATTTCAGCCAAGGATCTTTTTCGTTCAGCCAACTCAGGAAAGCTTCCAAATCCAATTTGATGTCCCAAATGAGGAGGATATCATCAATATATCTCTTCCAGTATAAAATACTGGAAGAGTAAGGATTTACCTCGTTGAGGACGAATTGCTGTTCAAAGTTGCTGACGTACAACCCTGCCACCGAAGGGGCAAAGGCACTGCCCATTGATGTACCATGTTTTTGTAGATACAGCGTTCCGTTGTATTCAAAGAAATTGTCTTTAAGTGCAAGTTGGCAGCACTGTAAGATAAAATGTCTTGGGGTCTGATATTCCCAGTTTTCACTGTAGAGAACGTCCTCCAGCATTTGTAGGGTGTCATCTTGGGGTAGGCTGGTGTATAATGACTCCACGTCAAGACCTACCAAGTACATCGTATTTGGATCAAACGGTATATCTTTGATTTGTACCAATAGGTCACGTGTATCTTTTAGGTAGGTGGGTGTCTTTTGCACTATCGGTTTTAAAAACTCATCTGCGAATTTTGATAGCGGTTCGAGCAGTGATCCTATTCCTGCCACGATGGGGCGTCCTGGTGGAGGTGAACGGTTTTTATGGATTTTGGGTAAGGAATAAAAGAAGGGGATTTTAGGTTCTTTAGTACAAAGGTAATCTGCTTCCTTCCCTGTAATCCATCTTTTGGTTTCCGCTTCATTGACCATTATGCTGATCACGTTCTGTAGTCTTTCTGTGGGATCTTCCTCTATTTTCTCATAGTATTTACTGTCTGATAGGAGGGAGAGACATTGTAGATCATAACCCTCTTTGGTGAGGATCACGATACCTCCCCCCTTGTCTGCTGGTTTCAGGACAATTTCTGTGTTGGATTCAAGTGCTTTAAGAGCCTGTCGTTCCCTAGTAGTCAAATTTTGGAAGTGTGGTTTCTTTTTTGTAGTCATTTTGTCTATACCTTTTAGTATAGCCTGTTCGAAGGTATGAACTTCAGGTGGAATACTTCCTGCTGGAGGGTTGAAGGTCGATCTTTTTCTTAGATTGGTATCACCTTCTGAAGGTTGATAAGGTTTGTCTGAGAAGAACGCTTTAAGTTTTAAAGTACGACAAAACTCTGCCAGTTCACATTTTAGCTTGAAATTGTCAGTAGGTGGAGTCGGGACAAATCCAAGTCCTTTTTCCAGAACATTCCTTTGGTCTTCTGTTAGTTCAATATTAGCAATGTTGACTATTAACGAGTGTTGGTTTTGCTCGTGCTCGGTTGGGCAGACGACATGCTCCTCGTTTGGACACTCCTCTGCTGATCTTGCCAAACGATATTTTTCTTTCTTCCTCTGAATTGGTTTTGGCCCCTGCCTAAAAAAGGCGGCTGTTGTTGTTGTTGTTGTCCCTGTTGGCCTTGGTGTTGTTCATTGCCTGGTTGAGGCATATGTTGCATTCCGTAATTGTATGGTGTCATCCATCCTCCGTATGGTGGCATATAAGATTGGAAATGGGGCATATTCATGTTTGGATAGAAGGGTCTTTGCCATCGGTTACCCCTTCTGAATCTTTGTGATCGATTGTTAAAACCACCTCTTCTTGGCGGGTGGTCCTCAGAGCTGCTCACCGAGTTGTTTGAGGAGGCTCTGCCCAAGGATTCATTATCAGAGCTTTGGTCATTGGAGTTGTAATCCTCTTTGGTGTAGGGGTGCATTTTTTCTTGACTAAGCTTCTTCAAGTCCTTGCTCAGTTTTGATAGCTTGCTTTGCATAATGAACTCCTGTGTCTCTGCCATTTCTTTTGTAAGTTCTTCCAATTTTTTTATGTAGGTTGATGGATTTATTCCTTTTTTTAACTCATTTTCAAGAATTTGAATTTCTTCTAACAACGCTTCAGAGAGTCTTTTAGCCGTCTTTATAATTAACACCAGGTAATCGAGAGTACACTTCCAAGAGATGGAAGACCAATCCTTGCGAAAGGCCAGGTCGTGTAGGAAGATGCGGGGGGCATTATTGACCCACAGGCCTCGTGGAGCTGTTTTTTGTCGGAGGTATTCGGTCATAATAATACCGTGAATCGCAGTGCGTATTTGTTCTCTCTTCTTTTCTGAGAGTGTGTCCCAATTATCTGTTTGTTCCAGAGCTTCCGTCAGGTCTTTATTCTGGAGAAGTGATTGGCCAGCTAGAATTTCTGCTATATCGCTCTCGCCAAAGCTCAGTCCAACATTACCCTCCATGGTTCAACTCCAACGTAAAGAGAATATGATAATTTCTTTGTTGAGAGAAGGTTCCCGCAGCTGTCCGCTGCTTAATACTAGAATAATCAGAGGAGGGACGAGGAAAACGTGTCCATTTTATTTCCCCAAACAATATCAGCGTTAATCAAGTGAAAAAATGGACACTTGTAACAGATCCAGACCATTGGTTGGAAAAACTATGGTACCCTCAAAAGACCCAATGTGAATAGGTGTAGCGGTATATGTCGTTCCTCCGCCCCTACATTGTGGTTCGTTGGCAGTTATCATTGGGTACCATAGGTAGTGTGGGTGCCTGCCTCAACCTGAGGCTCCTCTGGTCTGGATTGCAGTGGCCAGAGAGAAAAAATATTGTGCAAAAGGAAAAAAGTTAAAAATAAGATCAGCACTTTTAAGTATTTTAATGAAATAGTGTAGATCTTATATTAAAATAAATGGGTACTTATCTAGGATCGAATTATGAGATCCAAAAGTATTCAAATTACAGGAGTGTCGACATGTTTCAGCCCCCTCTGGCTCAAAGGAGTCTACGGGGCTTTCGTCAGGACAAAAATGACAAACAAACAAAGAGATTCTACTCACACTTAATATGTGGAGTTCAAAGGCAAATGGTGAGGGTCAAATTAAACCACTCGAGTTTTTGCGAGCCTGTAAAAGACAATACAAACAGACATGTTGTGCAGAGTAATGAAACATTTGTATCATGTAGCTTGAATGAGAAAGGCACACTAGTAAGCAATAGTCTTAACTAGCAACACAGAGCTTGTTATTAGCTGCGCAAATTTACAATTCTAAACATTAGGAGCATTCCCTGGTAGGATAGAGGAGAGAGGGGTAAGTTGAGAGCGTTCACATGTGCTGTAAAGATGTATGTTACAGCGCCAATCAGTGCTTAGTGGAGTCACAATAAGTATAATGGAATATAACACATCATACGTGTTTCAGAGTCTATCACTACTTAAGTACTTTAAACTCAAGGGGGGCAGATACAGCGAGACTGTCAGCGTTGTTAATGTGAGACGTTCTGAATTTAAGAACGCGGTGTATGCTGGCTATAATACAGTATGGTAGCGTGCTCGAGCATGCATTTACGGAGAGGCACTTACCCCCTGATTAGGAGATTCAAGCTTGCATCGGGGAGGTTCAGAGCTGTGAGGGACAGGTAAAAATTGATCAGATGTCTCTTACCTTCTTGTAGAAGGAATTGGAAGTTCCGAGCGAGGTGCGCGCTGCGCCATTACCCGCGTGTGTGCTTCCCTACGCCGCTTGTGCTGACTCTGCCCCCGGACGTCAGAACAGCGTCCGGGGGAGGGATTAAGACTGCGTTTTTTTTCAAAACTTTATTGGATAGTTGTATAGAGAGCCTGGAAGATAGGATCTGTGTTTCTACAACAAACTTTATTGAGTAGTTGTGTAGAGAGCCGGCATGACAGGATCTGGCATGTATACACTAACGCAGTCTACAGACCTCTAAGTGAGGGAGATAAAGCAACTATTCAATAAAAGGTCTTTTTAGTGAACTGCAAAGTGGTGCCAAGGGACATTATCATTCATCCCGGTGATGTTGGTCTTCAACCGGTCCACCCACCGTTGCTCTTTTTCATACAGGATTCTTTCTGTATTGTGGGTTTTTTCCGATATCATTTCGATGACAGTCCATCTTATGTCGTCACAGGAATGTCCTTTCTCTAGGAAATGGGCACACAGTTTCGTGGTGTTTTTCTTCAGGCGGATGTTACTGCGGTGTTCCCCTATTCTGATTTTGATTTTACGGCACGTCATGCCTATGTAAAGTTTTTTGCATGGACACATAACCAGGTAAATGACGCACGAAGAGTTGCAGTTAGTATGTTGTTTTTGAGTCCAGTTTATTGTTTCTGATAGTTGTAACTGTTTCGTATGGGTGGTGAATTGGCAGACTGTACAACTGCCACATGGATAGTGACCACTCACCGGGGCCATCACGGCGTTCCTGATGGGTTCTTGGCTGTATGTAGTCCGTGGTCGGGTATGAACCAGCGTGTCTCGCAAGTTTTTAGATCTTCTATTAGCGAAACGTGGTTTTGGCCAGTCAAATTTCCCACTATTGAGGATTTTCCAGTTCTTGTTGACCAGTTTTTGGACCTCGTAAGTAGATGGACAAAAGGTAGTTACACATGTCATGAGGTCTGGAATAGGGTCTTTAGGGTAGGTTTGTAGAAGGCATTCCCTCGGTTGGTGGTTAGCACGTTTCATACATTTCTGTATGGTCCTCTGTGTGTAGTCTCTCTGTTTTAATTTTATGCAAAGATCTCTTGCTTGAGTTTTGTAGTCGTTGTTCTCTGTACAATTTCTTTTTAAACGGAGAAATTGACTATAGGGTAAATTGTCCCGCAGTGGTTTTGGGTGGTAGCTCTTATAGGAAAGAAGACTGTTTTTGGCAGTAGGTTTAGTAAATGTTTTGGTTTTGAGTTTGTTATCTTCTGCAAAAATTGTGAGGTCGAGGAAGTCGATGGATACATTATTGGCCATATGTGTGAATTTCAGCCAAGGATCTTTTTCGTTCAGCCAACTCAGGAAAGCTTCCAAATCCAATTTGATGTCCCAAATGAGGAGGATATCATCAATATATCTCTTCCAGTATAAAATACTGGAAGAGTAAGGATTTACCTCGTTGAGGACGAATTGCTGTTCAAAGTTGCTGACGTACAACCCTGCCACCGAAGGGGCAAAGGCACTGCCCATTGATGTACCATGTTTTTGTAGATACAGCGTTCCGTTGTATTCAAAGAAATTGTCTTTAAGTGCAAGTTGGCAGCACTGTAAGATAAAATGTCTTGGGGTCTGATATTCCCAGTTTTCACTGTAGAGAACGTCCTCCAGCATTTGTAGGGTGTCATCTTGGGGTAGGCTGGTGTATAATGACTCCACGTCAAGACCTACCAAGTACATCGTATTTGGATCAAACGGTATATCTTTGATTTGTACCAATAGGTCACGTGTATCTTTTAGGTAGGTGGGTGTCTTTTGCACTATCGGTTTTAAAAACTCATCTGCGAATTTTGATAGCGGTTCGAGCAGTGATCCTATTCCTGCCACGATGGGGCGTCCTGGTGGAGGTGAACGGTTTTTATGGATTTTGGGTAAGGAATAAAAGAAGGGGATTTTAGGTTCTTTAGTACAAAGGTAATCTGCTTCCTTCCCTGTAATCCATCTTTTGGTTTCCGCTTCATTGACCATTATGCTGATCACGTTCTGTAGTCTTTCTGTGGGATCTTCCTCTATTTTCTCATAGTATTTACTGTCTGATAGGAGGGAGAGACATTGTAGATCATAACCCTCTTTGGTGAGGATCACAATACCTCCCCCCTTGTCTGCTGGTTTCAGGACAATTTCTGTGTTGGATTCAAGTGCTTTAAGAGCCTGTCGTTCCCTAGTAGTCAAATTTTGGAAGTGTGGTTTCTTTTTTGTAGTCATTTTGTCTATACCTTTTAGTATAGCCTGTTCGAAGGTATGAACTTCAGGTGGAATACTTCCTGCTGGAGGGTTGAAGGTCGATCTTTTTCTTAGATTGGTATCACCTTCTGAAGGTTGATAAGGTTTGTCTGAGAAGAACGCTTTAAGTTTTAAAGTACGACAAAACTCTGCCAGTTCACATTTTAGCTTGAAATTGTCAGTAGGTGGAGTCGGGACAAATCCAAGTCCTTTTTCCAGAACATTCCTTTGGTCTTCTGTTAGTTCAATATTAGCAATGTTGACTATTAACGAGTGTTGGTTTTGCTCGTGCTCGGTTGGGCAGACGACATGCTCCTCGTTTGGACACTCCTCTGCTGATCTTGCCAAACGATATTTTTCTTTCTTCCTCTGAATTGGTTTTGGCCCCTGCCTAAAAAAGGCGGCTGTTGTTGTTGTTGTTGTCCCTGTTGGCCTTGGTGTTGTTCATTGCCTGGTTGAGGCATATGTTGCATTCCGTAATTGTATGGTGTCATCCATCCTCCGTATGGTGGCATATAAGATTGGAAATGGGGCATATTCATGTTTGGATAGAAGGGTCTTTGCCATCGGTTACCCCTTCTGAATCTTTGTGATCGATTGTTAAAACCACCTCTTCTTGGCGGGTGGTCCTCAGAGCTGCTCACCGAGTTGTTTGAGGAGGCTCTGCCCAAGGATTCATTATCAGAGCTTTGGTCATTGGAGTTGTAATCCTCTTTGGTGTAGGGGTGCATTTTTTCTTGACTAAACTTCTTCAAGTCCTTGCTCAGTTTTGATAGCTTGCTTTGCATAATGAACTCCTGTGTCTCTGCCATTTCTTTTGTAAGTTCTTCCAATTTTTTTATGTAGGTTGATGGATTTATTCCTTTTTTTAACTCATTTTCAAGAATTTGAATTTCTTCTAACAACGCTTCAGAGAGTCTTTTAGCCGTCTTTATAATTAACACCAGGTAATCGAGAGTACACTTCCAAGAGATGGAAGACCAATCCTTGCGAAAGGCCAGGTCGTGTAGGAAGATGCGGGGGGCATTATTGACCCACAGGCCTCGTGGAGCTGTTTTTTGTCGGAGGTATTCGGTCATAATAATACCGTGAATCGCAGTGCGTATTTGTTCTCTCTTCTTTTCTGAGAGTGTGTCCCAATTATCTGTTTGTTCCAGAGCTTCCGTCAGGTCTTTATTCTGGAGAAGTGATTGGCCAGCTAGAATTTCTGCTATATCGCTCTCGCCAAAGCTCAGTCCAACATTACCCTCCATGGTTCAACTCCAACGTAAAGAGAATATGATAATTTCTTTGTTGAGAGAAGGTTCCCGCAGCTGTCCGCTGCTTAATACTAGAATAATCAGAGGAGGGACGAGGAAAACGTGTCCATTTTATTTCCCCAAACAATATCAGCGTTAATCAAGTGAAAAAATGGACACTTGTAACAGATCCAGACCATTGGTTGGAAAAACTATGGTACCCTCAAAAGACCCAATGTGAATAGGTGTAGCGGTATATGTCGTTCCTCCGCCCCTACATTGTGGTTCGTTGGCAGTTATCATTGGGTACCATAGGTAGTGTGGGTGCCTGCCTCAACCTGAGGCTCCTCTACCAAGTACATCGTTTGATCCAAATACGATGTACTTGGTAGGTCTTGACGTGGAGTCATTATACACCAGCCTACCCCAAGATGACACCCTACAAATGCTGGAGGACGTTCTCTACAGTGAAAACTGGGAATATCAGACCCCAAGACATTTTATCTTACAGTGCTGCCAACTTGCACTTAAAGACAATTTCTTTGAATACAACGGAACGCTGTATCTACAAAAACATGGTACATCAATGGGCAGTGCCTTTGCCCCTTCGGTGGCAGGGTTGTACGTCAGCAACTTTGAACAGCAATTCGTCCTCAACGAGGTAAATCCTTACTCTTCCAGTATTTTATACTGGAAGAGATATATTGATGATATCCTCCTCATTTGGGACATCAAATTGGATTTGGAAGCTTTCCTGAGTTGGCTGAACGAAAAAGATCCTTGGCTGAAATTCACACATATGGCCAATAATGTATCCATCGACTTCCTCGACCTCACAATTTTTGCAGAAGATAACAAACTCAAAACCAAAACATTTACTAAACCTACTGCCAAAAACAGTCTTCTTTCCTATAAGAGCTACCACCCAAAACCACTGCGGGACAATTTACCCTATAGTCAATTTCTCCGTTTAAAAAGAAATTGTACAGAGAACAACGACTACAAAACTCAAGCAAGAGATCTTTGCATAAAATTAAAACAGAGAGACTACACACAGAGGACCATACAGAAATGTATGAAACGTGCTAACCACCAACCGAGGGAATGCCTTCTACAAACCTACCCTAAAGACCCTATTCCAGACCTCATGACATGTGTAACTACCTTTTGTCCATCTACTTACGAGGTCCAAAAACTGGTCAACAAGAACTGGAAAATCCTCAATAGTGGGAAATTTGACTGGCCAAAACCACGTTTCGCTAATAGAAGATCTAAAAACTTGCGAGACACGCTGGTTCATACCCGACCACGGACTACATACAGCCAAGAACCCATCAGGAACGCCGTGATGGCCCCGGTGAGTGGTCACTATCCATGTGGCAGTTGTACAGTCTGCCAATTCACCACCCATACGAAACAGTTACAACTATCAGAAACAATAAACTGGACTCAAAAACAACATACTAACTGCAACTCTTCGTGCGTCATTTACCTGGTTATGTGTCCATGCAAAAAACTTTACATAGGCATGACGTGCCGTAAAATCAAAATCAGAATAGGGGAACACCGCAGTAACATCCGCCTGAAGAAAAACACCACGAAACTGTGTGCCCATTTCCTAGAGAAAGGACATTCCTGTGACGACATAAGATGGACTGTCATCGAAATGATATCGGAAAAAACCCACAATACAGAAAGAATCCTGTATGAAAAAGAGCAACGGTGGGTGGACCGGTTGAAGACCAACATCACCGGGATGAATGATAATGTCCCTTGGCACCACTTTGCAGTTCACTAAAAAGACCTTTTATTGAATAGTTGCTTTATCTCCCTCACTTAGAGGTCTGTAGACTGCGTTAGTGTATACATGCCAGATCCTGTCATGCCGGCTCTCTACACAACTACTCAATAAAGTTTGTTGTAGAAACACAGATCCTATCTTCCAGGCTCTCTATACAACTATCCAATAAAGTTTTGAAAAAAAACGCAGTCTTAATCCCTCCCCCGGACGCTGTTCTGACGTCCGGGGGCAGAGTCAGCACAAGCGGCGTAGGGAAGCACACACGCGGGTAATGGCGCAGCGCGCACCTCGCTCGGAACTTCCAATTCCTTCTACAAGAAGGTAAGAGACATCTGATCAATTTTTACCTGTCCCTCACAGCTCTGAACCTCCCCGATGCAAGCTTGAATCTCCTAATCAGGGGGTAAGTGCCTCTCCGTAAATGCATGCTCGAGCACGCTACCATACTGTATTATAGCCAGCATACACCGCGTTCTTAAATTCAGAACGTCTCACATTAACAACGCTGACAGTCTCGCTGTATCTGCCCCCCTTGAGTTTAAAGTACTTAAGTAGTGATAGACTCTGAAACACGTATGATGTGTTATATTCCATTATACTTATTGTGACTCCACTAAGCACTGATTGGCGCTGTAACATACATCTTTACAGCACATGTGAACGCTCTCAACTTACCCCTCTCTCCTCTATCCTACCAGGGAATGCTCCTAATGTTTAGAATTGTAAATTTGCGCAGCTAATAACAAGCTCTGTGTTGCTAGTTAAGACTATTGCTTACTAGTGTGCCTTTCTCATTCAAGCTACATGATACAAATGTTTCATTACTCTGCACAACATGTCTGTTTGTATTGTCTTTTACAGGCTCGCAAAAACTCGAGTGGTTTAATTTGACCCTCACCATTTGCCTTTGAACTCCACATATTAAGTGTGAGTAGAATCTCTTTGTTTGTTTGTCATTTTTGTCCTGACGAAAGCCCCGTAGACTCCTTTGAGCCAGAGGGGGCTGAAACATGTCGACACTCCTGTAATTTGAATACTTTTGGATCTCATAATTCGATCCTAGATAAGTACCCATTTATTTTAATATAAGATCTACACTATTTCATTAAAATACTTAAAAGTGCTGATCTTATTTTTAACTTTTTTCCTTTTGCACAATATTTTTTCTCTCTGGCCACTGCAATCCAGACCAGAGGAGCCTCAGGTTGAGGCAGGCACCCACACTACCTATGGTACCCAATGATAACTGCCAACGAACCACAATGTAGGGGCGGAGGAACGACATATACCGCTACACCTATTCACATTGGGTCTTTTGAGGGTACCATAGTTTTTCCAACCAATGGTCTGGATCTGTTACAAGTGTCCATTTTTTCACTTGATTAACGCTGATATTGTTTGGGGAAATAAAATGGACACGTTTTCCTCGTCCCTCCTCTGATTATTCTGGACAAATCATTGACCTTCAACACCCAAGCAACCAAATTATCAGCGACTTGCTTTGGACTCATCAGGATGATGAAGAAAATGTTTCCGCTTCTACCTTTCGAAGCCAAGCAAGTTGTTATGCAGGGCTTAATTCAATCCCGCCTTGATTTTAGCAACGCCTTGTATCTAGGGGCGCCTGAATGCTGTCTGCAAAAACTTCAGTGCACGCACATCGCTCAGTCTTTCACGTAGAGTCTAGGTGGAGCCTGGGCTGAGAACTCTGCACTGGCTCCCTGTTAGGGAGAGAATTAAATTCAAGTCTATGTGTATCTCTCACCAAGCATAATGGAAATCTGGCCCAGAAATTAGCCACTCCTTGATTACCCCCTACCGTTCCAAAAAAACAGCTTCGCTCCACTTATGCCTTTTTGGCAGCAGTCCCCTGTATCAGAAGATCCAGAGCTGGAGGCCGGGCTTTTTCCTACAACGCAGCCAAGTTATGCAATTCACTCCCTCTTTATCTAAAATCTAATCCTAACTTGATGGCCTTCCGCAAACAGCTTAAAACCTTCTTTTTTAACAAATCAGACTAGCCCCTGGGCTGACCACACTGGGAGGTACTAACCTGGTTCTTAGAGCTTGGATGCCCCAGGGCAGCAGTCGCGCTTAACAAAACTCCTTTTCATTTAATTTCATTTCACATGTAATTGAAAGTTTGGGCATGTTCTGTTTAGTTTTACCTGTCCTGGTAGTGAAATTCATTTTTCACTACTATGTGGCCTACCCCTTCCAAAGTATAACATTGGGGATTCCTTATTACATTTAATAAGCTGTAATTTCCAATTGGGAGCAGGTAGCCATTCATGTTTGGTGTCTCTGGAATTGTAACAAAACCCCTATTTAATTGGAAAGTAAGATTTGTTATTACAATTATGAAAATACAACTTTTATAAA
Source organism: Lissotriton vulgaris (assembly GCF_964263255.1). Taxonomy (NCBI): domain Eukaryota; kingdom Metazoa; phylum Chordata; class Amphibia; order Caudata; family Salamandridae; genus Lissotriton; species Lissotriton vulgaris. The sequence goes on along the minus strand of NC_141691.1, from coordinate 863,739,598 downwards.
GTTGATTATTCACCTACACTTAGCCCCTTTTGAGTCAGCAGCCTATCCTGGGTCACATGGCAGGGTGTAACTGACAGTTAGACTTTGTGAATTCTTATCTGTCACACAATAGAGGGATCAAGTGTGCCTGAATGGGCCATCTGCTGGCATGATGGGGGTGGATCTGAACACAGCAACACTTGCAGCTGAATAGGGTGTGCTCTGCCTTCACAAAAAGGACCTATCACCTCCACATTGTCACTGCAGCCAGCTTGTAGCCAGGGCAGTGGAGTCGAAAATTACATGAACTTCAAAGACACTGTCTAGAAGGTTTTCCCACCTTCCAAAAATAGTGCACCAGGGTATAAAAATCATACCTCAGACACAAACTATTCAGTTCACTCCTGGACTTTCAGAAGGTCTCTCAAAAGACTTCCTGCTGCTTTCACCTGCTGTAAGACTGCTTTGCTGTACCTGGAATGACTGCTGGGCTGCCTGGAGCGTGGCTTGAACTCTCAGAGGCCAGCCCTGCTGTTGAGCCCTTTATCTTCGCTGAACCTAGGACTACCAGAGTGATCCAAGGATAGTTTTCTTGCCTCCTTTACAGTAAGCATGGGCTGAAAATTTGTTCCGCTCGCGGAATTTGCGGATTTTCTGCAATTTCGCGATCCGCGAATCATGCAAAATCGCGGTAAAATCAGCGAATCAGCGTGGATGAATTTTCTGCCAAGCACTTACAGGGTTACAGCAGCAGGTGCAAAAGTTGAAGCTAATTTTTTGTAACCTTTTACAAAAGGGTTACAAAGAAATTAACTTCAACTTGGGCACCTGCTGCTGTAAGCCTGTAAATGCTTCCTGGCGCCTCCTTGCCTACTTGCAACTATTCTCTGACCCTGCTCTGACCCTTGAAGCAGGGTCAGAGAATAGTTACAAGTAGGCATTGAGGCGTCTGTAACGAAAATTAAACCTCAACAGGAAGAACTGACAGATATAAAAACAAGCATTTGCAATGCAATAGGTCTCGCATTAGGAAAGTTTGAGCTATTGGTCTTGTATTTGACCATTTTTTTTATTCATGTGTTGGTTTTGAAAATAGCTAAATTAATAGCTTTGTCATTTACAATTCCAATAGTTCTAACTTTCGCAAATGTGACAACTATAGCATTTTTAATGCAACATGTTTTGTATTTACGTGACTTAGATGTATTGATATTACAAATTACAATGGCTTTTAATTTTTTTTAATAATTAATACTTAAATAAAGTGATTTTAATTTATAATGGCAATAGCTTAAACTTTTGTAAATAACTTTTGTGAAGATTATGTTCAGTGTATTTTATTGTGACGAAAATCCAAGAACAGAAGTGAAATATTAACATCTTTTTGTGACATTTGTAATAAAGCTTGAAACATTGAGAGAACATATTTGAACCAGTTGCTGTTGAATGGTTGTGCAGATTGATGCTGGGGTGGTGCTGAGTGGTGCTGTGGTGATGCTGAGTGGTGCTGTGGTGGTGCTGAGTTATACTGGGATGGTGCTGAGTGATGCTGGGGTGCTGCTGAGTGGTGCTGTGGGGGTGCTGAATGATGCTGTGGTGGTGCTGAGTGATGCTGTGGTGGTGCTGAGTGATGCTGTGGTGGTGCTGAGTGGTGCTGTGGTGGTGCTGAGTGATAATGTGCTGTTGCTGAGTGATGCTCTGGTGGTGCTGAGTGATGCTATGGTGGCGCTGAGTGGTGCTGTGGTGGTGCTGATTGGTGCTGTGGTGATGCTGAAAGATGCTGTGGTGGCGCTGAGTGATGCCGTGGTGGCGCTGAGTGGTGCTGTGGTGGTGCTGAGTGGTGCTGTGGTGGTGCTGAGTGATGCTGTGGTGGTGCTGAGTGGTGTTGTGGTGGTGCTGAGTGATGCTGTGGTGGTGCTGAGTGGTGCTGTGGTGGCACTGACTGGTGCTGTGGTGGTGCTGAGTGGTGCTGTGGTGGTGCTGAGTGGTGCTGTGGTGGTGCTGAGTGATGCTGTGGTGGTGCTGAGTGATGCTGTGGTGGTGCTCAGTGGTGCTGTTGTGGGGCTGAGTGATAATGTGGTGGTGCTGAGTGATAATGTGATGGTGCTGAGGGGAAACAGCCATTACAACGCGGCTGTTACTTCGCAGGCTATTACGTTGCATGCGTTACAATGCATGCAACATAACCACAGGTTCACTTTACGACGCGGGCCATTACATCGCATGCGCATTTAAAACGCATGGGATGTAATGGCATCGGAGCACAGACAGCAACGCAGAAACCGGAAGCAGAGACTCAGCGGCACTGGAAACAGACCACGAGGAAGGAGAGAAGTAAGTGGGATTAGGGTTTAGTGTAGTCTCAGGTGGTAGTAGTGTAGGCGCTAGGGCTCAGGGTTGTGTCAATGGGTTTTGTTTTTTTTTTTTTTTTTTTTTTTTTAAAAACTATTTTTTTATCCTCATTTGCCGTCTTGCCGCCCATAACTTCTTTCTAATCCACCACTGGGCTGTTTTTGTCTCTTAGGCTGGATTAGAGTAATGGGGCATAGACAACACATATTCTTGAGTCTGGCCTTCCTCTAAACTATCCTTCTTGACCACCTGACCCAACATGTGTGTCCTCCACCATCTCTATTTATCGTTCTAGGATAGTCCATATACCAGCGAGACAGGCACGGGCTTAATCATCGGACTTTAACATAAATGTAACTCAACCAAAATTTAACAGGAAGGGTATCCAAAAACCTCTATTTCTTTTAGAGCGGTCTAACATATCAAGCTTAGCCATGTACCTCATGGCTAAAATCCAATCCATTAAGATGGGACTAAGTGGTGAGACCCATAGTTTACATATCTCTCGACGTGCTAGCAACATGGCATAAAAAATAAGTCTAACATTATTATTCAAAAATCTGTTTTGTAAATCATATCTCCCAGTAATAATTAATTCAGGGCTTACCTCAATGCATTGGTTCAGAGATTTGGAGAGAGAATTACTCACGTCAATCCAGAATTGCTTGATATTTGGGCAAGATACAAACATGTGTAAGTCATCAACATTTGGAGCTTTACATTTTGGACATCCGACAATCCCTCCATCCTTAAATTTAGAGAGTCTATACGGAGACCAATATGCCCTGTGAATGGTAAATAAAAGGTTTCGCCTTAGGTTTGCGGGTTTAACAATTCTATATAGCATGCACATAGTTACTTGCCATTGGTCTTCTGTCGCGATCCTTGGCAAGCTATCCTTCCACAGGGTCTCTGGTAGGTCGAATGATCCATCCTCCATTTCTAGTATTTGCCAATACCAGAAAGCTACTTCCTTCTAAGCATGGGCGAATTTTGCGAATCTCGCGTTCGCGAATTTTGCGGATTTGCGAACTCGCAATTCGCAAAATCCGCGAATTCTCGCGAATTTGCGGATTTTTTTTTTTTGTGTGTTCGCGCGGGTTTCTGCCAGTTCGTGAGGGTTTTGTACAGTATCGCAAACGCGAACTTACCTGTCGGGTCGCAAGTTTCGCGAACTTGTTGTTTTTACGTGTCCAGCCTGTTTGGGACACTCTTCTTCATCACTGCCACTCTCTGTCACCACTGCCACTCTCTGACTACTCATGCCACCCTCTGGCCCACCCATGCCACCCTCTGTTTCATCACAGCACCCTCTGGTTGTCCAGTCAGTGTACATTATTGTGGCAAAGCAAGCACACCTTCCCTGCCTCAAGTGACCTGAATTAATGTGGGGCTGTTTAATGTGTCACAGAATATTTTTTTAGCTGGCACCTGCTTCATTAGTGCTTCCTGATTAGTGATCTTTTGCACTTGCTAAGTGCTTTCATTGTTGCAAAATTAGTTACAACACCTGCCCTGCCCCAACTGACAATAATGAATTAGGGGCTGATTAATGGATTTGAACTTCCAGCCTGGCTCCTGCTTGTCTCCCTTAGCTGTAATTCAGGACCTTTGTGGCATATGTGTAACTATTCTGAGGTTCAGAGCAGGGTCACATAATAGTTGCAACTGGCAACTGAACTCTGGAGTGGCCCCTCAGGAAGCACTACAGGAAATGGCTACTAATGATGAGCCTGAACTTTTGAACCTGGTAAGTAGTTTCAGTTTTGCTAAGATCGTATTTCTGCAATTTTGCGCTTATTCGCGGGGCGCGAAGTTGTACTGGGAAGCCGCGAACTCACGCGAACAGTGCGAGCAAAATCCGCTGCTCGCGGATTTGCGGATTTTGCGGGAGATTCGCGAATCTCGCGGATTGCGAATTTACCAAAAATGCGCAAAATCCGCGAGCGAAACGGATTTTCCGCCCATGAAGCCCCTGTCTCCAACTTTAACTCAAAGTCATTTTCCGTTCCAATCTCTGATTCCAAATGATTTGCCCAGCTTTGAATCTGTAAGTATTTGTATTTTGAAAAAACTGGGCCCCACATTTGCTGACAAAAACCCCAAGAAATTAAATTGCCATCTTGAAACAAATCTTTCCACCTTTGCAAAGCAGGTTCCTTTTTCAGATGTATTGCTAGCGCATCTCTTGTCCAGGAAGGAGCTCCAGGAGACTCCCATATTGGAGCCATATGGCTAAAATAGGGGAGTTTAGATATTTTCCTGATTTTATACCATATCTCGGCCAAATCTCTCAAAGTCTTGAGTCTTACTTTTTTGAAAAATTTAGGGTCTGCAAACTTATATAAAAAACCAAACTCGTGATATCCTGATCTCTTCAGCATTATCCCAAATAGTCCGCCGATCTGAGAACTAAAAAGGGTACCCAACAACATCCTGTAGTTTTTTAAACAAAAAGCCCATGCATAAATTTGTATATCTGGAGCCGCCAACCCTCCTTTATTTACTCTCCTCCTTATTTTCTTCCATGAGATTCGAGAGGCTTTTGACGCCCAAATAAATGATGTTATCATACTCTGTAACTTAACCAGCCATTCCTTTTTAAAACCCAACGGAATAGTCTCGAACAGGAAAGTAATTTTAGGTACAATTACCATTTTAACAAGATTAGATCTTCCATATATTGACAGGGGTAAATTCATCCAGCCTTTTAGCGTGTCACCAACCTCTTTTTTCACTCTATCAAAGTTAGTTTTTGCCAAATCATCAATTTTCTGAGTGATCCTAACTCCAAGATATCTAATTTCTGCTGTAGTTTTTACTCCTCCCGTATTAAGATTCCAAGTCATTATTTCAGTTTTATCTTGATTTAACTGATATCCGGAGATCTTGCCAAAATCCTTTGTTGTCTTCACTAAATTTTCCAAAGAACCAACTAAATTAGAAGAATAAACAATAATATCATCCGCGTATAGCCCAAGTTTCTTTGACCAGTCCATCACAACAAAGGGGGGTATCTCTTCTGAAGCTCTGATTTTACATGCAAGAGGCTCTATATATATATTAAAGAGCAAAGGTGATAAGGGGCATCCTTGTCGGGTGCCCCGCATTACTCTAATAGGGAGTGTGAGAGTTCCGTTTACAAGTACTCGCGATGTCGGTGCACAATGCAAAGAAAAAATGGATTGCGTGAATTTGTCTCCTAGGTTGAGATAGTGCAGGAGAGTTTTTAAGTATACAAAATTAACTCGGTCAAAGGCCTTGGCAGCGTCTAACGCGATCACTGCCAAGGGGTATTCATACTTGGAGGCTAAGTCTATCATGCCTATCAAAGAGTAAGTGAGTTCTTTTAGATACCTCATCTTAATAAAACCTCTTTGATCTTCATGGATCAATTTATGGATGATTTTACCGAGCCTATCAGCTAGGATTTTAGAGAAGAATTTGTAGTCACAATTTAAGAGTGAGATCGGTCTATACGCATCCATATTTTTTGGAGACTTCCCTGGTTTAAGTATTAGGACAATAGTTGCCTCATTCCATGAGCTTGGAATTGTTACTTCCCCTCTAAAAATTTTATTATACAGATGACATAAAGTGGGGGCCATTGTGTTTCCTAAGGCTTTGTATACTTCTGCGGGTAGGCCGTCTGGCCCAGGGGCTTTCCCTCTTTTACTTTCCTTAATCACTTTCATCACCTCTTCTTGAGTAATTTCCTTATTTAGCTCCAACATATCCTCAGCTGCAAGTGGTTTTATTAAAGGTAACCAGGTCTCAATCTCAACCTTATCTGGACAAAGGTCCTCTGTATAGACATTCGCAAAATATTCCTGAAACGCTTCTACAATTTGTTTATTTTCTGTTATGACTTGACCTGTGCCCGGTTTCTTAATCTCTTTAATTTGATTCCGTATAGCATCTTTCTTAGCTTTCCACGCTAATAACTTGCCACATCCCTCTCCATATGAAAAGTGTGCCAACTGACTAGCTTCCCATCTTTCTTTGACCCTTTGAGTAAGTGTTGCAGTGAGTTGAACCTTTAAATCTAAAAGTTTTTTCTCCCATGGACCCTCTGAAATTATAGCTCCCTGGGGGATTCGACTAGTTTCACAATCTCGAATCTCTTTTTCTAAGTTTGAAACTTGGCTGTAATACAGTCTTCGCTTTTTTGCACCCTGAGCTCCCATTCTCCCTCTCATGAATGCTTTGCACGTTTCCCAAACTATATCCTCCTTAGCTGAACCCACATTTACCTCTAGAAAAGCTTGTATCTCCTCTTTGAGAGTTTCTATAACTTCTTCGTCAGCTAAAATTGTACGATCTAGTCTCCAAACAGGACTCATCTCTTCTAATTCCAAACTTAGGTTTAAACTCACCGCAGAATGATCTGATAGATGTGCCCCTATGTGATCTACGCTTGTAACTCGCTCTTTCAACCTAGTGTCTATCAGAAAAAAATCTATCCGTGAATTATGTTTGTATTTTTTATTATAGAAAGTAAATCCTAGCTGCTGTGCTGATTTAAATCTCCAAATATCACAAAGTCCTAGCTGAACCATCACTGACTTTACTTTAGCAGTCATTTTACTATTTATTATTGCCCTAGCATTGCCAGTTCTATCCAGCTTGCCATCTAATACTGTATTGAAATCTCCTGCCATGATGATTTTACCTGAAAATTCCAATAACTCCAATTCAATTTTTTCTAAAATTGTGGGATCATCCACATTCGGGCCATAATAACCGACTACTACAAGCACTTCACCCGACAGTCGTAACTTACAAATTACCCATCTTCCTCTACTGTCTACTAAGTTATTTTCAACTACTATGTCAGCTCCTCTTCTAATCAAAATAGCCACTCCCTTTGTAACCAAGTCTTGGGATGTAAAAATAGCATTTGCAATCCACTTTTGAGTGCTAAATATCTCTTTACTTTCCTTTTGTGTTAAATGTGTCTCTTGCAAGATAATAACCTGAGCTGGTGAATCTTCTAAATATTTCAAAATTAGTAATCTCCTTGATTTAACCCGGAGCCCATTAACATTCCATGTAAGGAACCTTAGCTCCTTATTATTAATCCTGTTCATCATGCTTATCATGTACTGCCCAAATTTTCCTTCTAATTATGACACAGCAAGACAGCTCATGAGGAATATATATTTTTTTTCTCCATTAACCCTCTCCCTCCCCTCCCCTCACACACATTTCCCTCCCCGGAAAACCCAACCATTACTCCCATGGCCTAGGCCAGTGGATGTCTCAGTGGCGATGTCTCTTGTTACTATTTTATATATACTATGGTCAGTATTCTATTTATATCCATCTTGAGTAACATCCAAAAAGGCATCTACCTCGTCAACTGTACGAAATGTATACATCTTATTATGCCACATTACTTTTAAAAAAGCAGGAAATTTTAGCTGGGCCGTGGCTCCTATTTCTCTTAAGGGTATCAATCGTTTTCCCATCTCCCATTGCCTATTTGCTGTGGCTGGAGACAAATCCGACCTAATGTCTACTGATGCTCCGTCTATCATTATAGACTTTTTCTTAAGAGCAAGTGACAGAATTTTTTCCTTTAGCGAATATGTCGCAAAATTAATCAGAATTTTTCTTGGCTTAGCACGGTCTGGATTCAACCTAAAAGGATCACGATGTACTCGTTGAATATCTCGGATCAACATTTCCTCAGTTTCGACTAGTGATAATTCTTTCTTCAACAACTGCACAACAAAAGTCTTTATATCGGCCCCCTCTTTCCCTTCTGGAAGTTTAAGAATTTTTAGGTTGTTACGCCTTTGCATGTTTTCCAACCTTTCTACTCTTTCATCCGATTCTCTGTCCTTAGAATATAATGTCTCAATCTCTTTGCGATTATCCAGAACTCTTCCCTGTACAACTTTCATCTCGGATTCCATCTCTCCTGCACGTGTAGTTAATTTGTCAATCTTATCCTCTAACAATGTACATGTAGCGCTTATGCGCTCCTGATTCCTTTTAGAGGCTTCAAATCCTAGATGAATATCTTGTTCCAATGTTCTTAACAATTCCATAACAGACACATCTGTTGGGGCAAATCTCTCTTGCTGAATTGAGCCGAATTCTTCTGAGGGAATCAACGTTTTCCCACTAATCAAGGTTTCATCCTGCCTTGTGAATATGTCCTCTCCCGCATTCTCTTCCAGCTCAGCAGAGACAACAGTTAAACTTTCAACTACTGAGTCTGATGTAGTGGATTGGAATCTCTGCTCAATGGATGCCTCTACATCAAGACTAATGACCTTATCTGCCTCCATCTCTATTTCCAGAACCTGGAAGGGGTTTGGTGTTAAGAGGGTTGACCAGTCCTTTTCCCGTTCTTCTTCAATAAAACTCAATGAATGATCAGCTTTCTCATCCAACTCAGCCCCCTCACCAGCCCTGAATTGAGATTGAGAGATAGAATCAGGTTTCAACACCAAGACTTTTGGGACTGGCTTAAAGTATGAGTTAAGTGAAGGGGTTATTGGGGCCTTGAATCCAGCTTTTTCTTTTTTTTGCCTTTTTTTTCTTTCTTTCTTTGAAGTGGAGTCCTTAGGTTTGTAAGAAGTGGGCTTAGAAATAGCCTCTTCTTTTGTCACACCCTTTTTAGCACCCTTCTTAAACTCTACCGAATAAGAGATCAAGCCTCCTTGCGTTTTATCCAAATTGTTTAGCCCCACCACTCTGCCCTGTCCCTCCAGTCTGTTACTCCTCAATTGGTATCTTGTTTTACCCCCCTCTTCCAGCCCTTTGCTTACTTGCTCCGTGCCGGTGCCTTTACCTTGCTGTTTGGCTTCCTCAGTGCGGGTACTGCTGCTCCTCTGTAGTACAGTGGGGGGAATGTTCGTTACAGCTTCCACTCCTCGTCCTCTACCTCCGCTTGTTGGTGTTCCGATTTTCGCCAGCACTCGGCGTCCCCTGCTGACTCCTTGCGCCGCTCTCTCCCAGCTCCCAGCCGGCGAATGACGCGACTCCGCCCCTCACTCTCGGCGGTTTGCAAAGCCGAGTTCTCCGCCATCCGCTGCAAGTCTCCAAAATCCGGCCGACAAACGGCCTCCAGGATCGCTCAATATCTCGTTTTGGTAGCTCCACAGTCCCCGCTTACACCAAGGTATGTGCGCCCCTCAAAATTACTGACAACTGACCGCTGGTCTCACTTTGACATCGCCACCGCTCCGGACATCCGCGACCCGCTTCCTAGCCGGCCACCATGTTTTCCGTTGTGTCAATGGGTTGTAGTGTATGCTAGTGTTTAAGTCTTTAGGGCTTAGGGTAGTCTAAGGGGGTTCTAGTGTATGCTAGTGTTTTACACTTTAGAGCTTAGGGTAGTGTAAGGGGGTTGTAGTGTATGCTAGTGTTTAATACTTTAGGGCTTAGGGTAGTGTAAGGGTGTTGTAGTGTATGCTAGTGTTTAACAATTCAGGGCTTAGGGTAGTGTCAGGGGGTTGTACTGTATGGTATTGGTTTAGGCTTTAGGGTTGTGTAAGCAGGTCCGGGACAGACTGTACGTAGGGGTAGGGTCGTGTTTTGAGTACTGTTTTGGGGTAGTTTTAAATTATGTACTGTAGGGTATTATTGTGGACTGTGTGTTTGTAGGGTAGTGTGTTAGTGTTTGGGGAATATTTAGCGATTTAAATACATGCGGGAAAGTTGAGTACGATGTAAAGGAATATAGTATGCATTTCAAAGGAAATGCAAACTAATGCCATGCGTTGAAAAAACATGCGTTGTGACGGTACATGCAAACTAAAAACCGCATTGTAAAAGCAGGCGTTGTTTTAGTTTGCGATGTATCGTCATACATCCGGTGCTGAGTGATGCTGGGGTAGCGCTGAGTGATGATGTGGTGATGCAGAGGGCAGAAAGGCACACAAAGCAGTCTAACAAAGGGCAGAAGGGCACAAAAAACGAGTCTAACAGGGGGCAGAAAGGCACAAAAACGAGTCTAACAGAGGGCAGAAGGGCACAAAAAACAAGTCTAACAGAGGGCAGAAGGGCACAAAAACAAGGGAATAACTGAGGGCAGAAGGGCACAAAAACGAGTCTAACAGAGGGCAGAAGGGCAGAAAAACAAGGGAAAAATGAGTCTAACAGAGGGCAGAAGACACAAAAAACAAGTCTAACAGGGGGCAGAAGGGCAGAAAAACAAGGGAAAAACGAGTCTAACAGAGGGCAGAAGGGCACAAAAAACGAGTCTAACAGGGGGCAGAATGAATCCTGCCCTGCGTGTTTGTCCACGAAGATGCCACCTTTTTGTGCAATACCTCTACTCAACTGGAGTACTTTCTACTGTCTAATCAGTAAGTGCTCCCTCGTTGTCTAAATGTATAGGGGCCGATTTACAATAACTGGCACATCCCCAGGGATGCGCTAGTTATTGTGCGCCGCAGCTCCGCCACCCATGGTGCACCGCATTTACAATGCGGCGCACCATGTGGCATAAACGGCACAGATGCATCACACATCTGTGCCGTAAAAGCAGTGCATTGCTGGAGCTGCGTCGCAAGCGAGACGCAGCTCCAGCAATGCTCTGGGGGGCACTATCTCCCCAATGCTGCATCAAGCTTTGCGCCTGCTTCAAGCAGAAGCAGGGTTTTGACGCAGCATAGGCCTAAAAGTGACTGAGTGAAATCTTGTAGATTTCACTCAGTCACTTTTAGGACGCGTTCCTGCGCAGGAACGCCCTTCCCTGAGCCAGAACGCCTCCTGATGGTGCAGGGCTTTACAACGTGACGCATCTCTCAGATGCGTCACGTTGGTAATACCCAGCACCATGGCGCATCTTTTGTGCTGCCACTACCTCACAAAAGTGACGCAACTGCGGCGCAAAAGAGGCGCAAGCGGCTTGTAAATCTGCCCCATAGTGCTTTTACTACACTTTAGCTGCGTAAAGGGCCAGAAGATGTGTCTCCAATGACCATGTGTGCCTGTGCCTGTGTTACAGGCACACATGGTCACTGGAGACACATCTTCTGGCCCTTTACGCAGCTAAAGTGTAGTTAAAGCACTATACATTTACCCAATGAGGGAGCACTTACTGGATTAGCCAGTAGAAAGTACTCCAGGGCAAAACGCAAAAAAACAGCGATTTCGCAAGAAAATTCACAAAATTGCAGATTTTTTTTGCAATTTCGCGGGGAAATTCGCGAATTCGCAGAACGCGAATTCGTAAATTTCACCCATGCTTACTTTTCAGAGCCACAGGGATATAAAAGGCTCCCACCATCTTGAACCCCCACCTGGCCCCAGCGTGAGTGGGTCCTGAACCCCTAAGTGGTGTCCCACCAGTAAATTGTTGTGGGATTTTTCTTGTTTTGTCATTTCACTTTATTACTATTTTATGCTGCATAAATAGCTTACACATTGTCTCTAAGTTAAGCCTTACTGCTTCTTGTGACAAGCTACCTGGGTTTAAGCACAGGTTAATTTAGTGACTTTTTGTGGTTTACCCTGTAAGGGATTGTGGCTGTTTCTTGACCAGGGCTCACGCCCCAGTCAACCAATAACCCAATTTCCCATAATGGTTCACTGTGTCCTGCTTGGGATCCATGAGAAGTTACATCCACCCTTCTCTGGCAATACTCAAAGGACCTCTCACAAGATATCCATACTTAATCCCAAGGAAACAATATGTCACACGTCTGTCTGAGTTTCTCATTCATACCCATACACATGAAGGGGCAGATTTACAAACCCCGTATGCCACATTTGCGCCGCCATTGAGTCACTTTTGTGATGCAGCGGCAGCGCAAAGCCAGGGCCATGCTGCGGGGTATTTACAACATGACGCATCTGTGAGATGCGTCACGTTGTAAAGCCCTGTGCAACATGTGGGCGTTCCGGCATGGGTGGGGGGGGTGTTCTGGCGCAGGAACACCTTGGAAAAGTGGCCGAGTGAAATCTACAAGATTTCACTCAGTCACTTTTACGGCCATGCTGCATCAAAACCCTGAGCCCGCTTGAAGCAGGCGTAATGATTGATGCAGCATGTTAGGCATAGGGGCACCCTGAGCCTTGCTAGAGCTGCGTCGCGCTTGCGACACGACTCCAGCAATACGCCACCGTTCCACCGGGGGATGCGACACGCATCTGCCCATCCGTGTGCCACGGTGCGCCGCATTGTAAATGCGGCGCACCAGTGGTGGCGTACAGGTGGTTTGGCGTCTCACAACTGTTCTGATTAGCAGAGATGTGCCAGAAGTTGTAAATCTGCCCCGAAGTTTGTACTCTCGCCTGAAAAAAGCTTCTTGGGGGATTCTACTCTGGTAAAATTAACAAACAGGGTCTAGGCCACTACAAGTGCTCTCACTATCGTGAGAGGTAATGCATCAGGATGGCTGGTTGCATGACCCTCTACCACCAGTCTACACCTGTTCCCTGAGGCTGTCTGAGAGACAAGGGGGCTGACAATGTCAATACACATCCTTTCAAAAGGTATCCCTAGCACTGGTTATCCTCCTGTCTTGCCACTGTCTTGACAGGTTGTTCAAGGCCAACAGAACTCCTTCATGTTCTCCAACATCTGGGGCCAGTAGAAGTGAGTGACTGTCCTCTCCCATGTCTTCCTCAGCCTCAAGCATACAGCAAAGGGGATGGCACAGGCAAGTTCAGACTCCTGTTTGCCCCAGGTTTAGGGTCCATCACTCGCTGAACAGAATACCATCCTCCCAGTAGAACCTGTGGGTCCCATTGGTATCTCTCTTGCTCATGTGACTCAGTCTGGTGGTGCATTCCTTCAAGAATTAGTCACTCTCTTTGTGACAGTAGTCACTCTCTCTGTGACAGGCATAACTGACTCAGAGATTATCATCCTGCCTCTTGTCTCTAAGAGTTCAAGCAGATCTCCTAATTTGAAACCTTCCCCCTTAGACTCTATACCCCTGTATGTGAAACTCCTTCTGGGCCTTGGGAACTTTTGGGGCTAGCTTCCTATACCCTCCATCCTCCTGTGGCTGTGGGAACCTAGGCTACGGTTTCAGACTCAAAGTTCCCCTGGATCTCCTGATGGGCTGTCTGGGTCCTTCTGGCCGCACTCATCAATTCAGGCTTGCCCAGGCATTTCAGTATGGAAATTTCTAGATCATTGTGCAAAAGACAATCTACTGGCATGGAAGGGCTCACTGCTACCTTCTTTTGTCCAGAAACCACTCCAAAGTGACCATCGGTATGGGATTGTATTTCATCCCACTGTCAGCATTTCCAAACCTATGGAGAACATCTGAAATTATCTGATCTGGGGACTCCAACTTTTCCATCACAGTGATTTCTACCGAGTCAGTTGATGGTTGGAGATGTTCTTTATAACACAGGTATTACATCGTAAGGCCTTTACAATGCAACTTTTACAATGCAGGTGACATTAAATTGCATGCCATTAAAATGCATGTGCCATTACAAGGCATGCCATTACAATGCATTGTAAGGCAAGTAATGGTTAAAATTGAGGTGAGTTGCTTTTTTTGATTATTTCTTTATTTTTTTATTTTACGTAAGTAATAGTTAATAGTACAATTATTTAACACATTTTTAATTAGTTTGAAAAATATACATATCATATAGTGTTTTTAAATTGGATAGGTCTTTTTTGGGGCAGTGTATTAATACTCTGGTATTTTTAATATTAAATATTTTAGGTTTATTAAAGAATGAGATTAGGAGTTAAAATATTTAAAGAAATATAAAAAAAACTATAATAACATCTTATAAATTAAAATCTATTACATTTGATTTGCATTTTTTCCCTGGAATCGGATGTATAGGAAAAAGGGGTTTTGGGTGAGGGAGTCTATTCATACTCAGGTATTATTTTAAGACTATCTGTTTAATATTTAAATATGTTACTTAGTTTTAGTCAATAAATATATTTTTTCTAATTATTTAAAAAATATTTAGCACATATCCTCTGGGATGGGCTATATGGGAAGAAGGGGTTTTGATAGGGGAGTATTGTAATACTCAGGTATTATTTTTAAAATAATTAGTAAGTTAATATTAATGTTTATTAACAAGAATATTATAAATTACTTCAATGTATATAATAGAAAACAGGTTAGCCATATATAATGTGGGTATAGTTGTATTTAAGACATGGAATTTGGGTGATAGAATGTATTAGTACTCAGGAATTAATATAAATACTTGAGAATTATTATAAATTTAGTTTTACTGCCAGAAAATATTAAAATTGATCCAAAAGTAATTTAATAAAAAAAATACTTTTGGATCACAAATCAGGGAAATAGGTGTTTTGGGTGGGGAGTGTATTGAAACTCAGGTATTTTATAAACAATTCTTGAGTATGAATTAATATTTAGAATTATTGTTAGTATATTTAATAAAATTATTTCAAGAAATAATATTTAAAAAGGCATTTGCACCTATCCACTGGGACGGAATGCAAGGGAAATGGGTTTTGGGGTGGGGAATATGCAAGTATTAATTTTAATACATGAGCATTATCTATTACTTACCTTATACATTTTTTAATTGTAAAACATATACATTAATTATATAAACAATTAAAACTAATGTGCAGATAAATTAAGGGTGATTGTGGATAGGGGCTGATTTGATGCAAAGGGAAAAATAAAATTAATAATTTAAATGATATAGTAAAAAAAGAATTTGTTAAGATTTAAAAATAAAAATCATTTTAATGTTAATTAGATTATTTATAAAAATTAATAGAATATAATTGTACAACATAGGTATGCATAAATGAACATATAAAATCTGTAGAGATAAAAGTAAAATGTAACACAATTTATATATAATAAAACAATCAATAGACACATTAATTGTGATGTAAATATTTTTATTGTTTTTATTAGAAATATAAAACAGAATAAATTAATTTGCAAATGATGTTGTAAAAATATTTTATTAGAAATAATATTTTTTACAAATATACATAAATTTTGGTAAATATTGTAACATATTTTTTTTTATTTCTTTGTAGGTTTTCCCATGGTTTCCCATTGAAGTTAATGGGTGAAATTGCCCTCTTTGCCTTTTTACGGAAAGAGATGTTTTTGTGTGTTTTATTTAAAAAATCTCTTTCAAACAGGTAGCACTTGAAGGCCCTTGTCGGGTTAATTTCTCTCGTATCACTTAGGGGCCTATTACAATGGCGCACCGTAACATAACACGGACCGCCCGCTAAAGGTGTGGCGGTCCCACCAGGCCCATTAGGATGCACCCACCTCATTAGCACATTCATGCCTTCAACATTGCGGCGGGCGGTGCTGTAAACAGCACCCTCCGCAATGCCGAAAGCCCCTGTTGTGCATTGCCATGCGCGGTGCCCGCCACCTTGTGCATGGCAATGGTAAACCCCAGTGCAGCCACCAACCCAACCACCCCTCGGGGGCCCGCAATAGTCTCCTACGGTGATTTCCTGGATGCCTTCACATTACTCCGCAGGCATCATAATATCGATGGCGGTGCCAGCAATACAACCAGGAAAAGCGGTGGACAGTCTTTCCACCCGCCGCGGTGCCCCTCGCAATACTAATATGGCAGGGGTGAAACAGGGACGTCTGGCGGGCAGTGACCACCGCCGGACCGGCGGTGGCGATAAAACTGCAACGGCGCTGGCTATAAAACTGCAATCCTAATAGGCCCCTTTTTGTTTAATAGGAATAATTTTAAAAGGTTGATTATTTTTTCTATTAAACAATAGTGTCATGAATGTAATCTTTTTTATTAATTTTTTATGTAGCAACTGTTTTTTAGAAATTTTGTAATTGCATGGTCGAGGTTTTCCAGATAGGATGAAGGAACAAGGAAAAACACTTTGTGGGTTGGAAAAAAGCATTTTTGCCCATTTTTAAACCATTGTTATAGAGATTTTGGAACTTCTGCCGGATTTTAATCAAGAGAGGATTGCAACAATGGGTTTTTGGTTTGTGATTTTTTTATGAAACTACTTGTTTGTGTTTCTTTTTACTTTAATTTGAGGGAGAGAGGATTGCATCGATGGAATCTTGTTCATTTTTTTTGTCAAACAAGAATTCTTTTTCAGGATTTTATTTTTGGGTGCATTTTTGTAGGTGTGCACAGTATAGTGTTCAGCTGATTATTTTGCTGTAAAAGCATGGCTTTGCCGAACTGTGCGATTTTTGGTTAGTTTAACTCGGGTCATGGATTATTTCAAGGATTATGGATTATTTGCAACAGAATAAAGGACTGGTCAAGACTCTTGGTGAAATGCTGGACTTTATGAAGGTCCAAGAGTTGAAAAAAGAAGACAATTGAAGGTAAGACAACTCGACTTTTTAAAAATATTTTTTTTTTAATTTGAAAAATGCCAATTTAATTAGGGGGATTGTTTGTCAAATCAGGCAAGTAAGGTGGTTAATGAGTTAATGTATATTAGAAATGTAGAATGTGTGCAATATTATCCAGGGAGTCTGAAGCCACCGTCAACCAAAATTGTTGAATTGCACCCAATAGTATCTCAGACATTTACTTTGTTCTTTTAGAGATTTGTGGGTTCAGACTACCCGTTAATGACTGCGCAATTCTCATTTCTTGGAAACTTTGCTCCTTTTTCAAAATTTCCCTGACATAATCGAAGTTAGGATGAGGTTTACCAATAGATTTGTAGACAGAGTTCCTCTATGGCAATATTTGTTTTTGCTCCTCCCTCAAAACTGGTTGAGTAGCAGTTCCACCACTTCACATGAAAACGTGGTTTCCTCCTGCGGCCTGACCTACTTAGATGGCCAATCCATGTGTCTTCAAAGTAGATTAGAAGGGGTGCCAATTTGTCCTCATTTGCAGTAAAGTAGTCAGGTTCAGTAATAGATGTGTATTATTCATCTACACTGTTAGGAGGAACAGAGCAAAGTGCAGTTAGTGTCTTTAATTCAAATTGTGGTTTGCTGTCTGATATATAGTACTCAACTAAAGATGTTTATTGAATTTTTCACCAATATGCCTGTGAAAAGTGAAAAAAACCATCCTTGATTTTGGGTATCCATGTACATTTTGGTAATTGTGTTAATCATAGGTAATTCAAAGTCAATTAACACTTTTCTAGGACTTTTGTTCATGGCTTTAGCTTTTATTACTGACATAAATTCAGTGTATGTTGAGGATTGTTACTCTGGGAGTAAACTGTACACTAAGGGGCTGATTATGATGGGGGACGGACTGGAGTTTGGCCGCCATCGTGGTGGTGAATGGGACCGTCCGCAATACATGAAGTGGTTCCGCACACCCAATTAGGATGCGACCTCCACCATGGCAGTCGCATTTTGTATTCGCACCTACTGCAATGTTAAAATAACATGTTGTCCATTTCACTGCACTATATGGCAGGCACCACATGGTGCCTGCCACGTGGTGCAGCGAAATGCAGGGGGTACCATGGGTACCCTCCTTGCACCCACACCTCCCCCAACACAAGGGGGTCACCACGGGCCCCCAAAGCCAATCTCCACCAGCCTTCAATGTATGTTTAGCCACTACATAAAGGCTGGCTGCAAACAGCATCGTTATTTGGCTGATAGGCACCGCCACTATTTCATGGATGCAGACCACTCCGCAAGGCAATCAGAATGATTGCCTTTGGTGGTTCTGTGGTGAACCGTCTTTGCGTGCGCTGCGGTCCGAAAGCGATTCCCCCTGCCATCATAATGTGGCAGGGAAAATTTGTGGTTTGATGGTGGAAGGACCACCACCTCATCATAATCGGCCCCTAAGGACACTCCTGTTTGATTAATGTAGGCATAAATAGTGTATATTTGGGTGAATGGATGGGTTTTGGATTTAAACGTCCCTTCCATCATCCAAATATCACTACTCTCCAACATAACAAGATTAGGAGGTGTAGGGTGTGCTAAAGATTAGTATTCGTTTAAGAGGGTTTTTGTTGTCATACAAAAGAAAGGGTTCATTAGTAATGGATACAGAAAGTTCAGGTGGAATGTTAATGTCAGAAAAGGTTTGGGTTGTTACACGTAGAGGGTTACGTGCCTGTTTTTTACGCTGAATAATTCTGCGTTGGTTAGGGATTGTGCTCATACAACTTGCTACTTGTGTTTGAATGTTTTGAGACACCTCCCTCAAAATTTAGCCACAGGGCTCATTGGAGGTGGGTGCCAGGACTTTAATTTCATTTATATTCTCTCTTACTTATATCTCCATTGCAGAAGCAAAGTGGCTATGCTTGGTGGTCTTTTTGACAGTTTCACCCAGAGTAAGCGCTCAGCCTGTGCAATGGGATGAATATTAATGCACACACCTCCAATGACACCTTGGCTCAGTTATTTTCTCCTTACAATAAATGTAAGCAATGTGACTTAACAGTCTATTACCATGGCTTGATTGGATATTTGTGGCTTCTTTTCTTGCTGCCATTCTCTGTAGAAAGACAAAATAGAAAAAAGGAATGTTTTAGTAATTTTAAGTGTATTTGTTTTAAAAACAAATTTGCCTGTAAGTGAAAAGTTAGTACACATTGTTTATTTATCAGCTTTTATTTTTTTGCAAAATTGTACCATGTTTAAATTGCATTGCTTTGAAAATGTTTTGTTGGGATTGTTTCCTGCTTTTGCTTTTTGGATGAAAAAAAATGTTAATTTTGGATACACTTTAAAGAATGGTAAAGTGTACCCTTCTAAGGTTTTCCTGTTGTCTTGTTGAAAATGCCTGGTGTTTTCGCTGGTTTTCTTGGGTTTGTTTTTGCATTTCTTCACTATATTTTGTTTTGAGGTGTAGATTCTTTAGTTCTGTAAAAAGTGGAGAAATGTTTAAAGTTTGTTAATTGGATTCTTTTTGTTTTGCAATAGGCCTGCAAAGAAATTGATTAGTGCTTTGTATGTTGAAAACAAGTAATTGTTGTTTATGAGGCTGACATTTTTACTGCAAAGATGCTTTTAAGAATAAATTGATTGAGTACTTAAATCCTGCCCAAAAAAAGTGTAATGTTGTTTTAGTACATTTTTACTTTGTAAGCTTTAGCTTCTCCAGTGGTGATGGGCTTTAGAATGTAATGGTATTGAGGAATGTTTTCCTCTTTTCTTGCAGTTTTTTATGGTTTAATCTCTAGAGAAGTTAAAATAACATAAAAATGTTGGACTGTATGCTTGAGAAATAACTGAAATGAAAATAGGAAATGTATATTTGTAATTTTGTAACAGTATGTAGAATCAATTTACTCCCACCACTCTCCAACACTTTCCCTGAGTCAAGCACCTGTTGGAGTAGAAATAGTAAATTTGCCCCACCACAATTCAGCACTTTGGCTGAGGCAAGCAATTGTCAGAGTACGTATAGTAAATTTGCCCCCACTACCATCCAACACTTTCCCTGAGGTAAGCACAGTTCGGAGTAGGAATAGTACATCTGCCCCAATCACCATCCACCGTGTTCCC
This sequence comes from Lissotriton vulgaris, assembly GCF_964263255.1. Lineage (NCBI taxonomy): Eukaryota > Metazoa > Chordata > Amphibia > Caudata > Salamandridae > Lissotriton > Lissotriton vulgaris. The sequence goes on along the minus strand of NC_141691.1, from coordinate 863,719,862 downwards.
TGAGGCTAGCACTGGTTGGAGTAAGAATAATACATTAGCCACACCACCATCCAGCACTTTTTCTGAGGCCATCACCTGTCAGAGTAGGAATAGTAAATTTGCCTCCACCACCATCCAGCAATGTCCCTGAGGCTAGCACTGTTCGGAGTAGGAATAGTAAATTAGCCCCCACCACCATCCAGCACTTTCCTGGAGGCCAGCACCTGTCAGAGTAAGAACAGTAAATTTGCCCCGCCACCATCCAGCAATGTCCCTGAGGGTAGCACTGTTCAGAGTAGGGATAGCAAATTTGCCCCCACCACCATTCAAAACTTTCCCTGAGCAAGCACATACCAGAATAGAATAGTAAATGTGCCCCCACCATCCAACACTTTCGCTGAGGTATGCACAGGTCGGAGTACGAATAGTAAATTTGCCTCACCACCATCCAACATTTTCAATGAGGCAAGCACCTGTTGGAGTAGGAATAGTAAATGTGCCCCCACCACCATCCAACACTTTCCCTGAGGCAAGCACATGTCATAGAAGGAAAAGTAAATTTGCCCCACCCATTATCCACCTCTGTCCCTCAGCCTGTTTCCTAAATTAAAAAATATGAAGTAGTTAAATTAGTAATATTTAAAAGATAATTCTGATCTTTGTCTGCTAATGTTTTATTTATGGGGCAAATATATTTTTGTTTAAGTTCAGATTAAAATTAACATTTTACTTACATTTGAATTTTGTGAAGGTTTCTTTTCTTCCTGCTAGGTATTTGGTATTGATGTATGTCTAAAATCTGTTAATATTATAAGTTAAAATGTAATTTAGTTTTGTATCTACCGTATGAGTTTTTTACATTAACGTACATTGTTTTGATTTAATCACTTACTTTTAAGGGACTGATTCTGATGTGGGTTGGAAATGCTTCCCGACTGAATCAGGTTGGAAATGGTTTCCAACCCACTCGGATCGGGACAGTCCGACCGACGGAGTACAATGCATCCGGATTCTTCCCGATACGATTTGGTTGGACTGCCATTGACTTCAATGGGAGCATATGTTCCTAACCGCATCATAATTGGGCCCTGGGTCGTTCCCGATCCGATTTGGAAGGAGCAAATGCTGTTAGGAGGCCTTTCTAACCGCCGCAGAATCAGGCCCTATTTGGGAAAGCTTTCCAACCCGCATCAGAATCGGGCCCTTAATGTTTAGATATTTTCTCGAATATCTGCTTTAGATTAATGGATAGTTTTCAAAATGTGTAAATCCTGTAAATTAATGTAAAATTATACTGTTGTTTAGTTCCTATATATCCTAAACAGGATCTGCACGTTCAAATAATATAAACTGTGGGTTTGATAGTGGACTGGTTCCGAGCAGCCCCACCGGATATGTTAGCCTGTTTTGCATTAGCTAACTCACAGTGCCACTAGAATCTCATCTTATTGGGGAGAGAATAGTTTCTGGCAACCTCAGAACATGACAACCCTGATCCCTCAGAATCGTGGAAAAAATGTACTACTATTCACTCAGTCACTAGTGCTCGCTTAGTGTGTCTCAGAGATACACAGAATAAAAAGTTTGGGAGTTTTAATAGGATTTATTGAACAATTGTTATTCTAGTGTAGAATAGATTTGTTGTAACAACCATTATACAGTAGCAGAGATATATGATCAGCAGTACTTGGAAAGTAAAGGGATGGTTCAGTTCTACAATTTTGCAGTAATCATGATTATTTATAAGTACAAAAAACACATGATATGAAAGTGCGTACTTCTACGATATCTCCCTAACTAGATGTATCTAAATGTACCTGGTATCTGTGTAGGTGTTATGCCAAGAATCCCTCTAAGGTCTAGTCAACCCCATTACCTGAAAAGAAGAAAATATGGGACCCCATCCTGGTCACGAGCTGGACACCCCACGAGGGTTGTTAGACCACTGCGAGCTGGAGCGTCTGCATGCAGGAATCCCAGCATTTCTGGTCAGTTTGTTAGCCGGGAAGTCACAGTCTCCTCTGTCTGTCTAAGCAAGACATGATGGATATATACCCACAGGTCTCCCCAGGGGTCCTACCTTGCTGTGTTACTGTGTCGGCCTAAAGGATGACATCAGGCTTGAACTTTATACATAGCTATTATACAGAAGATGTTCGTCCTGCTTTCAGCCCTGCTGTGCTTCCAAGAATGCTTACCTCTAGACTCTTATTATTGTGAGAAGAATGGATAGGACTTGGAATGGCCGCCTAGCCATAATAGCAGCATTCAACCCGGATAACATAAAGGTGAATATCGGGTTAACAAAATTTGTAACTAAAGCACTAAGCCAATTGGATGTTATCAGGGGCAGCCACCCCTGTCCCGTTAGAGCAGAGAAAAACGTCATTATTGGACACACCAACGCCTTGTTGGCTATTAACAAATTGTTGATTCGAACCTGGTCCGTGACACTTATAACACCAGTTAAGAAGCTAAGTAGAGTTTTAACCAAAATTTGATTCCAACAATTTTAAAAAACATATCATTTCATGAACACAATGCATGCTTTTATATTGTAAGGTTTTTATTTACCAACAATAAAGTTTTTACATTCTACACGAGATGTTCGTCCTGCTGTGCTTCCAAGATGCCTCATGCATAATGTAAGAGTTTTGAACTAGGGAAAAACCTGCGTTCTGAATGCAGTGTCATATCTAGGTAAAAGGACAGTCCCAATGAACAGTTATGCATGTAATTTAGGGAAGGATATAGGTGAAAGGTTGCAGTGTTACCTGTGCCTATATAGGAAACCTATATGGAATATAACACCCACTCCTTTTCCGACTGTACGACATGTAACCTATAAGTGTACTACCATTCTAACTAGACATAGGTATGCACAACATTTCATTAACTAAAAATGTTTAAAAACATCTAATTATTTCTAAAAGACTCAAAAAATGTAAAAGGAAGAACACGTTTACAGGCTCCAGCTCTAAAAAAGTGTCTGTTTTTTCAGTCCAAACCACTATAAGCATTAGAAAGACATTCATGCCCAAATTATTGAAAGGGAATTTCAATTCTGTATGTGAGTTCCAAACTGAGCTTGTTATTAAAAAAAGGCGAATATTATCCAGCACCTGATGAGCCAAAATCAGTCAATTGTTTATGTGTGCAGGCTGGTAGATGCAACATTTTCGTTGCTTGCTTCCGCAGTAGACGGCCACTGTAACACCTCGCAGAGTATGTCAATTGAGCACAGACGATGTTCCACGCCGTCCACAGCCAGTGCTGGGGCAGACTGTGTGCCGTCCAATGCCTGGGTGTCAGCCGGTATTCCTACCAACAGGTGCAGGTACAACCTGTGATGGCTCAAGGAATACCGCCAACAACATTGGAATGCGCCGAGTACACTGCAGAACATGGGCCATTATCTAATCATGTAGAGCATTCACGTCTGGTTGCGCACATGATGGGAGTGTCAAACAAAGGTCTAACATTCATTCTTCTCCGCAAAACAGGCATCGAAGTACTGAAAAACTGCAGTCCATCCAAACTGGTCCAAATGACAAGAACCAAGATTCACTTAGTTCTTTTAGGAGAGGCGTGTCTAGATGTTGTACCATTCGGTCACGATATCTGCGCTCCAGAAGCACTTTTTTCATCTCCTTGGTGAATAGGATGTCCATTGCCTAGTAGATAGAAAATAATGAGGATACCTGCTAGTAGAAACAAGATCAGTGAAAGTCCTCAAAAGATGCTTCCGAATAAGGAGTATATGAAGTTTGGTATAACTCCAAGTACCATCTGAAAGGTGCTTAGAAGTCCAGCACCAATGGTCTTAAATTGGTGGACAATGCCAGTCATATCAGACATGTTAAAGATTCGATTTACAATTTCTACAAAATGGAATGGGCAGTTTGTATGGATAAGCTCCTGTATCTCAGCTGAAGACCTTGCGATCTCGTGATCAAAAGTCTCTCAGGAGGTGGTTAAGGGTACAGACTTCTGTAAAAGCATGGCTTTCGTTCTGCCTAGAGTATCAAACTGTATAAAAGAAACATTCAGCGAAGGCTATAACGGTGCCTCTCAGACTGTATGTGTTGGTGGAAACAATACTTGTATACAGCAAGTAACCATGGAGAGCATGGTTACCAGATATACGATGCCCAGGAGATTTCCGCAGCAGCCTTGACTGTTCAGCATCAAGTAACTCCCATTTGAAGTAGCCTGAAGGCTGGTGTAATCCCAGCAGCTAGGGCACGCCTTAGTTGACAGGACAAGTTTGCTACAGAACGATCACAAGCCCCATGCAGCTTAATATCCAGATATGTAAGCGATCCACTTAAAGTGTTCACAGTTTGTACCACTGAGAAACATTTAGCGATCCCCACTCCGGCTTCAAAATCTGTATAGTAATTCCCAAGATTTCTTAATGTATTCCTTATCCAATTTTTCATATTTGCCTGCCTATTTTTGTTCTTGGCAATATTGAAACTGAAAAGTAGTGAAGGGTATTTATTTGGCCATGGATTAGCCATTGTGTGGAAGGTGACTCTGCCACTGTAAATAGTATTCTATCAAGTTTTTCGATATGCATCATTGTATATTTTTCTCCCCTTTGTGCCATTTATATCTGTTTATCTGTTATATTGCATTCAGAAAACAGAGACGTACTGTTGATCAAACTCCAAGGCACATTGCCTAAACGCAAAGATTGCAGCGTCCAGCACAACATAATAGAACGTAACTGAGATTGCCTGTGTTGTAATATGGCCAAATCTTGTTCCAGTATGTCTATCGTAGAAGATACAATGTTGCTTAAGTAATATATTCTGGAGGTCAATGTTGTTAACCTGTTGTCTACCACTAATTGAGATTTCTCTAAGTTAATACGGTCTATTTCCCATATTCTCTGTGTCCTCTTGTTGGGATATTTTCCAATTTGCATTGTAAGCAGCATACATGCCAGCATACATGAAACGTTTCTGACGTGGCTTCCTGGGACCTAATAAAAAATCCCTAAGATTCATGTCTTATGTGAGTAAGGATAAGTGCTGTTTCACCATTGTGAGTGTTGAGGTTTCTAGCCAATCAAGGCACAACTTCCCAACACTGTAAAATGTCACTACCCCTGGATGTTCTCTCTGTACATAGCATTGATCTGGCCTATGGATACTGAACTCCTCGGTTCTACCCAAGAATCTAGATTGACAGCTCTTAGTGTCTGTGGGCCAAATCAACCATTTTTCCTAAACGGGGTCTGATCTATTGTATTGTATGATGTCATCTAATGTAACCCCTTCTTGTGATGTTTCATTGCCCTCGGTCATTGATGGTGTTGGCAGCTGAGGTGTGTTCAAGTCTTTGTTCTTGGCTAGTCCAGGGCAAGACGTCTGTTCCACTGTCTCATTCACAAACATGATTTGTTGAGGGATAAGGCATGCTCTAAATAAAGCTTCTGTTCCCTGCACTTGCAATTCTCTAGTACCCAGACCGATTTTAAGTCTATGGTGTCTTTCTATAAGTCGTATCCTTGTTTAGACAACTGGGCAATAAAGGATGCAAAGTAAATATGTTTGGTGTTTGTTAACATATTTTTCTGTGCTGATGTTGGTGCAACCTTATAATAATATGAGGCTGGGTCAGATATATTGAACCCTGAAAAATATGCAAATGTTCTTGAACTGCCTTTTGGCAGTGTTGGACATTGTTCCCATTGATGGTATGCAAACACATGTTTAGGATTAGTTAACTGCAGGACAGGACATTTACAGAACATAACTCCTTATACAGAAACCCTCTTGAGTTGGAAGTATCACCGAGAATAAGAGATCCCAAGACACGGATAACAGCCCTGAAGAAGTTGTGGGGTAATCCCATGTGACAGCAACAAAACAAGTGTTAGCTAAGAAACTAACCAAATGAAGTACAGAACACACTTCGCTCACAGATGAAACTGAATAACTGATCTTGACAAGAATATGAGACGTGCCAGATTTGTAACACATTGTTACCATTCATGCTTGTAATTTAAAAACGTGTTTAGAGGATTTGTTTGCTATATAGTTAGGTGGTCCTTTGACCAAGTGTTTAGGGATTTGGTGGGTTTTTTCCTACCTAATGCACAGTACCAGATTATGTTACAACTAATTGATATACTTGATATTACCTGAGAGCGCCATTCATCTATTGCTCACCACCAGTTCTGTTGTTTAGGTACCGAGATGAGTACCGCAATGCTACACTCAAACTTCCCATCGCCTCCTTGTGAGCCCTAGAGCTAAATGCAAGGCCTTGGTCAGAATATAATGTGCCAATTGTGTATGTCCCTATGAAGAATCGCAAATGTTTTATAAGAGTTTGAGCATCAGCCAATCGCTGGGGCCACACCCATAGGAATCTCGAGCAGGAATCCACTGCTACCATTATATACCTTTTAGCCCTATCTCTTTTCAAGGGTCCGCAGTGGTCTAGGTAGACACACGCTAGTGGTTTGTCAGCTATTAACAACAGTGTCTGCACTGGACGTGTTACGGTGGAACCTTTCATCTGCTGGCAGATGTCGCATTTCAAAGTGTAGTCTTTAGTCTGCTTTCTTAAACCAGGTCATCAATAGCGCTGTTTCAATAAAGAAATAGTTGCCGTAACTCCAGCAGAACCTATCCCTTCGTGTGCTTTTTGGATTAAACCTAACCTACGATCCATGTTTGGAACTACTCTATCCCTCACTTCAGGAATCTGAGCAAATACAATGTTATTGGCATCTAACTTGTAGGAGTACTTGATTAGAAATCTTTTTGGTACTGCACCTTTGTTTTTGTGTGAAGCAATAACAGCCAAACCCAAAGCTATTGAAGCTAACCTGGTCGATGGTGGCTGATTACCCAGAAATTGGTCCCAGGATGCTTGTTTCCGGTCCAAGGAAGACATTGCTTGGCAGTTCAGGCTGGACTGTTCCCATGAGGCACAGGGTCAGACTGATTTGCATATATGGAAACTGTCTGAACTGGGGAGGCGGAGTGAGCTAAATATTGATGATGGATTAAACCCAGATCAGTTGACTTGGGGAGAGTTCTTAAAATGTTCAACGCTCTGTCCATCATCCCCTTTGGTTTTGCTTTCTTTGCCCTAAGTTGGCAGGGTATGCCCAGACGTGGGTCCCTTGCTCACTTTGCCACTGGAATCAAGCTAGCCTGGCTGATGACGGCTGATTTGCAGGAAACCGGCTGCAGGATGCTTGTTTCCAGTCCAGGGAAGACATGGCTTGGCAGTTCGGGCTGGACTGTTCCCATAAGGCACAGGGTCAGACTGATTTGCATATGGCCATGTCTGAACTTGGGTGGCGTAATGAGCTAAAGAATGATGATGGATTAAACCCAGATTGACTGGGGGTGAGTGCTTGCAATGTTCAACCCTTTGGTCAAGCAATAACAACCACCATAGTCTCACCGTCTATTTTTGTTTTAGAACGAGTGATTGCAGCTACGGAAACCATATAAACAGCCCCCTTTGCGGCTTCATCAGTCAATGAATTCCCTTCAACATGAATGCCATCATGCTGATGGCTTAGTGTGTGTATCACTTGAATCCTTGGATTTAAACTCCACTACCTATTCCCATAACATTTTATGCATAGTAATGCCACCTTTAGCATCTATGAACCAATTTTAAACCCAGTATTGCAAGTATTTGTTAGAACCGGCTGTCTCTAGTTGGCAGAGGTATGCACTTCTGGCAAATAGGGACACACCTTTTCTAGTCAGGGCAAGGGGATCACACCCTTCGATAACCCCTGCTCACCCCCTTGGTGGCTTGGCTGAGCAGACAGGCTTATCTCAGAGGCTGTGTGTTAAGCAGTTATGACCACATACAGTAATAAAGTGAATACACTACAAATGGACACGACACAGTAGTATTATAAAAATAAGTATTTTTATATAAGGCTTAGCACAAGACCAAATAACGACAAAAAATGTACACAATCGTAATAAATACTCTAGGAAGGAAAAAGGGATAGTTCAAAGGTAGGTTCTTCTTTAGCACAAAAGTCTTTAGTATCAAAGCAAATCTTCTTCTTGGCAATACAGTCCTTAGCAACAGGGTAACCCACACGGGGGCTACACAACGTCGAGGCAAAGTTAATCCACAGGTTCGGCGTCGACCGCGAAGAGCGCTACGTCGAGCCCGGAGTCACACGGACCCCCAACAACACAGTACCTTTAGGAAAATGAAGCACACGATGATCAGCGGCGTCGAGCAATCCGGCGTCGCGTCTTCGGTGTCGATCAGGCCTCAGCAGGCGTCGTTGTTGATGATGCAGTTGCACAGAGTGAGCAGCTCTCACGGCGTCGAGAGGGCACGAGGGCGATGCGATCAGCAGCGGTGCAGACATGAGGTCCCTTGGAGCTAGAGCCGTACTCCCACTCACTGGCGTTGCTGCTGGCGTCGGTCGGGCCCGGCGGCCGGTCGTCGAGGAAGCGAGACACTGGGGCCGTTACCCACTACGTCGAGCTGGATTCGGCGACGTCCGTCGGCGTCGAGATTGCTGGTTCTTTCAGAGGTGCTGGATTCTCAGGTTCCAGCAAATAGCACTTTAAGCAGATGAAGTCCTTTAGCCCTGTGACTTCAGCAGGAGACTGGCACTCTTCCAGTCCTTGGAGATTTTCTTAGCAAGCGTGAGAGTACACACACAGTTCCTCTCTCCTGGTTCATTGGCAAAAATAAAGAAGCACTGCAGGATTCCCCCCAGCAAACAGCACACTGGCAGAAGGGGTAGGCAAGTCCTTAGATCAGCAGGCCTCTTGTCCTTGGTTACAGGGTTCCTTGTCAGAAGTGATCTAAATTCTTGGTTCAGGGGTCCTTCTCTAATACCCCTTTCTGGCTTTGATCCCTTTGTCCATGCAGGGGAATTTCCCAACATCCTGGGTCTGTTGTGGGCGGAGCCAGGCAAAAGCACCTGGCCTATTCACTGAGCAGGGCTGGGTCCTCAGATGCCCAGCAGGAGGTGGAGCCAGCATTGACACTAGCAGGAGCAGAGCTATCGGCCTCCTGGCAGGAGGTGGGGCTAGGATCGTCCATGGCAGGCACAGAGCCATCAGCCGCTTGGCAGGAGGTGGAGCCAGCATTGTATCAGGCAGGGCAGGCTATCAGCAACTACTCTCCCCCTACTCTCAACGCAAATGTCCCACTCATCCCACACTGACTCATCCAGACCTGTGGAGCCACCCAGCTCCTGTCACACACACGCAAGACCAGCAGAAACCAGATATGGTTAGACAAGAAAATAGACACTTTCTAAAAGTGCTATTTTCGGACCCAGAGTCCAAAAACCATCCACACCAGCGGATGCGTAATTAAACCCCGAGTTCAGGGATACCAAACTCGACATTGCACCATGCTCCCCGAGCCAGCAAGGATCATAGCATTAATAATCCCGGTGGCCCATTCTAATCAATGGAGAGCAGGTTACCTTGCAATAGTGAAGAACGAAGATGGCGGTAATTCACTATTAGGACATGCCAACCTGGTCAGGCGTGTCCTACCTTATACTCACAATGCACCCTGCCCGTGGGCCTACCATAGGGGTGACTAACATGAAGTCAAGGGAAGGTTTGAGGGGCTGGCAAGTAGGTATACTTGCGCAGCCTGCGTGACAGCACTAGGCTGCATGTGGGTCTCGCAATGACCGACCCGTAGACATTCTTTTACGAGGCCGCTCCTGTGGGTGGCACAACACGTGCTGCAAGCCCACGAGCGGCATTTGTATTTACAAGCCCCGGCACTCCTGGTGCACTAGACTAGGGACTGACAGTAAACCAAATAAGCCAAACCTGGATACAATAGATACATCAATTTAACATAGGGAGCACTTGCGCTGTGGCACGGATCAGCCGTGGCACAGCGCCCAAAGCATATACCAGCAAAACATCGAAAAACAGTGGAGGCAAAACAGAAAAAATGGAGGAGAGACTCAAGCCAATGATGTCAGGTCTAACAGTATTCATTATATGACTGCACACAGTAAAAAGGAATCACACACAATTAGTGTGGGGAATTCTCGATCCATATTTACAAGTGCCAGTATCAGTGCTTTTCATTCTGCCAATTGTGTTGTGCAGTTTCCTAGAGATTGCGTTTTAGTGCAACTTGGATGCAACTTGTCATCCCGCATTCGACCTTTAACAAGTGCACATGCCACGCTATATTGTTGCTTACTTCCTGTTGCCGGTTGAGCAGATCAGTCAGTGTAAATAATATATTCATACTGATCCAGAGGCATTATTCATGAGGTAGAGGATATTCTTCTTCGTATTGCAGGAATGTTTGTGTCTTTAAATTTAAGTCGTACCTATATTCTACATCTGATGCAGTCAGAGAATTAGCCCATTATATCCATCTCAGATGTAAAGCTTTAGCGTTAGGGATGCATGCCTTTGTTGTAGCCTCTAAGGCTGGAACCAGAGTCACTAGTATTATTTGTTTCCCTTGAGCCAGTGTTCTTTCTCTTACTACAGCAGTCTATACTGCTGTCAGAATCTTTTCAGTAGATGCAAGCGCATCTATGCATTTGAGTACAAATGTGATTTGTATGCAAATGGTACTGTTTCACCTTAATTTTATGTGAGATAGGTGTACCCAGATTGACCAGCAATTATTTGGCTTACCAGGTTGTGCACATTTACGTGTGTCTGCCAGTGTGGTTGCGTAGGTTTAGGTGTATCTGTAAGTGTTTGGAAGCTTTCATGTCAGCTTGTAAGGTACATAGTGTATCTGTATGTTCCTGTGTCCAATTTCTTGCTGAGAAATCAGGTTTAATTAAGTTGTAGAAAAGTTTAACTCTTTCTGAGTAATCTAAAATGTATGTTCTGTCAAAATCTTGGAATCCCAGTATTGATTGTAGATTTTTTAATGATTTTAGGAGGTTGGAGTAGCGCACATTTTTCAAAACAATTGGTTGCCAGGGTTTTTCCTTTACTTTAAAGTTTATATCCTAAAAACATGACACTGAGGTGGACAATTTTTCATTTTTTAAAGTTAAATTTGTCACCCTCAGATGCAAATCCCAAAATAATGGTAATCACCCGGTTCAAGTGTTCATCTAGGTCATCGTATGTCAGATAAATATCATCAACATGGGACAATACTCTTCATCCAATTTTTTTAGTAACTCTTTTACTCTGGCAAAGACAACCCCAGACTGTTCTTATACCACTGGAGGTGTTGACAAAATTGACAATGGGACCCTAGCGCTAAGAATGCTGTTAAATACCTGCTTTCAGGTGCTATATTTTGGCAGAAAAATCCATTTTAGATATCAAGTGTTGTTCTGTATTTTTACGCACAATGTTGTTCATTAATGCAGCTCTTTGTGCATTTTGAACTGCAATTGTCTTAGTGCAATTGTTTAAATGTCTGTATTCTTAAACTAGGCGATATGTATTGTTGGGTTTCCTGACTGGAAACAAAGGATTGTTCATTTGAGAGGTGCATGTTTCAATCACCCCTTGGTATTCAAGTTGATCTAGGATCTCCCTGACCTGTTTTCTAGCTTCTTGTTCATTTGGATACTGCCTCTGTGCAGTCGGAGTATTTTTTAAAGGAATTATGTGGTGGGTTGAATTCTCATCTCATCCAACAGGGTTTTTGTATAATGCTGAAGCATGGGCCACCACCCACTCCCATGCATATGTGTGTTGCAAAAGCCTGGGAATATGGCCTGGGAATGCAGGTAGAATTACAGTTTCTCCTTTAGGGCAATCAACGACGAATGCTGGAGGCCAATCTTGTTCAGCTAACAAAATTTCATTGCCAAACGTAGGGTTCTCCCGAAAGAGACCTCTAACTTTTCTACACTTGCCCCACTCCATTTAGAGTGGTTTTTGATATACTTTATGTGGGACACTCACCCTAGTGCCAGGTGTTTCTACCGTGATATAATCATTCAAGTCTGCTGTCACCAGAAATTCCATCAGGTTCTGGTGAGCTATTGTTACTTCTGCTGGACTTGTCTAGCATTGTTTGAGCCCATTCCCTGTTCGGTAGTCGAGTCCGCCGAATTCCGGGCATGTGTCAGATCTTTAGACCTGCAACCTTCTTCTTTTTGAACTGTGGCTTTTGCTTTGGCATTTGTTCTTTTTTAGAAGTGTATTCATGAGTGTGCTGCTTGTCTATGGACTTTGTATGCTCTTCTTGTCTTTCTGACCGTCATTCCCTCTCAGAGTTTTTTGATGAATCCTGAAAGGAATAAGAGGAACGTGTATCAGTATCCTGATACCTGTCAGGTTTCCAAATATTATCCCTATTCCTGAGATTATACCTCTTTTCAGAGATCTACCTCGGGATTGAGATCTGTTTCCCTTAAATGTTTGTTGTTTTTTATTGTCCCACTTCTTTTTAGAAGAAGCAGGTGTCTGCTTGGTACTGTCCTTTTCAGAACTGCCCATTAGTTGTGGCTTTAATGCTTTCCCACCCAAACTGTCTCTGCCTAACTCTGCATAAGCAGTTTAAATTATTTTTGGTCGTTCGTGACTGACGCTGCCTCCCCTTTAATATTAGCTAAAATTATGGCTGAAACAAGGGCATAGTTACCTAGTAACTTCATCCGTAAGTTCAGAGCAGGCTCTGCTCCATACTCATTCTGTGTTTGTCTTAAAACATCGGGTATCACCACTGATAACGGAATACCATGAGTTCTGGTATAAATGGCAGAAAAGACTGTACCCCAAGTGGTACAATCGTCTACTTGTGGTGTTATCCCCATGGGCAAGCAGATTGTTAGCATTCTGTGTTTTTCATACAGGGTAGTATTTGGGAATACTGCCTCTATCTGCGTTGTTTTTTGAGCTACCCAGAATGGCTTTTGATCGTGTGTTGTGGGCATTTTGCCCAGTAAATTACTATGGGGTAACCCAGTATCCCTCGGAACCTGGGCAATGCTATATTGTTTAAAAAGTGGTTCTGTTCGGTAAAAAAACTGATTGCTTCAAGCTTTCCAAATTGGTTCTCCAAGTGATTTGTCGAGTAGCAATCTTAATCAATCCATACAAAACAAATGCAAATCCAAACCAAAAAATTGGGTATAAACAAATTATTTTATGAATTTCAAATGCATTCATAAGAACCCTGTCTCCACATTCACATAACAATTCCGTTATTTTCTTAAATTGTTGCATCAAATTGTGGTGATAGTGATATTAAGTGCGCAGTGATATATTGTGTAACAGTGTTATCGAAATAGTGACTTTTATACAAGTGAGGGGGGGTTAAGAACAGGATGTTGGCCAAAACAATATTTTAGTCGTTGTAGTTATTCCAATGTGCCACTCCAGTTTGCGGGTTCAATGGAACACTCTCTGTTGGTCCTGAGGCTTGTGCTGTCGACGTTTTGACCCTAATAACACCTGATTCGTGGGTCAAGGCAGGTCTTCTTCAGGACTGGGGGGTGGGAAAAATGTGATGAGTTAATTAATATTGTATGAGGTATGGATTTGCACTGTAAGCTAATCAAATTAGTGAGTGGTGGTTCATGATTACAGACTCACCTCTGGGGACCCGGAGGGGGCACACCCAGGCGTGACTTGTAAGGAATCCTGAAGTCGATACGCTGTGACTCCAGTGGGGATTGTACCTCTGAAAATATATGGTTGTTCCAATCAGTAACCTATTTTAGTCTTTCAATTTAGAAGTGGCTCAAAGCATTGATTAGATATAACACTCACCCCACTTCCAGGGTAAGTAAGACCAGTTGGTCACATTATCCCTTCTAGTAATCTTCCTTGGCACAGTTCGTTGCGAGGTTTTCAAAAAGGGGGAAAACCATCAATTAGTTCACCCGGTCCGTTACACGCCGTTGTGTATCTGAGCTTGTTGCGCTATGCATCGGAGCCAGGGGACAAGCATGCGAATTTTGCCGCCTATAAAAAAGCCTCATTTTGCACTAGTTCCAAATGTATGCACAAGCGTTCTAAGCTGACTGAGCACGGGGGCACTACTCATGGTTAGGTCATGTGCCGTTTACGCGCCTATTCTTAATTTGGAATAGAGAATGGGAATTGGGAAACACATTTTGCCCATCACTGCATGTAATGTTTGTGGTATAATTGTAGTTGCTGTACCCAGAGAGTGAGTTCCATTTTTTGTAATTATCACTGGTTGGACTGTGAATGTCCTCATGATGATTTTTGTCATGTTTCTATAGATTTTAATTAAATCTTTACATTGTATGAGTAAGTCTCCTGGTGGCATTGTTTCAATATCAGGATGTGGTGTGTAGGCCTCTAATATCGGCCATGTTGCCCCTTCCCCTCCTAGTGGGCCTAATCTTACTCTTACTCTTATATGGGGTAGGGCGCCTTTAACCCAGTATAATTGTTCCTGTACGTGAGTGGAACCACCTTTTCCTTGAACTGGCAGTATTCCGCAGCTGCATCTCCTTCTGTGTAAGAGTGAAATGTCAGTGTTCTTGCATATGCTGCTGGGAATGTAACACACAAATAAAATACCTCCGTTTTGTTAGATTTGTGTGCCTTAATCATGAAAACTACTAAGCCACCCCTGGCTGATAAACCATTTTCTAACTGTTTCAGGGTGACTGTATATCTGGATTTTTCTGCAACTGGAATTGCCTTTCCATCTTCTCATCTGGCTGAGAGGTGTAGATTTACTATTACGTCACCTCCTGTCCCAGTCATTTTGTAAAGAAGAGGTTTGTTAAAGGGAACTAAGATAAGGTTTTAATGCATAATTTTAGGAACACTGTGTCCTTCAAGCTTGATTAACCAACAGCTAATCAATAGGATTTTTCGCCTCCTCAGCTGTGGTGGACTTTTGTGCCCACCCACTCCAGACGTCTCTGGTGTTTTGTGAGTAGGGGTTTCTGAGAATAGCAGGACTGAAATACTCAGATTCTACTGTTAAATAAGTACCCAACCAACGTTGGCGGCGCCATGTCGTGTAGTTCCTATATATCCTATACAGGATCTGCGCATTCGGATAACATAAACTGTGGGTTTGGTGGCAGATGGTTCAGAGCACCCCCACCTAATATGTTAGCCTGTTTTGCATTAGCTAGCTCACAGTGCCACTAGAATCTCCTCTTACAGGGGAGAGAATAGTTTCTGGCAACATCAGAACATGAAAAACCTGATCCATCAGAAACGTGGAAACAATATACTACTTTACGGTCAGTCACCCGTGCTCACTTAGTTTGTCTCAGAGATACACAGAATAAACAGTCTGGGCGTTTTAATAAGGATTTATTGAACAGTTGTTATTCTAGTGTAGAATAGATTTGCTGTAATAACCATTAGACAGTAGCAGAGATTTATGATCAGCAGTACTACGAAAGTAAAGGGATGGTACAGTTCTAACATTTTGCAGTAATCATGACTAAATACAAGTACATAAAACACCTGAGAAGAAAGTGCGTACTCCTATGATGTCTCCCCAACTAGATGTACCTAGCATCTGTGTAGGTCTTATGCCAAGAATCCCTCTAAGGTCTAGTCAACCCCATTGCCTGAGAAAGGAGATAATATGGGACCCCGTCCTGGTATCGAGTTGGACACCCCCCGAGGGATGTCAGACCACTGCGAGCTGGAGTATCTGCATGCAAGACCCTCAGCGTCTCTGGTCAGTGTGTCAGCCAAGAGGTCACGGTGTCCTCTGTCTGCCTAAGCAAGACATGATGTATATATACCCACAGGTCTCCCTAGGGGTCCTACCTTGCTGTATTACTATGTCGGCCTAAAGGATGACGTCAGGCTTGAACTTTATACATAGATATTATACAGGAGATGTTCATCCTGCTTTCAGTCCTGCAGTGTCATATCTAGGTAAAAGGTCAGTCCCTATGCACCGGTATGTTAGTAATGTAAGAACGGATATAGGTGAAAGGTTGCAGTATTACCTGCGCCTATATAGTGTACCTATATGGAATATAACAATATGTTAAGTATTTATGATTTATGTGACAATATTTTGATGCTTTTTTTTTTAAAATCGTACACTTACTTTGGTCTGTAGATGGCAGTGTTCAATTTGAGAAACATCAATAGTTTCCTGCTGCTCGTGCTGCGAATGGTCACCTTGAACGTCAGTTAACCGCTGATCACAAAATGGTGGTCAGATTCTTTTATACGTATTCTTTTATACGTTTTTTGAGTGTAAACAATAATTTAAAAGAAAATATGTATCGGAACCCCGTTGCAATTGCCGAACAGGACAGGCTGCATTCGTGGCTGCATTCGTGGCGCGCTGTGCCGCACTGGAGGGGAGTGAACTCCTGTGCAGGACACAGGAAAAACTGTCCCAGGCACAATTCCAGGCAGCCTGAGCTGCACGAGCTTTCGACGCTTGTGTGTCGTGCTCCAAGCTACCCCAGGCTACCCCTCCCGGCATCCTGAGGCAGACCACACCGCAACTCCGCCCCGCTCTGCAACATACAGCATCAAGGAGTGAGAGAGAGGAGAGGCGGCAAGGAGCGGTGAGTCGGGTGACGGGTGCTGGGAGCGGCGAGCAGGAGCGGGTGCGGGTCGGGCGGGGGGGGGCGGGCTGCCAGCTCCTGCCCGAGCCCCTGAGGCCCTGAAGCCATACCCTGCCAGCACTTTAGACTCGAGGGTCTTTGGCCAAAAGGGTGAGGCGAAGGCAGCGGAAGAAGTATCAGCGAGCAGCACCCCTGCAGGAAACCAAACACGACAGAGTTACTGGGGGACCAAACGCACTACTTCAATTCTAAGCTCCAAATTAAGCATTTTAAATTAAGCATTTTTTAAACTACAAGCGACTATACAAGCACCAGCACTTAGCAGGCAACAGCAAAACCACGGTGGGCTGCCTGATAAAAACTGTTAAAACAGCTACAACATTATAGCTTGAGATCTTGTGTCCTGAGGCCCCAATAGAGGGATTCAAGTAGGCACCTTATATGTTGAAGGGACTGATTGTAAGTGACTAGACACGACAGAGAAAGCCACCACATTGCCAGACATTACCAGACACTACAACACTCCAGCGCAGTCCCTCCCTGACGGCAGCTGCCCCAATCCCGTGTCGTGTGTCGTGCTCCAAGCCACCCCTCAGTACCTTACGCCACACCTAGCGTAAGGGTTGGCAGCCGAAAAGGTGACACGGTGGGGGAGTTGTCACGTAGCAGGATGCAGAAGGAGCAGACAGGCTCGGGAGGAGGCGCCGGAAGTTGTGAGTGAGGCGAGAGTCCTGAGGAGAGGCGCGGTGAAGTGAAGAGATAAGAACACCCTGGCAGCGGGGGGGACAGCCGTAATAGTGGAAGCCACAAAGAACAGCACCGGGGTCAGAACAAGTCACCGGGATCAGTCTTTTCACCAATCGGAGAAGATATGCGGTCAGGAAAAGTTTGCCAAGCCCTCATTTATAAAAACTAGAAAAGAGCGACAAAACAGGATCAAACAAAAGCGGCTAATAAATCTGGAAACAAGAGCAAGCTAAAAGAGGATTCCAACCCACAAGAGAAGAGTGTGATCCTTTCTATAGCTACAGAGCCATTTAAGTTCAGTGGGAAAAACCTAAAGCACAAATTCCAATTTCTAAAAGACCCGATGGCGGCAATATATGCAAACACAGAAGAGGCTCAAAGCCTACAAACTCCCATAAAACCGAGACACACGATAACACCAAAAACATCCGGAGACAAATGCCTAGAAGCAACGTTGAGACAACCAGAAGAGTGTCAACAAAAAAGAAGGGAGAGCACCAGAAGAAAAGGATGAAAGACCGGTTTGAGAGAAATCCACTTTAAAAAAATGGCTTCTAAAGATGACAGCACAAATACATGTCCCGGCACCCAAACAAACATCTCCACCAACATCCCAACATACAGCCATTCATGAAAGAAGCAAGGAAGAAACAACCGTACAAAGGTATATGTTAAGGGAACAAAGTGAAGGCGGAGATCAAGTTATACAAAAAGAAAACATTCAAAAGATAAACTGGTCAAGATCTTTTTCAATAACAGAGGAAGAAGACCTCATAAAGATGCTGGAATTTAAGACCCAAAAGGGTATTAAATTTCCAATCGTACAAACTGGATGTCCAGGTAGATTTAATGATCCTGATAGGTACCCACATTGCAGGAATCAATAACAAGCTGGATAAAATCGCAGATCAAATAACTAATGGAACAAACAAAGACAGACAAAATAAAAACAAAGTTTTGGATCAAAGCTGCGGGTGCGGCAAAATAATAGATAAACTGTCATGTCTACCAGAAATTTTGACAGAGATCCTACGTGCAGCACAAGCAAGTAAACAAACAGAAGAAACATCGTGTTTAGAAAATAAAGGTAAAATTATAATGATCGAAAAACAAAGAAGTATGAGGCAAAGCACGGAATCTGCAGAATACTCCATGGAAGGTGAGGTAAATATAACAAATGAGAAGGGCAATAGGCACGGCGAAAACAATACATCTGCTGCTCCAAGTGTACTGGAAAATCAAACCAAAAGACAACGCAAACGAGCACGGAAAGCCAGGAAGAAGGCCAACTCCAAAACCAAGCAGGGAAAAAAACAAAATGATGCCATTTTTGCACAAAACGCTAACAACAGTGCACAAGAGCAAGCAGTCGATGGACTAACAACACAGCAAAACATCGAAGAAACAAACACACCAGTCAATTTGAGGATGGCAAAACATTCATGCAAAGCAACCAGTGTGTACCAGACCCTGCTGACAGCAAAGTAATAAAAGGGTGGAAAGCAATCGAAAAAACAAAAACAAAAACAAAAACTAACACAGAGGTGGAGACGGAAAAAGTGATAAGAAGGGAAAAAAACAAACAAACAACAAGACTACAAGAAATAGAAGACACGTCTCAGAAAGCAGCATCTGAAGCAAAAAGCGACGATGGCTCAAAAACAAAGTATCAGGAGGCAATGACCAAATGGATAACCAATGAAGATAAAACAAATTGGTCAAAAACTGAAAAAAGTCCAGGACTGTACATAGAAAGAGTCACAAGTACAGACTGCCATCTATCAATTACCCTGGACAAAAATGGCAGGGCATGTAAAACATTATCGGAGAAAAAACAAATGGAAAAGACTAGGACAGTAAAAACACTCAGCATAAAGGAGGATAATAGAAGTCAAAATGAAGAAGAAGCCACAACGCCGAAATCAAGCTCAAAGGGACTGCCCTCCATCGAATGCACGATCTACGCTAAGGCGGGGGAAAGGACAAGGGAAAAAAGGGAACCAAATGGAAATCAGGTTCCCCAACAAAACCCAGCAGAAACAGGCCGTAAACTAATCTTTAAGCCCGAATATCAAACGAAGGGAAAAAACGACATACTAAATAGTGGTAATATAATGAGATTATTCAGAGAAATCCCAAAATTAAGGGAAATTCCATCGTCCGATCTTCTGGCACCAGAATTTGTCCAAACAAACATGGAGATGGATTCAGAAGTAAGTAGAACAACATGGGCATCGATTGAGACAACGGAACTGATCTTCTCCACCAGGGAGACCTTTGCAACCTGGGGCATAATATTATCATATCCACCGTTAATCAAATACCCATATCCGCTAATAAATGACGAGGCAGCCAGGTTTCCGAAAATAAAGGGAAATTCTCTTATGGTACTAAAAGGAGCCAGAAGTACATCACCAAATCAAGAGACATGCAGGGGAGCCGGCGTGCAAAACATTACGGATAGGAAAACAGCCACCCAGTCGGAAGGAAATCAAGACTGGTCCTGGTTAGCCCTCACCTTGAACTCACATCGATCCTGAAGAATACAGCACAGCAAGGGGGGAACAAAACAATAAGGCTGTAATTCAAAATGAGAAAAAGACCATGATCTGCTCCTGGAACGTTCACGGTTTTAACGAAATGCAACAAGATGAAGAAACCCTCACCTATTTAAGTAACGTTAAAGTAATATTGCTACAAGAAACTTGGAACACTTCTCCAAAGCATTTGGAAGGCTACGAAGAATTCCACATAATGGCGGAAAAAAACTCCAAGTATGGGCATCCAAGAAGGGGGTTGTCCACATATATTGCAATAGAAAATGACAGGAAAACGGAGGAAATGGATTCCGGAGAAAACTGGATCCAAATAGTAAAAGTGGAAGAAAATCTCCCCGCACAAGGAGAAGGCGGGGGAGAAAAACTAATAATTCTCAACATATATATTCATCCGGCAAAGAACAAAAAAGAGGAGAAACTGTCATCCTTAATAGACTTAATAAAAACACTACAAGTCACACATCAATATCACGACATGATTATATCAGGGGATTTCAACTATAACCTGACAGGAGGAAAGATGACTAAGAATAAGAATAAAAACCAAAATATACGAAACAAGCTGAAAAAACTAGGCCTAGTCATCCTAAATGGAAACATGAAGGGAGATCAACCGGCCGGTATTACCTTTTCCTGTGGAAAAAAACAATCAATTATTGATTATACGATAATTAGTAAAGAGCTAACGCCCAAGGTAGACAATTTCTACATCTCAACACGACCTGAGAGCGATCATTTCCCTCAGGAGACAGTATTATACTTCAACATTAAGCAAAAGGAGTATGTAGCATCACTAGCAGCATGGCCTGAAATATATAATTTACAGAAGCTTAAATGGAGAGGAAACATCATGGAAGACATAATGAACATGGTGAACGAACACATAGAGAATGCTGAGGAGTCAGCAGGACAATTATTAAATAACTGGGTAAACCTATGTGAAACACTCCTGGACAAATTTCCGGCAAAACCAATAAGTAAAGGTAATCACGGGGCTGTTAAAGAGCCATAGTACACAACACAGCTGAGAAACACAAAAAGAAATATTGCCAAAGTGGTAAGACAAAAAGCGCAAGCAATCAAAATGGGGAAAAAAACAGACAGCGGATCGATTCAAAAAATGAGAAAAGACTATAAGGTGGAATGTAGAGTGGAAAAAAGGAAATACAGAGAAAAGTTTTAGGAAGATCTGCTGTGGGCAAGTAAATTACCAAACAGTAAAGAATTCTGGGGCAAAATCAATAAATTAATGAAAGGATTCGGAAAGCAATATAACATTGGAATAAGTGAAAACACTTGGTTAGAATACATTGATAAATTGTACAACCCCAAACTAGGAACAGAAAATGCGGATGCAGCAAGGTCACTGAATGTAAAGGAAAAAGAAACGTACCCCGAGACAACCAGCACTACTATCGAAAGTGGAAAAATCCAGTTTAGCTGGGAAGCAGATGATCAAACTTTGACAACCGTTAAACGCATAAAAACATTGATAAAAAATCTGAAAGCGGAAGTAGCAGCAGGCCCAAACGGGCTACCCAATGCCCTGTTCAAACGAGACCCGGACGTTTGGGCAAAATATCTAACCCCTCTTTTTAACCAGGTTTTCAGAGATAACAAGATCCCACAGTCCTGGAGCGGTAACCTGTTCCACCCAATTTATAAGAGCGGCACCAGAACAGAACCCGGGAATTACAGGTTGATTGCCCTGATCGACGTAGAGGCCAAACTCTATGCCTCATGTATCCTGGAACATCTACATGAGTGGACAGAGGAAAACAACATCATCCTAAAATTTCAAACAGGCTTCAGACGGGGTATGGGCACCATTACTAACCTAACAGCCTTGACAATTCTTACGGAAAAAGCTGAAAGGAAAAAGGGAGAATTAGTGGCTTGCTACATTGACCTAAAAGCAGCATTCAACAGAGTGTCCCGGGACCATTTGTGGAAGAAACTTAAAGCATGGGGATTGCCACAGCCACTGATTAATGCAATACAATCACTATACAGTGAAACATGGGCCACTGTTAAACTTGGGGACGGACAAAGAGTCTCTTCAAAAATAAATATAACAAACGGACTAAAACAGGGCTGCGTCCTTTCACCATGCTTATTTAATTTATACTTAGCAGACTTGAACAGTCATTTAGAACAAATAAATGGACACCCTCCGATTTTGGCAAAGGAGCCGGTTCAATACTTACAGTATGCAGATGATATTGTACTGGTAAGTCAAACTCCGATAGGGCTGCAAAGGACAATAAACAAACTTAAAAACTACCTGGACGCCCAAGGTTTAGAATTGAATAAATCTAAAACCAAGGTGGTAAGATTAGCGGGCCCAAGACGGGGAAACTATAAATGGTATGCAAAGAACTGTCAAATAGAGGAAACAAGAGTTTATAAATACTTGGGCATTAAAATGTCAAAAAATCTGTCAACGGTGGAGCAGAAAAAGGAGATCACATCAAAAGCCCAATCCTTAATATTTGCCTACAAACAATTATCCAAGAAACTGGAAAGCCCTTCACACGGGCATCTCTTAAAAATCATGGCAGCCCAATTGCTACCAACCTTGTCCTACGGTCTGGAAACCTGGCATGGCCAAGAATGTAACATCTTAAACAAATTACAAACCAAGGTTTATAAAACGGTATTCAACCTCTTCAAAGGCTCATCGCCAGCACAAATTCGTTTGGAATTCGGATTACAGAACCAGGAATTCCAAAGGAAGGCAACCATGGTAAATCTATGCTGGAAACTCAGAGCAGCAGAGTTGGGAACTTTAAACAACTGGTTTGAAATAAAACAACAAATGGAGCAAAGAACCCCAAATACGTGGGGGGACCAACTGCGGACAGCACTGGATGAATTAGAGATCAATGGGCTTTGGAACAGCAAGATGGAAAAGTCCACTTTTAAAAAAGCTTGCAATAACAAAGCAAAAGCATTATCCTTCGTAGAGGATAAAAGGGGGTTACTAAGACGCCGCCACACATGGGTCATAATAAATTCTTACACACGGCTAAGACCACAACCCTATCTAGCAGCTCATTTTCGATTGTCTTTAAAAAGGAGATTCATGGCATGCAGATTTGGAGATCTTTGTTCATTAGACTTGGCGCCCTCCTGGAAAAACAAGCATCAAACAAAGACATGTTGTTTATGTGGCTATCACACTGAAACTCTGAGCCACTTGCTGTGTGTCTCTGAAACCGTGAAATCAGAAAGAAGGAAGCTGCTGAGAACTGTTTTTAATGATTTAAATATCTGCACCTGCAGACAGGCGGCGACAAGCTGGCTGGGTGCCGCATTACTACTACTAAATTGAGAAAAATCCTAATTTTAAGACTTTCGGTATTCACAGAAGGCATTTAGGCATCCTAAAGTTAGTAGTCCTAACTTTACTACTACTAAATTGAGAAAAATCCTAATTTTAAGACTTTCGGTATTCACAGAAGGCATTTAGGAGTCCTAAAGTTAGAAGTCCTAACTTCTGTGAATACCGAAATTAGTAAGTTCATTCTGTGAATACCAAAAGTAGTAAGTGCATTCTGTGAATGCCAAAAGTAGTAAGTTCATTCTGTGAATCGGGCCCTATGTGTTTAGGTTTGAGAGTTGTGAGTAGCAGTTGTAGTGTCTTCAGTGTTTGCTGTTCAGCTGGGTATGTCAGAAAAAGTGACTTTATCGCCCTTTGCAATCTGAAGTATGTGAATTTAAAAAGCATTGTTTGATTATGCACATAGGACATATCGTCTAGTGTCTTAAATTCCCCATCCTGATACAGGTCCCCCATCGAATCTATTCCCACTTGTTTAAGTAGCTCCATCGCCACCTTTTCTTGTGTTACTGATATGTCCGAGTGGTAATGAAGCGGTAATCCAGGGACATATATTGGAAGCTTATTCGCCTTTTGAGCCATCAGCCTCCACGCTTCATTGGTCGCGTCTATAGTGTTTATGTCTTGTTTATGAAGTGGGGGTCGCTTGTGCGTTATTATTGCATCTAATGGTATTAGCAAAGCATCGCCTTCTTCAATTGCCACATGTGTGAGAAAAGGGACTTTGTGGTACCAGAAGTGTGCATATTGGGCCTGGGCGCACAAATAATACAGGAAGAAATCAGGAACTTTGAACCCACCGCGCGAGAATGGTAATGGCAACGTATGTAGTTCAATTCGAGCCGATTTTCCTGCCCAAATCAGTTTCAGCGTCATAGAAGTTAATCTATGGAACACCGTCATAGGGGGTTTAATTGGTATGTTGTTGAATAAATATAATAGTTTCGGCAGGATTACCATTTTCACTATCGCCAGCCGATCAGCTAGCAAGAGAGGCAGTTGGATCCACCTTTCTATTTTCTCTTCTAGGGCTGTGACTACTGTTCCATAATTTGTGCGGACAACCACTTCGGGGTCTCTATGGAACCACACTCCTAAGTATCTCACAGGTTCAGATTGCCATTCTAGCGGATAGTCTGTTTTAAATTGTTGTGTAGTATCAGTTAGTGGTAGAATTAATGATTTAGCCCAATTGATTCTGAGACCTGATTGTCGCCCGAATTTAACATATTCCCGCAGCAACGGGTTCAGATTGACCGTTGGGTCTCGCACGTATAACAACATATCATCAGCGTACAAAGATATGTGCAGCGGTCTCTGCGGGAAATGTAACACTGAGTAGTGGTGTCCCTGTCTTAACTTACAAGCCAACGACTCTAGCGCTATTGCAAATAGTAGGGGGGACAGAGGGCATCTCTGCCTAGTGCCTCTTGCTATGGGTATTGCCTCCGAAATATATTTATTAATTCGTATGCAAGCAGTGGGTGCAGTGTACAGTAATTTCTCCCATTGGAGGAATAGTGGCGGAAAACCCATTCTTTGTAATATCGTGTGCAGATAAGTCCATACTATGGTGTCAAACGCCTTAGCAGCATCTGGTGTTGTGGGTTGTGGAGCGCGTTGGAATAAACCTGATTGATCCGGCAGCACTAACTTAGTCATCAGGTGTTGAAGCCTATTAGCCAATAATTTAAATAATATTTTAGTTTCTACATTCATTAGTGATAGGGGCCTATATGATTCACAATATTCCGGGTCCTTGTCCGGCTTAAGAAGCGCTAAAATCATAGCTTCCCTTAATGATTGTGGCAATATCATTTTCTTATGAGCATTCCCTAACATTGCTACTATGTGCGGGGCTAATTGGTCTACGTAGGCCTTATAGAACTCCCCAGTGTACACGTCAGGCCCAGGCGTTTTTTCATTGGGCATTGTCTGAATAACCTCAGTGACCTCATCCACCGTTATGGGCAAGGAAAGATACGTCCTCTGTGCTCATCGTCGCAATACTGCACAATTTCCTAAACTGTTGCTGTGGTTTCTACTGTATATAGCTTCCCATATGTGTGAATACATTTCTTCAATATTCCCTGTGTGCCGTGCCTCAAAGTTCCCCAAGCGTCCCTAACTGTTTGTATCAATGGAGGTGGCACATATTTTGGCTGCCAACATTGCTCCCGGCCTGCCCCCTTCTCCGTAGCTTCTCGCTATATGACGTTTAGTGACGTATCGAAGTTCCTCATCTGCACTTACTTGATATTCAGATATTGCTGTTCTGATTTTCCCTAATAGGGTGGGATTCTGTGTTTGATTATACTCAAGCTCCAGATCTCGTATTTTGGTTTCACGTTGAGCTAGTTGTTGTCGCAAGTCATTTATTATTCCCGCATTCGTGCTTATGCAAATCCCCCTGATGGTAGCTTTGAAAGCTTCCCATAGTAGCCCAGGGTCGTCTGTGGTGGGTGCACTCAGTTCAAAATATTCTATAATTGCTTTCCTGATCGTCTCTGTGTAGAGGGGATCCAGCAGTGCCTTCCTATTGAATCTCCAACTAAATGTAGGGGGTACATAATTCGGTAATTTGAGTGTTAGTACCACCGGGTTATGGTCAGATAGAGTTCGGGGTAAATGAGATATAGATTCTACCCACAGTGACACCTCTGAGGATCCTAACCAGTAATCTATTCTAGACCAACTGCAATGCGCCGCTGTTGTATGTGTTGCCTCTAATTGCGTCGGGTGTCTCTTCCTCCAAAGATCTATTAGGTGTTTATCCAGCATAATATCTTGCAGTTTGTGTAAAGCGTGTTTGTGCGTTTCTGCCGATGTTGGTGATCGATCTACAACGTAATTTAGTGCAATATTGAAATCACCTCCCCACACTAATGGGACATCTGGGAGGTCGTTTATTTTCTGCAAGAGTGCATGATAGAAGTCCGAATGGTCCGTGTTTGGTGCGTAAATGTTAAGTAAGGTAAGTCTCTGCCCTCTAAGTGGACCTGATATTGCTACATAGCGCCCCTCTTTGTCTGATTGGACTTGTTCTGCCTTGAAGTTTAAACCTTTTCGGATTAGTATAAGGACCCCTCTCTAGTACGATGAATATGCAGCCCCATGTACAGATTCCGCCCACCTCTGACCTATACGTTTCGAGGTGTGTGGGTCAATATGCGTCTCTTGTAGAAATACAATGTCAATATGAAGTCTCGTGAAGTAGGCCAGTATTTGACGTATTTTCTTTGGATTTGTGATACCCCTTACATTCCAGGTTACAAATCGTAATCTTTCTGACATTAGTTTCTCAGCCATTTTCCAACCATCTCATATACCTGTTCACCTTTACGTGCAGTGTACAACTTTTATGCCTTATGCACAAGAACATTATAGTAGCAATAACATGTTTGTACACCCTCTGGATTATGGCAGTGCTTCTCAAATGCAGCAGATCAGAACAAGCTCCTCTATAACCCCCCCCTTCCACCCACCACCCACTTTAGCATCCCAATCATGCCACAGACACTCCCCTCTGAGAACAGAAATCTTGTCATAACTGTGGTAGGGGAACACCCTGTTGGGGGGTCAACCCAGGTCACACAACTTCATCCAACATGGTGGATGTGGCCAGGTTCACAATAATAACGCAAGTACCAATTATTTTCCCCCTATATCGATAAGATGTTAAGGACAGTGCACCATTCCATCTATTTCCGTGTCCGGGACTTCATATTTTCAAAATGCCACTGTCCTCTTCCTACTGTTTCAGTGGATTGCAGGCTAACAGACAGCTCTCATAAAGCAATATGTGGAAGCGATCTGGTGTCTAGTGAAACTTCTACAGGGCTCTGGAGCAAGTTAGCGGTCAGATATACATATGTGCTACGCAGGCCTGTCTGCATTTCCCGTGTGTTTGTACCCACAATATCATCGGGCCACAGTCATTCCTCAATATCCCCAGTACTCACGTAGTGTGTAATTGTCCGGGAACAAGGTGGTCTATCAGTGTCCCCCTCCTGTACGTCGGGTGGGCCATGTACGTAACGTGCAGCAGTCCAGAATGCACACTATGACCAAGTGTAGACCACCTTGTGTATTTCCCCCGTGTTTTGCCGGGGATGATCCTTAAGACATCACAGGATCATGTTGTTGCAGCGGATAGAGTGACTGATTCACTCCTCCTTACCTATGAGTGCTCAATCCGATTCCTGCTGTTGTTCAGCCCTTCGTAGGTCCCGTCGCCGTTGTCCAAGTTTTTTTAATGTATTCCTGCGCTTCTTTCGGCATCTGACATATGACGTTTTCACCATCCTTTGAGATCCTCATCCGGGCAGGGTACAGCATTGCATACTCAATTCCCAATTCTCTGAGTTTTTGTTTTGCAGGTGCAAATTCCTCACGGGCCATTTGGACATTCATCGTGAAGTCTGGATAGAACTCCAGTTTATTGCCCTGATATTCAATGG
The DNA here is from genome assembly GCF_964263255.1 of Lissotriton vulgaris. Classification (NCBI taxonomy): domain Eukaryota; kingdom Metazoa; phylum Chordata; class Amphibia; order Caudata; family Salamandridae; genus Lissotriton; species Lissotriton vulgaris. The sequence continues at coordinate 863,692,307 of NC_141691.1, read as the reverse complement.
TTTTCTTCTCTCTCGCCAGTTCCAGTATGATATCTCTGTCCTTGTAGTTTAGGAGGCAGGCGACTATAGGTCGTGGTGTCGCCCCTAGCTTCGGTCTTGGCGCGAGGGATCTATGAGCACGTTCGACGATAAATACTGTGGATAAGTGTTCTGTTCCAAAAATATTCTGTATTAAGTCTTCCACATAGCTCTCCATCTTACCAGTTTTTGTTGTCTCTGGAAGTCCCGCGATTCGAACGTTATTGCGCCAGGACCTCACTTCTAAATCTTCTGATTTAATCTTAATGATCTCCAGTAGCCTATCCATTTCTGAGCATTTTTGAGTGGTATTGTGCGATTCATTCTCCACTACAGACAGGCGGGTTTCAGCTTCCACGAGGCGTTCGCCATGTTTGTCTAACTTCGCAGCCATGTTGTCTACCCTTTGTGTTATGGTATCTAATTTTCCATGCACATCTTGTAGGCTTTTTTGGATAGCCTTGAAGGCTTGCTCCATACCAATGGCCGGCACTGTCTCGTCGTCTAGTTCGGTATCTGATTGTGGAGTTGCACCCTTCGCGGTCTTTTTGGCATAAACGTCAGTTTTGATTGTAATTTCTCTGGTTTACCCATAGTAGCTGCGGTTCAATGTCTCTATGTGTGAGGGCTTGTGAATGTTGCAGTCGCTTTTTACGCTCACCGACACACCCACAGTATTTCACAAGCTTTCAGTATGTGTATCTGTGCTGTCACCAGGCGGCAGCTGTTGTTTGCTGCCGGAGAGTGCGGCGATTGATCCTGTTGTGCAGCGCCACCTGTACTGCTGGTCCGTTAGCCAGTGGGCGAGAATTCGCAACCTTCGCTGTCACCTTTAGCCCTAAGGATCCTGTACCGTCGATGTCTGATGCCTTACTTGGTGCGGGAGGAGGTTTTCATATACGCTATCTGCTCTGCTCTATGTGCACTCACGCGGCTCGGCCTCACTGCCAGCTTATGAACCTGCCTGCCATTCTTGGTGCCTGCGGGTGCGATGCGTGTAGCACTAGCCGATAATGGTTCAAACTGTATTCAGCCCGGGAAACACTCTTGCGCCGTTATGCAGCAGCAACGCCGCTAACATTGCCTAATTTTTCTGAGGTCCACGCGTGTCGTTCCGGTGCTCCGCCAAGGGTCCACACACTCTTCAATGTTCGTCCGTCAGCTTCACACACCTCACACAGAGCCGTATAATCGAGACCTCTTGGGGCCAGCCGCACACCACTCCGCAGTAATCACGCATTTCATTCCATGGTCGCTGCCATCTTGCACCTTGTTTTCACGCCGTTTCCGTTTTGCAGTCCAGTTCAAACTTCCGCGCACATTCTGGCCGTTTTAGAAGAGCAGTCTCTGACCGGCGTCGGTTAAGATCGTGGAGCTTCTCGCGCTATGTACCGGCTTAGTCTTTAGCGCCCTCCGGTACTACTGATCATTCGGCCGTTTGTCACATGGGGCGCCGCCATCTTGATGATCATGAATTTCCAGCCCCGCAACTCTTCTGTCACGATTTTGGGGGCAGAGTAACTTCTGCAGCTAGCAGGGTCCGTTCATTATGTCCGCGGCATATTCTGACATCTATTGCTCTCGCCTGATGCCGGTTAGGTTACTCACTAGCTGCTATTTTTGCGGTTTCTATAACCTGGCCTGCGGAGCTGTCTCAGGAGGCAGCCATTCCGCTGTGCGCCCTCTAGCACCCGCCATAATACTCAGATATTTTAATGGAAATGTACTTTAAATAGAACACAAGTATTAAAATGAATGCCCAAGTATTAATACACTCCCCCACCAAAAACCCATATTTCCCTTGCATCGGGTCCCAGGAGTAGGTTAGATTAAAAAAAGAAATAAGGGGGCATATTATCAAGCCTGTGCGCTAAAATTATCGCCGCTTTATCGGCCGAAAACGGCCGATAAAGCGGCGATAATGGGCTTGATAATATGCTCTATCGAATTCCAATCGAAGCACATGTTAGATGTGAAGACATCTAACATGGGCTTCGATTGGAATTCCACAGAGCATATTATCAAGCCCATTATCGCCGCTTTATCGGCCGTTTTCGGCCGATAAAGCGGCGATAATTTTAGCGCACAGACTTGATAATATGCCCCAATATTTTTTAAAACAGTATGCGTTGTAATGGTATGCATAGAAATTGTATGCATTGTGATGGAATGCGTTGTAATGGTAGTTTTGATGTATCTCAATCTACATGCCTTGTAGTGGTATGCGTTGTAAAAACATGCGATGTAATGGTATTCGCGTTGTAAAAATTGCGATGTAAAAGCATGTGTTGTAATGGTATGCGTTGTAACGTCATATATTCATGGTGGTTGCCCATTGTAAATACTTCGCTATGCAGGGAAGCAAGCCGTGTATGTACTGAACGTCCACCACTCCCACAATGACTAATGTGGTTTTATCCAACCCTGGGTGACCCCTAGGTCAATTTACACCCATATTCCGACACACTTTATCGCTAGGGACTGTCCATTAGTGGATGACTTCTTCGAGAGTCTTCCTTCATGTGCCCTGGCAACTTTATTGCATTCTACATAGTGTTATCTGGGCTGTCTACTTGAAAAATGCAAACTCATGCATACTTCTTGAGTGCAATGTAATTCTAGCGAGCAATCTGCTATTGCACAAATTGGTTGCATACCCTCTAGTGCTTCTCTCATGCAAGTGCACCAATCTACTTTCCCTCGTTTCTCCGGATTTCCTATTGACTTTCTAGTTATAACCTGTACAGCTATATTCAAGTCATCCCCTATTTTTATTGCAGAAATGAATGCAGATAATTCTAAGAGCGTTTCCTCCAATGGTTTGTAGGTAACCACTACTGAACTGCAAAAAGATCTCACTGTTATATGATTCGAGCCTTCCTTAGTTGCAGTGCTTGACATATGCCCTGTTTTTCAGTTTTTTCTAGAGCAATAGTCCATCAGTTTTTTCGCATATAATACAGGATGTGCCTCTTACTACTGCCTACAGATTGCCACACTCCTGTCACACTCCACTTACACGATTTTTTTAGCCAGCAAATCTCTCCCATCCGATCTCAGAGCCTCTTCTGCAATAATATTAGCTCCCTTTACACATCTGCATTAACATATTATGCGTGCTCTACGCATTAAACCCATACACATTACCGGAAAATATTTTTTTTTTCAAAATCCGCATATCCCTTTTATAGATGAAGCATTGTTAATCATACAACCGCTTGGTTTATCTGCAGTCGCATATGTTGCTTCTTGGGGAGAGTTTCCTCTCTTTTATTTTAAGAGCCAAAATCAATGACGACCTATCCAATTGTACTTCTCACTATGTGCGGGATGTATGAGAAACATGAGAAAACCCAGGTGGGCAAAATCCACATATCCAGTCTTACTTCTACTGCGCATGACTGAGTACCATTGTAAAATGTTTGCCGTAAAATAAAATACATTAGTCGGCGTGAGCAATTACAGCGGCATAGTATAGGTGTATGTTGAAACTGCTGTGTTGTTGCTCTGGAAACAAAGACCTATGACCCAGCAGGACTCGTAATTACTCACAGAAAATAAATCCCTGCATCCAGATTGACGCATAAGATATTATGTCACGAGGACGACTTATCTACCAATATTGGGCAAACCCAATATATCTCAGCTCTGAAAGGTCACACTACTGTTTTTTCAGCACTTTTCATTGCCATTTAAGATGTCTTGATGCACACACATGCATCAAGTTAAAAGTAAAACAAATTAACAATGCCGCGCAACAACACAAAAAAGGAAGAGAGGCCCAACAGCACATTGTTCTTAAAAAATATTAATTGAAAATTTTAAAAAAATGGATAGAGAGTTCGGAAAATAGCGACAATAAAAAGAAAAAGCACAGGAAATGCGCAGTAGGGCAAGGAGGCACACGCACACCCATAAAGTGGTTAAACATATAGAAAAAAGAGACCCCCTAATGCATCAGTAGAGGGACACAACTGATCCAATGAGAGCATTTGGAGAGGTGAATGCTCCTTTGTTGGACAAACACAAGAATAGAGAGGAAAGCCATCCAATCAAGAGCAAGCGACTGGCCCACTACCTAATGTATATTATACTAGCAGCCCGTACCGATCTTGTCCGGAAGCATTCAGGCTTCTCCTACCCTCGCCTGCCCTGACATTGCCCAGCAGCCCGTGCCCACGCCCGCTCCGTTCCCCGCCTGCCCCGACCCCCGCCTGACCCGACATTACCTTTCCTCTTGCTTTCTTTTTTCCTGCCAGGCCCGACCCCCGCCTGGAATGTTCCCGCCTGCCCCGACATTGGCTTTCCTTACCTCAGCCGGCGCTCTGCTCCTCACCACCTGTCCGCGAGCCTTACCTGAGCCGCCGCTCTGCTCCTCACCGCCTGTCCACCGCGGCTCCTCCCCTGCGCCATGTCCGCCTCTCCGCTGCTCCCACCGCCGCTGGCCTCACGTCACCGCTCCTTCCCAGCGCCATGTCCGCCGCTCCTTGGACGCCTCTCCTCCCCATGCTGATGTGAGCACGCACATCGCGGCCGGCACTACTTTGGGGGGAACTACTTTTAAAAAATATATAAATGTTGTAAATACCGGTTAATTTTTACATTTATCTAGCCTATAACCATCTACACACCCTGCCGATTTCAACGGTGTATCCGGTGTGTAGATTTGCGCAGTGGTTCCCGAGTTTACCCGCCTCAAAGCCTGAAAGTTTCTCCTTTATTATAGTAGCATAGATGTATTGCAAACAATAAGTATGTCAGCAAACAACTACATCTGTCTATATAAGAGACCAAATATCCCAGATTGAGACAGTTCTTAAGCGCAAAGGAAACACCTTTTTTCAAGGGGGTTTACAAAAGTGTTATCAATTAAATATGGCTACAATTCAAATGAGTGCCAATATCTATGCACTGTAGTCAGGGCACAAGTCCTAAAAAAAGAAGTGGGGGGGACTAACCAAGTGAGGTAGCATGCAAGTGGCATTCATGGTGCATGAATTCACAGCGCAACTTCATGGCGCGGCTTCACAGGAAGTGACATCCCAACCCATGACCTCACAGGAAGTGACATCGGATCTTAACACATCACACATATGTTTCGCAGTTCTCTCATGAGTAAATTTCAGCTCATTTCGAGATTTAACAAATGAGATTTTGCGTCTATAGTAGTCTGAAACCAAACGTACGATGGCTCCCTAAGACAAAATCGATAATTGCCTGCAACAGGGTACCATATTTTAGGACATAACAGTTTATCTACCAATATCATGTATCGTTATCAGAGGACAAGGTGAGGCCATAGCCAGAGTTGCAATACAGTGGAATAAATACAACTGTAGGCTATGCAGGCAATATTAAATCGCGTTTCGTGTTCTCAGTAAGATAGAGTAAAAATTAAGAAATAAAAAAGACAGCAGTACATGTAGCTAATGTGAACAAAATTCAGAGACTGGTAATATATACGCTAAACGGTATGAACTTATGAGGTTAACAACAAATTATAAGGAAATATTAACACTGTGAAAAAATGGAGAATGAATGTCTCCTAGATATGATTCACCGGTACAAAAGAACTGTATCTTAATCAAAGCACTGCTTAACTATTCAGGAAGTCGGCTCAAATGAGATTTTACAGGAACGTGTGCACATAAGCCGGCCGGATACGTGAATGCAATTAAGCTACCGCAACACAGTGTCATGTTTCAAATTAAACAATCATTTTAGAATAATGGAGGCACAGAATAACAGGGAATCAATGCAAATGCATTAGTTGTTCGTGCTGTACAAGCTACATGAAGGATTTGGGGCCGAATGAGGACAAAGGCCTGATGCAAATATAAGTGGATAGATGATTTCTGCTCCTTTCAGACAGGCTGATTTTCTTACCAATAGAAGTAGACTGCATGGAAGCCCTAACAAGCTATTTTGTCACTTAACAGTGTTATGGTGAAGTCAGGAAAGACTGTTGGAAAAATGCCTGCAGTCAGTAGTTACATAGGGAGTACTCAACAGCTGCGGTTCTGTTAGAAAAAATGATTCCTTAGAATTCGAATTTGTAGAGTTACTTTTATTTGTATATGTCTTTTATAATAATTGCAAAAAACACAGTTGATGGACAGAATGCAGAACAATGTCTTACATTCACCCCAGTACAAAGATCTGGGCCTAAATCCATCGTTTTTTTGCACTCCACACCACCCTAGGTCAGACAATGACTATATGGAAATCAGCCTTAACCCTGTGCCTCATGGGAACAGTCCAACCCGAACTACCAAGCCATGTCTTTCCTAGACCGGAATCAAGCATCCAAGGAGTGGTGTCTGGCTATCAGCCTTCTTCAGCCTGGATAGCTTGACTCCAGTGATGTGGAGAGCCTGGGACTCACATCTGAGCATACCCAGCCCACTCGGGGTGAAAATTGCAAAAAACACAGTTGATGGACAGAATGCAGAACAATGACTTACATTCACCCCAGTACAAAGATCTGGGCCTAAACCCATCGTTTTTTTGCACTCCACACCACCCTAGGTCAGACAATGGCTATATGCAAATAAGCCTTGACCCTGTGCCTCATGGGAACAGTCCAGCCCGAACTACCAAGCCATGTCTTTCCTAGACCGGAATCAAGCATCCAAGGACTGGTTTCTGGCTATCAGCCTTCTTCAGCCTGGATAGCTTGACTCCAGTGATGTGGAGAGCCTGGGACTCATGTCTGAGCATACCCAGCCAACTCGGGGTGAAAATTGCAAAAAACACAGTTGATGGACAGAATGCAGAACAATGTCTTACATTCACCCCAGTAAAAAGATCTGGGCCTAAATTCATCGGTTGTTTTGCACTCCACACCATCCTAGGTCAGATAATGGCTATATGCAAATCAGCCTTGACACTGTGCCTCATGGGAACAGTCCAGCCCGAACTACCAAGCCATGTCTTTCCTAGACCTGAATCAGGCATCCAAGGACCGGTTTCTGGAATGCCAGAAACCGGTCCTCGGAAGCTAGTTTTGAGCTGGACTGTTCACATGAGGCACAGGGTCAGACTGATTTGCACATAGCCATGTCTGAACTGGGGTGGCAGAGTGGGCTAAAGAACGGTGATGGATTAAACCCAGATCTTTTGGCTGGGTGTGAGTGTTTGATTGATTCAGATGCTCCGTCCATCACCACCCCCTTTTGTACCACTTTTGGCCACCATAAGTGTGGCAGGGTATGCTCAGACGTGAGTCCCTTGCTCACTTTGCCACTGGATTCAAGCAAACCGGGCTGAACGGGCTGAAGACGGCTGGAATGCCAGAAACCGGTCCTCGGTAGCTTGTTTCCGGTCCAGGTAAGACATGGCTTTGCAGTTTGGGCTGGACTGTTCCCATGAGGCACAGGGTCAGACTGATTTGCATATAGCCATGTCTGAACTGAGGTGGCAGAGTGGGCTAAAGAACGGTGATGGTTTAAACCCAGATCTTTTGACTGGGTGTGAGTGTTTGATTGATTCAGATGCTCCGTCCATCACCACCCCCTTTTGTACCGCTTTTGGCCGCCATAAGTGTGGCAGGGTATGCTCAGACATGAGTCCCTTGCTCACTTTGCCACTGGATTCAAGCAAGCCAGGCTGAAGACGGCTGGAATGCCAGAAACCGGTCCTCAGAAGCTTGTTTCCGGTCCAGGGAAGACATGGCTTGGCAGTTCGGGCTGAACTGTTCCCATGAGGCACAGGGTCAGACTGATTTTCATATAGCCATGTCTGAACTGGGGTGGCAGAGTGGGCTAAAGAACGGTGATGGATTAAACCCAGATCTTTTGATTGGGTGTGAGTGTTTGATTGATTCAGATGCTCCGTCCATCACCACCCCCTTTTCTACCGCTTTTATAATAATTGATCACATCAAGGTGAGGCAGGCAAGTCACTTATGTAAAGAATGCAAAGATAAATTATGGGATTCATTTAGAGTTCTGTGAGTCTGGACCTATGCCATAAAGTGGCAGAGCTACACTACTGACAATGTCAAGGTTCGCCCACCACATGTACAGGTGTGGGAACAGCTGTGTTTGCTATAGTGGAGTCTAAATAGGATCCACTGTTGGAAGACATTGTCCCACTGGGCTGTCTACCAAAGGACCACCAGGTCACTGAGGCAGTCATCCCACTCCTCTTAGTGGGGGCAATTATCATTCATTTTCCCTGCCTTGATTTGCTACGTCAAGCAGGGAACATAAAGCATGGCCATGTTCTGAGGAGAGAACCCCCCTTGCACATCAGGAGGTTGTTATTTTGGTTTCCAGAATGTAACCTCTTCTTTTGGGGGTGTGTCTGAAAAGCAAAATGGAATGGAAATTAGATTGGATAAGAGTGTTGGTGTGCAACAATCAGTTGTGATGAAAGTTCATCTGCTTTTCCAATGGATACACTCTAAATCACAAAGATCACTCCCAAACAGGTATATTCTCTAAATGTGGTGGTGAGTTTCTTCCATGGGTTAGGTGGGCAGGGACTCCACCACATGTCAGGGTGTAAGCCAACCACAAAGCTATAAATGAGCTCCGATGTGGCTGAAAATGAAGGATAGAGGATCGAATGTTGATGTTTTTCTTCTATGGTACCTTGGAGAGGTCTTAAATCCACATTACCTACTGTGAAGCCAAGCAGGATGACTTATTTCCGTCATTCATCCGTTCAGAAAATGATATCACTGGATTTCCCATCATCTGTCTGCACAGGAAGTGACATCATTGGATTTCCTATCATTGATCTGCTTAGGAAGTGACATCACTTTCCCCGCCACCTAGTACCTACTTAATGGTGGCTGCAGCGTGGTCAAACTGCTGGTGCTTTGAAGGCACACCAAAGGCAAGCCTGTTTGCACTCATCCAGACATGGATCGTACCCAGCGTCAGGACTGCTGGTCCTCCTCCCTTCCACCACTACCTCATTGTAACCTTCAACATCCTCAAAGTAAGCCTCTGTTCTCTATGCTGCTGCCTTGCCACACCACACAACCAACATAGAGCGAGATTTCTTTTATGATTTCTGCAGGTTTTCATGCACTTACACACACACCTAACACTCAAGAAACCTGCAATAGCACTCAACACCTCTCTATCTCAGATTCACATTCCTGCTACCCCCCACAAAACCCACTCACATGCATGCTTCACAGCACCATCACTCATCAAACACACCAAATAGATCTGGAACCTGCTACATGACAATGTACTGGACATACTTTTCCTCACAAAACATGAGTGAACCCCACATTGGCCCCTGACATTGCCACAGCTATCACCCCTGCTGCAAGATCGTCATGCAGGACAGACATCTAAGGCACAGAAGGGACTTGTCTTCTGCATCAATCAAGATGGCGGATCTGTGAATCTCTATTCTTCACAGAGCTTGCCTACCTTAAATGAAGTCATTTAATTTGCTTCTGGAGGCTTAATTTGTTTTTGATCTGCTCTGCAGCATGACTGGACTCTCAGGGATCCTGTTTTTTTACCTCTGAATCCCTTCAATTGCCAAACTGATAAAGTGCTTTCCAGCTGCAGTGCGAGCAAGTGCCTTTTAGTGAGGCACACCGCTCAAGTCAAGTCAAGTCAAGTCAGAGAATTTATATAGCGCACTACCTACCCAGAGGGTCTCAAGGCGCTTAGAAAGGGGAGGAGGGTTACTTGTCAAATATCCATGTTTTAAGTTGCTTTCTGAATGCTAGGTGGTTCTGGGTGAGGCGAAGGTACGCGGGGAGTGAGTTCCATGTTTTAGCAGCCAGGTAAGAGAAGGATCTGCCACCCATGGTGGACTTGTTGATGCGAGGTACAGTGGCGAGGGCTTGGCTGGAAGAACGTAGTTGGCGGGAGGGGGTGTAGAAGGACAGTCGTGAGTTGAGGCATTCTGGTCCGATGTCGTAGAGTGATTTGTGTGCGTGGGTTAGCAGTCGGAAAGTGATTCTCTTATTGACGGGTAGCCAGTGGAGGTCTTTCAGGTGACCAGAGATGTGTTCGTTGCGCGGGATGTCTAATATGATCCTGGCTGAGGCGTTTTGGATTCGTTGGAGTTTCTTCTGGAGTTTAGCGGTAGTACCTGCGTAGAGGGTGTTTCCGTAGTCCAGTCGGCTCGTGACTAGAGCATGGGTGACTGTTTTCCTTGTTTCGGTGGGGATCCAGCGAAATGTTTTCCTGAGCATGCGAAGAATGTTGAAGCAGGATGAGGATACGGCGCTGACTTGTCTGTTCATTGAAAGTGAAGAATCCAGGATCACGCCTAGGTTCCGTGCATGGTCTGTCGGGATGGGTGCTTTTCCAAGGGCTTCCGGCCACCAAGAGTCGTCCCATGCAGAGGGGGATGTACCTAATATGAGGACTTCTGTTTTGTCTGAGTTCAGTTTCAGACGGCTTTGTTTCATCCATTCGGCAACTTCTTTCATTCCTTCGTGTAGGTTAGTTTTGGCGGTGCTGGGGTCATTGGTGAGAGAAAGGATTAGTTGAGTGTCATCCGCGTAAGAGATGATGTTGAGGTTGTGTTGGCGGGCGATGGTCGCGAGGGGGCTCATGTATACGTTGAAGAGGGTGGGGCTGAGTGAGGATCCTTGTGGTACGCCACAGATGACTTCAGTGGCCTCGGACTTGAATGGTTGGAGGCGGACTCTCTGGGTTCTTCCGGTGAGGAACGAGGTGATCCATTCAAGTGCTTTTCCTTGTATTCCGATGTTATTGAGGCGTTGTAACAGGGTGCTGTGGCAGACTGTGTCGAATGCTGCAGAGAGGTCGAGGAGGATGAGGGCGACTGTATCTCCATTGTCCAGTAGAGTTCGAATGTCGTCTGTTGCTGCGATGAGGGCGGTCTCAGTGCTGTGTTTTGCTCGGAAGCCAGATTGTGAGGAGTCGAGGGATTTGTTGGCTTCGAGGAAAGCGGCGAGCTGGTTGTTGACGGCTTTCTCGATGACTTTGGCCGGGAATGGAAGGAGCGAAATGGGGCGGTAATTTTTGAGTTCGGTGGGGTCCGCTGTGGGTTTTTTCAGAAGGGCGGTGAGTTCAGCGTGTTTCCAGTCTTCCGGGAAGGTGGCGGAGTTGAAGGAGCAGTTGATGACGTCTCGGAGGTGCGGTGCTATAACGGAGTCTGCTTTGTTGAAGATGTAATTTTTCCCAGCGGCCATACACACTGGAAATCCCTGCTGCTTATGTCTTCTGCTGACCCATTTTAATTCTGTGACATGCCTGTGTTTTTCTTGGATGTCCCTCTAAGGCACTGAATCTAAATTGGTAAAAATTGAGAGCTTTTTCCCCGGTGCTAGGTGATTAGCTGGCATTTTATGCTATTCATAATTTGGGCTCCCTACATGAGGGGATTCATTTTCTCCCCGGCCTCTGCTTTTGATGTTGGTTATCTTAGTTCTTGAGTATCTTTGGCTAAGGGTCCCTTTTTGCTTTGGATTTATGTGTTTTCAATATGATGTAATGCCATTGTATATATATGGTTTCTCGCTTAGCTGCCTTCGCAGATCTCCTCTTGCATTCTTTGCTATTTGCACCACCCTTGCTGAACTCCTTGGCTATTCTACAGAGGTCTTCTGCAGGGTTATTATTCTGTGACCCTGTTTTGACTATATAGGCAGGCTAGAATCCTTATAACAGTCACGTCACAAAAAACTGTACATCAAGATGGTTACTGAGTCCGTCGTCAGAGGTAAAGCTTTTTCGTCTGGCACAATGTCCAGGATGGCTAAAAAAATAATCTTCCTTCCCCTATCTTGACTTCTAGTAATCCAGTATTGGATACTATTCTTAATGAGGTATGGGGTCTACGACCTTTTATAAGTGCTACTTATGAGAAAGCTGCAATAGATTGAGGATAGATGGATTGCAATGGAATGCAAAATGGTGAACCAGAAACGTGTGTGCTTCTTGCAGGACATTTCTACCAAAATCCAATAACTTGAACAGGAGATTCAGAAACTCAAAATCCACAAAGAGTATTTGGAGAATAAGAATCGTCATAATAACCTTCATCTGATGGGTTTGCCAGAGGCTCTTGAGGAGTCCAATCTGCTATAATTATTGAAGAAATTCCTTTCAGTCTTGCTTGGTGTTCTTATTTCTCCTCCTCTGAACTTGAAGCGAGCACATCATCTGGGTCGAATTCTTCCTCATTCCTTCAAACCTCGTGGCATTATCATGCTTTTTTTTTAGAATTTATAGACTTGCTTCTTTTCTTGAAAGATTACATTAATGATCTGCCAAGAAGAGTGGGGCATATTAAAGGGGATCCCCCTAAATTAGGAAATTTAAAGTTGAGCTGTCTGTTTTATGCAGATGATGCAATAATAATGGATTTAACTCCAATTGGGTTGCAAAGTCGGCTTGCTGAGTTAATTAGGTGCACAGAAGAGTACTATTTAAAAATTTGAATTGGTTTCTGGGAAAAGAAAAATTGGTAGTAGTAAAATGTTATGAATTTTACGAAGAAGGAATGCACACCAATAATGTTCAATATTCATAATTTATCCATGTTTCAAATAGAATGCGTGCTATTAATCCACAATTAAACTTTAAAGTTCATCTTGTTCTCGACTTCTCTCGTCTCCACACGCGGAGTGTTACATGTCAATTTCCATAGTTTCTAATGTTAATGCTGGGCCATCCGAACCTCTAGCAAGAAACACGAATTATGCAAATTCGTCTGGAGGCCATGTTCTTTATTTAAAATTAACCCAATGCATTTTGGGCAACTAGGTGCCCTTCAATGCATTTTGGGCAACTAGGTGCCCTTCTTCAGGGGACACTACAATGACAAGTAAAAAAACAATGTTACCCTTTGAACCTCAGTATTGCATCAATGTTCGTGCATTAATATACAATTATTCAACAAGATTAAACATACTCGCAAATGCTTCTTACTATGACAATATACATCTGAACACTAAAGGTCAACAACTGACGGGAATCAGAACCTCGCTCCTATCATGCATTATGCTTCTGAATCTGTTAAACAAAAAATACATTGGATTGGTAAGATCTTTTTGTCTCCAGAAGTTGATTGCGAAGGTGGTATCACTATTCTAGTTTATAAGTTGTTGAAACTACATGTTATCTCCACCAAATGTGATACTGCTGGGTGATGATGTTTGGTTAATGCTATTATTGATAACCCACATATTACTTTGTCTAATATTTATGGCCTAGTTAAGTCTGAACCTGAATTCTGGTACTCCATTACAGTAAAATGTTCCAGTGTCTCTAATCCTAATGTTATTTTGCCTAACGATGTTAACATCTTGCTGGATTCACACATAGAAAATCTAAATACAGGTTTAAATCAGACAAGTCCCAAAAAGCATTTCAATCAGATATTGCCTTTAGACCATTATTTGGAGCTCCTTTAACTCTGATGAATTGGAAGTCTCTTTATTTCGAATGATCACAATACACTGTCTAGAATTGGTTATATTTTAGTTCCTAAATCATTGATCCCTACTTTACAACCAGCTGAAACTGGTCATATTTGTTATCTGATAATGGTTCAGTAATCACCTCTTTAGATATTTTTAACATTAATTCCAAAACTGGTAAATGAAGATTCAGTAGCTCTTTATCACCAAACACTCAATGTATTAATAAAGTCAGTGCTTTTATTCAAGACTTTTTCAATTAAATAACTCTAATGACACTTCTATTAATTACAATTGAAATGACTTCAAAGCTTCACTTTGGGTCTTCAGCATAGCATATGCTGTCAGAAAACTAAAGACTTTCACTATGCTCTTCTATTGAGACAAATTAAGAAACTTTAACATGCTTATTTCACTTCCAAAACTACATGTAGGTTGCATGATTTGATTAAAGCTAAATCAGGCGTTAACAAGCTGTTGTTGACTATTTTGCTAAAGATGAAATCTGAACTTCATGGAGGTCAGAATGAAACTGGTAAAATGCTTGATAATTATTAAAATATTACATCTGAGTGCCAAGCTATTAAATCTATTGGTAATGATTTGGATTTTCTATATCAATCACTAATACTGATTTAGAACATTAATTTAAATTGTTGTATGAAATATTACACCACAAAGATATTGACCCTTCCAAATCTAATATTAAAACATTTTTTGGTGGCCTCCCTATGCCACCCTCCCATGCTGACACCTTAAAGGGTTAAAAGCAGACATTATTCTCAAGGAGATTTTGAATGCAAACAAACCTCTAAAAAGAGCAAAAGCTCCTGGCCTGAATGGGTTCTCTAATGAACCTATTTCAGCTGTATCCTAATTTTTCACTCCTTAGTTATTAGAACTTTTTAATTCCTTGTTTTCTGATTCCAAAGCTAGCAGCACTTTTATGTAAGCCTTGATAACCATAATCCCTAAACCAGATAAAGATCCAATTCTTTGTAAACAATATAGGCCTACTAGACTCTTACATTATGATTTTACGATTTTTGTCAAAGCCCTAGCCTCGTGTAGAATCTGTTGTTTCTCTTCTTGCTGAATCTAATCAATCTGGTTTTGAATAGAGAAGACTCCCAGATGATAATGCTAGGATGTGCTCCAATATTAGCACTCTAGGTGGATATTCTAACTCCCCACTTGTAGCACTCTCATTGGATGCTGAAAAAGCATTTGGTTGTATTAATAGGCAACTTATGTTTACCACTATTCATTGGTTTGTGCTTGTCCCAAAATGTATTTCTTTTATGAAGTTACATTACCCTAATGCCCAGCATTTGTAAATTGTTGTTTTTCTCCCTACTTTAATTTACGTAGATGTACCCAGCAAGTTTGCCTCTTTACCATTTAATATTTGTCCTGTGTTTGGAACCTTTCCTGGAATAAATCAGCTGTATTACATTTATATTGGGTTCCAAATATGGTTCTCTAAGTTATCTTCATATGCGGATGATATCCTAGAATATATGTCAAACCCTGTGACTTCTCTGGATTCATTTTTACAAGAAATCTCCTGGTAATCTAGTATATTGAGACATAAACTTAATTTAAATAAAACTCAGGTTTTAACCCTCGATTCTCACTGTTAACAACACTTTTTTACTACTACTAAATGTACATAGTGTCCCTCAAAGATTAAATATCTTGGTGCTTGTTTTTCTCCCACTCTTCGAGAATCACTGTGTCATACATTTGGTACATTAAAGTCTAAAGTACAAGCTTTATTTTCAACTTGGTCTAAGTTATATTTCTCATAGTGGGGAAGAATCAAAACTATTAAAGGATGATCGAACCACACATATTATAAACTATTTTCATGTTTAAAATTCCTAAATATTATTTTAGACAAATTGACACTGCATGTACAATATTTCTATGGAATTGTAAATACCCATGTATTGCTCTCTCTAAGCTCAAATGCCCTAAATATGAATATTGTGTTAAACTACACCATTCTTTTTAAATGAGACAGTTTTCTGGTTTGATTCATGGTTTTCCAGATCGACCCTTACTAATGTGGATTATTTCTGAACCTTCATTACTAAACGATTTTTCTTTTACAGCTATTATTCATATGTCACACAATTTGCAGTGAACGGAATGTTGCCTTGAAGAATTTCACCAAGAATCCCATTTTGAAATACTTTTTATTAAATAGAATATTCTTTGATAATTTAATGTTCCAGCAATGTTTCCTGTATTGTTCCATTTGGTATAATATGATTCTTAAAATATGTAACATCTTTCTATATTAAACATTGGAAGGACCAATGTACTTTTTATGTACACCAATCTATGAAGGGCAATACTACAGCACTCTTTCACTAATTACACACTCAATATCAATTGCCTGACTCTTTTTTGAAGAGTTTCAATTAATTTCCAAATCTATTCAATGTTATTTCAACAAACACCATATAACTCCTTTTGTTACTAATACGGGTATTACCTCTTGATAATGTTATATGCGGTTCTATTTCTAAAACTGCTCTTATTAATAAGACCATACTATCTACCTATTCTATTGCACTAAAAGTTCTTAAGAATTGTTACAGGATGATGACTTACATAATTCATTTTCTTCGCAATTTTGGGATAAATTGAAGCTTAAAATATTTGCTACTTCTAAAGCGACATGCATTACAGAGTCTCTCTTTTTTTATTTATAATAGAGCTGTTGGTACACCTGAAAATGTTGCTAAATTTGACCCCTCTGTTTCTCCACTATGCTGGTAATGTTCTAAATATAACATTTCTCTCAGTCAACTGTTTTATGATTGTTGCCATGTTAAACCTTCCTTGGCTCTAGTTGGGTCTACATGTTTGTAAATTCTTCAAAGTAACATTCTGTTCACACTGAACATTTTTTGCTAGGCTCTTCATCACCTAATATTACTCATTTAACTATAAAGCCTCTACCGTTAGATTTCCTAATTGCACTTGCTTTAAAAGTAATACTTCCTATTGGAAGGACTTTAGTCAACTATCTGCACTCACATGGTGGAACTGTGCTTGTGCTGAACATAGAATACATACAGCATCTTCTTTTACTTTACTTTGAAAGGTTAAATCTTATCTATATTGGTCACCCTTTATTTCTTTTCTTTCCTTGCATTGCATTTTCATTCTCCCACTATTTACTTCTTTCACTCTTTCTCCATCTCTTTTTGTATAAAAATATGTAGATTATTTTCCTCAAGCATTTGAAATTTGGTAATAAGCATTTCCTTGCATAGTTGTCTCTTTTGTATCACAACTACTGTGTAACTTGAAGGAAGCAGGATCAAGACTGATTTGCATATGGCTGAGCCCAAACAGGGGTGGCATGGTGAACAAAAGAATTATGGATTTAACCCAGATCTCTTGACTGGGGAGATTGGTTGCTTTGTTCAGCATTCCATCCATCATTTCTTGGTATAGCATTTTTCGCCCTAAGTGGGATGGATATGCCTAGATGTGGGCCCCTTGCTTGCTGTGCCTATGGATTCAAGCTAGCCTGGCTGATGATGTGTAATACCCTGAATTCAGCCCAGGATGCTCATTTCTGTTCCAGGGAGGACCTGGCTTGGCAGTTTGGGCTGGACTGGCCCCATAAGGAGCAGGGCCAGGACTGATTTGCATATGGCTGGTTCCAAACTGGGGTGGCATGGTGAGCAAAAGAACAATGTATTTCACCTAGATCTCTTAACTGGAGGTGAATAATTGATTTTTTCAGCATTCCATCCAGCATTTGTTTGCACAGTACATTTATAAAATGTGCATTTCTCTGCTCTTACTGCTCTGTGTGCCTGCAGCCTGTCTGCAATATATGTCTGGGGTGGGTAACAGTAACACTTGGTACATTCCCTTAACACAGCAATAAACACTGGAAGGGTTTCTCTCAACCTTGTTTTTGTTTACTGTAACTTACTAAGCTATTGTGACTGATATAACATGTAACGCAATGATCCTCTGGTAAAGAACTCTGAAACCGCCGAGTCTAGCCAGCGCTATATAAAACTTTTTAGATATACCTTGTAACGCAACGATCCTCTGGAAGGAGCTCTTATACCTCCGGGTCTAGCCAGCACTATATAAACTGCTCAAATCAAATCAACTCAAAACTGTTTTTCCTGAACGTTGAGACCTGATGCCCGGTGGAGCTGCAAGACAGCTATTGAGGAGATTGGCCCTGGTTTGTCCCTTGACCGTCACCTACCCAGCCGGATATTGGGCACAGTTCCTCCTCTTCTCCCTGCTACGTCTCCTTCCTCCCTGCCCACCTGTGAATTCTCGCGTAGAATTCTCGCAACATTGTTTTTGTGTATTGTACCATACTATGCTCTTGTAACTGATGTGACTTTTAACGCAACGATACTAAATGTTAAGCGCTTTGATACACTCTTGGGTCAAGTTTGCTCTATATAAAACTTTATAAATAAATAAATAAGGGTGGTGTGACAGAGAACTCATCTGCTTTTATCTGCATTCCACTATTGTAATTACTTCATTTGCGTAACACTGTCATATAAATATGGAATAATTTATAAAAGTAAATGCATTAAGATGGTACATTACAAAATCTGAGAAAATCATTTAAGTCATTAAAACATTACAATGTAAAACTGTGCTCCATTCTTGACCATCAGCAGGGTATAATAAAAATCATTGCAAAAAACTTTGATTTGTGACTGATATAACATGTAACGCAATGATCCTCTGGTAAAGCACTCTGATACCACCGAGTCTAGCCAGCGCTATATAAAACTTTTTAGATATACCTTGTAACACAACGATCCTCTGGTAAGGAGCTCTTATACCTCTGGGTCTAGCCAGCACTATATAAACTGCACAAATCAAATCAACTCAAAACTTTTTTTCCTGAACGTTGAGACCTGATGCCCGGTGGAGCTGCAAGACAGCTATTGAGGAGATTGGCCCTGGTTTGTCCCTTTACCGTCACCTACCCAGCCGGATATTGGGCACAGTTCCTCCTCATCTCCTTGCTATGTCTCCTTCCTCCCCGCCCGCCTATGAATTCTCGCTACGAATTCTCGCAACATTGTTTTTGTGTATTGTACCATACTATGCTTTTGTAACTGATGTGACTTTTAACGCAACAATACTAAATGTAAAGCGCTTTGATACACTCTTGGGTCAAGTTTGCTCTATATAAAACTTTATAAATAAATAAATAAGGGTGGTGTGACAGAGAACTCATCTGCTTTTAACTGCATTCCACGTTTGTAATAACTTCATTTCCGCAACACTGTCATATAAATATGGAAAGATTTATAAAAGTAAATGCATTAAGATGGTACATTACGAAATCTGAGAAAATAATTTAAGTCATTAAAACATTACAATGTAAAACTGTGCTCCATTCTTGAACATCAGCAGGGTATCATAAAAATCAGTGCAAAAAGCTTTGATTTGAGGTATATACAATTCAGTAAATCATTGTCCCTGGTTAAATATGGCCTTTCTTCTCATATTCCAAATTCACAATAAGAATTTAGCATCAGTACCTACATACAATGGGCGGGCCTCACTTCTTAATATTCTAAGAGCAACACGATAATTGTGCATGTCCATTTGTTTACACAATGGCTTGATACATGCCTGACGAGGTTCTGCATATGCCTTTCAAATGAAGAGAACATGCATAATGGTTTCATCAGCGTTTCTCCGGCTGGGCACAGAGTAGAGTCATTAGGTACCCATTTGCAGGTAAAAATCACAAAGGGAGAGTACCCATCCACAGTCCATCTGATAATTTATGCCATCCTAAAAGAATTCACAAACACCAGTGCATTTAAAGTCAAGAAACTCCCCGATCAACTTACATCTAACAGCTGTGTGGGATTTGATCTGCAACATCCAGGTTCAGTATTGCTTTTGTAACTGCTCATTTGATGGCATGGCAATGGAAGGTGGAAACAATCAAAGTTTCCTCAAACTCATCGAAAACAACAGCCTCCTTATATGTGTCAGCCAACTAATTTAATTAAACTTGTCTACCTGCATAATGCCCTGTGGGCAATAGCATAATAATGACATTCCGGAATGGTCCATATCCTCCTCCAGAATAAAATATGGCACAATCTTGCCTTATTGGGTATAGCTCTCTTCCCCATATCAAGCAACAAAGGATACAATGGAGTGCTGGCAGAAGGTGGGCAAGATTTTGTAAGAACTTATTCTCTGAGAGTGTCAGACCAGTGCAGTTGGTAAACCCTCAAAGGTTGGAGCCATATTGGCCAGATCACACATTTTTCACCTTTATATTTTCAGAGCTGGGGTTATTGGTTTATTGTAAGATGGGCAATGCTCTGCAAGGAACGTCAATAATCTGAGTATGTTTAATGTCCTGTTATCCACAGGTTTTTTGCAGGACATAGTTTCAGATAGAAACATTCACAAGTAGTTGAAAGAGTCTGTCCTCTCTAACACTATTCACCCTAAAAGCTAAGTTTCATTTAAAGGATTTATGCTCATTGAATGACATGAACTTTGTTTTCTCCTTGTTAATTGCCAGCCCTTGAGCAAAGCAAAACTTCTGAAAGTGAAGTAGCAAATGTGGAAGACCAATAGGGGTTTTTGAAATTAAAAAGGTGTCATCCACAAAAAGCATTATGTTTGTTTTTGTTGTAGCCAGTATGGGGGATCAGTATGGCCTTATACATTCTGATAGATGTTCATCGGTAGAAAGAGGGGAGGATGACACTTACACCTGATTAGGCAGTATCCTGTGTCCCAAACAAAGGGTTGATTACCCTCTACTGATAGTCTTGAGCCAGGGCTGGGAGGAAAATGCCTGTGTGCACTTCAAAAAGACATTTCATTGAAGTCACTCCCACTTCAAAAGCACAACTGGGTATAAGTACTGGGTCTCTGACCCTAGCAAGACTACATTACTGGACCTGTCAGGATCTCTTTCAGGAGTAAAGACTGCTGTGCTACAAGGATAGCCGCACTGCTTGACAGCTCCTGTAGCAGAACTGCTTTTCTGCTTTCCTGTGCTGTCCTGTTGATTGCTGATCTCTGCCTCGCAGAGGACAAGGACTGGACCCATCGCACTTGAACCAATAGTGACTTCAAGGGCTTGCTGGCTTGCCCCTATTCTGAAATCTCAAGGCCATCCAATACTTCCTTTAGCCCTGAAAAAGCACCTGGGCTCTGTTATCTGTGAGTCCAACCCTGCCAAGTGGTATCAATCCAGTCCTGGGCCCTTGAAGGCGAGCTCAACATTTACAAAACTGAAGTCCTGATCTTCGACAGACACATCTCCCTCTGGAAGGACTCATGGTGGTCTTTGGAACTCAGAACCTCCCCTTCTCCGAAAGACCATTCAAGTAACCTCTGCATTATCCTAGACAGCTATCTCTTGATGAAATGTCAGGTCAATGCTGTCTCCTCAGGCTGTTTCCACACTCTCTGTCTGCTTCACAAAGTGTTCAATTGGCTCCCTATCAGCACCAGTAAAACTGTGGCACGGGTCCTCATCATCATCCGGCTGGACTACAACAATACACTATAAAGGCACCAGTACTGGACTCATGAAAAGACTCCAGACGATACAGAACACAGCAACCAGACTGATCCTCAACCTGCAAAAAGGATCTAAACCATCCAGTACCTAAATGACCTCCACTGGCTCCCCAGCCATAAAAAAAGCCATTTGAAGCTCCTGACCCACGCCTACTAAGCCCTCCACAACCAAGGACCCACCAACATGAACCCCTTCCTGAATTTCCGCTCACTTCCCAGAAACATCCACTCCACTCACACATATACCACGCATCTGCAGCTGCAACAACGGAGGACACCACTTCTCCCACCTCACCACCAAGTCCTGTAGCATCCTCTTCTACCTCAGTACTTCACCCTCATTGACTCACTTCAGAAAGGGACTCAAGACCTGGATCTTCAACTGATACTCGCAGCTCAGTGCCTGGATACTCTCTCTGGTGATAACTTCACTATGTAAGTACCACTTCATTGATTGAAAGGTGATTTCTACTGTGCTTATCCACCAAAACGGATGCATCAATGATTATATGCTGATCTGAACCAACGCATCACCCTTCAATGCCAACGCTGCTTTCTCTCGATAACATTGGTTTGATGGACTGTGGCGCTCAACTACATCACTTCAACAGACTGTGTAATTCAATGTCGACAGGCAGTTTGGCTCGATGATGATGCATCGCCTGCTTCATAAAGGCTACTGAACTCCAGGGATCAGAACCGACGCATCACCTGCATCCACAGGATCAATAACAAAGCCTTGCCTCTTTTGAAACACACATTGAGTATTCCATGTCTACGCTTCCTCCATTTAGGGTACTTTTTCAGCTGGACCAGCTTGAGTCCTGCCCTTCATTGCGGTTGGCCTAAACTTTGGGTTTACCCCAATCAAAAGTGACCAGATTTTCCTGTTTGCGCTTAATGACTCTAAGCACTTTAATTTGATTTAATATTCAAAAATTCATACCTGCGGTTCTACATTTTGGAATTTTCTCATTTTGATCGTTTTTTTACTGTTAAAAATATTATCTATTTTTTTTAACCCTGTGTGGAGTATTGTTGTTGTGTTTTCATTATGTTACTGTACGTGTGTTTTGAACAAATACTTTACACATTGCCTCTTTAGATAAGCCTGACTGCTCTGTGCCAAGTTACCATAATATTAGTTAATCTTTTAGTATGTATCCAGCTTACCCTGACTAGAGCTGTGGTTTCTGCTTGTACCTGGTGCATACTCTGACTCCCAGAAACCCCATTTCTAACACTCCCCATACACAAACGAGCACAATTAAAAACCCGCACCCACACTTTCAAAACACTACAAAACACTGGCCCAGTATACCTCAACAATCACATCTGCTTTCACAAGCCTTCCAGACACCCCTGCTCATCTATAATACAAAATGTGCATGTCCCTCATATACAGAAAACCAGGTATGATGATTGAGCCTTCTCCTACATCCCTCCTAAAACATGGAACGACGTGCTGCGACACGTAAAACCTCCCCTTCACTTCTTGAATTCTGCAATGTAGTGTAGTTCCTATATTCCTAATAGGCTCTGTGCATTGGAATAATATATCCTATAGATTAGACGTAGGACTGAGGTTGACTAGGTCTCTATCGAATATACTAGACTTAATTGTGTGTGCCAGCTAGCTCAGAAGTCACTAGAAACTTTCTCGAATTCACAAGAAGGGATTAGTCTCTGACAACCGCATAAACATGACAACTTTGTTTCCCCAAGATAAAACATATCTTCAGAGTCGTGGAAACAATAGATAGATATTTCACTCAGTCAATCGTGCATGCTTCATTTCACTAGAGGTGCAGAGAAAATAGAAAGACGGGCGTTTTCAATAAAAGGTTTTATTGAACAGTCTTCTTTCTAAAGCATAAGAAATGAACTGCTACAATAGTAAAACTGTTTGTAAAATATAATGCATACAGTATAAATAGTAGAATAAAATAATACTGTAAGAGCATTGTATGGTTCCTAAACCATAGATAAATACATACATAAATAACAGAGGCTAAAAAGTACTCAACAGGTGCTTCTAAAATACGCCTACCTCGGTGTACCTAACCTAAGCTTAGTACGAGGGAGGAAGTAAGTGAGGTGTAGCATAAATGTAATATTCGTTTGCCAAGACTCTGCTCAAGATTTCTCTGAGCGTCTAATCAGCTCCATACCTTAGTTTAGAATGGATAAGGCTGGTCTTGGGACTCGATTTCCCAACAACCCGCAAGGGTAGCTTGGAAACACTGGAGCTGGATTTCTCGGCAGGAGAAAAGACAGCGTCTCTCTCAGTGTGTCTGCTGGAGGGTCGGCTTCCTTCGGCACTTGCTGTAGCAGGGAGGGTCGGGCAAATAGTTAGTCAAACTGCTCCAAACCACTGTGTGTTTGCTTGGGTGAGTGTGGGCATATTTATACTTTGAAGGTGCTGACTTTGACGTACCGTTGGACATAATAACGTCATCAAAGACTCTCAGTTCTTTGAAAACTCCATGAGTTCTTGAATAAATCAATACTCAAGCAAGGGGAAGTCCCTGACTGCTGAAGGTGGATTTTTTCAAGAAATCGTTGTGGATTTTTCGGAACTAGTGGAAGTATCCCTGCCGTATTTGGACTGCATGAGCTATGCCTAATATGGTTAGGATTTCTATGCGTATATAAGGACATGGTGATTTATACCTATATAAGGGCATGAATTTGGAAACCTAAAATAGGGTTCTAAAATTATACATAACAACCACTCCACGCTATTATGTTCATCTAAGTTCAAGCACTAAAACTTTCAATCTAGAACATGTGTTTACAACCCCCAAAAATTCATTTAAAATGCATTTTGAAATGGTTGCACACAAAAACTTAGCATTTTGTATAGTACACATTTAAAGGAAATGACTTCATTGTAAGCAAATGATATGCTATAAGAAATGCTAACTAAATGAATCATGAAAATTACATTTATGAAATGGCTCTTAGTTACAGAAGAAAAAGTCGAGACCATCCGATAGCAGAATATACAAACTGTTTTTGTTTGTGGATTAGTCTAATATTGTTTCTTAGGAAGTGTTCAAGGAATTCTTGTTCTCTAAGAATAGTTCTACTTCAAGCAGATTGCTTTGTGCCAAAGTTCAGTCTGTTTTGGAAAAAATCAAATCAAATTGTAGTGAAGTAGTGTTCCAAACATGGAAGCTTTTAGCTTGAAAAAGTGAAGGTCGAATATCAGAGTTCGAAAGAACGCTGTGTGCTAATTTCAAAAGTTATTCTCAGTGTCAGGAGAAAACATTAAGTCATCAAGGCTGGCAAAGAAATCGTCAACCACAGTAGATGAAAGTTTGACTACTTCATTAAGAAGGTCAATTGTGCACAGATGCAAAGCATCGCCGTCAGCGTCAGCTGCATTAGCAATGTTCATATCAGTTGGTACCTTTGTGCCTGTTGATCTGCGTATCTCACCTCCATTTGGATTTGCTGGAGAGATCTCAATGAATGCCGTCATCAAGATTGGTAGCCGCTGGGGGCAACACAACACATGAGCCGTTACCAGACCCAGTAATGCGTCAGCATCCGTTGCCATAACTGATGGTAGTGTTAGACAGACATCTAACACGCAATCCTCTCCACAAAACAGGCATCGTAGAACAGGTATGATGCAATCTTGCCAGATTGGTCTGAATGACAGGAACCATGTGGTATTCAGATCTCTCCATCGAGCCAAGCCAAGGATCTGTGTTATTCTGTCATGGTACCTCATAGCCTGCAGCGCATTCTCCATGCTGACTTGGGTATCGCTGGTGGCTGGATTTACCATAACGGAGCAGGAGGAATAAAAATAAGATCCCTGCTACGAGTCCCAAAATGAGAGGTAGTCCACCGAACATAGAGTGGATGAAGTTAGAAAAAATGCCCAGGACTGCTTCAAAGGGTGCTAACAGTCCCGAAAAAATTGTCTTAAATACATATGCAATACCACCGGTATCAGAAGTGTTAAAGATACGACCTAACATTTCTGCAAAATGTACTGGGCAGTTTGTTGATAATAATGCATGTATCTCTGCAGAAGTCCTTGCAACTTGCAGATCATACGTCTCTCTGGACGAGGTCAGCTGCACATTTGTTTGCAAAAGAATGGCTTTCATTCTGCTTAAAGTATCAGTTCGTATAGAAGAGATGTTCAGTGAAGGCCATAGAGGTGATTCCCCGTCTGTCTTGGTTTTAGGAAACAATACTTGCATACAGTAAGTGACCCTGGCTGACACAGTAACAAGATAGCTTATTCCTGGCAACATTCCACAACAGCTGTGATCATTTAACATAACGTAGCTACCATTGGAAAGATACCTGAAAATTGGATCTATCACCGCTGTGGGAGAACCCTGCAGGTGGCAGGAAAGGTTATTGGAAGAACCTTCGCAGGCTCCGTGTAAATTAATACCTTGACACAATAGTGTACCGCTCAGTGAGTTTTCACAATTTTTACCACTAAGAAATACTTCCTTTCCCCACTCCAACATTTGTGTGTGTATGGTAAATCCCAGGTCGACCTAATGTATTCTTTACCCAACCTTTCATGCAGGCCTGCTGGTATGTGATTTAAGCAATATTGAAACTGCAAAGTCGTCACTGGTATCGTGATGGTGCCATGTATTATCCATTCAACTGATGGTTTCTCAGAAACGATCAATGGTAATCTCTCAAGTTTTTCAATGCTCAGCACCCTATAGTCTGCACCCATCTGTGCCAACGAGATTTGTTTATCTGTAAGGTTAAATACAGTAAACAATGACGTACTGTTGATTAAACGCCAGGGCACGTAGACTGAACAAAGGTTTTGCAACGTCCAGCCTAATAGCATTATAGAACATAAATGAGACTGGCCATGTTGTAGCATTAGCAAGTCCTGTTCTATTATGTCTATGGCAGATGATACAATGCTGTCCAAAGAATATATTCTGGACGACAGAGTTGTTAACCCATTGTCAACTACAGAGAGTGGTTTCTCTAAATTAATACCATCAATTTCTCGTATTCTTTCAGCTGTTTCCATTTGTGTGACTTTCCAAGCTTCATTGTAAGAAGCGTATATACCGGCGTATATGAAACATTTATGACGTGGACTAGGAGGACCAAGTAAGAATTCTCTTAAATCAACACCATCTTTAAGCAAAGATAAGTGTTGCTTTATGTCTGGAAGTGTGGGTCTCTGTAGCCACTCAAGGCATAGTTTTCCTACACTATAAGTTGTTATTAACCCTGGATGTTGTCTTTGGATATTTATTGTATCTAGTCGAGTTACTATGATCCCTTGTGTCTTGTTCAGGAATCTATCTTGACAGTTATTTGTGACTGTGGGACAGATTAACCATTTTTTCCATTCAGGATTTGTTCTGTTCTGTTGTAAAATATAATTTACGGCTGCCTCCTCATCTGAAGTTAAATTACTTTCAGGTGTGGGCTTAGGTATGGACGGTTTGTTTAAATCTATTATCTTAGCAATGCCAAGACAAGATGTCTGTTGAACAGTGTCATTTAGGAACACGATTTGTTCTGGGATGATGCAGGCTCTGAACAATGTTTCTAAACCTTGTACCTGCCAGTCTTTTGTGCCCCAAACTGTTTTTGTCTCAATGTTGTCTTTCCAAAAGTCAAAGCCTAAGGTGGACAATTGAGCATAAAAGACAGCAGAATAAATTTGTTTAGTATTTGTCAACATACTTTTCATGCCTGTCTTATTCACATTTTTTAAGTAAAAACGTTCTGGGTTTGTAACATTAAAACCTGTGAAATATGGAAATTTTCTAAGAAACGTTTTAGAACTACCTTTTGGAGGAGTTGGACAATGTTCCCATTGATTATAAGTTAAAATATTTCTAGGGGTTGCAGATTTATGCAAGTAATGATGGCCAAACTGATTATAACAATACATTTCTTCATAATTTGATGAGTATTCATGTTTTGTAAATTTTGCTGACATTTCTAAGTCTGCCATCATGTTATTAACAGTCTCAAAGTCCCAATCATCAGAAAATGTGTTTGGTGAGACGAAATCACTCAAGGAAACCTTAAATTGATTAGGAATCTTTCAGTTGTATCCCATGCTATTCCACCAGGTATTGGGACCGCTGTGATGTTCACTGATGACTGGTCTCGTTGTTCATGATGAGATTATTTGTGTGGCTTCAGGAGCAAGTTGATGTTCTTATTTGCTGTGTCCATTTTAATGTGCTTTACATCTAACATCTTTCCCAAACTTAAAACAAGAATGAGCCATAACAGCAGATAAAGTACACCTAACAAAATCCAAAGTTCAACCCAAGGTGAAACCAGATATGTATTTGTAAGCTCTTGACCAAGTTCCTTTACTTTTTCCTTGAAAGATTTCTTTGCTGGCGTAGTTTCAGGTTCACTGGGATCCTCAGAAAAGTTTATTGAAGTTGCTAAAATAGCCAGAGGCAGTTCTGTCAATTGTTGGTATCGCATCCGAATTCTTTGAAATCGCTCCCGTTGCTTGTTCCCTTGACATGTTTGTATAGTCAGAAGCTACATCATTGTAGACGGGAGTTTCTTGACAAACTGTTATTTGCGTTTTAAGAGGCACAAGTTCCATGGCTTTATTGCATAGTCCTTCTTTTCTCACTGCAGGTTTATCAAAGGTGATAAGACTTTCAGTTTGAACCTCTTGGATTGTATCAAGATTTGGTCATCTGCTACATCTTGGGAGTCCACTGGGCCTACTACTTATTATTGGCCACATGGTGTGGTTTGACCCGGTCGATGGACACAACATGGTTCTCCTTTTTTCCAGCAAGGGGCGGCAGTAACACTGATCTTGTTCCGTACATTGCTAAGACAGGTACTGGTTTTCTGTAATCAGCCCCAAATTCCTTCTTATCCGCTATTTTCTCCCTGACCAGATCCCCAATCTTTGGAATCCAGACAGGTCTTGCTGGGACAGGTGGTTTTTCTTCAGTGGTCGTTGGCTTTTCGCTGGTATTGCTTAGACTTCTTCTTGTTTCATTTAAGTCCTGTAAAACAGCCAAATGATCTTTGATATCAAAGGGTATTTGTTCCACCACTGAAGTGCGATGATCGAGGTCTTCAACCAACATTCTAGTACCAAAAAGGATTTCATATGGAGTGATTCCACCCAGAGAATGTCTTGACAGGTTATTAAGACTATGTTAGACATTTGACCCACCCATCACCCAAACCTAATACCCTAGCTGTTATAGATTTCTTCATGTCACGTTTTTTTCTCTCCACGATGGAATTTCCCTCAGGATGGAATGGACTCAAAAATTGCAATGCAATGCCCAAGCTGTCCATGGCCTCCTTGTCAGCCCTAGAGCTAAACGCAGAACCCTGGTCAGAATGTAGCTTACCGATTGCGTATGTGCTGATAAAGACTTGCAAACCTTTTATAACAGTTTGAGCGTCAGCTGAGCACTGAGGCCACATCCAAATGAATCTCGTCTTAATATTTGTGGGACCGCATTTGTCCTTGCTGACGTCTGCGTGTAGAAAGCCTAATGCTGTCTAACAGTGGTGTCTGTACTGGGCTGGCTACGTTGTAGTCAGGAATCTGGTGGTGTTCAAAGCTGTGGTCTCTGTAGCAGACATCACAATTAATTCCAAATTTGTATATGTGGAGACTCATCCCTGCCACCTGTACATCTTTTTAGTTCTGCTAGCAATTTTGAGATCCCTTGATGTATCAGACCCTCTCCCATATGTGCTCCGAAAACAAGAGCACGTCTCAGGTTCCTGTTTGGAATTACCCTATCCCCCACTCCAGGGATTTGAGCAAAAGGAACAGAGTTTGCATCAATTGTGTATGTATGCTGGAGTGGATAATTTAGAGGTAACGTCCCTCCACTGCCTTTGCTCGTGGCATTGACAGCGAGCATGGTTTCACCATCTATCGTTGTTTTTGAACAATTGATTATTGCTACGGAAGCAGTTTGCACAGCTGCCTTCTCGGCTTCATCAGCAAATGAATTCCCTTCAACGTAAACGCCTTCCGCTGATGACTCAGTGTATGAATCACGTGAGTCTTTTATAGTTCCTTCTGCAAAAGAACTACTTGTTCCCAAAGCTATTAATGCTTCATTGTGCCATCTTTCGCGTCTTTAAAACCATTTTGAATCCAGGTCTGCAGATATTCATTGTAAGACTGGACGCAGTAATACAAAGCGCACACTATGAGTGTGGGGAATTCCCGATCTGTATTTTCCAGTGCCAACTTGAACGCCTGAAGTTCAGCTCGGTGAGCTGTACAGTCTCCGAGAGATTGAGTTTTTGTGACCATAGGTCTGAATTTAATAATCGCGGCAGCAGCCTTTAACAATCGCGCACGCAGAACTGTAAGCTTCTTTACCTCCAATCCCGGACTGTGCTAATCCGTCTGTATATATTATACAGCCATAATGTTCTAGAGGTAGAATTTCAGTAGGCAGAGGACTTTCTTGTTCGTATTGGAGAAATTCATGTGTCTTCAAGTAAGGGTCAAACACGTATTCAACGTCTGTTTCAGCAAGAGAATTAACCCATTGTATCCATCTCGGATGTAGAGCTTTTGCATTTGAAATGCTTGCCTTTGTCACTGCCTCTAAGACAGGTACAGGTGTAATGACTTTAATGCTTTTACCCTGTGCGAGGGCTCTCTCCTTTGCTACAGCAGTCTGATCCACTGTCAGAATTTTTTCTGTTGAAGTGAATTTCATTCTAGCTTGTGTGTACAAGTGTGATTTGTAAGCTATTGGTACCTTTTCACCTTTATTAAAGGTTAGGTATGTGAATCCGCATCTCCCTAGGATGATTCGGATAACAAGGTTGCGTACATTATCGCGTGTTTGTAAGTGTGTTGTTGCCAACATATCTGTTTGCACTGAAAGCAAAATTTCAGTGTGTTTTTGAGTCCAATTAGTTGGTTTGAAATCATGTTTGATTAATTCGTAGAGAGTTTCAACCCTTACTGCGTAATTCAGAATGTAAGTTCTTCCGCAGTTTAGGAATTCTAGAATTGACTGTAGGTTTTTCAGCGTTTTTGGAGTTTGGAGCACCGCACATTTTTCGAAAAAGTTTGCAGCAAGGCTTTTGCCTTCACTTGAAAGTTTGTATCCGAAGAATAGGACGTTGAGGTGGGTGATTCTGGATTTTTAAAGTTGAATTTATACCCTTCTGAGGTGAACCCAAGTATTATGGTGTTCACCCTGTTCAAGTGCCTGTACAAATCATCATCTGTAAGATAGATGTCATCGACATAAGATAATGCCTCATCATCAAACATTTGTAGTAACTCTGTTACTCTGGCTGAAAATAATCCTGGACTATTCTTGAATCCCTGGGGGAGACGGCAAAATTGTCCCTGTGTCCCCATGATTGAGAAAGCTTTCAAGTACCCGCTTTCTGGTGCAATGTTTTGACAGAAGAAACAGTTTGAAATGTCTAAAGCAGTTTTATATTTCTTCCAAACTATATTATTCATCAGTTTTGCACTGTGTGAATTTTGTACTGCAAAAGTTTTGCAACAAGAGTTGAAATGGCTGAAGTCCAAAACTAGACGATATTTATTGTCTGGTTTGGAGACTGGAAACAAAGGATTGTTCATTGATGAGGTGCATGTTTAAATCACCCCTTGGTATTCAAGTTGATCTAAGATCTCCCTGACTTGTTTTTTAGCTTCCTGCTGTACTGGAAACTGCCTTTGAGCAGTAGGTTGATTTTTCAACTGGATTTTATGGAGAGGAGAATCCTCATCCCGTCCCACATGATTTTTTTATTATGCTGGAGCCTGGGCTACAGCCCATTTTCTGGCATAGGTGTATTTTTCATGAATAGGAATATGATTAGAGAAGGCTAGCATAATGATTTCTTCACCATGTGGGCACTCCCTGACAAATTCAGGTGGCCAGTCCTTTTCAGCCAGAAGGATGTCATAGCCCTTACATAGTTTTTCCCAAAATAGTGCTTTTATTTTTTTAGTTATGTCCCCTTCTATTCGGAGTGTTACTTCATACAACTTATGGGGTACACTAACCCTGGTATCTGCAGTTTCAATCTGAATGCATGCATTCAGATCCACTGTCTCCAGATGATCTTTCAGGCTCCTGCGAGCTATGGTGACCTCTGCTGCGCTGTCCAGCATTGACTGAGCCCACTCCCCATTCTTGAGTTGTGTCCTCAAGATCCTCGCATGTCTGATTTTAATACTTGCTACCTTATTTTTGAAGAATTGAGTTTACCTATTTTTTGGAACGTGTTGTTCGTCTTTGGACTTCATGCGTTCTTTTTGTTCTGATCATCCTCTTCTTTCGGATTTCTGCGAGGAAGTCTAAAAGGTACTAGAGGATCATGTATCAGTATCTTGATATCTATCCGGTTTTCTTAAATTAACCCTCTTTCTAAGGTTATATCTCTTTTCAGAGTGCTCCTCTTGAGGAGATCTACCTCTGGAATGAGAGCGCTTTTCTTTTGGAAGTGATTGTCTACTATTTTCCATTTCTTTTTAGGAGTAGTTAGATTGTTTTTGATAAAAAACTTTTTCAGGATCTGTTAGCTCAGGGTTTACAAGTTTTCCTCCCAAACTATCTCTTCCTAGTTCTTCATAGGATTTTTCAATAATTCTGGCAAGTTCATACGGTTGCTCAGTAATATCAAGTTCTTTTAATTTTTGGCAGATTGCCACTGATGCTGCTTCACCTTTAATGTTACCTAATAAGATAGCTGAGACCTGTTTGAAATCTTTCAGTAATTTCATACCAAGATTCAAGGACCCCTTCCGGACTTTATTCATTTTGAAATTGTCTCAGAACGTCTGGTATTACCACCATAGACGGGACACCATGTGTTTTTGTGTAGATTTAAGTAAAGACTGTACCCCAAGTGTCACAGTCCTCTACGTGTGGTGCAATCCCCATTGGTAAACAAATTGTTAGAATCCTGTGTTTCTCATGAGGTGTACTATCAGGAAATACTGCCTCTATTTGAGTAATTTTCTGGGTTAACCAGAATGGAATTTGTTCCCTTTTTACGGGCAACTTACCGACTACTGACTGTATAGTCTGTGGTGTAATTTTGTTTGTGTGTTCCCCTGATGAGGGGTATGCTGTGGACTTCTAATAGCAGCTTGGACTGTTAAGGTCTGCATGACATATTGTACAATTGTCTACGTATTTTAATTAATTGTTTTAGCTGAGCTAACAGTTCTACATTTGACATTCTTTCAATGTTAGGATGTAGTGTATAGCTGGCTAGTAGCGGCCATGTAGCTCCTGGTTTACCTAGTGGATCAAGCATGGTAATGTGATTTTGATGTTGTAGGGTGCCATTAAACCAGAGCTGATTATCTTGGTAAGTTAGTGGAATTTCAACATCCTCGAAAGGAATGTATTCCGCTGGATGCTCCTCTATCTTATAGAAGTGGAACTCATGTGTTACTGGATTTGCTTGCAGAAAGACAATCCGTGAATAGAATACCTCTGTAAGCCGATATTCATGTGCCTCTATTACAAATATTACCTTACCACCTCTCGATGATACTCCATTATTTATGAGTTTGTACGTTATAATTATTCTTGCATTTGCCGGGATGTGTATAGCATCCGGGTCATTTTCATTAAAACCTGTAGTATCTAGGTTTTGTGCGGCTCTAGCCAACTCTTCGTCACTCTCGGTCATTTTTTATGAAGGTTTGCAGAGCAAGTTTCAAGGAAAATAAAGATAAGGTGCACAATATTTTAGAACACTGTATCCTTCAACATTGAACAAAATCAAAAACTAATACATAGATTTTCCGTCCTACTCGGTTTAAGGCGGATATTTCATCCTATAACCCACTCCAGACGTCTATTGGAGTTTTTACGTGATAAAAGGGGTCTCTGTGAAAAGCCCGACTGAGTTACTCTGGTATCTAGCATTAAATTAGTGCCTTGCCCCACGTTGGGCGCCATATAGTGTAGTTCCTATATTCCCAATAGGCTCTGCGCATTGGAATAATGTATCCTATAAGATTCAATAGCTCTTTATTACCAAACACTCAATTTAATAATAAAGTCAGTGCTTTTATTCAAGACTTTTTCAATTTAATAACTCTAATGACACTTCTATTAATACAATTGAAATGCCTTCAAAGCTTCACTTCGGGTCTTCAACATAGCATATGCTGTCAGAAAACGAAAGACTTTCACTATGCTCTTCTATTGAGACAAGTTAAGAAACTTAAACATGCTTATTTCACTTCCAAAACTACATGTAGGTTGCATGATTTGATTAAAGCTAAATCAGGCGTTAACAAAGTGTTGTTGACTATTTTGCTAAAGATAACATCTGAACTTCATGGAGGTCAGAATGAAACCGGTAGAATGCTTGATAATTATTAAAATATTAAATCTGAGTGCCAAGCTATTAAATCTATTGGTAATGATTTGGATTTTCTATATCAATCACTAATACTGATTTAGAACATTAATTTAAATTATTTTATGAAATATTACACCACAAAGATATTGACCCTTCCAAATCTAATATTCAAACATTTTTTGGTGGCCTCCCTATGCCACCATCCCTTGCAGACAACTTTCATGAGTTAAAAGCTGACATTATTCTCAAGGAGATTTTGAATGCAAATAAACCTCAAAAAACAGCAAAAGCTCCTGGCCTGAATGGGTTCTCTAATGATCTTATTTCAGCTGTATCATCATTTTTCACTCCTTAGTTATTAGAACTTTTTAAATCCTTGTTTTCTGATTCCAAAGCTAGCAGCACTTTTATGTAAGCCTTGATAACCATAATTCCTAAACCAGATAAAGATCCAATACTTTGTAAACAATATAGGCCTACTACACTCTTACATTATGATTTTAAGATTTTTGTCAAAGTCCTAGCCTCGTGTAGAATCTGTTGTTTCTCTTCTTGCTGAATCTAATCAATCTGGTTTTGTATAGAGAAGACTTCCAGATGATAATGCTAGGATGTGCTCCAATATTAGCACTCTAGGTCGACATTCTAACTCCCCACTTGTAGCACTCACATTGGATGCTGAAAAAGCATTTGGTTGTATTAATTGGCAATTTAAGTTTACCATTATTCATTGGTTTGTGCTTGTCCCAAAATGTATTTTTTTTATGAAGCTACATTACCCTAATTCCCAGCAAAGTGTTTTTGCAAATTGTTTTTTTTTCCCTACTTTAATTTACATAGATGTACCCAGCAAGTATGCCTCTTTACCATTTAATATGTGTCCTGTGTTTGGAACCTTTCCTGGAATTAATCAGCTGTATTACATTTATATTGGGTTCCAAACATGGTTCTCTAAGTTATCTTCATATGCGGATGATATCCTAGTATATATGTCAAACCCTGTGACTTCTCTGGATTCATTTTTACAAGAAATCTCCTGGTAATTTAGTATCTTGAGACATAAACTTAATTTAAATAAAACTCAGGTTTTAACCCTCGATTCTCACTGTTACCAACACTTTTTTACTTCTACTAAATGTACATAGTGTCCCTCAAAGGTTAAATATCTTGGTGCTTGTTTTTCTCCCACTCTTCGAGAATCACTGTGTCATACATTTGGTACATTAAAGTCTAAAGTACAAGCTTTATTTTCAGCTTGGTCTAAGTTATATTTCTCATAGTGGGGAAGAATCAAAACTATTAAAGGATGATTGAACCCCACATATTATAAACTATTTTCAGTTTAAAATTCCTAAATATTATTTTAGACAAATTGACACTGCTTGTACAATATTTCTATGGAATTGTAAATACCCATGTTTAGCTCTCTCTAAGCTCAATTGCCCTAAATATGAAGATTGTGTTAAACTACACCATTCTTTTTAAATTAGACAGTTTTCTGGTTTGATTCATGGTTTTCCAGATCCACCCTTACTAATGTGGATTATTTCTGAACCTTCATTACTAAACGATTTTTCTTTTACAGCTATTATTCATATGTCACACAATTTGCAGTGAACGGAATGTTGCCTTGAAGAATTTCACCAAGAAACCATTTTGAAATACTTTTTATTAAATAGAATATTCTTTAATAATTTAATGTTCCAGCAATGTTTCCTGCATTGTTCCATTTGGTATAATATGATTCTTAAAATAAGTAACATCTTTCTATATTAAACATTGGAAGGACCAATGTACTATTTATGTACACCAATCTATG
Organism: Lissotriton vulgaris; assembly: GCF_964263255.1. Taxonomy (NCBI): domain Eukaryota; kingdom Metazoa; phylum Chordata; class Amphibia; order Caudata; family Salamandridae; genus Lissotriton; species Lissotriton vulgaris. The sequence goes on along the minus strand of NC_141691.1, from coordinate 863,657,163 downwards.
AAGGGCAATACTACAGCACCCTTTCACTAATTACACACGCAATATCAATTGCCTGACTCTTTTTTGAAGAGTTTCAATTAATTTCCAAATCTATTCAATGTTATTTCAACAAACACCATATAACTCCTTTTGTTACTAATACGGGTATTACCTCTTGATAATGTTATATGCGGTTCTATTTCTAAAACTGCTCTTATTAATAAGACCATACTATCTACCTATTCTATTGCACTAAAAGTCCGTAAGTTACAGGATGATGACTTATCTAATTCATTTTCTTCGGATAAATTGAAGCTGAAAATATTTTCTACTTCTAAAGCCACGTGCATTACAGAGTCTGTCTTTTTTATTTATAATAGAGCTGTTGTTACACCTGAAAATGCTGCTAAATTTGACCCGTCTGTTTCTCCACTATGCTGGTAATATTCTAAATATAACATTTCTCTCAGTCAAATGTTTTATGATTGTTGCCATGTTAAACCTTCTTAGGCTCCAGTTGGGTCTACATGTTTGTAAATTCTTCAAAGTAACATTCTGTTCACACTGAACATTTTTTGCTAGGTTCTTCAACACCTAATATTATTTGAACTATAAAGCCTCCACCGTTAGATTTCCTAATTGCACTTGCTTTAAAAGTAATACTACCTATTGGAAGGGCTTTAGTCAACATTCTGCACTCACATGGTGAAATTGTGCTTGTGCTGAACATAGAATACATACAGCATCTTCTTTTACTTTACTTTGAAAGGTTAAATCTTATCTATATTGGTCACCCTTTACTACTTTTCTTTCCTTGCATAGCCCTGTTCTTAATTTGTTTTTATTCTTTCTTCTTCCCCCCTCTCCTCTGGTATCCTCATTCTTCCACTATTTACTTCTTTCACTCTTTCTCCATCTCTTTTTGTATAAAAATATGTAGATTATTTTCATCAAGCATTTTTCATTTGTTAATAATTCTTTATTATGCATTTCCTTGCATAGTTGTCTCTTTTGTATCACAACTATAGTATAACTTGAAGAGAGCAGGATAAAGACTGATTTGCATATGGCTGAGCCCAAACAGAGGTGGCATGGTGAACAAAAGAATTATGGATTTAACCCAGATCTCTTGACTGGGGTGATTGTTTGATTTGTTCAGCATTCCATCCATCAGTTCTTGGTATAGCATTTTTTGCCCTAAGTGGGATGGATATGCCTAAATGTGGGCCCCTTGCTTGCTGTGCCTATGGATTCAAGCTAGCTGGCTGATGATGTGTAATACCCTGAATTCAGCCCAGGATGCTCATTTCGGTTCCAGGGAGGACCTGGCTTGGCAGTTTGGGCTGGACTGGTCCCCATAAGGAGCAGGGCCAGGACTGATTTGCATATGGCTGGTTCCAAACTGGGGTGGCATGGTGAGCAAAAGAACAATGTATTTCACCCAGATCTCTTGACTGGAGGTGAATAATTGATTTGTTCAGCATTCCATCCAGCATTTGTTTGCACAATACATTTATAAAATGTGCATTTCTCCGCTCTTACTGCTCTGTGTGCCTGCAGCCTGTCTCCAATATATGTCTGGGGTGGGTCACAGTAACACTTGGTGCATTCCTTTAACACAGCAATAAACACAGGAAGGGTTTCTCTCAACCTTCTTTTTGTTTACTTTAACTTACTACGCTATTGTGACTGATATGACATGTAACACAATGATCCTCTGGTAAAGCACTCTGATACCACAGAGTCTAGCCAGCACTATATAAAACTTTTTAGATATACCTTGTAACACAACGATCTTCTGGTAAGGAGCTCTTATACCTCCGTGTCTAGCCAGCACTATATAAAATTCTCAAATCATATCAACTCAAAACTGTTTTTCCCGAACATTGAGACCTGATGCCCGGTGGAGCTGCAAGACAGCTATTGAGGAGATTGGCCCTGGTTTGTCCCTTTACCGTCACCTACCCAGCCGGATATTGGGCACAGTTCCTCCTCATCTCCCTGCTACGTCTCCTTCCTCCCCGCCCGCCTATAAATTCTCGCTACGAATTCTCGCAACATTGTTTTTGTGTATTGTACCATACTATGCTCTTGTAACTGATGTGACTTTTAACGCAACAATACTAAATGTAAAGCGCTTTGATACACTCTTGGGTCCAGTTTGCTCTATATAAAACTTTATAAATAAATAAATAAGGGTGGTGTGACAGAGAACTCATCTGCTTTTATCTGCATTCCACGTTTGTAATAACTTCATTTCCGCAACACTCACATATAAATATGGAATGATTTATAAAAGTAAATGCATTAAGATGGTACATTACAAAATCTGAGAAAATCATTTAAGTCATTAAAACATTACAATGTAAAACTGTGCTCCATTCTTGAACATCAGCAAGGTATCAAAAATCAGTGCAAAAAGCTTTGATTTGAGGTATATACAATACAGTAAATCCTTGTCCCTGGTTAAATATGGCCTTTGTTCTCATATTCCAAATTCACAATAGGAATTTAGCATCAGTACATACATACAATGGGCGGGCGTCACTTCTTAATATTCCAAGAGCAACACGATAATTGTGCATGTCCATTTGTTTACACAAAGGCTTGATCCATGCCTGACGAGGTCCTGCATATACCTGGCAAATGAAGAGAACATGCATAATTAGTTTCATCAACGTTTCTCCTGATGGGCACAGAGTAGACTCATTAGGTACCCATTTGCAGGTAAAAATCACAAAGGGAGAGTACCCATCCACAGTCCATCTGAGAATTTACGCCATCCTAAAAGAATTCACAAACACCAGTGCATTTAAAGTCAAGGAACTCCCTGATCAACTTAGATCTAACAGCTGTGTGGGATTTGATCTGCAACATCCAGGTTCAGTATTGCTTTTGTAACTGCTCATTTGATGGCATGGCAATGGAAGGTGGAAACAATCAAAGTTTCCTCAAACTCATCAAAACAACAGCCTCCTTATATGTGTCAGCCAACTAATTTAATTAAATGTGTCTACTCTGCATAATGCCCTGTGGGCAATAGCATGATGATGACATTCCGGAATGGTCCATATCCTCCTCCAGAATAAGATATGGCACAATCATGCCTTATTGGGTATAGCTCTCTTCCCCATATCAAGCAACAAAGGATACAAAGGAATGCTGGGCAGAAGGTGGGAAAGATTTTGAAAGAAGTTATTCTCTGAGAGTGTCAGACCAGTGCAGTTGGTAAACCCTCAAAGGTTGGAGCCATATAGGCCAGATCACACATTTTTCACCTTTATATTTTCAGAGCTGGGGTTATTGGTTATTGTAAGATGGGCAATGCTCTGCAAGGAACGTCCATAATCTGAGTATGTTTAATGTCCTGTTATCCACAGGTTTTTTGCAGGACATAGTTGCAGATAGAATAATTCCCAAGTAGTTGAAAGAGTCCGCCCTCTCTAATACTATTCCTCCTAAAAGCTAAGTTTCATTTAAAGGAATTATGCTCATTGAATGACATAAACTTTGTTTTCTCCTTGTTAATTGCCAGCCCTTGAGCAAAGCAAAACTTCTGAAAGCGAAGTAGCAAATGTGGAAGACCAATAGGGGTTTTAGACACTAAAAAGATGTCATCCACAAAAAGCATTATGTTAGTTTATGTTGTAGCCAGTATGGGGGCGTCAGTGTGTCCTTATACATTCTGATAGATCTTCCTCTGTAGAAAAAGGGGAGGATGACACTTACACCTGATTAGGCAGTATACTGTATCCCAAACAAAGGGTTGATTACCCTCTACTGCTAGTCTTGAGCCAGGGCTGGAAGGACAGTGCCTGTGTGCACTTCAAAAAGACCTTTCATTGAAGTCACTCCCACTTCAAATGCACAACTGGGTATAAGACTACACTACTGGACCTGTCAGGAACTCTGTCAGGAGTAAAGACTGCTGTGCTACAAGGATAGCCGCACTGCTTCACATCTCCCATAGCAGAACTGCTTTTCTGCTTTCCTGTGCTGTCCTGTTGCATGCTGATCTCTGCCTCGCTTAGGACAAGGACTGGACCCATCACACTTGAACTGATAGTGACTACAAGGGTTTGCTGGCTTGCCCCTATTCTGAAATCTCAGAGCCATCAAATACTTCCTTTAGCCCTGAAAAAGCACTTGGGCTCTGTTATCTGTCAGTCCAACCCTGCCAAGTGGTACCAATCCAGTCTTGGGCCCTAGAAGGCGATCTCTACGAATAACAACTACCACTAATGTATGAAGAATGCCTTTGCCTATATCAAGGATAACTGCCTGAAGCTCAACATTTACAAAACTGAAGTCCTGATCTTCGACAGACACATCTCCCTCTGGAAGAACTCATGGTGGTCTTTGGAACTCGGAACCTCCCCTTCTCCAATAGACCATTCAAGTAACCTCTGCATTATCCTAGACAGCTATCACTTGATGACATGTCAGGTCAATGTGGTCTCCTAAGTCTGTTTCCACACTTTCTGCATGCTTCACAAAGTGTTCAAGTGGCTCCCTATCAACACCAGTAAAAGAGTGGCACAGGCCCTCATCACCATCCGGCTGGACTACAGCAATACACTTTAAAGGCACCAGTACTGAACTCATGAAAAGACTCCAGACGATACAGAACACAGCAGCCAGACTGATCCTCAACCTGCAAAAAGGATCTACACCATCCAATACCTAAATGACCTCCACTGGCTCTCCAGCCGTAAAAAAAGCCATTTGAAGGTTCTGACCCACGCCTACTAAGCCCTTCACAACCAAGGACCCACCAACATGAACCCCTGCCTGAATTTCTGCTCTCTTCCCAGAAACCTCCACTCCACTCACACATATACCACACATCTGCAGCTGCAACAACGGAGGACACCACTTCTCCCACCTCACCACCAAGTCCTGTAGCATTCTCTTCTACCTCAGTACTTCACCCTCATTGACTCACTTCAGAAAGGGACTCAAGACCTGGATCTTTAACTGATACTCGCAGATCAGTGCCTGGATACTCTCTCTGGTGATAAACTGCACTATATAAGTACCACTTCATTGATTGAAAGGTGATTTCTACAGTGCTGATCCACCAAAATGGATGCATCAATGATTATATGCTGATCTGAACCAACGAATGACCCTACCATGCCAGCACTGCTTTCTCTCGATAACATGGGTTTGATGGACTGTGGCACTCAACTACATTACTTCAACAGACTGTGCAATTCAATGTCGACAGGCAGCTTGGCTCGATGATGATGCATCTCTTGCATCATAAAGGCTACTGAACTCAGGGGATCAGAACCGACGCATCACCTGCATCCACAGGATCAATAACAAAGCCTTGCCTCCTTTGAAACACACATTGAGTATTCCATGTCTACGCTTCCTCCATTTAAGGTACTTTTTCAGCTGGACCAGCTTGGGTCCTGCCCTTCATTGCGGTTGGCCTAAACTTTGGGTTTACCACAATCAAAAGTGACCAGATTTTCCTGTTCACGCTTAAGGACTCTAAGCACTTTAATTTGATTTAATCTTTAAAAATTCATACCTCCGGTTCTACATTTTGGATTTTTGTCATTTTGATCTTTTTTTTACTGATCAAAGTATTTTCTATTTTTCTAACCCTGTGTGGAGTATTGTTGTGGTGTTTTGATTATGTTGCTGTATGTGTGTTTTGAACAAATACTTTACACATTGCCTCTTTAGATAAGCCTGACTGCTCTATGTCAATTTACCATAATAATAGTTAATCTTTTAGTATGTGTCCAGCTTACCCTGACTAGAGCTGTGGTTTCTGCTTGTACCTGGTGCAAACTCTGACACCCAGAAACCCCATTTCTAACACTCCCCATACACAAATGAGCGCAATTAAAAACCCTCACCCACACTTTCAAAACGCTACAAAACACTGGCCCAGTATACCTCAACAATCACATCTGCTTTCACAAGCCTTCCAGACACCCCTGCTCATCCAGAGAACAAATTGTGCATGTTCCTCATATACAGAAAACCAGGTATGATGATTGAGCCTTCTCCTACATCACTCCTAAAACATGGAACGACGTGCTGCGACACGTAAAACCTTCCCTTCAGTTCTTGAATTCCGCAATGTAGTGTAGGTTCTATATTCCCAATAGGCTCTGCGCATTGGAATTATATATCCTATAGATTAGATGTAGGACTGAGATCGACTAGGTCTCTATCGAATATACTAGACTTAATTGTGTGTGCCAGCTAGCTCAGAAGTCACTAGAAACTTTCTTGAATTCACAAGAAGGGATTAGTCTCTGACAACCGCATAAACATGACAACTTTGTTTCCCCAAGATAAAACATATCTACAGAGTCGTGGAAACAATAGATGGATATTTCACTCAGTCAATCGTGCATGCTTCGTTTCACTAGAGGTGCAGAGAAAGTAGAAAGACGGGCGTTTTCAATTAAAGGTTTTATTGAACAGTCATCTTTCTAAAGCATAAGAAATGAACTGCTACCATAGTAAAACTGTTTGTAAAATATAATGCGTACAGTATAAATAGTAGAATAAAATAATACTGTAAGAGCATTGTATGGTTCCTAAACCATAGATAAATACATACATAAATAACAGAGGCTAAAAAGTACTCAACTGGTGCTTCTAAAATACGCCTCCCTCGGTGTACCTAACCGAAGCTTAGTATGAGGGAGGAAGTAAGTGAGGTGTAGCATAAATGAAGTATTCTTTTGCCAAGACTCCGCTCAAGATTTCTCTAAGGGTCTAATCAGCTCCGTACCTTAGTTTAGAATGGATAAGGTTGGTCTCGGGACTCGATTTCCCAACAACCCGCAAGGGTAGCTTGGAAACACTGGAGCTGGATTTCTCGGCAGGAGAAAAGACAGCGTCTCTCTCAGTGTGTCTGCTGGAGGGTCTTCTTCCTTCGGCACTTGCTGTAGCAGGGCGCGTCGGGCAAATAGATAGTCGAACTGCTCTAAACCACTGTGTGTTTGCTTGGGCGAGTGTGGGCATATTTATAACTTGAAGGTGCCGATTTTGACGTACAGTTGGACATAATAACGTCATCAAAGAGTCTCAGTTCTTTGAAATCTCCATGAGTTCTTGGATAAATCAATACTCAAGCAAAGGGAAGTCCCTGACTGCTGAAGGTGGATTTTTTCAAGAAATCCTTGTGGATTTTCAGAACTAGTGGAAGTATCCCTGCCGTATTTGGACTGCATGAGCTATGCCTAATATTGTTAGGATTTCGATGCCTATATAAGAATATGGTGATTTATACCTATATAAGGGCATGAATTGGGAAACTTACAATAGGGTTCTAAAATGATACATAACACACACTCCACGCTATTATGTTAATCAAAGTTCAAGCACTAAAACTTGAGCACTAAAGCATGTGTTTACAACCCCCAAAAATTCATGTAAAATGCATTTTGAAATGGTTGCACACGAAAAATTTGCATTTTGTATAGTGCACATTTAAAGGAAATGACTTCATTGTAAGCAAATGATATGATATAAGAAATGCTAACTAAATGAATCATGAAAATTACATTTATAAAATGGCTCTTAGTTACAGAAGAAAAAGTCAAGCCCATCCCATAGCAGAATATACAAACTGTTTTTGTTTGTGGATTAGGCTAATATTGTTTCTTAGGAAGTGTTCAAGGAATTCTTGTTCTCTAAGAATAGTTCTACTTCAAGCAGATTGCTTTGTGCCAAAGTTCAGTCTGTTTTGGAAAAAATCAAATCAAATTGTAGTGAAGTAGAGTTCCAAACATGGAAGCTTTTAGCTTGAAAAAGTGAAGGTCGAATTTCAGAGTTCGAAAGAACGCTGTGTGCTAATTTCAAAAGTTGTTCTCAGTGTCAGGAGAAAACATTAAGTCATCAAGGCTGGCAAAGAAATTGTCTACTACAGTAGATGAAAATTCGACTACTTCATTAAGAAGGTCAATTGTGCACAGATGCGAAGCATCGCCGTCAGCGTCAGCCGCATTAGCAATGTTCATATCAGATGGTACCTGTGTGCCTGTTGATCTGCGCATCTCACCTCCAGTTGGATTTGCTGGTGAGATCTTAATGAATGCCGTCATCAAGATTGGTAGCCGCTGGGGGCAACACAACACATGAGCCGTTACCAGACCCAGTAATGCGTCAGCATCCGTTGGTATAACCGATGGTAGTGTTAGACAGACATCTAACACGCATTCCTCTCCACAAAGCAGGCATCGTAGAACAGGTATGATGCAATCTTGCCAGATTGGTCTGAATGACAGGAACCATGTGGTATTCAGATCTCTCAAACGAGCCAAGCCAAGCCAAGGATCTGTGTTATTCTGTCATGGTAACTCATAGCCTGCAGCGCATTTTCCATGCTGACTTGGGTATCGCTGGTGGCCGGATTTGCCATAACGGAGCAGGAGGAATAAAAATAAGATCCCTGCTACGAGTCCCAAAATGAGAGGCAGTCCACCGAACACAGAGTGGACGAATTTAGAAAAAATGCCCAGGACTGCTTCAAAGGGTGCAAGCAGTCCCAAAAAAATTGTCTTAAATACATATGCAATACCGCCGGTATCAGACATGTTAAAGATATGACCTAACATTTCTGCAAAATATACTGGGCAGTTTGTTGATAATAATGCATGTATCTCTGCAGAAGTCCTTGCAACCTGCAGATCATACGTCTCGCTGGACGAGGTCAGTGGCACAGTTTTTTGCAAAAGAATGGCTTTCATTCTGCTTAAAGTATCAATTCGTATAGAAGAGATGTTCAGTGAAGGCCATAGAGGTGACTCCCTGTCTGTCTTGGTTTTAGGAAACATTACTTGCATACAGCAAGTGACCCTGGCTGACACAGTAACGATATAGCTTATTCCTGGCAACATTCCACAACAGCTGTGATCATTTAACATAACGTAGCTACCATTGGAAAGCTGCCTGAAAGTTGGATCTATCACCGCTGTGGGAGAACCCTACAGGTGGCAGAAAAGGTTATTGGAAGAACCTTTGCAGGCTCCGTGTAAATTAATACCTTGACACAATAGTGTACCGCTCAGTGAGTTTTCACAATTTTTACCACTAAGAAACACTTCCTTTCCCCCACTCCTACATTTGTGTGTGTATGGTAAATCCCAGGTCGACTTAATGTATTCTTTACCCAACCTTTCATGCAGGCCTGCTGGTATGCGATTTAAGCAATACTGAAACTGGAAAGTCGTCACTGGTATCGTGATGGTGCCATGTATTATCCATTCAACTGATGGTTTCTCAGAAACGGTCAATAGTAATCTTTCCAGTTTTTCAATGCTCAGCACCGTACAGTCTGCACCCCTCTGTGCCAACGAGATGTGTTTATCTGTAAGGTTAAATACAGTAAATAATGACGTAGTTTTGATTAAACGCCAGGGCACGTAGCCTGAACAAAGGTTTTACAACGTCCAGCCTAATAGCATTATAGAACATAATTGCGACTGGCCATGTTGTAGCATTAGCAAGTCCTGTTCTATTATGTCTTTGGCAGATGATACAATGCTGTCCAAAGAATATATTCTGGACGACAGAGTTGTTAACCCATTGTCAACTACAGAGAGTGGTTTCTCTAAATTAATACGATCAATTTTTCGTATTCTTTCAGCTGTTTTCATTTGCGTGACTTTCCAAGCTGCATTGTAAGCAGCGTATATACCGGCGTATATGAAACGTTTATGAAGTGGACTACGAGGACCAAGTAAGAATTCTCGTAAATCATCGCCATCTTTAAGCAAAGATAAATATTGTTTTATGTCTGGAAGTGTGGGTCTCTGTAGCCACTCAAGGCATAGTTTTCCTATACTATAAGTTGTTATTATCCCTAGATGTTGTCTTTAGATATATATTGTATCTGGTCGAGTTACTGTGATCCCTTGCGTCTTGTTCAGGAATCTATCTTGACAGTTATTTGTGTCCGTGAGATAGATTAACCATTTTTTCCATTCAGGATTTGTTCGGTTCTGTTGTAAAATATAATTTACGTCTGCCTCCTCATCTGAAGTTAAATTACTATCAGGTGTGGGCTTAGGTATGGACGGTTTGTTTAAATCCATTATCCTAGCAATACCAAGACAAGATGTCTGTTGAACAGTGTCATTTAGGAACACCATTTGTTCTGGGATGATGCAGGCTCTGAACAATGTTTCTAAACTTTGTACCTGCCAGTCTTTTGTGCCCCAAACTGTTTTTGTCTCAATGTTGTCTTTCAAAAAGTCAAAGCCTAAGGTGGACAATTGAGCATAAAAGGCAGCAGAATAAATTTGTTTAGTATTTGTCAACATACTTTTCATGCCTGTCTTATTCACATTTTTTAAGTAAAAACTTTCTGGGTTTGTAGCATTAAAACTTGTGAAATATGGAAATTTTCTAAGAAACGCTTTCGAACTACCTTTTGGAGGAGTTGGACAATGTTCCTATTGATTATAAGTTAAAATATTTCTAGGGTTTGCAGATATATACAAGTAATGATGGCCAAACTGATTAAAACAATACATTTTTTCATAATTTTATGAGTATTCATGTTTTGTAAATTTTGCTGACATTTCTAAGTCTGTCATCATGTTATTAACAGTCTCAACGTCCCAATCATCAGAAAATGTGTTTGGTGAGACGAAATCACTCAAGGAAACCTTAAATTGATGAGGAATCTTTAGCAGCTCAACAGGGCCATAAATGTCGTAATAAGTTGTATCCCATGCTATTCCATCAGGTAGTGGGACCGCTGTGATGTTCACTGTTGACTGGTCTCATTGTTCACGATGAGATTATTTGTGTGGCTTCAGGAGCAAGTTAATGTTCTTACTTGCTGTGTCCATTTTAATGTGCTTTACATGTAACATCTTTCCCAAACTTAACACAAGAATGAGCCATAGCAGGAGGTAAAGTACACCTAACAAAATCCAAAGTTCAACCCAAGGTGAAACCAGATATGTATTTGTAAGCTCTTGACCAAGTTCCTTTACTTTTTCCTTGAAAGATTTATTTGCTGGCATAGTTTCAGGTTCACTGGGATCCTCTGAAAAGTTATCGAAGTTGCTAAAATAGCCAGAGGCAGTTCTGTCAATTGTTGGTATCGCATACAGATTCTTTGAAATCGCTCCAGTTGCTTGTTCCCTTGACATGTTTGTATAGTCAGAAGCTACATCATTGTAGACGGGAGTTTCTTGACAAACTGTTATTTGCGTTTTAAGAAGCACAAGTTCCATGGCTTTATTACATAGTCCTTCTTTTCTCACTGCAGGTTTATCAAAGGTGAGACGACTTTCAGTTTGAACCTCTTGGATTGTATCAAGATTTGGTCATCTGATACATCTTGGGAGTCCACTGGGCCTACTACTTATTATCGGCCACATGGTGTGGTTCGACCCGGTCAATGGACACAACACGGTTCTCCTTTTTTCTAGCAAGGGGCGGCAGTAACACTGATCTTGTTCCGTAGATTGCTAAGACAGGTACTGGTTTTCTGTGAGAAGGCCCAAATACCTTCTTATCTGCTATTTTCTCCCTGACCAGATCCCCAATCTTTGGTATCCAGACAGGTCTTGCTGGGACAGGTGGTTTTTCTTCAGTGGTCATTGGCTTTTCGCTGGTTTTGCTTAGACTTCTTCTTGTTTCATGTAAGTCCTGCAAAACAGCCAAATGATCTTTGATATCAAAGGGTATTTGTTCCACCACTGAAGTGTGATGATCCAGGTCTTCAACCAACATTCTAGTACCAAAAAGGATTTCATATGGAGTGATTCCACCCAGAGAATTTCTTGACAGGTTATTAAGCTACGTTGGACATTTGACCCACCCATCACCCAAACCTAATATCCTAGCTGTTATAGATTGCTTCATGTCACGTTTTTTTCTCTCCACGATCGAATTTCCCTCAGGATGGAATGGACTCGAAAATCGCAATGCAATGCCCAAGCTGGCCATGGCCTCCTTGTAAGCCCTAGAGCTAAACGCAGGACCCTGGTCTGAATGTAGCATACCGATTGCGTATGTGCCGATAAAGACTTGCAAATCTTTTATAACAGTTCGAGCCTCAGCAGAGTGCTGAGGCCACATCCAAATGAATCTCGTCTTAATATTTGTAGGACCGCATTTGTCCTTGCTGACGTCTGCGTGTAGAAAGCCTAATACTGTCTAACAGTGGTGTCTGTACTGGGCTGGCTACGTTGTAGTCAGGAATCTGGTGGTGTTCAAAGCTGCGGTCTCTGTAGCAGACATCACAATGAATTCCAAATTCGTATATGTGGAGACTCATCAGTGGCCACCAGTACATCTTTTCTAGTTCTACTAGCGATTTTGAGATCCCTTGATGTATCAGACCCTCTCCCATATGTGCTTCGAAAACGAGAGCACGTCTCCGGTTCCTGTATGAATTTACCCTATCCCCCACTCCAGGGATTCGAGCAAAAGGAACAGATTTTGCATCAATTATGTATGTATACTCGAGCGGATAATTTGGAGGTAATGTCCCTCCACTGCCTTTGCTTGTGGCATTGACAGCGAGCATGGTTTCACCGTCTATCATTGTTTTCGAACAATTGATTCTAGCTACGGAAGCAGTTTGCACAGCTGCATTCGCGGCTTCATCAGCCAATGAATTCCCTTCAACGTGAACGCCATCCGCTGATGACTCAGTGTATGAATCACGTGAGTCTTTTATACTTCCTTCTGCAAAATAACTACTTGTTCCTAAAGCTTTTTATGCTTGATTATGCCACCTTTTGCATTTTGCATCTTTAAAACCATTATGAATCCAGGTCTGCAAATATTCATTGTAAGACTGGACTCAGTAATACAAATCCGCCACTATGAGTGTAGGGAATTCACGATCTGTATTTTCCAGTGCCATCTTGAATGCCTGTAGTTCAGCTCGGTGAGCTGTACAGTCTCCGAGAGATTGAGTTTTTGTGACCATAGGTCTGAATTTACCATCGTGCCAGCGACCTTTAACAATCGTGCAACCAGAACTGTAAGCTTCTTTACCCCCAATCGCGGGCTGTGCTGATCCGTCTATATGTATTATACAGCCATAATGTTCTAGAGGTAGAATTTCAGTAGGCAGAGGACATTCTTGTTCGTATTGGAGAAATTCTTGTGTCTTCAAGTAAGGGTCAAAAACGTATTTAACGTCTGTTTCAGCAAGAGAATTAACCCCTTGTATCCATCTCAGATGTAGAGCTTTTGCATTTGGAATGCTTGCCTTTGTCACTGCCTCAAAGACAGGTACAGGTGTAATGACTTTAATGCATTTACCCTGTGCGAGGGCTCTCTCCTTTGCTACAGCAGTCTGAACCGCTGTCAGAATTGTTTCTGTTGAAGTGAATTTCATTCTAGCTTGTGTGTACAAGTGTGATTTTTAAGCTATTGGAACCTTTTCACCTTTATTAAAGTTCAGGTATGTGAATCCGCGTCTCCCTGGGATGATTCGGATAACAAGGTTGTGTACATTATCGCATGTTTGTAAGTGTGTTGTTGCCAACATGTCTGTTTGCACTGAACAAATATTTTCTGTGTGTTTTTGAACCCAATTAGTTGGTTTGAAATCATGTTTGATTAATTCGTAGATTGGTTCAACACTTTCTGCGAAATTCAGAATTAAAGTTCTTCTGCAGTTTAGGAATCCTAGAATTGACTGTAGGTTTTTCCGCGTTTTTGGAGTTTGGAGCAGCGCACATTTTTCTAAAAAGTTTGCAGCCAGGCTTTTGCCTTCACTTGAAAGTTTGTATCCGAAGAATAGGACGTTGAGGTGGGCGATTCTGGATTTTTAAAGTTGAATTTGTACCCTTCTGAGGCGAACCCAAGTATTATGGTGTTCACCCTGTTCAAGTGCCTGTCCAAATCATCATCTGTAAGATAGATGTCATCGACATAAGATAATGCCTCATCATCAAACATTTTTAGTAACTCTGTTACTCTGTTTGAAAATAATCCTGGACTATTCTTGAATCCCTGGGGGAGACGGCAAAATTGTCCCTGTTTCCCCATGATTGAGAAAGCTTTCAAGTACCCGCTTTCTGGTGCAATGTTTTGACAGAAGAAACTGTTTGAATTGTCTAAAGTAGTTTTATATTTCTTCCAAACTATATTATTCATCAGTGCTGCGCTGTGTGAATTTTGTTCTGCAAAAGTTTTGCAACCAGAGTTTAAATGGCTGAAGTCCAAAACTAGACGACATTTATTGTCTGGTTTGGAGACAGAAAACAAAGGATTGTTAATTGCTTAGGTGCATGTTTCAATCACCCCTTGGTATTCAAGTTAATCTAAGATCACCCTGACTTGTTTTTTAGCTTTCTGCTTTACTGGAAACTGCCTTTGAGCAGTAGGTTGATTTTTCAACTGGATTTTATGGTGAGGAGAATCCTCATCCTGTCCCACATTATTTTTGTATAATGCTGGAGCCTGGGCTACAGCCCATTTTCTGGCATAGGTGTATTTTATATGAATATGAATATGATTAGAGAAGGCTGGCATAATGATGTGGGCACTCCCTGACAAATTCAGGTGGCCAGTCTTTTTCAGCCAGAAGGATGTCATAGCCCTTACATAGTTTTTCCCAAAAGAGTGCTTTTATTTTTCAAGTTATGTCCCCTTCTATTCGGAGAGTTACTACATATAACTTATGGGGTACACTAACCCTGGTGTCCCAGTTTCAACCTGAATGCATGCATTCAGATCCACTGTCTCCAGATGAGCTATGGTGACCTCTGCTGCGCTGTCCAGCATTGACTGAGCCCACTCCCCGTTCTTGAGTTGTGTCCTCAAGATCCTCGGCATGTCTGATTTTAGTACTTGCTACCTTCTTTTTGAAGAATTGAGTTTACTTATTTTTTGGAACGTGTTGTTCGTCTTTGGGGGTCATGTGTTCTTTTTGTTCTGATCGTCCTCTTCTTTCAGATTTCTGCGAGGAAGTCTGAAAGGTACGAGAGGATCATGTATCAGTATCTTGATATATATCAGGTTTTCTTAAATTATCCCTATTTCTAAGGTTATATCTCTTTTCAGAGTGCTCCTCTTGAGAAGATCTACCTCGGGACTGAGAGCACTTTTCTTTTGGAAGTGATTGTCTACTATTTTTCCATTTCTTTTTAGGAGTAGTTAGATTGTTTTTGATAAAAACTTTTTCAGGATCTTCTGTTAGTTCAGGCTTTACAGGTTTCCCTCCCAAACGATCTCTTCCTAGTTCTTCAAAGGATTTTTCAATAATTCTGGCAAGTTCATACGGTTGCTCAGTAATATCAAGTTCTTTTAATTTTTGGCAGATTGCCACTGATGCTGCTTCACCTTTAATGTTACCTAATAAGATAGCTGAGACCTGTTTGAAATCTTTCAGTAATTTCATACCAAGATTCAAGGCTGGTTCCGGACCTTATTCATTTTGAATTTGTCTCAGAATTTCTGGTATTACCACCATAGACGGGACACCGTGGGTTTTTGTATAGATTGAAGCAAAGACTGTACCCCAAGTGTCACAGTCCTCTACATGTGGTGCAATCCCCATTGGTAAACAAATTGTTAGAATCCTGTGTTTCTCATGAGGTGTACTATCATTAAATACTGCCTCTATTTGAGTAATTTTCTGGGTTACCAGAATGGAATTTATTCCTTTTTTATGGGCAACTTACCGATTACTGACTGTATAGTCTGTGGTGTAATTTTGTTTGTGTTCCCCTGATGAGGGGTATGCTGTGGAATTCTAATAGCAGGTTGGACTGTTAAGGTCCGCATGACATATTGTACCAATTGTCTATGTTTTTTAATTAATTGTTTTAGCTGAGCTAACAGTTCTACATTTGACATTCTTTTAATGCTAGAATGTAGTGTATAGCTGGCTAGTACCGGCTATGTAGCTCCTGGTCTACCTAGTGGACCGCGCCTGGTAATGTGATTTTGATGTTGTAGGGTGCCATTAAACCAGAGCTGATTCTCTTGGTAAGTTAGTGGAATTTCAACATCCTCAAAAGGAACTTATTCCGCTGGATGTTCCTCTATCTTATAGAAGTGGAACTCATGTGTTACTGGATTTGCTTGCGGAAAGACAATCCATGAATAGAATACCTCTGTAAGCCGATATTCATGTGCCTCTATTACAAATATTACCTTACCACCTCTCGATGATACTCCATTATTTATGAGTTTGTAAGTTATAATTATTCTTACATTTGCCGGGATGTGTATAACATCCGGGTCATTTTCATTAAAAACCTGTAGTATCTAGGTTTTGTGCGGCTCTAGCCAAATCTTCGTCCCTCTCTGTCATTTTTTATGAAGGTTTGCAGAGCAAGTTTCAAGACAAATAAAGATAAGGTGCACAATATTTTGGAACACTGTATCCTTCAAGGTTGAACAAAATCAAAAACGAATACATAGGATTTTCCGTCCTACTCAGTTTAAGGCGGATATTTCATCCTTTAACCCACTCCAGACTAGCGTTAAATTAGTGCCTTGACCTACGTTGGGGGCCATGTAGTGTAGTTCCTATATTTCCAATAGGCTCTGCGCATTGGAATAATGTATCCTATAGATTAGACGCAGGACTGAGGTTGACTATGTCTCTATCGAATATACCAGGCTTAATTGTGTGTGCCATCTAGCTGAGAGGTCACTAGAAACTTTCTCGAATTCACAAGAAGGGATTAGTGTCTGACAACTGCAGAAACATGACATTTCTGTTTCCCCAACATAAAATGTATCTTCAGAGTCATGGAAACAATAGATAGATATTTCACTCAGTCAATCATGCATGCTTCGTTTCACTAGAGGTGCAGAGAAAGTAGAAAGACAGGCGTTTTCAATAAAAGGTTTTTTGAACAGTCTTCTTTCTCAAGCACAAGAAATGAACTGCTACAATAGTAAAACTGTTTGTAAAACATAATGCGTACAGTATAAATAGTACAATAAAATAATACTGTAAGAGCATTGTATGGTTCCTAAACCATAGATAAATACATACATAAATAACAGAGGCTAACAAGTATTCAACTGGTGCTTCTAAAATATGCCTATCTCGGTGTACCTAAGCTAAGCTTAGTACGAGGAAGGAAGTAAGTGAGGTGTATGATAAATGTCGTTTTCTTTTGCCAAGAATCTGCTAAGGGTCTAATCAGCTCTGTACCTTAGTTTTGAAAGGAGAAGGCTGGTCTCGGGACTCGATTTAACCAACAACCCGCAAGGGTAGCTTGGAAACACTGGAGCTGGATTTCTCGGCAGGAGAAAAGACAGCGTCTCTCTCAGTGCATCTACTGGAGGGTCGGCTTCCTTCGGCACTTGCTATAGCAGGGCGTGTCGGGCAAGTAGATAGTCAAACAGCTCCAAACCACTGTCTGTTTGCTTGGGCGAGTGTGGGCATATTTATACCTTGAAGGTGCTGACTTTGATGTACAGTTGGACATAATAACATCATCAAAGAGTCTCAGTTCTTTAAAAACCCCATGAGTTCTTGGATAAATCAATACTCAAGCAAGGGGAAGTCCCTGACTGCTGAAGGCGGGTTTTTCCAAGAAATCGTTGTGGATTTTCGGAACTAGTGCAAGTAGCCCTGCCGTATTTGGAGTGCATGAGCTATGCCTAATATGGTTAGGATTTCTATGCATATATAAGGATATGGTGATGTATACCTATATAAGGGCATGAATCGGGAAACTTACAATAGAGTGCTAAAATGATAAATAACAGCAAGAAGCTGAAGACCTGTTTTTTCGAGTAGGCCCACAAGGCCATAAGTTTGAGGAGACACACATCAACTCAGCACCAGGATGCCCACCCAGGTGACAGTGAGTTCTACAAATTTTCATAACAACGTAACAGATGAAAGTATTATGTTGGTGGAGTGGAAGACCATGAGGTGAGGGAATTCGGTAGAGGTTGGATGCATGATGATGTCATCCCAATAATACACCTGGAAATATCTAAGGCATTGTCAACTTCTTCCCACTTCTGAAAGTTGTCATAAAGAAAGTATGCCTTCTATTGTGTCATTTGGAGAGCCATGAAATCACATGGAACACTGAAACCCAAGTTAGTGGAACACTGTCAGACAACTTAGAGCCTACCATTGTTCAGTTAATCTAATTGCAACTAAGCTGTAGCAAAGGATAGAATATTCAACATCCCATAGTAGCTCTTAGATAGTGTTGTTGGGTTTGCTGTTGATCCCCAAAATATGTAATGCCTACAGGCAAGGGCTAAGTCTCCACAAAGGCAGACTGTGCCTTCTCCTGTGTAGTCACCCAACCCTTATTTCCTGTATCTTTTTAGATATATGAATACAAGTCTGCTCACTGCTATACATAGATTTGTTGCTACTTTCCCTTAAGTCACAAGTATTCTCTTTGGTGACATTATGGCTGCCAAATAAAATTAAAATTAAATGCTTCTCTTTTCCTTGGTTTCTTCACAAAATATTCCCTTGCTCCATATTGTCTGTCCCGGTACCAACCAGTAACATTTTTCCATTTTTTTTTATTTTACAAGTTTATGGGTGCTATCTTTTCATCTGTACAACTTTATCCTGGAGTTCAACCTCCTAAGCCCATTTCAGCCTGTAATGCATACTGATTGCAACAGAGGCACACCAACTATGTAGATGTTTGAAGACATTCATCACACGTAGAAGAAATGAATAATTTACCCTTAGCAATTGGAAATGTTTCTGATTACCTGAGTTTTCCAAGAGGGAGGAGTATGCCAAATCATAACTCCCAAACTTCCTGGGTCATTGCTCTAAAAATGTATTTCAGTAATGCAGACTGAAAATCCTGAAACATGTTGAGGTTTTTTGTTGCAGTTCTATTCCAAGGGGTTGTGAGAGAGCATATAGTTAGATGTTGAAATGTGATGGAAACTAAAGTTTAAAAACAAAAAACTCTGACATTTACCAATTATAGTTTAATGAGCTAACTATAACTTGCACCCCACCATGCGGTTCCTATAACCCAACATATTATGTCACCCATGACATGTTATATGGCATCATTGATGACAGCTTAAAAGACATCCTTGAAGACATCACTGATGACACCATAGTCATATACAGCTCAGAGTTGCTAAGTCTAATATTGTGGGTCCATAGCATGGAAATAGCATACGGCCTGGAGGCAAGCTTAATTTGAGGAATGTTAGAGCGCAAGTATTACTCAATTTTATAATATTAATGTTGAGCACACCTGATGTTGGTTGCAAAGATGCTTTTCAAAGTAGGTTGTAGCTTAAATTGAGTAATTCTGCTCAGCAGTTCTTTCTGTATAAGAAAGCAAAGTTCCTAATTGGAATTAACAAGGACAATCAATATTTTAGGATCCTCCTTTTTCCTGGTGCCACTTCACAGATCGGCGCAAAACTTTCCACAAAGGAGCAGAGGTAGATCAACAGTTTTATGGAAAACTTTATTGGAGAATTGTCAAACGCACCAAAGTGTGTGTATATATATATATATTTTCACGTAAAAAGCAAAGGTTAAAGGAATGTTATAATTAGGTGAGTTTTTTCTCTGACAACATGAACGTTTTGAACTAAAAAAAAAATACCCACAATGCACTGCTTAGGAACTCACATATGACATTGCTCAAGACTTGTTCTATGGCATAATTTATGTCATCACTGATGAAAAGTTATAGCAGCTTATATGTAAGGAAATAAGGTGAGCACTGAAGAACGGTATTGTGAAATAGTAAAAAGAAAAGGATTGCGTCACAATTTAAAATTACGTGTGACCTGCATAAAAAATGAAAAATTAGTATTTGCTTGACATGAAGAATTGAAAAACACTTGGATAGATGCCAACAGTGAAACAAAGATAGATGAAAGAAGTCTTGATTTTATTTAAATCACAAAAAGGAAAGCGCAGTGGGCACGCAGTCAGGAATGAAAGTTACTAAAATGGATTATCTGTTGGAAAACTGTATTAACAAAATGGTAAAGAAGAGCAGGTCATTATATTTGTAATATTCTACCAGTGACTGGCAAATGAAAACAGAATGGAATTTACCATCTGAAATGGTTATGTGAATTGGAGTAACATTTCTATGTTTATGTGAATGGCCTCACTTGTGGAGAGTTTTTAAAAAGTGAAAAACGGGTTTTGCACTTCAAGGCAGACAAAGACCGCAAGTTCAGCCAAAAGGCATGCCAATTTAGTGAACAAGTGCTGTATGTAAATGAATGCAAATATCCCAAAGAATTGAGTGCCGGCCTTCTCTTCAAACAGGGGAGAGTTGGTTTTGAATGTTCACATGGTCAGTGACGGCTACCGCCCCCTCCCTGTGTACCCACATCAACCCAGAACACATTGACACGGAACGTGATTGTCTTTGGAAGGCAGGGGATCGCAAGACCCCCCGGCCATATTTATTAAGATACAAAATAATAAAATTATTAAACAAATGATACAATTTTATGCAAAAATATTCAGGAACATTATATACAATCATATTGACAAGTATGATAGGCTAACCTTAACAAGATTCTAATACAGCTTGTTTCCTAACTGAATCTAACATCCTCCTCTGAAAATTTTTGCATACTAACATTTCTGGCCATATGGCGAGGTCGCTAACCGGTGTCAGGTCTTACAAGCTGCGCCCTTACCAAAGGTGCGCATGCGCAGACGAGCCCGTTAATTACCTGGTCCACCCGTGCAGCCGAGCCTGTTAATTACTCGGTCCACTCCATGAACTCAATTTAACCACTGAAGGAGGGCCCTTACTCGCGTCATACGCTGATGTCATGAGTACGCGCGGGGTGGCTGCCAGCCTAAGGACAGTGTGACTCCCCTACCCGCGCCCCTTTGCAGCACCAGTTATACCTGCCCCTGAAGTTCTAGGAGGGGCCAGTGACCCCTCCCCCCCTGGGCGGACACCTCCAAAGGATGATGCCGCCCCCTCAGACCTTAAAATAGCTGCTCACCGCTCATGACCTTACCTCATGTCCATACCCTAATAAATACGACGACCTGTGGAAAAAAGGACTAAAGGACAACTACACTATCTAAATCAACATGTCATGACATACCATCGTCAGGCTACTAGGGGAAAAAAAAGGGCTAAACAAAATTGCAACCAACATTTTTTGCTTCAACACCACTTCCAAATGGGAAATAAATATTTAATACACGACAATACATACAGTAAACAGGTAAACAGTATGCACTACACAACATTGCAACTGACATTTATGTTTTAATGCCCCTTCCTAAATGGGAAATAAATAATTAATACACGTCAATCCACACTACAAGTCAGGTATACAATATACAAAACACTGCAATGTTCCAGGGATGGTGGGTGGGGAAAATTAGGAAGCCCCGAGCGCGGGGCACGACCAGTGTGTGGGAGCGTCCAGGCGACAAGAGGGCCACCTGAGCGCTCCCCCCTCCTTTATTCCCGGGATCGCGGGGAGGGGGTGGCATGCCGCTGCCCCCCACCCCCCAGCCGCCTGCCCCTCCGACCCGGAAGACTGCACAACGCCTTCCGGGTCAGGGATCGGGTGCCAGCCAGCAGGTGGTGCGGCGCACACCCCCGCGGCATCATTGGACGCCGGGAGGTAACGCCCCCACCACCGGGAGGCAAGAGGAGAGGGGGTCGCCGCACCGCTATGCGTGTGGGGGGGCCAAGGGCCCCCCCTTTTCACATGGTCAGTGACGGCTACCGCCCCCTCCCTGTGTACCCACATCACCCAGAACACATTGACATGGTACGTGATTGTCTTTGGAAGGCGGGGGATCGCAAGACCTCCCAGCCGTATTTATTAAGATACAAAATAATAAAATTATTAAACAAATGATACAATTTTATGCAAAAATATTCAGGAACATTAGATACAATCATATTGACAAGTATGCTAGGCTAACCTTAACAAGATTCTAATACAACTTGTTTCCTAACCGAATCTAACATCCTCCTCTGAAAATTTTTGCATACTAACATTTCTGTCCATATGGCGAGGTCGCTAACCGGTGTCAGGTCTTACAAGCTGCGCCCTTACCGCAGGTGCGCATGCGCAGCTGAACCCGTTAATTACTCGGTCCACCCGTGCAGCCGAGTCTGTTAATTACTCGGTCCACTCCGTGAACTCCATTTAACCACTGAAGGAGGGCCCTTACTCGCGTCATACGCTGACGTCATGAGTACGCACGGGGTGGCTACCAGCCTAAGGACAGTGTGACTCCCCTACCCGCGCCCCTTTGCAGCACCAGTTATACCTGCCTCTGAAGTTCTAGGAGGGGCCTGTGACCCCTCCCCCCCTGGGCGGACACCTCAAAAGGATGATGCCGCCCCCTCAGACCTTAAAATAGCTGCTCACCGGTCATGACCTGACCGCCACAGGCCAGCATTGTTACCCAATGATCTGGCCTCCCCCTACCTACTCCTAAGAAAGGTCATACTCACCTCGCAAATCCCTCTAGCCATGTCAATATGTTATTAGCCCACAGGACATTCCCTGCCTCAGTCAAGTGTACCGCGTCCTGCAGGTAGAAATGTTCCCCCCAAATACACCCATGAGGTATTGTCTGCAACCGGGGGGCTCGAAATGATTTGTCCAATTGTGTTTTGATCCTCTTTACCGAGTGATTCAACGCCTTGACCGAGTCCCCCCCTCACCTCTGCCATCGAGGTATAAGTTGCGACCAAACTACTGTGCAACCCGGGCATGTCCTGGCCACCCTCCCTGCAGTGGAGATGATTTCCTCTATAAGGAGTCGCCTCCCCAGTTTGGTAAAATCGTTCTCCCCCAGGTGAAGTATCACCACTGACCGGGGGGCGGGTTGCTGAGATAAGAGTTCCTGAAAGTAATCTCTGAACTGGCTAATGCATAGGCCCCCCCTCCCAAAGAAGGAAACACAAACCCCTTATTCTCCGCCCTTCTCCTCCTTTCACCTGAAAGAAAACATGTTTAGCGCACCGCACATAAGAGTGGCCCACAATCCAAGTCACCAATGTCCGTTGATCTTCATGTCGCTTGCGTTGAGCTGCCGTTGTTCCTTGACGTCCCTTGTCGAGTTCCTCCCCCGCGTGACAGGTTTGAGAAACTGCAAAGACCAGAAAATACCAGGTGTGAGTCACATTGCTATGTTATAGCATGTCAATCCATACATATCGTTTGTAACATTCAGATGACCATCTTCCAATTCTCTTAACCTTCTCTACTGAGAGTCCCCTTACAACTGCCTCAGTTGCTGCCCCAATTCTAAAAGAGTGGGTACCAAATTCCATAGGATCCAAGCCTGCTTTTGCGACTGTCAACTCCAAGACTCTTCTAAACTGATACCTGGTCAGTGGTGTACCGTCGGCATGACACAATAGTTTCCCCCCCGCAGCACCCTCCCGCTGCCTTCTAAAGACCTCTACATGCGAGACCGGGCAGCAAGGATTGGTCCGAGCCCGATGGAGCACTATGGTATCCCCCGTCCCTCCTGGTCAGTTTTTGACCTTTGAATTGTCACCCGCATTGTATCCTCCCTGATCACAACGCAGGCCACTTGGAGGCCGCCCTGTTTATCACTCTTTGACGTTGCTACCAACTCGCCTATCCTTAGCGCTCCATAGAACGCTAGTGCGAACGCAGCTTTGAACAGCAGCACCTCCCATGTTGAGCTACAAATGTCATGAAGTGCCGATTATAAGGCTGTGAGCCTTACCAGACCTATTGGTTTCCTCGTATCCGTCGAGTGTCCCTGTATGCGGAGCCAACCCCACACAGCCTTGCGCACCACAAAAGTGTTCGTAGGATCCCTCATGCCCTTGGCCGGTGCGAAGAAGGAGACAGCCGCCCTATGCCTATTTGCAGCTGCCACTGAGCGCCCTTCCTTGTGCATCAATTCCAGATAAGCTACAAAACTGTCCTCTTGCACCCAGCTAACCTCCCACCCATGCCCCAAGAAAGTACGGTAAGACAAGAACGCCCCTTCGTATGCTGTCTTGGTCCTTGGAGCTAAGCTAGCTGCTCGAGGTGCAGTAGTCTGGGGCACCAATCTGCCAGAGAGCAGCCGGGAAATGTGCTGGCGTGGTGTCTGCTACAGGAAGCTGTTCCCTGAATACCTGCATTTTGAAGCAAGAAAGGGCGTCAGCCCCATTATTGAGGACGCCTGGCACATGTTTGGCTCTGAAAACTACATTACATTTCAAGCATTGCAGCACAATTTCTTTTACCAAGCCCAGTATGAATGGACACCGTGCCGCTTGCTGGTTAATGCATTCCACCACGCTCAAGTTATCAGACAAGAACATCACCGACTGATTGCATAGGTGTTCTGGCCAGACCATCAATGCTACCCATATCGGGAACAGTTCCAGAAAGCCGATGTTGGTGGTCAAACCCCACGACCTCCACTCCTCGGGCCACCTCTGGGCGACCCATTTGGTCCCCAGGATGACGCCAAAACCCACACTACCAGCAGCGTCTGTCCATAAACCCAACTCTGCTGATGCCGTGTGGGGGCCGGGCCACACTATCCTGCCATTAAAGTCCTCCAGGAATGCCATCCATATCCGCATATCCTGGCGAACCTCAGATGAAAACCTAGTGTGGTGATGTTTCTCCCGCAATCCCTTCATGGCTTGGGCAATAGAGCGTGAGAAGTGGCGTGCCATTGGGATGACCCGCAATGCAAAGTACAGTTGCCCCACCGTCTCCTGCAGTTGTTGTACGGCAACCGCGTCTTTGAGTAGGCACTGACGCAGTGCAGGCCTAAACCTTGACACTTTGTTCCTGGGCAACCTGAAGCACCCTTCCACCGAGTCTATTTCAATGCCAAGGAATTCCAAACAGGTGGACGAATATATCGATATTTGGGAAATTCTGCCATATGATTGGCTAAGGCGTTAAAAGCAGAAGCTTGCTGCTTATTGGCTACGAGCGCTGCGAGCATTTGCAACTAGGAAGTGTTGGCTGCCATTTTGTGATTTCGTTGAAGCGAGTAAGGTGAAAAAAGGGTGAAAAAAGTAGGATAGAGGAGGAGAGGAGCACTGTAACCTCTGTGGGGTGTTTAGGGTGTGGTATAGAGGGGCTGCGAAGCAAAGTATTCACCCGTACCCGTGTGAAAGTGCTGGGCTACGGAAATTTGGTGAGGTATTTTGTAGAGTCTGATGCTGGTATGGTGAGCTGATGCAGGACTTGGGGATTAACGCCTGAGCCCAAATTGTGTGTCTTATGCTGTGAAGTCATGTGCCATGGATGCTGTACTACAGCTGTGGAAGTAGTGTCAACATGTGCTTATGCCCACTAGGACAAACTACTGGTCCCTACTGGTCTAAAAGTCCTGGGGTACGGAAAATATGTGAGGTACTGTCTAGAGTCTCATGCTGCTAAGCTCAGCTGCTGCTGGACTCAGGGATGAAAGCGTGAGTCCACACTGTGTGTCTTATGCTGTGAAGTCATGTGCTCTGGCCGCTGTGCCTCAACTGTCCAAGTAGTGTCAGCATGTTGTTATGTCTACTCAGAGGAACTTTTGTTTCGAAGATTGTAAGTTGTGTATGGTGCTTAGGGTGTGTTATATAGGGAGTATGAAAGTAGATTTGCGCGTATCAAATGAATTCGGTATTTGTAAAGTGGAAAGCACTGACTCCTACAGGTCTGATGGCGCTGGGGGCGTAAGCTGAGGTGCTGCTGGAGTTGGGGATAAAGCTGATGAACTACTGACCCCTATTGTGAACTTTTAACCTGCACGTGCTTTTAAAGGTTCAATAAAATTTTGCTAAACTATATTGTTAGGTTAAAAAAAATGTCTGAACTTTTAACCTGCAGGTGTCGTAGAATGTTGCAGAAAGTGTAGTTATAAAATAGGTTGAACTTCTGACCTGAATGTGGCACTGAATATTAAGTACGTTTTCGTATGGAAAATTGAAATTTAACCAATGGAGGTAAGTTTTGGAATGTCGTTGAAGGATTGAAGTATTCTGATGTGTTCTTTACATGGTATCCTTCGCTCAATCTGCTATTTGCTGTTGCTGGAACTTACCTGCCCTGCCACAAACAGTCCATGGGGACTGCATCGTTATCACTGCTGCCACGCTCCTCCCACACGCAAGTTGGCCCAGACGCAGGTACAAGTGAACTTCATTTCCAAGAGTCCCCCTGTGGTGCCGACCACCAGCGTCACAGCCAAGCGCCAGGAGGCGCTTTAAAATCGCTCTAGGGCTCCCGCAGCGCTGGTCCCTTGCTCAATCTGCTCGTTGCTGTTGCTGGAACTTACCTGCCCTGCCACAAACAGTCCGTGAGGACTGCATCATTGCCACTGCCGCCATGCTCCTCCCACACGCAAGTTAGCCTAGACGCGGGTGCAGGGGACTTCATTTCCCAGGGTCCTACCAGCGTCACGATCAAGCGCTAGGAGGTGCTTTAAAATCACTCTAGGGTACCCGCAGCGTGGTCCCCTCGCTCAATCTGCTGGTTGCTGTTGTTGGAACTTACCTGCCCTGCCACAAACAGTCTGTGGGTACTGCATCATTGCCACTGCCGCCACGCTCCTCCAACACGCAAGTTGGCCTAGACACGGGTGCCGGGGACTTCATTTCCCAGAATATTGAAAAGTCTTTGGGCTCACATAGGAGCGGTATGAGTTGGGATTGCGGCTTAGAACCAGTAGTCAACCACTCAAATGAAGGGGCTAATTATCCCTTGGTGAGGTGTGGTTTATGCCTGCAGTTAGGCTATAGTGATAATTACAGTGACACCATAGGACCCAAATTAGCATCATGGAACATCGCAGGGCTTCCACAAAAAATAGCCTCTGTAGATTGGTCTATATTCATTGAGGAGCAAGATATCCTGTTCTTCAAAAAATAACCTCAAAATTGGTAAACAAAAGGTATTTGATGGGGAACAGATGATTCTTTCGATTTTATTTGCAAAATAAGATGGTACTTAATACGGAATGGCAGGAGAAAAGATGGTAAAAATACTCTCTTGGAATGTCAATGGACTTAGAACTCCCAAAAGAAGAAGAAGAATTCTGGAATATTTGAAAGAAGCTGAAAGCGAGATTATTATTCTCCAAGAAACCCATTTGTTGAAATCGGAATGGTCCCAAATGGTAAAAAACTTACGATGGATAGGCTCAAGTATCCATACAACACAAGACTGTAACATAAAAGGGGTTGCTATCATCATAAAAAAATCCCTGAATGCAAAACTGGAGTCTGAAGCAGTGGATAGTAAGGGTAGATGGGCAGTGGCCAAAATCAGGATCGAGGGATCCATATTTACGATCGCAGGATATTATGGTCCAAATATTGATGATTCTGTTCCTCTTAAGAAACTATATTCAGAACTGCTGACATCCCCAGCCCCGATAATCGTAGGAGGAGATTATAATGTCATTCTAGATCCAAAAGTAGATAGATTGCCTCCCTCTAAACAAATGAATTCACCAAAGATGAGGGAGTGGCTGGGAATATACAAAAAAGACTTGAATCTGGATGACATGTGGAAGCAAAAGGGAGAGAAAATCTACCCCTTTACTTTCCACAATAAGAAACTTGGGCATAAATCCAGAATAGACTTCTTCCTAATAAATAACTTACTTCGGGATAAGGTTAAAAGCATTGAGCACCAGCCGGCACACTTGTCGGATCATTCAGCAGTACTACTAAAGCTCCTAATACCACAAATTCCAACTCCGACTAGATGGACATTGGACCGCTCGATATTAATGGTGGAAGATATGGTGAATCAACTTTTAACAACCACCGTTAATTACTTTGCAGATAATGATATGGGAACCCCTAAAAGAGTAATATGGGATGCATACAAAGCGGTAATTAGAGGCAATCTACTCAGTTTGGGAGCCCACAAAAATAAGCAAAGAAAGTTAGATATTAAAAAATTAGAAGTAGAAATCAAAGAACCAGAAGTACAGTTAAGTGATGGGATATCTTCGGAGTTAAGAGAAAGACTAAGAGAGAAGAATCGTAAGTTAAAAGAAGGCCTGACAGACTATCTAGAGAATATTGTTCAAGAGAAATGGGAGAACAGTAAATTGGCTAATTATGAGTATGGGGAAGGCTGCGGAAAGATGTTAGCATGGAAACTGAAAACGGACCAGACAAGAAATACCATTTTAAGTGTATATACTAAAGATCAATCAGCATTATGTGTGGAGGATGTCTCTATAAGACAAGAGTTTCTAGACTTTTTCTCAACGATATATAAAGAAGACAAAAACCCCATGGAAGAAAACATTAAGAACTATCTAGAGGGTATACCTTTGCCAAAACTGACTGAAGAGGAAGTGGATTTTTTGAATAGCGAAATAACATCAGAGGAAGTGAGAACTGCTATAAATAGTTTAAAAAAGGGGAAAGCTGCTGGTCCCGACGCATTTCCTAATGAATTTTACATAGCTTTAAAAGAACCGTTAATTGCCTACTTGACAGAGATCATGAACAATATCTATATGGATTGTGAAAAGATTCCTGACTCATGGAATGACGCAACTATAAGCCTAATATTAAAACCAGGGAAAAATCCAAAGTTGTGCGAGTCCTATAGACCAATATCATTACTTAACTGTGATTATAAATTGTTCATGAACGTATTAGCAAAAAGACTATCAAAAGTAATGCCTACACTAATTGATCGGGATCAGAAGGGTTTCATAAAAGGCAGACAAATCCAAGAAATTACACACGAACTATTAGCTGCGATTGATGTAGCTATTTTAGAACAATTACCTCTTACAGTTATTACGTACAATGCGGCGAAAGCCTTTGATCATGTGAATTAGGCTTTTCTAAATAACATCATAAAAAAAAACAATTTAGGAAGTAAGTTTAGTCACATGGTGAAGGAAATATATACGAGCCTGAGAGCAAAAATAATAGTGAATGGAAATCTAACAGGTAATATTACTATTCAGAGGGGCACGAGACAAGGTTGCCCCTTGTCTCCACTGCTTTTCAATTTATAAATTTAACCACTGGCTTGTGCTATCAGAAATCATAGACAAATAACACCATTCAAATACCGGAACTGGTCAAAGAAAGTGGCACTATATGCAGACGACCTCATGGTGTTCACGGATAACTACAACCTTTCAGAAAAGGCAATTAATGAAACAATAACCAATTTCGGTAAGGTCTCAGGATACTTGATAAATACTAGCAAAACAGAAGCAATGAGTTGGAATAGCAATCTAATGCCAGCTTTCTCAAAGAATAAAATAAAATATCTGGGAATCACACTAACCAAAGACCTGGAGAAAATACCACAACTAAATTTAAATATAGTAGTTAGAGAAATGAGAAGACTTTTTAAAATCTGGTCCGGCTTACCATTAAACTTTTTGGGTAAATCAAACGCAGTCAAAATGACAATCATCCCTAAATTTACGTATCTTTTCAATGCCATTCCGTTGGAGTTTAAAAAAGTAGCTTTAAAAAAAATACAAGGAGAACTATCCAGCTTTATTTGGTCGGAGAAGAGCACAAGGATAGCCTGGAATAAACTCAGGAGAAGAAAAGAACAAGGCGGCATAGCAAGCCCAGACGTGTTTGAATATTTTAGAGCTTTTCAGTTTAAAAACTACAGAACCTTGCTAAGAAAACACTGTGTATACCCAAATTTCCTACAACATCTTACAAATGGAGAAGATCATTTTCTTTTCAAATTCGGCCATCCGAAATTTTTTAAGAAAGTAAAACTGAAGATTCTAAATAACACTGTCAAACTGTGGACTCAAATTAGAAACGTAGTGAAGATCCCATATTATAGTAATATGGCCCCAATATGGGACTCACCTGGAACACCGGAGTGTTTAAATGATGCATTATCTAGACCACTCAGACAATTAGGATTTGAAAAATGGGGACAACTTCTATTTGAAAACTCTTTAATATCTTGGGAACATCTACACACAATAACGGAAGGGAAGGTCTCGAAGTTTAAATGTTACCAATTGAATAGCTGGGCTAATACCATACCAAAAGAAGCAACAGATAAGGGTAACCTTGAAGAAGAAATACTAAAAGAAGCCATAATAAAAAAAGAGGTATTGAAATGGTATTGGGCGTTAATCGAGGCTGGAGATGAAGACTTAACAATATCAGACAAAATATGGAGAAAAGAGTTTCCCAACGAAGAGATTGATTTGGAAGAGATTTGGATAAAATCTTCGGAAAAATGTTGGGCGTGTGTAAAATCGGCAGCTTTAAAAAGAAATCATCTGCTTTCAATTCATAGAGCGTATTGGACACCAAAAAGATTATTGAAGTTCAAAGGTGCAACAGTAAAAGCATGCAGTAAATGTGGTGAAGATAAGGCGGATGACATTCATATGTTTCATCGATGCCCAGCCCTTATGGGTTATTGGCAAGAGATTGGTAAGACCTTATCGGCGGTAGTGGAAACACCAATAACTGTAAGTACGCCTTTAATTATTTTTGGGATTCAAATAGATGTCTTAAGGCTAAGTAAACTTCAAGAAAGCCTAATATATGTTCTGATATTGTTAGCAAGAAGAGAGATTTGCATAAATTGGGTGAAACCAGTAGCACAGACACATGAGGATTGGCTGAATTCTGCTATTAAAATGTGTAGACTAGACAGAAAAGGGAAACGTACCAAAAGGTCGTTGTTCTGGGCGATATGGGAAAACTTTACCACCCCTAGTTAATAACATAGATTCCTTTGTCTCTCTCCTCTTTTCTCTTTAGTTCTTTTCTTCTCCCGCTTAAGTGTTTTGTCTCTTTTTCCTTTTTCCGTTTCCTTTTCCTTTCCTTTTTTTTGTTCTTTTTTTTTTGTTCTTTTACTTTTTGTTTACCATGATTAAAGCGGAGACAATAATTTCCAGGCAAGATTGGAACTTTGCCGAGTAGCTATACAGCTAGCTCATCTCAGGAACGTTGGAATTATTGTGCAGGATAAAGGTAAATCGGAGTATATTGACTGGTTTCAAGTTACAGCTGGAAGGCGATGGGACAGTGAAGGCAACATTTTGGAAAAACCGTCAATTCTCTCAAATACCCTTTTATCTACTCTTTCGCGATATGAGGTAAAAAAAAAATAAAAAAATAAAAGATATCCTGTTCTTTCAAGAGACTTGGGCCATGGACCAAGAATTCTGCCATGGCTATGTAAACTTCTCCAAAGGAGCGGAACAGGGGCAGCTTGGTAGACCGAAAGGGGGATTGACCACTTTGGTAAGACAATGTGATCAGATGGAGGAGATCTATATTGATTCCAAAGACATCCTTATAATCAGTCTACAGTGGGCCAATACCCAAGACCTGCCACTAATTAATGTATATTCAAGGGGTTTGCAAGGTGGGAAAGGCCCCCTACGGTGGCACTTTTAGATACTTTCTTATTAGAATACAGAGGTGACAAACATGTTATAATAGCAAGCAATTTTAATTGCACATTTGAACCCCTGGATTTTCATGATCTAAATGTTAGTGAAGAGGAGGACGCTCAGTGTTCCATTCCTCTGCTGGATCATCCTGTAATAAAAATGTGGTTGAGTGCAGCACTCCAGTTAAAAGTTTTTTGTCTGGAAAAAGGGGTTAGGGCTGTTAACGGGAGATCAGTTTCTGACAAACATGGTATGCCTACCTTTAGTACTGGGCAGCGTACCGGTCGGAAATATTTTTTCCTACTCAACAAGGAGTTTTGGTCAAATTTAAAAGATATGGTGGTCTGTGAACTGCCGAAAGCTACCATAACCCATTATTACTCTCCTTATGTTCACCGCACACACTCCTTGGAGCAAGGTTGTCACCACGTATAGATTATGTTGAGGCCCAACTGACAAATGACTCTATACGAGTCAAATGGGCGAATGTGATCACAAAGGAAGAGCATATGGAATAAATGAGTAGGTTGGTAGTTAGCGCCCAAGGCACTCTACAGACGTGTGCTACCCAGGAAGAGTTCAATTTTACTGATGTCCAGGTCCATGAGGATCTTTTAACACAGCTTAAAAGCATTTTCATCACCAAAACTAAAAAACTCATGATCCACTCGGGCTTTAAAGCTGCCCCCTGGTATAAAACTTCTTGTTGCACAGCATATAGGAGTCTAGTTGTGGGAATTAGGTCAAAAGACAGTGAGGATATACGTAAGGCTAGGACTGTATACAATGCAGCCCAATATTGTGCCAAAAGGGACTAGGACAAACAACATTGGGCAGAACTGCTTAAGGCATGTTCGGGGAGAAACATGACTGCTTTCTGGCACATGGTCAAGTGGGGTAGAGGGTTCCCCAGTAAGGTGCCCATGAACCACGTAGCGGTACAAAAGGGGGCGCTGATGGACGAGCATCTGAACCAATCAAACACTCACACCCAGTAAACAGATCTGGGTTTAATCCATCACCGTTCTTTAGCCCACTCTGCCACCCCAGTTCAGACAAAGAACCACGTAGAGCCAGACCAGTGGGTCTCCCATTTTAAAGCTCGGTTCGCAAGTGCCGGAGATGCACAAGATTTGTTTGAAATGCCATCCCCCCATTTCCACTTTATATTTTAGTAAGAAAGAAGTGGAAAACGCCCTACTCCTAGTCCCAAGAGGCAGGGCGCCGGGGGCTGATTGCATTCCTGCTGACCTGTTCCCTCATGATATAGATACATGGGCATCATACATTCAGCTTCTTATGAATGCTATCACTAATGGAGCACCTAAGCCTGGTACCTGGGCAGGAGTAGTTATACTTCCCATCTACAAAAAAAGGGATCCTTCCCCACCTGGGAACTATAGACCCATAAGCCCTATTGATTGTATTCTAAAGGTATCAGCAAGGCTGGTACTAAGTAGAATCCATGCTTGGTTGGAGGAACGTGATATCCTATCCCATCTCCAGGTGGGGTTTCGGTCCTGCACTAGCACTGTAGACCAGGTGTTTAGGTTTATCCTTATATACTGGCGTACCCTAGTACTAGGGAGAGGCACTATCTATGCAGCATTTGTCGACCTTAAGTCGGCATTTGACCTCGTTCCCCGTACCAAGATGTGGTGTAGTTTCCTGAAGATGAGTATGCCGTTGGACATTTTGGCCTTTTTGATTAAGTTGCACGCCGATAACTACGCGCAGGTGCAATGGGATGTGCGGGGTAGCACCACTGAAAAGTTTTCTGTTGAGAAGGGGGTGAGACAGGGGTGCGTTCTAGCACCCACCCTCTTCTCAATATACATCAATGGGGTAATGCAATACTTTAAGAATTTTCCTACGGATGCCCCATCTCTAGTTGGGTCTAAGATCCCCTTACTCATGTTGGCCATAGATCAAGGCTAGACTTTTTTTTGATAAGTGAGACCCTTAGAACTTGGATGACAGAAGTGAAACATTTTCGTAGGGCATTTATCTGACCATACTGCTGTAACCTTAACCTTGAGACTTCCTAGCAAATTAAAAAGTAAAAGATGGACTTTAGATCGAGCAATTTTGGGCAAGGAGGAAATAGCAGAAAGATTGGTGGGAGAGACAAATGCCTTTTTCTTACAAAATATTGATAGTGCCCCTATAGAAATTGTATGGGACGCCTACAAGGCTTTTTTAAGAGGCTGTATTACTTCTATCCAGCATGCTAGGCAAAGTAAATATAAAGCCGAGATAGGAGAATAGAGAGCAAAATTCAAGAGCTAGAACAAAATTGCATGGCGCAAGGAGAAAGTACAGAGAGGGACACTATAGACGGATTACTATCCTATAGATTGAATTTGGCAGGGGTACTGGATGATAGATTGAAGACGAAGTGGGAGGCCAGTAAAATGGCGCATTTCAAATACGGGGAAGGCTCTGGTAAACTTCTTGCATGGAAAACTAAGCAAGAATTAGCTAGAAGTAATATAAGATAAGTAACATGTAACGTTACGGGAAAAGTGTGCCAGGATTCGGCAGATATTGAAGAAGCTTTTCGGAGGCATTTTGAGAAACTTTATAGAGAGGAACTTATGCCTCAGGACAGCACAATAGAAGCTTGGCTTCAGAGTTATCCTCCAGAAACAGTAACTGATGAGGCCTCCAGTAATGTAAGTAAATCAATATCCCAGGCTGAGATTAGGAAGGCAATAGTGTCACGTAAGAAAGGTAAGGCACCAGGGCCAGACGGCCTTCCGGCCGAGCTTTATAAATCTCTGGCTGAAGCTCTGATTCCAACAATGGAAAAGTTGTTCACTTAAATTTTTGATAAAGGTGGGAATATGCCTCCCTCATGGAATGAGGCCACGCTGGTTGTTATTTTAAAGCCAACTAAGCTAGCGAACCAGTGTGACTCGTATAGACCAGAGAGACTGAAGGGTATCATGAGTGGTTTGTTACAGCAGGACCAAAGGGGCTTTGTGCGAGGAAGAGGCATTCAAGATCTAACCTGTAATTTGATTGACGCTATAGATCTTGCAACAGTTTAGAAGATACCCTTGGCCGTGATTAAGCTGGATGCCACCAAGGCGTTTGATCAGGTCAATTGGATCTACTTTATTAAAGTATCAGAGAAATCTAATTTGGGGGGAAATTTTGTAGGGTTATTTCAGCCATTTATCAGGCCCCAGCAGTTAGAATTTTGATTAATGGTAATATTTCTGCTTTAATACAAGTTCAAAGAGGCACAAGACAGGGGTGTCCCCTTTGACCAATATTGTTTAATTCATACATAGAGTCCTTTGCAGAAAGTATAAGAAGTCACAACCATATTTCGCCGTTTAGATTTGGTAATTGGGTAAAAAAGGTAGCGCTATATGCCGATGATATTATGGTATATACATCAGATCGTGAGAAAACCATTCCTATTATATATAGCTTAGCCGAGAAGTTTGGGAATATCCCAGGATATGAGATAAACCAATCAAAATCGGAGTGCATGGCTTGGAATTACACAGTCTGCACGCTTCAACCAAAGAAAGCAATGAAGAACTTAGGTATAACAATCACCCAGGACATTAACGATGTACCCACTCTAAATTTAAGAAAAGTGGAGAAAGAAACTGCTGACTCTCTAAAAAATTGGACATATTTACCCTTAACGCTAATGGGTAGAGTTAATTTAGTAAAAATGATGGTCTTGCCCAAATTGATTTTTATCTTTCAAAATATACTGTTAACCTTCAAAGAAGAAAGCTTGAGGTAAATTCAGTCAAGAATCAACTCATTCATATGGGCCTCTAAAGGGACTAGAATTTCCTGGAAGAAACTTCGGAGAAGGAAAAGTAAGGGTGGCTTAAACACACCAGATATAAGTATTTATGCATTGGTCTTCTTAATGAAGGCTGGTAAGATGCTGATGGATGAGCCCAATTTTTCAGATATAGGAATAATTTAAAGGGAAATGCTGCAGGACCCAAAAGGAGCGGAATATGCATATCTTTATAAATTTGGAGACCCTCGCTACTTCAAGAAAGTCCGATTAAAAACATTAAGGGGCTTAGCGACTACTTGGAGCAAAATCAGAAAGCTTTTACAAATCAGTTATTATAGCGCTAAGGCGCCTATATGGGACACTTTTAAATCGGGCACTATCCCTATTGGTCTAAAGGTACGAAATGAGCCTGGCCTGTTCTATGAGAATGGGAAGTTTTTGGAAACATGGGCTATGATCTCTAATAGATGCAGCCGAGATTGGATGCTCTTGATTATTGAGACAGCCCATGAACTCATCATAATAGAGAAAGAGGCCATAGAGAAACTAGAAATAGAATTGAAGAACTGTCCGGCTCTAGAAGAGGCCAAGAAAATATTAGAGGACATCAACAGAGCTGTTGAAGGGTATAGTGAATATCTATCAAATAAAAAATGAATAAACTGAAAAAGGATATTGAGAGGTTCTCTGAGAAGAGGATGTATCCCTTCCTCAAAGAAAACTACTACCAACAAAGTAATGATCTAAACTGGGAGAGACACAAAACAAACAGATCTAAACCAGAGGTGGAAGGAAGCAGATTACCTTCTCGGAGACCTCAGGGTCTAGTAGTAAGGATGAGGGTTTGCAGAGAGAAGAAAATGTAGGAAGAAATCACACCAGAGACTTGGTACCCAGGCTCTGGAATTCACTTCCTCCTGAATTGGCAAGACAACCCTCCCTTGCGCTTTTCGGTAAAGCTTTAAAAACAGTTTTTTTTGTAGAGGCTTACCCGTAATCACGCACTAGGAGAATTTTAGACTGTTTGACCTTATTGGCGCCTTGATGCCCTTGGGCTAAGTTGCGCGGTATAAGTTTCCCTTCATTCATTCATTCATTTTTTAGATTCATAGAGTAGAGGCCAATGGTACAACGGGAACATGGGGAGGGCCCAGTTCAACCGGGGAAATCCGCAACAGCAGGAATATATGAGGACAAGGAGCAAACGATACTGGCGACAGACCGAATACCAGTAATAAATCTGTCAGATTTATCAATGTAACAGAAATGAGCATTCTAAGTAGGGGTTTGAGTTTTGTGCCCTCTGCTCGTGTAGATCCATTCCAGTTAGAGAAGGATATGTGTTCCTTCTTTAGGAAGGTTAGATTAAGGAGATTTTTTGAGGATTGGGAAACGAGATAACACATTAATATAGCAGGATTTAAACTTAAGTCTTCCTTTACACCTACATTAGCGATGGTAGGCAAGAATATAGAAGCTTTCGAAATGGCCGTTGAAAGTGGCATCCATAAGATTCTAGGCAAAAATAATAGTCCCAATACATTTAATATTAGCAAAGTCGGGAGACCAGCTCTGAATTCCTTAAAAGATGACAGGTCTCTTACTATCAAACCGGCTGATAAAGGGGTGGGGTTGTTGTTTTTAACACCATAGACTATGAAAGTAGAATGTATAAACTATTGAATGTAAAAGAACATTATGTATGGACTCAGGCAAGCAGCATTACCAAGATATCCAAGGAGTCTATAGCTCTCCTTGAAGAAGCAAAAGAACAGAGTTGGATTTGCGAGGAGGAATTTAAAATTTTAAATAATGTAGAACCCAGAGCTCCGGCAATTTATGGCTTTCCAAAGGTGCACAAGCATTATGCGGACCCACCCATGAGACCCATTGTCAGTAGTATTGACTCCCTCCTTGAGCCTATTAGTAAGTACGTGGACCATTTTTTAGACCGATTGTGTGTGGCATGAGAACCTATGAGAGGGACTCTGCACACATGATCTCACTGATTGAGGGTAGGGAGTTCTGTAGAGAGACTCAGTATCTGGTTACCCTAGACATTGAGTCTCTCTACACGAATATTCCTCAAGAGGACACCGTTGGTGTCATTAAGGACATCTTGGAGACTCAGGATCTTGGTGGGGCAATCAAGGATTTTATTGTTAAATGTGTAAGACTCATCTTGATGAATACGTTTTTTTTTTAAGGATTAGTATTTCAAGCAGCTCAAGGAGACCAGCATGGGTGCCACCTGTGCCCCCAGTCTGGCCTGCCGTTACGTAGGACAGTTTGAGGTGAGACATGTCTATAATGAATTAGCCCCCTTTTTCGAAAATGTAGCGGGCTGGTACCCTCTCAGACATCTCTCACACGTGGTCACAAATTGTCGTATCTGCGTTTTCATATCTGGCGACTAAAAAATCCTCTCTACCAATTCCATGGTTTTATGGATTTCCTTGTGTCCTGCAAGCAGATTGTCATGACAAGATTCCAATGCCTTCTCTTGGAGGTCTTTTGTAGGAAGAAATGAACGATTGTCCAGATAAGGAAGACCATTCTTGATTTCCCTGTCCTCAGCTCCTTGGGACCATTCCTTCATATCCTGGAAGGTCCTAGCCTTTTGGACCTCATCCACAATTTCTGAAGTGTGAGTGGCTAAAATAATTTTTTCTTCTGGAATGATGTTTTGCAATTCTCTATCCGACTCCAAAGAAGCAGAATCTATTTAAGACAGAGCATCTGCTTTAGCGTTACTTCTCCCAGGTCGGAAGGTTATCACGAAGTCAAAATCAGCAAAAAATAAGGATCATCTTAACTGTCTGGCTGTTAAGGTGCAAGCTGATTTGAGAAACTGCAAATTTTGATGGTCAGTAAACACTGTCACCTTGTGTCTTGCACCCATCAGATAATGTCGCCATTCCACAAATGCAATTTTTACGGCCAGCAATTCTTTGTCCGCAATTGAATAATTGCACTCTGGAGGATAAAAGTTTCTTGAGTTATGCCACTGGATGCAACTGGCTGGTCGTGGGATGTCGCTGAGATAAAATTCCTCCTATGGCCACGTCTGAGGCATCAGCTTCCACATAAAAGGGATCATCAGTTCTTGGATGTAGCAAAATGGGAGCTTGGGTGAAAGATTCTTTTAAAAATTGGAAGGCCTCTTCAGCATCAACTCTCCAAACAAATGTAACTTCTTTCTTTAACAGTCGAGTTATTGGAGCCACTTTCTGGGAAAAATCGGAAATAAATCTCCGGTAGAAGTTT
This sequence comes from Lissotriton vulgaris, assembly GCF_964263255.1. Taxonomy (NCBI): domain Eukaryota; kingdom Metazoa; phylum Chordata; class Amphibia; order Caudata; family Salamandridae; genus Lissotriton; species Lissotriton vulgaris. The sequence goes on along the minus strand of NC_141691.1, from coordinate 863,618,839 downwards.
TAAAACCCCAAAAAGCTTTGAACCTCCTTCACAGATTTCGGAGAAGGCCATTCTTGCACTGCCTTGACCTTGGCCGAATCCATACTCACTCCGTCTGGGGATAACACAAACCCTAAAAACTCTACACGAGTAACGTGAAAAGCACATTTCTCCAATTTCACTTAAAGATGGTTCTCCAGCAACTTGGTTAAAATTGCTCTTACATATGGGATGTGCTCCTCCACACTGTTTGAAAAAATCAAAATGTCATTGATGTAAATGACCGCAACTCGATCCACAAATTCTCCGAACACATCGTTTACAAAATGCTGGAAGGCAGCGGGAGCATTGCACAAGCCATATGGCATCCCCATATACTTGAGCAATCCATACCGTGTTCTGAACACTGTTTTCCACTCATCTCCAGGAGGTACCCTAACTACATGATATGCTCCTCGTAGATCTAGCTTGGTATAGACCTTGGCATCTTTTACTTGGTCCTGTAATACTGACATCAACTGGAGTGGGAATCGGTTCTTGACTGTTAACTGATTCAAGGCCTTATAGTCAATACAGGGGCGGAGATCTCCATCTCGCTTTGGAATGAAAAAAAGAGGGGATGACACTGGGGATTGAGAGGGGCGTATAAATCCATAGACTAGATGTTTATCCAAATACTCCTTCAAGAACCGCTTTTAGGTTTCGGTGAGTGCATAAATTTGACTACATGGTAATATGGCTCCAGGCTCAATCTCAATCTTGCAGTCATAGGGGAGATGTGGTGGTCATTTTTCTGCTTCCTTCTTATGAAAAACTGCTGAAAGATCTTAGTATTCCACTGGAATTTCCTTTCTTTCCAATGTGCAGATCTGAGCGGAGTGATGAGAGACTAGATTTCGGACCGGCGTATCCACCTCCTCTCTGCCTTGTTCACAAAAACAATTTTCCTTGCAAGAGGAGGAATCCATTTCAATTGTTCTTTTACTCCAATCTATTCGCGGATTGTGTTCCGTCAACCATGGAAGGCAAAGAATCAATTGAAATAGTGGCGCATCGATTAAATTAAAAGTTATTAGTTCCGAATGCCCCTTTAATCCAGTTAGCTGAGCAACCTCTGTTTCGTGAGTAATCAGACCTGACGATAAATTGGTACCATTAATGGCCCGGACCGCCTCCAAAAATTGCTTTTCCACAAATCGAATTCCATTCTGATGAGCATATTTGAAATCGCAGAAATTTCCAGTGGCCCTGGAATCAATCATAACGGAGACTTCTTTGATTTATTTGCCTTGAAATTTTACTGCAAAAATGGCAATTAAATGAGGAGCTGCAGACTGTGAGGTATTCATAATGTGTTGTTGTCCTGGAGCTGCCTTCGCTGTCGCTTCCATCTGTGCAACTCCTTCTACGGGCGAAGCTGATCTTTTACCTGCAGACAAGTTTTGGGTCTCTTTGGACATTCCTTAACGAAATGTCCAGATAATCCACAATATAAACATAGTTGAGAATTACTTTGTCTCTCCTTTTCTTCCTTTGTTAAGGGCCCTCTGACCGATCCAATTTGCATTGGTTCTTCAGTAAAGATCACTGGACGACATAGAAAGTGTAAGGAACACTGTGTCAAAAAAATCTGCACCTTAAGAGGATCTCCACCATATCTCTCGGGAGAGGCTAATGGAATGATAGGAGAGATAGCATGAATCACCTGTGTGGAGATGTCTGACGAGGAGGGGTGCTGGGATGATGAGGATATTCCTCTGAAAACTAAACCTGCCGCCACCAGATCATCTAATCTCTGCCACGTTTGAATGGACTCTTGACTCGATCTTCTGACCTCATCTCTCAAAGCTTTATTTTCTTCTAAGGTATTATTTAATTGTTCCTGCATATTACTCCTTCAAGAACCGGTTTTAGGTTTCGGTGAGTGCATAAATTCGACTACATGGTAATATGGCTCCAGGCTCAATCTCAATCTTGCAGTCATAGGGGAGATGTGGTGGTCATTTTTCTGCTTCCTTCTTATGAAAAACTGCTGAAAGATCTTAGTATTCCACTGGAATTTCCTTTCTTTCCAATGTGCAGATCTGAGCGGAGGGATGAGAGACTAGATTTCGGACCGGCGTATCCACCTCCTCTCGGCCTTGTTCACAAAAACAATTTTCCTTGCAAGAGGAGGAATCCATTTCAATTGTTCTTTTACTCCAATCTATTCGCGGATTGTGTTCCGTCAACCATGGAAGGCAAAGAATCAATTGAAATAGTGGCGCATCGATTAAATTAAAAGTTATTAGTTCCGAATGCCCCTTTAATCCAGTTAGCTGAGCAACCTCTGTTTCGTGAGTAATCAGACCTGACGATAAATTGGTACCATTAATGGCCCGGACCGCCTCCAAAAATTGCTTTTCCACAAATCGAATTCCATTCTGATGAGCATATTTGAAATCGCAGAAATTTCCAGTGGCCCTGGAATCAATCATAACGGAGACTTCTTTGATTTATTTGCCTTGAAATTTTACTGCAAAAATGGCAATTAAATGAGGAGCTGCAGACTGTGAGGTATTCATAATGTGTTGTTGTCCTGGAGCTGCCTTCGCTGTCGCTTCCATCTGTGCAACTCCTTCTACGGGCGAAGCTGATCTTTTACCTGCAGACAAGTTTTGGGTCTCTTTGGACATTCCTTAACGAAATGTCCAGATAATCCACAATATAAACATAGTTGAGAATTACTTTGTCTCTCCTTTTCTTCCTTTGTTAAGGGCCCTCTGACCGATCCAATTTGCATTGGTTCTTCAGTAAAGATCACTGGACGACATAGAAAGTGTAAGGAACACTGTGTCAAAAAAATCTGCACCTTAAGAGGATCTCCACCATATCTCTCGGGAGAGGCTAATGGAATGATAGGAGAGATAGCATGAATCACCTGTGTGGAGATGTCTGACGAGGAGGGGTGCTGGGATGATGAGGATATTCCTCTGAAAACTAAACCTGCCGCCACCAGATCATCTAATCTCTGCCACGTTTGAATGGACTCTTGACTCGATCTTCTGACCTCATCTCTCAAAGCTTTATTTTCTTCTAAGGTATTATTTAATTGTTCCTGCATATTACTCCTTCAAGAACCGGTTTTAGGTTTCGGTGAGTGCATAAATTCGACTACATGGTAATATGGCTCCAGGCTCAATCTCAATCTTGCAGTCATAGGGGAGATGTGGTGGTCATTTTTCTGCTTCCTTCTTATGAAAAACTGCTGAAAGATCTTAGTATTCCACTGGAATTTCCTTTCTTTCCAATGTGCAGATCTGAGCGGAGGGATGAGAGACTAGATTTCGGACCGGCGTATCCACCTCCTCTCGGCCTTGTTCACAAAAACAATTTTCCTTGCAAGAGGAGGAATCCATTTCAATTGTTCTTTTACTCCAATCTATTCGCGGATTGTGTTCCGTCAACCATGGAAGGCAAAGAATCAATTGAAATAGTGGCGCATCGATTAAATTAAAAGTTATTAGTTCCGAATGCCCCTTTAATCCAGTTAGCTGAGCAACCTCTATTTCGTGAGTAATCAGACCTGACGATAAATTGGTACCATTAATGGCCCGGACCGCCTCCAAAAATTGCTTTTCCACAAATCGAATTCCATTCTGATGAGCATATTTGAAATCGCAGAAATTTCCAGTGGCCCTGGAATCAATCATAACGGAGACTTCTTTGATTTATTTGCCTTGAAATTTTACTGCAAAAATGGCAATTAAATGAGGAGCTGCAGACTGTGAGGTATTCATAATGTGTTGTTGTCCTGGAGCTGCCTTCGCTGTCGCTTCCATCTGTGCAACTCCTTCTACGGGCGAAGCTGATCTTTTACCTGCAGACAAGTTTTGGGTCTCTTTGGACATTCCTTAACGAAATGTCCAGATAATCCACAATATAAACATAGTTGAGAATTACTTTGTCTCTCCTTTTCTTCCTTTGTTAAGGGCCCTCTGACCGATCCAATTTGCATTGGTTCTTCAGTAAAGATCACTGGACGACATAGAAAGTGTAAGGAACACTGTGTCAAAAAAATCTGCACCTTAAGAGGATCTCCACCATATCTCTCGGGAGAGGCTAATGGAATGATAGGAGAGATAGCATGAATCACCTGTGTGGAGATGTCTGACGAGGAGGGGTGCTGGGATGATGAGGATATTCCTCTGAAAACTAAACCTGCCGCCACCAGATCATCTAATCTCTGCCACGTTTGAATGGACTCTTGACTCGATCTTCTGACCTCATCTCTCAAAGCTTTATTTTCTTCTAAGGTATTATTTAATTGTTCCTGCATATTATTTAGGACATTAGTCAGGGCCTTTAAATCTAAACCTTCCGCCATTCTGCTCAGGAGGGGACCTGAATTCTCAATTAATAGGTAGGCACTTTAATCTGTCAGAAACGGATACACTGGAGCGGCCCCCTCAGGAACAGAAGATCTTACCCCAGATCCCACAGACCAAAACTGGTGACAATCGAGAAACTGCTGTCTCTGGAGTTAGCCCTGGTGGAAAGGGGAAGTGGAAGACAAAACAGGAGAGACAGGCTTCTGGACATTGGCTCAGCCTCTGGAATTGGACTGGAAGCTCTCTGTAAAACAAACACAACAATTATCCTACCTAGAAACTGCGAGACTACTTCAACATTTCTACTTCTAATCTCCTGTTTTAAACACTTCTCCTACCAGTGTCTAAAATGAAGCTAGCTACTCTCCAAATTGTTTTGCCTGTAGTGTTGAATGTAAAATCTGATTAACTGGAAAGATGTGCTGGTAATTTCTGGTTGTCGATTCTCAGTATCTTTTCTCTGCCAGTGAATTATTCTCCTCAAGGATTTTACAGTCTTAAACAATTAATGACTTCTGTCTTTCATATTACTTCATAGTTCTTCAAACGGTCAGTCCTTGAATTCTCCTGTAGCCTTTCTTCTATTTAAGTATTATATCAAGAATCTAGGCTCTTTCTCAATATACTAAAAGTGCACAGTCTTAGTACAAGTCTTTATCTCCAGTGCCTTAAAAGATTCTCAGTTTCCGAAAAGAAAATCACTGGAGGATTCTGGGCAACGTTAGGTCACAAGAGCTTGTCAACGCTCGAGAACCCTGCGGCCTCCAAGTCACTGTCAGTGAATCACAAAAGAACAACTAGATACGCTTACTTGGAAATTATGAGTTCTTCTCTTGACTGAAAATACTCCAGGAATACCTGCTCCTTGGGTTCTCAAACCGGCAAGTGCTTGAACTGCTACTAGAACTTCTTTAGTGAAAAGCTGAGGAAAAAAGATTATATTTAGAACTCTTTCTCCAAACCTTTTATTAAAAAGGCATTCTCATTTACTTCCCATAAGAAAAGGTCGAAGACAGCAAACTCTATGAATTCTCTGTGGTAACAGCTACGATTGACGATTTGACAGCGAGCAGAACGCGAAGGCTCCTGTCAGCGGGTTATCTCAGTTGAAGTGCGCAGCGCGCTGGTCGCGCATGCTCATTACCACCACGCTTTGGATCGGGAGAGAACAACTAGACCGCGACCCACTACAAGAAGTGGGAATGATCCGATAGTCCTCCAACATGGTGGAGTGCTGCAATTCCAACAACACCCGCCAAAGAGAGGATCTCCAACATGGATTTCTTCTTTTCCAAAATGAACCTTTACCAGCAGGTAAGGAAATGGAGGCTAAGGCATCTTCTTTAAGGATTCTTCCGGAGCAGGGATAGAGGTTCCTGACAATCCTGGAGAAAATAAAAATTGGTAAAAGAGGAGGAAATATGCAATTGAAATGAAAAATGCGTGAGCAATGGTATATTTCCTTCCTCAACACTGTTAGGAACGGCCTTAACTCAAAATAGGAATGGGAACATTTGACAAGACCCATGTGAGGTCTTCTAGAATGTTTCCCAATACCTACATGAGGTCTTCTAGAATGTTTCCTATCACAAGGTGGGACACGATACAAAAGAAGACTATGTACCCGCTGGGTGGTAGCAGGATGAAATTAACTGCAATGTGCAAGGCTTGTTGTTAAAGACGCTGTCAATAACGAGCAGCACTGGGACAATGGTAGCACTATATGTCCCTAATAAAACTAGGAAGAGGAACCACTCTAGTATGACTATTATATCATGTAAACATTTGCATAAAGACATTGCAGTATGTTTGGCGACAGATTAATAAGGCTAGTTGCCAATATTGAATAGAAAATAGATGATCTCAGCACTTTTGTTTTTCTATTACATAAGGAAATGCCTTCACCTCTGAATGCATTTGTCCTTAGTGCAAGTACTGATCGAATAAATGGTCATCAGGGCCATCATTATGTAAGATAAATGCTCGTAGGAGCGCTAATGTAAAGTGGGGGATAGAGTAGTTAGTATTGTCATAAACAGTAATATATTATACCTCGTTTTTAAATGAAAAGTAAGATCGGCAAAAGAATAATATTATGTTATTTCTTGTGACGCCGGCTCTTTTATCGGAATATTATTATGATACAACATGCTCGGTTCTACGAAGTTGTGTATACAAAGACGGATTAGACGATAGTCTTTCTTCTATGTCCCCTTTAGTCAAGCAACGCTCTAGCTTTTCGCAATCGGATTGACTAGTGAAAACCGAAAGTCAGTGTTTGACGCTCGATGCAATTTTGCGTCGGGTATGGTATTTAAATCCGATTGAACATGGCGGTTCTTTTTACAGACTGTTTGAGGCGAACGCCCTGACTGCCCGTACTCTTGGATTTAAGCAGGTATGAGTGCTGAGACTTTGGCCTTATCTTCCATATAGGAGAGCCCTGATGTAAATGAGAGAAGGTTCTAATTTGGTATACATATCTCTCTCTTCCTTATATTTAGACCGCTGGCGGTTTTGCTCCAGAGGCGGTCGGGATTATAACTTAACCCGCCACGCCATCAAGTATTTGGAATATATGGCCTGTTTAGCCTGGGATATACAGCCTTTATTGACTGACTGTTTTATTAAGGTAACACCAGCAATATATCTGTGTGCAAATACGGAAATGAATAAGCGACTTCGAATGTCACCAATGTTGTCGTGACATATAGATCGGTCACCTAGGTGTTTGTGATGTGTGAATCTATTGTGACAATAGAATGTGTCATACTTAAGAGAGTATTATCAGTTATCATTTGATACCCTTTATTTGTACGTGATAGAGTGTTGCGAGCTCTGTATAATATCATGTGTGACTCACTATTGTGTATTATGTACAACAAGCACGGTAGATAGGATGTAGATCTGCATGTGATTTTTATAATCCCTGTTTTCCTTGCAATAATCCTATGTTAGGCATCTTTGTGCTACACGCCACTCGGTATAATATTAATACAGAGAGGGGCGTTGCTTATATAATGTGCAATAGACATCGTAGATAAAACGATGCAACCCCTATCGCTGTCACCGTAATATGATAAGACTATTGCAACGTTGATCAATTTGGTTGTAGAAACATGGTCTGTTCTATTTTTCAGTTTAAATGTCGGCGGTTCAGATGGTTTAAAAGACAAATCATTATCTTCAAAGTAACCTTGGGAATAAATAGATGAACATACTATTTTTACAAAGGTTTGTGCTATAACGATGTTTAGATCATATATATGCAATATAGATCGGTCTATACTAGAACAATGTTCTGATATTACCTTTCCAATACCTAGATACTCATAAAGTGGTATCGCAGAGAAAGCTCGGAGAGTGTGAGGCCCTGTGTGACCCCTAACAAGGTAATTACATGTATACTACCACTTAGAAATAGTAGCTAATAGGTATTTGTATCTAGATTCATCTTATAGAATGTGATCATTATACCGTTTTGTTCATTGGCAATAATGACTATGTCTAAAACCGAATATGGCAGGATCATGGGAGAAATTCTTCCTGACCATATTAGCACAAGCATACGAAAAATGCCTAAGATGTGTATGCACTTGTATGGGTTAAGGACCTCATTGTAAAGCTTTTACGTAATGTATGGCAGCTACTGTAAGGTTGTTTAACCAGATGGCTCTATATATTTAAATAAAATAATGTATTATGTAGTAATCAGATTAATTTGGAAGATATGAGTTCTGTATGTGATTGGGTATTACAAAGTATGGAGCATTGAGGATTTGTAAAAGTATAAATTCTGTTTATGATAATGTTTTAATTGATAATAAATGTTTTAGTTCTGTATCTTATGTTGTTTATTGTTCTTGTATTTCAGACTACATGTTTTTGTGGGATTCAACTATTATATCCTGAAGAAGGTGTCCACCGAAACGTGTTGATGCATTTTGTGAGTTGAAATACACTAAGGGCTCCATTATGATGCCGGGCGGATCGCCACCGCCATGGTGGCGGTGGCGACCCGCCCGACAGAAATGCCCGCCTGCCACCCATTTCCCCCCGCCACATTACAATGGCGGGGGGGACCGCAGCGGGGTGAAACAACGCCCGCCACTTTTCCGCCCCGGTCGCCTTGCGGCCAGGGCGGAAAATGAGTAACATGCAGGCGGTGTCTGTCAGACACCGCCCGCAATATTACTATGGGCATAATTCAATGCCTTTCCGTGGCGGCAGAACGGCATGCAGTGTTCACTCTGGGGAGCCCATGTGGGCCCCCAGAGTGACGGCCATAGGGGGTGGCGGTGGCGACCCGCCCGACAGAAATGCCCGCCTGCCACCCATTTCCCCCCGCCACATTACAATGGCGGGGGGGACCGCAGCGGGGTGAAACACCGCCCGCCACTTTTCCGCCCCGGTCGCCTTGCGGCCGGGGCGGAAAATGAGTAACATGCAGGCGGTGTCTCTCAGACACCGCCCGCAATATTACTATGGGCATAATTCAATGCCTTTCCGTGGCGGCAGAACGGCATGCAGTGTTCACTCTGGGGAGCCCATGTGGGCCCCCAGAGTGACGGCCATAGGGGGTGGCACACGGGGGGGACCTGTGGTACCCCCCTTCATTTGCATATACAAAGCGGCAGGCACCGCACAGTGCCTGCCGCTTTGTATATGCAAATGCTAAAATGCATTTTTAGCATTGTGGCGGGTGGTGCAGAGTGCACTGCCCGCCAAAATGCTAAAAATTAAGGATGTGCCCGCCACTGTGGCGGGCGCATCCTAATGCCAATATCGGGACCCCCGCCCTTTAGGCGGGCGGTCCCGATCTCCGTTAGGGTGGCGGGCAGACTTATTCCGCCCGCCATCCTAACGGACCCCTTAGTCTATGGAGCTACAACTCTGACTACAAAAGTGACATATGTGTCAGAGTGTGATTGTGTTTTGACTATTGTATTTATTTCATGACAATAGGAACCAATTATTCCTTATTTTTGTTTCCCACTTTTGTGTTTTCATATTTTTTGTGATTTTATTCTGTATAACTATATTTTTATCAATTAATAATGTACTAATGTTTGGATATTTTGTGTTTTTAACATTTATTTGAATAAATGGTGTACTTTTTATGAAGTAAATTTTATATTTCCTCTCTGTTCCTCTTTGAATTCAATGTTGTGTTTGCAAGTATAGATGGTATAGAAATTCACCCAAAGGGGAATTCCTGTTTTGACATTTGCCTATATGGGACACACCTGGCTCACTTGAGTGGACTAAAGACTCATTAGCTACCCCGTTAAAATTGCCTGGTGTAAACCGCTGGGAACAACTTATTCCAGAGGGAACTTTGCTTTCCTGGGAAGACCTAAAGTCCATAATGGGTAACCGACTAGCGAAATTCAAATATTTACAGATAAAAAGTTGGTCCCAAATGGTCGGTATAGCTGTTGGTACTACAAATGAGTTTGAGAAGTCTTTAAGATCTACGCAGCGGAACAAGAAAGAAGTCGCAACTCTTTACTGGCTCTTGATAGAATTGTTAGGCGGGGACTTCATACTTCCGGTACAACTGTGGGGCGAGTGCTTGCCTGGCGCAAGTATAGAAGATATATGGCAAGTATCTTTTGACTTACTATATTCTACAGTCCAAGCTGCCAATTTAAGGAGGAACCATCTTTTCTCTCTTCACAAAGTATACTGGTCTCCTCTTAAATTATCAAAGTTTGCAAAGGGCACAAGTCCATGCAGTCCAAAAGTGTTTTTATCTCATCCTATTGGTGCAGAAGAGAAATTTGTAAATGTTGGATTAAATCTACCCCTCCGACCTATCTAGACTAGGTTAATGCTCTAAAATATGTAATGAAACTGGATATAGCCACACGTAAAGAAAGCAATAGGAAGAGGGCCTTTTGGACTCTATGCATAGAATGGATGGAGGGATGATTGTTTATTTTATCAGGGGTACGTTTGTCCAATGATTATGCCTCTACATGGAATTACTTCACCCCTCGGGTCAGCTCTGGGGCCTACAGATAGAAGTAAAGAACAGACAAATCACGAGAGGTTCTGTGTAAAGTGCAAACCATTAAATGAGAGCTCTCACGCTGGTTCCAGCAGACAGCAGACCAACTTAAGCTGGCTCTGTTAAGATTTAATGGCATATGAGGACAAATAAAAAAAAATAAAAAAAAGATTTGTTTGAAATGCCATCCCCCCATTTCCACTTTACATTTTAGTAAGAAAGAAGTGGAAAACAACCTATTCCTAGTCCCAAGAGGCAGAGCGCCCGGGCCTGATTGCATTCCTGCTGATCTGTTCCTTCATGATATAGATACATCGGCATCATACATTCAGCTTCTTGCGAATGCTATCGCTAATGGAGCACCTATGCCCGGTACCTGGGCAGGAGCAGTAATACTTCCCATCTACAAAAAAGGGGATCATTCCCTACCAGGGAACTATAGGCCCATAAGCCTTATTGATTGTATTCAAAAGGTATCAGCAAGGCTGGTACTAAGTAGAATCCAGGCTTGGTTGGAGGAAAGTGATATCCTATCCCATCTCCAGGCGGGGTTTCTGTCCTGCACTAGCACTGTAGACCAGGTGTTTAGTAAAGGTAATGTAGTGCCACTGGGCCCATTTACAAAGCGTGCTATAGGATGGTTTATGTTTTACCCGTCAATTTGCATGTTTGAATACGTTTTGCTGAGAAGTGTTCCAACAGACACCTGTTAAAATTTACCCTGTGTATGGGTATAGTGGGGCTACTAGAAATGGTAGGAAATTCTGTTTGATTTTATACAATTAACCAAGGGCGGGGTTGGTGTGGGGGAGATGGGTATGTTGGTGATTAAAACACAGAATTTAGTAACGTGCAGATGTCGAGCTACTAAAGGTGATGTAGTACCACTGCGAGTATTTATAAAGCACCCTATGAAATGGTAGGTGTTTTACCCGTAAATTTGAATTTTTTAATACTCTTTGCTGATGAACGTTCCAGCAGACAGTTGTTGAAATTAAGTTCCTGTATTGCTATAGTGGCTCCAAGAGGTTTGCTGGGGCTCTTTCTTTGATTTTGTAAGGTTAACGAAGCATGGGAAGAGGGTAGTGAAGTGGGGCAATGGGCCCATTTATGAACCGCTTTATGGTATGGTATATGATTGTCTGGCAAATTCCCATGTTTTAATACCTTTTGGTTATGAGTGTTCCAGGAGACAGCTACACACATCACACAACATTGCTGTGGATAACAAATCTTTGTGCTGATAGACACTTTTGCACTGTGGTAGAAGGCTGCCAGCTTTGATGGCAAATTATGAAACTTGGTGCCATTGTAGATTTGAATGGAAGCTTGGACTATTTCTTTGTTAATATGGTGTAGTCAGGGTTTGAAGTGGGAAAAAATAAACTGGGGGTGCTCTAAAAGGGGGGATAACCTTTTAAAGGGGTGTGGGCTATGCAAATAGGGGTGTGGTCTAAATCAAGATAAGTAGCATTGTGTGCTTTAGAAAATCCCCTCCAATCATCCTACGTTCAGAAAAAAAAATTCTTTAAAGGATTGTCCTTCCTTGTACAATGTGGCTCCCCTAGCATGATGTCTCCATTTCTCAGTAGTGAGCAAAATGAGCATGTGTACATCGATGTGCATGCTGTCACTGCAGTGCAATACATTTTTTTTTAAATTGACTATGTTTGCGAGGCCCGAAAAAAGAGTCATGTAGAGACCCATTTGGAGGCTCCATGAAAATAAGTGCCGGTCCTCAGACCCGGCCCAATTAAAGCCCAGCATTAAAGCCCTGCGTCTTCCAACCATCTTTTAATTGATGCATACATTCCTGCTTATATACATAGACACATCTGTTCCTGCACTCGTCTTAAGGATCTATGAGCACAGTCATCTATGGTTAGCACTGTGCCAACCATGCAGCCATACGCCTATATATCCATAAATACATCTGTCCCAGAACCAATCCTAAGCATCTATCAGCCCACGCATCTATCATAAGTACTGGTTCATGCATTAATTTATCCTTCCATTCATACATTGACACATCCATCCATCTACCTATCCATTCATCTATCTGGCCATGCATCCACTCGCCCTTTATTCAACTATCCGTCCTTATTTCCGTGCACCCTCCGCCCCGATCCTAAATACGGCTTATTATACTCATCTACCCAGCCTCTTAAGGGGTCGAAAAGGCTGGCGATAAGCATTGACAGGCAGATGTTTCTTATAAAGAGCAACAAAGCTTTGAGTTGCTCTTTGCGGAGCATAGTTCACCACCCTTCTCTGGTGGTGTTTTAAACAAAGGTTCATCTAGCAAAAGGTAAAGGAGTTTTTCAGTGTAAGAGGTTAATTTAGAAACATAATGTTTTGTCCAGTTGTATATAGGAACACTGCTTTAAAGTGGCCGTGATCCACAGATAGTGAATACCTGTACTTTTTACATTTGATAGAGTATACCAGAGAGCTAATTTGGAGTGGTGAGAACCTGCAGTTCTATATTTCAATGTGAAGCACAGTATGGGAATATAAAGGAATTGCAAGGATTTTATCTTCATATTAAAGAGGGGGTGTGAGAACTAAGTGAGCCAGGCAAAGCATGTGTTTTCTTAGCAGTAAAACAAGACACTGTGTAAAGTCAGAGTAGAGTCATGCTGGAGTTGCCTGCTTGTGGTCGTCTGCAGAGGCGCAACCAGAGCGAAATTTTGGGGGTGCCTAATTCTTTCAGCAATAGGCAAAGTGTCCATGTAAGAGCGTTAAAAAGGGGTGAAAAATAACAGAGTCTAATTTACAAAAACGTTGTCTTTTGAAGACCTGTGAAGTTCTCGAGTGCGGCTCTGTGTGTGCACCCGGAGCTGTGTGTGCACTCTCAGAGAGTCCATGGCCATGGGTGTTGTACGCCTGGTGGTGTGTCTGATAATCGCCCTAAGATGGTGTTGCTCCTGCATTGCAAAAAGGGAAGGAAAATCCTGAGAGAAAATGGCTCTAATTAAAGGATTTCCCTTCTTCTACAATGCGACTCACCTGGCATGATGTCTTCACTTTTTAGTAGGAAGCAACCTGCAAGCTCTCACAGTCTCCCTGCAGTGCAATAAAAAAAATGTACTACCTTTGCGAGGTCCAAAAATAGAGCCCCATAAAGACCCATTTTGAGACCCCCAAAAATAAAGTGCTGGTGCTCAGGCCCCTACAGACACCCCTTCCCCCAATTAAAGCCCTGGGTGCAGTGTTATCTTTGCAAAGTGATAGATAAAATTGTAAGGCTAATAATATACATTTTTGTGTGTGCCATTTGGTTGAAAATATCATCTTTAGTAGATGGAATATAATTTTTAAAAATACTATCTATAAAGTTGTCTGCGGTGGGTTGCAGAAAGCATGCTGTGGGGTGGTGGGGTGTGGCAGAGAGGTGAAAATATGATGTAGTGCAGTTACATATAAATTGTAAAGGTGTATGTAAGTATTTAAATAAATACTTGATGTATGTTCTAAGGCACTATTTGTCAACCTTTTGCTCCCCTGTCGTGCTCCATCATGTTGCAGCATTGTGTCTGGAAGTCGTTAGCAGAAGTTTTGTAGTTGAATGTTATTATTTTAACATAGTGAACAGATGTAAAAAATAATTGAATCTATTTTTTGATTTTCAGACAATTATTTTGTTTGGATAAAAATTTGCAAATGCTTAGAAGAAGTGAAAAAAAGGAAAAGAGAAGAAAAACGTATATTTAACTAAAAGGAAAGATCTTCAATTAGAAAAAATGTGAATAGTACAGAACATGTTTGTTCTAGTAAAAGAACTACACAATTTGTGAAAATGATATTATGAACATTTAATGAAAAAAACATCACACAAAGCAAAAAGAAGAATTTTTCAAGTAAGGTGAAGCAGACTTCACTTTCAAATACCAGGAAAAGGAAACATGATAAAGAAACAGTATCTGTTACTCAGAGACAAAAGCCATTTCAAGAAATTCGTCAGAGACTTTATCGATCTAGAGTTATTCAGAATTTAATGAAAAGATGCTGCAAATATAAAAGGAAAGTGTTGCAATTCAAAGAGAAGCAGCGTATTGAAAGTGTAGTGGATACCTATTTCAATTTAAAACAGAAGTTATTAATTCTGATTTTGAAGAGTATGAAACTGTCGGAAAAATAGTAAAAGTGTTGAAAGTCAAAAGTAGAAAAAAGAGACTTATGAACAGAATCAACTTTTGCAAAACCTTTAGTGGACAGTGGAAACATACTTCTACTAGTGAGACTTTTTTAATGAGGAAAGTTACTTCCCGGAAAAAAGTTTACCATTTGCGGTTGATACTGGAGGTCATTGTTATTAAGTTCAGGATGGTTGTCCTCTACCATAGAAGGAAATGGCTGGTAAAAGTGCAGAAGGGTTAATAGCTGAAGAAGTGCAAGGGAAAGGTGCACAAGCTCCTGTGTATAAGTGGGGTGGTAGTAGTATTTGTAGTATTCAACAGGAATCTATTGATATAATGTGAAGTTTGGTACGATAATATACACAAAAAAGTATTGAACAGAAGATTACGTTGTTACATGGACTAGATCCATGTAATGTAAGAAAATATGCTAAGAAGTATGGGCATTCTGTGGCTTGTCTTTCAAGAAAAGTTTGTAAAAGCGTTTTTAATCATTTGAGGATGTTAACTGTACACCATTCAGAAATGTGGAAGTTTGTAAGGAAAAAGTCCTGCATAATGTTTAAGTGAACTGAAAACATGTCTTTTATATGGTTATTTATCAGATGTTGAAAAAAGTGTGATGATATTGAAATGCAATATTTTGGCTCAGAAGAGCAGTCCAGAGAAAGTGAAAGTTTGACAATTACAGATGTTGGAGGAGATAGGAAAGTGATTAGTACTGATCAGTTTGAAGAAGAAATTGGAAAGTTTAATGTAGTGTGCTCTGAAATACCAAACTATGTTTGTGTTTGTTGTCGACGTACTCATTATAAAAGTCAAAGTAGAAATGTTGTTATGTATTTGAAAAGTGAAAAGGAAAACAATGGTAAGTGGGTAGAATTTGCAACTTACTGGACCTTTGGTGGAAGGTGAGTTAGATAGTGAACAACGTATATGTAAATATTGTTACAACAAATTAGAAGAGAACAAAATGCCTGCTAGAGCAGTACATCATAACTTAGAATTAGAAGCTATTCCAGAGGAACTGGCAGCATTGAATATATATGAGTCTGTTCTAATTCTTTTTTTTAATTATATTTTTATTTGACATTTATGTCAGCAAGCCGACAGAACACAAGCAATAATATATAGGCAATCAAAATACATCATTATTCTTTTCAATATCAACAGATAAGCATCCAAAATAAATAATTTCCTCGTACCAATACATCATAAATTCATATCCAATTAGCGATAGGAGACCACAGTTTCAACCCCTGAATTTTCCTTCTCACGCCCTTTGCTTTATACACCGCGGTCTCAAGATGATATATAGACTATAATCTAGATTGCCAATTGATAAAGGTTGGTGGTTCAGCATCCAGCCATTGAGACGTAATACATAAACGAAAAATAGACATACAAATAAAAATGAGCCCTTCTTCAGCCTCCGACCGAGAACTAGCCGAGCTTTCTTGAAAACCAAAGATCACCAACTCTACCGACAATTGCTGTCGAATACCCAAACTATGTATCAAAAAATACTCTAATCCTTAATAAACTGGGAAAGTTTGGGGCAAAAAAAGAACATATGAGATGCATCCACGGCATATAACCCACAACGATTACACTTATTCCCCCTTGTAGAGTTCCACTAAGCAAGTTTTCCCGGCATGTAATATAACTGAAAAATAAACATAGAGTGTTGGCTCTTTAAGGGACCATTAAATAAGACATTAGTAACCAGCTCGATACTTCTCTCAAGATTTATTTTGCCATTTTACCTCCCAGACCTCAAGATCATCCTCCGCCTTTTCCATAAACATCTGATATAAGGGCCCCATTTTAGATCTTAATTTGATTGCTTCCATAATTTCTACTCTTTTTAGTGGGATCAGGTTTTGAGTTATTTTCTGCTCAAAAAAACTACGTAGCTGAAGATATTAAAACAAATCGATTTGAGCTAACTTATATTTCTTCTGCAAAAAATCGAAAGAAACAGCTTCCCCTGAAACAAATCTCCAATTTTACAAATTCCAGCACTTTGCCACCTAACCATAACCTTATCTCTAAATATTTCTGGAAATAAAGAACAATTCTTGAATGGGGTATAGAAATTCAGATTAGAACCTATGCCCAATTTCTTTTTAGTTTTTCTCCATATTTCAAAGGCGGCAGTGACAACTTTAAATTTTATTTTCTTATAATAACTGGGTTCAATTATTCGAATTAAGCATTGCCTCGCCTCTACACCCAGTAACATTTCATAAATAGAAGGAGCAGGAAAATCTTCCGTTGGATCATCCTGCAAGATTAACACCCCCAAATGTTGCAATTTGGCTATCCAGTAATATAATCGGAAATTGGGGACCCCCCAGCCTCCTCTTACTCTAGGTAGCATACACCATTTAAGGGCTCTCCTAGAGCTAGCTGCTCAAAAACCTCGAGCACATTCTCTCAAAACGGGAAAAAAAGGAGGCTGAGATAAGTAAAGGGATAGCCCAGAATATATACAACAATTTGGGAAAAATAAGCATTTTTAAAAAATTACTGCGCCCATAAAGAGATAAGTGTAAGTTATTAATCCTTTCTAAAGTCTTCTTAGAAGAAACAATAATTGGATCCAAGTTCAAGGGGATAGTGTCCTCAACTTTAGGTGATATTTTGATACCTAGATAAGTTGCCTCTGTTTCAAAATTAATATCAGCTGGACGACCAGCCTCCGAATGGATCAGTTGTATCTTAGAGACATTTAATTTATAACCCGAGAACCACCCAAATACCTTGGCTGCTTCGATAATCCTAGGTAAAGCATTACTAACATCAGACGTAACCACAGCAATATCATCTGCATACGCAAATACTTCAGTCAGTCAAAAATATCTTTATTCGATTTAGTTAAAAATCATACAAAGAGATAAAAACATTTCATATGATGTTAAAATTATTTACAATATTATACAAATCAGAGAATACATGGGATTTATAAAAAGGCCAATTAAATTCATTTTGTGTTAAGCAAAATTTAAATACATTGAATAACACAGTGTTAAAAAGACCCGTTGTTCTGATGCATTTTTTTAGTTCTAACTGCTGCCACCAAAAAATTGGCCATACAAAATGTAATGCGTATGCTGTTTAAAGATTGTAAGCATAACAAGGCTGGCCTCACTTGTGTGAAACCAGCCTCCTTCAGAACAGGTAACAGATATTTTTTCCTGGGCTCTAAATAAAGCCCACAAAACATTACAAAGTGCATGGTATCTTGAACGGAAAAGTGATCACAACAACAGGCGGGGGCTAAATCAGGTTTTTCCCACGTTTTAAAAGTGCCCAAATAAAAATGTAACAAATTAAACCGAAACTTAGTTAGGAGGAATCTATGGAATGGGATCGTAACCAGGCCAAAGTAAGGTGCTAATGCAAATGAATTTACAAGCAGATAATGCCTCCTCACTGCCGGTTTCACAAGTTCCTTTTCCTCACGGGATGCTCTTGCCCTACCCATAAATTGCTTCTTGATCAGATCTATATCTTGTTTTTTGATGTCCCGGGGAGATGAAAAAAGTTCTGGTCGTCCCAGGTCTGAGAACTCCTTCATCAGATAGGCCAGCCATGGCACCCTTTTAGAGTGGTCCAAAGACATGACGTCAGCCATGATCTTATGGTTAAGAGGCAGCTCCTCGTTGAGCCAGGTCTTCAACCAAAAGATCAGGGGTGCCATGTTCAGCCCATCAGTGACAAAGTCCAGGCCCACCTCCATATGCATTGAAAAAGTTGGTGTGGACTGTGGGACAGACAAGAGGGACCGAATAAATCTGTTTTCGGCCTTCTGAATTGGTTCCAAGTTAACATAACCCCAAAGGGGTGAACCATATGAAGCCAAAGCGACTGATTTGCTTTTATAGATCTTCAGAAGGGCTTCCATCGGCCTAGCACCCAACCTACTCGCAAATCCCAATATAGCTGCTGAAGATCTAGTCACCGCCAGCCTTTTCGCCCTGACCTGGGGTCCCCAGGATCCCCTTTGATCAAAAAGAACCCCCAGATATGGGAACGTGGGGACTCTGGCGACGATCTCTCCCTTACATTTAAAGATTTTACATTTCCCTTTGCTGCCTTGGCGCCCCACGACCATAGTATGGGACTTATTTATGTTTATTTTTAAGTCCATAAGGTCCATAAATGTGCCAAATGCGTCCAGGAGACGTTGCAGGCAGAGACCAGTGCGGGCTATCAGCACTGCGACGTCCGCGTACAGGAGCGCAGGGATCTTAACTGCTCCTGCACATGGAACATCACCAGCAACATCCTCCAGATAGGCACCCAGGCCATTAATGTAGATGGTAAAGAGCAACTGGGCCAGTATGCAACCCTGCCTGACCCCTCTCAAGGACTTAAAACGGGACGTGCACCTTCCCTCATTAGTGACACGCACTGCAGCAAAAAGCTCTTGGTGGAGAGAGGCCATGAACTTGACCAGTGCCTCATCTATCCCCATCTTCAGGAGTGTGGTCTATAACTTAAACCTGTTCACCAGGTCGAAGGCCGAGGAGAGGTCCATAAACGCTAGGAATAGGGACCCCTCCTTGGCCACCGTGTATTTCGATATCAACAGGTGTAGGTTGGAGCATTGCTCAACTGTTCCTTTCTTCTCTCTGAAGCCGTACTGAATGTCGGCCAGCCCCCCGCAGCACTCTAAACTATCCCTCAATTTATCCAGGAGGACTCTACCTAGGATCTTAACTGTAGAGTCCAAGAGGGATATGGGCCTATAACACCCAGGGTCGTCCCGCTGGCCCTTCTTAAAAATGGGGACGATGGTAGAAATGGCCCAGGTGGATGGTATGGGGTTGCAATTAACGGCGGTAAAGACATTAGCCAAAACCCCGCCCATAACTTGGGTGCATGTGTGAAAAAATCAGCCGGCACCCCATCAGGTCCAGGGGCCTTGTTCTTGGTAGTGGCCAAAATAGCTTTCTCCACCTCAGATGTATTAAAATAAATAGGAGCGGCATCCGGGGCCACCAGGGGGCATGCTTGACCACCCATCCCATTATCCCTATATACCTTTTTAAAGTGGTCCAGCCATTTGTCATCAGGGATAACACAATCCATGACTTCATTAGTTGAACAAGAGAAAAAAGGCTGTTTAATTGTTTCCCAAAATTGCCCGCTATCTTTCAAGATGGCCACGGAGAGGAGGTTCTCTCATGCTTCACGTTTCATGTTATCTTGTCTGGTCTTGACGGCTAGCTTGTAATTCTTCCTCAGCATTACTATATCATCCCTGATCCTAGGAGTTCTCTTCAAGGCTGTCATTAGGGACTTATCTGCCTTTGAGCAGGAGGCATCAAACCAGCGCTGCTTACTACGCGCTCCTTTCCTGGGTTTTGCCAAAAGATCCTGTGAGATCTGCCCACACATGGTCTCAAAAGCCCCTATGATCTCACATTCCCTGGCGTTTGGGTTTTGGCACACCGCCAACTGGGCCTCGATTTTCGGGAAAACTTCCGCATAACAGTTCTCTGGAACCACCTGGGCCCATTTAAGCCTTCTACCCTGGTCAGATGTACGTAGAGTGTGCTGTGATCTGACTGGTCCCGGGATTGGACCCATGTACACTCCCCAGGCTACATCAAGTATGACTGGATTATGATCACTATGATGGGAAGGGACTGTACGATAGGTAATGACCCTGTTTAGGATGCCTTGTGTTACAAAAATGTAATCAATAATTGTTCCGGGGTCAGTACCCGTAAAGGTAGCTATTCTTGTGCCCCCCTCCGGTTCATAGAGATTATGGTTGGCCAGTAAATCTTCTAGCTCCTCACCTGATGTAGTGTGCACAAAGTACGGTCCTTCTGGACCATCTCCCCCTTCCTTGTTACTTAGGCCACATATTTGTTTACAAGGATGAATATTAAAATCTCCCAATAGTATGTACTCTGAATCGAAATGTGTATTCTGACTGACAGACGTTAAAACTGCGTCTAGCCTAGCAATGTTGTTATCACAATTGTCCCTGTTCCAGGAGTTATAGAAATGTATATATAATGTCCTCCTGGAGGGGCTAATCTCCCTTTCAACAATGAGGATGTTGGGGGAAGCATCATTGATCTGTTTTAAAGATCCGTTGAGTTCTAGTGAAAATAAAAGAAGGAGGCCTCCCTTAGCTCTGCCGGCGCAGCTAGGGGTAGCAGCTTTAGCTAGCTGATAAACCCATCCAACCAAAAATTAGCGGTGCTGTCCCATGTTTCTTGTAAGGCAATCACCTTATGTCCTGAGACAAAGCTAATCCACTCATTATCTTTGCGCTTGGAGTTAATGCCTGCCACATTCCAGCTTAGTATCTTACAAGCCCCAGCTTCATCATTTGCAAATACTTTATACACCCCGTTGTTTATCTCAACAGGTTTTATTGCCGTATTATTCTCCAGGGTGATTATAAAAGGTTTGATATAGAGAGCGAATAACAAGGGGGAACAAGGACAACCTTGTTTTGTCCCCCTTGCTATCACAATATTCCCTGACAGCCTACCCGAGATACGTATAGCAGCCGATGGATGAAGGTATAGTGTCTGTATGGCTGAGATAATTTCTACCGGAAACCCCTTCCATGCTAGGACTGACTACAAGAACCTCCATGAGACCCTGTCGAATGCTTTTTCAGCATCCAACAGGGCCACACCAACAGGGGAATTAGTACCCTGTGACCAGTCCAGCAAGGAAATGGTCCTTTTAACGTGATCTGTAGTATCTCTTTGTTGAATAAAACCGTGTTGTCTTTGTGAGACCAAGCTTGGCATAAGATCGTTCAGCCTATTAGCGATTAGCTTGGAATATATCTTGCTATCTAAATTAAGTAACAAAATGGGCCTATAGGACCCCATTTCAGTATCTTTTTTCCCTTTTTTAAAAAAAAACACAATCGTTGCTTTTGACCAGGAATCGGGAGCATTGCCAAAGAAGGCTTGTTGACAAACTTCTAATAATTAATTCTTCCGTATGTTCCTAAAGGTTCAATAAAATTCTAGTGGAATATTGTCAGGGCCCATAGCCTTTCCCTGGGCCAAATCTAATAAGGCCACCTCGACTTCACCCCATACCAAGGGAGCAGATAATATTGTTTTTTGCGTGTCCAACAGCACATCAGATGCCAAATGTTTCAAATATTCTCCCTCATTGGCTACATATAATTCTGTCCCCGATATGCTATACAGAGATTGATAAAATCCTTGAAAAGCTTCAAGAACACACTCCTCAGTTTCTTGCACAACTCAGTTTAAATCAGTAATTTTAGCAATATCATTGTAGACTGCTTTCTCCCTTAATCTTTTAGGCAAAATTCGACCTGTTTTTTCACTAAATTCAGAAGCATCTTCCTTGTGCTGTACATATTTTTCCACTGTTTGGTCAGAAATATTGGCATACACACTTGCCCTCTTAATAATAAGATCTCTTTGAGCTATCCCAGAATCTAAGCCCAAACTAATCATTTCTGCTAGTTTCCGCTCCGCCGTTATAACCAAGTCAAAATCCTTTTTATGTTCGGCCCATATCTTTTTACGTTTAAAGTTAAAAAAGCTAAGAGTTTCTCCTCTAACGACTGATTTAAAAGTATACCATACTGCTTTCTGCTCAGCTATTCCTTTATTAAATGTGAAAAATTCCTGAATTATATTAGTCATAAATTGACGATACTCCTCATCCAATAATAACTTTCTCTCGAAAGACCAGAGTCGACTACCTTCTTTTACCTCAGGGCCTAAAAGCGAGCTCTAATATTACAGGATTATGATCCGAAACCAGTTTGGGTTGTATCTCAATGTTGGCCTTTCCTAGCAGTGCAGATGCTACGAAAAAATAATCTAACCGTACAAATTTAGAGTGAGGGGCAGAAAAAAAAGTGAACCCCGGATCATCGGAATGCAATAAGTTCCAAACATCATGGAATCCGTGCTCTAAAATCAGACCCCTTAATGATGTAAATACCTGCTTCTTTCTACCTGTATATACATTGTTCACTCTAATATTCACCTGGGCATCAATATGTACATTGAATTCACCACACATTACCACTGGTTGCATCCACTGAGCTAGTTCTGTGTTCGGGTAATTCAAAAGTATAACATCATCCAAATTAGGACCATACACATTACAAAGTGTACATCTACATTGATTAATCCTAAATTCACTAATTGATCAGTGGCCCAATTTATCTGCTGCAGTTTTTGTACAAACGCCCAACCCACGTTTTATAAGTATCACCACCCTCTCTTAACCCCAGTTTGTTTAAAACACTACTAATTCCAGCACTAGGTTTTTCAAGTATCCCCTGTTAGCCCACACAACATGCGTTTCCTGTAAACGTAATAAATCAGTATGTAGCAACTGCACAATTCTAGCCTATACCTGCCTCTTCTTGGGATTATTAAGGCCACATACATTCAAAGTGCAAATCTTTAGTTTCCTATCCATTTTCGAAAGCAAAAAATACATGCCGGAACATGAATACATTGTAAGAAACATAATCTCTTGCACATTTATTATACATCCTATTGCAGTTTGATATCTTCTGAACACAAAGAACCACTTTAAAATAAGTCTGATCTGCTGCTGATTTTTCCCCTGCACCACCCACACCCCAAACCCACCACCTTAACCCCACACCCCACCCCCTTAACCCTCCCACAAAAACCCACCCACCCAACCCACCCTTACCACCATATGAGGCCCAGGACAATCAGTCCCTGCAAATTATGGAATGCCGTACCCCCCCGGTTCAGAAAAGAGAATGTATATAAAGGAAAAAAAAGAAAAAGAAAAATCCCACCCTATACCATTAGTAGCAATCGAGCTTCCGGTCCTAGTTTGACCTCGTTTACCCTACCCCTTCCTACAAAGACCCCAGAAACTCTTTAGACTTGATTTCAGAGAGGAAGAATCTTGTTTGCCCTTTTATAATGACTTTGAGCTTTGCCGAATTCTGCAAATATACTGTAGCCCCTTTTTTTTGGCTGGCGCCAACGTTTAGACACAGTAGCCTGACAAGAATCTGGCCTAATGAAAAAACTACAGTCCTTAGCCAACGCTTTCTTGTCTTACCTAGCTAACGAGTATATAGCTTCCCTTGCTAGAAAATTATTAAAACACACTAAGATTGCTCTTGGATGTACTATCTCTCCTTTCCGACATTTCATAATCATAAACGGAAACCGGTGGGCTCTTTGAATTTCTTTTGACCAGTCCCAGAGTGTCAATTCTGGAATAGCTTCAGCCAGTAGTTCAGCTACAAATTTCCGCATGTCAGACCCCTCCTTCTTCTCAGGAATACCTAAAAAACGCAGGTTGTTCCTGTGTGCTTGATTCTCCAGTCCAGACAATTTATAACAAAGATCGTCACAATGAGCTTTAATAGACTCCAGCTCTAGTTTTTGAGCAGCTGCATCATCCTCTAATACAGGGATTCTAGCCTCCGCTTCAGTAACTCTGTCGGCTGTATCAGAACAGATTTTTATCACCCGACGAACAGCATTCTTGACTTTGTACATGTTGCCTGAGTTTGTGTGTTTTCAGCTTTACTTTCCGCTCTATGGCTCATCACTGTACTATAAATTGTGGCCAGAGTGATCTCCTGAGGAGCATTTGTTTCCTTCCCATTCTTCTCAGCTTCAGGCCTTACATTATCAGGCAAATCTGATTCTGCTCTTAGCACTCCCTTCATTCTCTCTCAAGTCAGCTCTTCCATTTTAGATTTAGTACGATGCGACCCTCTTTTCTTCAATCTCTTGACAGTAGAAACAATAGCATTTGGCGAAACCGGATTTAGCCTTAACTCCTCCTCCGAACTGCTTCCCTCACTGTAATCAACCCAGTCTTTGCTTAAATTAGTGCTCTCATCTGATGATGGATCTGACAGCGAATAGAAATTATCACCGGCTTTTTGCGACCCCATCAGATCTTGAGAGGAAGCCCCCTCCATTAAAGCCAACAAATCTGTCTCTGATACGAGATTATCCAAACTGCCAGTCAGAAACTCTTTTGGAGCACTGTCAGGGACTCCATCTCCCACAATTCCGCTCTCTGCACTCAGAGCATTCGGAACTATTTTATATATATATTTATTTTATAGTTCAGTTCATTAAAACCTTAACAAAAATGTCCATTATCGGTCTTAAGCATAATTAAAATATGATCATTGAGTAAGGTCAGATACAATACTTTTCCGTTATCATCTCGACTTAAATTAAAATTTTGATCATTGAGTTTTGTCATCTATTTAAAACCTAATAATTATAATTAAACAAGTAACTGAGATTAGTAAAAACTTCATTTTTACATTGCGTTCACAAGTTTTTCGAAAGTCCACAAGAAGTTTACAATCTTGCAATTTGTTTTCTGGTGACGTTGCGTCTAGACAACCAATTACAGCAGTCCTACAAGTACGTAGTTTCCTTGCCAGGAATATGTTCCTTAAAATGCGCCTTCGCTCTGTTGTCAACGGTTTGCAGATACATATCATATGAATAAGATCTTCTTTTACATGCCCTCAGAGGCGGCAAGAGACAGATTCTGTATGTTTCCAGGCTGGCTCGTCGGCCAATGTTGGGAATTTACCGAACCTTAACGCCATCAGCTTTCTTTTGATAAAGGCAGAGTATGTTGCGTCCAGATAAGCCGCTGGGGTTAAAGATCTGTAGCTATTGATCAGGATCCAAGAATGTGAGCAGTGTGAGAAAATGCCTTTGTCGATAATAAGAGAGTGAAATTTTGCGGCCTTATTTAGTGCCAGTTTGAATGGTGAAAATGGCAAGTTTTTGCCCCATAGATTAGCGGTGCATGTTATCTCGAATGCACTAGTCAGATATTTGTTTGCTTCTGATTTTTTTTGAGTTTCTAATTCCTGCCATAGATATTTGTTCAAATTATTGGCTGCGGCTCTCTTTTTGATCCGATACCACTCCTTTAGGCATGAGTAAAGCCGTCCCAAGCTTTCATTCTTTAGTCCAAACTCTAGGCGAATTTGCGCTGGTGAAGCAGAGTTCGTCAATTGAGGTACCTGTTTGTAAATTCTGGTAATTAAAATGTTTAGGAGAACGGAATCCTTGCCATTCATTGCTACACTAGCGTAGGGTAGGGTTGGAAGAGCTTTATTGGCAATCAACGTAATTAAAGGTTTTGGAGAGGGACCTTCCAGCTTTTTCGATAAAGTGCTAAGTGCAAATATTAGTGCTCTTGATTTATAAGTTAAATACGTTTTCTGGACCTTTAAGGTGAGCTTGTCATCGATGTAATATCCCAAGTATTTGTAACTTGTCACTTGTCACCCTTTCCAGCTGTTGACCTTCTAGCCAGACATTGTGTGATGTTATATGCCGATTGGAAATTAGCATTGTTTTGGATTTTGGATTTTGAGAAATTAATATATAACGATATTTTGCTGCTTTTCAGTTGCATCCAGGTTTAAAATTATATCATTAATGGTAACAGTAGGTGGTGCCAGCTCCTACAATACGGTTAGAGCGCTGGGGGGCAGACTGCGAGGCACGCTGGAAGTAATTACCTAGATTACTGTGTACTCTTCTGCTCTATCTACTCTCACTTGATTGCTATTTGCTCGCTCTTAATGCATCATTTGCGCTTTTAAAAGTGACTGTTTGACCTTTTTTAATCGCTGCTTCTTCAATAATTTTTTATCCCCTCACTTACCTGTTGCGAGGTGTGCTCCCCCTACCCCGGTCCATCGCCGCTGCATTGCCGATTGTGTGGAGGGCAGGGCGCCATCTTACATCAGTCCCGGAGCCCGGCAGGACCGTAGGCTGCAGTCTAGCTGGAGGAGGGGCTAGGCTACATATTGACTGAGAGGGTGAGGAGTGCTGCGGTAACAGTAGGTGGTGGCAGCTCCTACAATACCGTTAGAGCTCTGGGGGGCAGACTGCGAGGCACGCTGGAAGTAATGACCTAGATTACTGTGTACTCTTCTGCTCTATCTACTCTCACCTGATCGCTATTTGCTCGCTCTTAATGCATCATTTGCACTTTTAAAAGCAACTGTTTGACCTTTTTAAATTGCTGCTTCTTCAATAATTTTGTATCCCCTCACTTACCTGTTGCGAGGTGTGCTCCCCCTGCCCCGGTCCATCGCGGCTGCATTGCTGATTGTGTGGAGGGCAGGGCGCCATCTTAGGTCAGTCCCGGAGCCTGACAGGACCGTAGGCTTCGATCTAGCTGGAGGCGGGGCTAGGCTACATATTGGCTGAGAGGGTGAGGAGCACTGCGGTTACAGTAGGAGGTGGCAGCTCCTACAATACCGTTAGAGCGCTGGGGGGCAGACTGCGAGGCACGCTGGAAGTCATGACCTAGATTACTGTGTACTCTTCTGCTCTATCTACTCTCACCTGATCGCTATTTGCTCGCTCTTAATGCATCATTTGAGCTTTTAAAAGCGACTGTTTGACCTTTTTAAATCGCTGCTTCTTCAATAATTTTTTATCCCCTCACTTACCTGTTGCGATGTGTGCTCCCCTTGCCCCGGTCCATCGCGGCTGCATTGTCGATTGTGTGGAGGGCAGGGTGCCATCTTAGGTCAGTCCCGGAGCCCGGCAGGACCGTAGGCTGCGGTCTATCTGGAGGCGGGGCTAAGCTACATATTGCTCATGCCTCTCTGGATGCACAGCGGACGTGCGCAGCGGGCGCTCCGCCTGCGCGCCAAAGGCACGCCAAAGGCAAGCTCATCTGCGCCCGTCTGTGGCCGACCGGGGCTAGGGGCACGGAACTCTGCCCATTGCATCTCCTATGCGGCCTCTGCACTAATTCACCTCCATGACCATTGGCCTCCTAGCCCCAGCACGCAAGCTCTCCTCGGCTCATTGGGAGTCTTCAGCCCTAGGACCGTATTCCCTGAACTTACAGTCTCCTCTGTAGCAGCTCACCCCTCTTATCTTTCCTGACCCACGAGATCTTTTATCCCCTCCAGCCAGAGGAGAAACCAACTCCACCTTGACACTCAGTTACCTAAACACTCGCTCTCTGGTCAAGCACAAGTTAGAGATCTATCAGCTACTGGTTTCAGAGAAACCCGACATACTCTTTGTGACGGAAACATGGCTTACTGCGGAGTCGACCCCAGACATTCTTGCAGCAGTGCCTCCGGGCTACTACATTCTCCAAGCCAACAGACCCTCTGGGAAGCCGGTAGGCGGGGTCGCAGCCATTATTCAACATTCACTTAGGTTCTCTGCCTTAAACGTTGCTAGCATACCCTCAGTTGACTGCCTCATTTTAAAACTTGAATCTTCCCTGTCCCCTCTTATCTGCGTTCTTGTCTATTGTCCCCCAAAACATATGCCTGGTTTCCCCTCTCTGTTTGGCGACATGTTATCCCAACTAGTAATTAACAATTTAAAAATACTGATCATAGGTGATTTTAATTACTGCCCCGCAGATGTAAGGGAGATTGCTAGCTCCTCTACCTTTACTGACCTTCTATCTAGCATGAACTGTATCAAACATATACAGTCCGCAACGCATGTCAAAGGACACGTTCTAGATCAAGTTTAGACATCCAATCTGGATATTACTCAACGCCTTGTCTGTCCGTGCCCGTGGTCTGACCACTACATCATCATGTTCTCCCTGGCCTGTGCTTCCCATACAAAACAGGCTCCCACTGGGAATCACTTGGCTAGAAATTGGAACAGGGCCATTCTTAATGAGTTACATACCCTACTCAGTGCCTCTTCTCCTGTCGAACAAGTATCCTTAGACAGTCAGGCCATTAGCATTAAAGTCTGGCTTGAATCAGCCAGTGAGTTTTGTTGCACCATTTAGACGAATAAAACTAAAACGCCCCCATGATGCCCAGAGATGGTTCTCGGATGAATTAAAAAATAAGAAACTCACACTCAGGCAGGTCGAACGCAGCTGGAGGCGAACTGTTCTGACTTCCTTCAGCCGGCCCTCCTGCGGCATTCTCAACCGCTTCCTCCATCACAGGCTGCTCCTTTGCTTTCCCACTGCGTGTGGTAACCTTCGGCGGCATTTTCTTTCGAGCCGTGGCTCCTCCGCGTCCGTGTACAACTCTGCAGTGGAATCCAAACAGCAGGGCAGGGAGCCGCCAGAATGGGGCTCTGTGACAAAAAAGGAGGAAGCCGACCAGCATCCGCGCAATGTACGCCAAGCCACTGAGGGTCAACGCAAAGACACACAGCATACCGCAGCTCCGTCACATCTCTGCCGGTAAGAAACTGCTTATGGGTTAACCCAGATGCTCCCAGCTTATCGTATCTCCGTCGCGTTTTCAGCCAGCAAAAAAGTACATCACAAAGTACAGGCCACTGCTTCCACACTCCAAAAGCGTCGTATTCGGAAAGGCGGCTCAGGGTCGGCACTAATAGCAGTTCTCTTCCCTAAAACCCGGAGTGAAGGACTGAGTTGCTAACACAGCCCACGCCACAGCCGCCATCTTGCCTCCGGAGGGTCTGTTCTAATTCAATCTGTTCATCCTTTTCAAACTATAATTCGGATGGATCCTAAAACAGGTAAACTGCTACCAACAGACTTGCAAAGAGGGTTGAAAGGAAAAGTGGTGTACTTACCTTTGGATTTTAAGCAAAATATTGAAAGTATTGCTGGAGAGAAAGTGCAAAATGAGGCAGTAGTCATTCTAGTAAATGGTGTACTAAAAAAAGAGTCAGAAAATATGGCAAGAATTTGTGGATGTTAATAAAGTTGAAAAGGCTATGTTATATCTTATAGAGAACAGTATTTATTACAAAACTGTCCCTATATTTAAGAAAGGGGATAGATCTGAAGCCAAAAATTACCGACCAATCTCTCTCTTAGATTCGTCAATCAAAATTATGAGCAAGGTCCTACTTGTTAGGTTAGAGGAGTGGGTCCAGGAAAATGGGATCTTAGCGCAGTCACAATATGGATTCAGGAAAGGGCAGGAAATCCTGGAACAATGTATTAACCTGGATCTAATAATTGGTAAATATACCCGTGCAAAGCAAGGGTCCCTTTTTCTTTGTTTCGCTGACCTAAGCAGTGCATTTGATTTAGTGGACCATGCTCTGTTATGGCCAATTTTACTGGATCATGGCGCTCTGGAGTCTATATTCTTTTTGGCAAGGTTCTATGAAAAATTATTCACATCCGTGCGGTATGGCCAAAGGGGAGAGTGTACCCCTACTTTTGAGGTCAAATTAGGCATCCAGCAAGGCTGCGTACTTGCCCCACTTCTTTTTACCCTTTTTATAAATGAAGTAGACGCAGTACTTTAAACTGTAAAGTCGGATGCGCCCCAGGTGGAGGGTCAAGATGTGCCGGTTCTGCTTTACGCAGATGACGCTGTACTTTTATCAAGGACACTTATGGCCCTACAGAGGTTAATAGATAAGTTTACTGATTTTATTAAGGGCAGAAAGTTGCAGATCAATAAAACAAAAACATATACCATGATCTGTGGTTCGAGCACTGGGAGAACAAAATCTTTTTTTATAGATCGACAAAAAATTTTAACAGTCGACAAGTTCTGTTACCTAGGGATCATTTTTACTGGTATTGGTATATGGTCACAGGAAATGATGAATGTTAGGTCAAAATTGGCTAAAAGTTCATACGGGGCTCTCAAGTTTGCTGTTAAGATAGGGGATCGCCAAATTCGCGACATGTTTCACATTTACCAATCTAGATGTACCTCAGTAGCACTTTAGGGGGCGGGGGTATGGGGCCATTACCACCATGAAGATTTACAAATAGAGGAAAACAGGTTCCCTAAAAAGTTACTCTGTCTAACTACGTCTGCTTCCTCTGATCTAATACATAGCGAAGTGTGGCTCAACTATCTGACGGATTTAATCGGGTTGAGACCACTGCTTGTATGGAGATCTATATGGCTGAAGGAAGAAACTGTATTTAATAGAATCATTATTAATGACTGCCTTCAACTAGACAACTGTCTAAAGATCCCTTGGCTTAAAAATATAGTAACAACATTTAAAGATCTATTTAATATAAACATAATGGAAAACCCCAATGGAGTAATTGATATTACGAAACCGTAAATTAAAAAAACATTTTTGAGGAAGAAAAACTTTGAACGCCAAAATATTTATGGGCATTTAACAACCAGTAAGTTCTATAACTCATATCTGGAAACTGAGGGATTTCAACATTATTTAGGCTTGGTAACTAGAACATCACACCGATTTGTTCTCACTAGAATGAGATTAGGTATTGTCCATCATCTGATTGCATTTCCCAGTGTAAAAAAGTACCCTGTTTCCCCATGCCCATGTGATGGACTTACTAAACAGAGCACTTTGCATTTTCTCCTTATATGTGACTTGTATTTGTACCTCCGTATTGCTTTCCTTAAACCCTAGTTTAAAAAATACTGCACTTTAACTACGAATGTTGCTATGAGTCTGCTGTTTACATTGCAAGAGCCAGATATCTATTTTTTTTACAGCGACTTATATTCTGCGATCAATTGATGTTAGGAAAAGTATGCTGTTTTAAATTGATTTTATAGTCATGACTGATTACTATTAAGCTAATGAAATGTATAGGCTTTTTAACACCGTTTTGTATGTGCTTTTATGGTTGTTTTACTATAATCGAATAAAGCTTATTGAATTGAATTATAGAACTGTAAATGTGGATGATATGGTAATAGATTTAGAAGATGAATCTGAAATTTCAAGTGGTCAAATAGAGAAAGTGGACAAGTCAAGGACTGAAGAGATTTATAAACATTACACAATATGTCCTTTGTATTCAAAAGAAGTAATAGGAAGCAGCATTGACTTATTGAAATGAAAAAAAAAGGGAATGCCAAGGAGTGTATGGGAGAAAAGTTTGGAAGGTTGTTGTTTTCCGCAACTGTTTGCTACTGGAGAAGATGGACTGTATGATGCTCAAGCTTTATGGATTGGAGCTTCAGAATATTGGTCAACAAGATTATATTCTGAAGATCCTAGATTTTGATAGTGCATTCCATATATATTTCACCTTTTGTTTGAAAGTGATATGTCTTCTCTGTCGTATGTAATTAATCACACACTTAAAGATGGAGTTAATCAATTTCTTCTTTCTGCAAAAGAATTTGTGGAGAAAGTTCAAGAAAGAGATGAAAATGTACAAGCACAGTTGATGGCATGTTAACATGGAGCAAATGAGTATTGGTATTGTCGTCATGGAGAACTCAAGTGTATGTTACAGAACTTAGGTACACCAATATGGTTTGTCACACTTATCTGTGCAGAGTATGCATGTGAAGATTTGCTTGAGTTTCTAAGAGAAGCAAATTCCAATATAAAAAATGTTGAAATAAAGACCTGTGTTTTGTTGGATCCTGTAAATGTGTGCAGATATTTTAATCATAGGTTTCAAGCTATGATGTATTTTCAATGAAATAAAAAGAATCCACCTCTTGGAGAAGTTACCTATTTCTTTTGGACAAAGGAGTATCAAGCAAGAGGTGCACCTCATATACATATGCTACTATGGATCAAGGATGCACTTAACTTTGGAAATTATTCTAATGAAACAGTATTGTCTTTCATTGAACAGTATGTGACATGTGAGATTCCAAGAGAAGAAATGGGTAGATGTTTGAGACAGCAAGTTTCCGTTGTGGAAAGGATTTCAGAAGAAACTACAAGCCTAAAGGAAAATTTGACACCAAATGTTGGTTTTCCCCGTCCAGTCATTTGTAAAGGAAGAGTAAAGTTGTTTTTTTCTTCTGTAAGGTACACAATAACTCAATAATATCCAAAGAATACCTACAACTTGAAACGAACAGAAGTTTCAAAGTATGTCAATAATTACAATTCAGTCATTTTAAAAATAGTGGAATATGAACATGGATATTTAGTATGTTGCAGACAACTTAATTGCTGTTGCACGTTATGTTACATCGTACATAACAAAATCAGAAAAAACTGAGATGCATCAAATGTGGGAAGAAATTGCACAAGAGAAAAGCCTTAGAAAAAAACTTGTACAGCTTTACTTTGAAAATGCTTTCCCACTGAGAAATTGGATTGTATGAATGTTCAGACAGCTCGTGCTCTTCAAGTTTATATTCAAAGTCATGAGGAATCATTTGGGTAAGTTTAGGTCTTGCCTGCAAACAAAATAGAGAGTTGAAATCATTTGAAGAATTTGAAGAATTAGTAGAAAATGAACCAGACAGTACAGACATAGTTAAAACTAATATGTTGGACACAGACTATCCGAAAAGAGTCAAGTTCTGGAACAGCTATGTCTGTATGAAGAGAGAATTTAAAAGAAGGAAAATATGCAGTAGTTGGATGTCATGGTTGTTTAGTAAAACATGCAAAGGGTAATGTCATAAACCAAAAGAAACTTAGTTGTGAAACTTCAGATAAGCAAGTATTTTACTATTTAGCACTTCTGCAACTGTTTAAACCGTGGCATAGCAAAAGTGAATTACTTGAAGACTTTGACTGCTACGACGACTCTTTTAAGGCATGTAAAGATAGCATTGCATGTACAATTGTTCCTATATATTTAAAAATGTTGAATGATGAAGTTGAACAGGAAAAAACTATTAGAGCTAAAATATCTCAAGATAGTCAAAAAAGTGGTCCATGTATTGAAGATACTCTTGGACAACCAATACTGGAAAATGAAGCAGCGATTGCTATGCATGAATTTGAAATTGCAATGCAGTACAGCAGGTCCAAACAGTGAAACGGGGTCTTAATTCTATGATTGTGGATGTCAGAAGTTAAAGTCTGTGATAATTTCTGTGTAACCCCTATGACAAGGTGCAACCAACTCTAAGTTCCAACAGTGGAACAGCGTCTTGATCCCACAATGGACGATGTTCGAACTGAATCTGAGAGTGGAGATGAAGGTACTCCCTTTGACTGGATGCATCCAACTTTAAGTTCCAATAGTGGAATGGTGTCTTGATCCCACAATTGTCAGGTCCCTGCCAGATTCTGTTAGGAATGTCACCTTTGGTCAGTTAACTAGATTTTGCAAGGCTCTAACCGCTCCTATCTCTATTTGGAGCTGGAGACAGAGATTGGCACAATCTTGGTGTAGGTAGATTTGCCCTTGGTTCCTTCCTGATTGTTCCGTCCTTTGTAGATAGTTAGCGCTCTAGTCTTCGATCTTCGGCCGCCATTTCGTGCGCTCGCGTTTTACACCCAGCGCACTTCAACTGTAGAATTTTCGGCGATAGGACGTGTTCTGTATTGCTCTTCAGTAATTTCCCGCAAGACTTGTTCCTGTGCCTCAGTCCTCGGGGCGTTCTGCTAAAACTCAAGCTGAGTTCGGTTGCAGTCCTTTTGAAGCCCTCCTTAAGCACGTAATTAATTTCTTTTCTCTGAGGTTCCGAAATTGTTCACTGACCTTCGTTGTTTAATCCGGGGCTTCAGTGGATAATGAGAAGGTGAGCCTGATTTCCTCTCCAGTCAGGTTGGTGTTATGACTGGTACTCGCTAGCCATGACTTTGGACTGTGGGTAAGGAATTTATCCTTTTGAAATTTCAAATCCTTTTGGCACGGCTCAGTTTGTTACAAGTCAATTCTGGCATAGACTTTGAACAGTTCCTTAGCAGTCATATAAGGAAGCTTGATGCCCCCCTTTGAACCTGACAAGCTGTATAGAACTGTATTGTCTACGCAGTGCAGGAGGTTAGCGTGAAGATTAAGAGCTACAAGTATATTGGGGTATTTACATATATGCATATATTGAATACTGTTTTATACCACCATTGTGAATCTGCTAAGGCCAGCGTTGTACCTTCTTCTGTGCAGTATCCAGCTCGTGGCAAAACCAAGTTTCATACACAGAACTGTTGAGTCCTACAGAGAGAGGCAAAATTCCACACATTTAGAGGTATGAATTAGGAGGTCGAGAGATAGGAGGGAAC
The DNA here is from genome assembly GCF_964263255.1 of Lissotriton vulgaris. NCBI lineage: Eukaryota > Metazoa > Chordata > Amphibia > Caudata > Salamandridae > Lissotriton > Lissotriton vulgaris. Next base: position 863,584,437 of record NC_141691.1, on the reverse strand, counting down.
AAAAGTTCAGTCAGAAAGTTTGTGGGAACTGTATTAATCATTTGCTTAATGTTTTAGGTGCAACTCATCAACATTGAAGAGTAGAAGACACCTGTGTGGCAGTCTCTCTTGTCTATCCACTTCCCCTTTCCCCTGCGTTCCTGGGCTTAGAGTTCTCTGGGTCCAGGGGTGCTGGGGAGTTGGGAAATAATCATCTGAAGTCCAAGCCCTTCCTTCAGTCGTCCGCTCCCACGAAATTTCAAGGAATTACAGGTACTGCTTCTGACAACAATGAACGATGTCCGAAATTACCTGCTGCTTGCTTTTCATAGAACTCCCCCTGTTGAGGTTCATCACAGTCTGTGGTTAAGTAGCTAACTGCTGTACAGGATTATTGGGCTTGGTTGACTGTAGTCAGTGGACTAACCTGCGATACAGCAGGTCAGAACACTGAAACAGGGTCTTGATTCTATGATTGACGATGTCAGAAGTTAAAGTCTGTGATCATTTTTATGTACCCCCTCTTACCAAGTGCAACCACCTATAGGCCCCAACAATGGAACGGTGTCTTGATCCCATAATGGACGATGTTAGAACTGCATCTGAAAGTGGAGCTGAAAGTACTCCCTTTGACCAGGTGCAACCTACTCTAGGTCCCAACAGTGGAACGATGTCTTGATCCCACAATGGACAATGTTCGATATTACCTGCTGCTTCCTTTTCACAGAACTCTCCCTGTTGAGGTGCATCACAGTCTGTGCTTACATAGCTAACTCCTGTACAAGATAATTGGGCTTGATTGACTGTAGTCGGTGGACTAAACCGCGGTACAGCAGGTCTGAACACTGAAACGTGGTCTTGATTCTATGATTGAAGATGTCAGAAGTTAAAGTCTGTGATTTTTCTGTGTACCACCTATGATCAGATGCAAGCAACTCTAGTTCCCAACAGTCGAACGGTGTTTTGATCCCACAATGGAAGATGTCCGATATTACATGTTGCTTGGTTTTCATAGAACTCCCTCTGTTGAGGTGCATCACACTCTGTGTTTCCGTTGCTAACTGCTGTACAGGATTATTGCGCTTGGTTGACTGTAGTCGCTGGACTACACCATGGTACAGCAGGTCTGAACACTGAAACAGGGAATTGATTCTATGATTGAGGATGTCAGAAGTTAAAATCTGTGAGTATTTCTGTGTACCTCTTTCGACCAGGTGCAACCAACTCTAGGTCCCAACAGTAGAACGGTGTCTTGATCCCACAATGGAACATGTCCAATATTACCTCTTGCTTGGTTTTCATAGAACTCTCTCTGTTCAGGTGCATCAGACTCTGTGTTGCCGTAGCTAACTGTTGCAAATTAAAATTGTGCTTGGTTGACACCAGTCAGTGGAGTACACCATTGAACAGTAGGTCCGAACAGTAAAACGGGGTCTTGATTCTATGATTGAGGATGTCAGAAGTTAAAGTCTGTCATTATTTCTGTGTACCACCTCCAATCAGGTGCAATCAACTCTAGGTCCCAACAGTGGAACGGTGTCTTGATTGCACAATGGTAGATGTCTGATACTACCCGCTGCTTAGTTTTCATAGAACTCCCTCCATTGAGGTGCATCAGACTCTGTGCTTCCGTAGCTAACTGTTGAACTTGATTATTGTGCTTGGTTGACACCAGTCGGTGGAGTACACTGCGGTACAGCAGGTGCAAACAGTGAAACGAGGTCTTGATTCTATGATTGAGGATGTCAGAAGTTCAAGTCTTTGAATATTTCTGTGTACCCTCTCTGATCCGGTGCAACCAACTCCATGCTTTTGAATTAAACAGCACCTGGCTGTGAGGCGTTAATGAATAGTGCCTCTGTCCTACCCTGTCATCAGCAGGGCTGTTAAAGATTGGAGGGATTTGTTAGCATGAGCTGAAAGCCATTTTGTATTTCTGGCAGCCATCTTGTTTGCCATGTGCTGCCATGTGCTCGACATGTGCTCTGTCCTCCCTCAGTGTTGACGGCTCTTGTAATCTGCCTAGTAACAAACTATATTCAGCATAGTCCACCTTTGCATGTGCTCAGTTGAGCTTCCAGCTGTCCTGCAGCTGTTCCTAGTCTGTAAATGTCAGGATGTGTTCACCAGAATTAGCAACTGTTAGCCCCTCCCACTTTGTTGAGCAAGCAGATCTTGCATGCCCATATTAGTCATTTTGCATGCTTACATGAGCTAGGACTGCGCCTTGGTCTTATGCTGACTCTGTAACCCTAAGCATGCATAAGGCCTCTGTTTTCTGTACTACTAAGACGGCCTCATTCATTTGCTAAGACTTCTGTGTGACGTAGTCTCCCACATCTGAGGTGAATGCATGCATTCTTTTTATATTTCAGCTTCTGTGCCAATTTCTTCTTTCTTGGTTTGAAAGGACCAAGTATCAGTGAGACCCCTGAGACGGTTTCTATGTTCTTCAAATGGTGCTCCAATGTGGACCTCATCAGAGAAGTGGCTATCTAAGGCACTGATCTTGTCAGGAGACAGAAATCTACTGAGGAGGATAGTACAGGACTCTTCTAAGGAGGTACTCTGTGCACGGAGATTCAGGGGATTCTCTGTCTCTGCAGCCCAGTATATTTCTGATCTTCCTGATTTTGATCCTCCACATGATGTCACTCCTGACTGAGAACCTTTTTGCCATGAGTATTCTAAAAAAATGACTGTTAGGTCATTCAGAACTTGGCAGTTAGAATTTGGATACCAAGTGATTGGTAAGGGCTGTTTTGATGCAACACTTGCTGTTGGTTTTTGATGCCTTGGATTGGTAAGGTAGTTTAGTAACACTTACTGTGGCTTTTGATTTGTATGATTGGCCAATATTTGTATTTGTATGTATGTAATATATAAATTGCAATTTATGTAGGCAGGTAATGAAGATATTTTTCTCTGTTTTGAATTGATTTGAACGGCGCAACGTACGAAAAGTACCTTAAGTGCTACTTTGGGTATAATATTTGCATATTCTGCAATATTTTTGGCATGCCTGTTTCAAGCACTCATCGAAGAATGTGTTGCTTTTTGGAGGTACCATAGTGAGATGGGAAGTGAATTTGCCGGCTTCCCTAGAGGGAATACATACACAGGTTTAGGTATAAAAACATATTTCTTCCTTGGTGATTCTGTATCCTCATGGAATTAAAATATGACAATAATACAAACAAGGATCATTTTCTGCGCACTTTTATAAATGGAGATATGCAGAGTAATTTTTTGGTGTTCTGCTAGGCAAAGCTAGTGAATTGAGTGTCTGTTGGGCTGTTTTTTTTTGCAGTCTTTTGGAATACTATTGAGAAGCTCTTCTTGTAAATATGACTTACAACTAGTATTTACAAATGGTTTGGGTTAAGTACAGTCTGTGAGCTGTCCTTTGTTTCTGTCCTAAGTGTTGATCTGTGGGTTAATCATGTGTTTAAATGTCTATGTGGTTTTCCCATTGGTGTGACTTCTGTGAGTAAAAAGCAATTGTGCTCTTTTGTGTAAGGATTGCTAGACTTAAGCGTGCTGTATCATGTGTTCTGAGAGTATGACCCCTTCTGTATATGTCTGGAATGAGCTCAATGTGTTAGTTTGTGTTTTTTCTGCTGTCATCAGTCTGTTATGCAAAATGTCATTTAATTAATATTAAATAGAAATTAAATAAAAATCCAGAAATTAACCATATGATATTCGAAAAACCTGCATGTTACTATTACATTGATAAGAGAAAGCAAGTATGCACATGTACAAACTGCTAATTCTTAAAAGATAAAATTAGAATTCACTAGACGCAGACTAGCCGATGAACATGGCAGATGGGCTATAGCTCAACTAAAATCAGGTCTTACTATCTGCACAATATATGGATCAAATCTGGATGATCCTCTAATGTTTAGTGATTTAGAAATAGAATTGGCTTCTTGGCCTGGCCCCCTTATCGTTTTTGGGGATTTTAATATTGCTTTAGGAACCTTTATAGATAACCAATTACCTCTGAAATATAAAGGACGTAAGCCTAAGGTTTATAGGGCCCTACGCCAATTAATGGATAGCCACAATCTACTTGATGTATGGGATATGAGAAAAAAAAAACGATTCCGAATTTACATATTTCTCATACCCGTACAACAAGTATGTCAGAATTGACTATATTATGACATCTTTAGTGGACTTGGATTTGTTGGATATAATTAAGTCTCCAAAAACGATTTCTGATCACAACGTACTTACCCTTATTTTTGATTTGTCCAGTTTTGTAAGACCTAACCACCAATGGTCCTCTGATAGAAAGCTCCTTGTTAACTCGGAATATGTAACTCATATAACCTCTTTGGCTCAGGCGTTTTTTGACTGCAATCAATTTAGTGCACACAGATTGATTGTTTGGGACTGCTTCAAAGTAGCATTAAGGGGCGAAACTATATCGTTTGTGTCCAAGTGTAAAAAGATAGAGGATAACATCAATCTGAAGCTTTAACTGGAATTATCTAATCTCGAGGCTTATCATGCTACCCAGATCCATCAAGGAGATTCATCCTCTGACACTCTTCAAAAATATTAGTATTAAAGACTGAAATTAATAGCTCCTTAATCCGGAAAGCTGCTGAAACATATCAAGCAAATAAAAGCAGCATATATGAATCCGGAGAAAATGTAGGCAGGCAATTAGCCCTCCGAACACGCCAAAAACAATCTCATAATAAGATAAAGCTGATTATGAGGGCCAGCAATTCACCTCCTCACAGAATATTGGTGGGGCTTTCCGGAAGTATTACCAGAAGCTATACCAAAGTGAAGATGTATATTCCGGCAGAGATATAAAAACTTTCCTTAACACTTGGATCCCATCTCTAGACCCCAACCTCCTGATTGAGGAATCAGTTAAAGAAGATCTTGATACAGAAATCTCAATCACGGAGCTGGAGCTTGCACTTTCTGATCTCGCAAACGGTAAAGCTGCAGGTCCTGATAAAATCTCTTTGGGCCTTCATAAGGTTCTGGGTAAACAAATACTTCCATATTTACTGAATCTGTTTCTGGGGGTTCAGTATCATGCAAGACCGCCTGAGTCCTGGAAACACACCAACATAGCGATCTTTCCCAAAAGAGGCAAGCCGCCAAGCTTCCATCCTCATACCGGCCCATATCTCTTATAAACTCTGACTCAAAACTATACGCCAAGGTCCTAGCTAATCGGCTGAGTAGGGTGGTCGAACGTCTTGTCTCCCCGTGGCAGCATGGCTTTATTACCGGGAAGGGTACCACGGATCATACCCGGAGAGTCATTACCCTATTTGATATCATTGGTGCCGCGGGGGGTGAGATGTCGTTGATCCTTCTCGATGCCGAGAAGGCATTTGACCGTGTTTCTTGGCAATTCTTGTGGAACATCTTGGAACTTAATAACTTTGGGCACTAGTTCATCAAAGCCATAAAGGCCTTATATGTCGATCCAAAGGCTAAACTCTCCATCTGTGGTTCTGAGTCGGAGTTTATCGAGATAGAAAGAGGCACGAGGCAGGGTTGCCCCTGCTCCCCGATATTATGTTCCCTTTATATCAATCCCCTAATTTTAAAGTTGTTTCTTCACCCATTATTCAACCTGTTAAGGTAGGTCTGTTTGCAACAAATGTTTTGGCGTACGCTGATGATGTGGCTGTTTTAACTACTAACCCTGTTGATGCGGTCCAGGAAATTGAATTAGCCACCCAGACCTTCGGTTCCTTCTCAGGTTATTCCCTTAACAGGGACAAAACAATGGTCCTATGCACAAAAAAACACTATATTTGAGAGTCCCTATAAAGTGAAACAGGCTACTTATTTAGGGGTTTGCATGACCTCTGATGTGAATGAAATCAACCATCTTAATTATACTCCCCTGATTAATAAAATAAAAGATGATCTTAGGAGAGTGGATAATTGTCAGATCTCGACCTGGTCCTAACAAAATTAACCCTGTTCATGTAAAAAGACCTTTGATTTCTGGTGCAACTCCTATCCTATCCATTTGGAGTTGGCGGCAGAGGGTGGCTCAACAGTGGGCGGTTTGACTCCTGGGTGGTTCCTGGTTGTGCCGCTCTGTTCTTTTGGTCAGCGTTCTAGTGTTCAGCTGACTGTCGGCCATTTCACGTGCACGTGTGCCTTGCACCGCGCACTTCAACTGTTGTTTTTCCGACAGAAGGTTGCGCTTTCTTGAAGCGCTTCCTAACTTTTGTATTTCTGTATTTCGGCACTCTATTCAGTGCGAGGCTCCATAGTACTCTAAGAGCCTTATCTGTATTTGAGACGTATTCGTCTTAGGGCATGTTTTGAGTCCGAATTCCGAGTCAAGGCTCCGCAGCTTTCGGAGACGTTTTCGTCTCGAACCTTCTTAGGAGCATCTCTTCACAGCAGTAACGCAAGAATATTTCAGCGCTCACATTCCAGTACGAGTTTCCAGTGGGTGCAGAACTCAGCGTTTTGTCCAGAAGTTCGCCTGCAATACAGTAGGAGATTTCCTTGTATATTTCCCAGTTGAACACAGAATTTGGATATTTTCCCTGCATTCATGACAATAGGATTATTTGCCCTTGGTAGTCTCTTGGTGGGGTTAGCCTTGTATCCTCCGCTTGTGCATTTCATAGACAAAGACAGAGCAAAGACTGTAAAGACTTATATGAAGAAGATATACCTTCAGGGCAGTTTAGTAAATGTCCTTTCAAGAAAAGTTCAGCACTAATCCTGAGAGCAACAGTAAAGTAGGAGTGAATTAACTTCAGGAACTGTTAGTCCAAAGTTCTTCATCGCTTCAGTCAGCATCAAGTAACATTCCAGGTTGAATATTGTAAATGGGGGTATTCATTGTATGCATATGATTAATACTGCTGTCTACCACCATAACTTCATCTTAATCAACAGAGTAAGAAGAGTCAGAAGGCACCTATGTGGCAGTCTCTCTTGTCTATCCACTTCCCCTTTCCCTGTCGTTCCTGGCCTTGGAGAAATCCGAGTCCAGGGAGGTGAGGGAATTGGAAAATAACCTGCTGGGAACCTCCCTTCAAGTCATCTGCTTCCACGGAGAACCAAGGAATTCAGGTACACTTCTGACAGATTGAAGTGCCCTAAAATTCCTCCGTCTGAGCAAGATGGCTGAAGGTTTTGATGTTAAGGCTCTGGCGTCCATCCTGGAAGGGTTGCAGAAACAACTTAGTGAAACTAGGGAAGAGGTTAGGAAATCTAATCAAGAGGCAAGTTTTCTTTGACAAAGAATAGATCAGATGTCTGTAAGTCCTAGTCCAAATTTTGGGGGTCTAAAGGCTCCAGTTCTAGATCCCTCCCCTACAGCTTCACTGTCCCTTACCACTCAAGTAGTGCATGCAATGTCCACCACCATTCCTTTGGCGGCTCCAGAAAGGTTTCAGGGGGACCCCAATAAAGCTCAGATTTTTATGACACAGTACTCTCTCCATTTCTTATGTAAGCCCATTCTGTTTAAGGAGGATCAATCCAAGGTGGCTTTCGTGCTTTCTTACCTGAGTGGAGATGCTGCAGCTTGGTCCATGCCATTAGTTTCCTCTAATGATCCAGTTTTTTATAAGTTTGAAGAGTTCAAAGCGGAATTCTTACGGATTTTTGACCGAAGAACAATCTCACAGGCCACGGATAATGAATTACTGGATTTGAAACAGGGCAATCGTGAATTGGTGGCATATCTTGCGCAGTTCAATAAATTGATTGTGGAAACCAATTGGCCTTCTGAAAAAAGAGCAGCAATTTTTTATAGGGGACTCAAGGATGAGTTAAAGGATGGTTTATCGCAAATTCCCAAGAGACCTACTGATGTGTCTGAGCTCATTGATCTTGTGTTTCAAATAGACCAACGTCAGTCAGTAAGAAACCAAAATCTAAGCAATGGGTAAAAGACAGGCTCCACCAGTAGACGGAGTTGCTCTGGTGGGAGCTCCTTTGGAGTCAACTCCAAGCCTCAATTGTTAGCAAACACTCTTCAGTCTGCGGCTCCGCACCTGATTTTGTCCTGTAAAATCGACTTTGGGGAAAGACGTGAGGAAGATGTCGTGATCATGTTGGATTCAGGTGCCACGGGAAATTTCTGTGCTATCCAGTTCGCAAAATCCATGGGAATTCAATTCGAGAAGAAACCCAGGCCGGAGCCAGTTAGAGCTGTGGATGGCACCAACTTATCGTCAGGTCCAATTATCTTTGACACCGAGGCTATTTTGGTATTAGGTCCTGGAGATCATCGAAGCTACATTAGTTTTAATTTAATTGATGCGCCTCAATTTCAGATGATTCTGGGATTGCCCTGGCTTACGGAACACAATCCACAAATCGATTGGTCAAGACGCACAGTGGAAGTGAATTCAACCTTCTGTCATGAGCATTGCTTTCGAGAGCAAGTCGAAGAGGTGCAGACCACTTTGTCGTCCAGTTTGGCAGATCAAGTACAGATGATTTGTGCTGTCGAGATTCCAGAGATTCCGCAGGAATACCAAGATCTTGCAGAGGTATTTAATGAACAAGAAGCTAGAAAACTACCGCCTCATCGGGATTATGACTGTCGAATTGAGTTGGAGCCTGGAGCGACCTTACCCTGTAGTCATATTTAAGCCTTGTCGGAGCCTGAGAACTTGAATTTGAAAGAATACATAGAGCAAAGCCTAGCTTGTGGATTCATCCGACCCTCCCAGTCTCCAGTGTCATCTCCCCTCGTCTTCATTCCTAAGAAGGATGGTTCGTTGAGAACTTGTATAGATTACAGGGCCTTAAATCTGGTGACTAAGAAGAATCGCTATCCGTTACCTCTCATCTCGGAACTCCTAGATCAGGTTAAAGACGCTTGCATCTATACAAAGTTGGATCTGAGAGGAGCTTATCATCTTGTGCGAATGGCTGAGGGTGAGGAGTGGAAGACAGCATTTTCGAACGCGGTTGGGGTTGTTTGAATATCAAGTCATGCCCTTTGGGTTATGCAACGCCCCAGCTGCCTTTCAGCATTTTGTAAATGATGTGCTTTGAGAATTTTTGGACCGATTCGCCGTGGTTTACATCGATAATATTCTACTTTTTTCGAACAGTTTAGAGGAGCATGTTGGTCATGTTCGAGTAATTTTGGAACGTTTTTTGGAGCATCATCTGTTCCTGAAGCTGGAAAAATGTGTCTTCCATTCTTCTAAGGTGGAATTCGTGGGATTTATCTTGTCTCCGAAAGGTGTTTATATGGATGACTCCAAGCTACAAGCAATTAGATCATGGCCAGCTCCAAGATCCGTGAAAGAAGTACAACGTTTTTTGGGATTTGCACATTTTTACCAAAGGTTCATCCAGAATTTTTCGGAAAAAGTGAGGCCCATTACCCGACTATTGAAGAAAAATGCTCGATTTGTTTGGGGTCAAGACTCTAAAGACTCCTTTCAATCTCTAAAAGAGGCTTTTGTATCAGCCCCAGTGTTACAACACCCAGATTTGAAAGAACCTTTTTACATTGAAGCAGATGCCTCAAATCTGGCAATTGGAGGAATCCTTTCCCAACGCCATAAGCAGACTGGCCAGCTACATCCTGTGGCGTACCATTCTCGGAAATTGTCTTCGGCGGAAATCAATTATTCCATTGCTGACAAGGAATTATTGGCAGTAAAAGATGCCTTTCAGGTTTGGAGACACTATTTACTTGGTGCAAGACATGTGATAACTGTATTTACTGATCACCGCAATCTGCAATTTCTAAAACCAGCTGGGACACTCACACCTCGTCAGTTGCGGTGGTCTCTTTTCTTTGCAGATTATAACTTTGTTTTAACCTACAAACCTGGTTCAGCAAATGGAAAGGCAGACACCTTGTCCCGTCTCAGTTTTGAAGGAGAGGTTGAAAAAGTTTCCGAAGGATATGTCATCCCTCGAGAAAGGGTAATAGCAACTGTGGCAGAAGACGAACTAGGAAATCTAATCAGAGAAGAATTTCGAAGAAAAAGATTTCGTAATTGGTTAGCAGAAGGTTTGGATCGAGAAGTCAGAGATGGGAAACCTTATATTCAAGGAAAGATGTTCGTGCCTAGTGAGGAATTGCAGAAGGAAGTCATTCAGCTTCTTCATGATCATCCACTAGCAGGACTCAAGGGAGAGGTCAAAACTTTGGAATTGGTGAAGAGGACCTTTTGTTGGCCTGGAATGGAAACTCAGGTGAGACAGCACGTAGCCACTTGTGAGCAGTGTGTAAAAGGGAAAAGTTCTCGGCAGTCTCCGCAGGGTTTACTCATGCCTTTGCCCTCAGCCCCGTCCCCATGGCACACTATCTTAATGGATTTTATTGTGGATTTGCCTTCTAGCCAGGGATTTTCTGTGATTTGGGTGGTGGTTGACCAATTTTCTAAAATGAGTCACTTTATTCCTCTAAAGACTTTACCAACAGCTCCACAATTAGCCTCCTTGTTCTTTCAGCACATTGTCCGGTTACATGGGATTCCGAAGGTAGTCATTTCTGACCGGGGATCACAGTTTGTTTCTAGATTTTGGAGGTCTTTCTTGAAAGGTTTGGGGGTGGATTCTCGTCTGTCCACCAGTTTTCATCCAGAAACGGATGGACAGACGGAAAGAGTAAACCAAGATTTGGAGCAATATCTTTGTCTGTATTTCATGGATCAGGAAGGAGAATGGCCTTCCTTATTAAGTAGAGCGGAGTTTGCTTATAATAACTCAGTCCATTCAGCAACGGGTTTTTCTCCATTCTTTCTAAATTCTGGTCGACATCCCAACAAGCTAGTAGGTCGGGAGGAGGTGGAGGTCCCAGCAGCTGAGGAAGTGATTCAGAATTTGCAGAAGACTTTCCAGTCTGCATCTCTCAATCTATCCAAAGCGAACTCTGGATACAAGAAACAAGCAGATAAGAAACAAAGGGAGAGTCCAGTTTTTAAGGTTGGGGATTTGGGTTGGATATCTACTCGACACATGAGATTAGTGGGGAATCGTAAGTTTCAACCTCGATATGTAGGTCCATTCCCAGTTGAGCGCATGATAAACCCAGTTAGTGTAAGGATAGCTCTTCCAAAGTCAATGAAAATCCATCCTACCTTCCACGTCTCTTTGGTTAAGCCAAGTCCACCAAATTTGAGATGTGAGCAATCTCCTACTGCAGTTCAAGTTGAATCAGCTGAAGAGTTCAAGGTGAAAAGAATTCTGGACTCCAAATTGAGAAAGAACAGACTGTTCTACTTAGTTGATTGGAAAGGTTTTGGCCCCGAGGATCGTTCTTGGGAGCCAAGTTCTAATGTCCACATTCCAAGATTGGTGGCTGAATTCCACAAGACTTATCCGCAGAAGCCCAGAGAGGGGGCTTTAGTGGGGGGTACTGTCAGATCTTGACCTGGTCCTAACAAAATTAACCCTGTTCATGTAAAAAGACCTTTAATTTCTGGTGCAACTCCTATCCTATCCATTTGGAGTTGGCGGCAGAGGGTGGCTCAACAGTGGGCGGTTTGACTCCTGGGTGGTTCCTGGTTGTGCCGCTCTGTTCTTTTGGTCAGCGTTCTAGTGTTCAGCTGACTGTCGGCCATTTCACGTGCGCGTGTGCCTTGCACCGCTCACTTCAACTGTCGTTTTTCCGACGGAAGGTTGCGCTTTCTTGAAGCGCTTCCTAACTTTTGTATTTCTGTATTTCGGCACTGTATTCAGTGCGAGGCACCATAGTATTCTAAGAGCCTTCTCTGTATTTGAGACGTATTCGTCTTTGGGCATGTTTTGAGTCCGAATTCTGAGTCAAGGCTCCTCAGCTTTCGGAGACGTTTTCGTCTCGAACCTTCTTAGGAGCATCTCTTCACAGCAGTAACGGCAAGAATATTTCAGCGCTCACATTCCAGTACGAGTTTCCAGTGGGTGCAGAACTCAGCGGTTTGTCCAGAAGTTAGCCTGCAATACAGTAGGAGATTTCCTTGTATATTTCTCAGTTGAACACAGACTTTGGATATTTTCCCTGCATTCGTGACAATAGGATTATTTGCCCTTGGTAGTCTCCTGCTGGGGTTAGCCTTGTATCCTCCACTTGTGCATTTCATAGTCAAAGACAGAGCAAAGACTGTAAAGACTTAAATGAAGAAGATATACCTTCAGGGCAGTTTAGTAAGTGTCCTTTCAAGAAAAGTTCAGCACTAATCCTGAGAGCAACAGTACAGTAGGAGTGAATTAACTTCAGGAACTGTTAGTCCAAAGTTCTTCATCGCTTCAGTCAGCATCAAGTAACATTCCAGGTTGAATATTGTAAATGGGGGTATTCATTATATGCATATGATTAATACTGCTGTCTACCACCATAACTTCATCTTAATCAACTTCAACTTCAAGTTACTGAACTATTGATGCTCTGAATACTATCTGGAAGCGAATTGTAATGTACTGAATTCATAAGAGAGCTGCAAATTCCACACTCGACAAAGGTATGATTAGAGTCAGTGCGGGAGATTACTTCTAGTAGGTCAATTCTTGTGGGAACTGTATTAATGATGTTCTTAATGTTTTAGGTGCGACTTAGCCAGAGTAAGAAGAGTCAGAAGGCACCTGTGTGGCAGTCTCTCTTGTCTATCCACTTCCCCTTTCCCTGTCGTTCCTGGCCTTGAAGAAATCCGGGTCCAGGGAGGTGAGGGAATTGGGAAATAATCTGCTGGGAACCTCCCTTCAAGTCATCTGCTTCCACGGAGAACCAAGGAATTCAGGTACACTTCTGACAATAATCTACATCTTTCTAAAATCGGAAGGGCCAATTACCTAAAAATGACTGTCTTCCCAAATATACTTTACTTGTTCCGAGCAATTCCGCTATTGGCTGGAGGTAGTTTTATTAAGATCCTTGACTCCTCCATGTCTAAATTCATCTGGAGCTTTGGAAAGATTAGAAGAGTCCTACCACTCTTTACTTTACCCCAAGATAGGGGGGGTTAGCTATCCCTAGCCTAACTCTATATCTATGGGCAACACTTTTTCAACATATCGGTCCTCTGTTGAATTGTAAAGCACCCACCACAAATATTATTACATCCTATATTCCTTCCATTTATGAGCTGAGTCTCGGGGCCAAATGCCAAGGGCTATTTCTAAGGCAGATTGAACCATCATACTATTAAAAAAATTAAGTTAAAGGTAGTTAAAGATGCATAGAATGTTTGGAAATTTGTATCTAAACAACTAGCTATTCCAAAATTTACAAAATATACCCCGTTGTGGCGTAGTTCGATTCTCTCAGCCTGCCTTAATGATAGTACTTCTTGGAAGTGTGAAATTCTGGGCATCAACACAGTTGCGGATTTTTATGGCCAAGAAACCTCTACCTCATTTGAGTGGCTGCAACAGAAGTATACTATTCCAGGTGCTTACATGTATTCGCAACTGTATCCTCAGAATCAAACTAGATAGTATTTATTTTTTTTCAATCATTGGGAAACGTTCAACTAGCATTGGTAACATATATCAGTTGCTGATTGAAAAAACTCTGGATGATTTAGAGAGGGTTGAGCAAGCTTGGGTTGCAAGGTTAGGTAATCCAAATATCAATATCGACCTTTCCCTGGCCCTTTCATCAAAACTGTTAATTGCCTCTAATCTTAAAGCCCAATACTACAGAGTTATATACAACCTGTATTATACACCTGCAAAATTGTTCTCTTGGGGTTTACGGGCTGACGACAACTGGCCAAGATGTAGACAACCTCAAGCAAATTTAATTCATATGTTCGCCGAATGCCCCAAGTTGGACTTATTAAAGGCAATGATTATGGGATTTTGGACTCAGATATTTGGGCGGAATGTTCGAGACTCAGAAACCCTCTATTTGATGGGTCATGATGAAACCCTCGGTCATAGTATTGAGGAACAAAGAACCATCTTTTTAGGCACCGCAATTTTCCGTATTATTCTTGCTGCCCGATGGAAGGACCCTGAGCCACCTACATTTCAGATGTGGCTTAGTCAATTTCTGGCCACTTATAAACAGGAGATCTCAATTTATGGTACTAGAGGCAAAAGGGCTAGGCTTTTTGGAGCACAGATCTGGGCTCCAATCTCTAGCTGGTATACTAATGTGAGGCCTCCTGTTTTCCATCCCCCGACTTGATTGGTTTATTTTTGTTTAACTTAACCAACATACAATATATTTAGTTATGTTCTTTTCTTCTTTTTTGTATCTTATGTTACTTTCTTCTAGACTAGAATCTAGGAATATGTTTGCCACTTTGTCCTTTCTGTTTTTTTAATGTCCTACTGTGACTGTATTATTTTTTGTACATTTAATGAATTTGTATTATTGAATCTTTTTGTTTGAATTTTGCTCAATAAAAAAAAATAGAATTCACATTGAATAGGATTAAAATAGGCCTCAAAAACAAAATTGTGTTTTGCAATAAATAAACAATTATAACATGTTACAACATTTTCCTTAGATACATTCTGTTATGTATAAACAGGCAAACACATCATCCGAGTAAGTTGGATGTTGCTGAACTAAAAACACATATTATAGAACATGCATTGAAATGCCTCAGTTTAAATAGACTGCCACCATGCTTACATTCCAACACTAAAAACAGCTGTGTTTTAACTTCCCCTGAGGAACAGCTGTTGTTTTGATTGTAGGCCACGGAGAGACAGGAATGTTGACACAGCTAGGATTTTGTCAGTTAAACACGGGGTAAAATCCTGCATTTCAGACTGCTGTTTTGAAAAGTTACAAAAATTAGGTTCATTATTTTGGATAACAGGAAAACATTTAAAGTAGGGATTTTCTTTCTTAAGGCCTTTTTAACAAAGAGGCCTAAAACTTTTCATGTTTCAAGTTAGGCTTCTGTGTTTAGGCTTATGAATGAATGTGTTTAAATATGATAGGCAAGGAATGAAGCTTGCTTTTTCTATGTGGAATTATCAAAATGATTGATTTTATTAATATATATATATATATTAATTATGAAAATATTATTAAAAAATAAGTGCTTTTAAATTCATTTTTTAATATTTATAAAGCGTAATACTCATACTGTGACCTCCTAGCATCAAAATTAAATTTAAGTTGTGTTGTACCGCATAATGTGGACATTTGCATATGAAATATCACTCTGCGCAGTCTTAAAAAACTAATTTTTATAAGGGTATATATAATGTATTTCTGATTTCTCACTTCTGGGCTATCTAGAGAACATTCTGAGGATGACTATTATGCTAAAAAAAAATAGGATATTCATTTTTAAGTGCCCCAAATATCAAAGTCGAAATTGGGCAAAATTCACTAATTTAAAAACAAATTCTGCAATTCAGAGCAGCTTTTAAAGTACCTTAGGCTTCACTAAATGCATACATTTAGGTATAAAACTAATAGCTGACCTCTTTATTGTTAGACAAGTATACTGCACACAATTGAAAATATTTATAAAACCAGCAGAAGTTATTTTTTTAACTCTACACTGACAAACAGGGGGATGAGTGCTTTCCAGCTCTGTCTCTAGGGTGACTTTGAATTGGGACAGCCACATGGAAACCCTTGAATACAGAATAGGACAGCTGGCATGAGTTAAATGTCAGTTCTATATTTAGAAGCCTGGCAGGGCTCCCAGAGCAAGGTCTGCTTTGACTTTTTGACCTCTCAAACTTTTTGAAAGATGACAGGGGTGAGAAGGAGAAGTTTAACTTTTTTGACAACAGCAAGCACTTTATGTACTCATATGATAGAAAAGTATATAATGGTATATGTGAACTTTGATTAACAGATACGCTTTGCCATATTTATATACAGCACTAATTCTTTTAGTCTGAGGATTCAAAAGCTGAGCTAATGAAATTTAGTTTGAATTAATTTGCCCTTATGTTACATTTGTACATTTGCTAAAGGGATTGGGGTTTGGGTATTCATGTTTTGTTTAGCCCTGTCAAAAGTGCTATGTACCTCCTATAACTTTGTTTATGCCCAGTTGCTACAAATAGGGGTTGATAGTATTGACAGAAGTGAAACCTGTTTCAGGTTTCCTACTGTCAAAATGGGGGAAGGAGGCTAGCTCCTCTACAAATTAAGGCTAGGTAAAATGTATGTTGCTCTCTCTTTTTCTCAATTTTTTTAGCCTGTCTAAGTTGTCTGTGAAATAGCAATGAGATATTTAATTGTATATTCAGTAACACTGTTTTAAACATTGTTAGCATTAATAAAATGAATAAAAACATATGTTATGTTACTGCCCATACTGTTTGATGAAATTATGACAGGATCAGTAATCTAGATTGTTGTTCCCTTATTTTGTCCTTTAAGGGGAACTAAATGTGGGTAGTTTTTTGTAAGCCTGGGCGTAGTTCGCGTAGCCGCACTCCGCGGAGCTACGCGAAGATGCACTTGCACTCCGCGAACTACGCATAGCTCCGCGAGCATGCGTAGTAGCTTGCTTGACCCGTTCACGAGCCATTTTTTGTCTTCGGGAGCGCCGTGGAACTCTGGAACCTGCTCGACACCACATCTCCAGACGTCGCCTTCCTCACGGAAACATGGATGAACGCCTCCTCAGCGCCCAACATCGCCGTCGCCATCCCGGACGGACACAAGATCACCCAGAGAGACCGCGTCAATGAGACAGGAGGAGGCATCGCCATTGTCCACAAGAACACCATCCGCATCACGACCAACTCAGACGACACCCTCACAGCCGCTTAACATCTTCACTTCCAGATACACACCGACCCCAAGACCACACTCAGAGGCACCCTCATCTACAGACCCCCAGGACCTCGCACACAATTCAGCGAAGACATCGCAGACTTCATCAGCCCGCAAGCCCTCGCCTCCGCTGACTACATCCTCCTAGGGGACCTCAACTTCCACCTGGAGAACAACAACGACAACACCACCACCACCCTGCTGGACAACCTCGCCAACCTCGGACTCATGCAACTGGTGAACACCCCCACCCACTACGCCGGACACACGCTTGACCCAGTCTTCTCCTCCAGCAAGTACATCTCCTTCAGCCACTCCACCGGACTCCACTGGACAGACCACAGCTGCGTCCACTTCAGCTTCAGAAAGACCACGACTCACCACCACCCGCAACAGGTTCCCCGCAGGAACTGGAACAAGATCACCACCAACCAGCTCACCACTTCACTGAGCCAGAACCCTCCCGCCAGCTCAACGGACCCCAAACAAGCAGCCAACAACCTCACACAGTGGATCCCCAATTGCGCTCGCCCAACCAGCCTCGACCACTCGCAGTCCGGCTTCCACGCCAACCACAGCACCGAGACCGCCCTCATCGCAGCCACTGACGACATCCGAGCCCTGCTCGACAACTGGGAATCAGCGGCCCTCATCCTCCTGGACCTCTCCGCAGCATTCAATACGGTCTGCCACCGCACCCTAGTGCAGTGCCTCAGCAACATCGGAATCCAAGAGAAGGCACTGGAGTGCATCATCTCGTTCCTCATCGGAAGAACCCAGAGAGTCCGCCTCCCCCCGTACAGATCCAAGGCCACCGAAGTCATATGCGGCATACCACAAGGATCATCACTCAGCCCCACCCTCTTCAACGTCTACATGAGCCCCCTCGCAGCCATCGTACGCCAACACAACTTCAACATCATCTCCTACGCCGACGACACCCAGCTGATCCTCTCCCTCACCAACGACCCAGGAACCGCCAGAACCAACCTACACGAAGGGATGAAAGACATAGTCGAGTGGATGAGGAACAGCCGCCTGAAACTGAACTCAGACAAGACGGAAGTCCTCATCCTTGGATCATCACCCTCCGCCTGGGACGACTCCTGGTGGCCCCCTGCCCTGGGCAGCGCACCCAAACCAACGGACCACGCACGCAACCTGGGCTTCATCCTGGACTCCTCCCTCTCGATGACCAGACAAGTCAACGCCGTCTCATCATCATGCTTCAACATCCTACGCATGCTCCGAAAGATCTTCCGATGGCTCGCCACCGAAACCAGGAAGACGGTCACACAGGCACTCGTCACCAGCCGACTGGACTACGGAAACACCCTCTATACCGGAACCACAGCCAAACTCCAGAAAACACTCTAACACATCCAGAACGCCTCCGCACGGCTCATCTTGGACATCCCCCGGCACAGTCACATCTCCGGACACCTGAGAGACCTTCACTGGCTCCCCGTCAGCAAGAGAATCACATTCCAACTCCTCACCTATGCACACAAGGCCCTCCACGACCTGGGCCCCAGGTACCTCAACAACCGCCTGACCTTCTACACTCCCACCCGCCAGCTACGATCGACCAGCCACGCCCTCGCCGCCGTGCCACACATCCGAAGATCCACCATGGGAGGAAGATCCTTCTCCTACCTGGCAGCCAAGACTTGGAACTCCCTCCCCATCCACCTCCGCCTGACCCAAGACCACCTCTGCTTCAGGAAGCAACTCAAGACATGGCTGTTCGAGCAGTAGCGGACCCCCCTCCCCCAAGCGCCTTGAGACCCTCTGGGTGAGTAGCGCGCTATACAAATATCCTGATTGATTGATTGATTGATTGCCTGCATGCTCGGGATGTGTAGCGCGTGAAGTTACCCATGAGGTTTGTCCCACCCGCTCGCGTCCCCTTATTTCCGGTCACTACTAACGTGTTCGCAAGTTATTCTGTGCCAGATTGCATTTTTTGCGTGTTCGGCAACTCGATCTTACCGACAAGCATCCTCGCGTACGCGAAAATGCTATTGAGCGCGCGAGAACTACGCTACACAGCAGTTTGCGGAGTATTCGACAACTTCGCGTTCTCCGCGGAGCGCGGAGTTGCCGAAACTCCGCAAACTCCGCGAACGGAGCGTAGTTCTTCGCCCAGGGTTCGTTTTTTGTTTTAAAAGTCTTAGCTGATAACACCATTATTGTATGATATTCTCATGTTACAAAGTTTTGCAAGGGCATTGCTAGTTTTTTTATTAGCTAGTGTGTGTAAATAAACTGACAGTCCTTATTAGGGCTTATGTTGCATAGTTTGGATTATGAAAAGTAGAATGCAGGAAAGATGCCCATGTGATCCTTAGCAAAAATGTTTTGAAGGAAATGTTGTTTTAAAGATAAGAACCCCTGTTAAATTAGCAGTTTTAGATTTTACTGTTGCTCCTATAACATGAGAGCATGGTCCTAAGGGTACAATGTAGGTGCTTTTATTATGAAGAATCATTTTAGAAGTGTCTGCAGTCCTGTACAAGTAGTTTAATGTAGGAGTAGAATGATCACCTCCTACATGTGCAGCATAACAAATTAAGGAATATCATACAAAAACATTGGCACTTGATACACAATGATTCCATTTTGGGCAAAATAATCCATTGAAGACCACAAATGACTTTCAGAAAGGCACGCTTTCTTAAACAGGCTTTAGTAAGTAACATGCTACCCTCAGCAAGTAGTAAAAAACCTGTATCTACATGGCTGAATTGTAAGGAAGGATTCCGGAAGTGCGCAAAATGCAAGGCATGCATCCATGGGAAGAATACATCAACCTAAAGGCTGGGCCTGTCAAGAGGTGTGAAAAAAATCAGAGGACATTTTACGTGCAAAGCAGACTTTGCTGTCTACATACTTCAGTGTCCTTGTGACCTGAGGTATGTAGGCAGCACAACCCTCCCAGTACACAAGTGAGTGCTGCAACATTTGAGGGCTATTAAAAATGGGGGAACATCATACCCCGTAGCCCGTCATTTCAAGCACCACCACGGGAAAGATGTAAGATGCCTGTTGTACTTCTTAATTGATGCAGTTGAGGCAGTGTAAGATATGGGGATCGAGTAAAAAGATTGAGGAGATTGGAATCTAATTATATTATCAAACTCAAATCCAAAACCTGAGAAGGCCTCAATATGGAAGAGGACTTACACATGCACCTAATAATGATAAATTGTTGCCATGTCCCGTTCTGGTTTTAGCTGTTGTTAATCCACTACCATATGAGCACTATGCATGGCATACTGGGTATATCTAAAAGAGTAGCTAGTACGTAATCCATATGTATAATGAGATTTTCCCACTTGGCTCAATTGCTATGTAGGAACTGGTAATAATTAAATTGTATAATATTAGACGCAGTGACAGTGGTGGTAGAGATATTGGACAAAATACCTGTAATGATGGAAAACTGAGCACTAGGTACTCACGATAAAATATTGCTGTGTGATTTGCAATATAAGCAGACCACATCAAATTTTGGGTATTTGCCAACTAGGGCAGTATTTGTATTGAATTTCACCGTAATTTAACGTATTTCACCATATTTGGGCGATACAGGTATGATTTATGAAATAGATTTGCCTTGTTCTGCTGGTCTCTGAATGCGCAATTGAGCGTTCTGGAATTGGTTAATTTTGGCATTTTTTTCGATAAACAAAAACTTTTTAATTGTAACAATGTTGATGTACTGCACTGCTGGTTTTTAAAATGCATGATTTGCATATTACAGTTCCGTAAAACAATTTGTGAAATGGACTACAAACTGCGATAATGTGATCATGTTGAAAACTACGAGTCTGTCATTGTGCTCTATTAATCACATGACACGGGTGTTTTACAAGTGTAAAATGGCTGATGTAATTTCGCCTGCTGGGCGGGCGAAACGCGTCTAACATTATTGGCTGACATTAAACTGATTTGTATGCAAGGACTTGGCGCTGACTCCCTTGTTTTAAGGAGAGTGGCAGATTATTCGGACCTTGCCTGGAGATCCGTGATTTGTAGACGCGCCCTCTGGTCAGGTGATGTGGATTCTCCTGGGCAAACGTGGAGTATATATATATAAATATATATATGAAAAAAACTCCAAATACCACCTCCGATCCCAAACTCGGAACGGCGAAGCAAACAGGAGATGGACCACCAGGTTTTTCTTTATTGCATTTTCAGCTGGGTTGAAGGGCAAGACGCGTTTTAGGCTGGAACAGCCCTTGTTCACATGCAATAGACCTGATGGAACTTTTTACTTTTTATAATGCCAGTGATTCTCCTATAGCCCGCCTCTAAAATGGTCATGTGACCCTAGAGATAGAAAACATACTGCCTGATGTGCAAAAAACGCTGGTGCAAACATTGCATGAAAACATCCCTAGTGTTGACAATGTAATAGAAAGCATAATTGGTTAAGTCATAACAATTGGAAATAACAGGATTGAAATAGGCTTTAGGACATGCAGTGCTTTATACTCCTAGCCCTTGCATGATACCATACACTGCCCAAAGACAACTGAATTGATCTAAACTCAGAAATATCAATCCCACCATGACCACCTACACTGCCTGAACACCACTGCACTGTCCTAAACCCTGAAACACCATCCCTAGCAAAACCTGCTAAACTCTTTCAACACTACTGCAACTCTCTCAACCCTGAAACACCATTTTCAGCGAATGCCCCTATAAGGTTGAAACACCACTGCACTGACCTAAACCCTGAAACAGCACTCCCTGCATGATCTCCTACACTGCCCAAACACTGCTTCTGTGCCTTAAACTCTGAAAAAACACCCCCTGCTATACCCCCTACACTGGGTGAATACTACTGTAGTTTTCTAAACCCTGAAACAGCACTCCCAGCAAGACCCTCTTTCACTGTAGTAATCATTTTACTGAATTGCAAGGGATACTGTCATTTGTCTAAAATCACAGTGTGAGTCAGCATTCATTTCAGAAAATTGTGGCAGAATAATGCTCCTCCCAGGAAAGTGAAACAGATTGTGAGGGAAGTGGGTGGAATTTTTGAAGATTTGGAAAAGAAACTACTATGAATCAATCAGAAGTGTTGTTTTCAAGTCACCTGACTTTACGTGCGCTCAGGGCGACAGGGGCGTGCGTGAGTCGCAAATGAATGACGTTTTACCCGATTTTCGTTAATGCTTTTAAAGCTAATATACGGTGTGTTATAAAATCACTATTAAAAAATATACAGTTATCCATACAGTGACTCATACAATCACTAAGTCTAAGTCTAAGTCTTAGGCTCATTTAATTAGATATAACTGTCACATACCATTGAGAGAAATATTTCATCACCACCACACCCATAAACATATACACTAACTGAAACAACTGAAACAACTGTTATAACATGTAGCCCTAACTTCATATACCTACTGAATTAACTATTCACACATTTTTGGGCAATCACCCCACCCCCCCCCCCCCAACCATATAGACATTCGTTTACCCATAACAATACTCAGTTAAGAAACCATTAACAAATATAGTCTTTTACATAGCAATAAAGACAAAACCATAAAGACATTCACATAGTTTAGTAACTACACATTATATATAGTGAGACTCTACAAATTAGTCAAGGAAACAATCAATGACACTCTTACTATATCCACCATCTAGACATTTATAATTATAAATCCACTCATTCTTCAATGCACAGTAGTGTGTTTATAATACATATTTAAAAATCAAACAAAACCATATTCACTGGATAATGTCATCAGTTATGTCATCAGTGATGTCATTTGAGATGTCATCAGTGATGTCACTGACCATTTCATGAATGATGTAATATGTGACATCATCAGCAGTGGATTGCGGGTGCGCGAGTTATAGTGAGTACAACTAACTGTAACAGGGGAATTTCAATATAACTGGTGTGAAACTTATGGCTTTATCAGTGAATTTCAAAGTTGGAACCTGAAAGTTTCATTTATTTTTTTCCATTGGTTCAAACTCATCGAATGGACATGTTTATTTTATTATGAATTTTCATTTTATTACATGACTGCACAAAGCCAAGTGTTAATTATTATTAGAAATGTGTTTTATGAACTTGCAGCTATGACGCTAAATAGCATGTGTAATGAAAACAGTGGAACCAAATAGCCTATTTTCCAGCTCCATTGTAATTCTGTCCTCTCGAACCTTGGTCCTACCACACTTTCTACCATTGTGCACTTTAAATTGGTGTTTTCAAATGCATGCCTTTGGCTAACGAGAAAGACCGCCTGGTCGAAACGCGTCGCCAATAAACCCCTTGTTTATACACGGATCACTAGAGTGCAAGTCTGTTTGTTCCTCGTGCAACCCTTTCGAGAACCCTATCGCCGATTTACTTCCGGCTTCCAACACCCGGGACTCGCACCAACCCCAACTGGACAGGAGCGGACACGTCGGCAACTTTCTAACAAACCGGCCTTTGCCAGGTCCTGCTCCGTCCGCAGAGAAGAGAACATTGCTGTGAGACACCCGCGGCTGGGAAAAGTGCTGGTAAGTGTAGGGCTGGGATGCGCGCTCCGGAGGGTGCACGCTACTAAGCCTGATCGCAAATCGGCATGTAACTAGCTCGCCCGGCTCTTCACTCTGCAGTTAAATTCCACATTATTGGCAGAGGTACCGCGCTCTATTGAGGATACAGCGTGGCAGTGACTGTCTCTTTCCGTGTGATTTCACTCAAAGACGCATATTGGAAGGAACCACTCTCTTGTAAGCATGACAAGAAGTAAACAGGGGGGGCAACGGCAGCGGCAGCGGCAGCCGCGACCGCAGCGACTGGTGAACAAACTACCAGAAACCGCCGAGCTGGGAGGGCAAATGAGGCCAGATCCCTATTCTGTGAAACAGAGAACACAGCAGTAAATCTAAGGGAGGCTGAAACGCATCATCACCAGCTGACAATAGCCTCAAACAAATGTTATTCCAATACGAGAAACTCCTGAAAAAAGGAGATCAACCGCTGGTGGGAGGTGACATCCCTAGACAACTATATCGAGGTGGGCAGAGTACCAAGAGGGCTACGCATTCTAATTACACGACCCACATGGAAAATAAGGCTTGACAAATACGAGGATGAAGTCAAGCAAAAGAAAAAAAGCAAATTCCTACGTTATAAACAGTTCTATACCAGCGGGCAGATCCTGACCTTTGGCAAAAAATATGACGTAGCTATAAAACATTTTAAACAATCAGGCACAAGTGCACAGCAACGCAACACGACAATATCTGAGTCTGGATCAGAGAATTACTCGAAGTCGGATGAAACAGTGGACACCAGCAGCAGGAATATCTTAACCTTCAGACCCCTGGAAGAGTATCTTTTTTTACAGTCAGGAATGACACTACGGACAAGACCACCGGAGCAGAAATACGGGAGGGGAAGAGGCGCAAACGTAAGAGGAGGCCAACGAGGAGGGGAGGAAGGAAACACAAGAGGAGCAATGTCGCATGGGAGATCAACACGACGGACCAAGCAACAATGATGGGTGAGCCCAATTTGACAATTTTGAACCTTTCTTCTCATACTTTGACTTTGGCTGAGAGATCGGTATTGGAATTGGGCTTTACATTTTGCCCCATGTCCAATTTTGATTACAGCCGGACCAGAATTGATGTTTACCTTTTTGTACGTAAACTAAAACTCATGAAAATGTTTATGCAAAAGAAAAAGCGTACCTTAGACCAAAGGACAAATGAAGCAGGTTGGAGCACACATGCATCAAAGGTGCTAGCGATACAGAATGTGGAGAGTCTGGCATGTGCAATGGAATTATGTGGTGAGGATATTGAGGGTCTGAATGATTCTGAAATGCTTGAACGCATGGGGTTGACACTTGCAGGGAGTGACACCACAAACTTCAAACCAAAGTCAGCATTTAACCCCATTACACCACATGACAGTGTGGACACCTTCCACAAAGTTGTAATCAGGGACCTGATGTATGTGTGGAAGGCAGTACTAACAAGCATGTTCATAACCTGACACTTGAACAAAGGGAGGCCCTGGGCACGCTGAATGCAGATCCTAGCTTCATCATAAAGCCATCCGACAAGGGGGGTAATGTGGTTCTGTGGGACATTAACATGTAAAAGGATGAGGCAAACAAACAGTTGGGACTTTCTGGGAACTACAGGAAGTCCAACAAGGAGGAATATTTCTCGAGCATAACCAGCTATTGTGAGAAGTTAAGGGTGTGGAAGGAGGGTGGTCTACTGGCCCTGGCAGAATACAGATTTGTATACAACAAGTACCCAGTCGCCCTTTGTTTTTACATGTTGCACAAGGTGCACAAGGATGGCAACAATCCTCCCGGTAGACCTATTGTGTCTACCAATGGCAGTCTCCTAGAAAACACCTACACTTTTTTGGACACTTTCCCTTTCCCTTATGTTCTCAATCTTCCCTCTTACTGCAGAGACAGTACAGACTTCATCAACAAAATAGAGGGAATCATATGGGAAGAAAATTTCTGGCTTGTCACGATAGACGTAGTTTCCCTTTACACATGCATCAGGCACCATGATGGTATAAATGCCTGCAAACACTTCTTTAGGGACAGATCCATTTTCCTTCTTAAACAAACTGAGATGTTACTTGAAATGTTGGAATTTTGTCTGCTCAACAACTATTTTCTATTTGATGACAGGTGGTTCAAACAGGATGTGGGCACTGCGATGGGAAGCAGCTTTGCGCCTAGTTACGCGTGTACGCTAATGGGGTGGTGGGAGGAGCAAATGCTTTGGACAGATGAGAATGAAAATCTCACACGCCACATTGCCATCTATACCCGTTACATAGATGACATCTTCATGATCTGGGGGGGCCGAAAAAAGACCTAGATGGGTTCCTCTACTCATTGAATAGGAACAACATAAATCTCAGATTTACCAACAAGCAAGATCAGGGGGAAATGGATTTTTTGGATATAACAGTCAAGGTTAGGGACGGGAAGTTACACACCAGCCTATACAAGAAGCCCACATCTGGGAACAGCATTTTACATGCCAGCAGCCATCATCCAGTCAGTCTCAAGAACAGCACCCCGTACGGGGAGCTGCTTAGAGCTAAGTGTAACTGTAGTTCCCAGACAGCCTTTGAGAGAGAACATACATCCATGACCAAACGATTCAGGGCCAGAGGTTACCATGACAAGGTACTGAAAGCAGCCACAGAAAAAGCTAAGTATAGAGACAGAATAGAACTCCTTGTTAAGAAAACGAAAGAGCCCAGATCTACTAACAATGTCGGGATGATAACCACATACAATGTGGAAGCACAAAAAGTCTGTGAGACCCTAAAGAAACACTTGCACATTGTGATAAATGATCTTATAGGGAGGTCAGTCAGCACACAACCACAAGTTACCTACTGAAAGGCACGCTCTCTCAAAGATATGTTAGTCAGAAGCTATTTAGGGGCCCCCAAGAAACTAACTTGGCTGAAGGAACAGAAGGGCTTTTTCAAGTGTGGAAAGTGCAAGGCGTGTGGGACAACCAAAAATGTAAAGTCATACCATGTGCCGACGGGGAAAACTGAACTCATTGGTAAATTCATGAATTGCAATTCTGATTTTTGTGTCTATGTCATTGTATGCCCATGCGGGAAGTTTTACGTAGGGAGCACGATCTTCCCCATCAAAAAGCGCATCCTTGAACATATGAGGGAAATCAAGAATGGTGATATGAGCTATGCCACTGCGAGCCATTGGTTGCGGTATCACCACAATGATGTTAATTGTTTCTCATTTTTTTGGAATTGACAGAGTACTACCAAATCCCAGAGGCGGTGACAGAGTTAAACAATTGAGAATCCTTGAATCACGTTACATCATTCACCTCGATTCCAAGAACCCCTTTGGCCTGAATGAGGATGAGGAGTTACATGTCCATCTTGGATAAGTACTCTGCACATGACCCTGCTGTTTCTGAATTGCCTGTCGAAAACCTTGGAATTTCTGCTGTTGTGATCGCCAATTTCTATGACCATACTGTAACTTGGAAGAGGGCTCTCTTCCTTGTCTCAACAGATAGGACATTGAAATTTCACAGAATAGCCTAGTATACTCAATACTGATTACCATCTCTGGACTACGGACCATGATCCGTTCCCAGTAACATACCTATACCTTAATCATGCTTCTAAATCAACCAGATTATAGTTATCTGAAACCTTAGGAATTCTATGAATCCTATTGAACTCTGGGTTATTTTCTTCTTTTTTGCGTTCTTTTAATTTTCACATTTTTTGCACATTTCACCTTCACCCACCACATTGCCCTGTCACCCAATTTTTGAACCTTAACTTTGTATATATTTAGTATAGGGGTCACTTCATTGCACAATTGCGACATTGGTTCCAGGCTTGGACCAGTATCGATTTTTTAAGGACCATCTAACTGCATTACTTGTTTTTATTCCTAGATTGCATATCTATATTGACATTTTTGTATAAATGTTCTTGTTCATTTCATGCTTTGTAAAATTGGACAGCTATTGAACCTGAATGAAGTGTGTTTGCATATTGAACGTTTTACGTAATTAGGCCACTTGGCCCAGATTGCAATCAATTTACATGTAATGTTTACCTGGACAGAATACACAAGGCCACTTGGCCTGTAAGTTTCATTTATTTTTTTCCATTGGTTTAAACTCATCGAATGGACATGTTTATTTCATTATGAATTTTCATTTTATTACATGACTGCACAAAGCCAAGTGTTAAATATTATTAGGAATGTTTTTTATGAACTTGCAGCTATGACGCTAAATAGCATGTGTGATGAAAACAGTGGAACCATATAGTCTGTTTTCCAGCTCCATTGTAATTCTGTCCTCTCGAACCTTGGTCCTACCACACTTTCTACCATTGTGCACTTTAAATTGGTGTTTTCTAATGAGAAAGACCGCCTGGTCGAAACGCGTTGCCAATAAACACCTTGTTTATACACGGATCGCTGGAGTGCGAGTCTGTTTGTTCCTCGTGCAACCCTATCGAGAAACCTTTCGCCGATATATATATCTCTGTGTAGGCCGAAACGTCATGCTGTGGTGTGCCGCTTCCTCGAGGGAATAATAAAGGAATATTGCTCACTGCACCTGAGGTCTCCTCTCTTCTTCCTGCGCAGCGGTTTCCAGTACTGGGCTCCAGGCGAGAGGCAGCAGGGATTGTTTCATATATATATATATATATATATATATATATATATATATATATAAAGAAAAGTCCTTCCTGCCGAAAACACCAAACGACACTGCGGGGGTACCAGGTAACCATTTATTTACCGCAGGCTATGCATAATGCATTTCGCGTTTGGTTGTGCCTTCCTCAGATGCCTTTCTTGCCTTGGGATACACTCCATCCTTCTTTGAAATATCATGCAGTGTTCCAAGTGATTGGTGTATCCCAGGCTCTGCCTTAATTGCCTGCATCTGTAGTCCGATGTTGTCAGGACTCGACCTACCAGCATACATTTCAGCTGAAGTCCAGAATGCAGAGAAGCGCTTCAAGGCACACTGTTGAGCCTTAACAAAAGAGGGAGAAGGCAAATTTGAGCAACGAGAGCCCCAATATATGTATGTATGTATATATATATATATATATATATATATATATATATATATATATATATATATATATATATATATATATTCACTGAAAAAACCATAGGTTATAGACCATATATAGTTAGGGATTAGCATTTACAAAACCTTATTTTACTCACACAAAACCATTGAAATTCGCATATATAGTTAGTTGCACTAACTATATATCCCATACCCGCAATCCACTGCTGATGATGTCACATATTACATCATTCATGACATGGTCAGTGACATCACTGATGACATCACTGATGACAACTCAAATGACATCACTGTCAACATCACTGATGACATCATTCATGTGATAATACGATGAACCTCTTCAGACTCTAAGACCTCCGTGAAAACCCACCAACTCCTGTGGCCACCACCTCGACACAGGAAAGTCTTTCGGGACCAGAGGCGAGGGAGACGGTCCCCAGTATCCAGAGCAATTTTGCACACATCAAGCTAGTGTGTATTTATTGTGGGGGACTACTTTGTTATGGAGAGATGAGTGTGAATTTAATGAACAGAGCATATGTTAATGTTAATGTTAATGTTAGGCTGCATTTGTAAAGCGCACTGACACCGGAGGTTTCCTGGCGCTGAGATTGAAATTGGGGCAGGAAACCACAATATGAAAACCACAAGTGCTCAAAACGCCCCAAAAAGTGATTTTTTTTTTGCTCCCGTTGAGCCGTGTCTAATGCCTGTTTTTCGTTGTTCCCCCTCAAAAAAAGCAAAATTTTTTTTTAAATTGTTCAAAAAATACAAAAAAAAAAATGTTCGGAAAAATAATACAAAATATATAAAACAACAAAAACAATAAAAAAAGTTCTTTTCAGAACTACCTCTCATTTATAAAAAATTGCTAAAATGTTTAGCACTCTGGCAATCTCTTATTTTTTGATTCGCTTCCTGGTTCGCGCGCCGGTACGCGAACCGGAAGCGAACCAAAAAAAAAATGAAAAAAAAAATAAAGAGTGAATATAAGGGAAGGAGACAGAGAGAAAAAAGTTAAAAGAAAGATAGCTAGAGGGAGTAACACAGAGATACTGTATAATAGATAATTATACAAAGAAAAGTTGTTAGAGGGAAAAATTGAGAAAAAGAAAATAGAAAAGGAAGTGAAAGAAAAAAAGAGTGTAGAAGAATAATAAACAAGAGTTACTTGGAGAATGTGAATGAATCTTCAAATTAAAAAGAAAGAGAGTAAAGGATGTGGAGTAAGAGGTAGGGATAGAAGCGGTCTAAAACAACAACCCTGAGGGAAGGTGTTAAAAAAACAGTGAGTGAAAGTAAATAGGATTAAAACAAGGTGTATGATAGGGAATAAGATTAAAACATGTGGAATGACAGAGAGAAAAAACAGAAAGAAAAAAAGAAGAAGTGATAGAAAAAGAATAATTGAAGCAGCAAAAAAATGTAAATAAGATAGTGTGCTTGAACTACAGAGAGAAAGCATAAAGAACAACTAGTAAAAGAGTGAAGAGACAGTGACAGTTTGTATTAGAGAGACGAACTGACTGAAAAGGAGTGAGGAACTGTGAGAACAGAGGGACTGACAAAAGGAGTGGAAGGAGTGGAGTAAGTAAGTAATTGAAAAGGAATGAGGGAAAAAGCAAAGGAAGGAAACTGAGGGTTAAGGAAATAAAGCAGTGGAAGTAATAGAAGTTGAATGTGATAGAGATGTAAGGGAAAAAATACTAAATACTTACTTTATAGTTGTTGTTAACTCCATTACTTATAATTTTTTTTACTTTCAATCTGTGAAAGAAAGAACAAAAATTTGAAAAATATTAAAACATGTATTTAAAAAATAGAAAAGACAAGGCATAAGGTTGAAAATCATTCTATTTTACAAAGAAATAAAGTTAGAGATAAACATTCAGAAAGGAAAATAAAGTAACGTTGAAAGACAGACAGAGTCAAAAAGAAATAGGAATAGAGTAAATTACTAAGTGAATAAAAAAGAGGATAGATTCAGTGACAGAAAAGAAGGATAGAAGAGAAAAATAAACTGTGTAAGATACGAAAAGAATGTGAGTAAGGTAAACTAAATAAGGAAAGGGTGAATAAGGAAAAGAGAGTGAAGGAGAGAGGGAACAGAGAAAGTGAAGGAAAGAGTGTCAGATACAGACTTAGTGAAGAAACAAAGAAAGATAAATGAGTGAAGGTGAGTTATACTAACTGATTGGAACAAAAAAGGAGAACCCAATATTATTTAATTTCGAAAACAAAAGGGACAAAAGATGGAAAAGAGAAGCGAAGCAGAGGGTCTAAAAGCTAGAAAATGGTGCATGAGCGAAAAGAAAAAAGCAGAGTTGGAATAAGGAAACAAAGGTTGAAAGATAAGTGGAGTTAGAGAACAAGGGTGAAAGAGAACAAAACAAAAGGCAATGTGAGTATGTAAAGAGAATTGATATAAGGTAGTAAAAGACAAGTGAGCATGAGAGAAGATGAGTACAAATTAAAAATCACAATACAAAATATAGAATTAATTATACATGTTAAATGGTTTATTTTTGCTGTTCTCAGAATATATCAAATTTCACTAAAAACAGTGAGTTGAAGGTATTCATCATATAACAGCGGGGAAAAAAACACAATCAAAATGATTGTGTTTAAAAAACCCATATAATATAACAAATCAGAAATCAGAACTCATCAAAAGTACACTTACTTTCCATGACGTCGAATGATATGCGATGAACAGCTTATACTCTGTTGTGCTCTAAAAAATCCGTGCCCGCCACTTTCTGAAAGAAAATCTCTTTCTTTTTGAGTAATATGTTAGAAACAATAAATGACTTTTTGCTCTCTACCACACTTCTCCTCAAGGCCAAATCGTGTAAGAGCCATTTTAATCTCTTCGAATTCCTCAAAGCAAATCCCGTCATTTTTTTTCCCCCGACTTTCAGAAAGAAAACGTCCAAAATCACTTTCACAATCTTGTACTAATAATATCTCCCCTTCTAGTTTACTCATGTTTCACATTTCCTATAACATTGATACCACTTACTATGAGGCACACTTACACTACCTCTATGACTTTTCCAATTTTTTCATTCTCTTGATCTCAGTTACTAACAAAGCAATTTAAAACAACAGAGTAAATCATATCAACTCTTTGAATCATTATAGACCAGTTATGTATCTCTATGACTACTTTACATTTTTATTTATTATGATCACTCTAATTCACAAAGCAATTTAAAACAGCACACTAAAATTTATCAACTCCTCCAATCTTCATAGGCCACTTTCCTTCCCTAAATTTTTGGTTGTAAAAACACTAGGTAAGAATTTTTTAAGTCAAACGGTAAACGTTTTTTGAAAGTTAAAACAGAATCATTGCAGAATGACCAGCCGTTTCCAGATTTTAAATAAGCTGTGTAATGTCCTGAAGTTGTTGAAGGACCGTCATGATATATAATTGCTGCAGTTACAAAAGTCCTTCCTGATATTGACAACTGCGAAGCCACTACATTTTTAATTAAAGGTGTCAATTTAGTCCCATCAGACCTACATCGTTGGAACATTAAAATGACATACTGGCCATAACTTCGTATAAATAATGTGGACAGCATTGCAGACTTACATTGGGTACAATCAATGTTTTGATCGGCTGCTTTTACTAGCTTATTAAAGGATACTGATTTACTGTCAGGCAAAGTTAAATATATAAATCTTTCTGAGTCTACACTAGTAGTACTTGATAGCCTACAGTTCTCGCAGTCATGCTGCCATTGATAAGAAAGGCCAAACAGATAATCTACATCTACACCTTAATCTTGAAAAACATCAAGCATATACATTAAAAACTCCTGACAATCCTGCTGAATATTTTGAGAGAATTGCGTTTGACCTGAACATTTGTCTAAGAGATTTCGAATTTCAGATACACTTTCTATTTTTCTTCTATCAGTGCTACATTTCTCTAACACAGAATTTAACAAACAGCAAAATCTTTGATCCGAATTGACCACAATCTGTTCTTTTAATGTTTCTAGAGAAAAGACAACATTAACCACTACATTAGCATAGCAGTTGACACCAGAACTATTTTCAAATTGAAAACCAACAACATCTTGAACAGCATCCATTTTCTTTCTGCTTACAATTTCGGGTTCATCGACTTTTCGTGTTTTGGCTACAACCTCCCTACTATTGGTCAGATTTCTTCGTTTCCGGCCTACCACATGCTTTTCAAACAAAGGATATTGTGGCAAATGTGGCGCATACTCTCTTCTTAACCTATTGTATTCCTTAACACAATCTAGATCTGCACAAATATTTGTCTCATCACACTCAATCAAGTACAATCCAGATAAAGTTCTGACTCGTGATAATGCCACATAAGCCATACCCTCCTTGAACACAAAACTGCCAATATTCACCAAAGCACTGTCTACACTTAAACCTTGCGATTTATGGATTGTCACCGCATATGCCAAACAAACAGGAAACTGCTTACGGCGAACATATAAGTCTTTAACAAGCAAAAACCTAGCAGAGCAACAACCAATTTGCTGTACATCCTCAATGCCATCAAATTTAATTGTTGTAAATTCAATTCCATCTCTATTTCTGTATTTCTCAAAATCAACAACATTACCCATTGATCCATTTACCAGACCTCTTTCAACATCTAAATTCCTTCTCAAAATGATACTGCAATTTAAGCACACATTCAGAGTCTTTTCAAAACCCGCAGTTTTAGATATAGTCTTTTCTTATGTACCAATTTAGATTTCAAATTTTCAGATAAAATAATTGTTGCTCCCATATGCTCAATTCTGTCAATAGCTTCCAGTTTCACTATGTCTTGGTTTTCTAAAATCAACATTTTGTTGTTGAAGATGGAACATTCTTGCAGAGTTGGCATCAAACATATCCCAGATTTCTTCTCAGTCATTTTCTGAAAAATATTCTCTGGCAGAACGTCTTCATCTGGATACAAATTTGACAATAATCGTGCATGTAAAGCTTCCTTCCCATGCTCAGTCACTTTTCCAATTCTAACATCTTGTAGAATATTCTTATAATCTTCATCCTTTGCCTGACGCATATTTTCACGCAGTTCAGCATAATTGAAGTTTAACCATATATTGACGTTGCCAATGCTCCCTAGGCACTTCCTGGTATCTTCATGCGTAAGTAGTTTAAACACTGGTTGTCCTTTCACTGGTGTCAGCTGCAGAAGATCACCAAAAACAATGATATGTTTGCCACCAAATAACACATCATACTCTGTTTTAAGAACTTCTTGCATTCTCAAATGCACAAAGGCAAGCATGACATTGGAAACCATGCTTACTTCGTCAATGATAAGAAGTTTCATCTTCTTTAGGACTCTTAAAACTTCACAACAAGCATCTCCAGATAACTTGTGGTATTGTAATTTGTTATCATGGTCCACTGGCAGCATCAGTAGATGATGCAAAGTAATACCTTTAATGTTATGTGCTGCCAGACCAGTTGGAGCGGTGACAACACAAGACAGCGATGACTCAGCCCTTTTCTGCAAATAACATGAAATTGCTTTAATGAGGAAACTTTTTCCAGTTCCTGCTTCTCCACTCACGTACAGTCAGACAGGGTTCAACGACGTACATGAGCACTCTTTCTT
This sequence comes from Lissotriton vulgaris, assembly GCF_964263255.1. NCBI lineage: Eukaryota > Metazoa > Chordata > Amphibia > Caudata > Salamandridae > Lissotriton > Lissotriton vulgaris. The sequence goes on along the minus strand of NC_141691.1, from coordinate 863,550,505 downwards.
CTCATGACTTAATCCATGATCAATTTGGTTGGTAACTTCGTCATATATTTTCCTCTGCTCAACGTTGAGTTGTCTTTCCAAATCTTCTAAGTTAACCACATCTTCCTGAGCATGTGCCATGGCTCTTTCCACTTCAATCATGGCAGTGGCAGCTTCATTTTCGATAACTGGTCCTCCTAGTGGATCTTGAGTCAATGAAGTAGAACTCTGACTGTCCTGAGAACTGTCTCTAGCAATCTCGGCTGCAATTGTTGCTTCCTGCTCAATTTCTGCATTCAACATTTCTAGATATTTTGGAAAAACAGGACATTCTATGAACTCCTTGGCTGCATTGAAAGAATCTTCATAACAGAGGAAATCTCCAAGCAGTTCCTCTTCTGCACGCCAAGGCTTGAAAAGTTGAAAAAGAGCTAAATAGAAAAACTCTTTTCTTTCAGGAGATTCGCAATTCAATTTTCGATGATTTACCAATTGGCATTTTCTTTGCTTGACCAGACATCCCTCACTTTCAATTACAGCATACACTCCTTTATCAATATCTTCTTTGATGTTCCTCTTGAATATGTAATTTTGTAGAACCTCATACAGACAAACATTCTCAAGGTGACTGCTTCTATTTGGATAATATGTATCCAACATGTTGGTCTTCAAAATATCTGTACTGTTTGGCTCCTTCTCCGCCAAATACTCAATTTCCCGTACAGGTTTCAGAACTCGATTACGTGTTGCAGCAAGACCAAGACTCACCCAAATTATACTCCTAGATGTGGCATAGAGACTTGCTGAAGATAACCGATCAGAACATTCGTATGCTCCGATTTCTCGATGCGACAACATCTTTAGACTGAAACTGTACAATTTCTTACTGAGGCTCTTTTCATGTGAAATGTCATCCCACATATCCTTCAGTTCTGTCTTTTCTTTTTTGTGATATAAGACGTCACATACCGAGCCACAGCCATACAGTTGTCAGCCACAAACTGTATATCCATGTTAGTATTCCACATGGACAAAATCACTGGGTTGTAGTCGTTGATGTACTTGGACTCTTCGTTTCTTTTTAAATTGTATGTATTTTTGGGTGATTTCCTCGTCACATTATGTTGCAGCGAAGACATCAAATTGTTCACTCTTCCTTCAGATATCACTGATCGTGGAAACCCAAAACGACATTTTGTATAGAACTTATTCTTGTTTCTGAATTTACGACGACAGTACTTTCCACAACAATGGTTTTGAAAGCATAAAACTTGTTCTCTTAAACTTTTGTCTTCCTTTGTCTTTGGAACAGCACATGTAGAATACTGTTCTATGAAACTCATCACTAAGTCATCCGGATCTGTTCCAAATTTGGGTGCATCTTTGATCCATAGCAGCATATGTATATGAGGAGCACCTCTTGCTTGATACTCCTTTCTCCAGAAGAAATCCAACATCTCTCCAAGAGGTGGATTTTTCTTGTTCGTAATGAAAGACATCATAGCCTCAAATCTATGATTGAAGTACCTGCATACATTGACTGGATCCAAAGAGCACAGTTCTACGGGTGTCTTGAATTCGATATTTTCAATGTTTCCATTTGCCTCTCGTAGAAATTCAAGTAAGTCTTCCCAGCCATACTCGGCACAGCTGAGAGTGAGGAACCATGTGGGAGTTCCTAAGTTCCTCAGAATACATTTTAAGTCACCATCACGATGGTACCAATACTCATTAGTACCACGCTGACATGCCATTAGATTAATCAGGTGAGAATCCAAAATACTGTCTTGCACATTGACTTTATCCATAAACTCCCTTGCCGAGATATTTCGCAGCTGTACACCACTTTTCAGGATGTGGTTCACTGCATAAGACAGTCCAGACAGATCACTTTCATACAGAAGATGAAACAAATAGGGAATGCATTGACGAAACCTAGGATCTTCTGCATAGAATCGTAAAGTCCGGTATTCAGAAGCAGGAATTTGATCAGGTCGCTCATCATATCTTCCTCCTCGACCTGTTGGAAATAACTGTGGGAAACACCGAGCTTCCAAACTTTCCTCCCAAACACTAATTGGACTCCCTTTTGCTTGTTTCATTTGAAACAACTCAATAGCATTCCCCATGACTTCTTTAGAATGCAAAGGATGAACACTATAATGTTCATATATTTCATCATTTTTAGAGGCATCTACTTTCTCTATTTGTCCAGTACACAAATCGCTGTCCTCTTCTTCACTTAGTTCGTCTTCTGCAATACATACATTCTTGTAGTACTCATTGTTTTTCATCAAATACAACGTTGCCTTTTTGACTTTCCTAACATCCACTAAATCTTGCCAGATTTTCTTACTCTTTTCGGAACCCCATAACTAGGATAACCAGAGGTTCCTCTTCCACTTTGTCTACACCAATTGTATCAATATTTTTCTTCAAATCCAGAGGCAAATAAACAACTCTTCCCTTTAATCCTCTCTGTAAATCTGAAGGAGGCAATTTCCCTGTCTTAGGCTCCATTCGAGCAATAGCCTGAAAAGGATGGACACTTTGAATCAAAATAGATTCGTAAGTATTTAAATCCTTCAGTTCAGAAGGAATGTCAACCAATTCCAGATTATTATGAACCGCTCTAGCAGGCATCCGGGTTTGATTTAATTTGTTAAAACAATAAGTACACATACGTTGATCTGATCCCAAATCAAAACGATTTTCTACCATCAAGTATGTAGCAAAATCCTTCCATTCACTATTGTTTACCATTTCACTTTTTGTATATAAATCCACTAACTTAGTCTGATTCTTATAATAAGTCAGTCGACAACACACACAAGTGAAATTAGGCCTCTCACTTGATTTCACCATAAACGTGGACATTTCCTTGTGAAACTTATCTGTACTGGAAATCTGTACACTCTCTTCCACATTACCTTCTTCTACTGGGTCAATTTCAACATTGTTCTCTTTACTAGCAAAGTAACAAAACTCAATTTCTTCACTAATATTCTTCGCATCTACTTCAGAACCATGCAAAAGAGCAGTGCTTAATTGTTTAAGCATAATTGCTGGACTCTTAGCATAATACAACATTCTAACTAATTTCCTCACTTTATTATGATGCACTGCTAGCATCCTGAAATGATGAAAAACACTCTGGCATACTCTCCTGGAAAGACAAGCCAGTGAATGACCATGCAAACCTGTCACTTTTCTCACTCTGCAAGGATCTAATTCTTGCAACAACTTCATTTTCTGTTTTAAACTTTTCTTATTAAATGTCCGTACAAAATCACAAAGCAAATTGATGGAATCCTGTCGCACACTGCATATACTACTACACTTCCAGGTGTACACTGGTCCCTTAGGACGTCTTCCTAAAACTTCATTACCTAACACCTCTTCTGCCTCTGTTGACACAAGTTTTTCTTTTTCAACCGGACAACCGTCTTTCACCTCATAAGCTCGACCACTGGTGTCAACTGCATGCACCAAATCATTGTCCTGGAAATAACTCTCCGCATTAAAAAATGCCTCACAACTTGAACTATGCATCCATTCTCCTGAAAAAACTTCACAAAAATTACTACGATTAACTGTTCTCTTCCATCTACTATTTGATTTGAAAACATAAATTACCTTGTTTAGTTTCCTAATTCTATTGATTATCAAAATAAATAACTTTCACTTAATTTCGAAAGCCTGATCAATCATTTTCTCTACATTTTTCTTTCTCTTATAAAAAGCCACTTTCTGTTGACCTTTCTTAATATTTTTTAACAAATTGCCAATTATCCTGTTGCAGAACATTCGTCTACAAATGTCTCTAAACAGATTTTTCCTTCTACTACCATGCACAGAGTTATCTCCTGCTCTAGCAGTAACATTTTTGAGGGGCCTTTCCTTCCCGTTTAAATTGGCTCTCTATTTCTGGACTAAAACATGATCTGTAGTGATACTTTTTCGTCTGCAAATGTTTCTTAAAAAAGATTTTGTTGTCTTACCCGGGGTTTTTTTGGTGACTTGACAAGTTTTTATTGTAGAGGACTGCTGCAAAGGTTTACCAAGGTGGGGTGTAAGTCGCTTTGCTTCTTTTCTTTTCCTTTGCCTTGAGGGCATGTTTGAATATTTCTAAAGATCTTGAGTTGAATCTGTGGTAAATTTAAAAAATAAATGTTATTAACCACAATTATTAAACAGTAACCCAATAACAGTAAGCAAACAATTAACACACTAGTTCTCAATTCTACCTATGGTAATTTAGCAGCATAGACAGAATATGTACTGCTAGACTTTCATAGCCAGTATGGGGCATATTTACAAAGCCTTTGAGCCATTTTAAGTCAAAAAACACATTTTTAAAACACATCAAGTAAGTAAATTATTCTCCCAGATTCATGGGAGAAGTGACTTAAAATGGCCTAACACACATGGGGGCGTATTTACAAGGCCCTTGCACCACTTTTGCGTCACTATTAACATGGGAAAAATGACATGAAAATGACTCAAAGGCCTTGTAAATATGGCCCATGCTGGCTATGAAACTCTAGCAGTACATATCAAGAAACCTAAATGACTTCAAGAAACGTTTTTAAACACATCAAGTAAGCAAATTATTCTCCCAGATTCATGGGGAAGTGACTTAAAATGCCCTAACACACATGAGGGCGTATTTACAAGGCCCTTGCCCCACTTTTGCGTCACTTTTAACATGGGGAAAATGACATGAAAGTGGCTCAAAGTCCTTGTAAATATGCCCCATGCTGGCTATGAAACTCTAGCAGTACATATCAAGAAACCTAAATGACTTCAAGAAACGTTTTTAAACACATCAAGTAAACAAGTTATTCTCCCTGAATCATGGGGCAAGTGAAATATTTGTTTAAAGAAGCAGACACCATTTTTTCCTTCTCCTAAATTTAAAAAGCATTCCTTTTCCCTAAAAACGATTTTAAAGTCATAATTTGAAAACACAGCACAGCTCCTATGTACAAGCACACCCTGTCAGTACTAATACTTCACATTATCTCCAATTAAAATTTCTCAAAGAAACAAAATCTTTTTGTAAAACACTTGACACAAAGCAACATTTTAAAAACACAACTATCTTCCTAATGTTCTCCCTAAAGCATACTAGTCTCTATCTAAATTAAATGAATCTTTTCTCTCCTTAGCAAATGCTTTTTGAATTTCAAAACAGTCTCAGACACACACCCATTTTTCTTTAGCAGAGCAAAGGGTATACACTCCAGAGGCTGCAACCAGATTATTCTCCCAGATTCATGGAGAAGTGACTTAAAATGCCCTAACACACATGAGGGCGTATTGACAAGGCCCTTGCACCACTTTTGCGTCATTTTTAACATGGGGAAAATAATGTAAAAAGTGGCTCAAAGTCCTTATAAATATGCCCCATGCTGGCTATGAAACTCTAGCAGTACATATCAAGAAACCTAAATGACTTCAAGAAACTTTTTTAAACACATCAAGTAAACAAACTATTCTCCCTGAATCATGGGGCAAGTGAAATATTTGTTTAAAGAATCAGACACCATTTTTTTCCTTCTCATAAATTTAAAAAGCATTCCTTTTCCTTAAAAACGATTTTCAAGTCATAATTTGAAAACACAGCACAGCTCCTATGTACAAGCACACCCTGTCAGTACTACTACTTCACATTATCTCCAATTACAATTTCTCAAAGAAACAAAATCTTTTTGTAAAACATTTGACACAAAGCAACATTTTAAATACACAACTTTCTTCCTAATTTTCTCCCTAAAGCATACTAGTCTCTATCTAAATTAAATGAATCTTTACTCACCTTAGCAAATGCTTTTTGAATTTCAAAACAGTCTCAGACACACACCAATTTTTCTTTAGCAGAGCAAAAGGTATGCATTCCAGAGGGTGCAACCAACAATGGCACAGAAATGCTGTAATTCATCACACATATCTCTCATGTCACCCAATCAAAACTCTTCCCTCACTTTTTTCAAATCAACACCCTTCCCCCCTCTGCCCTTTCTGCCTTTTTTCAATAGCATTTACCTCCTGAAAGACCTCTCATGTTAACAAGTTCACACAACAATGTTTCAAATGAACTCTGAACTCTCAGTACACCTGCTTATCCAGTGCAATGTTTCTTAAAATGATTTTTTCTTAACCATTCGAATTACATCTTTCAAACATCACATCCATGCACCCTAACTTTCTGTTTTCAGCAATCAAAATCCACCAATCACTGCTACTGAATCATTAGCACTGAAACTCCAGTTTTTTTCTTTACAAACTCCTACTATTCCAACTGCCATTTCATTCCCACACTTCATCTGACTGCAGCAGAACCTCCTCTCGCCATGTTTTCTGTCTGGATAGTTGGACATAGCTACATCCACTGGGCTCACAGGTATGCTGATAACAGAAATATACACAACCTCAATTTACAAAATGTGGAAATCAAATGGATTGGCCAGAGAGGATTGAAATGTCACCAATTGATACCATTGGTGAAAACCTTTTTGCATTTGCCAAACCCTGACCTCATAATAGTGCACTGTGGAGGAAATGATTTGGGCACTTTGACTGCGGTAGGTCTGGAAATGCATTTAAAGGACACCTTTGAGTAATTGATGGCACTTTTTCCTCAAACTGCCTTGGTATATTCCAATATATGCCAAAGACAGAAATGGAGGTGGTCCAATCAATTTTGTCCACAAATTGAGAAAGCGAGGAAGCATGTAAATAAGTCTGTTTCAGCTTACATGAGAGACCATGGAATGGGCTCCATCTACAACAATAACTTGCGTTACTACATGCAAGATATCTAAAGAGGAGATGGTGTGCACTTCTCAGATGAGGAGAACAGAGTTTTCATCCACAATTTAAGACTGTGTATTGGTACCTACTTATAAGTACCTAAATCTTCCACAGACCCAAAAGCTCTTTTCAGAGCTACCCTAACTATGATCACTCTAAATAAATTTTAAATGTCACTTTTTTTTTTACAAATTTTCACGATTTACGCTTTCCGGAGCGCTACCCGGTTCGTGCACCGGGCGCTAACTGCGCGAAAATTAGATTTTTCTTTCTTTTTTGGGCATATATGGGCCTCGTCATCCACCCTCAGAAAACCTAGGGGGTCAGGATATGTCTCCCTTGCCCCCTTTTACACAATCCCAGCATTGTTTATCATCCATTTTGTGTACAAATTAGACCTTAACGCAAGATGGCGGACTCCCGTTACGCTACCGGTAAGCTACCCGGTTCGCGTACCGGGTAGCGCTTCCACCGCGAAAAATTGAAAACATTTTTTTTTATATTTTTGCATGTGGGGCCCTTTAATAGCCCCCACATCAATCGTAGGAGGTCAGGAGGGGTCTACCTTGCCCCCTTTCATTCATTTCCCCCTTCATTTATTTCCACCTCTTGTCTCTCGATCCTACCGAGAGACAAGATGGCGGCCACTCCGAACTGTTTAGAATGTTCACAGTCAGCGGGGAACCAATCCGCTTCTCCTCGCGAAGTTCAGTTACGTGTCAGGTACGCGAACCGGGGCGCTAACTGGGACGCTGTCACAGATATATATATTTTTTTGAACGTTAAAACTCAAAATCCACTGGAGCACATATCTTGAGACCTAGCAAAGGCCCATCGGGCTACCAGTCCCTACAATTTTGCCAAGTTTGGTGGAAATCCATTCAGCCGTTCGGGCTAAAAGTGAGTCCAACCGCCCTATGGAAATTAACATGGGCAAAACACGTTTTGGGACCCCCTTTTATCTCGGCCCCCACTTCACGAAACGGGGACGCTCAGAAACAAAATGTGCCATTTTCCTGAAAATTTCAGCCAATTCCGTGCTTTAACGCCAAAGTTATTCAACATAGAATTTTCAGAAATCCCTATTCAAAAAAATCCTAACTATATATACCTACTGGCGACCGCCAGTAGGTAATATATATATATATATATATATGCACAAACCCTAACACCTTTAGCCAGGGCTACAACCCGAACGGCTGAACGGAATTACACAAAATTTGGGAGAGAGGTAGAGTTCTGTTCGCAGATTGTGCTTTTTGTTAAATGGTGTAAATCCGTTCAGTTGTTTCTGAGAAAATTGCAAGTAAAATCATAGCGATATCTAGAGACGGAGTTCCGTACTCGTACGGAAATCTGTTCAATTACGAGCGCAAGCTGCATGCTGATGAACTGTCTGTCAACACTCAAAACCAGGAAGTGTTGGCGGCCATCTTGTGCCTCGCTAGAACCGAGTCACAAGAAAACAGTAAAACAAAGTTGAGAAATAAGGGAAGGGGGAAGGGAAGAGACATTCTGACCCTCTACGTTTGCTCAGGGGGTCGTACTTGGATGTTTAGGCTCTATTTTTTATTTCTATTTTTTAAAGAAAAATCACGGCATACGTGTATGGAAATACATGCAATTACGAGCAGGAGCTGCATGCTGATTGGCTGTCAATACTCCAAACCAGGAAGTGTTGGCAACCATGTTGTTTGTCGGGAGAGCAGAGTCACAAGAAAACAGTAAAACAACGTTGAGAAATAAGGAAACAGGGCAGGGTAGAAACCTTCTGAGCCTATAGTCTTGGTCAGGGGGTGGTACATGGATCTTTAGGCTCAATTTTTATTTGTGTAGAAACAAGCTTTATTTCGATATATTGCACATATCTTGAAAAGCATTACAATACAATAAAAACAATAAAATAAGAAGACTTAATACAATAATAAAACATTTCATTTCATTATTTACAGGAAGACGATTTGGGCATTAGTACAGATAGGGGGAGAATTTTAGGGCAAGATTAATAACCTCAAAGATCGGGTCCGCCATGCCCAACCTAAAAATTTGGCAAGGCAACAAGCGAACAGGGGGCAGGGGTCAGATCTTAAGATACGTAGGGCGTCAAGATGGGATCTAGTGCCGAGGCTCCTACACAGAGGCTTCAGCCAGATGTGGCGCGGGACTATGTAGGCTGGGTACTCAAAAAGTAGGTGGGGGACTGACTCAGGCCTATTCGCACAGAAGGGACAAAATGGTGTTGATTGCGAGAGTGCCTTCCAGCTAGCAATCAATTTCCCCACTGGCAGTAACCCCAACCTAAATTTAAAATATAGCGCCCTATCCCAAGATTTAGTGATCAAGTCCAAATATGGTTCGCAATAGGGGACCTCCTTAATCATCAGAAATTCAACAGTGGTTTTACAAAGTTTGTAGTTGCAATTTCTGCTGTCCATCACCCATAACCAATAAAGCTTCTTTAGGGTCTGCTTTGGAGGGGCAGTTGTGTTAACCCATGCATCCTCGAGGCCCAGTTCAGTAAGAAGACACTTTACTTCCTTTAGCCAGTGGATTTTGCACCAGCCAGGTGTTAGAAGCAGTTCCCTTAAACCTTCAGCATAGCTGGACAATTCTGGTACCCTCCAAATTCGTGTCCAGAGGAGGAGGGGGCTTAACCTCGCCTGATCGCTTATCGGGCGAGTACCTGTATCCAGCAAACTGGGGAGAGCGGGTGTACTATACGGCAGATCCATGAGGTCTTTGTGGAATTTGTTTTCTGATCTGGTCAAAAGGTCTACTTTCTGAAGACCCCATAATTCGGACCCATAAAGGGCTGCACTCACCCCCCTTGCCCTGTAAATGTCCAATACAGGGCCAATGGGTTTAAGTGAAGAGGCCCGTTGTTCTTTGAAGAGTGCCCTTACCACCTTCTTGTGAACCAGCAATTCCTTTTTGTAGGTGGGGTTTCCAGCTCATTGTATCGCAAAGATGAATGCCCAAATAGTCAAACTCATTTACCCTCTCAAGTTGAACAGAGTCCAGGGATGGGGGGATGACAGTCTTCCTCGGAGGGTTCAGAACCAGGAACTTGGTTTTACCCGCATTAATTGCAAGACCCCTAGAATCACAATAATTCTTGAAGCTAGTGAGTAGGCTTTGCAGGCCTGCTGGCGTTTTTGAGATCAGGAGGGTGTCATCTGCGAATAGGAGACTGGGGATTTTTCTACCAGCCAGGGAGGGTGCGTCAGCTGGATGTTTAAGAAGATGCTCCACCACTCCGTTAACATATAAAGAGAACAGAGTGGGGGCTAGCACACAACCCTGGTGGACTCCCCTATTCACAGGAATACAAGATGTTTTTTTTACCCTGGCCACCCCACCTGATCTGCGCAAAGTTGTCCTCGTGTAGTTTTATAAGCATATTAAGTAGGTACGGGGGGATACCCATTGCGTCCAAAACGCGCCACAGTTGTTCCCTTGGGACTAGGTCAAAGGCGGTTCGTAAGTCTATGAAGGCGAGGTACAAACTGCCCTTACCCAGAACAACCACTTTCCAGTAGATCATTAGTAACCGGAATGTCTGTTCGATGGTTCCAGTGCCCGATCTGAACCCAGCCTGAAAGTCCGAGAGTATCTGTTCTCCCTCAATCCACTGTAGAATCCTCCCTAGGACTACCTTACCCGCTACCTTCTGTGTGGAGTCTAGCAGGCTGATTGGGCGATAATTTGCAGGGTCGTCCCGGCTCCCTTTTTTGAAAATTGGGACGACCTCCGCTCCCTTCCATGAGTCCGGCAGGTGCCCACCCATCAACGCAGCATTCAAAAGTGCGGCAATAAGACTACTCCACTCTTCCATGTTAACCCTAAGTAGGTCACCTGGGATGCCGTCGGGTCCTGCGGCTTTGTTCGGGACCAGGCACTTAATCGCCCCCTCTACTTCTTTGGCATAAAAGAGATCGGCCTCATTGTGGTCAGAGCTTTCGATGTGCAAGTGTTCACTGGACGTTGAGCGATTGGGCTGGCTGTGGGACCCCCACTTAGGGAGTAAAGCTGGGAAAAGTGAGCAAACCACACCTCCCCAGTTATGTTACATGTCATTAGGGAGTCTTCGGGTTTGTACTTCACTCTCAACAGTTCCCAAAATCCCTTCGAATCTTTCCTGGAGCTAGCCGCCTTTAGATCAGTCCAGAATTGGGTTTCATACTCAAGCCTAGCCGTGGCTAGTGCCTTCCGGTAGCTTTTCCTAGCGAGTTTAATAAGGTTGGTGTCCTTGAATTTGACTGTTCTGATGAGTTCACGTTTTGCAGAGCGACAGGCAGAGGAAAACCACCTTGCTCCGCCTTTAGGAGCACTTCTTTTCTTAAACCTCCCACCTACTGGATTGATAGTAAACAATTCTCCCAAGGCTTTAGTTGTCTCTGCGAAAAGACACAGGACATCCAGTTTACTTGGGCTCAGGGAGTCAAGCCGCGCTTTCGCATTGATCATTATGGATGTTGCTAAAGTCATCTTCCCTTCATCCATAGCAATTTTTCTCCATTTGAGCCGCCTTCCACAGTTCGAAGGGAATACTTCATGTGTTGATTTCCATAAGTGGGGGGGTGGATTTGGCGTCATGCCCCTCCAAGGGGAGGACAAAGTCAAAGCTAATTGATTATGATCACTGTCAGTGGTTGGTAAGACCTCCATGTCAAGCAAGAGTGCCCAGAGCCTGTGATTCAAAAGTATATAATCAATCCGGGAGGTATGGCCAACCCTATTATATGTGTGTGCCCCATTGGGATCAGACTTGGATCTACCGTTGGTTGCCCTTAAGCCAAATTTCATGCAGAGGGCGTTAAGGTCTATAGCCCCCTGTGTCCATTTTTTTATGGGTTTAAGTGTGAGCAGAGGAATACCTCTCCTAATATCTTCCTCCCAAGTGTCTAAAATGTCCTCAGTGGCTAGTGGTTCAAAGGAACAATTAAAGTCCCCAGCTAATAGAACAAGAGAGTCGGCGTTACAGGTTCCACGTTCTTCCTCTATACCTGTGAGTGGCAACATAGAAACACCGCCCCTTGCCCCCCTTAGATAGATGTTAAATAATTCCAACTTTTTCCCCCCCGGGCCTTTAACTGATAATCTCTGTAGTTCAGGGGATTTTGTTGGCATGTGCCTAATGGATAGGCCCAGAGAAATACTAATCCAAATTAAAAGGCCACCTGATGGGCGCCCTTTGCTACCAGATGGTTGTGATGCAGGGACAAAGTAGGTAGTATAACCCACCTTGTGTCAGGGTTCTAAGCACCAAGTTTCCTGCGAAATACAAATCCCGAAGGATTCAACAAGAGTGTTCCAATCGGGGAAATTAAAGTTACGAGCAAGACCTGCTACATTCCAACTCAGAATCCTTAGTGCAGTGCTCCCAGTGACCCTCACTCCCGGTGTAGGGACATGTACAAGGGGATTAGAATCAAGGCCGGGGCTCCTTACCACGGGCACCAACAGTAAATCTACAATGTCTATTCCCGCTTTAGGGTGAGAGCCCTCCCCCCTTATAGTTTTGCCTTCCGGGAGTGTGGGATCAGGAGCTGACTTAATTCTATGGGTAGATGCAGAAACAGGTGCCAATGGTGATAAAGTGGACTGGGGCAAAATGGCCAGAGCCTGGGCTTCCTTATGCATAAAATTACTCGACTTCCCCAGATCAACTCCAACATCTAATATTAATTGGTCAGAGGGATGAGTTATAAGTGGGAAAATCTGAAGCACTAAACAGTGTCCTATCGACCTTCTTTGCTGGTCCCCTGGTAGGGCTACTCCCATTTAGGCTGCTCTCAAAGATAAGAGAAACTATTGGCGATGGAGGCAATTTGTCCTTAACATCAGATGGTAAACCTAGAGGCAGGGAGAGTCAGTCTACCTCTTCTAAGCAACCAAACCCATTAACAGTTGGTACTCCATGCCACTGTCTGTTTCGGCCTTGCCAGCCCTCTCTCACCCCTCCTCGGGCCGGGTAGAGAGGCAATGACCAATCCCCCCCATGGTTTAAGATAGGGCGAGGGGGATAGAAGAATGTTAGTGGTCTGACTACAATTGGTGAATTCTCCCCCCCAGTATGCCATGAACATATGTGTTGGGCTGTCTGTGGATCCTCGAATGAAACTACAATGCAGTCACCTGGAATGGATTTGCGTGAGGGTCCTATCCAAGGAACACACCATTAATACTTTACTTCTCAGGTAACTAGGGATCTGCCTGTTTGTGTTCAGCCAGTGGATAACCTTATTTTTCAGGGACCAATAGTTTTCTTGATTATGACTCCCCAATTCAGGAACACCAGCTAATACCGCCACATAAGGCCTTGCGCCTGGGGGAAGGTCTATGTATCCCCCACAAACGTTTTCAGCGTTTTGTGGGCCCTGTAGGGTGGTTCGATGGGACTTAGTATCGTTCACCCTTATTTATGTGGTTTGGTTGGTTGTTGCGAGGGGTGCATGGGTGGCTTAGAAGGGGGTTGAGGGGCTTTATGATGGTCATAGCCCTTCGTGCGTGGTTTGGGTATTGGTCTGCTAATGGGCAGTGCTGGTGAAGTGGTGGTAGAAATTAATGTAATTTCTTCCGCTTCTGGGGGTGCAGCCCTTTTGTTGTCTTGGAGGCTAAGGCTTGCTAGGGTTAAAATACTTTTTTCCACCTCTAGCAGGTGATTTTCCATGCGGGAGAGTCTTAGATCCAGGGGAGTTAGGAGCTTTTTTAGGGTTATCCAAACTACTTTTTAGAAATTCCTCATCTCTTCCCTCTATCTCACATGTTTGCGCCCCATTATCCTCCTGTATAGTAACTATATTTTTGGGGTCCAGTTTTGGGCAGTTCTCATCAACACTCGGGAGCTCCTGGTCTAGGGCTACAGTTCTTTCTACTTCTCTTTGCTTGGGTAATTTAGTATTATTAGGACAGTGTGCCCTAGCAACTTTGGCCTTCTTCCGTGAATAGGCAGATCTTACAGTGCGTTTTCTTTTGTGCACTGTACCCTTGGTGTAAGAGCCCTGGGGGTTGTCATACTCCTCAATAATGTGTGGCGAAATCGAAGTAGGGACAATATCAGTGTGGGTGCCCAAATCCGAGTCACTAACAAGCAAGGGGGAGTTTTGGCTATATTGCGGTTGGGTGAGGCCTAGAGGCACAATTGTCCCGAGAGGTAAGGGTGGGGTATGGTGGACCTCGGCCTGTGTTGTAATGAGGCGTGGGATCAGTGAATGCTCGGGACTTTTTACAGTTGCTATTTGGCCTAGAGAGGATTTTATAGACATGGCAATGTTTTGGGACAGTCTTCTGGCTGCTTCTAAATCCAGGGAAACTCGTTTTAGCATTTTGGTGATTTCATTGTCTATAGAGGTGTTTGTTCGGGTAATGAAGTCATCTAAAGTCCCATTTACCATCTTCCCTCCCTTAGCAGCTTTACTACGGCTAGCCGGTGTACACATGGTTCTTGTATAACTTGCTAAGCAAATATAGTGGGAATAGCAAGATGTGCTTACAATGGGCCAGGAAAACGAAAGGGATGAGGTCCAGTCCAGTCTCTCCGGTCCTCGAACGGCCTCAAACGGCCCGCTCTTTTCCCGGTCTTTGCCCCGGGCTGCGTCCCGCGCGCGTCCCGCGTGCGCGTTCACCGGCTCATTGAAATAGGAGGAGGAGGCGGGTGCGGGAAGAGGACCAGCTGCGGCAGATTAGCAGCGCACTGCCCGCTGGTCCTCGCAGTCCCGCTTTGGAAAGTGTGGCAGCTCCCTTTAGCAGTCTCAAAAAAACCCCAGGCACGAGCGGCTCCCGCGAAGCGGGTGCCGTGAGATGTTGTGAAGAGCTCCGAGGGTCTGATGCAGGCTCCAGGTAACGGTGCAGGCTCCGAGGGTCAGGTTCACAAGGAGAGCCCAGCGCTACAATCCACAAGCGCTTCCAGTGAGAAAGGGAATCCAATGAGGAGAGAGCCGCCGGTGGATTTCAAGGCAGCAGGGAGGCGGGGGCGGGAAGAGGACCAGCTGCGGCAGATTAGCAGCGCACTGCCCGCTGGTCCTCGCAGTCCCGCTTTGGAAAGTGTGGCAGCTCCCTTTAGCAGTCTCAAGAAACCCCCAGGCACGAGCAGCTCCCGCGAAGTGGGGGCCGCGAGATGTTGTGAAGAGCTCTGATGGTCTGATGCAGGCTCCAGGTAACGGTGCAGGCTCCGAGGGTCAGGTTCACAAGGAGAGCCCAGCGCTACAATCCACAAGCGCTTCCAGTGAGAAAGGGAATCCAATGAGGAGAGAGCCGCCGGTGGATTTCAAGGCAGCAGGGAGGCGGGTGCGGGAAGAGGACCAACTGCGGCACATTAGCAGCGCACTGCCCGCTGGTCCTCGCAGTCCCGCATTGGAAAGTGTGGCAGCTCCCTTTAGCAGTCTCAAGAAACCCCCAGGCACGAGCGGCTCCCGCAAAGCGGGGTCTGCGAGATGTTGTGAAGAGCTCCGAGGGTCTGATGCAGGCTCCAGGTAATGGTGCAGGCTCCGAGGGTCAGGTTCACAAGGAGAGCCCAGCGCTACAATCCACAAGCGCTTCCAGTGAGAAAAAATGGCGGGGTACTTGTGCAGTACTTGTACATGGTGGAAAAGGTGAAAAAAAAGTAGAAGTCTGTTTTATTCATTAGGTCCCGGGGGGGCAAATTACAGGGGAAATGTTTCTGCACTGGGGAACGGCACTCCATTGATTTTATTTTGAAGTATGCGGAGGGGTTACAGTCCTACTCCCCGCAGTCTCAGTGAGCGGCCCCCCTTGGTCTTTTTTAAAAAAAAAAATATCTTTTGAGCTCTCTCTCTCTATCTCCCCGTACACGTCGCGGGGAACGCCACATTTCTGGGGCAGTGATATGTAAAATTACTTTCCAGCTCCGGGTACCGGCATTGTCTGGAGTTTTTTGTTAATGTTGGGAGGGTGGGCTTGATAATACGTCCTTGAAAATTCCCATAGAAGCCTATGTTCTGGTGTTAACATGGGCTTCTGTGAGAAATAACAAGGCCGTATTATGAAGCTTATTATCGCCGTTTTATCAGCAGTTTCCTGCCAATAAAACGGCGATAATTTTAACACTGGTCCTTGATAGTATGCACCTAAGTTTACTGGTCATAGGCGTGTGGAAATACGTCCAATTACGAGTAGGAGCTGCATGCTGATTGGCTGTCAATACTCCAACCAGGAAGTGGTGGCAGCCATGTTGTTTGTCGGGAGAGCAGAGTCACAAGAAAACAGTAAAACAAAGTTGAGAAATAAGGTAACGGGGCAGGGTAGAAACATTCTGAGCCGATTGTCTTGGTCAGGGGGTGGTACATGGATCTTTAGGCTCAATTTTTTATTTTTTGAAAAATAAAAAATGGCGGGGTACTCGTGCAGTACTTGTTCGCGGTGGAAATGGTAAAAAAAAAGTAGAAGTTGGTTTTATTCATTAGGTCCCGGGGGGGGGTCAAATTACGGGGGCAATTTTTCTGCATAATGGGGGCTTGTAAGGTGCCCTGAGCACTGGGGAACGGCACTCCTCTGGTTTTATTTTGAAGTATGCAGGGGGATTACGGTCCTACTCCCCGCAGTCTCAGTGAACGGCACCCCTCGGGTCTTTTTAACCCCTTCACTGCAGCGGCTATTCCGCCGAAGTGCTAAGGGGGCGGGGCGGCCGCATGCTGGTGACGGAACCGCTCCCTCACCAGCCTCGGTTGAGCTGTGCTCATGACGGAGCGGTTCAGTCATGGCCCGCCCCGCTCAATGGAACGTCCAGCGCAGGCGCGGAATTCGCGCCGAGCAGGCGTTCCGAGCGGGCCATGACGGAACCGCTCCATCATCAGCACAGCGCACCCCCAGCTAATGACGGAGCGGTTCCGTCATCAGCATCCAAGGAGTTAAAAAAAATATGTTTTGAGCTCTCACTCATCTCTCTCCGTACACGTCGCGGGAAATGCCACATTTTTGGGGCAGTGATATGTAAAATGACCTTCCAGCTCCGGGTACCTGCATTTTCTGGAGTTTTTTATTAATGTTGGGAGGGTGGGCTTGATAATACGTCCTTGTAAATTCCCATAGAAGCCTATCTTCTGGTGTTAACATGGGCTTCTATGGGAAATAACAAGGCCGTATTATGAAGCTCATTATCACCATTTTATTGGCAGTTTCCTGCCAATAAAACAGCGATAATTTTAACACCGGCCCTTGATAATATGCACCTAAGTTTACTGGTAAAAAAAAGAGCAATGGGCCATATTATCAACAAAAGGCGATACATAATCGCCACTTTTATTGGAAGGAAACTGCCGATAAAGCGGCGATAATGGGCTTTATAAAATGCCCTTGTGAATAACCATAGCAGCCCAGGTTAACATCAGAACTTGGGCTGCTATGGGAATTTACAAGGGCCTATGGTTTTTTATTAGTGTTGGGAGGGTGGGCTTGATAATACGTCCCTGTTAATTCCCGTAGAAGCGCTTATTCTGGTGTTAACATGGGCTTCTATGGGAAATAACAAGGCTTTATTATCATGGTCATTTTCGCCGTTTTATCTGCAGTTTCTTGCCAATACAACGGCGATAATTGTAACACAGGTCTTTGATAATATGCACGTAAGTTTACTGGTCAAAAAAAGAGCAATGAGCCATATTATCCACAAAAGGCGATACATTATCGTCGCTTTTATCGACAGGAAACTGCCGATAAAGCAGCGATAATGGGCTTGATAATATGCCCTTGTGAATAACCATAGGAGCCCAGGGTAATACCAGAACCTGGGCTGCTATGGGAAGTTACAAGGGCCTATAATCAAGCACATTATCGCCGCTTTATCTGCAGTTTCCTGTCAATAAAAGCGGCGATAATGTATCGCATTTTGTTTATAATATGCTCCTTCATTTCTATGATAGTATGTGAAGCTTTCCTTTTTTTTGGTGTAGCAGTTGTACTCTCTTCGCATGCTCAGCGTCGTTTCGAAGCCCACTTTTTCATTTTCTTCAAGTTCAACAAGCAAACCTTTCTTTATATCAGTTAGTAAATCTGTCGCTTTCTTTTCCCGGTTCGTGTGTGTCATCTGCTGCTGTACTTTTGTACAGTATTAATAGTCACATTTTTTATATATTTACTTGAAAGGTAGCGCCGAGGCGCCAAACGTTGATTGCATACTCCGTCCATCGCCATTTTCGTAGTTTCTCACCGTTGTTTTTATTATATCTGTTAGTGAGAACTCAGTAGTTTTCAATCCTAGTCTTGAATATCTTACTATAGTATTTCAACATTATTTTTATTGTGGGCCATCATACCCCACCCCCACAAAATAAAAGAAGTATGTAGTTTTATTAAACAATAAATATAAACAAAACTCAATTATAACTATATTAGAACTGGAAAAATAACTTAAACTATGTTATAAACAAATTGTGAAATTGATTCCAAAAGGTGTCCGATTTGTAATCTGCAAAAGAAAATTAGAGTTTAGAATTATGTAGATGTGAGTAAATGAGCTGAAGCAGTACGGGGCATATTATGAAGATCGGCGATAAAATTATCGCCGTTTCAGCGTCAGGAAACTGCAGCTCAAGTGGCTATAATGGGCTTGATGATATGCTGTTGTGAATTCCCATAGCAGGCCAGGTTCTGGTGTTAACCTGGGCTACTATGGGAATTCACAAGGGCATATTATTAAGTCCATTATCGCCGCTTTAGCGGCAGTTTCCTGCCGCTGAAACGGCGATAATTTTATCGCCGTTCTTGATACTGTGCCCCTACAAGTTTTGGTAACTCTATGTTTTACGTGTGCAGTGTGACCCGTACATTCCAGTTCTGTTATAGTACAGTGTTCAAGTGGTGTCTATATGGAAATGCCTACTGCGTTACTGACACCCGTTATGGCAACTTATCTCCAATGCATTCCTAAGAAGGCTTTGTGGATCTCGGCCTCTGTGCTTACCGTTGTATAAACCTTGCGGGTAAACATTTCAGGCAGTTGGTGTCACAACTTATTCTGAACAATTCTTCTACACGTCTACACATCCAAGACAGCAGTGTCTAAGATTAAGAGAGAAAGAGAAATGATGTCACAGAGAGTGAGAGAGAGAAAGAGAGAGAAAACAACATTAAAACTGTGTCGCAGAGTCTGGAGTTGAGATTTTTTCTTGAAAAGTCAGATGTAGATTTACTAGCTCCTTGCATCACTTTACCCATGTTAAAAGTGACTCAAAAGTGGTCTAATAAGGTTGTGGATCTGTTTGTCAGACTGTTGTAGCCTATCTGTTCTCACTGCTTGGAGGTAATTATAGATTTTACAGAGAAGGTGCTGTACACTACGCACTCTGGGTCATAATATCAAGCCTGGGCGACAAAATTATTGCCACTTTATCAGCAGGAAAGTGTCGCTAAAGCGGCGATAATGGGTTTTATAATATGCTCTATGGAATTCCAATCAAAGTTCATGTTAGATGTCCTTCACATCTAACATGAGCTTCGATTGGAATTGAATACAGCATATTATCAAACCTATTATGGCCTCTTTAGCGGCAGTTTGCTGCCAATAAAGAGGCAATAATTGTGTCGCCAAGGCTTGATAATATGGCCCTCTCTCGTTTCACAAATAAAGCTAACAGTACAATTTTACGAGTGCAGTGTACTTGGTTCATTTTACTTGTTATAGTGCCGCGTTCAAGTGGTGTCTATATGGAAGTGCCTACTGCGTTACTAATGCCCGTTATGTCGAATAATTTTGAATGCATTCCTATGAGGGATTTGTAGATCTAGGCCTCTGTGCTTACTGTTGTATAAACCTTGCGGCCAAACACATACGGAAGTATACTTCACAACTTCACTTCAACAATTCTACACGTCCAAGCAGACAGCAGTGTCTAAGTTTAAGAGAAAAAGAGAAATGATGTGACAGAGAGTGAGAGAGAGAGAAAACATTAAAACTGTGTCGCAGAGTCTGAAGTTGAGATTTTTTCTTGAAAAGTCAGACGTAGATTTACTAGATCCTTGCATCACTTTACCCATGTTAAAAGTGACTCAAAAGTCGCGTAAAAAGGATGTGGATCTGTTTCTCAGACTGTTGTAAGCTATCTGTTGTCACTGCTCGGAGGTAATTATAGATTTTGCAGAGAAGCTGCTGTACACTATGCATTCTGGGCCATAATATGAAGCCTGGGCGACAAAATTATTGCCACTTTATCGGCAGGAAAGTGTCGCTAAAGTGGCAATAATGGGTTTGATAATATGCTCTATGGAATTCCAATCGAAGCTCATGTTAGATGTCGTTCACATGTAACATGAGCTTCGATTGGAATTTCATAGAGCATATTATTAAACCCATTATCCCCACTTTAGCAGCACTTTACTGCCGATAAAGTGGCGATAATTTTGTCACCCAGGCTTGATAATATGGCCCTCTCTCGTTTCACAAATAAAGCTAACACTACAGTTTTACGAGTGCAGTGTACCTGGTATATTTCAGTTGTTATAGTGCTGCATTCAAGTGGTGTCTATATGGAAGTGCCTACTGCGTTACTGATGCCCGTTATGGTGACTTATTTCTAATGCATTGCTATGAAGGCTTTGTAGATCTAGGCTGCTGTGCTTACCTTGTATAAATAGTGCGGCCACCGGAGTTAACCATTCGACTTGAACTCTGCTTCTATACGTCAAAGTATATTTAATAGGTTGCAGAGAATTCCATTGCTGTTGCTCTATAGGCCGTGGTTGCTTCTGAACGATGTTTGGTGAAAGAAACAAAAGGACATTTTGATTAGTCATCGTAAACTGAGTTGAGTAACTACTATCAAAAGTGAATTTTAATGTTCCGTAGTTAAGACTGTTGCAGCTCCAGCAAACAAAGGAAGATCAATAGGTTATTAGAGGCCTGGGACGGCCTTGTGACGCAGAAAAAAAAATACTATAATGGACGCACAATAAATAATAATAGAGGCCTAAGCACATGGCGTAGTACAGAAATACGACACCGAAATTTAGGCACGCCTTTGACACAGCAAATAAGGTACAACATGTGAAGAACTTGCACCCCAAAAACTTTGCTTGAGCTGCAAGACGGAGGTTGCACGAGAACCCACCTGCTTCTGCACCAAGCACATCAACTGCGGCAGCAGCATTTCCGGCAAGCAGTCCACACCCACATATTCATTCTGACTTTACTAAAGTTAAAATTCTATGCATTTATTGCGATAAACTTTTGTGTTATGGGGAACAGTGTATAGACTTGAAGAAACGCAGAATGCAGGATCATTGCTGTCCTTGACATTAGTTGTTCTTTTTTTCATTCTTTTGTTCCGCTTGGAATTTGTTGAGAAAACACAAAAAAAATACAAAACAAAGAAAACAGTTCTTTTTAGAAATACCTTCACTGGTCAAAGAAAGAACTATATTTCTATGTTAGTGTGTAAAAGTTTGTCAGAATGAATGTGTAGTTCATAATGAATGAATGAATATGTTACTAGTGTATGGAGAATGTGAAAGTTCAGAACTATAAGGAACTACTACAGCATAACTCTATAAGGTGTTTATCTATAGTATACTGTAGTATGTCCGAAGCACTTGAATATATCATATGTACATAAATATGTTACAAGTCTATGTTTCAATTTGCGCTGCTGGTGAAAGTGCCTGGGTGAATTTGTATGTGTTAGGGGCGGATTTACAATCCCCTTGTGCCTCTTTTACACAGCCGTTGCGTCACTTTTGTGACACAGCCGTGGTGCAAAAGATGTGCCATGGTGTGTTCTATTAACAATGTTACGCATCTGGAGGGTGTTTTACATTGTAAAGTGCTACGCCAGAAGAGGCTTTCTTGTGCAGAAGGGGGTGCAGCAATGCCTCCTAAAAGTGACATGTATAACATTTATTCAGTGACTTTTGAGCTTATGCTGCTTCAAAACCTTACACATACTTGAAGCAGGTGTAAGGATTGATACAGCATTGTGAGCATAGGGCCCCAAGAGAATTGCTGGAGCTGTGTTATACTTGCAACCGACGTCAAGCAATAATTCATCCAAAAATTACTTTGCAATTTAGTTTTGTTATTTTTTTATAATAAGAATATGAAATATAATCTAAAAAATAAAATAAATATAGATATTTATATTAAAAATATAAGGAATTAGTGTAAAAAGAAAGACATAATAATTAATACATTTATAAATTATAATTTACAAAACCTTTGAAATTCACTGAAAAAAACACAAGTTTCACACACGTTATAGTTAGGAATTAGCATTTAAAAAACCTTGCAAATTCATTGAAAAACCAAAGGTTTCAAACACGTTATAGTTAGGAATTAGCATATAAAAAAACATGCAAATTAATTAAAAGAACCATAGGTTTCACACGTTATAGTTAGCTGAACATTTCTCTCATACAAAACCTTTGAAATTCCTCTGTTATAGTTAGCTCAGCTAACTATACCTTGCGCGCCCGCAATGCACTGCTGATGACGTCACATATTACATCACTCATGACATCACTGATGACATCTCAAATGGCATCCCTGATGGCATCACTGATGACATGGTGGAAGAAGCTTTGTAGTGAATGCAGCTGAGGCTTGGAATAATCTTCCACTATACCTCAGAGGTATGATCAGCTTATTGGCTTTTCGAAAAGCTTAAACAACTTGGCTGTTCACAGGTTAATCTTACCTCTGTTCAGAGCCTTGGGCAAGATTTCACATAGGACCAGGACACCTACGGGCAACATAGCGCTTAACAAATGTTATAACAATATTAATACTATCTAACTAACTATCATGTCAGCTATATGATCACAGACTCTCGGTAAGGTTAATAAAGTTTTATCTCAAATTATTGCAAATGCTCAATGCATACAGTCACAAATGTAAACAATGAAATTCACCAAAGGGAGAGAAAACATCAATACATGCAATCAGAGTAAAGCTTTGTTATTCAACATACGGTAACACATGAAGGAGTGGATAGATTAAGAGACATCAGTTTCAGCATAAATAATATAAAAACAATGTATTTTGATGGAGTGGATAGGTGAAGAGACAAGAGTTTCAAAGACAAAATACATTTGCAAAGTAATTATGCAAAGTACGAGTCAAAATACTAATACAAACCTAAAGGATCTGGAGAAACCCCCCCCCCCTGGCCAAAGCAGTGTTAGGGGTCGCCTGAAATAGAGTCAGGGACAAAGATTACAGGGACAGGGATGGGACAGGACAGGAACAGCTAGGCCTCTCTGCAAAACCGACGATCAGTGACGCATTCACCATTCTTCTTTATCTCCCCGCAAACCTAAACCACACCTCCAAAGGCACCCCAGTTATACCCTAAAATCTACATGTCCGTCCCATATCAGTTGAAACATTTCACATAACTCGACAGATGATTGGTGTAATTGGGAGTTGGCTCTATCACACCACAGTGACTTCACTCATATTTTAGTCATGTTATTGTTCTACATCGTTCTCAGGATTTTTACACTAGATACATTCAAACATCTTTATTCATAATTTTTAGCAATGTCCGTGGAAAGAGTCTTAGGTCCCACAGTTGGTCACATCCCTTGGCAGACACTCAATATTCTCCTTCAGCATATTGGCCTTCAAAATGCGTTCCTTCTTTGCAGCACTTAGCTTATTTGGCTTCTCTGTCATGACAATTTTGTTCTGATTCCAGCCCCTCCTTTATTCGGCTAAATTAGGGAAAATGGCATCTCATCCAGCTCACTATATTAAATGGAATATAGACATTAATTAATGAAATGATAATGCACTTTTTACTGTTTACTACCCACCTTTGCACTAATCCCTGTTAGCATGTTTTCTAGCGTACCTTTAGGCAAAAGCAGCATGTAAACTTTGAAATGCACATGCAGCCTAGTCATGTATTATCACTTGTTTCTTTCAAAGCACATTGTAAATACGGTTTTTGTTCTTTCATGTATTATTCTTTCGTTAGTACATGTATGCACAAAGCAATTTCCCTCGTGTTTATGTAAGGTGCACGTTAGTTTTCTATTACTACTTACTGTAAGTACATATTATGGGGGTATTCATTCGAGGAGGTTTCTTTTTGTGAAATCCTGCCCCATCAGTGTTATGCCTAGTAGTTTACAAATGGGAACAATCCACCTTCTTCCAGAAATAACATAACTAGGACTCCTCCATCTCAGGATGCAACACTGCAGAAGGGACAATCAATAGATGGTAAATTGTTCTTTGCTCATTTCTCTGTGAACGGTTTAAGGGATAGATTGCCAATTCTGAATTTAATGTCCAAGTTATTTGCTGGACTAAGCCTAATCATTTTCAGGTAGGACTCAACCCTGGGAGTGCATCAGTGCAAAAGGATTTCTTCTGTTAGACTCCCTTTCTCATTGTTCCGTAGCCTGGTTCCCAAAATGCTTTCTTCACTTTGTTTGTAATGTTCTTTACACATTGATGTAGGGGATTGCCGTACTTCCTCCATTTTAATGACTGCGCAAAGTTGTTTTATCTCATTGAGCCAAGGAGTGGAGGTACCTTTGTCTACCATAATGAGTTCAAATATATCTTCTCGTTAGGGAGGCAATTTTACTGTAGACCAGAGGCATATACAGCCCAGTAAAGTTTTCAAAAAGAGCCCTGAATGTGCCTTATTCATTGCTATGTCAAAACGTGCAGGTGTCAGGGTGTGCTCAAACGCAAATTAAGCAAAGACCTAATAATATTTTTTTCTGTTGGGGTTAGAGGAGCGGCGTCTGCAGAGCACCATTCCTCTGCTCCATATGTAGCACCAGCCAGGGTGTTGGCCTTATACACATCAAGGACAGGTGAGAGGAGCATGTCACTACATGTGGCTTTATATTTCCTGACTGTGACTCCCACTCAATAGTGCAGTAGAGCTCCAATCTTTTCTAGCTGAGGCACCCAGGAAGGATTCTCAGCTAGCCTTATACCCAGAGATTCAAAACTCTTCACTTTCTCCAGACGGGACCGTCCACCCACATCTTCCCTCAAAAGGATTGATTGAGAGATGATTGGCATAAATTTAGGTTTTTCAGCATTAATCTTGAGGCCCCTTGACATGCAGAAAGAAGCAAACCGATCCTGGAGTGTATGGAGGCTCAGTGGAGTACTGGAGAGCAGCAGGTTGTGACCTGTAAACATGAGCACAGGAGTGCTAATGCTAGCAGATTTTGGTGCATCGCGGTTGCAACTTGCCAACCACTCAACTATGCCATTGATGTATACACTAAACAATGCTACTCACTCGATTGGTCTTTTAGGATTCAAATCGCCACCCATGTGCCACTATACTCGTGCAAAAGTCTCAGAGTGAAGAATTTTGAGGATCCTTACAAGGTTGACTGGAATAACATAGGGCCCGATGTAGGTAGCCCTTTACCGATCGGAATCGGCCGAAAATACCTATTTTCGTCCGTTTCCGATCGGTAAAGGGCTATCGAGATGTAGGGGCACATTTTCGGTAATTTTACCGAATCGTTATCATTACCGAATCGGTAAATTTACCGAATCGGTAATATTTACCGATTCGGTAATGATAACGATTCGGTAAAATTACCGAAAATGCAATGTAGGTAGCCAATGTTCCATCAGCACATGGCTTACAGAATCGGTATTTTACCATGGAATACAAATCCATGGCAAAATACCGATTCCTGTGTACATGCACATCTGTGCATGTACACATGTGCCATGTGACAGACAGACGTGCCCTTAGGGCATGTCTGTGTGTCACATTGCACACATGCCCATTTTGGGGGTGCTAGAGGGTGTCAAAGTGACACCCCCTGCACCCTTACCAAATTCGGTATTTACCGATTCGGTAAATACCGATTCGGTATTTGACTTTAATCCTATGGGCTTCAAAGGCCCATAGGATTCAATAGCAAATACCGATTCGGTATTTACCGAATCGGTAAATACCGAATTTGTAAGGAATCGGTAACGATTCCAGATTTTGGGACCTACATCCCATTTACCAATTTTGAAATACCGAATCGGTAAAATTCGGTATTTCAAATTCGGTACATGGGATTTACCTACATCGGGCCCATAGTTCTTTAGCGCCCTCCATAGGTTTTCCCTGGGGGCAAGGTCAAAGATGGACCGCAGATCCATGTAGGTCACGTATAGGTGATTTTACTTCGAGACGACATGTTTCTAACATATTGTAATAAAGCAGGACACTTGGTCCAGCATGCTGACCTTGCTTCTGAATCCTGCTTGGCTGACTGAAAGTATACGGTGATCAAATAACCACTGCAGGAGTCTTGACAAGACCAGTCTGCACAACATGTTCTCACTATTATCGATAGGTATAAAGTTAGCAGATAAATCTTGCGTCACCTTTTTTAAAAATAGGAACAATAGTTGCTCCTCACCAAGAGGGTGGGATATTCTACCCTCTCCTGATGGTGTTACTCAAAGTGTTTAGATAGGGAACCCAGATTGCAGGTTGGGAAAGATACAAGTCTCCTAAGATGCCATAGGGGTCAGGTGCTTTCTTGATCAGACTGAATATTAGAATGTCTCCTTTGTTATTCCTGTTATTAAGGTCTATGTCGGCTTCGGTGAGCTTTACAGGAGAGTGGAGGATTGTCCTATTTCCTAAATATCTCTGAAAAGTACGGAACCCACAATTCAGGCTGCATGATTTCATTTTCTAGAATACCCTCATGTTCCTAGTTTGAAGAGATTTTACCAGATCGTCCCAATTAGCTTCCTCTCAGGATCATTTGCTTTTAGCCTAAATTGTCCTGTGCTCTCTTCTCAACTCTGGTATCTACCTATGATTTCCTTTCTGAGCTTCTTTTAATTAGACTATTTTGGCAGATCTACAGTCGCCAGTATAACACCAAGAATGATGTTCCAAGGGTTGTCCAATCCGCCCACCTTAGTGAAATGGTGTTTTAGTTGATCTGTTAATTCACAACGGAGGCTAACGAAGTTGATCACATGTTTATCAGTTTGCTAATATGGGCTCAAGTGTGTTTTTTTAATAGTTTACATAGTGTCTGGTAACTACCATAGTACTTCTCAACCTAATTTTGAACAGCCTGTGTCCAGCCTATGGGTGAAAGGGTTTAGAAAATGCATCCGCTCAAAATGCACTCTAGCTGTGTAAAGGTATTGAACACATTATATATGTTTGCATTAAAGAGTAGTTCTGTGTGCAGGTGACAGTTGACTCATATTCATTTTGCTCTACAAAATGTTTGGATATACAGAAAATGTTTCCAACAGGAGATAGCTTCAACATAGTAGATACTGACTTTCATAAGCAGCCTTGACTTATTAAAGAGAATTGTGTCTGCATGATTATTTATGTTTAACATTGAAGAGTGTTTGCACCAGGTACTATGCATGTATGCTTGTTTTACTTTAGAAGATGGGTTATCTGTAAAGTTTTTACCACAGTTTGATGTGTTCAGATAGTATGATCTTTAGCACCTTCGGATCTTGGTTATTTTGAGCAAATAGTGTATTTTTTTACAACTGTTGCATAAAATGTACACTGTTCTTTGAAGATTCTTTTGAATACTTTGCAATGTATTTCTCATGAGAGCTTCAGTGCTTTCAAAAAGAGAGGTATAGAATGATATCTCACTATTGACTAAACACTGTTTACAGTACTCACTTCCCTACTGATATCAACTTCATTTCTTAATGTAGGTTCAGTATGTATATGTGGTTTCATACAGAATAAAGCTCTTCATACTAGCATTTGTTTTGGAAATGCCACTGACTATTTGGGATTTCTGTGAACAGTTGTATAAATATTGAACACAGTACTCAATGAGGGTTTCCCATATTTCTGTGGTTGATTGATAATGTGAACTATGCTACCTGTTTAGTTTATGCAATGGGGTCAATGTTGCACATAATGCTTTTTATCAACACCCAAGGCAGTTGTTTCTGTGTTGCTAGTAATGATGCCTGATCTTCTCCTGACCTATTTTATACTTACTGTCAGACCTCTAATGCCATAGTAATTTATAAAGCAATATGTGAAGTTTGGTTGATTTCATCAGTATTGTCATACATTATGTCATAGAATATGTCATGAGTGATGCCATATGTGAACACATAAGAAGTGCATGGCAGGGAAGCAAGTTATAGGTAAGGCTGCTAATTATCACTGCTGAGTTGCTGTGCTTTTTTAAAATTCAAAACATTAATGTTGTCAGTGAGAAATTCTCATTACTATAATGTAACTTTAAGCTTTGGCTTTTACAGTGAAATTCTAAGGTTGTTTAAAAACTAAAATAGACATTTTTATCACCCCTAATTGTAATGTTGCATTAACCTTTAGTTATTTCAGTGAATTGCTAGGATTTTCTTTTTTTTTAAGTCATTAATGTTTTTATGTGTATGTATGGTAGAATAGATGAACAATATATCCAGTATGCAGACATTATTTGGAGAGGGAATTGCTTTCTTATTGTAACTTAACAGGAAATAATGTACACTTTGCAAAATATTTCAGAAAACTATGTTTGAGTAATGCAACAACATTTTTGTTGATATTGTCTATCTCCTCAGGTCTTCTAACTCTCATATTGCTACAATTCCCCATCAAGCGTATTAATGTTGAAATAGAATACATTTCATAGTCTTAGTATGTGTTTTTTCATTAAAGCCGTAATTATAATTCAGAAAGATAGTAATCCTTTTTTTAATACATTATAGTATTAAGTTTCAATATATAAATATATTTTTATGTGTGTGATTATGTTTGTGAGACGCTCATGAGATTGTTTTTCTGTAATAGGAGAGTAATTAAAATACGATTCAATATACTTCCTGGGTCGATCATGAGAGACAAACACACAAATACCTGGCGTGGACTCAGAGGAGGATATAATTGTTGGCCGGCTATCGTGACACTCTCACAAGATCGTACATTTTAGATTAAGTTAAGGACAATGTTTCCCTGTAATTCTGAACAAAGTAAGAGATAAGAAACGTTTATTACATTAGTAAAAAATATTAAGATTTGTTTGAATATATAAAGCAATATTTTTTTACAATCTCAAGAGAAGACTGCAAGAGCCTAAAACACAATCCCCTGCATTGACAGTGAGGGGGCTGTGCTCTCTGTTCAGCTCTCACGACTCTCTTGTACATTTGCAATACGTTAAGAACAGTATTTTACTGTTATTCTCCACAAAGTAAAAGATTAGAGAAGTGGATTAATTTGGAAATATTAACTATGAATTGTTCCATTCAATATTTAATGCAATCATTTTTTAAGATCTTGCAAGAGGCTCACGGGAATCTCACAAGAGGTCTGCCAGAGGAAAAACACCCTAGGAAGAGTTGTGATTGGTTCATGTACATGTCTTTATTTCCATAAGGTAGATTCCATCCTTTTGGTTTATTTGCCTATTGGAGTTTGGTATGGGCTGACTTTGTTGTTTTGCTCAGGTTGCCTTTTGTTTAGAGATAAAAAAATGTGCTCCTCAGAAAAGCAGACAGGTGCTGTTGCAGCACCTCAGGCACATCAGCCTGCCCAAAATGTTTTTGGTTTGACACTTTCTGGCATGAGGCCAGGTGGGTAAAAGTCCCTGCAACAGGTTACATTTGAATAGGCATTTGTACGAAAAAGCAGCAGCGGACTTATAATGCCGCACCTAAATTCCAGTTCCAAGATAAGTCAATATTTGTATGTGTTTTTCTGTGCCGCCAACCCCAACGCCAGCTGTTGTTTGGCGTCGCTGTGCTCTCCAGATCAGTTAAACAATTTTTTCAATGTTCATGGGGGCGCACCAAAATAGAAGTCCAAGAGAAAGTAAGTAGAATTTTTTTTTCTTTATTTATCTTTGTCCGTTAAAATACAGATCATCAATATAATATGCAACGAATTCAGCCAACGCATTTCACTCCCTACCAAGGAGTTCCTTCAGGGCACTGCAGTTCTTTCTGGTGTGTTATGTTCAGGTGCTTCCCCTGTTTTCAAGCTAGTTTTTTTGGGCCGGTCGTTTGTTCATTCCTGTATCATTCTTTTATTCGTGCAGTTTATGTCTTCCCTTATTTGTTCCCACGTTTTCAAAGCTTGGTGGTTCTTGCCCATAAGTCGATTCAGGTGGTCCAATTTTTTCCCATCCCTTTTCGTATTAGTTCAAGGTCGTTGCAATACTGTATCATTCGGCGTTTGATGTTAATGTATCGGCATGGCTGGTTCCAGGCCCAAAAAAACTAGCTTGAAAACAGGGGAAGCACCAGAACATAACACACCAGAAAGAACTGCAGTGCCCTGAAGAAAATCCTTGGTAGGGAGTGAAACGCGTTGGCTGAATTTGTTGCATATTATATTGATGATCTATATTTTAACGGACAAAGATAAATAAAGAAAACATTTTTCTACTTACTTTCTCTTGGATTTCTATTTTGGTGCGCCCCCATGAACATTGAAAAAATTATACATTTGAATAGGCAATTTTACAAAAAAAATGTAATTGGAAAAGCAACAAAGAAGGGAAACAGACATGGATGTACTTTGAATATTTGTAGTGTATTCAAAGCACATCCGTGTCTGTTTCCCTTCTTGTAAATTTCATATACATCAATAGTTATGGCAGCACAATTATCAATGCATGAAAGGGCGTGCACATACATGCTTGTGCAACAAGGGATCAGCACTAGTAGCACGTTAAGATGGGTGAAGAAGTAGCAAAATAAACAGCGTATAAAAAATGTATCAAAAGAAAGACGGTTATAAAACAACATTTTAACAGGATGCTAAAAAGGTAATGCAATCTTTTGCAGCAACCATCAAGAAGTCCAACAATGCACTGATCGGTCAATGGTGTTTTGACCCTTAATAATTTTAGGTCATCATCAGGACTGGGTTACAATATATTTTGAAGAGTACTGAGGAAACAGGAGGAGTCCGGCTCGCCCCACACCAGTCTCACACTGGCCTCTTAAAATATCCAGCTCTTTCATCGGCATTGGTACCTAAGAACACCAGTGTCAAACAGAACTCTGTCTGCTTCACTCACAGTTTAATAATTGAATTTTACCCCCAGATCGTTCCTCTTAGGTCTCCACATTGCAACCTGGCAGCTTGCCTCACCTCTTCTCGCCTCGCTATTGCGACTGCCACGTCAAACCAAGTGCGTGATGCCTAACCTGATCCCTCCCTTACAGAACACCCTGATACAACTTCACCCACCGCAGCATCTTCAAAATTAATTGTAATCCAGTTCTGATAACAGCCTAAAGTTATTAAGGATTGAAACGCTGTCGAATGATCAGCGCATTGTTTGCTGCCTTGATGTTACTGAAAAAGATGGTATTAAGTTTTTGGCATCCTGTTAAAATTCTGTTTTGTAACCATCTTTATTTTATACAATTTGTATTCCATGTTTATTTCGCTGTTTATTCTCCCTTCTTCACGTGTCACTAGTGCCGATCACTTCTTGCACAAGCACGTTTGTCCACGCCCTTTATTTGGCTTGCACCCACCGGCATTGACGAAAGTTCTGCCATAACTTTTGATGTATATGGAATTTACGGATATGGACCGCAACAAATACTAAAAAGTTAATCTGTGTCTCTATCCCTTCTTCGTCACTTTTCAAATTTACAATTTTGTATAAAACTGCCTATTCAAATGTAACCTCTTGAGACTGGGTCAAATGTAACCGAGGTCTCAACTGGGTTTACAGGTTATCCTCCTGTACACTTTTTTGTTTGTCTCACCCACCCGGGATAAAGCAACATAACACATAAATTATTTAAAGACTGTGTTACCTACATTAATAATTGCTGCATCGAAACCTAATTCTGAGATTTGCGAATGGTGACAACATAGGCCAAACACAGAGGAAAATGTTGCATTTTCACTTGCAGACCTTTTACCAAGAGGAACCTGGCAGCGCACCTAAAAAAATTCCTTCAAATTTAGATATAGTATATTCATACTCTAATATGTTGGGATATGAAATGAAGTTTATCACATTCCCCTTTGCACCATTCACTAATCCAGTGCAAATAAGTGCTGGGGTTCTCGTCAAGAGGCACTGCACCTTGCACTACACATTTCCCCTGCGATGATGCAATGATAGTAACATCACAACTACTAACCATCACACTTTTACAAGTGTGACAATTCAGACTACTTCAGGCTCCCAAAGCTATAAGAATGGCTTGGGCCGCAGACAATAGTCATTTTGTAAGTGTTTTGCATATATAATTAGCTGTTGTTGTGGTCATCTCTGAATTAACCAGACAGCAGGACTTTGTTGCTGACAATTAAGTGCTGGTGCTGAGCATCAAAAAGCATCGGCTCAAATTAGGCACTGCACTAATCTCGCCTCAAAGTTCAGATTTTGCTGCTAGTTATTGTGCAATTTTTACAGAGGTTTAGAGTCTTTTCTAAACAAGCAGATTAT
The DNA here is from genome assembly GCF_964263255.1 of Lissotriton vulgaris. Classification (NCBI taxonomy): domain Eukaryota; kingdom Metazoa; phylum Chordata; class Amphibia; order Caudata; family Salamandridae; genus Lissotriton; species Lissotriton vulgaris. The sequence goes on along the minus strand of NC_141691.1, from coordinate 863,518,336 downwards.
GAAACAGTTTTCTCTAGTGATTCCAGTTTCTCTACAACTGATTGATATAGTGATACGTTTAAACATTGATGTTCCATTTTATCTTAAACGGTAAGAGTCACTACCTCCTGTTTTTCCAAATCAATCATTTCTAAGTTAAATTGTGCACACTCATCCAACGTTGGCATTATTCACACAACCTGTTTCTGAGTTTAGTTTAAATAACGGGTTCCATTATCAAATCTGGTGAAATCTTTCATGGGATAGGGATCTAAGCATCTGAGAAGCAGCAACTTTCTTAGCTTGTTTGCTAATTATTTATGTTCTCATGTCTTTTAATATCTTGCCATACTCCACATCTGCCTCCTGTCCCATATGTTGTGTCAACTCAGCGCACTAAAAATATACCTACAAGTAAACCTTTCCAATACTTCCAAATGACTTTTTAGTTTCTTCATCTACATAATTTTTTTTAACTTGTTGACCTTTGACAGGAGTTAACTGTAGTAGGTCACCAAAAACTATTATGTGTTTACCACCAAACAGAAAATCATGCACAGCTCTAAGGACTTCTTGAATCTTCAGATGAATGAAAGCTAGCATAATGTTTGATATGTTATGTTATGTTATGTTACGTGCATTTGTACTGCGCACAGCTGCCCCAGCTACGGGGCATCCTGGCGCATGGCAAGGTAACACGCAACAGCCACAAGAAACACAACGGCTAAAAGAAGGAACCAGGTTTAGAACAAGAATGTTTTGATAGCCTTAGGAAAGGAAAGAAGATCCTCCATCAGCCGAATTTCCACCGGGAGGGAGTTCCACAGTTCGGCTGCTTTGACCCGGAAGGAACGGCCACCAACATGGCACAGCTTATATCGAGGGGTGATAGTAAGCGCTTGACCCAGAGATCTTAAAGGCCGGGTGGGGACGTACCACGACAGGAGGTCTGTAAGGATTTGGGGATCCGAACCCTTTCGAATTTTGAAGGCTAGGCACAGTACCTTGAATTGGATTCTGGCCCTGACTGGCAGCCAGTGCAACGTTTTCAAAGTACTGGAAACAGGACAGGATCTAGGAAGACCAACAATTGCTCTGGCGGCAGCGTTTTGCACGTGTTGGAGGCAGTTGACTTCGGCCAGGTTAACCCCCGCCAGGAGAGAGCTGGCGTAATCCAGGCACGATATAACAGTAGCCTGTATTACCAACTGCCGGGTGCTGGGAATTTCAGGACTGGTCGCAGAGCCCGGAGGATTCCAAAACAACAAGCAGCTGGTTTCTTCGTGTGCCCCACAAAACTGAGGGTGGGGTCCATCCACACTCCCAAGTTTTTTAATTCCGTCACCGGGAGCGGAGCAGACCCAAGCTCTGGAGGCCACCACCTGTCCCCCCAGAGATCCGCCCTTCTACCGACGATCATGATCTCGGTCTTCTTCGTGTTGAGCTGGAGGCAGTTGGCCTTCATCCAGCTTGCCACTGCCCTAAGTCCACTCTGAAACCTGTGATCATCCTGGTCCGCATCCCCGCTGATCGTGACCGCTAGCTGGGTGTCATCGGCATATGACACCATGGTCATACCCCACTGCCTGACAACCTCAGCCAGCGGTCTCACGTAAAGATTGAACAACGTGGGGCTCAGCGAGGATCCCTGCGGCACTCCCTGTTTCAGAGGATGGAACTTGGACTGGAACGGTGGCACCGCAACGCTGAAAAAGCGACCATCGAGAAAGGACCGGAACCACTGGAGGGCGGATCCCCCCAATCCAATCTCCTCCAGGCGATGCAACAGGATAGGATGAGAGACAGTATCAAAGGCGGCGCTTAGGTCTAATAATACAAGCGCCGCTGTCTGTCCTGCATCCATCACTGTGCAAAGATGTTCAGCCATGGTGAGAAGGGCGGTCTCCGTGCTGTGTCCAGCACGGAACCCGTTCTGGGTGGGATATCATGCTAAACACATAAATAATAGGAACTCTAGACACTTCATGACAAGCAATACTGGATTACTTGAGTTACTTTAGGTTGTTGTCTTATTCAACAGGCAACATAATTAGTCTGTGCAATGTTACTCCTTTCATGTTGTGAGTAGCTAGTGCAGTACGAGTAGTCACAACACATGACAGATCAGAGCTAGTTTTCCTGTGAACAAACTCAGTCTACCTTTTAATTAGGAAACCTTTCCCGTACCTGCCTTACTACTAACATGTAGAAGTGTGGGATTGAATGTTCTTTCAGACTTATCATGTAACAGTCCATCATGTAGGTGTCCATATTTTGTTATTTGCAGAAAAAGCTTTATCTGTTCTTCATTTAATTCTGAGATTAAACTTTCTAAATTAATACTCTAACTTCTCACTTGACCAATAGCATTTTCTACCTCATTCACAGCTATGGGTGCATCATTTTCAATGATAGGCTGGCCCAGGGGATTTTGACTATTAGGCTCTGAACTATGGCTTTCTTCAGAACTGTCCTTGGCAACTACTACAGCAATTGTTACCTTCTGTTAGATTTCATATTTTTAACATGTTCTGATATATAGAAAACACCACATTGAATGCTTTCTTTGATTGCATTCAAAGCATCTTCATAACAACCATAATCACCTAGCAGTTCAGTGTCTGTAAGCCAAGGATTTAAAAGTTGCAAAGGAGACAGGTAAAATAATTCTCGTTTCTCCCCTTTTGACAGCTCAGTTTACAATGCTTAATGAGTCTTGGTTTTGAATGTCTCACTAAACATCCATTACAGCTAATTACCCCAAACTTTCCTTGCTCAATGTTTTCATCTATGTTATTTCTGTATGAATAGTTCTGCAGTACTTCATACAAGCAAAGGTTTTCTAGATGGACCCACCGATTAGGACAAGAAAAATCATATTTGTTTTAAGGATCTCAATGCTTTCTGGATCAAAGTGAACTAGAAACTCAATTTCAGAAAATGGTTTAAACACACATTTTCATGATGATGTCAGGCCTAAACTAGTCAAAATTATGATTTGGACTTTTTGTACGAGCTAGAAGAACCTGGTTTGACACAAACTTCATAAGATCCTATTTCCTTATGTGAAATCATCTTTAAACTGAAAGTGTAAAGTTTTTTTCCTTAAAGGCTTCTCTGCTGTTATCTCTTCCCTTACATCCTTCATGTCTGTCTTTTCTGACTTTGTTGTGTATAAAGTGACATGTGCAGCTATATCATTAGAGTTGTTTGCTACAAACTTGATATCCATGTTGGCATTCCACATAGACAGAATTACAGGATTGTAATCATTGATAAGTTTTGAAGCCGCACATCTCTCCAGAATGTATGTATTTTTAGGTGATTTTCCAGTAACAATGTGTCTGACTGCAGATATAAAATTGTTCACTCTTACTTTGGGGATTACAGACCTGAGGATTCCAAAACAACACTTAGGGGCTGATTACAATGTACCGCTGTGGTCTCTGTAATGACCGACCTCCGGTCTGCGGTCCCAAGACCGCTATTACAATGTGACTGCACATGGTGAGATCCCATAGTCCCATTTCTTCATGGGACCTTCTGCTGCAATCGTAAACCAGCCATGACACAAGCTCCTGTAGAGAAATTAGAGTTTCTGGTAATCCCCGCACCGCAATGCAGGCATCTCATGATGCCTGCCACACTGTACAGGGATTAACAGGGTGTACCATAGGTGTCACTTCGGCCCCCAACTGGAGGCTGCAGTGGGAAGGGGGCCCTGCTAAGGGCCCAAAAGTCCCTTTCCAGCAGGCTTTCCATGTCAGAAAGCCTGACATGGAAAGCCTGTGGGAAACGCCGCCTTGAAGGGATAAAGTGCAGGTTCCAACTGGCCAACAGGCTCCTTGAGCCCGTGGGAATCCAGCCAGCATGACCATCCAGTTTCTCTTTCGCCTGCTGGCATTGTAATGTGGCATTCGAAAGTGAAACCGACAATGCGGTCTGAGGCTTTCTGACTCACATCGTAATCAGGCCCAATGTGTAGTATTCCCCTTTTGCTCTGTGTCTCAGTTGGAAATATTTGCCACATTTATGGGATTGAAATCACAAGACTTGTTGACTAAGAATTGTGTTAAGAGATACTTCTGGAATATCACAAGTAACATACTGCTCAATGAATGATAAAACAGAGTCATCAGTATGTTGGCCAAACATTAGTGCATCTTTTACTCACAATAACCTTTGTATATGTGGAATTATTTTCTCCAGAGGAAGTCAACAACCTCACCTACTATTGCATTCTTTTTGTTGCAGGTATAATGGGCAGACTTGAAATCGATCTCTAGAGTTATTGCATTAGCTTGCCTTAGGATATTATGAAGATCATCTGAAGCATACTCTGCACAGCTTGACGTAATAAACCAAGTAGGTGCACCTAGATTGCGTGACATACACTTTATCTCACAGCGGGGATGAAACCAATATTCAATGGTAGCACTTTGGCAAGTCATAACATTCATCAAATTACTTCATAATATCTCATCTTTGCCATGTACTATTTCCACAAAATCTCTTACAGTAATGTCATTGTACTGTGTCCCTGTTCTCATTACATAGCCCACAACATAAGGTAGGAGTGAGAGATCACTCTCAAATAAAAGGTAGCAAATATATGGTATATTTTGTTCAAAGCAGGGGCCTTCAGTATTCAGCCTGCTAGATTTATATTCTGATAAAGGAATCTGTAGAGGACGTTCGTCACAATGACAACCTTGTCTTGTAGGAAACAACATTTGAAAACAGTGTGCTTCTAAGCTCTTTTCCCACACACTCACTGGTTCTCCCTTTGCTTACTTCATTTTAATTCTATTGCATCACCCATCATATCTCTGAAATGCAGAGGATAAATGCTGTAATGTTCATATATTTCTTCTTCTTTATGTAAGTACATTTTTTCAAACTGAGCAGAACGAGCTGATATTGAACCTTCTGTTCTAAGACAGGTAATATATTCCTGTACATTAATAATTTTGTAAAACAAAATTTCTAATATAAGATATTGCAACACTCTTTTAATCCTGTTAAGTTTCACAAGTTCCTGCCAATTTCTTTTCTCTTTAGTAGGTTCTCCATTTACTAGAATCCAACTTTACCTTTCAAACGTTTTAGTAGTTTGGAAGGAGGTAATTTCTTATTTGTAGTCTCCATTCTAATAAAGGCTTGGAAGGGATGCAGTGTTTATATGGGAATAGTCTCATACACATTCAGGTTCTGAAGCTCAGCGGGAATTGGAAAAACATCCAATTTGTTATAAATACCTCTAGAAGGCATTTTCTTATCATTCAGTTTGTCAAAACAATATTTACAGAAAATCTTGTTCATGCACAATTCAAACCAATCTTCAGCAATCAAATGAAGAGCAAGTTTAAACTACTGTATTGTATCATTCTCTTCTGTTTTTCACAGATATAATTTTTTTGAGTTGTGATTTGCAGTGAGTTAACCTACAACAAACACAAACCTTGTTTGGAACTTCTGCAGTTGTTCTTGCAAGTGCATGAATTACATTTTCTAAATTATGTAACACTGTGTTAGGCTTTGAAATTTCAATGTTGTTCCTCATAATGATCTCACTCTTTTCAATTGGCCTTTCAGGCCCAAAGTACTGCTTCTGAATGTTATCTATAACAGAACTGACTTCAGAATAACTACCTCTTAAAAACATAGCATTTTTTGTCATCTTTTATTAAGGTTCACACATTCTATAGTAGGCAACCAGTTACAATTTGGTCCAGGCATGCTTGACATCAAATCACAACCAATAATTATTGCTTCAGTGTTCTAATCTGATATCAGTTCTTGGTCAATCAGCGAGCCGATTTCCTAACTTTGTCTCCTGTTTCCCATTGACACTTCTGTTGGGCTAGTGAAGATTCTCCTTCTGTAATTTTTCTATTTCCCCCTGATCACGTCTCACTTTTTTGTCCATCCCATGCCCTTATATATTGCTCTTTGTGTGACCATGCAGATGTCCATATCTTTCACACAGTCTCTGAATAGCTGCGCTTCTGGAGCCCCCAGTATCTTGCTACGTTACTTTTTGCTATCATAACTCCCAGAGTTACCCACTTTCAAGTCTTAAGGCTCAAATCTGTACCCTCCCCCATATTCAGGAGGCACTGTTTTGGCTCTGGTTCTTCTTTCTCCCTCTCAAAGCCCCACCAGTGGCACCTAATCTCTGGGCTTTTTCACATCATGTTGTAAGAATGTGCCTTCCTGCCCGCGAACTCTCTCAGTATTTGGTCAGTCCTTTATTCATTTTTGCTATTGTTGTTCTAGGATAGTATGCTCTGTGGAGGATATTTAATTGGATGAGCCTTAATTTTGCTGATATGGCTACTTCTCCGTGAAAGCCCTGCACTTCCTGGCAGTCGTCTTCATCCAGTACTCCTAAGTCATGTTGCCAAATTTCCTGTAATTTATCTAAAGGGTCATAAGAGTGATAAATAAGCGTTTTATACATCAAGGAAATTGCCTTCTTGTCCATGTAGTCTGTTAAAAGACTGTCCTCTAGGGGTGATGCCTCCAGGAGACTAGTCCCCAGCAGAATAGCTGCACGAAGGGCATGGCTTACTTGGAGGTTTCCGAATGATTCAGTCAGGGCCAAATCATATTTTGACTGAAGTTCCATGAATAGATAACATCCACCCTGTTCCATAGATCTCCCACTGTTGTGATGCCGATGAGTTCCCATTTATTGATTCCCTTACTGGTGTGCAGTCCCCCTAGTCCCTCACTTGCCCAGAGAGGCGTTTGTTGAGTTAGTATATCCTTCCACCTCAAAGTTTTGTTCACTCTGTGCCAGAGAGTGATCATGTGTGCTGTGGGTCCCATCAGTTGGGTACCTTTTAGTTTCAAGTAGAGGGCTCTCAGGTATCCTCCCTCCCCCACCAAATGTCTGTCCATCCGATAGGCCAAATCATCTCGGGGTCTGTGTACCCACTGATTGACCACCATCAAATGTCCCACCCAATAATAACTTTTAAAATGTGAATTTGAATTTAATTTGAATTTGAATTTGAATTTAAAAACATTTATTGAGCGCTCTTATACCAAGCGGTTGCATGGCGCTTTGGAGATTACGACCAGCAAACAGCAGCAGGAGAGGACATACTAGGTGGCAAAAGCACTAGAAAAAAGAAAAGTTTTCAAATTTTTCCGGAACTCTAAATAAGAGAATGAAGTTCGGAGCGCCAGGGGGAGGGAGTTCCAGAACACAGGTGCAAGGGCCGCGAATTTCGCCCAGCCAGCTTTCTTTTTCTTAGAACGGGGTATGGCCAGGAGTGCCATGTGAGTAGAGCGGAGTTCTCTGCCCGGTAAATAGGGCCTGACAGCTGAGCAAATAAACTCAGGAGCAGTGCCCATCCTGGCCTGGAAGGTGAGGCAGCCTAGTTTGAATAAGGACCGTTCTCTCACGGGCAGCCAGTGCAGTGCCTTCAGCAATGGGGTGGCTCGATGGAATTTGGGCAGTCCATGAATCAGGCGGGCAGCCTGATTCTGCACTAGCTGCAAGCGGTGTATGGCGTAGGCCGGTGCGCCGTTGTAGATTATGTTTCCATAATCAAGGCACGAGAGCACCATAGCCATTACAATAACCTTTAGCGCCGGAAGGGAGAAAAAACAGGATATTTTCCTGATTATCCTGAGAGAGAAGAAGCAGGAGGATACCACCGAACTGACTTGGGAGTGCACAGAAAGTTGAGAGTTAAGCAGAATCCCAAGGGTTTTGACTTTAGGGACCGGGAGTGGGGGGGCACCAAGTGATGAGGGCCAAAAAGATGGGGACCATGGACTGCAACCACCTCCAGTCAAGACCAGCTCAGTCTTGTCTGGATTAAGCTTGAGGTGGTTGCAGTTCATCCAGTCCTGAATGAATACCATAAGAGTTTGAACATTCTGAGCGGATGAGGGGGAGTGGGAAAGATTGAAGATTAGCTGGAGGTCATCGGCGTAATTGAACACCGTGACCTCCAGCTGCTGTAACATAAAAATGAGGGGGTAGATGTATAAATTAAACAGAAGGGGGGAAAGTGAAGAACCCTGAGGGACGCCACACTCCACCTTACGGGAGGCGGCAGTGAAGCCAGCAAGGTGGACCGCTTGAGCCCTGTCGCACAGGAAGGACTCAAGCCATGAGAGGGCTAAGCCCTCTATGCCCGCCGCCTTGACACGGGTGAGGAGGATGGAATGGTCCACCGTGTCAAAGGCGGCAGACAGGTCCAGGAGGATAAGGGCCTGCGGGAGATTGGTGTCAATGCCCTCGCGAAGTTCATCCATTACCGAAATCACTACCTTCTCCGTGGAGTGTAGAGGTCGAAAGCCCGCCTGGCGGGGAGAGAGGCAGTGATTTGCCTCCACATGGGTGCTCAAGGTGCTGGTGACGTGGGTTTCCAAAACCTTTCCCAAGTAGGGCAGCAGGGAGATGGGACGATAATTGGAAGGGGATGAGGGATCGGCGCCAGGTTTTTTTAAGATTGGGATAACAACCGCTGCTTTGTGAAAGTTGGGGACGACTCCATTGCTGAGCGAGTCGTTAAGGAGTGTGAGGGGAGGGGTAGGGCAAGCCAGGAAACTTTCTCTGAGGACGTGGGCGGGGCCGAAGTCTAGGGGGGAGCCCGACTTTACCTGTTGAAGCAACGGAGAAAGTGAGTCCATTGTCAACAGAGGAATACTGGTCAGTTTGGAAGCGATGGGTGGGGGAGAGGGGTTAACGAATGTTGGTGAAGGGAGGGGTATGTTGATTTTGATCTTTGCAACCTTCTCAATGAAGAATTTATTGAGCGAGTTGCATAAATGCTGGGAAGGGGGATCGTTGCCGTGGCTCTATCGGATGAGGCTAATTCGTGGACAGTGGCGAAAATTTCTTTGGACTGGGACTCTACCGCTAATATCCTGTTGGAGTAAAAATCAGTCTTGGCCTCGAGAATGCCTTTTTTATAGGCCTGGAGGGCAGAAAGATATGCAGTTTTCAGTACAGGGCAGTAAGCTCTCCTCCAAGCTCGCTCAGCTCTCCATGCAGCTAGCTTTTTCGCCTTGAGGTCTGAGTTAAACCATCTAATAGCTGCATGGGCCCTTTTAACCGTAATCCGTCTCAGGGGGGCGAATTCGTCGCCCGATTGGGTCAGCCAGTTGTTAATGGTTGCCAGCTGAACTGGGGCTATGAGGCCTGAGAGGTCAGGGCTGGTCTCGGCCAAGGACGAGCAGAAGGATGGATGTGGCAGTGTGATACCCCCATCGTACCAACCACGTACTAGCTACCTCCTGACTATTCGTGGGGGACCTCCCATCCTATAGCATGTCTCAAACCTCACCATCCACCGCCTGCAAAAATGTTGGAGGTACTACAAATGGGGCATTTTGTAGGGTGTATAAGAAGTAACTTTGGGCCAAAAATCTGTTCCGCTCGTGGAATTTGCGGATTTTCAGCAATTTCGCGATCAGCGAACCTCACGAAATTGCCGAAAAATCTGCATATCCGCTCGTGTGTAGATTTTTTTGGGGCCCACAGAAAGCACTTACAGTTAAGGCAGGTGCTCGAGTTGAAGCTAACTTTGTAACCATTTTAGAATGGCGCCGGCAAGCTGCCAGAGTTGAAGTTGCTTACTTGCAAGTTGCAACTTCAAAACCATTATAAAATGGTTACAAAGTTAGCTTCAACTCGGGCACCTGCCTTAACTCTGTAAGTGCTTCCTGTGGGCCAAAAATTAAACCTCAACAGGAAGCACTTACAGATATAGTAGGTGCCAGAGTTGAAGGTCAAATTCAGTAACGTTTTAATCAGCCCAAAACATTAGTGAGCACGGTCGAGGCTGGACAAGTGTGCTTTAACCCCATATCTGCAGTCGAAAATTAGCTGTAATACTCGAGGGAGGTCTTTGAATCCCTGCGTTTCTCGAGCGCATCCGCCGTGTATTTCCTGTAACCAGGAGGCTGCTTTCTCCTCACCTGCTGCCCTGCTCTCTCTCTCTGACCCTTTATACGCAAGAGGCATATTGACACGTATAGAAGCCCCGCTCTTTTGGGCCCACACCACACACTAGCGGTATCAAACGTCTTCCCACCCTTTCCCAACTATGATGGACAGCTCACTCAAGGGACCTCGGCGCCTTTTGGTGCGGTGGCAAAGTTACAGGCACACATGGTCAGTGGAGACACATATTTTAGCCCTTTACGCAGCTGTAGTGTAGGTAAAGCACTATACATTTACCCTACGAGGTAGCACTTACTGATTAGCCAGTAGAAAGTACTCCAGTTGAGTAGAGTTCAAATCGCAAAAGAATCCACGAGTTAGCGGGAAAATCCCCCTATTCGCGGATTATTTATAATAGCGGCAATAGGGGGCACCCCTGGCGAGTTTCCCTCATCAGCTGAAATGGTATCGAGGATCTCCCATTCACCACCACCTGTATCCTAGAGCTGGTATAGAGTTGCTTTATTGATGCCTAAATTTGGGGCTGATCCCCATCTTTTCAAGGCCTGCAAACATGTATGGCTACTCGACTGTGTCAAAAGCGGTACTGGCTTCAAGTGACATTATTACTGCATCTTCTTGTATTGTGTCCTTCTTGCCTATTACTGACTGAAGATGTCTTAATCTGAGTGCCGTGTTCCTGCCCGGCAAGAATCCAGACGGGTCCGGGTGAACCAAGTGGGAGATATGGCACCCGAGTCTGGTGGCGAGAAGTTTTGCTAGTATCTTTGTTCCGGCAATAAGGAGTCAGACGGGGGAATATGAAGTGCATTGATCAACTGGTTTACCGGGTTTGTAGATCACTTCAATGGAGGCAAAGCACTGGTCATTTGGCAGCTCCCCAATCTCTACACTTTACTCATGAATTTGAGTAGGTATGGCACCACCTGGGAGGGCTCAGCCTTATACAGCTTGATGGGTAGACCGTTAGGTCCTCCACCATTCCTTACTAGAAGCAATGTATTGCGGTGGCTATCTCTTCCGGTGTAATGTATATCTCTAACTCAGCAACATCTTTGGGGTCAGTACTGGCATAGGTAAGTCAGCCATAATGGCTTTTGATGCCTCTTCTGTGGCCATGGGGCTGCCCGAATAAAACTTTGTGAAATAGTGTGCAAAGGCATCTGAAATTCCTTGGGCGTCTCTTAACACTTCCCCTTTGGTTGTTGTGATTGTGTTCACCCACCTGTCAGCTTTCTCTTGTCTCTCCAGCCAGGCCAATAGCTTCCAGGGGTGATATCCCTGTTCATATATACGGTCTCTCGTTGCCAACAGTTTAGCTTTGGTCACCTCAAGGGACAATTCCTTATACTTATGTCTTTTGCGCTGCAATGTTTTTAGCAGCTCTTTTGTATAGTTATCATGCCTCTGGGCTTCTAAATTAGAGACGTCACTCTCCAACTCATTCATCACTGCTCTCTTATCTTTTTTATATCCCACCAGCAACGAGAGGCCTTTCTCTTTTATGAGTGCCACAAAAGCTTCCCAGAGGATTGGTTCAGAGGCTACAGTGTTTTTGTTTTCATCGAAAAAAAATGTTGTCAACCGGTCTAGGCCTTTTCGCATCTAGGTACTTTCAAACACCATGGTTTCGCGGGTCCGAGCCTGATAGCAGGCCCTCAGCAGAGAGTAGTCAGAGAGGCCCCTAGCCAAGTGATGGAAATCCCCGAACTGGTAAACTTTGTCAGTATATGGGAACAAAAAGTCTATTCGCAAGTGACTATTGTGCACCCCTGAATAGTAAGTGTAATGCTGTTCTAGTGGATTTTGTGTACGTCAGATATCTGTGATCTCCATTGCCACCTGTAAATCTGAAAGGACACAGGATTGCCAGGACTAGGGCCTAACAGGGAAGCGATCTAGGGATTCAACTTGTGTCATGGTAAAGTCACCACCGAACAGGAGCTCTCCCTCGGGTAATCTCAGAAAGAATGCATTTGGGTCAGGAATAGCTACCTTGTGGAGTGCCAGCGGTATGTAAACTGAAATTATGTGAACTATTTTCCCTTCCCACTTGCCTGAAAGTGCAGTGAACCCGGAGTGCACTATTAACTTGTTCCCCCATCTATCTAACACCTTACAAGTGTTACCCACTAGGTGTGTTTCTTGCAATAATGCCACATCAGGCAAATGACATTTAAGTATTGTGGTACCAGTCCTCTTTTTAACTTATCTCCTAGCCCGTTGACATTCCATGACAGCAGCCAAAGCTGGGGGTGGTAAGCTCCTCAGCGGGTACCTCCCCTATGGTGTGGCTTGTGTCTTCCAGGTATCTGGGTGGTGCGTTGGTGACTTGACCTTGGATCGTGGTTCACAATATGACTTCTTCCTTTACTCTCATGTGCCCCACTTGTACAATCTGGTTGCCTATTCAAGTACTTGCTAATAGTAACTACCCAACTACCCTAATTACCTATGGAAACTCTTCCCCCTTTGCTGCCTCCCTGCAATTCAGGCTTAGAACTACCTGTGCTCCCAACTCTGAGGAGTGTCTGTCATCCATCCCTGTTCCTAATGTTGGAGACCCTGGCCCAACACCCTTCCCGACCCCTGCCCTTTCTCCAGCGCAATCTTATGAGCTAATCAGTGTATACTTGATCTTCCACTCCTTCTGCCAAACAAGAGCAGCGATCAACTGATACATGTGGGGCGTTCCTGACTCAGCATGTCATTTACATAATGACTGGACCACCAGCTGAAATATAGTACAAGGATGTGAAAAGCTTAGTGAAACGGTGTAATCTTGTCTTGGCTCTGGAGGGTCAGCCATGTGGTTTTGTCGAGATTCCAGATACATCGTCCATCTGGTCTCCTTTCCAGTTACCCTGCTCTCGCTCTGTGGGTTCCCGGTCTTCCGATGTCTTCTTCTGACTTTTTGTCACCTTTTATATTGTAACAGGGATTCCCAACTGTTCTTCACCCATCTAGCCATTTCCATGCTTCCTCTGTGCTGGCAAAGAACCAAACTTTACCCTCCCCCTCGGCTATAAGCTTGGCCGGGTAGAGCATAGCGTATTTCAGATTTTTCTCTTGCAGGGATCGTTTTACCTCTTTTGAAGCTACGCCTTTGGAAGGTCTTGGAAAAATTTGATTATGTTATTTTCATAGTGCATGTGCATTGTGCAGTCTGGAGTATAATGTCATGATCCAAAAGTTGAAGATGCAGGCCAGCATTGGTCTGGAAGGCACCAACGGTCTTGGTCTACTCTCCGGTTGTCTGTGTGCACGTTCAACTGAGAAATACTTAGATAGGCGTCCTGGTTGGAGGGAGTTTAGGATAAGATCCTCCACGAATAGGTCTGCTGTCAGTCCCTCTGCTTGCTCGGGGACCCTCAGGTTTCTGATATTGTTGCATCTAGTTCTCCCTTCATAATTGTCACATTTTGCCTCCATTGCTTCATTTGTCTAGAAAAGTTTGGCAATTTGTCTCTTGAGTTTAGCTGTCTTGTACCGATTTTCCTCAGATCTGCTCTGACTAGCGTGACCTCTGTATTTATCGTCTGTATTTTGTCTTCCAGAGAGGGCTGTATTATTTTCAGTGCAGTCACTATATCTCGGAGTGTTAGATCTTCTGTGGCCCCTAGGTCTTGGATGCTTGCCTGTTCCTCCTCTCAGGTAAATCTTTCTATGCACAGAGGGGGGTGCTAGGTAGCGCACTTGCGGATAGCTTCCTTCGTGTGAGGCTCTCGCCGCCCAGCGACTAATATCCTACAAATTTTCTATTAATTAACACCTTTGGGAGTATTTAACAACACCAATTGCTTTCAATGCCCCTCCAATGCACATTGGTCGACTTTCAGCCCGATCGGCCGAGAAATGCGCCCGCGAGGCACTGGTGACTTTCCACCGGGAGGAGCCTGTGGAGACTGACTTTTCAGGACGTCAGCCGCGGCAGTTAGGCCAGCCCGCGGCTTCACACGAGGTTGCAGGCTGTGGATGTTAGGAGGCCCCGGACTGGAGTCTTCACCGGCCGGAGTGAGCTGCATAGTGCACCGCGGCAGCTGGGACGAGATCGCTGCCCCCCCTGTGCTCTGGGGAGAAGACGAGTGCAGCAAAAACCAGGGCTGGCAGTAAGCGGGGGGCCCCACTGATCCTCTGATCATCTTGGCCTGGTTGGAGCGAGCATACCTTTAGGACGCTCCAAGCTCTAACGCGACTATCCCCCCTCGGCCCCTCCCTCCCCCTTCCCCCTGACTCCTTCTTCAGCTGGCCACAGCGATCAACTGCGCTACAGGAGGTGCCTTGAGGCATCATCGACCTGTGCTGATGACCGGACGACTGGGAGCCACTTACGCCATTGTGAGGGGTAGACTACCCCCGCAGATAGCCGGGGGCACAGACTACAGGATTGCCTCAGGGTCGGCTGCTCGACCATCCAGCTACCTATCACACAAGGTATTTCCATAACGAAAGCACTACTACAGGAGAGGGTTGTGGACTGCACAACAAACTAGGACCGCTGCTGTCTGCCCTGGACTAGACCCGGGTGTGCCACCATTACATCTGGACCACACGAGAGGCTCGGGTTTTGAGGAGGCGTCTTGTGAATTGCGATTCCGGGCACATACCTGGAGAGTCTCATTGGCAACTGTGCGGAAGTGTTGTGCCTGGTGGCCCCACGGTATTGATGAAGGTGGGACACGCTAGTGGGAATATCTCAATCTATTGCCCACCTCCATTGGTGGTGGCCCTATTGTTCCTAACATATCGGAGTTTGATTTAAGGACTTTTGTGATCAGCTCGAAACCCGTGGTGAGTCAGCGCCGCTAGGTCGGCAACTATCATGGGCAAGACAGATGCAAGACAACCGAAAATCACCTTTGAAACTACTAAGAGACTTACCCGCACTGGGCAGGACCCACAGGGCCAGGCAGGCAGCAGTGGATCACTTGGAGCATCATCTGAGCCACCCTCAGAACTACAGGACATCCTCCGAGAAGTTCGCCAGGGATTTGCCACGATTGCGGATAAAGTGGACAGGATGTCATCACGCATGGACGTCAAGGTCCACAAACTGGATGTCCATGAAGAACGGATTAAAGAGGCTGAACAGCGTATATCGGACTCAGAAGATACGACAGCCAGGCACACCTCACCGCTCTCCAGGATGGATAACCTGTTACTACTATTCGCAGCCAAGAATGAGGATTTAGAAGTGAGAATTCTCATTTTAGGCGTTCCAGAGACGACCAACACTGGTAGAATGGAGGACTATGTTGAGAAATTGTTGCTAGCGGCGATTGGATTGGAAGCCTTTTCTCACAAATTTTCTGTCGAAAGGGCGCATCGATCGCTGGGCCCTCGCCCTAAGCCAGGAGCCACTCCGAGACCCATCATTGCTAGACTCCTAAACTAAGGGATCGGGATGTATTCCTGAGAGCTGCACATAGCAAGCAATCACTATCATATGATGGTAACTCCTTTACTATATACCCTGATTTCACGCCTATGGTCCAGGAAGAGCGACAGAAGTTTCTTGATGTCAAGGCGAAACTGCGCAAATTACAAATTGATTATTCCCTCCTCTACCCAGCGCGCTTGAGGGTTACGCACCAAGGTCAGCAGAAATTCTTCAGAAAACCACAACAAGTGGACGACTTCCTTAAACATCTTAAACACTCGAACAGACCTGGCAATGAAGAGGAGGAGTCTCAAAGATCTTCGTTGGTGGGAGCGGCTGGAGAAGAGCAGTGAACATACCTCAGACTGTTGTCACTGTTGAGACAGAATGTTGCACTCGTGATTAATATCACACATGTTGGGGAGACACTGTCATTTAAGTGTATGTAATCAAGGTTGAATTACCCCAGGTGCTCCAAATTTGATCGCTGGGCCCCCATTTTTCTGCTCGCAGGGACTGCAGCCTTGGCTGTGAAGTTTCTGGGGGTGAGGGGTTGTTGTGTGGCCACTTAGACATGGCCCACAGAGGGAATTACCCTAGGCCGTCTTGTCACGCACTTATGGATGGGGCTGTGAATTGTCCCTGGTTGGGGGACAGTTCAGGGTGGGTGGGGTGGGAGTATAATGCTGGCATGTTGGGGTTGCTTCAGTGGGAGCGGGGGGTGGGGTGGTGGGACAATTGTTTGTTAGATGTTTTTACTACAGTAGGTACACACAGCCTTGTGTTAAGAAGATGTAAATGCAGTTCAGAGCTAGGGGAGCATTGGTTACACAGCAAATGATATTGAATTACAACTTTTCTATGATTTTATGGCACGGTATGGCATGGTTTGATTTTTTTTATGGCACCTACATGGCTAAGGACAGTGGGACACAACTGAATATTATCACGTGGAACATCAGGGGGCTAGGAGACCCTCGGAAGAAGCGGCAGGTGTTGGCATACCTGGACAGACACAACACACATATAGCTGAGCTACAGGAAACTCACTTTTCACCTCGAAAGGCCACTACATTTGCATCTAGATGGGCCATGCACAGTGTTTTCTCCTCTTATTACAGTTATGCTAGGGGGACAGCCATATTGATTAAGAAACAAATGCTCTTTCATCTGGTGGGGTCTTCCAGAGATGATCAGGGCAGATATTGCATGGCTTGGGGATGCCTGGGTCTGGAATCTGTTACATTTGTGTGTTGCTATGGTCCCAATATAGATGACCCAGACTTCTTCTTCACCTTATGGGAGGTGTTGAGAGATATTGGGTCGAATCACATTGTCTGGGGTGGGGACTTTAACGTTACTTATGCTCCGACCCTGGATAGATCACATTCCGCCCCGCACCATCACACTAAAGCGGGCAATCTAGTCAAAGATATCATTACGGATAATCAATTGCTGGACGCGTGGAGGCATATACATCCCTTGATGCGGGAGGGAACGCATTTTACGGCATATGCAGCTACCTGGACGAGGCTAGACTATTGGTTTGTTTCCCGGGGGCTTGGGCCTGCCATCTGTACAGTGCAGCATTTAGCTCGGACGTACTCTGACCATGCACCTGTCAGGTTAGCGCTCTCTTCGGCAGACTTCAGCTCACCGCGTAGCTCCCGCATTCTACTGGGCGCGGTCTTCCAAGAAGAACTGCGTGAAGAGATACAAGATTTTTTACACACAACAAGGGGTCGGTACAAAATGTAGAGACCATCTGGGAAGCTTTTCAAGTTACACTGAGAGGTTTTTGCATCTCCAAGGGGTCGGGCGTACTCAGGGACATCACTAATACGCTTCATAAGATAGAGCGTGAACTGAGGACATTGGAAGGGACACTGACACATATACCAGATCGGTACACGCAGGAGAAATTCAGGACTAAGCTCACAGAATAGACGGAAGAGGCGCAGAGGGAAACGCACTTTAAGGGTAAACAATGGCAAGCTCGCCGCTATGGGGAGGGGGAACGCCCTGGTAAAACTTTGGCGGACACCATCCGGAAACCGCGTTACTCCAACTACGTGGTGGAGTTGGACAGGACGGATGGGACACGCTGCTGTGATACAGCCAGTATACTAGAGGATTTGACTAGCCAATGTGAAACCCTGTATACCACCTCCGGTGCCCAATATTTAGACTTAGATGACTGTTTAGGGGATGTAACCCTTGGCTGGCTAAACGATGTGCATCGTGAATTTCTATGTGCACAGTTTGAATTGGATGAAGTCTGAGAGGCCATAATGGGCCTACAATCCTACAATCCGGGAAGGCCACGGGAATGGATGGCATTCATGTTGAATTTTACAAAACCTATATCGATCTAATGGCCCCATTCCTACGAGAAGTCTATGAAGAGTCCTTGGAGGTAGGATCACTTCCCCATCTATGAGAGAGGCCCTGATTATATCCTTGCTGAAACCAGACAAGCCGGCCCACTTATACGGATCATACCGACCGCTCTCCTTGATTAATTGCGATGCAAGCATTTTTGCGAAGCTCATTGCTAACCGTCTGAGCCTTCTACTAGAACACTTGATCCTCCCGGACCAGTCTGGGTTTGTCCCTGGCAGAGCAACTTCCCATAATTTGAGAACTCTCTTTACATTAATGAATAATATTGCCCCTGAATTACCTTTGGCAGCGATATTCCTAGACACCACTAAGGCCTTTGACTCTATCAAATGGCATTACATTGTTGCGATACTGCGCTCAATGGGGTTTCTACCGATTTTTTTGTCTTGGATCCGCCTCCTGTATATGGCCGGGATGCCTGTCACCCCCTCCCAACACAATCCCCAAGGATGGGAAGACGGACGCAGTTCTGAACTTTTGGAAGGCGGGAGGGAGTTACCCTCCCGGCCGTATTTATTAAAATATGAAACAAAATTAAAACATTAAAATAACAGTTTCATATCATGTACAATTTTCATTTATTACATTATGATGAAGACACGTTGATTGGCTAACCTTAACAAATCTCTAGTACAAAGGTTTTCCTAGCCGAGTCTAACATCCTGCCAATGCATACTTTTCTAAATTAAAATTGTACATCCTAGCATTACGGGCCAACGGCAAGGTCGCAACCGGTGTCAGATCCCAACTACCAGAACTCCCCCCTCACGGTGTGAGGGGCGGGCGCACAGAGGACTGTACCTCTGTGCCAACTCCAATTTCCCTTGTCTTCGCGGGGGCCCTCTATTTAACTCGACGCCATCTTAATGGTCGTCCGAGGACTCGTGTGAGGTGTCTAAAAGGTAGCGTGGACCCCCCTCCCACCCCACACTGCTTCTCATATCCGCCGTCGCGGATATCCTGGCCCCGGGAAATTCATAGGAGGGGCATCCAGCCACCTCCTCCCCTGGAAGGGGCCTATGACCACCTTCCCTTAGGCGACCCCATACTTCGTGAGTGCCGCCTCCCCGTTTGAGGGGCCAATGGCCGCCTCCCCCAGGCGCTCCCATCCATAATGGGTGGCGCCCCCCCTCTAGGGATCTTGAAATTACTGCTCACCGATCATGACCTTACCGCCACAGGCCGGATAGTTGACCGGCTATCCGGCCTCCCCACAAACTCCTACTAAAGGTCATGCTTTTACAAACCCCTTAACCATGCTATGAAGTCTCCTATTAGTAAGACATTCCCCTCCCGGGACAAATGGATCCCATCCTCGAGATACATGCGATCCCCCCGAATACATCCATGCGGAATACAGTGCAACTGCGCCGAGCGAAACAACCTACCAAGTTTGTTATTGACCTTCTTCACTGAATGGTTCAGTGCTGACACAGAGAGGCCCCCCCGCCACACCTTTCTGGGAATCATGTGGGACCATGCTATCGTGCACCCCGGGATCCTTCTCGCCAGCCAGCTAACAGTAGATAGGACTCGCTCGAGTAGTACTCGCCGACCGAGTGTCACTAAGTCATTGCCTCCCAGGTGAACTATGATTACAGACGGCGGTGACCTTGTCCGCCCTAACAGTTCCTCAATAAAACATTGAAACCGGTCAATACAGAGCCCGCCCCTTCCGTGGAAGGTCACCCTGTACCCGTATTCCCCAGCTGCGTGAATCACGTCACCTGCTTTGAATACGTCCCCGGCCCGCCTCACGTATGAGTGGCCCACGACCCACACCACTCTTTCCTCAGCCGGTGATCTCTGACAGCTGGTCCCCAGGTGCCGGGTCGACTGCACAGTCCGCCCCGCATCGCATGCTCGCGAAACTGTAAACCAAACAGAAGACAAGAAGCGTGAGTGCATGACATTGGCTTCACAACATGTGCAATTGCACATACCTTTTATAACAGTTGGAGGACCATCGTCCCAGTTGTTTCACCTTCTCAACACTCTGACCCCTGGCTGTAGCCTCTGTAGCAGCCCCTATCCTAAAGGATTGGGTCCCAAAATCGCCCGGTGCCAAGCCCGCCGCTGCGATTGCCATCGTTAGCACCCGCTGAAACTGGAACCTTGTCAGTGGGGTGGCGTCGATGTTTCTCAGCAAGATTCCCCCCCATGCATCCGCCCTCCACGCCAAATATTCCTCAACGCATTTCACCGGGCACATGGGGGACCCTCGCATGCGCGGGACGACAATACTGTCTCCCATAGCACCCTGGTCGGTCTTGGACCTGGCTATTGTGACCACCATTGAATCACCCTTGATCAGAATGTGATCCCGACACAGGCCTCCCTCTACATCTTTCTTATTTCTTGCTACCAGCTCGCTCACCCGCATAGCCCCATGGAACGCTAATGCGAAAGCGGCCCGGAACAGCACTGCCTCGAACTGGGAGGACCATGTCGTGGGGAGTATCGACATCAGCAGGGACAACCTCTCTAACCCAATCGGGCGCCTTTCGTCTACTCTACAACCCTCAAGGCGTTGCCAACCACGAAGGGCCTTCTTTACCAAAAAGGACGATGTGGGGTCCTTAATGCCATGCGCCTGCGCTATGAATGAAATGGCGGCCCGGTGCCTATTGGCCGTTGCCGCTGATCGGCCTGCACTGTGTAGTGCTACCTGAAACTTCAGGACATACTCCTCCTGACCCCAATTGACTTCCCCAGCCGGACCCAAAAATGCACAATAGGAACGAAACGCTCCTTCGTATGCCTTCCATGTCCTGGGGGTTAGGCTTGCTGCCACGAGGTCTTGTAATCCGGGGCACCGAGTAGCCAGAGTGCTTCGGGAAATGGGGCCGCCGCTAGGTCCGCGGAAGGTAGATAACCCCTGAAAGCCTGCATGTGTGAACGAGAGAGTGCATCAGCCGCCTGGTTCAGTACCCCGGGCACATGCTTCGCCCTGAATTGTACGTTCAGTCTCATGCAAATTAGTACAATTTCCTTCAGTAATCTCAATATCCACTTGCAGCGCGCTGCCTGACTATTTATACATTCAACAACAGTCATATTGTCGGACCAAAACACCACAGAGCGATCTCTGAACTCATCCGGCCATGCCATCAGAGCCACAAAAATGGGGAACAACTCGAGCAACCCTATGTTACCTGTGAGACCGGTGGTGTGCCACCACGTTGGCCATGTTTGCGCCGACCAGCGATTACCAAAGATGGCGCCAAAACCCACGCTCCCTGCCGAGTCGGTCCACAAACCCAGCTCGTCCGAGGACGCTGGTGGTTTGGTCCACACCACTCGACCGTTGAAATCCGCCAGAAATGCCAACCATATGCGCATGTCCTGGCGAACTTCTGC
The DNA here is from genome assembly GCF_964263255.1 of Lissotriton vulgaris. Lineage (NCBI taxonomy): Eukaryota > Metazoa > Chordata > Amphibia > Caudata > Salamandridae > Lissotriton > Lissotriton vulgaris. The sequence goes on along the minus strand of NC_141691.1, from coordinate 863,497,283 downwards.
AGACAGTCTCGTGCGATGGTGTCCTTCCTTGAGACCGACCATGGTTTGTGCAATAGAGCTGGAAAAGGGGCGGGCCATTGGTATCACTCGGAGGGCAAAGTTAAGCTGGCCCACCGCTTGTTGTAGCTGATGGAGCGAGACTTTTTCTTTGCTGATGCACAATTCCAAGGAAGCCCTGAACTTCGCTACCTTCCCCACCGGTAAACGGAAACATCCCTCCACAGAATCGAGCTCAATGCCTAGAAACTCGAGTGAAGTCGATGGTCCAACCGTCTTACCTGGTGCCAATGGCACCCCGAATCGCTCCATGAGAGTGCAAAAATCTCGTAACGCCTGCGCACACTGAGTGTCGCCGGCTGCCCCCAAGAACAAGAAATCGTCTAGGTAATGCATAACCTGGGTATGGCCCGTGGCCTTGGTGAACGCCCATTGCAGAAAAGAACTGAACTTTTCAAAATAAGCACAAGAAATGGAGCAACCCATTGGCATAAATCTATCCATGTAGTAACGCCCTTGAAAAACAAAGCCTAACAGACGCTGATCCTGTGGGTGTACCGGGAGCAACCGGAACGCTGACTCGATATCTGACTTCGCCATCAGCGCTCCGGGCCCCAGGCGATTCAACATGGCGACGGCATCATCGAAGGATGCGTACCACACAGAACAAACTCCCGGGTCAATCGCATCGTTCACTGAAAGACCCCTAGGAGCTGACAAGTTGTGGATCAACCTAAACTCCCCCGGGTCCCTCTTGGGGACTACTCCCAACGGGGAACAGATGAAATTAGCGACTGGCGGGTGCCTATATGGCCCAGCGACTCGGCCAAGGGCAACCTCTTTCGCAATCTTTCTTTCCACCACCGCCGGATTATGCTGTGCCGACAGTTGGTTTCTACACAATGATTCCCCCTGAAAATCCCCCGCCGGGATGCGGAAACCGTACGAGAAGCCGTTCCTCAACACCCCAGCGGAGACATGATCAGGGTATTCATTTAGCCTGGGGATCATTGCCATGATATCTACGGGGGATGGTAGCTGGAACTCCTTGGTCCACCTCAGACTTGTTTGGCCCCTCCTCTACCCCCCGTATCACCATTCTTGGCTCTGCACGCACTCTCAGGGTGAGAAGAATTTCCGCAACTTGCACACTCATGTCTGAACTTACACGTCCCTTGTGGCCTAGTGCACTTGCCCCTGTTAAAATTCCAACAGACCCCTTTTCTACCCCCGTTCCCACCACTCTTTGGTTGGTGGTCACCAGCGGGGCCCGCTCGAAAGGGCGCCGCCGGCCGGTGGCGGGACGGGCCCGACCCATTCCCGCCAAGCGAGGACGACTTCGTCGCGCCCGGCAGGAGCTGCTTCTGCCAAGAGATGGAGTCGAGACAATCCCACGTCAGAGATGAATCGTGCTCCTTGGCTTTGCGAAACTTCATATCATAGCCCATCCATTCATCTCCCTCATAAGTTTCATAAAAATCCATTATACGTGCCTGATAGCAGGCCAATTCGGTCAAAACCTCGGGCTGACGTTCCCCAATAATTGCCGTAAACATTGCAAAGGCCTTGGCCCAATTTGAGATCGTTTCGTCAACCCTGAATCCCGCCATTTTTGCTCGCCACACACTCGGATGCCACAAATCCTTCTGAGTCTTAACATACTCCATCTCGTGATGGTCGGTCAGGAGAGAAAACATATTCACATATTTATCAGCCCAAATAATCTCTTTTGTGGCCAGCGGTATATGTTGGACCACCTTTTCCCTTCTCGAGGGCAAAGACCCCTCCCTTGCCATTGGCAATGCCTGCTTACAAGGCTTCATTGCTGGTCCCGCCATTTTGTCGACGCCGGCTGCTGGTCCTTCCGAGGTCACCTGTAGGGGGACAAGAGGGAGATTCGCCTTCGCGGCATCTCGTGACTGCCGCAACTGCTGCATTAGTTGTTTGGCCTCTTCGGCCGTGTCCCCTGGTGCCGTAGCACCCCCCGCGTTCCTGCCGAGCCATGCGGCTAACTGGGCGGCTAACTCCGGAGGCATATCCTCCTCGCTGGCGGGCGTAACAACGACCGGAATCGGTTGGCCCGCATCCGGGATCGGTACCGGGGCCTCAACTGGAATGACCGGGCTTGCCGGGGGTAACTCGGGAATCGGAACCTCCCCCCCTGCTGCCCTATTCCTGATCCTTTTTCCCCTCCCAGCGGGGACGACTCCGGGCAACGCCGGTCCTATGACCCTCTTCGGTCTGCCCGTATTGCTCATCGCTGCCATCTGCTTCTTCATACTCGCCATATCCTTCATCAGCATGCGAAGCATCTGGTCAGTCCCTGACTTCTTTCCGGCCTTCCTGCCAGGCATTGTTGTCGGATATTCGATCCTTGTTGCTCAACACGGTCCTGGAGCCGAAGGTTCGAAGTCACTGGAAGAGAAACACAAAAATTACAAGTTCTCAAAATTGCTCCTTGTTCCGTCGAGGGCTCACGTGCAACGAGGGGTGCAGCTTCCTAGCACAGGAACAAGAGGATGCTTCTACGGATTGCTGCTCCTTTTATTCCTCTTCGGGAGGGCGTGTAGCCTCCTCTGGTACGCCTACGGGGCGTGGCCAATGGTGTAGGTGTCTAGGACAACCCCTCTTGGGCGGGAAAAGGCGCGCCCCGGCTACGCCGCTTCGGGCATACCAGCCGTGACACGCCCCCCGCGCAAAATGGTTTCCCGGGAGGATCCGGGCCCCCGACCATACGTTCGGGGGGACCGAGTGGTCGCCCCTTTCCATTATCAACCGGGAACCAAAGTGCTTATCAACAGCCAGTTGTCCCAGAGGTTCTCGATTGCTAGAGGTACACGGCAGGGGTGCCCTTTATCCCCACTCCTATTTTCTCTGGCCATGGAAACCCTGGCGGTGCGATTGCAACAGCACCACAATGCCATGGCACTACAATGCAACATGAGACAAATCTTGATCTCTATGTATGCTGATGACATCACCCTATATGTGCGAGACCCGCAAAATAATCTGAACACACTTACGAGAATTCATCGTCTTTGGTTGATTATCTGGGGTCCAAATCAACTGGGGGAAATCTTGCCTCTTCCCCTTGACTGACTCAGTTGTGCGCTTTCCTCTGGACTACCCTTTAGAATGGTGTGAGGATGAGCTACGATATTTGGGGATTGGCATCACTAGGAACAAGGAAGAGTTTATGAGGCTCAACTATGGGGAGGCCCTCACCCGTGTTACTGATAAGGTGAATCGCTGGATAAAGCTCCCACTCTCTATGGCAGGCAGGGCATCACTGATCAAGATGGTGATCTTACCCCAGTTGCTATATTTATTCTTGAATATTCCCTTTTTTTCCGGGACGGCATTTTTTTAAGGCCCTTAGATCTGAGATGATTCGATTAGAGTGGGGAGGCAAACAAGCTAGACTGAAATGGGCTGTCTTAACAAGACCATGTGCGGCAGGTGGATTTGACATACCAGATATTAAACACTATTACATCAGTGCTCAGGCACACTATTTATACTTTTGTATTCGTCAGCCTAAATATATGCCGCTGCTGGCAGCGGAACATTGGCTTATACATCCAATACCGATAGAGGGCGCCTTATATATGACTTTGAATACCCGATAGTGCACGCAGACCACTGTCAATGCCACGATTATGGCATAGCAACGGATTGCACGCCATTTTGAGACCCCCATACCTTATTCGCCGCTGCTTCCACTGGTGTATCATCCAGACATGCCCCTTTTGCAGGAAACACTCTTTCATAAATTACAGGACCGCAAGTCCATCAAAACCTGAGGGGACCTATACGAGAATGGAAAATTCCGTACTTCCGAAAGCATGTTTCAGAGTACTCCACTGGATGCATTCTTATACATCTGTCTCAAACAGGGAGTTAGATCCTTAAATGTAGCTTTTCCGGATGAACCTCCGCTGCTTGCACCGCTACAGACACTCTTACAACAGCCTTCGCCAAGACGGCTAGTATCCCTGATTTATCGCACCATACGCACTCAGCACAATGTTGGGGCTACACCATCTCGCTCTAACTGGGAGGAAGAGATAGGAGTGGACATAACGGAAGAGCAATGGGAATACTGCTGCTCGCAAACTGAGAGAATATCAGCCAGCAGCAGGCTGAGGATCATACACTACAAGTATCTTCACAGACTGTATCACACTCCGGTTAGTATGCACAGACACCACCTTCGGGATACAGATAGGTGCGATAGATGTCAAGCGCTACAAGCTGATTTTTTGCACTTGTCCTGGAACTGCCTGGCAATACATGAATACTGGGGACATATCTTCACAGCACTGGGCCAAATGACCAAGGCACGCATAGAAGCCACACCACTGATTGCTGTATTGAGCTATGTCAAACATTTTCCATTAACATACCGCCGATACACGGCCCTGGCATTATTAATGGCTAGGAGACGTGTGGCCTGCAGATGGAGCAGGGGAAGGGCGCCCAAATTTAAGGATTGGCTTAATGATATGATATACTGTCAAGAACAATCTGCCCTTTATGCCGAGATATTACCTGTTACATCCAGGCCCAGAGACATATGGTCGCCACTAACATCCTACATACAATCGAGGACACAGGGAAGGGATCACTAGCAAGCCCATAGGTATATTACTGTGAATAAGCTATTACCTATTAACGCCTACAGGAATATCATACTGGTGACCCCGATTGCATGATTTTGTCCTCAGAGAATGTGTCACTGTCAGTGGAGCTGAGAGTCCCACAAAATGCCTTTCTACCTTCCTTTATTGTTGCCAGGTCTAAATGCGGTGACATCTGCTATGCTGTGCTGCTGACATGAGAAGCACTGCCGCACAATGAGCGAGAACAGCGTGCACCTAGTTTATGATGTCCCACAGATTTTATTGATTTTATTTGTTGATATGTCCTGCCACCCAATACGGATAGTTGCTATATAGATGATCACTACAACGTGGCTGGCCCAAAGTGGTTGTAGTCGACTTGCTGTGTTACCATGCCTGAGAAGTGTGATTATGGTTTGAATGTTTGATGGAACTATTGCGACCCTGCCGGCCAGAACTTGGTTGTAGGCACAGAGCTGTGTTAATCTTTTCACCTGCTAATAAAGATTTTTGAAATTGAAAAAAAAAATAATAATAACTCTTTCTATGCACAGAGGTGTTAGTGCTCAATGCATACTCACTTCTAGTTCCGGTACTATAGGGAGCAGAATGTCGAGAATTTCCCAATTCTCCCTACAGGCCTGCCCACAAACCCCCAATTGCACAGGAGGTTGCATGAACCCTGCCACGGGAAAGGGGTGGGGGACAGAGAAGAGACTGAGTGGCTTGTATCTGGTTCTCCACTCTCTCGCTTCTTCTTCTTTCTTTCACTTGTCTGCAATTTGCTTTTCTCTCTACTCTCTCTCTTAATGGTTGGACTGGAAAACAAATTATATCAATAATACCTCCTAAAATCTCTCTCCTTGGCTATCTCTGAACTGTTTGCTAAACTCTGGCGTCCTTACCCTCTAAGCCTCAGGCATTAGCTCCTCTTTGTAATTTTAATTGATAACAAATTATATGAAGTAAAGTTTTAATTGACTTTTCCTTTTTTACAGGCGTTCTATACTGCACAGGGTAGAAGATTTGTTTTTCCGTAAGTATTTCACCAGACTACTGTAACTCACTCTTGTTTGGCGTAAACATATCAATTCTGTTATGCCTACTGTACTCTTTTCTCTAACAGGAGAATACTTGCGGTTTGATGTCTCAGCCGGAAAACGCTGTCTCCAGGGATTCAGCCGAACCCGCAGTGAGAAAATAGCCCCCTCAAAACTGCTCGGGACTCTAGTAAGTATGCAGGCTATAAAGTGAATATTTATTATTTACGGTGAACTGCCTCACTAACTGACCGACGAGGGAAATGAAATGAAACTCTTACCTGCGCCTAAAACTGGCAAAAACTCTAGAACTAAACCTGACTGACTACGGATGCGCACAAGGTGTTTTCTCATCAAAAGCGTTGGTGAAGTGCTCTGCTTGGAACGCTGCCGCCGCACTTCATGCCTGGTCCTGTCCTTGCCCTCGTGACCAGACGCAAGGGACTAGACCAGCGATTGCACTGGCACACCTCCATTTTAGGCCTGTCCGTCCAATCGCTCTGCATTTAGTCACAATAACCTGAGGTCTCCGGTAGATTCATACGGAGCTCAGGAATTGTTTGACTGGTGTTTTGAATATGCAGGGCAGCACATGGGTTCTTGCAACCAGAGCCCTGACAGGAGGTTTTGTCCATGCCTATTTATTCAGCTTGGATTGGTGGGTGCCTCACTGGTTTTTCCTCCCATCATCTTGATGGGCAGTTGGTTGAGCCATTCAACCACTGGGTCAACCTGCTGGGTAATGGCTGTGCCTGCTCAGGATTTTGCACCTTCTATCCATCGGAGTGTAGACTCTACCTGGCCTGGCAGGCAATGCTGGGAGGGATCGATCTGACAGCTACCTAATCCACTTGTGCAATTATTGGTGTGTCGATATGTCCAGATCAGCGGTCCCATGCACTTCAACCATGTCCAAACTCCCTGGGCCACCTGAAATGTCGAGGCTCTACTAACGGCACAGTGATACCTTGCCTGTTATGAAGCTATTTACAGGGTCATTCCCCCATATTTCTGTGCCTCTTCAAGTTTTGCCCTGTTTAGCTTGCTTGCCCCAGTCCGAGGGGAGGAGGGAATTTTTTTTCTTCGGTTTCTTATTGGTGGTTCAGGCCTTTATTCCCACTTGGCTACTGAATATTCGCGGGCCTATGCGAGCCTGGTTTTCCCTTTAGGCTATGCTTGGCCCTCTTACCCCTCTTCCCCTCAGTGTTCAATATGCCTCACGGGGATTGATCCTGGTGCCTCGCCTACCTCCAGGGATCACTTTTATTGTCTCCGGTAATATTATCCTCCTTCAGTTCCCTTGTGTTGCTCCTCAACAACTTCTTAAACCTACGAAACGTTACTTCTCCCAGCCTTTCCACAATGTTTAGTCCCCGGTACCTGTATCCAATGCGGGCCACTCCTTTCTCCACACATCTTGTTTCGGGACCTCCCTCTGTGATTCTGGGTGAGGCCCCTGTATCTGCACCCTTTGGATCCATGTAGCTCTTTCTGGCTGTGGTGGTCGTGTCATTTAATCAAGCCCATACCACTTGGGCAGGGGGACGGAATCTAACCTAGTCCCCATCTCCCGGGCTCTTCTAGGATGCAGTTCCGGATGCGGTCTCCACCACACTGGAGGTCTTCCAACTTCAGGTACATCCTTCCGGAGCTTCCGTCAGTTCGTAGACTGCAAAAGTTATCCTCTTTTAACAAATTATGAGCTGGATATTTGGAGAAAGGGATTACGGGTCTCCAGAGCTCTTTCACCTAGCGGCCATCTTGCTTGGAGCCAGCCATGCCCCATCATACCATTATATAAAAAGCATTGGAGTTTTCATTTTTTTTTATAGTTGCTCTTCTGTATTTGTTTAAGGAGAGTCTCAGTTTGTCAATAGAATTTTGTTTCATGTTGCATATTTTTCTACACTTCCACTCAAAAACAGGCTGTTGACCTAATATTTAATCAGTTATTTTTTTTGTACATTTCTCAGCAATAATTTTTATCTTCCAAACGGTGTACTTTCAAAGATTTTATATCCATGACCATCTTGATCAATTGCAAACACAAAGCAATTTTCCTGTAAATAACTATGCTTCAGGACTGTAAGTGTGTTTCCACTATCCTCGGGAAATACTGCAAAAGTTTATTTTAGTAACTTGAACCTTCTGTTGACAGTTTTGAGAGAATTATCTAAACATCTCATTCTGTGAAAAATGGAAATAAATAGCTTTCTCTCAAATACAAATGCCTTATTTACTAGACACTCAACAAACTCTTTTTGGTTTTTTAGTGCTCTTCTGCTTCACACTATCTTCATGCTTCTCATAATATTTGAGACTACACTTCTTTGGAAGACCTTCCGATTAAGTTCTTTGAATTACTTTTCCTTAAACCTGTCTATTTGGTTCTTTCTTTTTCGGACATGATTTTTTTTTTAAATGCGTTCTTTTGTTACTACTTAACACGTCTTCAATACTATTCACACTTTTTCGTGGATGGCATGTGGGTTTTCCCCATAGTGCGCTGCACGGCTTCTTCCCTCTCCCAGCCCAGACGCTGTCACTCCAGTTGAACGAGTAGCACAATTGCCATTAAGCAATGCAGAATTGCTCCTAGATGGCCGGTTTACTGAATAACTAGCCTATTCCTGGGAACAAGTATAAGGCGAGATCCAATGTGCGTTGACCAGCGGCAATAAGTGCATGCAGCAGGAGATTGCCTTTTTGAAGACTAAAAGGCTTCATTTTTGTGGCATGACATGGTTGGTTTGGTGGTCCCTGCTTGGTAAATGAGCCATTTTTCCACATCGCTTAGCCCTACAATGAAGCCTGCCAGCACTGACGCTCTTATCTTTAAATGCGAACTATGCTACCAGAGTGATAGAACTAAGCAGGGTGTTTGACTGGCGGGGGCATGCCGGTAATTCTGGGCATTGAGGGAGTTAAATGAGGACCATGCCAATAAAATCACTCACCGGAGGTGTTCAAATAAATAAGGTGACCCCCACAGGGAAGGGTGCACTGGTGGCAAGGGGAGAACTGAAAGACTGCAGAATGAGCAGGGTAAGCAAAATTAAGGGGAAAGATGTGGCGGGACCTCAATAAGTGCTGCTTGTGAACTGTTCTCGGTCAGAGATGGCAGTTTCTGGGAAGGCATCACAAGCTCCAGCAATTCAGCTACCAGAAAGAACGGAGTCCCCAAAGGCAGGACCTGACACCAGCAAGGCTAAAGGCTTGCAGCTTGGAAAAGGGCAAACCACAACTCCAGAGATAGAGGGAGAGCGCTCAGTGGGCCATACAAGGAATGAGGCAGCTAAAATGGGAAAGAATGAGTTGAAGCCTCTTGAGAGTTGATGGAGCTCTCACACCCCTCCCAACAAGAGCCAAATGAAGTTAGCTGGATCACAAAATACAATGGAGCCACACATGAGTAGTAGAGACACAAAGCTTTTTCCTCTCTTCTGCAGCAGAGTGTGGGGCCTATTTATGAAATGATGATGCAGACCAGAAAGTCACCTTGCTGCACTTCATGTCAGGAAAATGTTTCTGGTCAGGGGCATCTTCCTGCACAGAAATAATCCTGAGAGGCATATTCCTCCAAATCTGTGTGCTGCAGAATGTGAGGAGAAATAAAGATATTTCTACTTGTTTTGACTCACCTGGGAAGACATAACTTTTTGTTGCATTCCTAGGGTTACCAGTTCTGGTAAATCTAGGAATGCATCAAAAACCATGAGAGTTGCATAGGAACAACTACACAATGCCCATTGAATACCTTTCCAGCACAGAGTAAGGCAATGCAGTGATTTGCGTGTGTTGCCTTACTCCAGATTAATGGAACCACTCAGGGCAATGCAAATAGGTTTTGCGTGGCTTCAGAAATCTGACTTAAGGTTTTTTTGAATCTTACTCCATATTGCGTGGTGCAAGAGTGACACAAACCACCTCATAAGTAAGCCTCTAAATACCCTGAGTAATGCAAATGAGCTGGATTTGGAACCCAGCTCGTGGTCAACTCCGTGTATTCGAGCTCAGATGCAGTGCGACTGCAATCAAACCCAGATAATCAGATTCGCTGTAGTGATACCCCGATAATCAGATTCGCTGTAGTGATACGATTTTGACAACTGGTCTGGAATTAGTACATTCGAGCTATTGGGGGAATGTTGCTTCAGGTTAGAGCACAATAAGAACTGATTCCCCTGCCGCTATACAAGGAATCCTATGTGAGATTCTCGATGAGAAATGTGCAGTAAGTAATTGCTAAGCAGTTACCAGATCACCTGTTTAGTCTCAAGGGGAAAATATCACTGGAACTTGATAGAATAGAAGAGTTGGAGCGGGTTAGCTCTGCCTGTGAGGATAAGCTGCACCAGGCTTCTGGGACTGTGCAGCACATTGAAAAACATTTAGGGGCACTTTTGAATCCCCAAATGACTCTGGTTGGCCCTGGGCTTGGCATGGCCATATGCAGCTCCTGCACCGGCATCCACCAGAATGTGAATAAAACATTTGAAATCACACATATGTGTCATTACTATGTTCACTCAAGTATGAAAGTATGGATGGGTATAGGGACAATATTTGCACAAGAGGGTACACCCTGGTAAATGACATCAATGTGCATGTTTGACCCTGATCCACGTGGCCAATTAGATGACTGGGAAGGTGTGAACTAGCTGTGGCCTCATTGAACATGAACAACAATCTTGCAACCCCCCAATGTGGGCACCGATCCATGTCTTGAATAGGGCCGAAATAAAGCAAGATTGAACTTGAACTTGAATAGGGCTGTGTGTAGGAATGACCAAATCTGGAGCAGGCTAGAAGTGGTGTCCTACATCATGTGACAACAAAACTTCCCTTCGCATACCTACTCACACACATCTGTGTGGACACATTCTGTTGGGATTCATAACATACTCCACATGGTCCGAGGTTGGACACCATACTCACATTGCTGAAAACACATAAGTGCACAGGGCTGCAAGCAACTATCCAAAAACAGTTTCTGGTTCACAGAGGTGGAGCTGTCAAAAGGGACCCACCCCCATTGTACATTCATCATGTCAGTCCCTCTGTGTGTAGGGTTGATGCTCATTGTAGCACACAATTTGTCAATCGAATCAAAACTCATCACAGACACCAGTGAAGTTGCTTAGACTTTATTGGCATATGTGCGTCAGTTAGGACAAGGCAATGGCCACAACATGCAGGAAAATGCTTAAGACTCTTACACGCAGCATGGGAACATTGTTGATGTGCAAGAAAGGGGGAGACAAACATGTACACAAAATCATTATGGATGGCAACAGTCTCAGCCCACCTTGCCTCTGCTGGAAGAGTCATGTGATGTTTAGTGTCTGCTCATTGCCCGTGTGAGGGGTCACAACTCACTGACCATGGGATCTGCATTGTGCTGTACCACCGGACTTAGCCAACTGTCTGCTCTGCTGACAGTGATCAGGTGCGAGGGTCCAAAAAGGTCACATGTTGTGCTACATTGCCATGTGTGTACTCTCCCTCCAGGAGTATGTCCAAATTGGTGACCTTGCCAAATGACCCAGTGCTGCTCCTCCCATGGAACTGCATCAACTGGCACAGGTGTGTGGTTACACTTGTATTTCCACGCACATGCATTAATGAGTCCAAACGAAGGCAGACATGTCAACTGTTGTGGTGAGATATGTGAGCATTCCCCACGATGCAATAGGGTGTTGGGACCTATGCAGTGGGTTACAATCCGATGTGGCTGCAGGAATGTAGTTACTCTTCCATGAATGCGAGGGCAGCTTCATGGGCAATGTGTTCCAATAGTACGCCGTTATCGAGTTCAAGGAACACCAGGGTGAGCCAATCCATTAACTGGTCCGGGAAGATGTGCTCAGTCCACGCTGTTTCACCAAGTCGCAACACAGCTCAATGTGGTTACTGCAAACGAGGAGCTGTGGAATTTCCCATGCACTACTGCCAGCACAAAGCTCAATATCACGGCATTCCATGCATGGGTATCCCGGTTACACTCCTGGTCATGGCCAACAGGGGGCGCACTGTCAAGTCATAATCCAATTCAGCTACCATTGCGTTGGATAAGCAGACCTTCACGGGGCACTCGAATGTGCATGATCAACAGTGGAACCAAGGCTGGACGCAGGTGACGTAGGCAAGACGGAAATTCAGACGGAAACTGATTTGCAACATTGCCATTGGCACAGTTTCCAACAGATGCAGCATTCGTGCATGTTACAGTTCCACGTGACAGGGGTTATTCATGGGCCTGGGAATGCCTGCCATTGCATTTATTTGTCTCATAGTACCGTCACTCCTAAGACCCGCGGCAGTTCGGTGGTCGGAGTTGTATGTGTGTGCAACGTTTGGACGTATGGGTAGTTTTTAACCAATGTGTCAAGGGCATCCCTTGCAGGTGTAGGTCATGCAGGGACAAGTGTGTGTGGGGTGTGGGTTCGTTGGTCTTTCATTAGCGCAGTTTGTGGTGTGGGAATCGTCGGAGGCTGGTATGGTATCTCACGTAGGGTGTGCCAGCCACTTTCAAGACCAAGGTCGGGGGTTCGGTTCTCCGTCCGCCTTCTGTCTTGAGACAAAGGAGCTTTCATACCTAATTTTAGTCTGACTACTGCTTGCATTTCTTGACTGTGATGTGGCCTTCGCTCTGACTTTGATGCCATGCCTGTGATTTGGGGTGCACCGATTTCGAGATAGACGCAGCTGTTGACATGTTTGCATGTGCCATGGGCCGGATTGGCCTTGCACTCCTTGTTCAGTCTCTCGTTCAGTCTCTCTCTCTCTCTCTCTCTCTCTCTCTCTCTCTCTCTCTCTCTCTCTCACACACCTTCTTATCTTGGATATTGTCTTGCAGGCTGTGACTCACAGATTGTCCAGGGATGCCCCGCAATGACTCTTCAAAATTGTTGATTGGGGACAAATTAGAATGTTATATTTTGTTTGGTCCTTTAATGGTGAATGAATGAATCAGGATTCCAGTACTCACATGTATGTTGATGGTTGCCCCTGTGCATTGTTATACATCGGGATGACCATGCGCCCTGTCAAGCAAAGGATAATGGAGCATAACAGCAACATTCGTTGTCATAAATCACACACTAAACTTTATGACCACTGCAAGGATAAGAACCACCCTCCAGAAAGCATTCGATGGACTGTGATTGAGTCACTACCACACCTCAATCAACGAGCACTCTTCAAGCATGAACAAAGATGGATACATCGATTGCAGTGCGAAACGTTGGGATTAAATGATGGGGTGCCCTGGACTACACTCGCCAGATAGTCATGACTCGGGACACGTTGTCCACTTTCACATGCCTGTGTATGCCTTGTTAAGACACCTCAGTCCATTCCAAGATGGCGCCCGCCCTACTATGCCCGGCTTGCGCTGTCCTTAAACGGACCCCTCTTCTCTTTTCACCCTTGCGTGCCGTCTCTTAGCAACTGGACGGACGCACCCTCGCAATGCGCGCGCCTCTCCCTCATTTAACCCAGAATCTTTGTGACTACCGTGCCGGCTGTCCAGATAATTGGTTTCCAGTGGGAGGGGTAGGTGCAGAGAAGCCTGCCTGCAGCGACGTTTGAGGTAAGGCGTTGGGCCGTAACTCCGCTCGCGGACTGCAATGACACGCAGTCGCCCTCATACTCTGATCTCGGCAGCCCGGATTGGTTTTACTTTTCCCTTATTCCCCCGCGGGCTGCTCTCCTCTTCTTCCCCTTCAGGATCTCCTCACTCGCTGCCGGCCCCACCTGGACAGCTCGTGAGGTTTCCAAGAGGAAACAGTAAGGGTAAGTGCACCGCCGCTTTACAAAACGATTCGACCCACGCTACAAGGCTGTAGAGGGCGTTTTCTCTTGTTCCCCCGCCTCCCTTACGATCGGAGTCGGATATACACGCACCCTCAACGCGCGCTAGTTTATACGACCACTTTACCAGCGTACGAAGTTATAATTCTACAGAGTGTCAAACTACGATTTTTTGGTTTGTTCTGTGTGGCACTTTCACTGTTTAAAGTTCAAAATTCGAGACTACTACTTTTTTGCAAATTGGTGTCACACGTCGCCTCATTACCCCGAGGTGTATGATTAACACCCCTCCTGCCACGTGATGACCAAATCCACTATGTGTGCTGCAGAGTCGAGATAACGGCATGGTTTATGCATACTAGTCATAGCAAACCAGCACGGCAGCATAACTCAGTGCGAGCATCTCACACGCACTCAATTGATTGAAACCCGACTCCCTCTCTCTCACAACAGCACCTGATGCTGTTAATTCTTAGACAGGGTCACCCGCTGGGCACGCATGTTCTGATATTGTGAACATAGGCACGAATAAGATGTAACTAAAAGACAGAGTAACGGTGCCATCATTTGTGTCTATATTGTTGTCTCTTTTCATTCTCTTTCAGTTCCCAGGAGGTCCCCTGTGTGGAACCATTTCGGTACGACACTCTCACAGGTCGTATACTGGTGTCCTCCTAAATTTAGAGGATCCGAGCAATTTATGAGCACCCAGGTCCTGATGAATCGCCCTTAGGGCGTGAAACATGTTGACCGTTTCTTGCACTTCAAGGGTTGAGTAAGGGTTGGTCTCATTGCTTACCACCCCTTAGTACCCCTGTAACTTTTAATTGAAGCATGAAGCCTGACTATTAAAATAATCACCAACAGGACTTCACTGACTTCTTTTAACTTCACCACCATGCTCACGATTGCACTCCCTTAGGCCCCTCACACACACACACCCGCTGGCCCAGAATAGAAGATCTCCACCAAAAGTGCAGCTCCCATCGCTGCCCGACGGGCATTGCACCGCCAGCCTGCCGAAGGAGCAGGATACCGATGATGACGCTGGACGACTATCGGCTGGGGCTACAGTTGTAGTCCTGCCGGTAGCCTGTGTGAGGTATCCTTACATTCTGGAATATGGGTCTACACCATGCACTCTAGACCCTCATTTCACCCCTTGTCTAAATTGAGTGAGAGAGAATACTGGTTGAGCTAAAATTCTTAAACTCTCCTGGGGGAACTCTGTACACCGATTGTTGTTTATTGCGTCTCAGGACAAGTACATTGGACCCCACTAAAAATCGTCCTCCCTTCTTCCCCCTGTTTGATATCAGCGTCAGCGTGCTTTTTGCACGGGAATTTTTTGAATTAGGTTACCAGGGGCGAATAATTCTCGTCCTTCGGACCAAGCCACACAGTGAACCCTTAATTCACCCTTCTTTAGGGTTGTTTTTTGACACTCTGCCCTGGCTCACGAGTTCAGGGCACCCCTTCCATACCATATCCCAACATGGAGGATGTCCCGGGCCTCAGCTTTAATGAAGACACGATAGCTGAAACACTAAGGAACACGCCTTCCCTACTTAATAATCCTCCTGCGGCTGTACCAGGAGCATCCGGAGCAACATCTAATGAGTGGTCCATTCTGAGTGAGATGAAAAAAGAACTAATCAGGATAACGATCCACGGACTAATGATGACTGAGTACCTGAGGAGCAATATTGCACCACAGGGCCTAATTGTAAACATCGTCCCGAGGTTGTTCTTGGATGACAACCGTTTTAAGGTAGACTGGTGCCAGGTTTCCTGGAAATGCACCAAGGACCTGCTATTCCTGATTAGTCAGACCGCCAAACGACTATCCGAGGCACTTCAGGATAAGATCTCTGCCCTAGAAGCGACCATGAAAAATGCCACCTCTAAAAACAACAAAACAGCATTCACAACTAAACTCACTGAGATTAACCAGGAGATGACTGAACACTATGATTTTCTGCTCAAACAAAAAACCACTAAACTGGAGAAGGATATAGCGAAGTTCGCAAAGGAAAAGGTATACCCCTACCTCAAAGAAGGCTTCAAGGGTAAAAAGAATAACTATTCCTCGGATGAAAGTTCACACACAGACACCAGGCGTGGTTCCTCGAGCAGCGACTCCAGTGGAGGCTACCCAGCAAGAAATGCAAGATCTACACGCCCATGGCAGCAAGGATACCATCAAGGACCAATGTTCCATGGCCCACCGAATGTACCTCCACCATGGCAATATCCGTTCTACCCTCAGGGCCCCCCGCAATTCTACCCCCTTAATCCGCCTCCTTTTCAAGGCAGAGGTTGGGGCAGAGGAAGAGGGCGAAAGCGAGGCGGGAACAAGGGTGTTCAATGGCAAGACCAGATGCCAGAACCAACGGGGGTGGAGACCAGGAGCACGACGTCCAGAGGGAGAAGAGCCTGATCGTGAACCTCTCCAAGAGAACCCTCACTATTGCAGAGAAGACGGTCCTGGAAAAAGGACTTGGGTTTGTCCCCACACCGACCCCCGACTCATTTCAGGAAATGATAGAACTGAAGCAATTCTTCAGGAAGGTACGTCTCCGGGCCTTTTTTGACAATCAACCGGACATCCCCTGTGAAGACACGGGCCTCAGGAAACCATCCACATTTACTCCCACTGATGGGATGGTCCCCCCTGAGGTCCTGACGTTCGAAAGAGCAGTTCTAAGAACCATGAGGAACATACCATCTACTAAACCGTTCAACAATCTGTCCAACGCTGAGAGACGGGCAGCTTCCTCGCTTGGCAAGGATACCTCCATTGTTATCAAGCAAGCTGACAAGGGGGGTGCCACTGTCATTCTTGATTATGACGATTACGATCTGGAATGCAGACGTCAACTGTCAAATTCAAACCATTACAGATTATTGACAGAGGATCCTACTAACCGTCTTACGACCACCGTGATGTCCCTGGTTATTGAAGCAGAGACCAACGGATGGCTTAGCAAAAAAGAGGCAGAATTTCTGGTAACTACAGACCCTGTCATACCGTACTTCTACATTTTGCCCAAAATACACAAAGGCGTCACCCCAGTCCCAGGAATACCCATTGTGTCTGGCATTGGTTCTATCTTAGAACCCCTCTCTCAATTCTGCGATGCCTTCCTGCAACCTCTAGTCAAACTCATCCCGTCCTACCTACAGGACACTAGAGATGTGCTTCGTCTTATCAATGATATGGATGGTAGAGAGGACATTGATTTTCTCCTAACACTCGACGTGGAAGCGCTGTACACGAATATACCCCAACAGGCAACACTTGAATCCGTGGAATCACTCCTCCGACAAGAGGAGTGGCAGTCCCCCACTCCGGTTTCCTTCATTATGGAATTGGCACATATTGCGCTGACCGAAAATTTTTTCAAATACGAGTCGAACTTGTACCACCAGATACGCGGGACATCTATGGGCTCGACCTTTGCGCCGAGCCTGGCCTGCATCTACATGGCATCATTTGAGGAAAGATGCATCTACCCCCCAGACCACAACCCGTTCCGTGAGAATCTCACGTGCTGGCGTCGATACATTGACGATATTTTGGTGTTCTGGAAGGGGGACCGGATGACCTGTGAGGCGTTCTGCACTTGGATAAACCAACAAGACCCGTTTCTCAAATTCACGGGCACTATTTCAAGTGAACACATCCCCTATTTGGACCTTACCATAGTACTGGAACCCACGACGATTAGCACCACCCTCTATAAAAAGGAGACGGACAGGAACAGTTTGTTACCTTACAGTAGCCATCATACGAAATCCCTGAGGGATAATCTACCATTCGGTCAATTTCTCCGCCTCCGGAGAAACTGCAGCTCAACCAATGACTACAAACGACAAGCACGCTCCCTCCAAACCAAACTCCTGGACCGGGGTTATCCTACCCGCCTCTTGAAAGACTCTACCAAAAGAGCCCTCAATAACAATAGAGAGGCCCTACTTGAGGTGCATCCCAAGGTACCAGACGACAAGATCACCTGTGTTACCTCTTTCACCAGAAACTCCGCATTTATCAAAAAAACTGTCAACACTCACTGGGGTATTCTTAACTCCGCGGGGATGGAGCTACCACGTCCACGTTTTGCGTTTAAGAGGACGGCAAACCTTAAAGATACCCTTATCCATACCCGTCCCAAGAAAACCTCCGTTCAAGTTGCCAATACTCTCTGGGACTTGCCTCCTGTTACTGGACATTATCGTTGTGGCACTTGTGTCGTATGTCCACAGACTATCCAGGGCAAGACCATTATACTTAATAATGATTTTACATGGACTTACAGCAAACATACGAACTGCAACAGCTCCAGGTGCATATATGCCTTGATCTGCCCCTGTGCATTGTTATACATCGGGATGACCATGCGCCCTGTCAAGCAAAGGATAATGGAGCATAACAGCAACATTCGTTGTCATAAATCACACACTAAACTTTATGACCACTGCAAGGATAAGAACCACCCTCCAGAAAGCATTCGATGGACTGTGATTGAGTCACTACCACACCTCAATCAACGAGCACTCTTCAAGCATGAACAAAGATGGATACATCGATTGCAGTGCGAAACGTTGGGATTAAATGATGGGGTGCCCTGGACTACACTCGCCAGATAGTCATGACTCGGGACACGTTGTCCACTTTCACATGCCTGTGTATGCCTTGTTAAGACACCTCAGTCCATTCCAAGATGGCGCCCGCCCTACTATGCCCGGCTTGCGCTGTCCTTAAACGGACCCCTCTTCTCTTTTCACCCTTGCGTGCCGTCTCTTAGCAACTGGACGGACGCACCCTCGCAATGCGCGCGCCTCTCCCTCATTTAACCCAGAATCTTTGTGACTACCGTGCCGGCTGTCCAGATAATTGGTTTCCAGTGGGAGGGGTAGGTGCAGAGAAGCCTGCCTGCAGCGACGTTTGAGGTAAGGCGTTGGGCCGTAACTCCGCTCGCGGACTGCAATGACACGCAGTCGCCCTCATACTCTGATCTCGGCAGCCCGGATTGGTTTTACTTTTCCCTTATTCCCCCGCGGGCTGCTCTCCTCTTCTTCCCCTTCAGGATCTCCTCACTCGCTGCCGGCCCCACCTGGACAGCTCGTGAGGTTTCCAAGAGGAAACAGTAAGGGTAAGTGCACCGCCGCTTTACAAAACGATTCGACCCACGCTACAAGGCTGTAGAGGGCGTTTTCTCTTGTTCCCCCGCCTCCCTTACGATCGGAGTCGGATATACACGCACCCTCAACGCGCGCTAGTTTATACGACCACTTTACCAGCGTACGAAGTTATAATTCTACAGAGTGTCAAACTACGATTTTTTGGTTTGTTCTGTGTGGCACTTTCACTGTTTAAAGTTCAAAATTCGAGACTACTACTTTTTTGCAAATTGGTGTCACACGTCGCCTCATTACCCCGAGGTGTATGATTAACACCCCTCCTGCCACGTGATGACCAAATCCACTATGTGTGCTGCAGAGTCGAGATAACGGCATGGTTTATGCATACTAGTCATAGCAAACCAGCACGGCAGCATAACTCAGTGCGAGCATCTCACACGCACTCAATTGATTGAAACCCGACTCCCTCTCTCTCACAACAGCACCTGATGCTGTTAATTCTTAGACAGGGTCACCCGCTGGGCACGCATGTTCTGATATTGTGAACATAGGCACGAATAAGATGTAACTAAAAGACAGAGTAACGGTGCCATCATTTGTGTCTATATTGTTGTCTCTTTTCATTCTCTTTCAGTTCCCAGGAGGTCCCCTGTGTGGAACCATTTCGGTACGACACTCTCACAGGTCGTATACTGGTGTCCTCCTAAATTTAGAGGATCCGAGCAATTTATGAGCACCCAGGTCCTGATGAATCGCCCTTAGGGCGTGAAACATGTTGACCGTTTCTTGCACTTCAAGGGTTGAGTAAGGGTTGGTCTCATTGCTTACCACCCCTTAGTACCCCTGTAACTTTTAATTGAAGCATGAAGCC
The DNA here is from genome assembly GCF_964263255.1 of Lissotriton vulgaris. NCBI lineage: Eukaryota > Metazoa > Chordata > Amphibia > Caudata > Salamandridae > Lissotriton > Lissotriton vulgaris. The sequence goes on along the minus strand of NC_141691.1, from coordinate 863,477,793 downwards.
TGACTATTAAAATAATCACCAACAGGACTTCACTGACTTCTTTTAACTTCACCACCATGCTCACGATTGCACTCCCTTAGGCCCCTCACACACACACACCCGCTGGCCCAGAATAGAAGATCTCCACCAAAAGTGCAGCTCCCATCGCTGCCCGACGGGCATTGCACCGCCAGCCTGCCGAAGGAGCAGGATACCGATGATGACGCTGGACGACTATCGGCTGGGGCTACAGTTGTAGTCCTGCCGGTAGCCTGTGTGAGGTATCCTTACATTCTGGAATATGGGTCTACACCATGCACTCTAGACCCTCACTTCACCCCTTGTCTAAATTGAGTGAGAGAGAATACTGGTTGAGCTAAAATTCTTAAACTCTCCTGGGGGAACTCTGTACACCGATTGTTGTTTATTGCAATTGTGCGACATCATGCGGGTGTTTTTGTTTATGTTTTTGTGCTGTTTACGTGCAGTGTCTTTGCCCGGGGGAGATGGGGAGTGCCCAGGGTAGGGCCTGGGAGGAGGTGTGGGGGTTGATCCTGGGTGTTGTGGCTCTCTTGGGTATCCGGACCGCATGTTAAGTGGCTCCATGGCATCTGTTGCTCTTCAGGTGTGGGTCTGGGCTGGGCTCCCTTTTGTGGTGCAGGCTGCCGTCCGACTTTGCACCAGGTCAGAGCAAGTGTTAATTTCCTGCTGCTAATGCGCCTTTTCGCATGTTTTGTGATCTTATCACTGATCTGTCTTGTCGTTTAGAATGTTGTGGAGTGGTGTTGTTGCGGCTTTTTGCACTGGAACGCCTGCTCTGCATCTCATTAGCAATATGTTCTGGGGTCGTCTGTGGCAATGTTTTTTGCGGCTGCTATTGCTGGTAAACTGGTGATGTCAGCCGTTAGTACCTGCTTGGGAATGGGGTGATAAATGTATCGCAATTTTGACTGCAATAAAGTGCTGTTAACTCAGCGATGTGTCCTTGAGAATATGCCCCTGTGTATATTCGGCAGTGAGCAATCCATAAAGTACATTTGCAATTTAAGTACCTCAGTATCATCCAAAGTGGGGGGGGGGGTTGTGCTAAATCAGAGGCAGCTGGCACTTTCAGCCTTTTAAGTGGCTGTGCACTTTTACATGTGCACTTTGGTATACGATGCCTACCTTCTAATGAAATCGGAAATACAAAAGAGAGTAATGCACTTCAGATGGACCAGAATGGCAGCTAACATTTGACACTTTATGAGTGAAGTATTGTTAATCGCTATCGTTGGGGCATTTCAGATGCACTTTAGAATACTAGAAATGGTAGCTAGCATTTTGCACATTAGTAGCAAAGGATTTTGGGCCAGATGCATCATGCAAAGAAATAGCGATTCCTTAATTGCGATTATTAAGGAATCGCAAATAAGGACTCGCTATTGGCTATGCATGATGTGGAATGCGAAAAAACTAGGAATCGCAAAAAATCGCTAATTAGTTTAGCGATTCCATGTAAAGTAATCGCAATAGTAAAATAATTCCGATCTCGCAATTTGCGATTCCGCTATTTGCGAAATCGCAAATAGCGAGATCGCAAATTGCGAGTTCGCAAAAAGCGGGAGCGCGAAAAACTACAGAGTCGCATTGGGAGCAGGCTGATGACATCACAACCAGGAAGTTAATCAGCCCATGCTGCCACCTGTGCACAGTGGAACACTGAGGCAGAAGCTGAGTGCAGGGAGTGAGAGCAGAAGAAAATGAAGTGCAGGTTGCTAACTAGTGGAGACAGCCATGTCCCAAACAGCCACAGAGGAGGGAGCAGTGGCCAGGAAGCGCAAAATCAAGTTCAGTGAGGGTGAACTTGACATTCTCATTGAGGATTTTGCAAACAACCATGAAAAGTTATTTGGCAAGCTCTCCCTTAAAGTGTCAGAGGCAGACAAGAGAAGGATCTGGACCAGGATCAGGGACAAGGTGAATGCTGTGGGGGTCACACACCGCAGCATCGATGACCTGAAGAAGCGCTGGTACGACCTGCGCAGTCGTGCAAAGGAGAAGGTTGCTGAAAGGCTGAAGGAGGCGAAGGGGACTGGAGGAGGAGACCCAACAGTCCCAGACAACACACCCTAGGAGGACATGATTGAGGCCACAATTGTTCCTGAAGCAGTGGTAGGAGTGACAATCCTGGACACATCTGGGGCAGCCTGTAGCACACAAGGTAAGATGCATTACTATCAACAGTACAAAGCACATACTGATAGTGCCCAAAAAGGATTTCACATGCAAAAAGAACAGCAATAATAGTCCAGCACACATTTAACATAGGGAGACCAATGCATCATGGGACTTGTAGTCAGTAGTACCCATTTGCCAGTTAGAATCCAACACAGTGAGCCCAAATGCTAACAATAAGCAGTACAGTGACAGATGAGAGACAGTTATAACATAAAAGTATAATTTTATTAAGGTTGCAGAACTATTGAAACACATGTATATAACATTGCACTGTTTCACATCACAGATGCAGCTGAAGGAAACACTGATGACAGTGATGTCGGAGACAGCACACAGCCCAATCAAGAGACTGCGGTCTCAAAACCTGTGTCACCACCATCCAAAGGCAAGGCACCAGCAAAACGCAGGGCCACAGTTGCACCACTACAGCCAATGGAGGTAGAACAGGATACATCTACCGCACCTACTACAAGCCGTGAAAGTGCCAGTCACGCACCAACACCGCAGGCACATGTCCGGGCAGGATCACGACGCAGACCAAGGAGCCCTACTATGTCACAGGAAGCAGGAAGTCACAATCAGTGGGATGGCGTGGAGTCACAGATGGTGCGGGTTCAGCGCGTGCAAGCTAGGCACATGGGAGCAATAAACCTGCAGATGACAAAAATGAACAGTAACATTACTGCAATGGCTGACAGTGTGAGGGAGCTCACAACTGCAATAGTGGAGGCTCACAGGGAATCCAACAACGCCCTGCTGGAGGTTGCGCGTGTGATGCACGAGGGACACACCACACAGAGGAAGAGGCATCGCCACTTTCTCACATGCATGGAAGCCTATGCCAAGTCAAACAACAAGATCAGCACTAGCGTGTCACACCTGTCACGTCGGTCTGTGGGAATGCAGATTGACATGGCCCATTGTTGTGGGGATGTGTCCAAGGCACTGGGGCAAATTACAACAGCCGTTGAAATGATGCAGGCTAGCACTGGTGTTCAGGGCGACGTTACAGGGGAAGAGGGTAGTGAGGCTTCCAGCCTCAGCAGCATCACTGTGCCACTCAACACTGTCAGGAGGAGCAGTAGCCGAAGACAGGCACCTCCTGCAGCATCTAGGAATGCAGATGCTGAAGCAGGGGAAAGACATTTGGGTGTGAGAGGGAGGAGACGGTAAACCAAATTGGAGGGGTGTTAGACCTCATGGTGACGTAACCATGTACAAGACAATCTTAGTGACTGCATGACAAGTCCTTAGTGTGTCTCCTCTGTCCATTGGTGCATGGAGTTAATGTGCTAATGGACACCATTTCAGGTTGTATTGACACCCCATACCGCCAGCTTTGAGAATAAATAGTTCACTTTCAAAAGCAAATGAGTGTTGTGTGTCATTGTTACATACCTTAGAAATAATGCTGGGTGATGTCTGCACGTTTCCTCTGTCCCTCCGCTGAACTACCAAGATGTGCACGGCGTGGTTGTGCTGGGGGCTGGTTGCCCTCAGTGTCAGATTCCTCAATGGGGATGCCTCTCCTTGTTGCTATGTTGTGCAACATTGCACATGGCGCAATAATCCTGCAGCAGGTTTCCGGTTGGTACAGCATAGCTCCTCCAGTTTTATGCAGGATGCGAAAACGACTCTTGAGCAATCCAAATGTCCGTTCTATTACGTTACGTGTCCTGATGTGGGCTGCATTGTACCTCTGTTGTTGTGGGCTGGCTGGGTTCAGGTAGGGAGTCAAGATGTAATGCCTCACCGCGTATGCACTGTCACCTACAGAGTAAGAGGCAAGATGTCAGAGTCACGTATTCATTGCCATGAATAAGTCAGTGATGTGTATAGTATTGCACTTACCTAGCAGGTGTCCATTGCCAAAATCTCCCCTGAGCAGACGTGTGTGCAAGCCGCTATGGCGGAAGATGTATGAATCGTGAGTGCTTCCTGGGTATTGTGCGACTAGGTCGGTGATGATGTTTTCAGCATTGCACACTGCTTGAACATTAATTGAGTGATATGCTTTCCGGTTGCGGAATATATACTCATTCACGGCAGGGGGACATATGGCTACGTGGGTGCAATCAATGCATCCAATCACGTGTGGGAACCTTGCTACTTGGTAGAAATCCTGTTTTGTTTGGCTCAATTCCTGTGGGGTGGTGGGGAAGGTGATGTGGTTGTTGATGACAGTCATCATGGCGGCCAGGAAGGATTTGAAGAACCGCGAAAGGGAGCTCTGTGATACCCCTCCTGCTTCTGCCACTATGTCCTGGAAGCTACCTGAGGCAAGGAGGTGGAGGCTACATAGCACCTGGACATGAGTAGGTATAGCCTGGCTCCTATGTGTTTGGCGCTGCAATAGTGGGTCCAATTCATCTATTAAGTCCAGTATCATTGCAGCATTCATCCTGTACTTATCATAAATTTGCTCAGCTGTCTGTCCTAACAATGTGATGCGCAGACGGAAGATTCTATCCTGGATTCTCCTTCTGGCCTGGCCTGCTGCAAGTATCCTCCTCCTCCTCGCAAATATGTAGAGTCCTGCCATTGTGGAAGCCCACTGGGGCCTCATGAGTCTGTTTAAATACACCTCTGATGTCAGGCAGGTGAGTAGGATTTTTTTTTTTTACCACCTGATTGTGATTCCCTGTAAACTGCTCTTGCTAAATAGCGAATTATGACAGAATCGCTAATTGCGATTTTACATGCATGGGGAAAAGCGATTTTATAGCGAAATCGCTATTTGGATATAGCGATTTCGCTATCTGATTCGCAATTTATTGGTTTCTCGCAACTTGCGAGTCGCTAACGGAGTTTGGCTTTGATTCTGCGAATTTATTGCGATATCGCTATTTTGCGATTGCGATTTCGCTTTTTCTTGCGATTTCACTTCATGCATGCCGTTTCTTTAGTTTGCGACCGCAATTGGTAATTCGCACCAGTTGCGATCGCATTTTTGGTTGATGCATCTGGCCCTTTGTATCTATTTTAGTTTATAGAGCAAGTTGGACGTTTTGTTTGTGATGAGTTAATTACACATCTGTCATCTTGTCCTCTACGGAAATGAAAACGAAAACAAATGAGGGTACAACATGGTTCCTTAAAAATAATTTAGTATAATGCCAGTGGTTTGAATATCAAACGTAAAGACAAGGCAGTTGAGGATTGAATACAAAGCCACTCTCCTGACAGTGTCTTAACCGAGGAGATTAATTTCAGGGAAAGGGGAAGCTATGCCCTACTATTTTTAGAAACTGGGTCGGGTTGTGTGCATACCAAATGCAAAGGCAGCTCATAGTGGGTGGCTATATATGTTAGCAAATATCTCAAATATCATATTAGCAATTTTTAAGAAGATAAAGAAGAGAGGTGGGCATAGGTCAGTGGGATGATCCATGATATTACAATATCTGTTTTCAGTCCCTAAAAACCACCACCGGTAAATTAATCCTGGGTGGAGATTTTAATATTCCTTTGAATACGAAATTAGAATCGTCCACCACTACCTAAAAACATAATAAACAACGAACTGCTAAATTTATATCAAATTAAATAAAGCTGAGAGATAAACCTGCAGCAAGGTTGGATCTCTTTTTATACTCCCAGGATGTTGCTATAAAGGATTACACCCATGTGCCAAAAGGGGTTTACAGACCACTCTTTATTAGAAGTCTTTGTGACTGGGCTGGCGCTTGATACATTTAGCGGCAGATGATACTGTGGTAGGGTTAGATTAGAAGGTGAGACCTGGTTCAGAAAGAATGAATAAGAGATTGTCCATTAGTTCAATGCTCACATACACACTGCTAGCATAGACACTGTATTGGACACTTTTAAAGAAACTATACATGCCTATATAATCTCTAGGAGCATAACTGAAAAGAAGTGCCTTATAGATAGGAGATTAGAATTAGAGTACGGACTAAGAGGCACATGCATCAATATTGCATTTTGCGATTCTTTAATTGCGAAAAATAAGGAATCGCAATCAAGGAATTGCAAAATGTAATGCATCAAGAAATTACTAAAAAAATTGCGATTTCTTAATATTCCTTAATTGCGACTCGCAAATTGCGAATCGCAATTAAGGAATACCTCCCCATTCATTCCTATGGGCCTAGAGGCCCATAGGGATGAATGGGAAGACATTCTCAATTTGCGATTCGCAATTAGCGAATCGCAAATTGAGGATGCGATTTCAAGGGTGCAGGAGTGACCAAAGGACACCCTGTTGCACCCCTGAAATCAATCTGTGCACAACATGAAACTTTGAAAAATGCACAAAAGTGCATTTTTCAAAGTTTTCGCAAATTACCATGAGGTTCAACCTCATGGTAATTTGCTCCCCCTAATTGCGAAATCGCAATTTTTTAAAGTTGCTCAGCTGTCTGTCCTAACAATGTGATGCGCAGACGGAAGATTCTATCCTGGATTCTCCTTCTGGCCTGGCCTGCTGCAAGTATCCTCCTCCTCCTCGCAAATATGTAGAGTCCTGCCATTGTGGAAGCCCACTGGGGCCTCATGAGTCTGTTTAAATACACCTCTGATGTCAGGCAGGTGAGTAGGATTTTTTTTTTTTACCACCTGATTGTGATTCCCTGTAAACTGCTCTTGCTAAATAGCGAATTATGACAGAATCGCTAATTGCGATTTTACATGCATGGGGAAAAGCGATTTTATAGCGAAATCGCTATTTGGATATAGCGATTTCGCTATCTGATTCGCAATTTATTGGTTTCTCGCAACTTGCGAGTCGCTAACGGAGTTTGGCTTTGATTCTGCGAATTTATTGCGATATCGCTATTTTGCGATTGCGATTTCGCTTTTTCTTGCGATTTCACTTCATGCATGCCGTTTCTTTAGTTTGCGACCGCAATTGGTAATTCGCACCAGTTGCGATCGCATTTTTGGTTGATGCATCTGGCCCTTTGTATCTATTTTAGTTTATAGAGCAAGTTGGACGTTTTGTTTGTGATGAGTTAATTACACATCTGTCATCTTGTCCTCTACGGAAATGAAAACGAAAACAAATGAGGGTACAACATGGTTCCTTAAAAATAATTTAGTATAATGCCAGTGGTTTGAATATCAAACGTAAAGACAAGGCAGTTGAGGATTGAATACAAAGCCACTCTCCTGACAGTGTCTTAACCGAGGAGATTAATTTCAGGGAAAGGGGAAGCTATGCCCTACTATTTTTAGAAACTGGGTCGGGTTGTGTGCATACCAAATGCAAAGGCAGCTCATAGTGGGTGGCTATATATGTTAGCAAATATCTCAAATATCATATTAGCAATTTTTAAGAAGATAAAGAAGAGAGGTGGGCATAGGTCAGTGGGATGATCCATGATATTACAATATCTGTTTTCAGTCCCTAAAAACCACCACCGGTAAATTAATCCTGGGTGGAGATTTTAATATTCCTTTGAATACGAAATTAGAATCGTCCACCACTACCTAAAAACATAATAAACAACGAACTGCTAAATTTATATCAAATTAAATAAAGCTGAGAGATAAACCTGCAGCAAGGTTGGATCTCTTTTTATACTCCCAGGATGTTGCTATAAAGGATTACACCCATGTGCCAAAAGGGGTTTACAGACCACTCTTTATTAGAAGTCTTTGTGACTGGGCTGGCGCTTGATACATTTAGCGGCAGATGATACTGTGGTAGGGTTAGATTAGAAGGTGAGACCTGGTTCAGAAAGAATGAATAAGAGATTGTCCATTAGTTCAATGCTCACATACACACTGCTAGCATAGACACTGTATTGGACACTTTTAAAGAAACTATACATGCCTATATAATCTCTAGGAGCATAACTGAAAAGAAGTGCCTTATAGATAGGAGATTAGAATTAGAGTACGGACTAAGAGGCACATGCATCAATATTGCATTTTGCGATTCTTTAATTGCGAAAAATAAGGAATCGCAATCAAGGAATTGCAAAATGTAATGCATCAAGAAATTACTAAAAAAATTGCGATTTCTTAATATTCCTTAATTGCGACTCGCAAATTGCGAATCGCAATTAAGGAATACCTCCCCATTCATTCCTATGGGCCTAGAGGCCCATAGGGATGAATGGGAAGACATTCTCAATTTGCGATTCGCAATTAGCGAATCGCAAATTGAGAATGCGATTTCAAGGGTGCAGGAGTGACCAAAGGACACCCTGTTGCACCCCTGAAATCAATCTGTGCACAACATGAAACTTTGAAAAATGCACAAAAGTGCATTTTTCAAAGTTTTCGCAAATTACCATGAGGTTCAACCTCATGGTAATTTGCTCCCCCTAATTGCGAAATCGCAATTTTTTAAAGTTTCATGCATTGCATTTAAGGAATCGCAAAATGCGATTCCTTAAATGCAATCGCAATTTGAGAATTCGCAAATATTTGCGAATTCTCAAATTGCAAGGGCTTTCACCCTTCATGCATTCCAAAAGCAGATTTTGTGATCGCAAACAGTCGATTTTTGCGATTCGCACCGTTTGCGATCGCAAAATCCTTTGAATCATGTGCCTGTAAAGACGTCTAACAAAAATCTTTTGCAACATAACAGCCATACCAATCAACAGGGCCTCAAGAAAGTGAAATTACTAATTAAGGACTATTATTATGAGCAAGCCATTGTTGCCAACAGTGCCTGTCTGCAAAAGTTCTATGATGAGAAAAAATATACCGGGAATTTCTTAAACTGGTAGGCTCAGGAATAAAGGGTACAAAAAAAATATCACTTTCCTTTAGGAGGAAGAGAGGAAGAGACTAAGATTCGGATCACCGAACCGAGCACATTCATGACAAATTTTGTCAATACTATGAGCAGATGTATAGTGTGAGACAGGTGGTTAACACTGAGCAGCTCAGGTGTTTTTTGAGTAGACTCCCCATTCCCAGGTTAAAACGACAACAAGCACGGCACAGACTCTGTCGAACTCGTTCACTTTAGATGAGGTGGAGGCGGCTTTCAAATATCTAGCCAACAGAAAGGCTTATCGGGGGAACAACCTCCCTATCGAATTTTATAAGAAATGCCTTCCTGTTTTAACATTTTAAATATTGTGGCTTGCCAACCATATTGTAAATGGAGATACTATTCCACCTTCATTTAACATTGCTATTGTGTTTAATTTTCTAAACAAAGATAAGAAACAAAGAATATTATCTCATATAGGCTAATCATTCTTCTTAATCCAGATTATAGAATTGTGATGAAGTTATTGGTCAATCGGATGAATAAAGTTGTTGGATCCCTCATTCACTGAGATCTATGCAGGTTTATCCTAGGAAGGCAACTCTCCACCAATACCAATTTCTTGGTTGAGGCGTAAGACTATTTTTAACAAAAACTAGTTCCAGCTCAGGTGTTATTATTAGATGTTGAAAAGGCTTCTGACCTGGTCTACTGGAAAAGGCTTTTAATTATACTTGAGAAATTTCATTTCCCCACACATTTTTTCACTTTATTTCTAGAATGTACAAGGCTACAAAGTCACGTTTCTTTATACATTCTTTCACCTATCCAATTTGTGCCATTATGGGAGTAATTAGCTATCATAATTCGAGAAGATAGCTGCATAGAATCCCCAGCGAGTGGAATGTCAAAAATCAAGTTATATGCAGGCAACGTGGCACTGTTTTTAAAACCCGGTCTGATGTCCCAACAAAGGGTCTCAAACATGTTTCAAGAATTTCAATCTGTGAGTGGCTACAAGATAAGTCAGAAATTCTTCTATTACCCTTAGAACTCTGCCCGCTTGTGAATTTGAAACCCAAGAGATATTTGGGAAGATATACTACAGAGGACGTGGATGACTTATTTGTAGTAAACTATCTACTTCTGAATAGGAAGGCTAAGTCCCTTTTTTCAAGGTGGCCAGGTTTGCCTATTTCATTAATGGGATGAATCACGTTGATTCGTATGTCGGTGTTACCTCTGCCTAATTTTTTACTCACTGCTATACCCTGGGTGCTGATGATGATATTAATTAAGGAAACAGAGGGACTATTTTCCGATGTTTTAATTGGGCCGAAAATCACCACGGATAGTACTGAGTACTTCAAGCTAGCAATAGAAGGCGTTCTTGCTTTGCCTAATGTAGAAGAGTATTATTTTGCCAGCTTTGCACATTGTTCATACAAATTTTGTAACCCTCAAGGTCCTGATAAATCAATTGACAATTTATTTTTAAATGTAAATATACAGGAATAAAAAATCAACAGTTTATTATGCTTGACCAAATCATGAACAAAAGTCTGCTTTGTGTTGCATTGGTTTTTAAAACATAAAGGTCAATTGTTTAAATACTCAATAAACCATTTATTAACAGCTCAACTTGGCTCCCTGATGTTTTTAATGGATCACATCCCTTATTGGTTAGGGATGCTGCTGATACATGGGGAATGAATGACTATTGCAATATTGGGGATTTTTTAAATGTGGATACATTAAAAGAGTGGCATGGCATTGAGTCCACTATTAGATTTTGGAAGACCTTCCTCCAATAGTCCATTAATCGTATTAGATATCTTTAAAATAATTGGATTTTTTAAAATGAAGGCCAGTCTTGAATTTGCGGAACAGCAGGTTGAGTCAAGTACACACAGACCAATTAGGTACTGGATAGCATCATTTAAAAATTATACAAAGGGTGATCTGTTTAATAAAGCCAAATAAAAAAATGACAGTGGAAGGGAGTGATAGCAAATTGCGGTGGAGCTCTGGAACAGGAAGGGTTTGTTTAACTTCTCCCTGTGGAAAGGTGAAAACCTCCGCCAGATGCAATTTTGCACAAAATGCCTGCTATAAAGAACATCGTATTTTTTTAAATAAGATCAACACCCATATACAGAAGAAATGTTTTAGATGTTAAAAGAGGGTGAGAACAATTGGTGACATTATAAATCCGCAGATTGCAGTATATTGGCCCTCGATTTTGAAGTAGAGCAAATGAACGTTGAACATTAATGTGTCCCAAGATACTTTAGCGATTCTTCTGGGGTACTCTTCAAATGTTAGTATCAATATGAACTATAACAAAAAGCTCTTCCTGGTTACTTTGATTGCCAGGTCCATAATCCTACAAAATTGGAGATCCAAGGTGGGTCATACCTTCGAACACAGGCGGACTAAAATGTTGAAAAGAAAAGGCCTGCAAAAGCTGTTATGCATTGTGGTCAGGCTCATACACCAAGGGGCCTATTTATGAGCCAGTTTGTGTAGCTCTTGTACCACGCAACAAGGTGCAAGAGTGACACAAAGCTCACATGTGATTTATGAAGCCATAGTACAAGAATGCTTCATTGGCGCAAGGCTGCCAAAATGACACCAGTTTAATGGAAAAGGCAGTAATGTGCCTTATTGCATTAAATATGGTACATTTCTGACTTTGCCTGACACGCAGCACAGCATGGTCACTTGCAGTGCTGCACTACGTGAGATTCTTGTAAATATGCCCCCAAATTACTTACGTTGTGGGAAGGTCTGTGAATGCATAAATTTTGTCTATAAGCAAAATATTTTTTTATAGCAGCCAATTCTGTCCGTGGGCTGAAGGGATTTTGACAATTTTGCACCTTGGGTTCCGTAAGGGTCAGTACAGCGAATGTTGCATGGGGACATTATTGTGTGCTGACTCTTTTTTTTGCTCATTGATGTCAAATGATGAACTTGCATGAACTCTTCCAACACAAAATAATTTTAAAAAATTGCTAAACATGCAGAAGAAAGTTTACATGTTGTTATTATTCTTTTTCGAAAAGACTGGGTGGTTGTACTTGATTTTATTTTTACCATAGTTTCTTTTTAGTGGCCATATTTCAGTTTGGGGAATTTTTTGTCGTACTGCTGATTTCTGTTCTCCTTTTCAGGTTCTTCATTGGCATCTTTAATTGACTGCAAGCCCTACAGAAAAATTAAGACACATTACATTTATTGCCACTTCTTACACAGTCATTACTAAGTGTAGTTTGTGTTGAAGTACTACAAGAAAAACTAGGCCCGTGCTTGTATATCTATCATGCTATATATTCTGCATGGTACGTTTGATAAAACAGTGATCCTGTCTCATATTCCCTGCAAGAGCTCCCCTCTATTGACACATTATTAGACAGGGAATGATCTAGGCAGAACAAGTTAGAGAACTAGTACCTCCTGTGTTACATGGCTTTATAATTTGCAAGCTGTCAAGTGTTATCACTGAATAGACTGAAGGGAATGTGTTGAAGGCCTCATACAAACAGGAGCTCTTGTGCTACTATATATTAGCAGAGGGAAAATCTAAAAGACTTAAAAATTGAGGTTTGTGATAGAACTGTATACAAGTCCCTGCCAGGAAACTACAGGCCTATTAGCCTAATTGACTTCATAGAAAAGGGTGCTCACCTAGTCTTGGCTAAGGTCCAAGAGTGGGTAGATGCTAATAACATCCTAACTCTACTATAGGCGAGTGTCCGGGAACATACCAGTACTATAGACCAGGTCTTCAATTTACCCTAATACACTGGAGGACCGTGGACTTAGGGAAGGGCAGCATGTATGCTCCCTTTGTTGACCTCAAATTTAGCTTTCAACCTTGTCTCCCTCAACAAACTCTGGGTGGTGTTACAGGAGCTGTGGATGCCAAGGAGCGGCTCTACCTTACTGCCTGCCTCCATGAAAAAACTTTGCACAAATACGTTGGGGCTCGCAGGGGAACATAACAAATCCTTTTTCCGTAGAGAAGGGAGTGTGCCAAGGATGTGTTATGGTGCCTACACTATTTTCTCTTTTTATTAATGGAGTTGCCAAGTTTTTAACCACCGTCCCACTGATGCACCGGTTTTAGGAGTGAAAAATGCAAAAAACACAGTTGATGGACAGAATGTAGAACAATGTCATACATTCACCCCAGTACAAGGATCTGGGCCTAAATCCATCGTTTGTTTGCACTCCACACCACCCTGAGTTAGACACTGGCTATATGCAAATCAGCTCTGACCCTGTGCCTCATGGGAACAGTCCAGTTCGAACTACCAAGCCATGCCTTTCCCAGACCGGAATCAAGCATCCAAGGACCGGTTTCTGGCTATCAGCCTTCATCAGCCTGGATAGCTTGACTCCAGTGGTGTGGAGAGCCTGGGACTCACGTCTGAGTATACCCAGCACACTCGAGGTGAAAATTGCAAAAAACACAGTTGATGGACAGAATGTAGAACAATGTCATACATTCACCCCAGTACAAGGATCTGGGCCTAAACCCATCGTTGTTTTGCACTCCACGCCACCCTGGGTTAGACACTGGCTATATGCAAATCAGCTCTGACCCTGTGCCTCATGGGAACAGTCCAGGCCGAACTACCAAGCCATGTCTTTCCCAGACCGGAATCCAGCATCCAAGGACCGGTTTCTGGTTATCAGCCTTCATCAGCCTGGATAGCTTGACTCCAGTGGTGTGGAGAGCCTGGGACTCACGTCTGAGTATACCCAGCACACTCGGGGTGAAAATTGCAAAAAACACAGTTGATGGACAGAATGTAGAACAATGTCATACATTCACCCCAGTACAAGGATCTGGGCCTAAATCCATCATTTTTTTGCACTCCACACCACCCTGGGTTAGACACTGGCTATATGCAAATTAGCTCTGACCCTGTGCCTCATGGGAACAGTCCAGTTCGAACTACCAAGCCATGCCTTTCCCAGACCGGAATCAAGCATCCAAGGACCGGTTTCTGGCTATCAGCCTTCATCAGCCTGGATAGCTTGACTCCAGTGGTGTGGAGAGCCTGGGACTCACGTCTGAGTATACCCAGCACACTCGAGGTGAAAATTGCAAAAAACACAGTTGATGGACAGAATGTAGAACAATGTCATACATTCACCCCAGTACAAGGATCTGGGCCTAAACCCATCGTTGTTTTGCACTCCACGCCACCCTGGGTTAGACACTGGCTATATGCAAATCAGCTCTGACCCTGTGCCTCATGGGAACAGTCCAGGCCGAACTACCAAGCCATGTCTTTCCCAGACCGGAATCCAGCATCCAAGGACCGGTTTCTGGTTATCAGCCTTCATCAGCCTGGATAGCTTGACTCCAGTGGTGTGGAGAGCCTGGGACTCACGTCTGAGTATACCCAGCACACTCGGGGTGAAAATTGCAAAAAACACAGTTGATGGACAGAATGTAGAACAATGTCATACATTCACCCCAGTACAAGGATCTGGGCCTAAATCCATCATTTTTTTGCACTCCACACCACCCTGGGTTAGACACTGGCTATATGCAAATTAGCTCTGACCCTGTGCCTCATGGGAACAGTCCAGTCCGAACTACCAAGCCATGTCTTTCCCAGACCGGAATCAAGCATCCAAGGACCAGTTTCTGGCTATCAGCCTTCATCAGCCTGGATAGCTTGACTCCAGTGGTGTGGAGAGCCTGGGACTCACGTCTGAGTATACCCAGCACACTCGGGGTGAAAATTGCAAAAAACACAGTTGATGGACAGAATGTAGAACAATGTCATACATTCACCCCAGTACAAGGATCTGGGCCAAAATCCATCGTTTTTTTGCACTCCACAGTTAGACACTGGCTACATGCAAATCAGGTATGCTCAGACGTGATGCTCCGTCCATCACCACCCTCTTTTGTACCGCCGCCGTAATTGTGGCAGGGTATGCTCAGACGTGAGTCCCTTGCTCACTTTGCCACTGGATTCAAGCAAGCCGGGCTGAAGACGGCTGGAATGCCAGAAACCGGTCCTCGGAAGCTTGTTTCCGGTCCAGGGAAGGCATGGCTTGGCAGTTCGGGCTGGACTGTTCCCATGAGGCAAACGGTCAGACTGATTTGCATATAGCCATGTCTGAACTGGGGTGGCAGAGTGGGCTAAAGAATGGTGATGGATTAAACCCAGATCTTTCGACTGGGTGTGAGTGTTTGATTGATTCGGATGCTCCGTCCATCACCACCCCCTTTTGTACCGCACCGGTTTTAGGAGGCATAAAGATTTCCTATCCAAATGTTTACCGACGACACTTTTCGAAGACTTTTGCTCCATACGGGGCTTGACACAATGTAGCACAGAACATTTAGGGGTAGTATACTCTTGGATGGGACACCATTAGAACAGGTGGATGCTTTTACTTACCTGAGCGTTTTCCTGCAGAAGGAACTGAGATGGAGTCGTCACATTGACACTATGACATTGAAACACCATCAACTAGCTGGTGCTCTACACAATGATTTTAAAACCTCCTCGGCAAAGCCAGTCAATCTGGTACTACAGACTTATAACACGAAAATAATGAGTTTCGTTCAATATGGGGTGGAACTTTGGTGTGTTCTGAACCTTACCCAGTTAGCCACCATAGAAAATAGGTTTCTCTGAATGATCACAGCCTACCACGAAGCACCCCAGTGCTACAGTTGTTAGACGACTTAGGCAGGAAAGCATTGGTATATCTAGCTAGGTTACGCCCCATTTTGTAATTGCGTAGAATCTAATGTACTCGGAACTGGCAACTTATGCAGATGGCCTTAGGGACATGATTATGGCAGACCATTTTCACAAAAATAGCTGGTTACTTCATGTCAGAGATTTCCCTGATCAGCATGGGTTTGCCGAATTTGTGGGGAAAAACCATCTGGTACCCAGTTTCCATCAAAAGATATAATAAAGGAAAGATACTGGTGTATCAAAATACACTCAGGAAAAGTGGTAGCACAACGTTGACGGGGGGCTACTTCAAACCTCGGCCAAACATGGAGCACTATTGGGACGTAATATCTAAACCTTTCATTCGTAAACTGTACTTTCAATTTAGAGTGGGTTCTTTGCCATTAATGTCAATCACCTCAACATGGGCCACATTAGGTGATAGTAAATGTCCCACTTGCATGGATCAAGAAGAAACTTAATCCCACATATTGTTTGTTTGCCTATGTTGGCACCCGTAAAATATGGCTCACTCAGACCTGCAGGAAACTGGGCACCAGACAAAGTAGCAACGCCTTGAGACTATTGCGTACTGATCCATCACCCTGTTATGCAATCTCAGTAGCCAAGTTCTTGAATTGAATGTGGACCATTAGATCACGTGCACTGTCTGTAAAATGATGAACTTGCAATTATGTTTATCTGGGGATGTGACGCTGGCACCCTATTTCTGAGCTTTGGCCATTTTATGCATTTTTGATGTCCATTGTATTTGCCTACAATCACCACTGTCACTGTCTTTTTACTTTATGTACATGTCCTCTTAATGTAATCAAGATGAATTTTTTTTCTATGATTGCTTGCACATGTTTTTTAAATGTTTTCTAAATATTTTTTTTAAATCACACTGTTGTATGGATAAACATGTTGTTGTTTATAACAATGCTCTTGTATACATCTAAACACATTTAGAGAGGAAGTAACCTCTCTCCACACACCATTCCTTCAGTAAACAAATAGATTGTTATTAATGTATATAAACACCAACAGCACTAATATATCACTACAGTACTTAGAATAAAGCTCTATGGAGGTTCTACAACAAAAATACTATGCTGTGCTTTTCCCATTATAAAAGAGTATACAATCTCTACAGTACATTTTATACATCAGATTCTTATCTCTGCAATGTATACACAGTGAATACTTTTATGACAATATATTGCTATAGCTCACACTTCTCTACTTACTTATATATACCACAGCACTATACCGTTCATTAAAAACCTCTCCCCCTTCAAGCACCTTTTATATCAGTAAATACACTGTGTTTAGGATATGCATGTTACAGAATTATCTATAGTAAGTACAATACTTGAAATATACATCAACCATTCCTGAGACATACTTACAGTTCTTAAGAAAAGAATCTCCACAGCCTCCAATGAACTTTACAACATATCAACGACAGAATTCCCTAAGGTTCAATAGCAAGTACTGTTAAATTATATCTGCACTTTAAACATTCAAATTATTAGAACTCTCATAATGAACAAACATATTGAAATTGGTTTCTGAATATATTATAATATTTAAATATTTAGTAACATACTTTATACTTTAATGACACAATATTTAATAGTTACCTGCAAATAAAGCTGTATGTTGTAAGTAGATGAATACACCAATCTCCTTTACTCAAAAATCAAATGACCTTTGCTGAAAGCAAGTCAAAGAGATTACACTTCCTTTACCTCCAAATCACCAAAGGCAATCTCAGGTGTCTGAGGTTATACAACAGATAAGTGTCTGAACCCTCAAGCCTTGCAGTCAATCATATTGTAGCTTTTTTTGAATTTTGTAGAGGGAATGTCAACTATTGATTAACCCTATTATAACCTCACTCCTGTATTTTTCACACAGAAATGTATCTATTCCAGAGTACATTTCATGTACTACATGAACTACAATCCCCTTTCATGGTCTTTCTAAGCTTTTAGTTTAGCCTAATTATTGATAATCAGAACATCTGTTTTTCGTATTGCTTTAACCAGGTAATAGCATGTATACTGTAGTCATACACACTGTTTTCTCTCCCTGTACAATCAAGCTAGCACAACACTCATGAGATCGAGCAAAGACATGGCATGGTAACTTTGTAAATGTCAATTTTACTTTCATGAGAGTCTCACGAAAATGTATGATGCCTCCACATCAAGCTTCACCTGCAGAAGCTTGTTAATGATTCACACGAGTCTCCCGCTGGTTCGTCGCACAATTTGAAAATCACCCAATATAAAAGATCCTCCTGTTTCACAAGTGACTCTGCACCATACAAACAGCAGTTATTCACAACTTTCCCCACTTTTCTAACTGTTGAAAATCTACCAATTACATTTATATTTTTGCCTCCTGAAGCTTATTCATTCTGCAATCACAGGCATTGCGCTTGAAATACAAAAGAAGGAGACCTTTTTACAATACATGTCTCTTTTTCCTCACACTGCCTTTGTATATTCCAATATATGTCTAAGGAAGAAACGGCAATGGTCATAAGATTTTTGTCCTAAATTTGAAAAAGTCCCAGAATCATGTCAATAAAACAGTTTGTGCATTTCTTCGTGACCATAGCATGGACTATGTATACATATATTATAAAAACATTTGTTTCGATATGCTAGGTGTCTTCAGGTGAGATGTAGTGCACTGCAGAAGAGAACAGGATCTTCATTCAGAACATCAAGGAATGCATCCAGTTCTATATGTAACTGAACACTACAAACTATAAGTAAAAAGGCTCTTGTCAGAGCCACTCTATTTCAACATTAAATTATATTTCATATTGCAATTCCCTTTTTTTGGAATACTAAAACCAGCAAGACTCTTGTGGGAGCAGACAAACGTCTGACTCTCATAGAAGTCTTTCAAGCTCAAACATTTAGTATATATCTCATGTATAACATTACTGTATTCTTTGGTGTGGGTAATGCAGTTTGCAAATACATAAGCCTCTTGCTTTAAAGATTTTCACTACCCCTCCATATGTTTTAAAATCCTGAGAGAGTCTTGCAAGGTCATAAAAATTATTTTGTTGAAAGAATTTACACTCTTTGATTACGGTGCTTTCAATTTATAGTTCTGTTAGACCTATCAGCCTTAGATTGGACTTCCCAAAACGTTTTGCATGCTTACTTTCTCTTTTTGTTGGCATTAGGACTCTGAACACATTGCCTCTGCTGACCAGTGCTAACATGCATGTGCTTCTCCCCTAAATAGGGTTACATTGGTTTATCCACATTTGGGATATTTAATTTATCTATAAGTCCCTAGTAAAGTAAGCTACATGTGCCCAGGGTGTGTAACTTAAATGCTACTAGTGGGCCTGAAGCGCTGATTGTGCAACCCACACAAGTAGCCATTTAAACGTTTCTCAAGCCAGCCACTGCAGAGCCTGTGTGTGCAGTTTAACTGCAATGTAGACTTGGCATTAAAACCCCTTGTCAAGACTTAAATTCTCTTTTTAATCCACATATGTCACTCCTAAGGTATGCCCTAGGTAGCCCATAGGGCAGGGTGCTATGTAAGTACAAGGGAGGACATGAACTTTTAAGATTTGTGTGTCCTGCTAGTGAAAAATACTTACATGTGTTTATCACTACTGTGAGACCTACTCCTCTAATAGGCTAACATTGGGAATACCTTATTACACTTTTAAGCTGTAATTCCTGATTCAGAAGGAGTAACTATGTCATGTTTTATATACTTGGAATGAAAATGATAAATCCTCTTTACTGGTGAAGTTGGATTTAACATTACTATTTGAGAAATACTATTTGAGAAAAGTTGGCATTGCTCTGCTCTTAAAGCTATGTGTGCCTGCAGCCTGTCTCCAATATGCATCTGGGGTGGGTGACAGCATGACTTTGTGCATTCCCTCCAGACAGCCACAAGCAAAGGAAGGTTAGGTGTGCCTGAAAGCCCATCTGCATTCTGAAGACTCTTCCTGGGCAAGATAGGAGGGAGGAACTGAAACTTGCGCCTGAATGGGCTATTTCCTGTCCCAACACAATTGGATAATTACCCACCTGTAGTGAGTCTAGAACCAGGGCTAGGAAGAAAGGACCTCTTAGCATTTTAAAAACCCTTCTTTGATGTCACAACTGAAGTTTTGAAGTTTATTTGCATAAGTTAATTAAAACCATTGCATTACAATAAAATGACATTAAAGTTAAATAATAACAAAAATACTTCTGGTTATGAACGGGAAGCTGCACATTGTTCATTGGTTCGTGCCTGGTAAGCATTGTGTCCAATTTAGTGTTACTGAGAACTAGGGTTTTTAGTATAAAGTAATTGATGGTGCTCTGCAAAGTTTACGGAGGTCAATTGGACACAGACATATTTGCTATAGTGCTAACAGGAAAGGGGCGACCCTACTAACTCCTTACTTTGTGGTGAAAAACCAACCACATATAACAATTGCAACTGTCCCGTGCACACATAAAGTCGAAATTAAGCAGTGTATGTTTGTATTCAACACATCAAGACAGAATTCGCTGTGGTTTTTCTTTCTTCTTTTTAATGTGTGGTGGCACAGAGAACAGCCAGCGACACGTTTTTCGTCAGAGAAACAGTAATCTCTGACTCTTCAGGGCAAAGTCGTGTTTGTCGAAATGTATAGTCCCTGCATCGCTGATCATTCCAACTCGGGTTCAAAAGAGAATAAGGTAGTAATCAAGAGTAACAATCGGGCAGTGTGTCCCAGAGCTGTATCTGGATGCATACCTTCGGACCCCACCCCACCGCATGGAACAACTCATGGTGGCCAACTGCTCTCACCCCCCCACCCCCTCAGATCACGCACTTAAACTCGGCATAACCCTAGACTCCTCCTTCTCCATGAACCGCCAAATCAACGCCATCATATTCACCTGTTTCAACTGCCTATGGACTCTTTCAAATTCATTCCCCCTGATTGCAGAAAGACAGTCACCCACGCTCTCATCACAAGCAGGCTAGACTACGGTGCAGGGACTATACATTCCGTCAACCACGACTTAGCCCTGAAGAGTCAGAGATTACGGTTTCTCTGAAGAAACAGGTGTCGGCTGGCTGTTCACACACATTAAAAAGAAGAAAGAAAAACCACAGCGAATTCTGTCTTGATGTGTTGAATACAAACCAACACTGTTTAATTGTGACTTTATGTGTGCACAGGACTGTTGCAAGTGTCCAATTTAGTGGTTGGTCAATACTCCTTCTTTATTACCCTCTCCAATTAGCGTCAGGAGTTTTGTAAATGGGTCCAGCTCTGTGGGAAGTTGCAGGTGCTGTATACCATTGTGTGGTCCGGAACCTAAATTCATATTTACAATTGCACATTATTATACAACCAGCCCCAGTGGAAACTCCCCCTGTCTAACCCATCCATTTTTCAGTTCCTGCCTTCTTTCCTTGTCCTTTGGTGCCATGTGTCCTATCCTTGATCCTCGGTTTCTAATAAAGTAATTGTGCTTTGTGTCTTTGTGAGGTTTAAAACAGACCTTTGTTAGATGAGATAATTTGGAGTCCCCAGCCTCTGTTGTACTTCATTCTGAGCAGGATCTAAGATACTCCGGAGACCTCTAAATTCCATCTGCGAAAGTGGCTTTCGGAGGATATGAAAATGACTACTGGTTTGATTTCTGGTTCGCGAAAATTCCATCTCCTGGCTTCTGTTTTAAATAATCCAGAATCAGTTTTTGGATTATGCATGGGCACGATGGTGGATCAGAACGGGGATGGAGAGCATCCCTGATTGTTTGTGTACATTTTTTGCAACGTGATACAATGGAGGGCTCCTTTTGTGAGAAACATATTGCGGATGCCTCTTGGCAGGTGTTTGCATTTTCCCTCAGGTTTAGTTCCCTGAAAAAAATCTCCTTCTCCTTTTTTCATTATTAATGGACAACAGCACAAGAGGTGCAGCCATGATTCTCGTTTGTAGTCACATAATCTGCATGCTCCTCCACTTTTTTGATTTGCCCCGGCCCGACAGTGCCAGAAATTGCATATACATGATCTCACTTCTGGTTTTAGGATTGAGAGAAGCAGAGCGGTAAGGCTGAAGTTTAGTTACCAGATATGAGGCATTTAGTGGGGTCAGGAAAGGAGATGTTTTTAGAGTAGCTGGTCTTGCTGAAATGAGGCTCATTACACTTGTTTATTAAGGGACTCTTTCCAATTTGTGTATGTGATAAAAGGCAGGGCAAGTGCTGCTTAGTTTATTTCTGTAGTGGCAAGGTCTTTTTTAAGCTGAGTATTTCATTGAGAGCCTGTTTTTTTAAAATATGTCTCTAAGGCAACATTTCAAGAAATATCCTGGAGATTTCAAAATATGATTGTAGTATTTTAGGAGGTCGAAATCGAGGGTTAGTGCTTGGTTAACCAGTCCGAGCTCCAGCCTGAGTCTCTCCCCGACAAGGTATTTTGGTAGTTGGAAGATCTTGTTGAAACCCACACACTGTGATCACTCCAAGATTGCTGCACATACACCAGGGATTTCTCAGTAAAACAATTTTTATGAGTAGATGGTTGAGCAGATTCTGTGAACCAGACCCCCAGGTACTTGTATTTTAGAGCAGACTTGATGGTAATGGAACCTATGGTACATGTAATTTTTTTGTTCTTTTGCCCTCCGAGTACAAGGATCTTCATCTTGTCTGGGTTGATGGTAAGTTGTTTTTTGCACTGTATGTGTGCAATTTGGTCAGCATGTTGAAGTTCTATTTTGGTGAGGTCCATGATGACTATATCATCCGCGTATTGAAGGATGTGGAGGGGGCGATGGCTGAGACGGGGCAATACCAGGCAGCTGTTGGACAGAGCTTTTCCCAAATCTGCTGAGTACAGGTTAAACAGTAAAGTTGCCAGCACGCAGCCTTGTTTCAGACCTCCAGTCATATAGATTTTAGCTGATAGATATGTCGGGCCTGTTTTCACTCGTACCCAAGTTTCAAAGTGAAAGGACAATATGGCCATTAGGAGTGATGATGGAAATTCCCAGTTTGCTAGTTTCACCTAAAGAGTCTGTCGACCTGTCAAATGCTGCAGACAGGTCAACAAAGCAGCAGAAAAGTGTGGTTTGGTTCGGATGGATGGCTTGACGGTAGAGAACCAATACGGATATGATGTTGTCGGTTATAGAGGCTCCTAAACGGAAGCCTGTTTGACAAAAGGGGAGCAGCTTGTTTTCTTCTGCCCAGGTTTCCAATTTCTCCAATTAGATTCAGGCATATGATTTGCTCCTAGATCTAGCAGAGCTATTAGGCAGTAATTGCTTGGTTTTAAGGGGTCGCCTCTTTTAAAGTTCGGGCATAGTATTGAGCCTCTCCAAAATTCCTATGTTTTGCCAAATGTATAGACAGTTTTAAATAAAGGGGTTAGTAGTATGATCCAGTCATCTGGGGTGGATTGAAAGATCCCTGCTGGGAGCCTGTTTGGGCCAGGTGCTCCATTGGGCTTCATGATTTTTATTAGTTTTATTATTTCCAAAGTGAAATTGAGACTTTATTTTCTTCTGCTTTAGGCCACACGGGCCTCATGGCATCTGTGTGCTTATGTGCAAGAAACTGACCCCTCATGTAGCTCGACCAATCTAATGCTACAACTGAGTTTACCTTTGATGGCCCAAGGGATTTTAGGGAGTTCACATACCTCCAGAATTAAGCTAGTGCTGGTTCTTGAGCATTTAAAAAAAATCCATTCTTCCTCATGTTGTACTCGTTTCAGAGCCAGAGCGTTTTTTTATGGACTTTCCGTGCATTTTTAGCAGCCACAAGATTTCAGGAATTTGGATTAGATTTGAGCAAGCGTGTTCTCTTCCTCAGCTTCTTCAGCGTAGGTGTGATGTTCCGTTGCAGCAGGGATTTATTTGGATTGCTGGGTGGCTGCTGAGTACGCACTTGGGGACCCGTGTGTCCCTGACATGATGCTGCGAAAGCTCTGATCATAAGGTCCCAATTTGTATAAAGTAGCTCCCCTGGTTGGTCCTTGTACCGAGATCCCTCATCATCAAGCCATTTTGCCTCCTGGAGCAAGGGGTAAGGTTGCCACTTGATTCTCCTTACTAGAGTCTTTAATTCATCTCCTGTATAGGAGCCTATCTCTTGCCCGATGTCAGCTCTCTGGTGGCTTACGTCCAAGCTCATAACCAGATGGTTATTGTCGCTTTATGGTCGATTTATTATGTCAAGCTCTGGAGATGGATTATTAAGGGATTTGTCATAAAGACATCGTCAATTGTTGAGGTTTTCTTAAATGTGTGGCAAGGCAGTTTCCCAGGGCTCATCTGGTTCCGGTCTGCCAATGTTAATCCAAATGTGGCGAGTAGGTCATTAAATTGATCTTGTTCATTGCTCGTTTGCAAGACATTTTGGCATTGACCTAGGGATTTGGTGTTAAAGGCAAGACTGATTTGCATATAGATGGGTCTAAACTGAGGTGGCAATGTGAGCTAAAAAACGATGATGAATTCAACCCAGATCTGTGATTGGGGGTGAGTGTCTGAAAAGTTTCAGTGCTCTGTCCATCATCTCCTTGTGTTTGCTTTGTTCACCCTAAGTTGGCAGGGTATGCCCAGACGTGGGTCCCTTGCTCACTTTGCCACTGGATTCATGCTAGCCTGGCTGATGAGGGATGGTAGCCCGAAACCGGACCCAGGATGCTTGTTTCCAGTTCACGAATAACCTGGCTTGGCAGTTCAGGCTGGACTGTTCCCAGAAGGCACAGGGTCAAGACTGATTTGCATCTAGATGGGTCTGAACTGAGGTGGCAATGTGAGCTAAAGAATGATGATGGATTCAACCCAGATCTTTGACTGGGGGTGAGTGTCTGAAAAGTTTCAGTGCTCTTTCCATTATCTCCTTGTGTTTGCTGTGGTAAAGTCCTCTGACAGCATGATTTTGTGAAAAGGATATGATTCGATAATTTCTTTTATGCTCGAGCAAAAAGAGCCCATGACATGCACCCTTGAAGATGTGCATGGGTTGAAGTACAAATTGGTGGGAAGCAAGGAGAAGACCATTTTTTAAGCCTTCGATGGACAGGGCTTGTAGGTCCCTGTAGGTATGTGTAGGTGAAGAGATTGATATTATGATAGAAGATTGAGAGGCCACCTGAGGGCCACCCAAATAGCCTTGTTTGCGTGGCCAGCTGATAGACTTCCTATAATCCATGTAATACTGTGGGATTAGGTGACCACGTCTCCTGCAGACATAGCATGTCACTACTTTTAAGGAATTTGCTACCCTTGTCAGATCATAGCGCTGAAGCCAGCGCTGCCACGTTCCAGGAGATGATGGAAAGTTGATCTTTTGATGCCTGTTCTCTAGTCAAGAAGAGCAAGGGAGAAGAAGAGAAATCCATATTGCTAGGTGGCATGAGAATATTTGCTGCCTCTAGGTGTTAACTGCTGGGTTCTCCCCTCATGGTACAAGTCTGCAGGTTGCCAGCAGATAATCCTGTCAATAGTAGGTGGACATTCAGGGGGTTAGATGCCAGCGTGGACCTTATTAGCCAGTTGTGGTTTTCTCCCAACTCCCTTAATTATACTTCATCCTGGGGGGCATTAAATGATCTTTGATTAGAACATATGGATATTTACGTGTCTGAATAGGTCCTAACTCGATGCCCTACTACTCAAATGTAGGGGGTTCTTTGAGAATGGTGTCTCTGGTTGTTCTTTAGACCCAGTTGGTGACTGTGGATTCAGATGTCCTTGTACCAGGAATAAGGGTAAATTTAACCCAGTGGAGATCGGCTCTCGTAAGATGCTTCAGAGATGGTATGTGTTCGAGAAGTCTTAGAAGGTTCCTTCTGTTTGGAATATCTGAAGGACCGCTTGAAACGTAATGGGGAGTAAATGCTAGGCCAGCATCAGGGTTTTCTCCTCCCTTTTGACCTGCTCTTTTTGGACTGGAGTTTGTAGATTCTCCCGATTGCTGTATTGGGGGTTCTGGAATTTCTCTATCTGGCGTTCCTGATTGTGTGATGTCCCTGGCTGCTATGGCCCTTTGAGCTTTATCGTGGGTGACCTTCCCGTGTTTGTGTTGTGCGGAGCTACTACTCATCCCCCATATGTCATTGTCCTCAACTGAAGATGTGCTAGTTTGGGGTGGAATAGATGATCATTCGTTCTTAGGGGTTAGGCCCTGTGGGGTGATTCTGGTGAGTTCCCATGTGATCTAGCTCCCTCTTGTCGAGTTATCCTGCGCCTGTTCATCGTGCCTCCCAGGGTCATCTTAATAATAATAATAATAATAAAAAACATTTATAGAGCGCAATGGTTACGCCATCTCGGCGTGTCCCCGCGCTGGGTGAGAAGGAGGCACAAAGACTCCTCATTAAATCCCCTACTCGCTGCTAGAGAATGAAAAGGTGATCTTTGGTGTTCCCCGTTGAAATAAAGTTTGGGTGGACATCACAGATATGCCAGAAGTTTGGGGTAACAGGATGTTAGAGGTATAAGCTTTATTTAATGGGGCCAGACTGTTTACTTTAGGGAAAAGCCAAGACCGCAGTTTGGCAATGTTCTGGCACAGACTGGAATGATTGTGTTAGCTCTGACTGGTTGTCCGGTTTTCTGTGCCGGACTGATGCTTGGAAACCTTTTCTACTGTAGGCCATGGCCAATCCATTGTTTGAGGGGGAATCTAACTGAATACATAGATTACCGTAATCTGATTTGTATGCGTTTGGCTTTCTTTGGATGCCCTGTTTATCTCCCAACTCGGAGGACCGTTGCTTTATCAGGCTAGAGGCCCCTGTGTTGTTTGTTGCTGAGTTTTTTACATTCAGATTACTGCTTGATTTGTGACTTTTGTTAAAGATTGGAAAGAATTTGATTGTATTTTCTTGTTGTATATATGGACCTGAACTGGAGCATAAGCCTGTAGTCACTGGGTGCCTTTTTTGTAGGTACTGCTTTTTTGGGGTTTTTTTCAGTTTCTTTTGTACTCTTTGGGATAAGGAAGGTATTTGTGAGGTAAGGGTGTTGAGGGTGAGCTGGATAGAGCTTGTTTGTGTCTGAGAATTTTTGGGCGATGTTGAAGTTGCAATGGCATTTGAGTTTGAAGCCATGTTTTCTTTGCTTGTTGGAATTGCTGCAGTCAGTGCAGAGTGGACCCTCTGGTGATTTGGGGATGCTGATTACTGCTGATGCTTTGACTGAATGAATATTCATGAGGTTGGCATTCTTTTCTGCAATGTCTAATAGTGCCCTTGGAAATTTCTGGTAGGGAGGTCAGTTTGCCAATTAGTTGAGTGCAGGAACATAATTGTCCCACTGCTATCTGGCCGAGTTTGTGTTCTAGCAGCGTTAGCCTGGTTCCTAGGTCCACTAGGCATGTTGCCAAAGACTGGATTAAATCTATCAGGAGCTTAATTTTTTGTGATTGCCAGAGTAAGGCTTTAGCTATTGTGACCTGTTTAAAGGGTGAGTCCACCCGATTTAAAGTTACAGGCTTGCCAGACCAGCTGGTCCACTGCCCTCTTCCTGGGCGTGACACGGGGAGTAATGATTAGTAATAGTTGCTTGCTTAGTTAATGGTGTTTGGGCAAAAGATGCTTCCATTTGTGCATCTATTTGAACTTCTAGTGATGTTAGAAATTCCTCTGATAGTGACCCTTGCTCAAGGTCTAATATGTGACATTGTATTTGTTTCCTTGTTGGGGATTGTGTTTCCAGAGAGGTTGGGGGGCTTGAGAGGGTCACAATGTCCTGTGATGGGTGACCTGTGTGAATTTGCACTGTTGTTGTGAGGTGGTTGTTTTGGGTACTTCCATGGCTAGTACCATAGAAAACTCCATCGGAAGCGTGCTCCCGGCGTCCAGGTGGCAGAGCCAGCACAAGACGCGGAACACGCTTCCTACGCGGGTGAGTTCCCCTCACTGCCCGCTTTACAAAACACTGATAGACATCGACCTTTTTGTAATCTAATATTGATGTCATTATAGCCTGGGACAAGTGTCCGTACCCTCTGAGGGAACAATTTTGAAATTATCCTCAGGTAAGACCTCACATGAGGTACCCTTGCACTACGTTCAATTCCATTAAGACAAGAGGGTTGTATCAGCTATATCCTTCCTTCGTTTCCTTCTAGGTTCACACCACGTACACCTAATCTAGAGGTATGACTTATTTTGCATGTCCATATACATGTTTTACATCGTTGCGCTAAGTTTCAGTATTAATGATATTTACCTTACATTATCACTCTTCAGCAGTACAATAATTTTTCAACTTACTGCCTAGACATTAGAGAATTAAGATGTTGCTTGCACGCTAGTCTCTAAATATCGCCGCTTTTTGACTCGCCATAAATGTCTCCACTGTTGAATGTTTCCTCACAATTTTCCACATAATTTCTCAAATTGAGCTTAGATTTTGATAACACAATGTATGTTTGAGCACGATTATTAACATTAATTTGTTAATGTGCCACTAGTTACCCCCTCTTTCTTCCATCCTTCCAGGTGACCCTTATGAACCATAGTGGGTAAGACTATTATGTTGAGATGACCCATTTACGTCACAAATAGTGAAAGTATTTTTTACACTTTGTTTGTTTGTTTATATGTCCTGACGAATGCTCCTAGACCCACGGGCCAAGAGAGCAGAAACATGTTGACTTTTTTTGTCTAAATGATATATACTAAGGATTCCTGATTATCCTCAGAGCATACCCACAAAACCTTTTAAACTAGTTGTCCAGCGATATGAATAAATATTAGTTAGTCGCTTGGAGACTATTTTATCTCTACCTTCCAGTGGTGTGACATGACTTATCTCTGGATACTGCCACGAAAAACCAGAGATTGCCTCGGGTGAGGCTGGCAAGATACTAATTGTCAAACCCTATGACTGTTGCCATAACGTCTGTGTGGGGCGGAGAACAAGATATACCGCTTCTCGAAATACACAACGTTTATGAGAGTTTTTCAATACATATCTCTTGGTACAAGTGGTCACAAGTGTCCTATCCACTTTTGATTAAATTTGACCAATCTGTCACAGTCTTGATGAAGTGTGAGGTGGGAATTTTATCTCCCGTGTTTGTGCCCGGTGGACTTGGGAAGCCCTGTTCTCGTGGAGGCCGACCTTGCTAGGGATAAAGAGCATCTTGTTGTGGATTGCTTTGGGCCTTTTACAAAGGGTGGAGCTGAGGGTTGGTGTCTGTGTGATTTTTCAGAAGTAGCTTTGAATTTAGCCCCTCGGAGGCTGGAGAGGGGGCATGGCAAGTAGGCCTTTCTTTGTTGGGCTCCTGCTCTGATGTTCTCTAATTTCCATTTCAGAATAGATTACAGAATGAGTTAATGGCTGCAATTGAGTGGTACCTGGAGGCCCTGGCAGCTTGCTATCTCACCACCCTTTGCACGCTCCTTGAAGTTATGGGCTCAATTGCAGGCTTCATGGTGTAAACCTGGGCTCTCGATCAAGTGGTCTGTTTGTCTCTTTCTGGCCATGCCTCTGACCTGGGTTCTCTTTTTGATCATGCTTTTTGATCATGCTGCAGTTCCAAGTTACGTGATGTTACGCTACTGAAGCTGGTACTGCCTTTCTTAGGCCCTTTAGGTCTGTTTTGGGCTGGATATCTGGTTCTGTTGCCCAGGAGCCAGATGATCCTGGCGCATATAAAATGCTGAAGGTGCTGGAGTGGGGAAATGGATGGAAGAACAGAGTAGGAAGGTGGGTTGGGACTCTCAATGCTTCACCCCCGAAACTCTAACTGGGTTCTTTGACAAACTGTGTACCTCCTTCCTCCGACCTCCTGTGGACTTACAGTACTTGCAGCAGTTTCTGGGTCCTAATTCCCAATTCTTGGCACCCTGAAATTGCTATCCAGGACATCCCAGGAGTTGGCTTAGTTCCCTTGGGTGGATCCGTGGGCCTGACTTTCTCTGCTCCCCTACCAACCCCTGCCTCCTAGCTACTGGCCTGGTGATGTCTATAGGCAACGGTTGATGTTGGATGGTGGCCGAGGAAGTTAGGGGAGGTTGAGTCTGGAAGAGGCAGCAGAGACTGGCCGATGGTGGTTGGTAGCTTCTACAATGATGTTAGGAAGCAGTGCGAGTGGGGCCTCACTGCAAACACAGGCTGCACCTGAAACTAACTGGACTGCCCTATGCAACTGCCTGTGGCACGCTCTTGACAGCCGCTGACTGACGGAAGCCGCACTCGCATCCAAATTGCATCCAAATTGCCCCACTCAGCAGGCCAAGTTCACGATTGGTGCCCGCAGTGCCTTTGGTCGGGGGTCAGGACCTGCTCTGGACTGCCCTAGAGCGACACCGGAGCTTGTCTCTGCTATCACTGGGGTGAGGTGAGGGGGAACTGCAGTAGGTAGCTGTGGTCGGATCATAGAGTGAGAGTGGCTCCGTGGCCCTCCTCCTTGCGTGCATCTATGATCAGCCCTCAGTTAAATCTGTAATCAGCCTGCATTTACAACTGGATATAAGAACTGGGTCTCTGACCCAACCAAATGAGACACTACTGGGCCTGTAAAGAAACTCTGTCAGGAGGAAGAACTGCTGTGCTGCTAGAAAGACTGCCACTCTTCTGAAATGCTGCCTTGGAAGAACTGCTTTTCTGTTGTTCCACTCTGTTGCCTGCTGCCCTCTGACCCTGCTGAGGATAACTGGATTCTGTTTGAACCCAGAGTCATCTCCTGTTTTTGAGACTCAGGGACATCAACGTCTCACCCCCTGCTGTGCCTGGTGCTTGGTAATGGACCTAGGTGCTTGCTCTAGTCAAACTAACTCATCTCTTGTCCGTGTGTAGCAGAACCGATGCATTGTCACTGCTGCAGGAGCAGAATCGGCACATCGCATTTGAAACCAGCGCATCGCCTTAAAGAACCGCCTCATCAGAACCACTGCATTGCTGCCACAGCAGGGTTAGAAGATCAGCACATCCCATCGACTGCGTTTAGGAACAGGGTGCACCGTCTTCAAAACAATGTCTCTCAGCTCGGTGCATCATCTCTGCAACCGGTGGAATGCCACCACAGCGTGAAGAAAACCTACGCACCACTCGGGTGTACCCTGCATCTCTCTGTTGCGACCAGGATCAAGGTACTTTGTTCAGCGGGCCTTGTGTGGCTCCTGTATCGAGCCCTCATTCCATCACAGTCAACCTGAACTCTTGTCGAGTGCGATCAGATTACCCCCATGAGCGTTTATTGCTTCTAAGCACTATTTTAATGTTAAGGGCCAGATTTAGATTTTGGCATTGAGCTACTCTGTCACAACTGTGATGGATATCCCATCCACCAAAATTTGAATCAAATTGTATCCTATGAGATTTATATTTTGGCAGGTGTGATATCCGTCACTGTGGTGACGAAGTAACCCATCTGCCAACATCCCAATCAAGCCCTTTGTCTTTAAAAAATCATAGCTTGGCTTATTCTGGTCTTGCTTTTTATTTATAAAATCATAATCTAATATTCTAAACTGGTGAGGAGACTTTTTGTGGTGTTTTCACTTTGTTGCTGCTAAGAGTCTTGCACAAATACTTCCCACATTGCCTCTTAAGGTAAGCCTGACAGCTCTGTTCCAAGCTACCAGAGGGTGAGCAAAGGTTAATATATGGTCTGTGTCTGATTTACACTGACTAGGATTGTGGTTCATGCTTGGACAGGGTGCATACCTCTGCCAGCCAGAAACCCAATTGCTAACAAGTTCCCACTAGTTGGGTTTGGGGAGAAAGTGGCCTCTTCACTAAGAGGTTTCAACTGTATCACAGAGTACATAGTAGAGTAGAGTGCAGGGAGGCACTGCCTTTCCTTTCAGACCATTCTCTCAAGTGATGGGTGTGCGTAGTAGTGTTTGGAGAGGGACTGACCTCTCCTGTCAGACATCTCTTTTGGGGGACAGGTATGCTTAGTAGAGGTGTACATGAATTGGCCTCTCCTTTCAGACCCCTCTATGAGGTGACAGGTTTGCTTGTTAGGGTGTGGGGAGGAAATGGCCTCTCCTCTCTCAAATGACTGATAATCATAGGAGATGTGTGTATGGACTGGCTTCTCATTTTGGACCAACCACTCAGTTGGCAGGTGTGCATAGTCGGATGTATGGGTAATCACTAATCTCTCCTTTGAGGCCTCTCTTTCAGTTGTCAGGTGTGCGTAGTAGAGTATGTGGCGTAGTAGATTATGTGGATGGACTGGCTTCTCCTTTCAGACCTCTCTCCGATATGAAGGGTGTGTATAGTAGGGAGGGGCAGGGACTGTCCTATCCTTTCACCCCTTCTTCAGATGACAGCTGTGCATAATAGGGTGTAGGAAGGGACTGTCCTCCCCGCTGAGACCTCTCTCTCAAATGACAGGTGTGAGTAGTAGGATGTGTGAATGGACAGGCCTCTCCTTTGAAATATCTCTCCCAGATTACAGGAGTGAGTAGTAGAGGAGGGACTGGCCTCTCCTTTCAGACCTCTCTCTCAGATGATGAGTATAAGTAGTAGAGTATGGGGAGAGATTGGCCTCTCTGATAAGACCTCTCTCTCAGATGATGGGTGTGCGTAGAAGGGTGTGGGGAGAGACTGCCTCACCTTTCACACTTCTCTCTTAGATGATGGTTGTGCATAGTAGTTTGTGGGAGGAACTGTCCTCTCATTTCAGGCCTCTCTCTAAGATGAAAGATGTGCATAGTACGGTGTGGGGTTGGACTGCTTCTCCTTTCAGACTTCTCTCTAAGATGAAGGGTGTGCATGGGAGGGTGTGGGAAGGGACTGGTCTCTCTTTTAAAACTTCTCTCTCAGATTATGGGTGTGCGTAGTAGGGTGTTGAGGATTGGCCTCTTCTTTACACTCTTTCCATCAGATGTCGGGTGTGTATGATAGGATGGGGGATGAACAGGGCTCTCTTTTAAGACCCCTCTCTTGGACGACAACTGTGCATAGTAGGGTGTGAGGAGGGACTGCCTCGCCACTGTGACCTCTCTCTCAGATGATGGGTGTGTGTAGTAGGTTGTGTGAAGGAACTGGCCTCTCCACTGAGACTTCTCTCTGTAATGATAGGTGAGCATAGTAGGTAGTGGTGAAAGACTGGGCTCTACTTTCATACCTCCCACTCAGATGACAGGTGTACATAGTAGGGAATGTGCCTGGACTGGTCTCTCCTTTCATACCTCTATCTCAGATGATAGGTGTTCATAGTAGGGTGTGGGGAGGGCCTCGGCTTTCCTTTCAGACCCCTCTCACAGATGATAGATGTGCATAATAGAATGCAGGGATGGACTCACCTCTCCTTTGCGATCTCTTTCTCAAAAGACAGGTGGAGCATAGTAGGGTATGTGGATAGGTTGGCATCCTATCAGACCTCTCTTCCATAGGACTGGTGTGCATAGTATGGAATGGGCAGGGACTGGCCGCTCCTTTCAGACCTATCTATTAGATGAGGGCTGTGCGTGGTACAGGGTGAGGAGGGACTGCAATCTCATTTCAAACCTCTCTCTCAGATGATGAGTTTGCATAGTAGGGTGCAGGGAGGGATTGGCCTCTCCTTTAAGATCTCTTTCTCAAGTGACAGGTGGATCACAGTAGGGTATGTGGATGGGTTGGCCTGTCCTTTCAGACCTTTCTCCCATATGACTGGTGTGCTTAGTAGGGAATGGGCAGGGACTGGCTTCTCCTCTCAGACCTATCTATTAGATTAGTGCTGTGCGTGGTAGGGTGCGAGGAGGGACTGAAATATCATTTCAAACTCCTCATGCAGATGATGAGTTTGCATAGTAGGGTGTAGGGAGAGACTGGCCTCTCCTTTCAGACTTCTCTCTCTGATGACAAGTGTGAGTAGTAGGGTGTGGGGAGAGACTGGCCTATCTGTTGCGACCCTACTTTTGGATGAAGGGCATGCATAGTAGAGTGTGGGAAGAGTCTTCACTCTACTCACAACTCTTTCCAAGCTCATGGGTGTAAATAGTAGACTCTGATAAACACCATTTCCACTAAGTCTCCTTCCTACAGTAACAAGTGTGCATACCATAGTATCTTCAAAGATCACAGCCCCTTACTATATTTCACGATCCAGTGAGAGTCTTGTGATCTCATAACATTCTTTTAGAATAGAATGAACTCTCTTCTCATCACAGTACTTATGTCTTACACATGTCCTCTAAATAACAAGAGCCACAATATGCGTTCTACTAGTACAGTGTATTATGAACTCACCTACTCATTTTTACTATTCATGATCCTGTGAGAGTCCCTCAAGATTGTAATTTTTGCCTTAGAGTTCTCTTCTCCAGATCTAGGGAGACATGTTGCCTCCCGGCTGCCCCCTTATACAGCTTTTTTACTTCATTTCCACAACACCTACAATTTTTCACAGTAAACAGTAATGGCGGGCATTTGATTTCTAAAATTCAAACAGCAAGCTAATCAGCTCTTGCGGGACTCATTGGAACCTTCATTCTCCCACAAGCATGAAGGCTGCCCCCCTCCCTACGCCATTTTTGTCACTGGGAACCCCATCCTCCAGGGTCCATCACTACATTTATGGGGAGGTGTGCACGCAGCCCACCTCCCTGGGCCAACTTTGGCCACAGGGACACCACCTCCTGGGGCCCAACCATATTCTAAAGGAGGCCGGTTTTGGTCTCAGGGTCCCCAACCCCAGGCCCCAGCACCTTTCTAAATAGGGGTGGGCATGCAGCCCACCTCCCAGGGCCGATTTTAACCCTGGTGACCCCCCCCCCCAAAGCCCAGCCACCCAAGGGTAGGTGCTCTGATGGCCACCAGGGCACCCACTAGTCTATGGTTTGGGGCTGTGGAGAGAGCCCCAAGGTCCTCACAGTCCCAGCCAGCTTGCCGCCTCCAGTGGGAGCCAGCATTGCTCCCGCCTGCAGGGAGCAGCTAAAAATGCTGCTCCCTGTGGGCAGGAGCAATATTCAGATCTGTTTCTCTGCCCTCATCACTGAGGGAAGGGAACAGATCTGAAGTCCTCTCCCAGCTGGCAGGAGCATTTGTACAGCTCCTGCCTGCTGGGAGTGGCCTTTGTGTTTGTTCTCACTTGATGGGAGCGTTGACATTTTTCCCACCAAGCGAGAGCAAACACAAGTTTCCCTGCCCACACCAGTGCGGGCAGAGAAAATGCTCTGTCCCAGGGGTGGGCACTCTGGGATATAATAAGAGCCGGCCCTGGGGGTTGGGGTCCCTAGGACCGTTATTGGCACTGGGAGCGGGTTGTGCAGTCCCATCCCCTTTGTTATTGCAAGGAGCCCTGGGGACCGATCCCAAATTGGCCTGGTGAGGGGGGTCACATGCACCTCTTTGCCCATATTAATTTAAACAGATCCCCCGGGACAAGCTCACCCGGAGGGCTACAAAAAACAAGCACAGGAGACAGTAAAAAAAAAAAGAAAAACGAAATATCTGTTAGATATCCTTGTGGAGATGGGCATTCACATGAACTTCGGCAAAGTGCTTGCTGTGCTTGTCCAAATGCTGAATTCAGCTGGGGATACTGCTGCCCTAATGAGAAAAATGCCTAACTGCACTATGAGAACAATGTCCAATCTTTTTTGCCAGTACAGTCCTGGTGATCTAGAAATTATATATTAGCTCTCACTCAGAAAAATTGATCATTCTGAAAGGGTTTATAGTCATGAATTCTCTGTGATGAAATAACATTTCTGGAAGAAATTATTACAAATATAATACTGCAGCTTCTGTCACTTATAGACCCACAAACATGGACAAACATGATACTCCCAAAAAACTGGAGGATTGTGAATTCAAAACAGAAATCAAACTGTTTAGAAAACAGTACAGGAACATATAGGGCCCAATTCACAAAGGTAAACTTAGACCTCAGGTCTAAACTTAGACTTCAGGTCTAAGGACCCGATTTACAAAGGTAAACTTAGACCTGAATTCTAGTTTTACTTTTGTGAATCGGGCCCTTATACTTCGGTCTGAACTTAGACTTCAGGTCTTAACTTAGACTTCAGGTCTAAGTTTACCTTTGTGAATCAGTCCCTTAGACTTCAGGTCAAAACTTAGACATCAGGTTAAGTTTAGATTTGTAAATCTGTCCCAGAGATTTTGTGATTAAAAGATTCCCAGAGGCATTATTACAATCAGGCTCAAACTATCATGCATATGTTGACTGTTACAAAATTCGAAGAATGAAACCAACATTATTTAATTATTTATTAACACAGACAGAATACAACCACCTCAACCATTGCCTAAAAATAAGATGATACTTTAGTAATGAGTATTCTTTTTGTGATAACTTTAAATACGCTGCAACATAAACTCGAATGATTTTATCAACCAGAAAAGAAAATATTTAAGGATGGTAATGATCCTTAAGACTCAACAATGTTTTTGTCTGGAAGCTTGAACATGTTTGCCTGTTTCTTAGGAGGAGGTGAACATTCTGCTGTGAAATAATTATTTTCAAAAAGCTGAACATCCATTCTATAGGTGATAACAGCATTAGGATAGAGTGCTTCCAGTTCATGCCACTGAGGTAACCTATTCCAAAAAGAATTCCCAAGTTAACCATCACTCTGAAAAGTGGACAGATCAAATACATTCATTGATATGATAGGTCATGAAGCACCACACATGCACCTTTGACGAACTATACTTTAAGTAAATATGTAATTTTGCCTTAGGGTTAATTCCCTCTGCTAATTAAAATGTACTAAATTCCACGCAGAAGCCCAATGTCCGTTTGTTGATGGGCTTCTATAAAGATAGTAAACGGTTCCATAACCCTGTATTGGAAAAACGTTTAATTGTTCAAAAAACTGAAGCAATACAAAAAGCTTCAGAGAATATAAAAGAAATAACTCAAATTTTCAATTGGACTGATATATGGCCTAAGATAAGCAAGGGGCAGCAATAGGGAAAGAAAAATGGGGGCTCGATGAGGAATCCAATATTCCGATATTGTCTTTCAATTAAGTCAGTGTATCCTCTTCCAAGTAATTGAGCGGCAGTATTAATTTTCACAGTAAGAAGGAAAGATTCGCACTTAAAAGAGAAAGGTCTTAAATTGAAAAATAAACATCAAATGTGAGAATGTAAATATTTTTTTTCTGTTCGGTCTTTTCATTGGGTTCTTGTGGCAGGTGATTTTTTTTGTCTTCCCACCTCTCCAAGGATAACAGTTAGTGGAATACCGAAAAACAAAAAGCTGCTGTTTGGAAGAAAATGATCAGATTTTAAAAACATTTTTAAAACTGATACTTCAGCAGTAGTTCATAAAATGTTGGTGACATTACACCTTTCTAGAGCATATGGACTATAAAATGCATCAATTATTGAATGATCTTGGGGGGGGCAAGGATGATTAATGTACTGAACGTTTTAATTCAGAAAACTTTTATTAGTAAAGTAATTTGAAAATCATACTGTACAATGATGTATATTGCATGATATTTAGAGGTTTTTTTGCAAAAAGGAAACTTTCCACAAACATTACCCCTGCCTTGAGGAGGTGTAAATCTTTGGCAAAACGCTTTGTTTGCCTTTTTAGTAGATAAGGATTTGCATTAAAATCCGACGGTGGTTGTGTGTGAAAGACTGTGTAACACCCATGGTAGACATTCTTGTGAAATAGTACAAAATAGTGAAAAATTCTACTTTGCATTATTTCAGGGTTAATTTCCCTGCAATGCACATCCCAAATTGAGACTCTGTGCTGGTTTTCGTGAGGCTGCGCCAGCGGTGAGTCTTGATAATTCTGGTCCACAATATCAGTTTGCACTACAGCCTTGTAAGCATACATTGCGAGTTTAGATGGGCACAAATTTTAGACATTTGAATGTATCAGCAGTTTCTGCAGTGGAACAACCCACCATCCAAGAGGACTCAGAGACAGCCCCAGAATTGCCTAAGAACTGTCTTCCTAAATATCTCCAACAGAAACAAATTTAAATCCATGTAATGTGGGAAATGTGTTCCCGCACCGCTAACACCCACCTTCAGAATAAAATAAATAAATTAGAATTACAATACAGGGACAATATGTATAGCTAATATTGCTCCTCCAGTCCCCTATTCTTAACATCTATTCACAGTAATAACTTTACATTCAATATTTGAGCTGCTGGTACTGGGCCACTTAGTGGATTTTTTCTTACCCACTACATATTTTATTTTCATTGAACAGATGCGACTGCTAAATGCAGGTAAAACTATCCAGTTCTTGGAATCTTGAGCTGTTCTCTTGGCAACCCCACATCTCAGTACAGTAAACTTGGAACAGCATTCATAGTTTATCTAATAAACAGATGATGATAGAAGCATCACAACTAATATGTGAGAATGTGCGCAGGCCATTAAATAGTAATTTCCTTCCAAAAATCGGAGCAATCCTTTTTTTCGATTTCTCTTTTTTAGCTTTCTTTAACACGTTTAAATTATAATACATTCTGCAATAATAGCACACACTAAGGCTATCTTTGAAGCTAATTACTTTCTCTTGAGGTGTCTTTTTCAATGTAAACTAAAATTGAAATAAATTCGATTTTATTATTTCACTGCAGATATCCAATTGCTCTTCTGCATCTTGCAGTAAGATCCCACTTGTATTCCTTATCCCCAGAATAGCTTGGTTTTTGCTCCTTGTCTTTCACTTGTTAGGCAAACAATACTGTATTTCAATGCCCATTCAGCGAGCAGGAAGCTGGAGCAGAAAACCTTATCTGTATGTACTGGGACTGTATTTACAGAGCAGCACAGAAGGAGGGGCAAGATGTACTAAGAATAAATTTGGTAAATGGGGTTGCAAATTGCACACTGAATGTTATGAAATCCATTTGGAATTTGCAAACTAAACTATGTACCAATAGGCCTATCGCAAAATCACCATTAGTGGTGAGTTTCAACCTGACCTACCTCATTAATATGCATGAGGTAGGTAGCAAATTACAACCAATTATGATTGGCAATAAGCGCAAGGATTGTAGCCTCCTAGGGTCAGCGGAACACCATGTCTGAGATTGATTTTCAATAAAGTAATTGTAAAAAATAAGAAAAAATCATTTCATTTTCCCAAAAGCAAAATGTGATGTTAAAAACGAAAAATTGAAAACTTTTACAAACATTTTTTATGAGTAAGCAGTGGTCTCATTTGTTAATGGGTATCACGGCCTTATAGTAATCAGTAAAATATGAATGTTTTACAACAATATTTTGGTCAGAAAACATTTGGAAGAGATGCCCTAAAGACATCCACTCCAAATAGTGGTCACATTGATGTAAAGACCATAAGGCGCGGCCCCCTCTTGAGCAGATCAAGACTCCATTATGTCTATTTTTGCCAAATCATCAACATGTCCGCCTTTGACACAGATATTGTCTGTCTTTATCTTTCAAGAACCTGTGAAAGTGTCAAGTCACTTAGACAATGACACTGATAAGACACCTGATGCAACATCAGTTTGGGACAAGTGCCTTGTTTTTTCTATTTCAAGGTCAGACAAGACCAAAAGCAAAAACATTGTGTTCATATGAAAGAGTTTGAGATTTGCATCTTTATGCACATAGGTTATGTCAGACATTCCTGAAGCCATGTCAAAATCTGCCGCCTCAAATAAGATACAGTATAATGGGGCTGCCACTTCACCACTTGTCAGGAGAGGTCCTTTATCACAGCTTAGCAAGCAAGACAATGCCAGAGATAATCTTGACTGCCTGTGATGGTGTGACTTCGCACTTTCTACTATAAGCTGATATCGAGCCAAGTCCTGGAGAAGATGAGCTGATGCAATGTATTTTTATGGTCCACAAGGAACACAGCCACCCAACTAATAACAACTACAGTTCATTGCTATAAACAGGTATGCAGTGAGGTGATCCTACCCAAGAACTCTAGATCAAGGTATGCTACTCCATACTCTCCTAGAGTAGCACATAGAAGTTGGTTTTAGGGTATTACGTTGTTACATCCTCCTTTTCTTCATCCATAACTTTATCATCAGCTTCTCCTGGCATGTTTCATACTCAGGCATTAACCAAGTGAATTATTGATCACTGGAAGGAGGGCTAGGAAAAGAAGATGGTGGAGTACCTCTCCCCTTCTTGTTGGTGTTCTGGAAGACAATGGATCTTCTGAAAGAGGGGCTTCTTCTACTTCATCAGCATCAATCTCAATATACTGAAATACTCCTACTTCAGGGGGAACTACTATTGCTGGCTGCAGCAGTTGTTGTCCACATAACTATCGAGTTTCCAACAACGATTGGGTACTACTTTGCAAAAGAGATAACTCCAATTCAACATCACTTCTTGTCTTTATTGCTGTGATTAGAGTGGATGCCTCTGTACCAGAATTGGGCTTGGGCCTAGTTTGGGGTGGGGCCTCCAATGCCGAAGTACTGCTCCCAGCTTGCTCCCCAGAGGCCGGTGCATCAGGCGCACGCCTATGCTCGAAAAAGTTCTGGGACGACAAAACAGTGTTGGTTAGCCTCATTCTTATCACTGACCACTTTTGCTGCAGCACCTTTCTTAAGGGGCATCTTGAAGCTGGCTGTTGGCAGTGGCACTTATCTTCAGAAGCTTACGAGATGCCCGTGTATTGTGGCCACGCGTCACATCATGCACAGGCCTTCTGACTGGAAGTGCTGTGGGTGATGTCTCTTCTCTTGTACACCTGAAAGCAATCAAGAAAGAAGAACGAGCTACTAGGCCTCAGCATAACACACAAACTAGCCACCAGTCACATGGTCAAACAACAAGCAGGAAGCATGGCCCTAACAAGAACACATGTAGCCCTATGGCAAAAGCACACTGGCTGCCAACACAAATGTCTCCCAGCCACATGGTCAAACAACAAGAAGAAGCAGGAGGCAAGGCCACAGCAAAGAACACATGCAGGCCGATGGCAAAAACACACTGACTGGCTACAGAAAATGGCCGCAAGCAACAGGCATGGCCACAACAAAAAACATATGCAGGCCTATGGCAAAGGCACATTTACATCCTGCACAAAATGTTCGTCAGCAACTTGGTCAAACGACAACAACAAGCAAGAGGCATGGCCACAACAAAGAACACATGCAGGTCAATGCAAAGGCACACTTGCTGGCTACACACAATAGCTGCCAGTCACATGGTCAAGAAACAACAACAACCAGCAAAGAGGCATGGCCACAACAAGAAACACAGGCAGGCCTAAGGTAAAAGCACACTGGCTGGCTAAAAAAATGGCTGCAAGCCACATAGCCAAACAACATGCAAGAGGCATGGAAAACAAAGAACACATGCAGGCCTGTAGCAAAAGCACACTGGCAGCCTACACAGAATGGCCACCAGCCACATGGTCAAACAATAAGCAGGAGGCATAGAAAACAAAGAACAGATTAATGTCTATGGACACTGATTAAACGAAAATATTGCCCCTGGCCACATAGCATGGGAAACAAAGACACATGGTGGCCTATGTAGACACACTGACAAGACAAAGGAGGTATGGTAAAACAGGACACAACATTATTTAGCAACGCCAAAAACAAAAGTTAACTGTGCTACAATTTTTAACAACACTCACTTCTGCTTTCAATCCGAGGTGCTGGGACAGTCTGCAAGGCACTTGTAACGATGACTCATTCGTAGTTCTGAGCAGTCATGGTTGTCTTCTCGAGGGACAGTTTATGCATTAATTGGCCCATTTGGGAGAGTGATTGGATTCCTCTCTAACATTTATTTTGAGTGTATATTGAGATATATTATTCTCACTTGCATTGCGCAACTGTGTGTGGACTATAGGTCTTTGGAGTTTACTAAACCTTTTACCTTGAACTTCTTGTGATAAGGAGAATGAACACATTTTCTATTGGATGCTCTGTTATTGAATATTGTTTCTCCTGATGATGCCCACTCAAGTTAAATGTTGTTGAAACGCCATTGTCGCCTTATATGTGGCCTTAATTGAAGAGGACCCAATCTTTGCTAATCTTGTTCTTTTTTTGTCTGAAAAGCTTATGAGTACTAATTGTTCTCAGCCACTGTTCATGTTCACACTGTTCATTGTCTTTATGGTTTGTTGTGTAACCAAGAGAGCGCCATTGCTTTCTGATTTTTTTATTCTCCTATTACATTTTGTAAATGTTTGAATTTGTGTAGGGGTATCACTTGCCAAGAGTCTTATATTGTATACATTTTTGTTTTGTTCTATGTGCTATATAATCCATATTTTTGCAGTTTATGTTATATGTAATGTACTACTTGAAAAATTGTTAGGATTCCAGGCTTATCATTTTTTGAAACAGCACACACCCCCCAAAAGGTATCATATGTATTACCTCACCTATGCACTGTTTACAGACAAAAAATGTGAAATACCCCCAAAAGCACATTTTGTAATTTATTCCAATGCCACCCATGGCCAAAATGATGTTTCATTTCAACAGACACTACATAAACAGTTGTTTCATTCACCCATTACAAGTACTGGGACTACTGGCTGACTAGGTCACATACTGAATTAAATGAACATTACAAATGTATTAAAAGACATTGAGAAAAATACTGAACTGTGCAACATTTTCTCTTTATAAAAGAAGAAAAGGTGCATGCAAAAAAGAGCATGGTCCCTACTGTAACTGCTTGCCACCCACCACAATAAATGTTACAAATTGAATAAAAGTACAAAGACATGCTGCATGCTCTCTATCAAACAAGCAACACTATCACACAACATTTTTTAAACATACTTGTAAAATAATAAAAAGTAAGTCCTCAAACTTCTATGGTGTATATGCAGCAGACAAACAGGATGATCCTTTCAGCTCCAAAGCCAAATGAGAAGTGACCAGGAGTGTACAGAACACTGGGAGGAGTCAGCAAGATAGGAGCAAGAATTTGGAGTTTCTGGGGTACTTCCTCTTTGTTGAAAAAGAGTACATTAAAAAGGACTCTTCACACACAAAAAACAATTCGAACGGTCCATTGGAAAGGTTTTTAACTCCAGATTGGCTTTTTGAGGAGATTTCGCTGCTTTTTGAAGAGCTAATCTTCTCCAACTTTGAAGCCGCAGTCAATCGTTCTTTGCCTGCAACATCAACAAAGTGCTGGAATCTGCTTGTATGTTCTAAAGCCACACTAGCAGCCGCAAAATCTTGTGGAAGCTTGTGGGGGATAGAAAATCTCATGAGCATTTGCGAGCACCTGGCAAGTCTCTCCTCATGCTCCCTGTGTGTGTGAAACAAAGTTACGAGCACATCAGTATAAAAAATGTCCACTCTGTTGCAGAGTGTAGAGTTTATTGGTAACTCTGCTTTCGCCACAGAACACAGTTGCAGAATTTTGCAAACTGCATGAGCAGAGTGGAGGTTTATGCCCAGGTCTAAAACACCAAGTCACTCTCTCATGTAACCACAGATACACTCGATTGCTCACCCATGCAGCTACTAACACACCCACTCACTCATCCATACAGCCACTAATACACTGACTCAGTCACCCATACAATCACTAACACACCCAGTATCTCCCCCACGTAATCGCTGATACAACCAATCACTCACCCAAACAGACACTTATGTGTCTACTCACCCACCCATATACCCACTCGTGCACCCTCTCATTCAGCATTTACAGCCACTTAGATACCCACCCACTTACCTATACAAACACACACACTCATTCATAAACCCATAAAGCCCATCATACATCCATTCAGACACTCATACATCAATTCACACACCTTCTCAATCAGCCATACACCACTCATGCATCCACTCACTCACCCACACAACCACTCAGTACCTATTCACACACCCACTTACACAACCACTCACTCACCAATACAGCCACTGATGCACACACTCACTTACCCATACAAGCACTCATTCACAAATCCATAAAGCCACTGTCACACCCACATACCTACTCACTGAAACACTTACACATCCAGTTACTCTCTCATGTACCCATATAATTTATCTTTTAGCAAACCAAGAAAGGTGGTTCTAGAAAGAACCTTTGTTTTATTTTAGGTTTTTCAGGACTTTTTGTTTAAAACCTTTGTATTTGTGGGTTTTTTATAAATAAAATGGCAATTGAAAAAAGTATTAATTGAAAAAACACAAAACTGTAGTTATGCATCATTTTAGAAAAAAATTGAGTTCCCCTACATTGAGAACTTTTGTTTCTGTAGTCCAAACAAAATGTCCTAATTCTTAGCAGCTCTGGGGTCTTCTTAGGGAGTCATTGGTCAAGCTCGGCAGGTAGAGGGTCCCCTGGTGCAATTGCTGTTGCACGTAAGATGGAGGAATCTTACTCTCTTTTCTCCCGCTCTGCTCAGGCCAAGTGGTTGGAGTGGTACGTCTTTAGGTTCATCAGCATACTTGTTGTACAACACAAACACCCATGGAGAGGATCTTCTCATATAAAAAACACTTCACATTCTTTGCCATCCTTTTTGTGCCCCCCCCCCCAGAGGGGATGGTGAAAAATTCCCACCCAATGAATTAGTGCTTCACCGGGGGTTCTTCCTCTGATGAATTGTCTTCCACAGGTTGTGGCTCCTGATTTCCACCTTCACCAGAAGTCATTTGATTTTTAAATGCAAACCAAAAAACTCCAATCTTTGCATTGTAAGCTGAAATAAAAGATAACTGGGTGGGGACTTACCTTGTAGGATAATCAAAAGTGTTTTGCCCAATGAAATCCCTTTAATTCATAGTAACGTGATATTTGTGAATGCCGACTATTCACGAATACAGACGTATTTGCAATAACAGGTAATGTGACAAAACAGTGTTAAAACATAACATTTCTTATGTAAATATCACTTAATGTTACATTATTAAACTACTGACCACAAACATTAATTAGTAATTAAAGCATTTACACATATTTTTTAGACTTTCTAAATGTCCCAGCGAGTTTGCTAATAACAGCAGTAGCGAAATGAATTTTTGTATTTATTAGTAGTCCTCAATTACCTTGGAATCAAACTCTGAGGCTCCCCTGGTACAGCACCTTCCAGAGCTATTCCTTTACACCAAGGATCTTAATATCTTCTATATTTCTCCCATATATTCTCTGCCCAGGCCAGTAACCAGCTGATGTGCAGATCCTACTGGAGAGTTGGAAGACCATAAAAAAGAAGGTGTAATCATTCGACCAAACCCTTCCCTAAACTACTCTGTCTAGCCACTTTAAAGCAAAGGTCCAAAATCTAT
Organism: Lissotriton vulgaris; assembly: GCF_964263255.1. Lineage (NCBI taxonomy): Eukaryota > Metazoa > Chordata > Amphibia > Caudata > Salamandridae > Lissotriton > Lissotriton vulgaris. The sequence continues at coordinate 863,432,991 of NC_141691.1, read as the reverse complement.
TCCTTTTCTTTTCTATATTACTGTCCAAACATATGATACTTTTGACAGATCTTATCCATTCTATTTCAGTTGGCAACACCTTATTGATCCATTTTTAACATATCGCTCTTCATGCCCAGAGAATCAAATAAAAGACCAGTTTCTTTCCTCATTGGTAAACTCAACATGTACAACTGACACCCCAAAAAAGACAAGTAGTAAGCTTACCTGGAGTTCTGTGTCCAGTATAGCTGAAATATCACCACTTATGTCCTCCCAAAATATCTGGATCACAGGGCACTCCAGGAACATGTGGGTATTGTCTGCATTTTCATTGATACATTTTGTGCATCTTGACGTTCTTCCCTTCCCCAATTTCAAAGTCTGTATGGCGTCCAGTATACTCTATGAAGACAGAAGATGTAGTTCCTTTTTAGAATATAAAAAGTTAAAAGATGCTTGCCATAAGTCTTCCAGTTGTCTCCCGGCAAGTTCTTCCCCCACAGGTCAGTCAGAAGTTTAAAGGCACCACCAGTAGCAACTACCATCCCACCACTTTCTTCTTCTTTGGTGTTTCTCTCATTAGTTCTGCTTCCAAGTTATTAGACACACCTATCTCCGACTCTGATGACTGAAACCAGCCCTTCATTTGCAAGTATTTAATTTTAGGAACTTTATTGTTGGACGCCATGGCCAACTTATTCCAGGATGTCAGCTCTCCCTCTTCCACTGCATCACCCCATCTTAGCATCCGTGTTTCGCTGATCGGGTTAGCCAGTGTATCCTTTGTCCATTCAGGTGATCCTGGGGCATTCCATATTGGTGCCCACTTACTGAAATACGTATGTTTAACCTCCTTTCTGATCTTGGCCGAAAGTTCCGCCTTTGCCTTTAAAGTTTTAAGACACACTCTCTTAAAATGTTTTGGGTCTCCAAACTTATAAATAAAACCTTGCATCCCTCCTTCAGTATCTGACAGCATGCACCTAAAGATTTTACCAATATCTGAGTTATCTGGTAGGGTTAATACCATCTTCCCATTCTTTAGGAGAAAGGCCCAAGCATATTATGTCTAGTCTGGTAGACATAGCACCCCCTTTTCCATCTTCCTGCGTATTTTTTTGAAAGGGATCCACAAGCCCTTTGAATTCCAGGTCAAACTAATAATTTTACCCTGCAGTTTCTGTAGTCACTCTGCCTTAAATGACATTGGGATCATCTGAAAAAGAAATGTAAGCTTCGGGAGGATTATAATCTTCACCAAATTGCTTCTTCCTATGATCATCAGCGGAAGATGAGACCAGCTTAACATCAGCTTTCTGACTTCTTTCATTATGTTAAGAAAGTTCATTTCCGCAGGTCTCCAATATTCTGAGTGATCTTAATGCCTAAGTATATCATCTCCTTTTTACTGACGTCCAGAGTTGACTCCAGATTCCAAGCCATAATCTCTGTTGTTGCCCTATTCACTGAATACCCTGCTATCTGGCCAAATTGTAAAGTTAAGTCATTTAGTAAAGGGATTATGGTCTCCGTGTCTGATGTGTATTCGAATACATTGTCAGCATATAAAGCTACCTTGCTTTCCCACTCTTTATATCAATAAGGGACTATCTCACGCTCCCTCCTGATCTTAGTTGCTGAAGGTTCAATATACAGATTGAAAAGGCAGGGGGGATAGAGGACATCCCTGTCTTGTTCCTCTCATAATGTTGAAAGTCATGGAGAGGTTATGATTTATCAGAACTCTTGCCAGCGGTTTCCTGTATATCATGGCCAGGGTTCTGCAAAAATTTCCACCCAAATTACAGAGCTTTAATATCACCTGTAGGTATGCCCAGTTCACCCGGTAGAAAGCTTTAGTAGCGTCCAACGCAATAACCTCTAGGGGGAGTTTATAAATAGAAGCTATATCAGCTGCTCTATTAAGCTGAAGGTCAGTTCCTGAATCCCTCTGCCCCTGACAGACCCCTTCTGATCTAAATGTAGGAGGCCCCCTACCACCCCATTAAGTCTTTCTGCCAGGAGTTTTCCAAAGATCTTATAATCACAATTTAATAAAGAGATGAGCCTATAGGAATCACATACATTGAAGGCATTCCCTGGCTTCAGGATTAATATATCCCTTTTCAAAAAATTCAGCGAACAACTTTGTAAAATGTGTCAATAGGACCTCTTCCAACCTTTTATATAATTCTAAGGCAACCCATCCGGTCCTGCTGCCCTACCAGATTTCCCTGCCCTTATTGCATTTTTATCTCTATTGACACTATCCTGCTGTTTATTATTGAACTGCTTGTTTCAGAAATACTTTGGGGGCGTCCTGTCCCAGCCATGCCTTAACTTCTCCCTCAGTGACTACCAGATCTTCTCTGTATAACTCCCCGAAGTAATTGGAAGGCTTCCTTAATTTCTTTACTTCCAGTGAGAGGCCTACCAGTCGATTCAGATCTAACTCCTTTAATAAAAGAGCTTGCTTGGTGTACCTTTGTCTTCCATGCTAACAGCTTCCTAAATCCCTCTCCATACTCAAAATGAGCGATTTTACTCGCCTACCACCTCATCCTTAATCTTTCTTGCACCAAGTTAGACAGCGACTCTTTTTCTACTTGTAGGGATTTTTGCAAAGCCACCTTTTCCTGTTCCCCCGTCACCTCTAAAAGCTCCTGTTCCTGCTGTTGAATGTGGCTTTCTAGCTGACTAACTTTTGTAATAAATTCCTTCCTTCTCCTTATTTGGAGACTAGTTACTCTTCCCGTAAAAGACCCTTTGTACGTATCCCATTTTATGCCTGGTGGCGCAGTTTCCATATTCACAGCAAAAAGTACTTCTGATTCTACTTTAAGTGTTTCTATTACCACCTCGTCTAACAACAGAGTATAATCCATGGCTCATCTTCTCCGAATCGGTCCAGCCGACACTGATAGTACCAAAGACATAGCTGAGTGGTCTGAGAAACGGGACCACACATGTGTGACTTTTTCCACACATTCCCTTAACCTTTGATCAATTAAGAAAAAGTCCATTCTTGACTGATGTCCATATTTTTTGTTATTATATGTAAAAGCCTTCTTAACTCACATCCGCCCTCTCCATATATCACACAGTTCCATTTGTACCATATTGGTTTAAATTAAAGACTGCATCATATTGTTTATGAGTGATCGGGTATTGACCGAACGATCAAGTGAGCCATCTAGAAACACATCAAAATCACCTCCCAGAATAACAGGATCAGTGAAATTCAATAAATCCGTCAACAATCCCCCCAGGGGCCTCGTATCATCCATATTCAGCCCATAATATCCCACCATTGTATATCTATGATTATAGATATTAATACTTACGATGACCCATCTGCCTGCTCTGGATGTTTGATGTTACAACGCGTACTTTTAGCACGCATACCATTACCACGGATTTTTTACAACGCAGGTCATTTTACAACGGATACCTTTACAACGCAATACACTACATCGCAGATACTATTACAACTCATACCATTACAACGTAAGTATAATTATAGGTAAGTATATAATATTAATATATAATGTAAATAATTATTTTTGAATTATTAAATTTAATTATTTATTATTTAATTAATAAAAAATGTATTAATAACATTGATTTTAATTTTTTAATTTGTAAATATATATTAAAAATACCCCTGTACCCCAAAACCCAAACCCAGCCCTAAAACCTAAAAATACCCCTGTACCCCAAAACCCAAACCCAGTTCTAAAACCTAAAAATAACCCTGTACCCCAAAACTCAAACCCAGCCCTAAAACCTAAAAATACCCCTGTACCCCAAAACCCAACCCATCCCTAAAACCTAAAAATACCCCTGTACCTCAAAACCCAAACCCAGCCCTAAAACCTAAAAATACCCCTGTACCCCAAAACCCAAACCCAGCCCTAAAACCTAAAAATACCCCTGTACCCCAAAACTCAAACCCAGCCCTAAAACCTAAAAATACCCCTGTACCCCAAAACCCAAACCCATCCCTAAAACCTAAAAATACCCCTGTACCTCAAAACCCAAACCCAGCCCTAAAACCTAAAAATACCCCTGTACCCCAAAACCCAAACCCAGCCCTAAAACCTAAAAATACCCCTGTACCCCAAAACCCAAACCCAGCACGAAAACCTAAAAATACCCCTGTACCCCAAAACCCAAACCCAGCCCTAAAACCTAAAAATACCCCTGTACCCCAAAACCCAAACCCAGCCCTAAAACCTAAAAATACCCCTGTACCTCAAAACCCAAACCCAGCCCTAAAACCTAAAAATACCCCTGTACCCCAAAACACAAACCCAGCCCTAAAACCTAAAAATACCCCTGTACCCCAAAACACAAACCCAGCCCTAAAACCTAAAAATACCCCTGTACCTGAAAACCCAAACCCAGCCCTAAAACCTAAAAATACCCCTGTACCTCAAAACCCAAACCCAGCCCTAAAACCTAAAAATACCCCTGTACCCCATAACAAAATACCACTAATAAATGTTTTTAAAAAAAGATAAACTTAACGTATGCGTTGTATTAGTATCTGCGTTGTAGTGTCTTGCGTTGTAAAGGTATCCGTTGTAAAATGACCTGCGTTGTAAAAAATCTGTGGTAATGGTATGCGTTGTAAAAAATCTGTGGTAACAGTTACATACCGCCTGCTCTATCTATTATGCTGTGCTCTACCAGGATATGTGGACTATTCTTAACCAAAATTGCAACTCCACTTATCGTCAGCTGCTGAGTAGTACACACCACCTTCTGTACTCAACCCCTAGCTTTAAAAATCTCTTTCATTTTCCCCTCTGTTAGATGTGTTTCTTGTATGTTAATAATGTGTGCCAGAAGATCCTTCAAGTATTGCAGAATTTTTTCTCTCCTTTCCTTTACTCTTAAGCCATTAACATTCTAGGACAATATCTCCACGCTAACTTCCTTATCTCCTCCCATTTCTCTTACTCAAAGACTACTCCAGGATGGAGGCTCCCTAAAACTTTTTCTTGTAAATGAAGACAAGGTTTTTTTTTTAATTTTTCCCCTATATGCTCCCCACCCAGTGCCCCTTCCCCTACAACTGACCCTCGCCCCTGCCCTTACCCAGGAGAACCCTCCTATCTTCTTCATGGCCTCAGCCTATGGGACCACTACGTTGTTTCTAACGAAAGTAAAGATTAGAGGATGTATACTCAGTCCTACTGCCTACCCTATAAGTGAAATGATGTGCCTATATAAATAAAAATTGACCAACACACTTAAAGAATGCTGTGAAGAAAGTATATGGAGGTGGTACCCAATCTCATAAGGGCAGACCTAGTACTCTGCACCCACCGATTTTACGTAACGTCTGCTCTAGAAATGGATTTAATAAATTCTTCCACTTCCTTGACTCTCCTAAAATTCTGCATCGTATTTTTAAACATTACTTGCAGAAAGTCAGGGAACTTTAATTGTGCAGTAACGCCAAGCTGTCTCAGAGGTTCCAAAATTTTCCCTAATTCCCATTTCCTGTTTGCAGTAATCTGGGATATGTCTGACCGAATCTCAAAGTGTACGCCTTTAGCCTTAGAGGACTTCAACTTTAATGACTTAGCAAGGATTTATTCTTTTAATTTATATGTCCGGAAGTTCACCAGGATCTTTCTGAGCTTCTCACAATTAGGGTTCCTCCTAAAAGGATCTCTATGTGTCCTCTGGATATCGTCAACAATATCCTGCTCATAACAGTCCACTTGTGTTCTGACTTTAATCAATCTTGCTACAAAAGTTTTCAAGGTATCTCCTTTCCGCCTCTTCTGGAATTTTCAACAACGCAATTTTTTTTGTTCTTTGATTATTTTCGAGTGATTCCAATTTCTCTTGCATACCTGCCACACTTTCGTTAAGCAATCTGATGCTCTCCCTATTTGCTCTTGCTTGCAGGGTTAAGTCATTGATTGTGGTTTCCAGCATTTGGGTCCTAACAGTGAGATCCTCAAACTTTTTCTCAAGATTATCACATGCCATTCTTATGTCTTTCCTGTTCACTTCCAATGTTTCAAATCTACTTCTTATCTCCACAGTCAATAGCTAGATCAATTCTGAGACTGGATGTTGTGCTATGCACCTCTTATGTGATTCTATGGGCTGTGTATCTCTCTCACTAGCAACTTGTGCAGCTGCCCCACCACCAGCCAGCTTTCCACCCTGTACCACAGGATTTAGTGCAATATTTAGCAGCCCAGACTCCAAGTCAGTTTTGCCTGCCAAATTTTGCACTTCTTCTTCTGCAATGTTAAACTCTTTGACCACAGAACTTGGAATCTGGTTATGCTAGCCAAATCAGACACTAACTCATTTATCATTTTGCTAGCAGATTTCTGGGCACCACCATCTTCCACATCCTCTTTAACAGGCTCCCTAAACTTCTCCTGGTTCTGCTTTTCCTCCAGAGTTTAAGAGACTACCTTAAAGAATGTTCTTAGTAAGGGGGTAATCTTTAACTACTGTCCTTGAGTCACTATCTCTTTTGTTGTTCTCTTACCTGTTCCACCTTTTTCCCCCTTTGATACTTTTTCTACTGTGCTGACTTCAATTCTGCGGTCAAAAAGGCTTTAAACTGCCCCTCACCTGTTGCACTTCTCAGTGCATATCTATTCACGGTATAAGATCTTCCTGTTTTTTCCCCTAGCAAGTTCTTACTCTGTGTCTATTTCCTCATACTCCGGGCTAGTGCCTTTAATGCAAGGAGCCCCCCTCCCCTGCGCCTTACCCATACAGGCTGTGTGCTGTCTCCTCTGTCTTAAGTCTTTTTCTACCCCCGAAGATCTGGAATGACCCTCTGATTCTCATCTGCCTCCCTGCCTTTGGTAGACTCCACTTGGCTGCACACGCTGTGCAAGCAGTCTCTCCCCTCCCCAAGAAGGGGATTCATGCAGCGGCACCTCAACCCCTACAGAGGCCGCCCACCGCTTCAGCCCAGCGCAACCCAATGCCTGCTGAGTCCGCACACGCCTTCCTATGATTCTACTGATGGGGGGCCAGCTAACCCGCCATTCCCCTGCCATAAGCTTTACTTAGATGTGCTGTCAAGTGATGTCAGGTTGACAGACTAGTATTTTGGATTTCCAACTACCTATTCCCCATTTGGATAGTGATTGAGCTGTGACGCAGTAGATCCCACGACTGCCGCTAGCCGGCCACCATGTTCACAGTACAAAAAACACACACAGTAGTAGCACAATGTATGTATCACAACTTTTCATGACAAATTCAAGGACATAAAAACATTTAAAATAAAAATAAAAGTCTTCTGGGCACATCTGTTTCTTGATGCTGAAAAATTCTATGTTGCGATCTTGATGCCTAAGAAATGTAGGACATCTCCACCAAACAAAGAAGCACTTGCTTCATTTAGGTAGGTGAAATTATACTTGTTTTGTGGAGATTCACCTATTTGTGGAGGTGGTGGCTTCTCTATAGAAAGATTCATGTTATCAAAGATTTCTGGATGAAGACACACTTTAACATTGCAAAGTATTTAGAAGGTCTCTGGAGACATTTCCTCATGATCCATTACGAACTATAGTGTAGAATATTGTTATAAAACAGGGGGTGACCCAATTTAGTCGAAGGACCTGGGTATCAAGTATTATAAAGAACAAATGGTCCTTGACGAAAATTCAACATGTAACAGAATTACAGCCTTAGTTCAAGTAATTTTTAGTCCGCGCTAGATTAAATCTATATAGTTGGTTAAATAGATACATTAGCCCAAATTGTCAAGTTTATACATAAAAAGTACCCAAACATTTGAGAATTCAATTGAATCCAGCCGGATTCTCTGATTTAATATATAATTTGAAAACATTATTTTTGCAAATCAAAATACAAATATTTACATATTATAATCAACAAAATCTTTCATAGTATAAAAAGGTAAACGTGCACAGAGAAAGGTAAAGGTTTGGGCTCAAGTGATTGATCAAAGAGATCAGAGAAACAAAGTGTAGAATTATTTATATACAAGAATGAGCCTGCCCTAACCAACGCTTGTAAAAAAATTGATTCTTTTTTACTAGCTTCTATTTTTCAAACGCAGCCTCCATTGTCCTTGATTTGCACTATTGGCAAGGGGATTAGGAGTGAAATGGGGGGAGGGGGGTAAAAACTAATAGATGCAGGCTCCAAAGGGAAAGTGTCGACGTTTCGACCCACACGTAAACCGGGTGGTTTAATTCCTCAAATCAGGGTCTTCATCAGGACGGGATGAGGGAGGGACTTCTCTAAACCTTTACCTTTCTCTGTGCACGTTTACCTTTTTATACTACGAAAGATTTTGTTGATTATAATATGTAAATATTTGTATTTTGATTTGCAAAAATATTTTTTTCAAATTATATATTAAATCAGAGAATCCGGCTGGATTCAATTGAATTCTCAAATGTTTGGGTACTTTTTATGTATAAACTTGACAATTTGGGCTAATGTATCTATTTAACCAACTATATAGATTTAATCTAGAGCAAAATTACTTGAACTAAGGCTGTAATTATGTTACATGTTGAATTTTCGTCAAGGACCATTTGTTCTTTATAATAATATATAGTGTAGAATAGGCACATGGCATTTACCAAACGCGGTAGCACTTACTAATTAACCAGTATTAACTACTCAAGCTGGGTAGAGATGTTACTCAAAACTGTGCCTCTTTTTAGATAAACGGGCAGTTAATGTTCTTTTCTGGCCCTGATACTCATTTCACAGAAATTAAAACTCAACGGGAAGCACAAATATAAACATAGGAGGTGCCCATATTTGAAGCTCCACTTCTGTAAAGGTCAATGGATCCTAACTTGAAGGCAAAGCAAGTGTTTTTCTTTGGCAATTCCACATTGAAAAACAATGTAAAATGCTTGATAAAGGTCATTGCATCATTTATTTATCAGAGCGCTATCCATAGTGCCAGTGACAAATTAGTTCTTTCTCGATTCTGATGGTGCCAGCAGAGTCTATGGTTCTGCCTTTAAATGACTACTAATATGCAAAAGTGCAGAATCATCTGGAAGCATTCCCTGTTTGACCACACCTAAGTAGTATGCAACTCACACACCCATACTGCCACTCACTTACCCACAAATCTACTCACGGACACGCTCATACATCTATACAGCACTTACTCACCCAGTCACCAACCCATAGAGCCCTTTTCACAGTCACTCATAGACCTATACATTCCTCCACACACACACTCACAGGCCCATACAGCGACTCACTCCCACTCACTGGTTTATACAGGCACTCACATTCACTCTCAAAGCTTACAATTAGGAAATAAAATGCATTTTTTTTAAATGCACTAAGAAAACAAAGTTTACAAAGATGTTATAGTTAGGAAATAATATTACAACAATTGTAGAAATTGACTGAAAAACTAAAGATTACAGAGAAATCATAGTTAGAAAATGAAATTTAAAAAACATTGAAATTAATTGAAAATAAACAATGGTTACATGGACGTTATAGTTAGGCTCATATTTCATTCGTAAAAAACCATTGAAATTCAGCAGTTATAGTTACCTGAGATAATAATAACGTATGCCCCTGCAATGGACTGCTAATGACCTCACACATTATATCACTCATGACATGATCAGTAACATCACTCATTACATCACTAATGGATCTCAAATGACCAGGCAAGAGGGAGCAAGGGTGCTACAAAACCTAAATGAGATTCATCAAGCCACACAAGATGGCCATGCATGTTTGATATGTTTAGAGTAGAGCAAGGCAATGCAAATCGCTGTCTTCCATTACTCTGAGGCAGGCAGACATTCCATGGGTGGGGCATGGGTGTTCCCATGCTTCCACCAATGGATTTTGGTGCATTTCTTGATTTACCATTAGTGGTAGACCCGGGAATGCGTCAACATGCTTCTCCTCCCCAGGTGAGGTATATTTAGGAAAAATATCTTTATTTCTCCTCATTGTTTTCCCTTTCTATGTGTGCTACATTCTGTGACACACATAATCAGAGAAAAATGTCTCTCAGGATTGAGTTTGGGGAGGAATGTGTCCCTACCTCCACAAAACCAATCCTACCTATGATGCAGACACACTTGCACCATAACGCAATAATACCTGCATTGGCACTAGGCAGCCAAAAGTACTCCGCTGCCTGGAAGGAACATGAATGATCCGTCTAATTGTAATTGTAAATATGGGACATTCCTGACATTTCACACTGCGCAATAGGGTGACTTGCTGTGTTGAGCTACACAAAAGAATGATAAATCTACCCCCACATTTTGATTGAATGAGGAGTGGCCTCTACTGGCTTTGGGGACACAACCCCCATCTTCCTTGCCTAGGGCCTCTGTGGGATATATGATTGGGCACACCGAGAGCTGCCCCCTCAAAAGACATGATATTCTCTTTAACGCCAGGGATAATATTTTATAAAGAAAAAAAAAACAAATTAGATACATCGAATTCCTTGCCCAATGCACACCTATGTTATGTTTCCACTCATCTTAGATGCTCTTAGGCGCATTACCCCTACTAATCTTGGGGGACCTAAATAGACAGGGTTAATTTTTTGTCAAGCAAAAAATGGACTGAAGATGGAATGAAGTGGAGAACTGGGCTTCCTGGACAAGGTTTTCCGCTTTAGCCTCAAACCACAATCTGCATTTGAATTTCCAATTTAGAGAAGATTGGGTGCTCATGCTCATGACGGAACGGTTCCGTCATGAGCGTCGGTTGAGCTGTGCTCATGACGGAACTGTTCCGTCATGAGCCGATAGGCTCATTAGAACCTTCAGCACAGCGTGAAAATTCGCGCCGCGCTGAAGGGGTTAACAACTTATCTGCCACTCTCAGGGGACCAGAAATAGCCCCAACCAACATTGTTCACTTTTTGTTTGCTGAGCATTTTAAATGGAGTGAAAAGCAGGCTTCCTACCACAATTGTTTAATGCTTTTCCAATACAAATCGTCTACATTTAATTTTCATATATTTTGATTCAGTGTGTCTACAGGATATCTCTGAATTGGAAATGATAGCTTTCCAAGGTGCCTCAAATAATCCAGTGGTGCATCACTAATATATTTTTGACCTTCTACCATATCCATTGGTATAGAGATATGCTGTTGCAGTCACGTTTGTCTATTGATGCGCTATCACTCCGTTTTCCAGATCATTTCCCCACCTTTTTCTGACTACTGGTGCTACAGACACCACAAACTTAAACTCATGGCACCAAACCTTATATGGAGTGTAAAGTCTAATCAGCTGCAATATATGCCGATTAGGTTCTGAAAAAGGAGCATAACTTACTGGGATAAATAAAACAAGGATCAGAAGAGGGGGGAAACTCTGACAGGAGACCAAAACAAAGGTGAAGTGGTATCCGTCTTTGATTTAAGAGTGCAAAAATAAAATTAATCTAAACCTTTCTGTGATTCCTTGGCAACTAGTGTGGGACCAGCACCGAAATTGGATCTAGATAGCCAAGCACCAGTCTCAGTGGGAAAACTAGTTTTGACCCTGTCAGATGAGAGAAGAGGTCACCTAAATAAGGATGTGGCTAAGAAGCTGAAGACAGGCCTGCCTGGTGGCAGAAGGCTTATGATATATATGTATATTTTTGTCCTCATTCGCCATTAGATATACCCAGAGCAATTTTAATTTCTCCGCGGCCCCCCACTTGATTGGTATCGACCGACTTGAGAGCTAGATGGATGCACTTTAAACAGAACCTCTCTTTCCCATGTTCGGTCTGTTCTGATCTTCTCTACGGGTGACTCGCAGAACAACCAGAGGGGTAAAGTATTCCTTCCAGTGTAAAGGCATAATCATTGGACTATATTCCCTCTAGTGTTAGGAGTATCCAGCCAATCCACAGAAGGCAACCAAAAATCTTTTTTCTTACTCTTCTTTTTCTGTGCTGCCCTATCAAGCTTTATCATATATTTAATAGAAGTTAACCAGTCTAAGAATGTCAGAGATGTATTTTTGATCCAGCATTTACAGATTTCTCTCTGTGAAAGTAAGATTAAATAAAAACATAACTTATTTTCCTCTAGGGACAACAACCCATAGGGGCATGTTATCAAGAGACCTAACACCACTTTTCCGGCACATAGCGCCGGAAAAGCAGCGATTTTTTTAACATACTATTAACAATGACTCGCAAACAAGCTGTAGAGTGAGTTTCCTTGAGGTAGCTGCATTTTTTTTCTACTTTGCATGTCAGCGATATATATCGCTAATGACATGCAAAGTAGGCGTTCCTCACCAAATTCACATAGAATCCTTTGCCAAAAGCAACATCGCCCTATTAACACCCCGGGTCAAGTGGTGAATGAAGCTGCGCTAACCGCGTTTATCGCTGTAATCTAACATCAGGTAAAATCCTGACTTAACTATATTTTTAATGGGAGGTGGATTGACAGAATGAGTCCACACTCCCATATTCACAAGCTTTTCATTAGCGTGTGAAATCATCGCCGGATTTCACACGCAAATGTTGATTATCGACATGTATTGCTGGAATTGACCGCGCCTTTGAGCTAAGCGTTTTAAATACGCAGCTAACACGGCGATGTAAACCAACGGTACACGGCGGTAATCAAAAATGCTCCAAGCACGTTTAGTGATAATAATCGCTTGTGCTTGGTAATATGCCCCATAGTTTGGTAGAACCTCAAAGAATACCAGGATTATGCTCACCTGAATATCAGACCCAAACATGAACCCACTGGTACGAGTTGTGCCCAACACAATATCCCGGCTGTTTTTAAAGGAGTTACCAATGAGTCCTTAGTCCTTTCGGGTGAACCTGTGGCATCCCAAATGGATGTATGACGGTACCACGCGTACTTTTACAATGCGTACCATTTCAACGCTACTTTTACCACGCAAGTCATTACAACGACTTGCGTGGAGGGGCGCTGGATAGTAAATTTTTTAATTTACTATTCCAACTCCAGTCCCCGTGGACTCTAGGGAAGGAGTTGGATAGTAAATTAAACTATTTACTATCCTGGAGCGCCCCCCAGCGCAAGTCGTTCTAACGACTTGCGTGGTAAAAGTAGCATGGTAACAGCACTGCATTGTAAAAAATGCGTGCTAACCGTTGTATACCATCCCAACTAGGTGCCACGCGCTGTAATAGCTGATTTTCAATAAATTTCTGATATGGTACCATGTGGAGGCTAACCCGTTTAAAATACTTTAGGCATACTTTTTATATGTAAAGCCTTGGTCTCCTCCCTTTAGATTGACAGCATTTCCTTGAACCTTATCCCAATGTCCGAGCTGTCCGGCTCACTCATGAGCATTTTTCCTGCCCATGCATACAAAACTAGGTCCGGTATACACAACCCTCCCTTGTTTTTCTTTCTGCGTAATTTTTTTATCCTTGTAACTTTGGAGGCCCCTATGAAGCTATTTATTTTTGACTGGAGTTTTTTTAGTCCCTCTTCTTTAAATGCCAGGGGGATATTTTGAAACAAGAAGATAAGTTTTGTTAAAACCATCATTTTTACTAAATTGACTCTACCAATCAATGTCAAAGGTAAATATGCCCAGCTCGTTAGAGGATTACAAATCTGTTTACTGATTTCGTAGAGATTCGTGTCTGTGATATTCTCAATATTTTGCATAATTATGATGCCCAAATATCTTATCTCCCTTTTTATTGCATAGGCATTCATATTTAAATTCCAGGCTATACACTTAGTCTTAAATGCATTGATCTCATAACTAGAGACCCGACCAAACTGTTGTGCTTCCTTATAAATTATTTGGATCGCTGTATTTAGATCTGATGTGTACACCATCAGGTCGTCGGCGTTTAAAGCCACCTTTTTCCCCAGGTCTTATACGTAAAGGTAAGTATTCCTACATGGCTTCTGAGTAACCCTGGGCTAAGTACTTTGCTATGCCCATGGAGTGGGTGTAGTGTTGCCTACTTCGCCCTTCGCGAAGTAGGCGTAGCAGGCAACACTACGCCCACTCCCTGGGCGTAGCGAAGTTGCCCGCCACCCGCCTCCCTCCCGCCCTCGCTAAATACTTAAAATAAATGTAAAAATGAAATAATAACCACTTACTTTGTCCGCTGTGTCCCCAGGGCTCCCTCTTGTAATTGCGTTGCCGTCTCGGATACTAATGCGCATGTGCGGCCGCCTGCGCATACGCATTTCTCGCGAATCAGGAATCCTAAAACTTATATTACATCTTATTTTGGGAACATATTAAAGCTGGTTAAAAAATCCTTATGTATCTGTAATCCTAATTTTAACTAATGAGGAGAGATAGTACTGTTTACAATTTTTTTTTAACTTACCGCTCTGCTGCCCCCCCAGAAATAGACTACTGAAAGTTTCAGCATTTTCCACCTACCTGAAAACCTGCATCTTGTTGTTGTGCATCACTTTTAGTGTGGCAGGAAATTTGAGTTGTGCAGTTGCACCTTGCTTCCTGAAGGGATTTAATAACTTTCCCAGCTCCTACTGCATAGATGCTGGGATTGATGAAATGTCAGACCGTATTTGGAATGTTATTCCTTCCACACTTAGCAAATTCAGCTTGAAAGCAATGAACTAAGATTTTCCTGGGTCTGGTTTTGTTTAGACTTAGTCTAAATGGGTCACCTGTGTACCCTCTGTATGTCGTCCGAGGGCTTGCTCTGAGCTGTCAATTTGAGTAGCTTGTTAGATCAATTTAACCACAAACTCTTCAAGATTATTCCCCTCAGCTCCTTTTGGGATTTTAAGCAAACAAATGTTGTTCCTCCTTTGGGAATTTTCAAGGGATTCCAACTTATCCTAGAAGCCTATTTCCCGTTCTTTCATCAGGTTTATCTTCCTTAAATTTTCCTCCACTTGCGAAGCGAACTCAGCCACAGTAGATTTCAAAGCTGTAGTACTAGCTGCTAATGAGTCCAGTTTATCTTCAATTTTTTCGCGTGACAGCTTGATTTCCGCTTGTTTTTTTTCTGACACCACAAATCTGTTTCTAACTTCTGTCATCAGCATTTTTAAGAGATCTGAAACTAATAGGGGAGTAGTCTGGTCTACAGGGTCCTCTCTCTGCGCTGCCGCATGTTCAGGATCAATTTCATCTATTTGGTTCTCTCTTACGGGAACCAAATCCTCCCGGTTTGTCTGGGTAGTTATGTTTGGAATTCTGTCTCTTTCATCTGCCATTGGTGCTTTCCTTATGCCTTCTCCTTCTAGCGATTCCAACTCTCTTGTGAGTGGTTGGAACCTATTTGGGCTTAGTATACCTTCCGGGTTTTCAGGTAACTTCCAGGCATTGTTGTTGTTGTTAGTTGTTGTCAGTAGATGTGCAGTCTATCAGTTTTAATATTAAAGTGCTGGGTGCAACTTTAAAGTAATTTATCAATGAGGGGTTGAGTTTAATATTCTGTTGCTTTTGTGAGGGATTTTTTGTTTTATTGGATCTCCTATTTTTAGGAGTAACCCACTCCCTTGTTATGCTCTTACTTTGGGCAGTTGCTGTTTTTATATATGTTTTGCCTGCCTGAACACCCTGCTTTCAGATACTGTCCCGGATGGCTTGGAAACCCGTATTAGGTGAGTTAGATGGGTTAAATGAGTTAACGCTCACACTTCTCAGAGCATATCTGCTTTGTCCCCAGTGCCTATAGCTGAACTCCTGCCACGAGTTTCAGTTTCCAGAGTCACCGGAGGCCCCTTAAACAAGTGATTATCCCCTGGTTTGTCTACCTGTGTTGGACTTACTTTGCGCTCCAGTCCTGCCCCAGTATCAACTGTGATCTTCTCTGCTACCACCTCCGTCCCTCAGGGGGCTCCCCGTGGTTCTTGAACTGCAAGCACACCGCTTGTGCTGCCTCTATCTCTGCCACCCTGGATGGGGTACTTTGCCGTGACTTTCCGCCCATGACCCACCTCGCTGGCCGCCAGGGTCCACAGCGATTTCTGAGTCTTATGGCCCCACCGGGGATGCCACTCAGCAGCTGCTGCCGCACCAGGCTCGGCTGACCCCGCCACCTTAGCTGAGCCTGTTATAAAGCCGCAGAGATAGCTGGGAACCCGAACAAGCCACCTCCAGCCGCCGCAGCATCTCACATAAGCTTTCTTTTTTTCTCTCTTCGCATTGGTAACTCGATTCAACTCATAACACTAAAATTATAACCAGGCTTATGAAAAACACCATGCTGAAATAAATTCATGGGATTGTTCAGCGTTCACACAATACATCTTGGTTCCTGATTCCTGGAGCCTCCACGACCAGATACTTGCTGGCTGCCATGTTCTCCTGATCCAGATCAAGGCTTATGCTATATTGAAACAGGGCCTCTTTGGTACTTTTACAGTAAGGCAAAGAGTAAGGGATACAAAAGAGATTCTCT
Organism: Lissotriton vulgaris; assembly: GCF_964263255.1. Taxonomy (NCBI): domain Eukaryota; kingdom Metazoa; phylum Chordata; class Amphibia; order Caudata; family Salamandridae; genus Lissotriton; species Lissotriton vulgaris. The sequence continues at coordinate 863,416,621 of NC_141691.1, read as the reverse complement.
AGTCATTTATTACTGCACACGACAAAATTGGCTACTCAAACACCACTGCCTCAAAACAGTCTTGGACCTGGGAAGATTTCAACAGAAGGAAAAGGCCAACTGGAAAAAGATTTGTTATTCCTGGCACCTCACTTCTGCTGTGAGAAGAGAACTTACTCAAGTAATTCAAGGACTGCTGGCTTCTCAGAACTGGTTCTCCATGGGTCAGAAGGTTGGCCTCCTGTTAATCTGTTTTCGGGCCACAACAAACAGATGGGGTACAATTCACAACGGTAAAGTGAGACTAAAAGTCTAATGTTAGACCAAAAATCTAACGTCAAGACTTTTGGTATTCAAAAAGGGACTTATGAGTAGTATCTATATGATTGCGGATGTTTCATACTCAGGGCAGAATCTCCACACTAGGGGGGGAATCTCTGCACTCAGGCGGAGACTCCACCATTGGGGTGAAACACAACACAGTGAAAGAGGAGAACATTCATTGGTGTGTTCCCCAGCACATATGCCTAGATACACACATCATCATATCCAATAAATATAGTTGAACAACCAAAATAGGACACAATATTGCACGTAAAATAGCAACCAGCCACATGTAGGCATTGGGATGATACATTTGTGTAGGTGTAGGGAGTGTATTAGACAGGTAAATGGGATGGCAAAAGCACAGACTTACACAACTCATATCAGCCCAAATTGGAATTTAATATATAAGGCAAAACCTCGGAGTAAACCTCAGATGTCTTAGTTTCTTCTAAGCACACCGCACACACACATGACAGTGCTAACCATCAGCACACCCAGCTCCAGCTGAAAGTCATTAGACAATCAGCCAATCCCAGCATGGTTGCATACATAGAATCAGAGCTGACTCACACAAACCCTTTTAAATCATGCAATATGTCTCTGAATGTGTTTGTTTGTTTGCCACACAATTATATGAGGATAAGGAGGAGGAGGAGATCTGAGAGGGTCCTCAGATAATGGGATGTTCAGATTCCATTTTCTCCCTATGTCATCTTGGTCATGGTTTGTGAGGGGGAGCAGGATCTTGACTCGGGTTCATGCTGCTACCATGCCATCCTAGCCTATGACAAGATCCTAGCAGCTCTCTATTTATTTGCTACTGGGTCTTTCCAGAGGGCGTTCAGTGACATTGTCGATATTTCTCCGGCAAACCTGTCCTGATGCCTACATCATGTTCTGAGCTACCTAAATAGGAGAGTGCATCACTTAATAAGAATACCACATATACTAGCAGGAAGGCAAAGGGCTGTTAGTCATTTCTACCTCTGTTACCACTTTATTTGTGTATTAGGTAAAGTTGATTGCACAAATGTGGCACTTTAGCCACCTTACCACAGTGCACTCCTCTTCTGCAACAGAAACTGCTGGCTCTCGATCAACATGCAGGGTGTGTGTGATGCCAGTGACTGCTTTACTGATATGCATGCAGTGTTCCCAGGCAGTACCCATGACAGCTACATATTCTGCAGGTCACCACTTGCCCGGCAGTTGGCACTGCCAGATTATGAAAACATGTGGCTTTTGTGTAAGTACTAAAGCATGTAAAAAAGTTGTTTGAATGTACACAACCATTATAACTGTAAGATTCTTGTGACACATACATAACCTTAACGGAATGCTGCATGTGCCATGTCATCCATTATGAACTCTACAGATGCAAGAGGGACATGTACAAATATTTCCTCATTTTCTTCATGCACAACATAGCAGTATATCATGGCTTACACATAATTCTGAACCCTCACCTAGGTCTGAATCTGAGGAACCAGGCCATTATACAAAACAGAGTGTAGGGTATTCAGGTGTGTGACCAGCTGCTTTCCACTTTTTTCTCTTGATCAACAAGTTGTGTTATTGTCTTATGTTGCTTCACATACTGTTCTCAATGATGATTGGTTGACATTTAACACTCTGTTCATTAATGTTATCCTGAGACTACTCTGTAAGCCAAACATAATGTATGTAAAAAACAGCTGATATCAAGAATCAAAAGACAGGCCATGCAAGACATTTCTTGCACATGTTAGTGATTAGTGTGGACAAAATCTCAAAGGACACCATTGATTTAGGGGAATAAATGTCACTGCATGTGTGAGACCTCACTGAACAGTGGACATCTGGCAACTTTGTACTTTTTCAGCAACAAGTGTCACAATGATTCATGTCTCTGTAAAGAACCAGTGAGGATTGGCATAATGTACAAGGTAAAAGACATATTCCTCAACTGCGCCCTTCCAAATGAATCACTACCGCTTAAATGCAAACTCTTGTCTATTGAAGCACTTAGTCACCTTAATATTTAGACTTCTACCTCACCCCACTTCTGACTCATTCATATGCCCCCCTCCCGGAACGATCTCCCCTCAAGTCTAGGCATATATCACCCTAAGACTCTGTGATCTCCTGTTATTCAGTGTGTATTTCGATCTGAGTCGTTTGACACGCCACAAGTCTGCATGTATACTACTTTTTCTTTTGCAATGATCTCCTGCTGTGCAATGTTTATGCTGATCCGAGAATTTCAACTCGCAGCGAGTCAACATGTATACTACTGTTATTTCTTTTGTGATTTCCCTTCCACCTATGTTGTAAAGCGCTCTGATACCTTTGGGTCTGGCTAGCGCTATATAAAACTCCTAAATAAAAAAAAATATGTGAAACCAATGAGCTTACAAAAAAGTGTCAACTGTAGGAAAGCTGGGTTATCCTTACTACAAATAATCACACCTTCCCCATTGTTCATACGCAGCTTGGTGTGTGGCACACTGTACTTTGGACAGTGGATCTTACAAACATCTGTGGCACAGAATGGCCATAAAATGGCTGCCTGCAACTTCCTACATTCAACTTCCTGTTTTGAATTTCCTGCATGTGACTTTGCGTGTATTTACATTTTTTTCTGCCCAGAGTGCGAAACCTTTGCCTCGAGTGCGGAACCTTCGCCTGAGTGCGGAAACTTCACAGCCTTGCTGGAACTCAATGATAATACCAGGCCTGGGCATGAAATTCCACTCCATTCGCAGAGTTTTTCAACACATGGAGTTCTAAAAAACCGAAGCAGTGCAGAATTTTTACCTCAATCGTGCTCGCCAGCAGTAAGTTGTCAAGCACGACTGAGGAAAATCTTATTCCAGACTGTCTCCCGTCAAGTTTTTGCAATACTGGTGCCCATCTGCTCGCCTGTTGGGCTACAGTTCATCAAAGACAACATGGATAGTTACTTAAAAGAAGCACAATTTTCTGTATTTATCCACATTTAAAAATAAATGCAGACAGAAAACACGTTGCTTTCTGTCTGTCTGTATGTATTACAAACATCGGTAAAAATGTAAAACCGGGAGTCCTAATTATAATGTCATTCGGTGCAAGCCTCATCTCCAAGCAATATCCTCTGCCAGCCTGCTGCTTTGTTTATCAAACCTACGTCCAACATGGCTGGATCACACGAGGACAGGAACCCCCTTTCAGTGAGACCACATTGAACATCCTAACTACGGGGAGGGGGAGATAAGTACCCTCAGCTTAATGGTGATGAACAGCTGAGTAATGCAGCATGAGACCAAATCTGGAGAGATAGTGATGTGCGTTGCAGTGCAGTGGGTGTGTACCAGAGGTGGGAAAAAAAAATTCAAATGTGCTGGGAGGAGCTGCGATGCTGAGATAAGATGAAGGCCTAGGGCATTGTGGGCATGTCCCCCAAGCCCCATTTCCAACAGCCCACATCAACCCACGGTACCTGAGGGTCAGCGCAGGAACTGAATTATGTGTCTCGAAGTATGATGTGAGTGGTGAGGAAGATGTACCTTCATGTGTCTTTTGACACCTTTTCCTTCATTAGAGTAATGGCTGTAGAACTTTTAAGGTTATGCATCATTGGAGCTATTGGACTGCTGTTTTCTGAAGGAATCATGGGACTTGTAGTGTTCTAAGTACAACTGGCCAAATGTCCTTTGCCTTTTTAATTCTGTGAAGACATGCACTTACATATTCATTACTAGTGAACAAAGGGCCTTACAACTGTTCTGTACTATGGTGACTGAATGACTTGGTCTATTGTTGCAGTGTGAAGTGCTTGGGTCTAGTCACTCTTGTATGCTGTACCATGTATCATTTTTGAGTTTTTTTTTGCTAGATGACTATAATATTTATTTAAAATTAATTAAAGGCGGACATTGCATTACATGTCTCACTCAAAATATACAACCATATCCAAAGTGTACTAAATACACACATTGCACTAGGTAACTGCATTTGACCCTTTTATTTTCCATGTACACCCACTACAGTGAGTTTCTGGAGTTTCCTGGTTCTGCTTGTTTATTAGCACCGCCATCTTGAAGGGCAACTGAGTCCATGCTGTTTATTTTATGTTTATGTTTCATTATTTTAACCTGATTATTTTAGCTTGATTTACTTTCCCAGTGAATGTCTGCCTGCAAGGGATATTGCGACAGAACACGCAAGGCTCCTGGACACCAGTTTGGTTTAAAATGTTCCCTCACCATGCTGAGCTGTGCCATTAAGTGCCATGCCATCATGCCCCAGTGACCATTAAAGTGCGTCCTTGCAGGCTCTCAATAGGTTACTGCTTGTGACCCTTTTAATTTCCTTGTAAAACACACTACGGTGTGCTTCAGAAGTTGCCTGGCTCCGATTGCGCATGAACAGGGCCATCTTGAAGGGCTACTGAGTCCATTTCTGTTTATTTTATGTCTATGCTTTACTATTTTAACCTGATTATTTTAGCTTGTTTTACTTTCCCAGTAATGTCTGCCTGCAAGGGAGCTTGTGACAGAACATGCAGGGTTGTTGGACCTTGGTTTGGTTTGGCAAGCGGGAAGGCATGGAAATATTAGGAAGTGTACTCCCCTCTGACAACTCCATTCTCAGGTGCTGGAGGTGAGGTAAAGTACACTTTTCAGTGCCCACCATCTTGAAGATGGAGAAACTTATCCAGTCAGGGGTATGTCTAACTCCTCCAGAAAGTGGGCAGGGCATACGATTTGTAATGAAGAACTGTCTGCTTTCCTTGTGGAGGGTGGCATTTTGGACCACTATCAATATGGTTTCTGGGCCCATCACAGCACTGAATTGGCGCTAGTTACTGCCACAGTGGAGCTTAGGCAAACTCTCAACAGAGAAGGGAGTGCAGCCCTTATCCTGTTGGATCTCTCGGCGGCATTTGACATGGTCAACCACGATGTGTTGGTTGTGCACCTTGTGGGAATCAGGGATAAAGCGCTCCTCCTACTTATTTCCTTTCTGTCTAATAGATCACAATTGGTGGCACATGATACATTTGTTTTCCCTGCTTTTTCACTCCCTTGTGGAGTCCCACAGGACTCATCGCTGAGCTCACCCTTTTTAACTTGTATGCCACTCCCCTGGCCAAGCTAATAAGAAGATTTGGCTTTATGCTGGTGTCTTACGTGGAAAATACGCAGATAATAGTGCTCATCAACAGCTCAGCTCCTTGTACTGCATCCCGATTTAAAGACTGCAAGAGCCACATAGGAAAGTGGATGCAGGATAACTGTTTAAAGCTCAACACATCAAAAATGGAAATTATGCTCTTTGGCAACACGTCAGCAATCTGGTCAGACAGCTGGTGACCAAATCATATGGGTTCTCTCCTGAAACCAGCTAAAAAAATAAAAAATCTTGGATTTTTCTTTGACACTAAGCTGTCCTTTGAAACCTAGATCAATCACATCAGAGCGGCTTGCTTCTTCTTTCTCAAAATCTTGAAAAAAGTACTTCTGTTTATTCCGTTTGAGCTAAGAAAAACAGAAGTCACAGCGCTAATTGCCTCCAGGATGGAATATTGCAACGCCCTTCTCACTAGTGCGAGCAAGCGCAGCGTACATAAACTCCAGATGACCTAGAACTCTGCAGCTAGAGCCCTGCCCGGGCTCACACGCTATGACTCGTCCTCCAAGGCTCCCACAGAGCTACACTGGTAAACAATGGTAAACGTATTCATTCCAAGGCATTATGTATTGCGTTTAAGCCTAGACAAGGCCTCGGTCCTTGGCAACTGTCACAATTTTTCAAATCCTACAACCTAGCTAGATCACTCAGATCAGAAGACAGTGGCAACCTCATCATCCCCAAGGCACACAAAGTAAAATGGGGAGGAAAAGCTTTGCCTACACCACCGCCAAACTCTGAAACTCCCTGACAATCTCTCTAAAAAAAGTATCCAATTTGTTTAAATTCAGAAAGCACTTAAAAACCTAGCTCTACTAGTGTACTTCCATTGTACTACCTCCGCTTGCATGCCCATGTAAGTGCCTAGACACCTCTAGGTATTTGTCGGGCTATATAAATTCTTATTTTCATTCATTTCATAAAAGAGGTGTAAACACTACAGGTGAGGAGACCATTGGCCACTACCTGTCACTCCCTTGTAATGCCCCTAAATTTAGCATTTAGGTGGCATCCCCAGACCCTGAACTTCAGTTCCTGATGACCTAGATGCCACCAGCAGAGAAAACTGCAGAAAACTACTGACTTGGCCCTAGCTCTACTCGCCTGCCTGCCACCCTCAACGATCCTGCCTCAAAAGATGACTCATCCTGAAGCCTAGTGACCTCCAGAACCTTGGAGGACTGCCTGCCTTCGATAAAGACCAAGATCACCAGAGTACAGCGGACCTGTTTGCAAAGCAACTATCTTTTTATTTTTTTTATCATTTTTATTGAGCAGAGCATTAGGTTCAAGGTATACTTGAAAACATGTTCTCTAAACATTAAAACCAGTTGCAATAATCGAAAAGACAGTCCTCACAATACATAAGACTAAGATGACAAAGAGCTAATACTAGAGCAGCTAATTATGTTCTCATTCATAAAACAAGTACAGATTTATCCTAGAACATAGCAGCAGCATTAAGAAAAGTTCCTAACACATTCAAATTAATATGCCATTAAAGTGCTAGTGCCATCTTATCGCCTAAAGCCAACATGAATAAATGGTCCTTGTGGCCCATGTGGCCGTGGCGATTTCTCACACCATTAACCAAAGTGCAAAAATGCATTCTATAAAGTGTTAGAAAAAAAGTGCTAGTGCTGCTAAAGTGCCATAAGAAAAAGGTGCTAGTGCAATTTAATAAAAAGCTGCTCCATAATTTTGCCAACCCTGGTGCTAAGATCTCTCTTTAAATCCTTCCAGTTCATTAAAAAACTTCCATTTTTTTTTGGTAGCTCCTACCCTCCTGGCGTAAGCTTCCTCAAATTTTTGAATTATTTTGATTTTATTGAACCATTTGATATGAGAAGGTATTTCCCTAGATTTCCAATTCTGCAAAATTAGGGAGCGGGCCACCATACATGAAATGAATAGGAAGACCTCTTCGGGTTCGGTTAGTGTCTTTTCATCTCTACTGATGCCAAACAAGATAGCTTCGGCCTCGGGTGAAATACTTTTACTGATTGTTTGCCCAATATCCGAGAAAACCTCCTCCCAAAACAACCATCTTGCACTTGTCCATCCTGAGCCTTGGTGAAGAGGACAAAAGGTGTCCTCACATCGCTGAACATCACAATTTACCTATGCAGCTGTTGGTTTCTTTCAACCGGCCTACTGGCCTACGCCTGTAGCCCTTTTCCAATATGGCCTTTCTCATTGCTTTTTATTGGGCACCCGATGCTGTGCTGGCAGGCACCCGGATCTCGGTTGCCCCTGTGCCACTGGTGATGTAGTGTGGGTGCTACTTTGGGCCCTATCCAGTGTTGGCCTCATACCCGAGAATGGTCCCCCAAGCCGCTGCTACTCACTTGTACAAAAAGAAACAATCTACAAGTGGTTCTGTCAGGTAGACCAATTGCTTAGAATCAGCAGAACATTAATCTACAAGAGCAAAATCTAATATATTCCTTTATAGACTTCCGATGGAACACAAATCAAAAGAAATTAATCCTTGGTTTAAAAGTAATATTTACTATTTATTAAATCATATATGGCTGTCACATTTTATGAATACAAAAAAAATAACTGACATATAAATGAGGTGAATAGGGTGAAACATGGTGACATGAGTGACAATGTGATAATATACATGTGCTGTATAAGGCATACAAATATATATATAAAAATTATATGAATCAACGAGAGTCTGTCCTTTCTAATTTTAACACATAATCTCAGATGCCCCTGTGTAATCCATCGATATCTTGGGGCTGAGAGAGCTGATGGACATGAACTGAAATGAACGTCAACATTTTGACACTGAAGTATGCACAAATTGGTGAGGGTCATGGCGGGTCTTCCTCAGGACTAAAAGACAACAGTGCACAGCCTAAGGGGAGCAAAGTGATTCATGTATGAGTCACGTATGTTACAAAAACAGGCCTTAATTCACTACATGCAGTGGCTGCGAAAATAGTTCTAGACTCAACAATTCCAGGTAATGGTGAACATTCCAGCGAGTCGGATGAGTGTTAGAGGATGGCTTGAGTCTGAGGCTGTGGGATAAGCAAAACCGGGTAAATGATTGGTTTAACGCAGTTGGGTGAATTGGTAAAATGCACCATGAGAAGGAAAAGCTTACCATGCAATAGGTGTTATTTGTATAGATCCCCAGAATGTCAAACGAGTGTTAACACAGGATGTGTGTATAGACTTACCACACCAATCTTGAAATAAGTTAATTAATGCAAAATTCCACCTTCCAGTTTGAAATCTAAGGGGTAAGGCATTTAATGAGTGGACTGAAGTGCAAAAAGTGACTCAGGAAACAAGTTGCTATTTCAAACATACCTTGCCTGAATCATCAGAATGTGTGGGGAAGAGTCCACCTTCCAGGTTTGAATCTGGGAAGCAACGCATTAAATGAGAAAAACACTTTGTAAAGGGCAAACACAAGAACATGCTGCTTTTCAGTGTGTGACCTACCTTATTTGATTTATCTAAGTGCAAAAGAGTTTTATTGATTTCCCTTATTCTTGATTTAAATCTAAAAGTAATACAAGTGTACAGACTTGTTTAATTGCTTAAGAACGGGGTGATCAAGGAGAATTTAGAGATAGGAGCTGGAGGGTGCTACCTACCTTCCTTTAAAGAACACAATGAAGGAGAATCCTGTGGGACGAGTGAGGGTTGTGTCTCTGCAGGGGCTCAGTTATTTGGGAATCAGGATGTATGACGATTGGCGGGTAGCCGCTACTTCAGTTGTTGTCCGTGTGCACGCACAGAAGTAGCAGCTAGGTGCGAGATTGAATTGGAAAAAAAACTGCATGACTGGAAACATTGTTTCCAAAAGGCAGCTTGCTGAGGAAAAATGGGCAGTGTCTTAGGGAAAGGCGGTTAGCCATATTCAATCTAGAGTTGGCTATTAGAATATACAGTATAGACTGATGTACTGGAGTGCTGCCACTACATGTTGTTCATAAATTGGCACAATTCACAGTGTCATTGCATAGTGAATTAAACCTATCATGGATAGAGTATTCAACAACATAATCTGAGTGCAGAGTAGGTGTACAAATCCTTAATTCCGAAATCTGGCACAAATAATACAGCATTTTTGCGAAAAGATTATCAATATTCGTACTAGATCTGGTTTTGACAGGAGGAGCTAACTATTGGAATATAAAATACGGGCCAATGTCCACAAGATTATTACCGTCATGGCGTGCCACCATATGTTATTCGTAACTTGGCTTAACTCAAAACATCACTGCACAGTAAATGAAATCTTTCACTGATAGAATATTCCACCACACAATTGGAGTGCAGATAAATGTTACAAATATATTAATTCTGAACTGTAGTATGAATAATACCATACTGTAATTGTAATTATATTGTTCAAGAAAAGTAGTACTATTCCCCTGGTCAATACCTAGAGATATGAATTGCATTTCTGTTGTTGCAAAGTAACCCATTCTCTTATACATTACAAAATATGCGAACATTGTAGGCAAGATGGCATCCTGCGAGCACGGACGTGTGAGCAGGTCCACCCGGGCTCCCTCGTACAGTAAGGGTTGGAGCCCATTCCGGGCATGTGACACATGTCACTCTGTCATGTGGCATATGCCACAGCTGATGTGACATATGCCACAGATTTTTTACATGGTCTTTCATAATTATCAGTTGAGGATTTCCAAAGGACTATCTTTCACTCTGCTAAAATAAATAAATTGTTTAAAAAAAGAAAAACAATATAAAAAAAGAATTTCCCCAGGTGGGGTTTGAAACCTTGTCAAAAAGCACACATAGCCTCTATGAACTACCACTGTACCATCTGTTTCGCATAAATTTGCTTTGCCCAAAGCCTTTGTGTCTTGGAAAAAGGGTGATGTCCCTTTTCTGTTTCCATGCTGTTTTTCTTCCAGCATGCCACAAATCTACACTTGATTTTCGTTATTTATAAACAAAGACCCCTTCCGTCCTCCCATTCTGGCACTTGGCCCATGTATTTAGTTTTCTTACACAACCATTCCCAAAGTCTCATTCCACAAATTAAGGGCTTTATTTCATAGCAAACCTGCCCCCCCTTCCACGTGCCAGTGCATGTCACAAATCTCTGACATGCACTGGCTTGACTAAAAAGGACACAAATCTCAAAGACACTGCTAGGGGTGATTTACAAAAGGGAATCTTTCATTTGGGTAAAATAGAAAAAAAAATAGAAAAGAATATAAAAATCGATTTTCCCCAGCTGGTGTTTGAACCCTGGTCAAAAAGCTCTCATAGACCCTGTGAACTGCCCCTGTACCATCTGTTCTGCATAGATTTTCTCAGCCCAAAGCCTTTGTGTCTTGTAAAATGGGTGATGTCCCTTTTCTGTTTCCATGCTGTTTTTCTTCCAGCATGCCACAAATCTACACTTGATTTTCGTTATTTATAAACAAAGACCCCTTCCTTCCTCCCATTCTGGCACTTGGCCCATGCATTTAGTTTTCTTACACAACCATTCCCAAAGTCTCATTCCACAAATTAAGGGATTTATTTCATAGCAAAGCTGGCCCCCCTTCCACGTGCCAGTGCATGTCACAAATCTGTCACATGCACTGGCTTGACTAACAAGCATTTGCAATGCAATAGGTCTCGCATTCACGCAAGTTTGAGCTATTGGCATTGTAAATGACAATGCCTTTTATTTATGTTTTACAAACCAAAACATAGATAAAAGACATTGTCATTTACAATGCCAATAGCTCAAACTCTCGTGAATGTGAGACCTATTGCACTGCAAATGCTTGTTTTTAGAGAGCTGTGCTTTTCACGAGCGCTACTGCCTACATGTTAACAGTAGTCCACATATAAGGTCCCAAAGGCGAGACCTATTGGCTATGCCAATGCTTGTACTGCATATGCTTGCAATAAGAAATCAAAAAATATGTAGCCATTGCACAAGCTTGTCATGGCATACTGTTTGAATTCTGAACTGCAATAACATCGTTCAGCCAGACTCTTCAAAGACAGAAGTAATGATGAATTATTATTGCATGGGGGGCTCGACCGAGCTTATTGGCCATGTGTGATGCTTTGAAACTATCCTTATGAAAGAATACTACAGGAGCCACTCAAAAGCAAGTGAAACTATATCCATTACATGATGTGGAAGACTAACCGCCTTTTCAGTGGAGCCTTCTCATTTAAAGTTCAGCAGAGAGATAGTAAACAGTTCCCTTTTCCAGTTATATGTAAAAAGCTCTGATGCCCCTGTGGCTGTGTCTGCGCTACATAAATACTACAAATAAATAAATATTAAAAGACATTGCTTTGTCTCTTCCAGGTCGATGTCAAACAATTAGCAAACCTCTATATAACGGAACAAATGCTAATGATCACAACGAAAAAGATTTATCTCAAATAGGCTAATTACATTAAAACACACACACACACAAAGCAGCACAGGTACAGAATGAGGGACAAATCCATGCGTCTTTCTTATGAAGAACAAAGTATTGGTTTCTTGGTAGCACATGCATCTCAAAGATTTGTGGCCAACTGCAAATGGTTGTTAATGTATGACTTCATCTAGGACTCCTTGTGAGTTCTGCAAATAAAATATTTCACAATTGCCAGCACTGGTGAAAAAAAAATTGCATTATCTTGCATTCAACACCTTCAGGATTGAGGACTCTTTGCTACTGACGTCCATCCGCAGCCGTGGCAACAGCACAGTATTTCTGCCCAGTATGTATTATGTTTGTATGTTTCAACATAACAAGCAATGACTGCTCTTGGTTTGAAAAAACCTATAACGACCTGAAAGTTGGCTGCGCGCACACACTAGCACTTTAACACTGCTCCACTCTTAGTTAACAGGCACACATTCTGAGGCGCCACAATGAAGATGCAACCCTCTGTCGTTTTTGAATAAGCTGAACATGTTTAAGGGCTTTCACACCGGTTCTTATTTGTAAATGTCATTAGAAAGAGACCTTTCAAGAGAGGAACTCAGCGATGACAGCAGCCGATAGCATTTCAATGACGGAACAGAATGCTATGCACACTGTCCTTACAAATCACACAAACCAGACCATTTGCCTACATAGCACATTTAGCTCTCTAAGCCACACTCAAACAATGTGGAGCTGGCGCTGGGGTGCCTCGAGCTGCTGCAGTGGACCCTGGCGTCTTTAATCCACCTCGTGTTCCAGTGAGGGTGCAGCACACGTCACGAAGAGCTGACGCTGCTTTTCTAGCACTTGTCCGACCTGTCCCATCACCTCATCGTCCACAATAACCACCTGGGTGGCAGAAGACTGACGAAGGGCACCTGGCGCGGGTCAGTCATCTCTGTTTGCAGCCTCCAGACTTTGCTATAATGCTCGCATTGTAATGACAGGGGAAAGTGAAAGCGCGGCATGCGCACGTTGTAGGCACGCTGTGAGTGTGCACATCGCTGTCCAGGCCCAAGCTCAAAGACACGCTTTGAGAGTGAAAACAAGAAATCAGAAAGGTCCCTCTTAGTCAATTGAAGAAAGAGGATACTGCTTGTTCGCATCATGCCACCATAACTCAAGAGATCTTTACAATTAGGACCACTACAAACAATTGTAAACAAAATATGAAAAACAATTCTGGTAAAATATTAAGCAATTTATTATAAAAATATACAGTATAAAGTCTCAATAACTGTGCCACAGTACAAGAATGTAAAAAGAAAGAGTGTCAGCATCATACAAAAATGATATACATCTCTTCAACATACACAATAAAAAATTAAAAACGGCAAATGGTTATTAAAAACAAGTTGTCGACGCAGCGTTTCGGTTTCTAAGTTGACACCTTCATCAGGACAGGGTTCTATACAAAAGAAACAACGTATTAACACAACATTTTCTTTGTTATCACAAAATAAGCTCACCATTACTCTTTTTTACAGTTTATCCAGTTTTTGTCAAACACCTTCTACTATTAGAGCAAAGGGGCACATTTCTCACAAGTATACTTGTAATGATTTTTAAGGCGCATTTACAACAGCAATTTATCACACTATGGCACAAAAAACAGTGGCAACTAGATCTCCTGAGCTACGTGGAAAGTTCACAGAGTGGGAACTTCAATATATCGTGGCAATGTGTATGGGAGAATAGTCTTAAACTATTCCTACTGACATTGTGAATGTGCAGCTGGGAGTTTCTTTAGAATGACTTACTTTAAAAACGGACTCGTATTGTCTTTGAGCCGTATTTCCCTCTGTTCAATTTGAGGAAAACAATCCTTAATTCATCACAGGACATCAAATGGATTATGAAATGGGGAAGATATCTCCTTATGTCTGAAATTACACAAACCTTTACATTAAGATTCAGTTAATCGTATGATGTCACTATATGTAGACTTCCCATGTTTTTGAGTTACCTTAGTGATATAATGGAGTTTTCTTTCTAAGGAGGAAAAAGGAGCCACCGGTATGAGGGACTGTTTTTCGAGGTTCCTTTGGAAAATTCAGAAAGCGGAGTATTCCAATTAGTTCACTAATGTTAAAAATGTATATATGACATTAAATTGCCAATATCATTCCTCCATCAATGTAGAGTACTTACCCCTTAGAGTAAGGGACCAGCATGAAATGTAGCACGTGACTGGATGTCGTCAGGCTCTTTCGTTATAGTGAGATCATGTTGTTCGCTCGTTATCACTGTATGGGTTTTTTTTTTGCCATTCACCACCCTAAAAAGAACATATGATGATGACGGGTTTGTTAATTCCCTTCTAATTCGCACATGTTTATTGGTGTTTATAAAAGTGCTCTCCCTAATGGAGCATGTCGATTTATAGCGGTAAGGTATCTCTTTTATTCTTAGTTTATCAATGTCGGCTTTTAAACTACTGAGTCGCGGTTGTCTAAGATAACAGTGTTCATTTATTTATTTCTAAGGATAGTAAGGTGGTCACATGCATTTAAAAGGACCTACGGGTTGTTCAATGTAGAGACTTATTTATGTGGGCGTGATACCCCAGACACAAAGGGCCCGATTCACAGAATGAACTTAAGACTCAATCCTAAACTTACTACTATTTTGGTATTCACAGAATGCACTTACTACTTTTGGCATTCACAGAATGCACTTACTACTTTTGGTATTCACAGAATGAACTTACTACTTTTGGTATTCACAGAAGTTAGGATTTTGTCTTAAGTCTGTCTTAAGTTTGTCTTAAGTCTGTCTTAAGTCTGTCTTAAGACAAACTTAAGACAAAATCCTAACTTCTGTGATTACCAAAAGTAGTAAGTTCATTCTGTGAATGCCAAAAGTAGTAAGTGCATTCTGTGAATACAAAAATAGTAGTAAATTTAGGATTGAGTCTTAAGTTCATTCTGTGAATCGGGCCCAACCATCCCTCATAGTAAATTGTAGACTAACACAAAAGGGCGGATTGTGAAGCGTTTCTTAGATATGGGAGATGAGTACCCTAACTCCCACGCTCTAGTCAATTCACGAACCGCTGGGGCAGCCTAGGGAAGTTTCTCAAAGAGGCTACCTCCCGTGCATTTACAGAGAGAGACAGGTGTCCAATAGCTACAATGTCTCTTCTCTTTCGACGAAGTCTCACGCTTACCTTACGTCCGAGATTCGGCCTCCCTGCTCCTTTTTCACTCCGTTCTCTTTCGGTTGCAGCTACATGGGCATATGTCTTTTGGTTATTTAAGTGGTTCCGCTTCGCGCGTTATTCCGGAAACCTCGCGAGATTTAGGATCATCTCTGCGTGTAATCACGCGCGACAATAATCTGGAACTACCGAGGTAGTTCATTGTTCATATGCGACCTCTATTTAGAACTACAGTAGTAGTTTGTTGTTAAATTTCAGCGTTTCAATTGCTGTCGTTCCGCGGTTCTTTCAGAGCGAACCGATATCGAATTATTCTACTAGATAAATGTATCCGCTCTCGCTTCAACAATATTTTAAAACCAACGATTGAATGTGCTTATTGTTTCAGCCTCTATATGTATTTTGAACGTTGGTTCTTTTGTTAAATAATAATATTTATGAAGAAAAGAGAAAACAAGTAAAGCCTCATTGGTATTGGTGGGTTCCAGCGACAGGGCTTATACATGTTGATCCAAATCTGGGTTATTCTTCTGCTCACTGATATTACTACCACATTCGCATATATCCTACATATTTTAGGGGGTATCTTAAATAATCACAACATTTTTCAAAAAAGTAAGGTGGTAAAAAGTAGGTCTTGACTTCAATTTATAAAATGCGTTCCCAATCCTCTTTATTGTTCAACCCGTTTCTCACGGTGTTGAAGCGGGACATAAAGAATTGTTCTCGTTTTTTTCTTTTAAGGTCAATGTCACCCCCTCTTAAGTTCATTTGGATACTTTCCACTCCACACCAAGAAAGGTCTTTAATTGTGTGGTTGGCCTCTTGCCAGTGTTCAGTTAAGGGTGCTCCTCGTTTTTTAGTTCGAATAGCTGATTTGTGTTCAGTAATTCTTAATCGTATTTCTCGACTGGTCTCTCCTACGTATATTAAATTACATGGACATTTTATCAGGTATATTAGGTTTTTTGACCTGCAGTTGATAAATGAGTTTATTCTATGTTTTACCTTGTTCTGTTCAATGTAGTCGCCCTTGATGATGTTTTCACAGTTGCAGCAGTTCCCACACGGAAAGGTTCCAGTGGGGAGAGGGGCATTATTTATACTTTGTTGTGAAATGGTAGGTAACTCTCTGTATGTGTGTACCAGACTTTTCTTTAGGGTTGGGTTGCGTCTAAACGCAAACATAGGTTTGGCTACTTTCTCTTTGTTTGGTTTATTTACCAGATTCCAGTTGCGATTTATTATGTTTTTGATTTTGTTACTGATACTGCTATAATTAGTTACAAATATTAAACGTTTTTCTTTTTGTTCATCCTCTTTTTTTGAGAAAAGATTCTCCCTATTAAAATATTTAGCTCGCTTGTAAGCATGTTTAATCATGCGCTTAGGGTAACCCCTTTCCACAAACTTGTTAGTTAAAACCGCAGCATGTTTCTCAAAGTCTCTCATGTTGCTGCAGTTACGTTTTAATCTTAAAAATTGCCCAAAGGGTATATTATCCTTCTGGCATGGCGGATGGTAGCTAGAGTAGTTTGAGCATAGTGTTCCTATCAGTCTTTTTCGTAAAAAGCTCAACTTGGAGTTTTTTGTCTTCATGTTTAATGACAATGTCAAGGAATTCACATTTATGGGCATCATAATTTGCTGTGAATTTTAAATTGGGGTCTCCCAGGTTTAACCATAAAATAAATTCTTTAAGAGTTTCCAGGGGTCCTGACCAAATAAAAAAGACATCATCAATATATCTGGACCACTCAGATATATTCTCAAAAAACGGAGCTGATGGATTAAAGATATGGATGTTCTCGAATTGCGCTACATAAAGACAGGCCAGACTGGGAGCGCAGGTGGCTCCCATGCTGGTCCCCTTTATCTGTTTATAATATTCTTTATTAAAAATAAAGATATTGTTTTTAATAACAAGGCTGACACAATCAATGATAAATATTTCCTGTGAGTTTAAGTCCCTATCTGTTGGGCAGAGTAATTCTTTAATCATGTTTATGGTGCTGTCTTGAGGTATGTTTGTATACAATGCCTCAATGTCGTGGGTCACTAAAAACTGGGTCTCTGGGTTAAATGGTAAGGTTTCTACTTTTTGGATTATGGCCCCTGTATCTTTGATGTACGCTTGTTGTTTTGTGACATACGGTTGTAAAAAAACGTCCGCGTACTTGCTGAGTGGCTCCGTCAGTGAACCAATACTCGCTACAATGGGCCTCATTGGTGGGTCATGGAGGTCTTTATGGACTTTAGGTAGTCCATACAAGGCAGGTATGGTGGGGTTACTGTTCCATAAAAATCTATATTCTTCCTCACAGATAGCAGAATCTTCTTTGGCTAGGTCTAATGTTCTTTTAATTACATCCTTCAATTGGGTCCAATCATTCCTAGTTACTTTTTGGTAATGATCTTTATTATCTAGCATCAGGGTCATTTTGGCATTATATTGGGCAGTGTTCATAATTACGATACTGCCGCCTTTATCTGCAGGCTTGATGGTTAATGTTGGACAGTTTTCTAGATGTTTAAGAGCCTCTTTCTCTTCTTTACTCAAATTAAATTGAATCCAGTTTTTCTGATCTAGGAGTTCCATTACACTTTTCTCAACAATCCTTTCAAAGGCTTCTATATCCTTATTTGTTTGGCCAATTTGCGGGGTCCATGTTGACTTCGGTTTCAGACCTGATTTGTTGGAAGATGGGGCTCTTTCTTTGCCATCAAAGAACGTTAATAATCTGATTTTCCTAAAAAAGTTTTGTAAATCTCTTTCCAGATTGAATCTATCTATTGGACATGCTATAGCGAAACCAAGACCCTTTTCTAAAAGTTTAATCTCTGTTTCAGTAAGGATGGTCTCTGATAAATTAATGACAGGGGCTTTTTTTACTTGTTCCATGTTTTCTGGCTCCTGGTATAGGGTCTTTGGTATGGCTGAGGTTGAGGGGCATAGCTCCCCCTCCCTCTGCCTCTCCCTCTCTGTTGTCCATACGATTGGCGCTGTGCTAAAAAAGGAAGTGTGTCTTTAGTGGTACTAGACGCTCCTTCTCTATCTCTGTTAGAAGTTCTGCTCTCTTCTTGATTTTCTGCCTCAGAGTCTGTACTCGAGTAAGAAGTATCAAAAAATCTTACTTTTTTCTTTTGGAAGTTTTGGTTCTGATTTTGCTGCCAAGGTCTACGGTTGGGAAGAGACTCTCTCGGGCAATCATAAAAGTCTTTTTGGAGATAGGGATACACATGTTCGGGGTTGTATTTTGCTACATCTTTGCTAAATTTATTGCTTTTTTTGTTAAATAGGTAGTCCCTATAGCTATTAACGTCATTCTGGATATCCTCCAGTTTTTTCCGGGCGTCCTCTAAGGCTGTACTGTCTGAAAGTTTTTGTTCCAAGTCTTTTATTTCTTGCCTTTCCATAACTAGGATGTCGGTAGCTGTTTCAATAATTAAAAGCATCCAGTCACGGCTGCACCTGTTGGCCACAAGGGTCCAATTTTCTATGAATTTTTGATTATTAATGAATATACCAGGTTCGTTGTTCACTTGGAGGCCTTTTGGAATTATACCCCGTTTACAATAATCGATAAGAAAATCTGAGTGTAACTCAGTTCTTATCGTCTTCTTTTTGGCATTCCATAGGTTTCGCCACTCATCTTCATTGGTATTATCTATTCTGACGGTAGATATATTTTTAACCGTCCCATTTATGATTTTATTAAATTGTTCTTCATTATAGCTAAGGGTTTTGATGCCTTCCATAATGGCTGGTGGGTATGATTACCCAGAGGTTACCGACACAACCTCCCCGGTTAACAAACCGTAAACACAATAAAAAACAGAAAGGGAGGTCTCCTCACAGAATCCAATCCAGGGACTAGGAGTGAAGGGAAAACAAGAAATCAGAAAGGTCCCTCTTAGTCAATTGAAGAAAGAGGATACTGCTTGTTCGCATCATGCCACCATAACTCAAGAGATCTTTACAATTAGGACCACTACAAACAATTGTAAACAAAATATGAAAAACAATTCTGGTAAAATATTAAGCAATTTATTATAAAAATATACAGTATAAAGTCTCAATAACTGTGCCACAGTACAAGAATGTAAAAAGAAAGAGTGTCAGCATCATACAAAAATGATATACATCTCTTCAACATACACAATAAAAAATTAAAAACGGCAAATGGTTATTAAAAACAAGTTGTCGGCGCAGCGTTTCGGTTTCTAAGTTGACACCTTCATCAGGACAGGGTTCTATACAAAAGAAACAACGTATTAACACAACATTTTCTTTGTTATCACAAAATAAGCTCACCATTACTCTTTTTTACAGTTTATCCAGTTTTTGTCAAACACCTTCTACTATTAGAGCAAAGGGGCACATTTCTCACAAGTATACTTGTAATGATTTTTAAGGCGCATTTACAACAGCAATTTATCACACTATGGCACAAAAAACAGTGGCAACTAGATCTCCATTTGATGTCCTGTGATGAATTAAGGATTGTTTTCCTCAAATTGAACAGAGGGAAATACGGCTCGAAGACAATACGAGTCCGTTTTTAAAGTAAGTCATTCTAAAGAAACTCCCAGCTGCACATTCACAATGTCAGTAGGAATAGTTTAAGACTATTCTCCCATACGCATTGCCACGATATATTGAAGTTCCCACTCTGTGAACTTTCCACGTAGCTCAGGAGATCTAGTTGCCACTGTTTTTTGTGCCATAGTGTGATAAATTGCTGTTGTAAATGCGCCTTAAAAATCATTACAAGTATACTTGTGAGAAATGTGCCCCTTTGCTCTAATAGTAGAAGGTGTTTGACAAAAACTGGATAAACTGTAAAAAAGAGTAATGGTGAGCTTATTTTGTGATAACAAAGAAAATGTTGTGTTAATACGTTGTTTCTTTTGTATAGAACCCTGTCCTGATGAAGGTGTCAACTTAGAAACCGAAACGCTGCGTCGACAACTCGTTTTTAATAACCATTTGCCGTTTTTAATTTTTTATTGTGTATGTTGAAGAGATGTATATCATTTTTGTATGATGCTGACACTCTTTCTTTTTACATTCTTGTACTGTGGCACAGTTATTGAGACTTTATACTGTATATTTTTATAATAAATTGCTTAATATTTTACCAGAATTGTTTTTCATATTTTGTTTACAATTGTTTGTAGTGGTCCTAATTGTAAAGATCTCTTGAGTTATGGTGGCATGATGCGAACAAGCAGTATCCTCTTTCTTCAATTGACTAAGAGGGACCTTTCTGATTTCTTGTTTTCCCTTCACTCCTCGTCCCTGGATTGGATTCTGTGAGGAGACCTCCCTTTCTGTTTTTTATTGTGTTTACGCTTTGAGAGTGCACATTGGCTGTCCGGCCACGCTGGGTAATGGTGATGCGATGTGATTGAGAAGCCTAGCCACAAACTGGGACTTGTCTGGGGATGACTGCTGTACCACCATGCCAAAAAGGTGAGGCAGAGGCGGCTGTGAGTCGGCTGTGGAGATTGTGAAGCTGCCGGCTGCCAACAGAGCAACGACTGAGGTAGGGCCCAACCAGGAGCGTAAGGACAGGGTTTTTAGAAGCGGCTTTAAGGAATAATTCCAGCAAGCTTGAACATGCAGGGAGGGGTAGGTTTGCTTGCAATTAATGAAAGGTTTTGGAAAACAAACAGAGCCGAGGACTCGAGGTAAGAGCAGGGGGGGATGCGCCTGCGTGTGTCTGTGTGCGTGTGTCTGCACGGGGGCTGGGTGTGTGTGTGTGTGTACACGCCGTTACTGCATGCGAGCCAAGCGGAAGCAGGGGCTGTGTGTGCGCGTCTGTGAAGCGCGTCCACAGACCCAAATTGCCGCGTGCACCGATCTGTCTCCCTTGGGAGGCAAAACAACAACAATAGGTCTCGCTGGCGAGCCCTAAAAAGGACACAAATGTCACAGACACTACTAGGGGTGATTTACAAAAGGGCATCTTTCATTTGGGTAAAATAGAAAAAATTGAAAAGAAAATCAAAATCAAATTTCCCGCGTGTGGTGTGGCTTGGCGCTGATGGAGTGAACAGCACAGCGTGCAAGCTCCTGTCAGCCAGCCGCCATCGAATGCCATCCTGACCCCCTGAACGGGACAGCTTCTGCAGCGCGCCCTCATAATCATACAGAGGGTGAGGTGCATGTTGGGGACGGAGAAACCTGTCCCAAAGACCTAAAACAGGGGAATAATAACATCTAACCATAGCCGGGAGGTGAGCCCAGATGGCAGCGCCCATGACGATGTTGCGGAAAACCCAGCCGACAGCACTAACCAAGCGGTAGTGTACAGAGACCTAGAATGTCCCCTCCTGTCCCGCTACAAGCCCTGGAACAGGGCCTGGAGACTCCCCAGGGCCGCATCAGAGGAGCGGAGCGGTGCTGGACGCAGAACTGCTAGGGATCCCATGTGGTAGGCCTGAGCACAGAGCTTGATAATCACTGGAGAAAGCAAACAGGGCAAATCCTGGGGAACGTGGAGCTGGTCCCCAGGAGGTGAGCGGACTGCAGCGGTATGGATGCGAGCAGCAGGGGCAGCGGCTAACAGCCTGGACAGAGGCAGAGGAAGCCTCCTCTCTCCTTCAGTGCGACAGAGCGAGTGCGGCCCTCGAGACTTTGGTGGGCGCTCGAAGGATAGGGAGGCCCAGAGAAGCCAGGTGAGAGCGGCAGAGACAAGGGATCAGGACCACGCTTCAGAGAGCCTGAGCATCCTGGAGACTGGGGGGACCCCGAAGATGTTATGGGAGTGAGCCCCTGTGAGGCTCCTAGAAGCGCACCTAGAAGCACACCCAGAGCCCCAGCAGAGGCAACTGGCAATGAGAGTCCAGAGAAGCGGCAGGCATCCCCAAGTAAGCGGCAAGCAGCAACTCAGGCATTGAGACATGGGGAGAAGGGCAGACGATCAGCCACACCAACAAAGAGGCCTAATATAGTGGAGTGGGCCTAGCAGCGTTGACGGGGTTGGTGAGCGGTCCTAGGGCTCGCCTATGCCAGGGACTAAATATGCAAAACAAGGGAGAGAACCCCCCAAGGCACGTGACTTCAGGGATCACACCGGTAGAACACAGAGCCCCCCCAAGTGGGGAAGAAGGGTGACACAAGTGAAGCGGGCAAGCTAACTAGAGTGCGGCCTGAGAGCTTGAGGTGGTGCAAGCGATAACCTGAACAGTGCATAATGGTGCACAAGGCCAGGACATGGCATAATCTGGAGACCCTTGGCAGACATTGAGGAGAGTGGACTCAGGCCCACACTGAAAACATAAAGTGCACTGGAAAGGCCTGGTGAAGAGTGGCGGAAACATTAGGCATAAACTGATGCAACTAGCCTAAGTGCGAGTCAGACTACATAACAGAACGTAGAGCGCTCACCAGAAGAAGAGAACCCACGTGAAACGCGGACTACCTGGAGCGTCCTATGAGCACACACTGTACCAGAAGCACCGCAGATCAAGAGGACACGATGGGAAAGATTCCCCAAAAAAGGGGCAGAGAAGAGGCCCCAACCGAAAATTCAATGACGGAGAGGGGAAGAACCAACCACAGGCAGAGAACTCTGGAGATCCTTCACTGCAGGACATTCTACAGGCCATCACCTCCTCTAGCGAGCACCTGGCAACTAAAATCGACTTGCTGGGTCTAGATTTGGACCTGCTCAGAGAAGATCGCAAAATGTTGGCAGACCGCGTTAAGACAAACGATGGCCAATTATCCGAGACTCTGCCGGACATAGTAATACTGAAGCAATGATTAGCGGCACTTACACATTTGAATTCCAAGCTGAATACTTTGCGAGGAAGCAACCTTAGAAACATAGGTCTACCGGAAAAAATAGAAGGCCGCAACATGATAGACTACCGGGAAAGATGGCTGCGACAGGGAGTAGCGCCAGACGGCCTATCGAGCTTCTTCACCCTGGAGAGGGCGCATGGAGTCCCTGCAAAACCACCTGTACCAGGAGCGCCACTGCGGGTGGTGATAGCGCAGCTCCTCCATTACAGGGACAAGGACCACTTCCCAGATTTTTACCGGGAGGTACAAAGACAGAGAGGATCCTGCCGGGAGAGAACAGCACCCGAGGCCGGCGAGCCTTGAGAAAGACTCTAGCCCCCACGCAAGAAGAGGCACAGCTTGCGTGCTGAAACGCGATCCACATGGTGGCATTGATCAGTGGTACAGGGAGAAGCCCAGCACCCCCTAGGAGCGTAGAGACTGCAGCATATTCTGGCTCGGAGCAAGGGTCCAGTGACTCAGAGGCACAGAGTGTGGCACTCTCAGACGTAAGAAGGGCGATTACAGGACCGAGAAATAAGTATAATTAGCATATACACCCCAATGCAGAACAACCCGCCTTCTTCACAAGTCTGAATCACTGCCTGATGCAATATCTGATGGGCAATACCCTAGTAGGAGGTGACTTTAATAGTGTGGACAACACGCTCCTAGATAGATCTCACCCTACACTGTGAAATTCCCAAGCAGCGCGCATCTTGCATGCGTTCACCACCTGTAGACAGAGTTGGGGACGGATAGATGCCTCGAGGACCTTACCCCCAAGATAGAGACTACTCCTATTTCTCTGCGATGCATGAGGCACATGCGTAACACAACACTTTCTTATGTGCAGCAGAAATCCAACGCCATGTTGTTGCTGCGGAATATCTTGCATTCACGATATCAGACTACAACCCAATGGTCCTGTCCCTGAGATGAAGGCAGCCTGTATCAACGATCCCCACATGGAGGCTCCGCATGGACACCCTGGAAGACCAGGTCTTCGGAGAAGAGATTAGGGGGGAGATAACGCACTACTTTGAGGCCAATGCGGGGATGGCCTCTTCGCCGAATGCAGAGTGGGGCGCTTTTAAGGTGGTCCTGGGGGGCCAATGTAAAACACGTACCACCGGGTTAGGTGCGTCATCCTCGAAGAAGTAGAGGGAGCAGAGACAACCCTTAGAGGACTGGAATGTACAAGACCAGAACACCCTGGCCTCCAGCATGCAGTTTTAGATGCCAAGGAGAAGGTGGCAAGACAGAGAGACTTAGATGCTTCGACTATTAGAACTATCTAGAGAGCACCCATGAAGAGCAGGACAGATCGGGATAACTCCTGGTGTGGTTGCCAAACTCGGTGAGCAGGAGCCTGCCGCTGGTAGAAATAGAGGATGAGGAAGGGATCAGGCACTAAATGCAAGCGAAGATTAATGAGGTCTTCGCCCACTACTATGTACAGCTATGCAGAAGGTCGCAAGAAGGTGAACATGCGTAAGAAAGTGAACACGTAGCAGGCCTGCAGATGATGAGGCTGAACCCTGAGGCGGCAGAAGAGCTAGGAGTGGACATTATACAGCAGGAGGTACGAGCCACCATCAAGGGCATGGCAAGGAATAAGACCCTGGGCACGGACGGCCTACCGGCGGAATTCAATGCAACCTATGTGGAGGAGCTGGCCCCCCCAACTGGTCACAGTGTACCAAGAGGCTTGGGAAGCAGGCATACTGCCAGAGAGCACTAGTGAGGCCCTCATAATTCCAGTACCTCATCCAGGGAAAGAGCCACAACTATGCAGCCTCTAAACCTTTATCCATTCTAAACATGGATTACAAAATCCTAAGCAAGGTCTTGGCAATGCTCCTTCTCCTCCACATACCCAAATTAGTTCATGCAGACCAAGCAGGGTTTATCCTGGGGTGGAATACGGCAATAAATATCAGACTACTCCTAGCTGGCATGGGCTCCAACGAGTACGACAGGCAGGAAGCGGCAGTGCTCGCGGGAGACATAGAGAAGGCCTTTGATAGCCTTGAGTGGCCCCACCTCTGCGAAGTACTGACCAATATGGGACTGGGAGGAAGCTTTATGGCATGGGTCCAAATACTGTACACATCCCCCATGGCCCAGGTGCACACAGGGAGGACCTTCTAACCCAGAGAGGGGGTGGAGAGGGGTATGAGGCAGGGATGCCCCTGGAGTGCAGGGCAAGGAGTGGGAAGGACTATATTGGCCTGGGGACAGGAGAGGTACAACATTTCATAGCCCTATATGCAGACAACCTCTTGCTGTTTCTCAGTGACACAGCAGGTGAATTGAGAGGGGCGCTGGGCATGCTAGCCAGGCCCGGTACCATATCTGGCCTTAAAGTTAATCAGCGGAAATCCAGTTTATATCCTATGATGCACAATGCCCTTTTGCCACTTCTCACTGAACCAGAGAAATTAAAATGGGAGCCCAGCTGCCTGATGTACCTTGGAGTCAAAATATATCACAGCTCAGCAAAGTTACTAGAGGGTAATGTGGGTATATAAGATCAGTGAAGTCTGCGATGGAATTCTGGGGAATGCTGCCGTTATCTGTAACTGGACGGGTAGCAATATTAAAGATGGTAGCACTCCCGTGACTATTGTATTACTTTGGGGATCTCCCGGTGTGGATCCCAAGAGCAATATTCAAAGACCTTGACTCACTGATCAAGTCATTTATCTGGAGAGCGGAACGCAGAAGAGTACTGTTGACCTCCTTACAGCGCTCCACAGTGGAGTAACAAATGTAAAAACAATAATTGATGGACAGAATTTTGCACAAATGGCAAAACATTCCCCCCCTCGTCACAGATCTGTGTTTAATCCATCGTTATTTTGCTCATCACACCACCCCAGTTCAGACATGGCCATATGCAAATCAGTCGTGACCCTGTGCCTCATGGGAACAGTCCAGCCCGAACTGCTAAGCCATGTTTTCCCTCGACCTGACTGATATTATATAGGTGCCCAGTTGTGCTGGCTGATCCAATGGCTGTTGGCGGAAAGTACTCCAGAGAGGGAATGGTACCCGGCTCTACCGGATGCCACAGCCCTAGCGATGATCCTGCTACGGTTGCGACAGAACGCATAAGAAAACACAATGGAAACGGGGGTGGTGGTGCGCTGCTGGGCTAGATACCTGAGCCGGGTAGGCGCCAAGATTCCCTACTCCCCGGACCTACTCATCACAGGACTAAGCTGTCTGCCACAGGGAGAGCACTGGACGGGGTTGGAGGACTGGAAAGGGGCAGGCCTGAAAGTGAATGGGGACATATACCAAGATTCTACACTGCTCCCATTCTAAGTATTACAAGCAGCATATGACTTACCAGGAGGCCCGTTCCTGAAGCATGGGGCCCTTACCAGAAGAATTAGAAAACACTGGGGAGTGGGTGGCATGGAGCCCCGAGCAGTAGCCTGATGTAGATATTGTGCGCTATCAGCGGGGAGGATCAAGACAGTCTCCTACCTCTACAAGATTATCAGGTAAGACAGGCAAAGGTCGTTAGACTGCTTGCATTTACAGTGGGAAGAAGACCAGGGGAAGCAGATCCCAGAGGTGGTGTGTGACAAGATCCTAGAGCGCACCCCGCACGATTTAAATTAATCAATTTTTACATGCTTGCATAGAGTGTACCTCACCCCATCCCGCATTCGGAAATATTGTGGGACGGAGACAGCTTCATGCCCAAGATGTGGAGAGAGGGAGGCACATATAATGCATATGTTATGGTGCTGCCCCACACTACAATCCTTTTGGGAGGAGATAAGGCAAGTGGTGGGTGATCTCAATGTCAAAGAGCTCCCACAAGCTCCGGACCACTTCCTGCTGGGATGGTTCCCACATACGGCCAAAAACAAGGCGAATGGAAAGTTTGAAGACCTGGCCTATGTTCTGCCCAAAAGAGAGATAGCCAGGAATTAGAAGGCATCGGGCGGATTGCTTCCTGGGAAAAAGAACACGAAAAGTGGGTGGGTGCAGAAGGTAGACTACTGCTCAGGGAGGCCAGTTGAGGGATAGGTAAAATTGATAGGGCTAGGGCATGGAAAAACCTAGTGAGTGAACTGACGGCAGATAGACAAGACAATAGTGGGAAAGGCTCCTGTCAGCTGGCGACGCCGGAACGTGAAAGAGAGAGAGGCGAGCACCCGGAACAGGGACAATAGGCACCACATCACAATGAAACTAAAAGACTAACTCATGAGAACCCAACTATACCTAGGGATTACATTATGACCACTTCAGCGCAACTCAAGGGGAGACTTTTATGTTAATAGGGGTGTCAAATTAAATACACCAGAGAGTAATAATCTTGTGTAAAGTAGACTGGATATGATATGAATAATGTTTATGTATGTCAATAATGTCTTAAAAACTCAATAAAATCTGGTTGTGAAAAGAAAAAATGAATTTCCCCAGCTGTGGTTTGGACCCTTGTCAAAAAGCACTCATAGCCCCTGTTAGCTACCATTGTACCATCTATTCTACATGCATTTGCTATGCCCAAAGCTTTTGTGTCATGGAAAAAAGGTGCTGTTATTATTCCATTTTCAGGTCATGTTGCTTTTACATGCCACAAATCTACACTTGATTTTCGTTATTTATAAACAAAGACCCCTTCCTTTCTCTCACTCTGGCACTTGGCCCATGCATTTATTTTTCTTACACAACCATTCCCAAAGCCTCATTCCACAAAGTAAGGGATTTCTTTCATAGCAAACTTTGCCCCCCTTCTACATGCTACAGCATGTCACAAATGTCTGACATGCACTGGCTTGACTAAAAAGGCCACAGATCTCAGAGACACTGATATGGGTGATTTACATGGGACATCTTTCATTTGGGTAAAATAGAAAAAAATGGAAAAGAATAAAAAAAAAATTTAAAAACCCAGCTGGGGTTCGAACATTTGTTGAAAAGCACTCATACCCACTAAGAGCTACCACAGTACCATCTATTGTCCTAAAAGAATATTTTGGCCCAAAGCCATTTTGTCATGGAAGGAGTGTTTCCATCCCTCTTCTATTTCTATGTAATTTTGTTTTTACATGCCACAAATTTTATGTCATGACCGGAGGCTCTGATTATGCTTCTCATTTCTTTACTACTAATTTCTGCAGCCATTCACAATAAAGTAAAACACAAACGACATAACCCACGTTTCCCTGTACCTCCCAAGTCACATGCTCCAATTATATATGAGCTACCCATATAACTGTAGTCGTCACCATTTTGTGTCCTCTTTCTTTGCTGCTTCGCAGCCAGATAAGTGCAGTTTAATTATTAAGGCTTGAACTGCCGTAATTATAGATATCTCATATCTCTATCACATAGAATGTTTCTTTTCTATATGCTTGTTATGCCGTAATTATAGGTATTTCATACCTCTATTTGCTGTGAATATCATGCGTTCTACATGTTGCAGTACTATGAGGGAAGGAGTGTTAAGGTTACCAATCACCCACTGCGTGCGCTACATCGCTGGGTCACTACCTTCATTTTTGGAATACTTACGGCGATCGGACTCCTATGCTGCTTGCTGCCTCAGTGGAGCGGGTAGTGGACAGCGCACGTCTCGCTGATGTGTGCAGCATCTTTTACTTGTGAACAAGGACCACACATCACGCATGTGCAGAAATCGAATGCGACACTCACGGATATTGATCAGCGCGTGTGCTGGCTTTTTCTACATACAACGTGACCCGTCTCTGTATGTGGTGGCAGGGGTGAATGCTCCCCCTAAGCCCTTTCTCACAAGTGTGTGCAGGGCTTTATACATTTGCATAGACTCTGAATAGAGTGGGTTTTTTGGTGCATGTAGCTCCCTTCACATTTAAATTAAGGCACAATCCTTGGCCTGGCAGGGTGTTTTCTACTTCCCCCTTACTCTCTTAACTCCCAGTAAATTGAGTATGCATGCAGAGAGAATTGTACAATGGGATCCCTATATGGTGGAGGAAGACATCTACTATGAGCAAGGTGATGACCAGCTACAGCTGGATTTTGTGGATGCACTGGACTGCGCTGTACAGCAATCTGTGAATAAGGCCCGAGTACGGGCACTATATCCCTTCACGGCAGCTGTGTCACTTTGTATGCCAACAAGGCTGGCAACCCCAACTTCCTCTAGCCAAAAATGAGGTGGGCCCATCAAAAAAGAGCAAAGTCAAGAGTAAATCACAGCCAGAGGTACATGGAGAGGCTTTTGAAAAGCTAAGGCACAAGAGAGACACTCAACACTATTATAGCGCCATCCCACAGGGAGAGTCCGCTCAGTCTCACATCTTACAGTACGCAGAGGCCCTAGACTTAGACTGCTCTTCAAACACTGAAGACAGTGATGAGGGTGAGAAGACAAGACCCAGTAAGAGGAAATGGTCTCCAGTCCATACCCATCGGGTGCTCCAATTTGAACCCAATGAAGTAATTCACCCCAGGGAGTCAATGTATTCATTTTTATTTATTTATGAAGTTTTATATTGCGTGAACAGGATCCCGAAGGATATTTGAGTGCTTTACAAGAAGGATGAGGATGAAAGGAGGTTAATACATACAATAGCAACCTTAAGTAGGAATAAAAGCAAGAATAATCACATAATTACAAGAAGAATAGGTCAAAGTAGCGTAATACAGTAAGCAGGTACATAGCGGACTAAATGGGTGGCACACTATGAGATTATGAAGAGCATCATCCAAAGTGGTCCAATGGTTGTATGATCAATGATCTAGTGCAGGTGACCTTAACCCAATTAAGGTAGGAATTTGTTTATTAAGAATCTTTTGACTTCCCGCTTGAAAGAAACCGCTGAGGAGATTCTGCGTATTTCCGGTGGCAGAGATTTCCATATCTTTGGGGCGGCACCGAAGAAGGCTCTCAGGCAAGTTCTCTTTTTCCTAAAAATTTGAGGTTTCAAGAGGAAAGTGTTAGTGATTCTTGAGGCTCTCCCCGCAGGATAATTCAGGTTTTTGCGTTAGGTACCAGGGAGTTTTAAAGTGTAGGGCTTGGTGCGCCAGAGCGGCAATCTTGAACTGGATTTGAGCTTCGTAGGGTAACCACTTACGAGATTTTAGGACTGGGGATATGTGCACATTTTGTACTAGTAACCAGTCTGGCCGCAACGTTCAGTGATGCCCTTAGTGGAGCCATGGCGTATTTGGGAAGGCCACAGAGCATAGCACTGCCGTAGTCTGATCTCGGTAAGACGAGCGTTTGAACCACCTGCTTGAAATCCGTTTGTGGAAGGAATGGTTTGATATTTCTAAGTGTCCTCATCAAGTGATTTGTTCCTCTACATGTTGCTGATATGATTATTCATGTTCAGGTACTTGTCCAGTGTGATTCTGAGAGACTTGGCTGAGCCTATAATGAGGGGGGTGCAGTTGAAAGCCGTGAGGTGATTCATCCAATGGTCTAGTTTGGGGATGTGGTTCGGAGGAGAGATGAGAAGGAATTCCGTTTTTGAGATGTTGAGTAGGAGATGGTTCTCAGTTAACCAATTTTGAGTATAAGATAGGGTAGAGTTGAGTGAGATGATGTTATCTGGGGTAGATTTTCAAGTAGAGTTGTGTATCAACCGCATTCATATATAAGAGAATGTTCATGAAATTTAGTGAGCTTGCTAATGGTTTGAGGAAAAGTTTGAAGAGTATAGGAGATAGGGAGGACCCTTGGGGTACACCCATGAGAACTGGGGAGGTCTGGGAGAGAGAGTGGTTTGCCTTAACTCCTTGTGATCTATGGTGGAGGAAGGACGAGAACCATTGTAATGTCCTACCAAAGTCCATCTTGTTCTTTAGAATGGATAGGAAGTTGTCGTGATTGACCGTGTCGAATGCGGAGGAAAGGTCGAGGAGGATTAGGAGGCAGAATTCCTTTTGGTCAAGAATTTTTAAAATGTCACCCATAACGTGAGTGAGAGCCGATTCAGTGCTGTGCCCCTTCTGAAAGCCAAATTGATGCTGGTTCAGGAGTTTGAAATTCTCAATGTGAGCACAAAGTTGGGTTTGTACGCATTTTTCTTGGAGTTTGGCTAGGGTGGGGATGTTGGAGATAGGGCGTAAGTTATTGAGGTCAGCATTATATGAATTCGTTTTTTTTAGTATCGGTGATACCTGAGCTGATTTTAGACAGTCTGGGATCATAATTTGTGACAGTGAAGCATTTACAATCCTTGTTCAGGTAGGAATGAGAACTTTCTTGATTTCTTTGAAGATGGCCAGGGGCAGGGGGTTGCTGAAATGGTTAGAAGGGTTGATATTCTGAAGAATTTTGTTGATGTCTTTTTCACTGAAAGGGGTAAAGGTGCTCTATGATGCATTGATCTTGGTGACCAGACTGATAGGTTTGCGGTTTTCTAAAAGGTCAAGGGGTGGAACAGACCCGGAGGATGGCAGAAGCAGCTTCTTGGAGGCGAGTTCAATTTTGATAAGCCTTGATTTCTCAGTAAAGAAAGCAGCCAGTTTGTCGCATGAGGGTGGGCTGCCTCTGGTAGGGTGGGTTCCCCCTCCAGGGGTTGTGGAATACCTTCATACCCATTTATAACAACGTTTTGATAAAGAGGTACATGCATGCCTCCACTTGGAGTGCCCCCGCCCAGACCTGGCGGGTAAGGTTGTAGCCATGCCAGTGGTAGATCCTATCATGGTCAATTTTATGAAAAAATACGCAAGGGATCTAAAAAAGGGCCTGGATCGCTCATGTCAGATGTGCCATGATAAACTACATGACCTGACAGGAATCTTGACTAGGATCTTAAACTTAGCATACTAAGTCAAAGAGTCCAACTCCCCAGTAAGTACTGACAATCTGATTGGCTGGGCTCAGTAAGCAGTCTGCATGTTAGGAAATGCTAACAGCATCATGTCTATGGCCCGCCGGAGATCTATCCTGATGAGAATAGATCCTAAACTCAATGATCTATCCAATGCGTAAGCCAGCCCAATGGCCGACAGCCTATTATTTGGGGGCTCCTTTGTTAAGGAACTGTCCAGATTTTGTGCCACCTACTCGACTATATAGAATGTTCAAATGTCACTAAAAAGAGTATTCTGGAGAGACCTTTTTGTCAGGGCAGGGTACCATGGAGGGTGTACTAGGATGTGGAACCCACCAAACCTCTCAACAAAGCTACTATGCCTATGGCAAAGGTGGTTGGTAAGGAGACCAACCAGATCCCACATTCTATCCCACTCAACCCAGAGGTCGCCACCCCAGATTCTGCCACAGATCCGGACACAGAGAATAGAATGCAATAAAGGACACAAGATTTACTGGTATGAGTCATTCCCTTCCCAGAAGTGATATTGGGAGGAAGAGTGTCGCTATTCACCACAACTGTAAATGCATATCCATGGACCCATGTGTACTGGAGACCAATGAGGGCTTCAAACTGGAATTTTAAGAATCTCCAACTCAGTCTGGCCCCCCAAGACAAATGTATTTTTCCCAAACACAACAAGTTTTTATATTCAAACTCTCCTAGACAAAGGGGCAATATGACTGACAACCCCACACCCCAAAGGTTTCATGAGACCCATCTTTCTGTTTGAAAAGAAGGGCAGAGGTCACTACTAGTCCTAAACCTCAAAGATTTCAATGTCTGGATATTGTACAGACATTTCAAAATGGAAGAAATTCTCTTGCTAAGAGATACTCTACAGGAATGCGACTGGATGGTCAGTCTGATCCTGGAGGATGCCTACCTCTCCAAACCCATATTCCCACCTCACAGCTGGTTTCTACAGTTCATATGACAAGGACAGTGCATGAAATCCCTTCCATTCGGTCTCTCATAGGCCTTTGGTGTTTCACTAAATTGATGAGACCAGTCGTAGAAGCACTGAGGGCTTGAGGAGTATGTCTAATTGACTAGACAACCTCCTGTTGATGGCCCAGGACCTTCAGACACTCAGGACTCATCTATCATGGACTATACAACTTCTTCAAAAGCTGGGATTCCTGATCAACTCCCAGAATTCAGTCCTGTCGACAGTCCAGCAAATGGCATTTCTGTGTTTCCAGATAAAATCAGTCCGAGCACAATTGCTCCTTCCAACCCAAAAGACTTGCAATGTCAAAAGGGAATTGAGGTCTGCGTTGTGCAAACAGACTGTATCATTGAGGTAGATTGCCAGAATCATGAGACTCCTGGCCTCATCGATACAAGCCATATTTCCAGGCCCCCTCCATTACAGAACCCCTTCAGAAATTAAAAATCCTACTGTTGCATATGTCATATTGTTTATGGTTGTACTGTTTCTTTAACATGCTTTTGTATATTGTTTTCCATTGAAATCCCTGTTTCTATGGAGCATGTATGTTCTGTGTTCCAAGCGGAGAAGTTTGGCAGTTGCTGTTGGGAGCAGAAGTGATACTGTGTTCCTCTTCAATAAATCTATTATTTGGTATAATTTTTGGACTTATTTCTTACACCTACTCTTATGGAAGGGTCTATCTTACACAGAACAAGTCCCACTGATGGGCAAAGCCAGAACAGAGATAACATGGTGGTTGGACCACATGGAATCCGAGAATGGTCGAGCCATTTTCAGCACCTCGCTAGAAATAGGGATCGAATTGGAGGCCAGCCGGTTGAGTTGGGGAGTGAGGTGTGGGACGATGTCAACAGGGGATTGGTGGTCGGAGGAGGAGCTCAGGCTCCACATAAATTGCCTGGAACTCCTGGTAGGCTCTTTCGCTATCAGAAGCCTCCCCCCGACAAAGAAAGACTATTAATTCTTACTGAGAATGGACAACATCTCAGCAGTCTGCTACGTCAACAAGACGCGATTGCCAAGGACTTCTGTCCCTTCTGACTCGATCATCGCATCTCCCTCATAGTGGAGCATCTACTACGCAAGAGGAACACCATAGCCGACTGGAACTCCAGACACTTACAAGATTTCAGCGACTGGAATTGAATCTCTCAGTTTTCCAAGCTCTGAACAGATTGTGGGGCCCGTGTGAAATAGATCGGTTTGCATCATGACTCAATCCGCAACTGACACATTTTTTGAGCTTGCCCCGAGATCCAGATGCCCAGGCGACAGATTAATTTATCCAGGACTAGGATCAGTTCCGAGGATATCCCTTTCCCCCATTCCTCATGATTCCCTGTGCTCTGTCACAGATCAGTTGGCAAGGAGCAGAATTCATTTTGGTGACACCTTACTGGAGAGCGCAACCTTGGTTCCCAGTAGCTCTAACTCTAGCGAGTGCGCCTCCAGTTCTACTCACAGTTCAGCCAGATCTCCTCCTAGACCCGGAAGGTATTCCTCACCCATTGAATCTATCAAGTCAACTCAAGCTGATGGCTTGGATGGTTTCAGGCAAAAATAGCATACCCAAGGCATTTCACAGCAAGCTGCATCCTTCATCAGGCAGGCCTGGCCGGATAACACCCATAAAATATATTATTTAGCTCAAAGGAGATGGTGTGCTTGGTGCAACACATGGAGTGTTGATCCCATGGGGGCACAACATTGTATAGTAATAATATTTCTATCAGAACTAGGATCTTCAGGTTTAGTATACCAAACAGTTCATAACTTTAGATCAGCAATCTCTGCAGGACACCTCACAGTAGAGGTTAAACTATTAGATGACCACCCTCTAGTCTGCAAATGGATAAAAGGTATCTGCATGGTCAACCCTCTGAGACCCAAGTATACACCCATTTGGGGCGTGAATATTGTTCTCAAATTCTTGGGGCAATGGCCTGCAAACAAATACTTGTCGTGCAAACAGCGTTCAGGCCAAGCTCATAATGTTATTATGTCTGATATTTTGTGGCTAACAGTCTTGAAAAGTAAAAGTGTTTTTGAGGCATGCAAAATACATAACAAATTGTGGCAGAAGCTATACAGAAAGAGTTTGTGAGACACATATTTATGGGACTGGTCTCAGAATGAAAGAGAAGGAGGGTTAATTATTTATAAAGCATTAAAAGCAAGTGTGGATGAAATTTTTTATAGCCGACGCATCAAGAATTCTATTAAGGACACGGAGGTGAGGAATATGCTTCTCATTTCTTTACTACTAATTTCAGCAGCCAATCTCAATAAAGTAAAACACAAACTACATTATTCACGTTTCCCTGTACCTCCCATGTCACATGCTCCAATCATATATGAGCTACCCATGTAACTGTGGAAGTCACCATTTTGTGTCCTCTTTCCTTGTTAGATTAGTCCAAAAGAACAGAATATTCCAAAGGGAAACATGGTAAAAGCCACCAAAGATCCTTACAGCCCAACGTGGACTCAAAACCTCCAGTTGATCCAACAGGGATGTATATCCTCAACCGCATGCCTCAAAAACACTTTTACTTTTCAAGACTGTTAGCCACAAAATATCTATTTATTTTTCTCTGTATGTTCTCTATAATAGGATTGCTAAATGTTTTCAATTATGTAAGAAAAGTGCATTTGAAACATTCTACTGGTCAGTCTAGAACCCTGGATAACAACCAAGCAGCTTCTTAGTTCCTGTATTTTGCCTAAAGGATTTTGCATCTAAAAACATGAGTGAGGTCAGTTGCGCTGTTGCTGTATGCTATCCCAATGTTTGATTTTATGACGTTGTCTTTTTA
Source organism: Lissotriton vulgaris (assembly GCF_964263255.1). Classification (NCBI taxonomy): domain Eukaryota; kingdom Metazoa; phylum Chordata; class Amphibia; order Caudata; family Salamandridae; genus Lissotriton; species Lissotriton vulgaris. Next base: position 863,381,161 of record NC_141691.1, on the reverse strand, counting down.
ACTTTTTAACTGGTGGCTAATTACCGTTTATTTTTGTATTTTTACTTGATGGGCTCTCACCTCCACACGCTGGGGAATTTTTCTTTCTTCATGGTTCTGCCCCGTTTCACCACGGCTGTGTGCTGATTGGGTGCAGGGCATTCCCGAACCAGACAGACTCTCACGGCATGTCCGTATTTTTCCTATTTAAACCCATGCCATGGCGGCTGTGCCTAAGGCTAGCCCGTATGTGCCCTTCCGCGTCCGGACTGGACCAGGGGCCAGAACCCCTGCTTGTTTTTGCTTGCTGCCTCAACTCACTTTCTTTTCTCAAGATCTTAGGAGTTTTAAACTCACCCTAATGATGTTCGTCAGGTTCTTGCCCCTGATGCCAGCATCAGGTTCTGCTCTCATTTTTTATCTGATAATATCTTCCCCACTTATTCCCGCCCTGGCCCCCACCCTTCTTTCGAAGGAGAGACTTCCCACCTTTCCAGAGTTGACAATTCTGGCTCACATTCATCTAGGGTTTTCCGCTGTTTTAGTCTCAATTGTCGCTCCCTTCCCAAACACCAGTTGTACCATTTCAGTTCCTAGTTGACATGGATACAGATGTGGTTTTTTAACACAGACCTAGCTCCACAACAGGTCCATACCAGATGTGATTGCGGCACTACCGCAGACTTTTGCTCTATTATGTATAAATAGACCTCTGAAAACTGGTGGAGCAATTGCAATTATTTAAAAAAGAATCTATAGCTGCAAAATTGAGGCACTCACGATTCCCAACTGTGAAGCTCTACTTTTTTCTATCCCATTCTCTCCAAATCTTACCTTTTCTGGTGCCCTCATTTACCACCCCCTGGCCCATCTAAAAAGTGGGGTTCCCTGTTGACCGAATAACTTGCCCCTCTTGCTCTTCGTGTGACAAATTTTCTGTGGGGACTTGAATTTTCATTTTGATGATCCTAGAAATAAATCTGCTCGAACTCTTTTGGACAATCTGTTGACTCTGAATCTTTCACTCATCAATTCCTCACCTTCCTAGATAGCAGGCCATCTTTTGGACCGTATTTTGTTTAATTTTCCTGTTGTGCCCACAGCTCCTCCCATTCAGCTTGGCTGGTCTGATCACCTTGCCTTTCCTTTCTTTATTGATTTCTCCTTGGCTTATTCGCTTCGCCCTCCCGCCTTGCCAAAGAAAACTCGGAACTGGTCTCTATTTGATATGGAGGTACTAAATGAGCTGCTTTGGCAGACTGTTCCTTCCATTTCAACTCAAGTGGACTAGAACAAGCTACTTGTCGATCACTGGTTGTCTGCGGCTATCGATTCCATTCTTACCCTTTCTCCTAAATCTCAATCTAGAGTGCTTCCCCTAAAGTTTAGGAGAGGCTGTGGAGGAAGGATTATGCGCCAGAGACCAAAGCCACTTATCTGGAGGCACACAAAACAATATCATGCTCTTTGCAGATCTGCTTGTGCATCCTTTTTTTTTAATATTCTTTTTATTGTAATTTTGCTAAAACAACATACAATTGTCTTCTATATGTATCTCACAATGCAATATCCTATTGGTCCAAATGTCCAGCACAATAGTTCTCAATACAATACGAACATAGTACATGTGCAGTTTAACCATCATATCACATCAGTGGGGTAACCGCATATGGGATTCAGCCCCCCTCATCCACCCCTACATCTTCTGAAATATACATTTGCTCAGGAGAGAGAAACAAACAAGGTCGTCAGAGTTGACATCCACCCCTCTCATACCATTAAACCCGAACACCAACAACCTGTCAGTGGCAACGAACCAGGAGGCCGCAAAGTCTGTAGATTTTAAAACCACATCCCCTACCCCTCATGCGCATGCAACATCAAATCCTCATTACCCCAGGTCTGTGGCAATCGAATCTCCGTTACCCAATTCAGCAGTCTCTCTAGCAATGAGATAACATGTGAGTGGGGCCCAGATGTCATTCGGCCTGGAAGCCAACGGTAACAATTCTGCATATGTGGCAAGTCGTTCTTGACAGGTAAATAAATCATCAAGCCATGTCTTAAATGTAGGTGCCCGCCCCTCCCCCATCTGCAGGCCACCCTTCATTTTGCCATGAGAAGTGCCATAGCTACAAATAGCCTGTGTTCTGCCTTTACAGGAGTAACAAACCCCAACAATGCCATTAAGGGGTCCAGCATCAGTGTCCTATCTATCATGTGCTGCAATGCCTCAAAAACCTCATTCCAATATTCCCAAATGTTCGGACAGTCCCATGCCAGATGCAAAAAATCCGCCCCAGGGGCGCAACATATGTCACAGCGATCGTACTCCCTGAGCTTAAATCTGTGCATCTTAGCAGGTGTATAATATAATCTATGAAGGAACTTATAATGTATGATGCAGAGTCTGTTGCTCGCTGAAACCCTCTCAGTGTACAGGCAGGTCTCCCATTGTGAGTCTGTCAAGTGTCTCCCTAATTCTGCGTCCCATTTCAGCCATGCCTGAGCTGCAGATCTCTCTGTTTGCACATGCACTATGTTGTAAATCAGTGAAACTAGGCGCATGGGTTTGGGCCTTTCCAGCACAGCATGCAATGGCGTCAGTTGTGCGGGCTCGTCCGGAAACGTTAGGGTGATAGCTTTCACCCCTGCCTTAATCCATTATATAGAAACACATCTAACGGCGACTGCATCTCTTCCGGACACATATGTGCTAGAGCACGGAACTCACTGTCATGGTACATATCCTCCCAATTAACCAGTCCATACTTGCCCCTGAATTTCCTAAATACCTCCTCTTGCAGTAGAGGGATATCCGGGTGATAGGTGAGGGGCATCAGTGGTGAATATGCCAATGGCACTCCCAACATCTCCGTGATCTTGTGCCACGCCTTAAGTGAATTAAAAAGTGCGTTTGGTTGCCTTTCTCTGGGACCGATTTTGCTGTATATTGCCCCATCTAGCGGGACAGGGTGGGCCAGCCAATGTTCCGCCGCTACTTGTGGCATGTAGCGAGGTTGTTTAATCCAAACCCACACAAAGTGTGCCTGTGCCGCTATAAAGTATAACTCCAAATCAAGTATCCCGAAGCCCCCTTGGGAATTAGGTCTAGTTAACACTTCCCATTGTAGTCGAGGCTGTTTACCTCCCCACACTAGGCGTATTACTTCAGATTTCAGGGTTTTGAAGAAGTAGGAGCCCGGGTAGTAGGGAATATTCAGAAATAAATATAGCACTTGCGGGAATATCACCATTTTAATTAATGAAGCGCGTCCTGCCATAGACAGGGGAAGCGCCACCCATCTCGTCACACAGTCTCTGATCTTGGACATAACAGTCCCATAATTTGCCCTCATCAATTCCTCCCTATTCCTTGTAACTTTGACTCCTAAGTATTTAAGCTCATCAGCACACTATTCCAAGGGGAAGTCCATTTCAAAACGTTCCACCGCCGTCGTGCGTAGGAAAAAACTAACCCTAGGCGAAGGACTTCGCTGCGCCCACGACCGGCCGCGCATGCGCATTGGTTAGCAGACGGCGGTGTGAACGAGCAGAGGGAGCCCCGGGACGCCGCGGACAAGGTAAGTGCATTTTATTTATTTTTGATGTGCCCATTTAATAAAATTAGGGATGTAGGGGAGGGCGGCATGCGGCGCATAGTGGGGCTACGCGAAGTGCGCAGATGGGCGTAGTTTCTCACCCACTTTGCATAGCTTTGCGTAGCCCCACTACGCACACTACCCCCAGGGTTAGAAAAAACTAGATTTGGTCCAGTTAATCTGTATACCGGACATGCTTCCAAAGACTATGAATTCCCAGAGTACCGGGTTCAAATTCTGACGTGGGTCACAGATATATAAGGTAATATCATCCACATATAGTGAGATGAGTATCTGGCGCTGAAAGCACCGCAAAGCCTTATCATTGTGACTCTGCCTCAATTTTGCCGCAAGAGGTTCCACCGCCAGTGCGAATAGCAGCAGCGATAGGGGACACCCCTGTCTGGTCCCCCTTGTTATCTCAAATGTTTGGGAAGTGTGTCCATTGATCAAAACCTTGGCCATTGGTTTGGTATAAAGTAGTTCAATCCATGCTAGAAACAAGGGTGGGAAGCCCATCCGCTTCATCACCCCGAATAGGTATCCCCATTCAAGCAAATCAAACGCCTTAGTAGCGTCCAAAAAATAGCAGCCATAGGGAGGTCAGGGGAGGTGGTGTGCAGGATCGCAAATAGCATCCTTAAGTTATGAGAGGTTGCCCTGCCAGGCACAAACCCAGACTGATCTGGGAGGATCAAATGTTCCATCAGCAGACTCAATCTTGCTGCTATCAGCTTAGCTAAAATTTTCGCATCACAGTTGAGCATCGAAAGTGGCCTATAGGAGTCACAAAGGCCAAGGGGTTTGCCGGGCTTTGGCAAAGACATTATCAGCACCTCCCTCATCGACCGCGGCAAGAGCCCCACCTTTAACGCGTCCTCACAAAATTCCCAAAGCACCGGAGCCATGATGTCTATATATGTTTTATAGAATTCCACTGGAATTCCATCGGTGCATGTGGCCTTGCCCGACTGCATGCTCATGATGGCTTCCCGTACCTCATCCAGCTAGAAGGGCGCACATAAGAAAGTCCTCTGCGTGTCGCTCAGCCATCCCAATGCCACATCCCCATGGAATTCATCCAGCTGCTCAACCGAGGCGCCCGTTGTGATATGCAGAGCGCTATAATGTTCCAAGAACGTTTTAAGTATATTGTGCGTGTCTCGATGAGTGACGCTCCCGAATCCTGTATTTCCGTGACAGCGTTGGCACAATGTGGTTTTTTCACCTTTTACGCCAGAATTTTTCCAGGCCTGTCTCCTTCTCCATAATTTCTGGTCACCCAGTACTTGCTTTTGAATTTCGTCTCCCTCTGCACTTCTTCCATGTACAGGGACATTTTTTCCCGAAAGGCTGTTTGTGCTTCTACAGTGGGGGATATCCCGAGTTCTACTTCTAGCCGTTTAAGCTTCCTATCAAGAGCCCCGATCGTGGCCTGAATATCTTTAAGCACCCCCGCACCTTTCCATATACAGTATCCCAGTAGTGTTACTTTAAAGGCCTCCCAAATCAATTCTACGCTTTTCACTGAGTCCTTATTCCGTGCAAAAAAGTCAAGTATTTCCTCTCTAAGTTCTTCTTGAAGGACTGTGTCTAATAACATGGAGGGATTCAATCTCCACGGGCTCCGCAGCACATTAAAGTCCGAGGATGAGAGCGCCAGTAACATCGGCGCATGCTCAGAGTATGTTCTAGCAAGATGCCTTGTGTCTTTTATTGATGGTGCAAGTCCTCTAGATTCTAAAAAATAGTCCAGTCTGGCCCATGAGTGTGCCTGCGCTGTGAAGTGTGTACCCTCCCGTTCCAGTGGGTGTCTATGCCTCCAAGCATCTATCAAACGATAAGCCTCCTTGATGTCCTTGACCGCAGCCTTCACTCTAGTGTAGCGCCGAGTGGGATTTATCTGCACTGGGATTGTACGTGACATTAAAATCACCTCCCCAGACTATGTGTGTGACCTCTATTTAAAAAATCTTGGCCCATAGGCCATCAAAAAATCTGGGGTCATCCACATTTGGACCATAGCAACACACTAGTAGGACAGATTGTGCCCCCAATCTACCCCATGCCATACAATATCTTCCATCTTCATCGCATAAGGAGCCTGCCATTTGGAATGGTACCTGCCTCTTAACCAGTATGGCAGTCCCACGGGCGTAGCTCAAGTAGGACGAAAAAAGCCTAGTCTCCGCCCACTTACTTACAAAAGTAATTGGCCTATTACGCTGGCAGTGAGTCTCCTGTAGCATAGCAATGTGTATGTGGTGACGATCCAAGTATGATAAAACCTGTCTCTTCTTACGGGGATCCCCCCAGGCCTCTCACATTCCAAGATAGTATATTAAGGTCAGTGTTACCAGCCCCAGACATCATTTCTACCAATCCACATCTTAAGCAATGGGGAACAGGGTCGGGCCACATCCCTGCCAGCCTCCCACCTGTCAGTCTCATAATACCATAGGTCTCTTGGTTCCACTTGTACCTCTGGACCTCTATTCATTGGACCACACAATTCGAAGATGATAAACTCTCAAACAACCCCCCGTAACCCCCCCTCCATCCTTCCCCCTCCCACTGAAGTAACCCAATCTTGCCAGCACCCTTCGTCCATCCCTCCCCCTTCCCTACCCAATAGGAACATACAAAATGTAGTTCCACAAAACCCAGAACACTACCAAACATTAGTGGGTGATACTCTCCGGGGACCTACCCTAGAGGGCCTCACAAGTTCTCCTCTCCCATGAAGGACCCCCGTGATGAAACACCAGGGATCCTCCACTGCAGAAGAGGTGGTCCGGAGTCCAATAATGGCCAACAACTGGTGCACATCCGAACTTGCGTCCCAGTGTCATTAGGCTTTGTCATTCCCATACTTGCCACCTGTTATTTGATTCTTGTGGTGTGGCCCTCGTCCAGTCAGTGCGAATGTTCGTCTTCTCTGGCCAGTGATGATCTCTGCGACCCATTGCGGCTCTCTCGATCTCGGTTTTGCTGTTTCATTGATCGTAGGTATTCCTCCACATGGGCAGGATTGGTGAAGAATTTCTGTTTGCCCTGATGCGTCACACGCAGACGAGCTGGATATAGCAGGGCATAGTCTATCTGCGCCTCTCAAAGTTTTTTCTTGATGTCTATAAACTTTCTGCATTCTTCTTGTACCATGGGGGTGAAATCAGGATCAATTGAAAATGCATTTCCCTCGTAGGTCAATGTTTGTATATTTCTGGATGCCCGTAGGGCCACATCCCTATCACAATAGTTAAGTAGCTGTGCAATGATGGGTTGGGGTGCTGCTCCCGGGACAGGTCGCGGGCCCAACAACCTATGTGCCCGCTCAACATTGAATTGCGGGGAGAAGGCATCTTGCCCCACAGCCTAAAATACCATCTTCTCTACATATTACTCCAGTTTGTCAGTGTTTGTGGATTCCGGAATCCCCACCACGCGTATGTTTTTGCGCCGACTGCGCGCTTCTAAATCCTCATTCCTGGCTGCTATAGTCCTCAAGATGTTATCCATGCGAGCCAATTGAGTCGAGCGTCCAGCTGTAATGCCATCATTGTCCGAGATACGCCTTTCTACTTCCACTATTCGTTCCTCGTGTGTGTCCAATTTGTGCGCAATTGCAACCATCCTAGACGACATGCGTTCCACCTTGTCTACAACGGTTGAGAGCCCCTGTCGCATTTCTTGCAATATGTGCTCCATGTCCGCACCTTGCGATCCAGTAGCTTGTTCTCCCCCTGTTGCTCCCGTGTCAGGCTGCCTGCTTCTGGAGCTGGATTTAGCGGTCATGAAGGGGAGTTTCGGCTGCCTGGCGTCTGGCTTGCCCATCATGTCCTCAGGCGTTTCACTACGTGCGAAACAGGGAGTTCTGCTCAACTTTTACATTTTGTGTGTACACTCACTCAAGACGTGTCACCGCCTTGCGTGCCGCCTTCTACGAACCCGGTCAACCAGCAAGCGAGCTTTCGGGACACCACTGCCACCCACTGTTCCTGAGGGAGGAGGCCCAACCACCTATCCACTTCAACTTGCTGATGCCATGCCCGGCTTGTAGGGGCGCCACCCTGGCGTCTCTTCTAGCGTTCTTCCCTGGCAGGCGGCCAGGCTGTGTGTTGCAACGTCGGTCTATAGGGCAATACCGGGGGCGCAGTGGCACCACTGCAGTGTTCCCAAATGAAAAATTAGCGTAACCTTCAGCACCCTGCCTGCACCGCCCGGGGGGCTCTGCTTCCGATGATGGTCACCGGGGCGGCAGGCATGGGGGGAGGGGGGGACTCCCCCACAATGGCCAAGGCAGCATCAGTGCCTCTCGCCAACCATGGCGCAATGGTGGCCCAGTCTTGCCGCCTCACCTCGACCGGAGGGGACCTCCGGTCTCAGCACCGGGCATCAAGCGCACAGCCCCAGGGCAGATCGTTCCTGGCCCGCTCATTGCTCTCCGCTGCTTTCCCTCACCCGGCTGGATTCGGGCTGTATTTCCGATCGGGCAGGAGTCCCGGGCCTACAATGTTAGGCACTCCCACAGCAGTGTTGGGTACTGGGGAGCCGGACCAAATCTGGCAAGGTCAGGAGGCCTCCGCCGCATCCCAATGCAGTCTCACATTCGCCCTCCTTCGCTGCAGGCTACTCAGCAAGTCTTGCGGCCCCTGACTGCACACAAGGATGAGCCCCCATTACTTGGCCCCCGCCCCTCACCAATATGTACGTTGCCACATAGTGGCAGCCGCGTTTTGTGCCGCGACCACCCTCAGCGCCGCCACCGCCTCCCAGTCTGTAGGGTTGTCCACCAATGTTCTGGTTCGCCGCACAATTCAAAAAATTGGCCCCCACGGTGCGCTGCACCCAGGATGCCGTCCTGTGTCAGCACCGGCCAAACATGGCACAACTCCACCCAGGATCACAGGCTCCTCCACTCCTCTCGCACATCCACGGGGCCCAGCTTCCGCTTTTCAAACCACGGGCTATCCCAGCCTCTCCTGCCGCCGTGCACTTCTGCCAGCCTGTCCCTCTGCAGCCGGTCAGATTACAGTCGGCTCCTGCCTGCGTATGCCGCAGCCGTTCCACTCCAAAATTGTACTGTGTGTCCTTCAGGCACCAAGGTACGGATCACTTGCTTTTCAGACGCACACCTAAAGTCGTTAGGAGGATAATTGCAGGATAATTATTCCGGACCTCGGGAGCCTCACGCGAGTGCGGCCATACATTTGTGGGCCCTCTAGCGCCCCCCCTGCTTGTGCCTCCTTCTATATGGATAATATTACTTCTGCCCAAAAACCCGATTTAAAGTTGTGTCCGAACTTTTTGCATCCAATATGTTCTTGCCATCTCCCTCCCTTCCACTACACCATTGCAAGGAACTTGCACGGTTTTTTCATAATAAAGTTGTGACTATTCATCGTGAGCTTAAGTTGGATTCCTATTCTCATGACAACTTCATCTTTCATCTTTCCCACTACTACTCAACTTTCTGACCATGTTGTGACTGTTCCCCCTGATTTTGCATCGGATGAATCTTGTCAAGTTAAGGCTTGGCTCCCAATTTATTGAAATCCTTTGATAAATCTAATTGGAAACATCAAGTCTGGATCCTCACTTGATCCTCTCCCTCCTTCCAAGCTCAGATGCCTGGATGAGCCTTCCCTTGAGGTGATTGCTCAGCTTCTCAATTCCTCCCTAAATCTGGGTCAGTTGCCTCGCAACTGGAGGCACACTCTCGTGCTTCCAGTGTTGAAAAAGACTGGTTTAGATCCCCTCTGCTGGTCTAACTTCAGGCCCATATCTCTTCTCTCCACTTTTTCTAAATATTGGAAAACACATTAACTCTCAACTTTCTGCTCATTTGGCGACGCATACGTTATTTCATCCATCTCAGTCTGGCTTTCGTCCTGATCACAGTACTGAATAAGCTCTGTTGGTTGTCATGGAGGACCTTAGGCAGCAGCTTGATTGGGGTGGCTAAGCAGCGCTCATCCTTTTGGATTTCAGCGCTGCTTTTGATACGGTATCCCATTCCATTCTGGTGTAGCGCCGCGGAAGCTCTGGTATTGTAGGTGTAGCCTTGCAGTGACTGATTTCTTTTTTGGAGGATCACTCCTTTCAAGTCTTTTCTCACACCCTGAAATCTAACTCTGTTGCCTTGCCATCTTGAGTTCCGCAGGGTTCGATCCTGAGTCCTCCACTTTTTAAACTTTATGTTCGCCTTTGGCAGACATTACGGAAACATCTAGATTGACCATCTTTTTATACGTTGACGATACACAGATTATTTTTTCTTTATCATCTGCTCAACATCAAGATCCTTCTTCACTTAAACATGGTCTGTGTAACATCTCCTTGTGGATGTCCAGCAAAGCTTTCAGGCTAAATGGTTCTACAACGGGGATGCTCATCCTGGGGAACAATCCTGAGCTTTGGGGAGACAACCACTGGCCTGTATCTTTGGGACCTTTACCCACCCCGGTTCCTAAGGTTAAGAACCTGGTATTTTCCATCGATAGCAAGCTCTCTCTCACTGCTCAGGTCTCGGGAGTTACCTCGGCCTGCTTTGTGGTTCGCAAGAGGTTAAAGAAAATTCTCTGGCTAATACCACCTGCTGCTCTGAGGACTGTACTGCAGTCTTTGGTGATCTCCAGGCTCGATTAGGGTAATGTATTGCATCATGGTGGGGACAAGACCTCTGTACGCCCTCTCCAGCTCATTCAGAATGCAGCTGCCCGCCTACTTTATAGGTTACCTTGCCACACCTCTGTCTCCCCTTTGCTCTATCAACACCACTGGCTCAGGGTTGGCAAGCATATACAATTTAAGGCTCTCTGCCACATGTTTAGAGCTCAGCACGGCCTGGCCCCCACGTACATACCATATCTTGTCATGCCCTATTGACCTTCTCGCAATCTAAGATCTGCTAATCTTTTCCTTTTCTCAGTCCCTAGAGTAACGCTGGCCCGTATGGGTGGCCGTTCGATTTCTTTCCTATGACCAAAATTGTGGAACTCTCTTCTGCTAGAACTCAGGAATTGTCAATCCCTCTTTGCCTTCTGTAAAAAGCTCAAGGCTTTTCTTTTTAGTCAGGCCTAATGCCAACTGAGCTTCGATCTCACTTGTTCCGCTGTCGGCACCGGGAAACCCTGTTGAGTAGCTGCGCGCTTTATAAATCTTTAAATTAAAAAAACTGCATTAACTTTTCTATTTCAAGTATTAGGGTAATTCATTGATAGGCCTTCCTCTATGCCATGTGACACCCCTGTTTAGCTCCAGTTATTTTGTGAGGTTGTTTTCGAATATATTGCCATACAATGGAATAATCTACCACATAAACTACCACTTTTACCTGCTTAAGCAGTGAAAAGTGCTACCTTTCATATGCCGGTTGTGTCACTCATTCTGGAGAATTGCTGACAGAAACAGGCTTCTCGCTCAAAACAAAAGAAAGGGGGACCAGGAGCTAAATATTCTAGTGTCCATGCACCCACTGATAATCCAAAATCAATGAGGACACTGTTCCTAAAACCGGGGTGCAAATATGTCACCCTCACGGTGTCAAGAGGAAAATGGAAAAGGGATAGCAGGAAGAAGCAAGAAAGGAGAGAAGAAAGAAAGAGGCAGTTGTTTCTGGATTCTGACATAGCCACTCCACATTGTGCCATTAAGACAAAGTAAGCCTAAAGCATGTGCCTGGATCAAGGTCTGTGGGCCTTAAGATCACTGTCCAAAACCTTTGAAAATAACCATGTAGTTACTGTGTAATATGTCAATGTCCTAAATGTGATCCTATCAAAGACACTTTGTCAAACAAACACTAAAATGTGCTCATTGGTGCTTATTGTAAGTCTGTGGCACGAGGTGGGGCATAACGCGACTCTCTTTTTGGTGAAAGGGAAAATATTTTTAATTGGGTTTTGGTCCAAAGAGAAAGGTCAAACCCAAGGAAGGAAGAGAAAGACAGAAGAGAGAAAGCAGATATAAAATGGAACCTGCAAGAGTGAAATAAAGACGCATGAAGTGTATGTTGGTAGATGAAACAGACATGACTTACAGTTGGCAAAATCACTATAGGATGAAGAAAAGCTTTGGTTTGCTAATTGCTTAGCAAGTATACAGACATAAACGTACACATATGATAAGACATGGGTGCCCAGTTAGAGTAATTAAGCATGACTACCGAACACAATTGATGTTTACTTCAGCTGCATGATGATGATACATTGTGATGCACAGAAAAGCCTAAGGAGAGCACTAGTAGCAGTGCATAATTCGTAAAAGAGTGCTGGTACATGCAACTTTTCTGAGAAGCCCATGGGCCGTGCAATTAAAAGTTGGTGCGTGAAATTTCAAAGCTGGTTGTCTCCAAACTCATGATGCACCTTAACTCCACTGACACACATATACCTGCCCATTTATTTCACTTTAGCCTATCCTGATTCCTCCCTTTGTGACGTTCTCATTTTTCTCTTTCTCTATCTTTCCACTTTTCTCCCTCTTTTGCCATCTTGAAGCAACAGATGCAAAACAAAATAAGTGCTGGTCCCCAAAAATAAGTGCTACTGCCCCACACCGGCACCCACTGGCTCTATTTAAGCACTGACTGGTGGAAGGATAATCTAACTTTGGGTATTATACAACTATCATGGGGCAATAAACGATTGAGCACAAGCAGCTCTCAAAAAGCAAGTGTTCTGTAGTATAGTGCCCATACATAGAACTTTATGGTATCTTATAGTGTTATGACACACAACAGCAGTTAGGCACGCATGTTCCCAAAAAGTAGGTCACAGGCGTAGGAGCCATATATCCCTGCTCAATGGCCAGGTGTGGCATAAAGGGGGATGGAGCCAATATATTGTGTAGTGGGCTTGAGCCGCCTGAAAATGTAGCTCCATAACTGGGGCCTCAAAACCCCCATTGAGGCATGGTTGCGTCATGGTCCGCCATCCCACTCTGGGTTATTTCTCGCCCCATGCTACTCTGATGAGTAATGATCAGATGGTATCGAAGAAGGGGCGTCCTGGGTTAAAGGGTATATTATTGAATATACAATACAATAATTAGGTAATACTATAATTTAGGTAATAGGACGATTTTCATCAAGGCCAATCAGCCAGCCAATGAGACTGGCATTGCGATCCATCGAGACACCCAGTTAGTGATGGTTTCAAGCGCAGTGCCACAGTTAGCGCGAAGCATTTCTTATTTATTTCTTGTTATTATCACGCCTAGATATGTTATTTCCATTCCGCACAATTTGAATGAAAACTGAACAATACTGGGCGTGAGCTGGAAAATCTGCGATTTACTCCAGTTGATCCCTACCCCAGAGAGGAAACCAAATCTGATGAACGCTCTTAGGATCGGTTTGAGGCTAATCTGTGGGTCCCGTAAATAAAGGGTGACGTTGTCCGCGTATAATGATATTAGTATCTGATGTGAGGGGTCTGGTATAGCATGCTCTGGGTTCGATGGCGATAGCAAAAAGCAAAGGGGACAGAGTGTAGCCCTGGCGTGTGCCTCGCATAATGGGGGTTGGATTGGAGTATAGACCGTTAATCTGTGTAATGGCCTTAGGCCAGACATACAGCAGCTTTATCCATGCCAGGAATGGCTGGGGAAGGCCCATTCTACCCAATACTATGAACATGTAATCCCATTTCTCCTGCGCTGATCTCCGGGTCAATGTCGTGTAGTAATGCGAATGTTGTGGTCCCAGGGCCTTGACGGAATGCAGGCCCATTATTGCGGCCCGGATTTCATCCTCCGCTATAGTGGCAGACAGAAAATCTCTGCGAGAGTTGTTGGTCCACCCAAGAGCAGTGTCCTTTAAGTAGGACGCTATGTCAGGAGGTACTTTTCTATGCGTGCGAGTTTTGCATAGTCGGCAGTCAAAATATTAAGGATCTCCTACGAATCAATATGCCTAGTGCTTTCCTCATCTATTATTTACAAAATCTGATTAGCGAATCTAGGGGGTCTGGTTTCCTCGGACAGAGTTCTGCCAGGCTGCCTGCCTTCGCCGAATGATCTGGCCACATGATATTTAGATTGGAATTTAGATTCACGTTCCGCCTCATTGGAATATTCAATTAGTAGATATTTAAGCTGAACCCTTCTCTTTGGGCTAGGGGCAGAAGCTAGGAGCTCCTCTGTTTTTTTGATGTCTCTTTATAGTCTATTTAGTGTTACCCTGATGGAACGTAGGATCCCTCTGCTTTTGGCTATACATAGCCCCCGAATGGTGACTTGAAGCTTTCCCATACACATGCAAGTGTTGAGACACTGTTTTTATTGCGAGGGAAGAATTGAAGAATTTCCTGCTGTATTTCTTCACAAAAGGCTCTATCTAGCAAGGTTGTGGGCTGGAGTCGTCAGGAACGATATGGAGATTCATTGTCCGGCGGCTTTAGTCTTCTGAGCAGGAAGGAATGGTCTAGGAAGGTTTGCGCCAAGTGCATCACAGCCTGGATCCAAGTGATAAGTACCTTCAACAGTAACCATAGGTCTATTCAGGACCAGCTGGAGTGCACGCTAGAATAGAAGGTGCCCTCCCCTCATGATGGATGGAGCGACCTCCAGGGGTCAAATAGCTGGTGATCTGTCATGATGCCCATGAGGTGTTTGGTTGCATGCGGATGTGAGGATGAGGTGCCATGTGAGCAATCGGAAAGAGAGTCTAGTGCTAAGTTGAAATCAGCTCCCCATATAATGAAAGTGGAACATATTGCTAATATGTGACCCCATACCATGTCAAAGTAGCTGGCATCATCAATGTTGGGGGTGTGTCCCTCTAATCTGCCCCACATCACAATGAATCTGCCCTGTGTATCTTGTAGTGTCCCTAGAGGGCAGTATCTTATGCTATCTTTGATGAGGATTGCTGTGCCTCTAGCATATGTCGAGTAGGAGGAGAAGCAGCTGTGTACTGCTCATTTCTTTCCAAAGCCGGGTGCTGATTTACGGTCCAAGTGTGTTTATTGCAACATAGCCACCTGCACTTGGTGTCTTTCTAAGTATCCTAGGATCTGCCTGCATTTTTGAGGGCCTTGGAATCCTCAAATGTTCCATCTCAGGAAGTGTACACGTGGATCTTATCTGCTCTAGGTTCCGCTATATCTGTCTTGTCCTCTCTGGGATCGGAGGGGTCAATGTGTTCTGCCATGGTGAGTTTGTATGGAAGGTTCTCTATGCTTTTGTAATTGTATGTGCTCAGTATTAATCTGTGCAGCGCTGGTGTGTGTATCAAAAGTAAGACTGCCCCCACCCATACCTGCAGACCAAACCTGTAGGTAAATAGTATCCCTCCCAAACCCCCCATTATGTGTTCTGCCTGAAGTGTTGTGCAAGGATAGATGTTGGCACCTCCAGGAGAATAGACTCATTATTGACAATTTAGTAACATGCAAGAGGTGTAAGAGCTAAGACTGGTAAAAGCAGTATAGTAACATATGAGTCAATTAGTAACATAACTTCAACATACTACATCATTCAGGGAATTCCCACTGGGGGAAAGCACCAGAGAGTCTGTCAGCGCACCTCGCAGTAGCGAGGATGCCCGGAAAGTCGTTATTGCTTGGCAATTTCCTTAGTCACGGCAGCACCACCCATGCAGGCTCCATCAGGGTCCGTGCTTAGCCATTCCCCCAGGGCCAGTGCATATTTTTAAACTGATTAGCAATGAAACAAGGAATGCATAGTCCCACCAGTATTGAAGGTGACCAATTCCATACAATGAACTGGCCTTAGTCTTCTTCAGGAGCAGGTGGCGTCCGTCAGGAGCCAGGATCACCATCCCGAGTTATGGGTGACCGTCTCTTAACAGTTTTGAAGAAATCTTACACTTTTTGCAGGGTGTTAAAGATGTGTGTCATCCCATGGTAGGGGATTCGCAGTCTGGTGGGGTAGAGCATCAAGTACTGTATGTTAGTTTGCTGGAGTTTCCGCTTGACTGGTAGGAACTTCCTGCACGCTTCATGTACTGTCGTGCTGAAGTGTTCGTAGATCAAGTGCTTGTTCCCTTCGTAAACCAGTTCTTGTTTTTCCCTTCCTAGTCTCAGCACCGTGTTGTGGTCTTTGTAATTAAGTAACCGCACCAGTAGGGGCCACAGATGTGTGCCCCATGGCGGTCTGGCTGCAAGTGAGCGATGGGCTCTCTCCACCACTAGAACTCTGAAGATTGCCTCCGCGCCAAAGATCCCAAGCAACAGTCATTCTACACAGTCCACCATGCAGACAGTTGTGGTAGACTCCTGGTTCACCGCTATGAGCACGTTGTTCCTGAGTGAACGCCCCTCAAAGTCTTCAGTCTTTGCAGCAATAATTTTCAACAGTTTATCCATCTCTTGTTGGAGTTGTTCACAGCAGTCAGAGGAAGAGTCTTTGAGGGTGGATATCCGCTGTTCCATTTCGGTATTGCGGCAATCATGCTTCTCCAAACTTTGTGTGATGTAGTCCATGTGCATATTCATGGTGTCCATTTTGGACTCGATAGAAGTGAGGCTTCGGCACATCATGAAGAGAAGTTCTTTTATATCTGTATCTTGTGGGGTAGTAGTGCTTTTCCAGGCCGGGAGTTGGAGTTTGGCCTGTTTGCCATCCGTTGGACCCATGATTTTCTCCTCTACGTGGTATGGGCGGGCACGGTATGCCTCTCAGGAAGATCAGGATGCAGCGGCTAGCTCTGCGTGCCCCTCAGGGTGTGCAAATCCCACTCAGGTCAACAGGCGCCAGTTTGTGCCTTCGGGCGGTTATACATGCTAGTTTGTGCCTTTGTGCAGTTATTTATGTGAGCCCTGGCTCTGCCACGGCCCAACTCTTCACCCTCCGCCCTGATTCTTGTGTTGCTGAAGAAGGCCCAGGCCCACAAAAAGCATCGTGTCTTGCTTGAGATTTTGCAGGTAATGTCCACTTCAGTCTGTCTTACCGAGTATTACAAGGCAGCAAGGCTGCTCTGGGCCCCAGGATCAAGGCCTGACCATTCCATGCGCCACCTCCCAGCACTGTACAGGTCGTCTAGGTCCATCAGCATCCTTCCAGCAGCGCGTCTCTACAGAGTTCTCCTCTTGACCCCTTCAGGCCCCAGGTGAGTGTGCAAATCAGGATCGGGGAGCCAGCCGCATCAGCAATCTCGCAACTCATATTAAAGTGGCCCTTCACCTCAGCTGAGGCCCAAGGTAGCTCAGGGGAAGCAGCGTGGGCTCAGCCTGGCTCAGCCTTAGCGTCGGAGCAAGCCTACCTTAGCTGGTCCCGATCTCACTCAGCGGGCGACCTTCTCCCCGTAGTGTAGCTCTGCGTTGGGCAGCTCCTGGTTCCTGGCAGTGGTACAGCCGGGGTCTCTCCGCAGCAATTCCATACAGCAGGGCAAGGCAATGCAGAACCTGTTAGTTCAATCACGTAGCCGCCATCATGAACAGCCGTAGGCTGCAAAACAGGGATGCGCTGCGAGTGATCACTTGGACGGTGTCAGCGAGTCCGCACTCTTCTCATCAGCTCCCTGGTGAGCCACGTTGGGCATAACATGTTTAAAGGCAGTTTTTGCCACTTTAGGGAGGAGGATTCTGGCGGTTTATGGTCTTGGGCTATCAGAGCCTCACTGCAGTGTGGTGATCTTGTTCGTTGGCTCTTAAGAGCCCCCTAAGTAATGCCAATCCATGTAAAAAATGTGTGACATGCTGTGGCACATGGGAAGAAGAAAAAGTGTGGTGTAAAAACAATTGTGTGTAGTATACTTCATCATGGTTATATATGGTGCACTGGTCATTAGTGAGGGAAAAGCATACGTTTTACAAGGGTTCTAACCCCACCAGGAGAAATTTGTTTTTTTAATATTTCCCTTAATGTTTCTACTTTACCGAAATGAAAGATGTCCCTTTTTTAAATCCCCCAAAATAGTGTCTAGGGAGATTTGTGTCCTTTTTAGTCTAGCCAGTGCACGTCAGAATTTTTTTACATGATGTGGCATGTGGAAGAGGGGCAAGGTTTGCTATGAAAGAAATCCCTTAATTTGTGGAAGGAGAGTTTGGGGATGGTTGTAGAAGAAAAGCAAATGCATGGGATGAGAAGGGAGGAAGGGCTCTTTGTTTATAAATAATGAAAATCAAGTGTAGATTTGTGGCATGCTGGAAGAAAAACAGCATGGAAACAGAAAAGGGACATCACCCTTTTCACAGTTCACAGGGTCTATGAGAGCTTTTTGACCAGAGTTCAAACCCCAGCTGGGGAAAATCGATTTTTATATTATTTTCTATTTTTTTTTCTATTTTACCCAAATGAAAGATTCATTTTTGTAAATTACCCCTAGCAGTGTCTGTGAGATTTGTGTCCTTTTTAGTCAAGCCAGTGCATGTCAGAGATTTGTGACATGCACTGGCACGTGGAAGGGGGGGCAGGTTTGCTATGAAATGAAGCCCTTAATTTGTGGAATGAGACTTTGGGAATGGTTGTGTAAGAAAACTAAATGCATGGGCCAAGTGCCAGAATGGGATGAAGGAAGGGGTCCTTGTTTATAAATAACGAAAACCCAGTGTAGATTTGTGGCATGCTGGAAGAAAAACAGCATAGAAACAGAAAAGGGACATCACCCTTTTTACAAGACACAAAGGCTTTGGGCTGAGAAAATCTATGCAGAACAGATGGTACAGGGGCAGTTCATAGAGTCTAAGAGAGCTTTTTGACCAGGGTTCAACCCCCAGCTGGGGAAAATTGATTTTATATTCTTTTCTATTTTTTTTCTATTTTACCCAAATGAAAGATTCCCTTTTGTAAATCACCCCTAGCGGTGTCTTTGAGATTTGTGTCCTTTTCAGTCAAGCCAGTGCATGCCAGAGATTTGTGACATGCACTGGCATGTGGAAGGGGGGGCCAGCTTTGCTATGAAATAAATCCCTTAATTTGTGGAATGAGACTTTGGGAATGGTTGTGTAAGAAAACTAAATGCATGGGCCAAATGCCAGAATGGGAGGAAGGAAGGGGTCTTTGTTTATAAATAACGAAAATCAAGTGTAGATTTGTGGCATGCTGGAAGAAAACAGCATGGAAACAGAAAAGGGACATCACCCTTTTTACAAGACACAAAGAATTTGGGCTGAGAAGATCTATGCAGAACAGATGGTACAGGGGCAGTTCACAGGGTCTATGAGAGCTTTTTGACAGGGTTCAAACCCCAGCTGGGGAAAATCGATTTTTATATTCTTTTCGAATTTTTTTCTATTTTACCCAAATGAAAGATTCCCTTTTGTAAATCACCCCTAGCAGTGTCTGTGAGATTTGTGTCCTTTTTAGTCAAGCCAGTGCATGTCAGAGATTTGTGACATGCACTGGCACGTGGAAGGGGGGGCAGGTTTGCTATGAAATAAATCCCTTAATTTGTGGAATCAGACTTTGGGAATGGTTGTGTAAGAAAACTAAATGCATGGGCCAAGTGCCAGAATGGGATGAAGGAAGGGCTCTTTGTTTATAAATAATGAAAATCAAGTGTAGATTTGTGGCATGCTGGAAGAAAAACAGCATTGAAACAGAAGAAGGACATCACGGTTTCCCAAAAGACACAAAGGCTTTGGGCAAATAATTTCTATGCAGAACAGATAGTACAGTGGTAGGTAACAGGCACCCTGAGTGATTTTTGACAAGGGTTCAAGCCCCATATCTTATGTATTTGGAATTTTTTATTATGTTTTTTTTTAATTTAATCCAGATGGAAGATATATCTTTAAAATATTCCACTAGCACTTCAAGGGGGTCAAATAACATAGACACAAAATGTGGCATATGTCATGGTATATGCCACATGCCAGATTTGGGCTCCAATCCCTTCTACCCCCGTACTCACACTCATTTGATAATGCCATGAGGAAAGAGAAAAGTAGCTAAGGTGCAACATCAAGGAAACAAAAAGTGCTTGCCGCTTTTCAAATTTCTCATCTAATGCTGTAACGAGGGAGGAGAAAGGAGGGCACTGAGGTAGCGTGAAGTGATTCGAACAGCTGATCATAAAATTAAGGAAAACTTATCTGCTGGAGGTCCTTGCCCTCACAGTATGTTCGGTATCGCAGCAATCATTATATATGCGGGGATACGCCGCTCTCAGAACAGCTACTGGAGTGCACCGTGGCATTGGAGGTCCCTCGCTACTGCAGCAGCTACATTCTACGGAGGCCGACGAGGGAAGTGTTACACAGCTGTGACGATGCCTCCCAAGTCAGGGAAAGGTAGGGCTCACCCTCTGACTGACCCGGCTGGGGCTGGGCTGGGGCTGGGGCTGGAGCAGGAGCTGTGAATAGCAGGAACTTGGCTAGTGCGTGTATTGGCAGCAAGACTGCTAAAGTGGATACAATTTTACCAGGCGAGAAACTCTCTAAGAATGTCATGGGTAAGTGCACTATTCCTTTATTATTCTCCGGGGCAAAGGAAAGGATGAAAATTATACACTCCCCTCAATCGGAGGTTACTCTGCAGGGGACAGGTAGTGTGAAGTTCTCCAACTCTGAAGTGGGGCAGTATGCTGGGGCAATGAACTCTCTGTTACTGTCCATACGGATATAACCATGGCGATCTGGGATACAGAAGCACTGGTTATATTACTGATTACTGATCAAATGAGAAATTGGATAAGGGATTTTTTCTGAAATAATTGTCACTCAACGATGTGTGGGATAAAAGCAATGTCAAGCGCACACAACCTAAATGGGTTTATAAATTGAGTCTTGTTATCATTCAAAAAAAAGGATAAGATCTAACTCCAATGTTTTTAACTTATTAGGGGTTTATTCTTCCGATATGAGTATTTGTTTCACAAGAAAACCAGCCGACACGTGTTTCGTCAAAACCGGGGTAAACCTGTGACTCTTCAGGGCTGTGGAGTTTTAGGATGAGAGTGGTGTCGTCGGACCGGTGATAATTCCAACCCAGTCCTAATCGGGTGTAAACAAAGGAAGACGCGAGAAGGAAATGCTTCTGATACGTCTGGGTGGCATGTTAAAGGTGGAAAATTCCGCCGCCGGGTGCGCGGTCAGATTGAGCAGGGAAGCAAATCCCCTTGCCCTTGCTTGTGAACTTCTGGCCATCGTAAAGAGGTGAGACGAAGTCCGTTGGTGCTCGGGTATGTGAGCTAACATACCCGAGCACCAACCAGGGAATTTTCCACCTTTACGGAATAAATTTTGTGAATTGGCGCCACTGATGTTGATGTGGAGATAAAAACTAAGGAATGAATAAGAAAAGGAATAATGGGAATAGTTAAGTGGAAAAGGCTATTAGACGATGGCGCTCTATAAATAATTATATTAGATAAGAAGAGCTGAGTTAGAGACTGACTGACTTGGTATATGAAAAAACATAAACAAGTACCTTAAGTGCTCAGATGGACGTGTTGATATCATATGCTATAGGTTGCGTCACAAGATAGAGACATCTAATTGTGATCGTTAAATTGTAACTGCAATAAAAAATAAATAAGAGGTATCCTCAGAGAAGAAAACCTACTACTAGTTATAGGCTGGTTGTATAAAACTCACCAGCAACTAGATAGTTTGAAGAACGGGGGTATAGAAACATTGTAGATATACAAAACGATACCTTATATACTACGCAGTAGCTTCTAAAGTTGAACAATATGTTCTGTATTAATAGATGGCGCCGTCTGTTCGTGCCGGATATTACAAGGCTGCAGTTAAAAAAATAGAAAAAGGCATACTACTCGATTAGCGTGAAAGCCTTGATTGGCTAGTTATGGCAGAAATAAAATATACGGTGACAGCTCAAGTAATAAGGCGCTCGCTGACTCTTACATGAAAATGATGCAAATCGAACGGACAGCAAGATGATGCTGTTCCGGTAAACGGAAAATACCTCGCCGGTAGAAAGAGTAAACGCCGTGACGGAGGCAGGCATTTAAAGCCCCAGAAACGGCGCGAAAACCTCCGGATCGGATAATTAGGTGAAAAGGGATGACGGACTGGGACTGCTTTGTTACTGGGAAACGAGCCCATGAGATGGTGCTCAATGATAGATTTGGTACGTCATGCGTGATGAAGTTAAGATAGTAGCGGAGTAGTGTTGATACTACTGATGTTGTGTTCTATTAATAGACATACAGCCCATTTCAAGATGGCGCTCATAGGTTAAAACAGAGCGTAATAGGAAATGGATTGAACAATGATAAATATGGGTACTACGTAAATGGGTAAATATAAAACTGTAAACAGAAATATACAATCTGAACAGAAGTACATAGAAAACATAAGGATAACATGGCGAAGATGTGAAATAAATATAAAAAATGGTAATGAAAACGATCATTAAGAAAAAACATCAAGAGCAAATCTGCGTTCTGTTGGATAGTAGAAAGAAGAATAAGTGATTGCAACATCAAGTGTGAAGGGGGGTTAAAAGGGAGAATACAGCCCAAAGATATAGTTAATCAGTACTCAAGCTGTAATGAAAAAATTACCGACTAAAAATTATCATATGTTGCTGAACTAAATCAATCATAGGGATATTACAGGACTTCAAAAGGTGATACCAGAACGACATCAGCTTTTTACGAAGTGTAATAATGAAGCAGAGCAAAATTTTGTGAGTCTCAATTGCAGATAAATTTGTTTTGGATAGAACCATAACAGATGTCTAAAAGGTTTATATTATGGCGTTTTCCCAAGGGATCTCGGCATTCAAACCTTTCTGAAAGGTACCCAAAGAAAAGATCCAAAAGACTTCCCTCTTTCTCCTGACTTTATCACCACCTTTGCTGTTTGGGAGTCTTATCTTTTCTAAAATGCGCCATTTGAAATCATCCGAGCCATGGTGGTTTTCTACAAAATGTTTGACTAGTGGTGCTAAATTCTTGTTAGTACGGATAGCTGACCGATGCTCCGTAAGTCTAGTTTGTATGGGTCTGGAGGTTTCACCGATATAGCCAAGTTAGCAAGGACATAGAATAAAATAGATACAATTGACCGTTTTGCAGTTTCACATATCATTGGCAGTGGTGTGACAACCATTGTGTTCAAAGGATTCACCTGTTATGATGCTGTTACAGGATTTGCAGGATGAGCATTTAACAGTGCCTCTAACAAGAAAATTATCATCAATAGACCGTTGAACAAATTCTGAATGCACATTGTTAGTAGTAAAACGAGAGTGTACAATCAGATCTTTAAGGTTTTTATTCCTTCTATGTGCGAACATAGGTTTGTCTAATTTGCAGATAGTTGGATTCGAATTCAAGATATGCCAATTAGAATTTACAATGTGTCGAACTGTATTGTCTAGAGTGGAGTGTTTTGTGATGCAAACTAATTGATTGTTTATTGTAGGTGGCTTTGATTTAAGTATTGAGTCTCGGTCATAAAATCTTGCTTGTTTGTATGAGTCTCTGACTAACCTATGCGGGTATCCTCTACTTAGAAATTTTTGTCGCATTAAAATCGCTTGTCTATCATAGTCAGCTAAATTGGAACAGTTCCTTCTAACTCGAAGGAACTGGGAGAAAGGTATACTTTCTCGTTGGCACCGGGGGTGAAAGCTTTTAAAGTGAAGGAGGGTATTCCTCGCAGTAGGCTTAATAAAATTTAATTTAATGACTATATCCAAGAATTCAACTTGGTTGTTGTTATATTGGGCAGTAAATTAAAGATTCACATCCGCCAAGTTGATCCATTCCAGAAATTCACAAAGGGAGTCCCTCCCATTGGTCCACATAAAGAAAATGTCGTCAATATATCTGGACCAATGGGAGATGGACTCAAAAAAGGGCGCTATTTCATTATAAATGACCCTGGATTCGAAGACTGCCATGTAGATATTGGCAATTGAAGGGGCTACCGAAGCCCCCATACTAATATCCTTAATTTGGCCATAAAGGGTATTGCCAAATTCTACTATGTTTTCAGTAATTACAATACGAAGAAGGTCCAGTAGAAAGTTTTTCAGACATCTGATGTCGAAAGTGTCAATGAACCAGCTAGTGGCTGACATTGCTTCTTGCTGGGGTATGTTGCTATACAGTGCTTCGATATCCATGGTCACTAACAGATCTGTGTTAGGATCGAAGGTTAAATTTTCTATTTTGGATATCATGGAACCTGTATCTTTAATATATGAGGTAATTTTAGATATATGAGGACGTAAGAATGAATCAATAAATTTAGAAAGAGGCTCAGTATTTGTGCCTATCGTTGACACAATAGGTCTGTAAGGAGGGTCAACGGTGCTCTTATGAATTTTTGGCAAGCCGTAAATGCAAGCTGTTTTATGCTGATGGTGGTTTAAAAAATCAAATTCCTTTTGGCTAATGTCACCTGCATTGAGGGGTGTGATGGTGAGATCACGTATTTTTTTAGATACTGGAATTAACGGATTAGTTCTCACTACTGACTAGGTAGCGGTGTCAGAAAGCATGATTCTCATTTTTTTTCAAGACGATACCACCTCCCTTATCACAGCTCTTAACAACCAAATTGTTATCATGTCTAAGATTCTTAAGGGATTCTGATTCTTCTCTACTCAAGTTGTAGATAGGTTTGGGTATATATCGAAGGGCTCTCTCGAATTGCTGCAGAACAACTAGTTCGAAGGCAGCGACTTTTATACAATCTTAAGTGCCATTTATGAGGTTTGGAACACCGTGCGGGAAAGTCAGCAGATCGAAAAAATATCATTCTATACACCTACGTCTGCAGTGGGAATTCTTCCATCAATATTTCAGGATTATGTGGCAGGGCAATGGAGATTTCTGGTTATCACGCAAATAGGTCACTTTTTTGAGGCTGGGGGGATATATTTGTCCTTCTAAATTTTAGCGGATAAGTATCACTTACCTAGGAGTCAGTTTT
Organism: Lissotriton vulgaris; assembly: GCF_964263255.1. Taxonomy (NCBI): domain Eukaryota; kingdom Metazoa; phylum Chordata; class Amphibia; order Caudata; family Salamandridae; genus Lissotriton; species Lissotriton vulgaris. The sequence continues at coordinate 863,356,758 of NC_141691.1, read as the reverse complement.
TTTTAATTTTTTGCAAATTCAGATACGATAACACATTATGAGATAGTAAAAGTTATCCGACGCCATGGGCAAATTCTTTGTGAGAACAGGCCGGGTTATTAAAAAATGTGATCGATGTAGCTGAAAAGATTCTTTTAGCTGCTAATTTAAAAGCACAGTATTATAAAGCAATATTTAATCTGTATCACACCCCAGCAAAGATGAAGAAACGCGGGGGGGGGGTGAACGATGGGAAGTGTCTCCGATGTGGTGCATATTATGCTGATATTCCTCATGTGTTTTATTCATGTACTAAGTTGGCTGTGTTTATAGGACATATCGAAAGCTTTCTATCAGAGGTAACAGGAGTTGCTAATAAAATCTCAGCCTCTATAATGCTACTTGGGACTGAGGAAGACCTACGGCTAGGGATTCCGATGTACTAAATCTAGGTATCTTATTTTCGTTGCTATGGCAGTTTCGTGGTTGTGTTTAGCACCCGCAAGGCTACATCTCAATGCACCATCTTTTGAAATGTGGCGTGCTAGGTTTTACTGTACATATAATTTGGAATTTAGCCTGTATTCCATCAAAGGGCCAAGAAAGGACAAGTTTGGTTTACTTATATGTGGGGCTATTGTTGATCACTTGACTTGTTGAAAATTCAAGGGGTACTTTGGAGAAGAATGAATTGCTATTGTATGCTGATTGTTTTAAAACATGCATCAAGTCAGGTGGAAACAAATGAACATAAGCTAATTATAGGTACAAAAACCACCAGAGGTATATCAATCTTTATCTAACAAAAGATGGTAAATTAAAAGGTTGATGCAACAAAACACATCTTTTCAGTTGTCTTAAACTCCCACTCATTATAGTCAGGAAGACAAATTATTATGTTTATTGGGTCACGCTCTACGTTATGAAGGTTAATTCGGCCCAATATAGTGAAATGGGTAAACAATGGAGTATGCACACATAGAAGAAACAGACACTGCCTCAACATTAAAGTAGCCAAACCTATTTTAATGTGGTCAACTTGTGGCTTATTGAAGCTATAATATGGCATTAAGGAGAATTACCTGTTCTGAAGATAAGTTTATGTGTGTTGGAGCTGACCAAACTGTCTGTATGTTACCTCCATCTCATTTAACCCCTGAGTCACTGTGTCTATGGTATGTATCCATTTACATTCCTTGAAATTTAAGTAAGATTCAATGTTGCCTCCTCTCGGGTGTGGACTGATCTTTACCAATACCCACCATCTCAAGCTATCAGGTTGATGACCTGAACTGGAAAAGTGCTCCAATAAAGGGGCACCCTGTACCTTGGATATGATCCTCCTACAATGCTACATAACTCTTATCTTCACCTTTTGGGTAGTCTGATCTATGTACAATTTTTCACAGGGGTATTTAAAAGCATAAATGACGTTAGAGCTGTTGCAATTAGTGTGGTGCACTAATGTGTATGTTTGATCTAAATGTGTGACTGTGTTGCCCTCAATCGTGGGCGTACAGGCCTTACAATGGCTGCATTGGAAATTAACTTAAGGCGGTGGTAGTTTCAACTGAGTTCTGATGTCAGATGTGTGTGGAGTTTCCAGATACACACTAACCAAAAAGTCCTTCCCATTTTTTGCTCTTATGAAAGCAAATATTGCATTCTCCGTTGTACCAATCTCAGTTGCCTCCAAGTTTCAATATTTTTTCAGCAACTTCTTTATTTCATGATTTCTGGGTTTGAAGATGGAAACAAATACCAATTTCTCATCTTGTATTTCTTTAGGTGTGACCTCAAAGAGAGCATCTCATGGGCAGTACCATGCTCTTATCCTTGCTATGTTTAGTAGCCCCTTCGGCTAGCCCATTTTTCTTAATCTCTGGATTAATATGACAGTTTCCCTGAAGTTATCAGACCTTCGTGAGCAATTAATCCTCAGTCTTAGTAACTGCCAATAAGGCAGGTTGTCCCATAGGCTCCTGGGGTGTTCAAAGTTTCAAGTTTCAAAGTTTCAAAGTTTCAAAGTTCAAAGTTTAATGTTTATTGCTTGATTAATTAAAATCATCACAATACCCCCCCTACATAAAATTAATGAGTTTCATCTACTAAAGCAGCTAGAAGTGTCATTGTGCAAACGATCATATTACATCTGTGCTATATCTCCCATACATTTCAAGTGTGTAAAATTCTATTATTATAAAATCATTCTAAACTATGTTTAGATCAAGTTACAGCAAAAGAAGTTAAAATGATGTGCCAACCAAATAAAAGTATGGAGATATGTTACATGCAATTATAATTAGAGATCATCTGCTTGCAATAGGCAGCTGTTGACTAATTTCATAAACTTGACTCCTCAGCAAGACAGGATACATGACGAGCCTTCCAGCCAGCTTATGACTGCTTGTCTGCTAGAGCGAATGTTCAGGTTGATAAAAATCGCCTTTTGGTACTGTCTTCTTTGGGTTAACATGGCTGGACAGGCGCACAACAAGTGGGCCAAGGTTTCCTTTTGGAATCCGCATAAGCGACAATGTTCTGAGTTAAAACCTGTCACCCAAGAGGGGGATAAATTCTTGGAGACATGCACCCCCATCCTGAACTTGTGGGGTGGTGGGAATTATATTTCAATTGTGTGTTGTGCTCCGGGTGCTTTCTAAACAGAGTCTCATAGATCATGTCATTTTCTGTATTGAGGGTAAGGTACAAAAAGCAGATGGATTAGATCATTGTAAATTTGATGTCTGGTGACCTGCCATTGAGCCAGTTCTTGAAAACAATCAGACTTCTTTCAATTCCCGTCCAGATCATCAACACTCTGTTGATGTATCTTTTGCACATTGTAATGTTTTCTAAGAAAGGGTTATTATGATTATATATATGTTTGTCCTCGTATGTGTCCATGAATAAGTTTGCTAGATTTAAACTGAATCGGGCTCCCCTGTCTACCCCCTTGCATTGGTAAAAGGTTTGGTTCTGGAAAACAAAGTAATTTTTGGTCACGACTATTTCCAATAAAGCCCCTAGGAAATCAGTGGGGACCCAGTGCAGTGTTGGGCATCTCTCTAGGACTTCATGTATTACTTCTAATGCCTGGTCCTGTGGGTACTCGTATAGAGTGACACCACATAGAGAGTTACCATAAATTGTGTGGCTGAGGGAAATGGTTGATTTTCTACCTTCTGGATGATTTGTGCATTTTTTCATATACGTAGGACCTGGATTGCATGACCCATAGCTGTAAGAAGTTGTTAATATATTTGTTTATTGGTTCTATGACTGAAAGACCCCGGAGACCCCGGAGACAATCGGTCTTCCTGGTAAGTGATCCATGTTCTTGTGAACTTCGGGCAGGGTGTAAATGGTCGGTATCCCTGGGTCTTTTTTGTTCCGGATGTAGTATTCAGCCTCACTCAAAAAGCCCTCATCAAGTCCTTTTTGTGTAAGTTCTTGGATGAGCTTCATAATCGCCTGAGTAGGGTCCTTGGCAGTGGGACAATAACTCTCCTGACTTCTAAGTTGTTGAACTATTTCTGTGATGTAATTACTGGTATTCTGGACCACCACTGAGCTCCCTTTGTCGGCAGCTTTGGTGACAATTGCCTGGTTCTGTTTCAGTGATTCAAATGCCTGCCTCTATTGTTTAGTAACATTTTATTCATTATATTTCCTCTCGTTCAGGAGGTCCATGATTTCCTTGCGGACCATTTGATCATATGACAAAATGTGTTGGCTTATAAGGTGGGCAGCAGGGGTAAATGTATAAGGCAGTTTAAAGGGAGTCCCCACATGGTGTTGAGGCTTGTATTCTTTATTGGAAAATAGTATTTAAGTCTTACCTTTCTAAGAAATTGCTGTACTTCTGATTTTATGCCAAAAGAGTCAGGTGGAACTGTGGGTTTGAATGATAGGACTTTCTCTGCAGCGGTTAGGGTGTAATCTGAAATATTTATGATTGGGTCAGTGGGGGAGTGGACTAAAGTTGTCCCAACAGCCATAGCAACTTCATAACTGATACCTGTTTCATTGGTTGTGTTTTCGGCTATAAAATTGTCAATACGGTGGGCGATGTTGGGTGTTTCATTAGATGTGGTCCCTTCCATAATGATATCATTCCAATGAGAGTCCACGCCACTATTTTGAAATTTCAGTCAAGTTTAGGTTTTGTGTCCCATTCCTTACTGTGATAGATTTGCTAGGACTGGTTAGGTTTTTAGACTCCATCATCTGTACGTCTGACGTCCGGTTTGTATCTCCCCGTGGCTCTCTTGAGGGTAAAATCTCACCCTTGTGTTCCCTCTCTGAGTGTTTCTTCCTCTGTTCCAACCTCTTGACTGTCCCAACTCTGGTCCTGATCCCTGCTCCTGTTTAGTGTCCATGTTGTATCCCCTAAAAAAGAGGAAGAACCGTAAGTGTCTTGGCATCTGGGTCCCTGATTGGAGGGGCAAATAGTGGATGGTCTCTCTGAGTCACTCTCAAAGCCACTGCCTAGTGAAGAGTCTGAGAAGATGGCAAATCTTCCTGGGCCCAGCCTACTTCTGTTGGTATAGTAGCCCTGGCTATCCTGCTGGTAATATCCCTCAGCTAAATAAGGAAAGATTATATTTTTATCATAATTCCCAATGTCTTTACTTAGCTTATCAAGTTTTTTGTTGAGTATGACTGTATTAAATTCTGCAATAGCTGTCTTAGCACTTTCAAGTGCCTCTTTGGTGTTACTAAGTGCCCTGTCTTCCAAAATCTCCTTTTTTCAAATCTGCTACTTCCTGTGTTCATTTCTTAACATAAACAAGTGCTGTCTCAACACCTAGCACCATCCAATGTCTCAAACAGTTGTTGGCCACAAAACTGAATCCCTTACTGGGTTTGGGGATGTGCATAAATATTGCTGGTTTGTTTCCCACTTGAAGATCTTTACGATTGATATTGGCTTGAAAGTACTTTGTTAGGAGATGCCCATGTAATCGAGACCGTATTAACTTTTTTTCTAATCTTTCCAATTTTGAAAGTTTCTAATTAAGGGTAGAATCAACGGTTACTGTAACCCGTACCAGGAAATTGAAATTCACTATACAACTAGTTGCTGCTTCCTTGTAAGCACGAAGGACAACAACTGATGTAGTGGCTACGTGCCAATCGTCATACATCCTCCTTCTCAAATAACTGAGCCCTGGAGGATGTGACCTTTCCGCAGGCTTCTCATTCATTGTGTTCTTTAACAGAAAGGTAGGCAGGACCCGCCTCCTTCATCACCCCGTTCTGAAGCAGTTAAACAAGTCTGTATATTTTTATTACTTTTAGAATTAAATCAAGAATATGGCAAATTGAGGGACGTGACCAACAGCCAATGGAAGCAGCCCTAGGCTAACGCTGTTCCGAGACCTTTGCCGTCAATCCTGTCATTAATCCGGACAACAGCATTTCAATTTCCCACCCGTGGATAGTATTCAAGCTCCGGAGTCCCGGGGCAGCGAATTGGAGAAGACGGCAGTTTGGAGAGACAAGAACTACGCGACAAACAACGAGTGCTGTGGGAGGGCTGTGAGGCAACATGGTGGCATGCCCTTGTCTCTGCCTAAAGGGGTGGTGGCGGCGTGTCCGACCGTAAGTGGTGCAGCGCGCAGGGCTGAGACAGCTCGCTGCCGGTGTCCGAGGAGGCAGAGACACTGCGGTAGACCCGGATTGAATTGCTGGCCGAGCCCCGCTGCCTCTCTGCACTGATCGGCTCACGCTGGTGGGCCTGCCTAACATCATCTAGGCTCTGCAGTACTCGAGACCACGGCTTTGCGGGCCTTGTAGGCCGCAGCGCTTCCACAGTCATCAGCAGTGGCGGTGATCTTCGCAGAAAAGCGGTGCGTACTGCACCACATACAGCGCTGCACTCACGATCCCTGCACGCAGGACATGCTGGACGGCCAGCGGCCTGTATCGTGGAGGCTTGATGGACCTCTGTCAGTGTCAATAACTACGGCCAGGCAGCACCGTCGAGTGCTGTGGTCACCCTTACTACTCTTCTGGTCGAATTACGGAGCCCTGGCGGGACTTTGCCGGCAACATCGACGCCAGCAGTGACAACGGTGAGCTGGGCCCAAGGAAGTGTTGAGTGACACACTTTGGAGCGAGACCTTGAGGGTGGAGTGGAGTGGAGTGGTGGAGACATCAACAGGTGGAAGTGTGGGACCTGAGTTGCGTTGGCGATACACCTAGGGGATATCAGTGAAGTGCGAGACACTGTGAGACGCTAGCTCCGTAGAGCACAGCGCCCCCAATAAAAGAAGCGGGCATCGCAGGGGATGGTGCAGGAGTCCGAGTTGACAAAAAGCCCAAGGAGACAGAGAACACAGGGCCTGAGAGAAGCGAGGAGGGGTTAAACTCTGCCGTATAATAAGTGCCTCTGTATTTGTGTCGGGCTTCTGTTAGTTGCCGGGAGCCCCACCTTCCAACGGGCTCTTTAGTGACCGGTGTACCAGGAAACCTGATAGGCCGCCAGTCAACACCCTTTCCCCTATTGGGCTGGCCGTGGTGAGTACTGGAACCGGGATGTATGACGTTACATCGCAAACTTTTACAACGCACACCATTACAACGCAATTTTTACAATGCAGGATCCTTTACAACGGAGGCCTTTACAACGCATGACATTACATAGGAGATGCTATTACAACGCATGCCATTCAACGTAAGTCTAGGTAAGTACATTATTTTTTAACAAATGTAATTAATAAATATTGACTTAATTTAATTTATTAAATACATTTTCTATCAATATATTTGTAAATATATTTAAATATTTTTTTTAAATAGTGTAGGTGTATAAAAATAATATTTAAAATCCAGTTAGTGTAAAACTCAAACCCAGCCCTGAACCCTAAAAATACCCCTGTACCCCATAACCCAAACCCAGCCCTGAACCCTAAAAATACCCCTCTACCCCATAACCCAAACCCAGCCCTGAACCCTAAAAATACCCCTGTACCCCATAACCCAAACTCAGCCCTGAACCCTAAAAATACCCTTGTACCCCATAACCCAAACCCAGCCCTGAACCCTAAAAATACCCCTGTACCCCATAACCCAAACCCAGCCCTGAACCCTAAAAATACCCCTGTACCCCATAACCCAAACCCAGCCCTGAACCCTAAAAATACCCCTGTACCCCAAAACCCAAACCCAGCCCTGAACCCTAAAAATACCCCTGTACCCCATAACCCAAACCGAGCCTTGAACCCTAAAAATACCCCTGTACCCCATAACCCCAAACTAAATATATACTATTACTTTAATAAATGTATTTAATTTAAATTTAAAAATAAATGATTAAATAAAATGACATACTTACCAATACTTACGTTGTAATGGCATGCGTTGTAAAAGCATCTGCTATGTAATGTCATGCGTTGTAAAGGCATTCGTTGTAAAGGATCCTTTGTTGTAATGGTGTGCGTTGTAACAGAATGTGTTGTAAAAGTTGCGTTGCAACTGTTGTTCACCCCTTCCAGTATACCATGATGGCAGCTTTGACCTTTAAGGCGGTCACATGTCTGTACTCCAGAATGCTCAATAAAGGGTTAGCACCCCTGGAGTCAGTAAAAGGAAAGTGGGAGGCAGACATAGGGAAAGATATCCCTGGTGTGGCTTGGACGCAGATAGTGAGAAGAGCCTGGAAGAGCACGAGAAACGCGAGGTTCCAGCTTGTGCACTTCTACATACTCCACAGAGCGTACTTGATGCCAGGGAAAATCCGGAAGTACCTAAAGGTGGCAGAGGCGGCGTGCCCCAGGTGCACGAGAACTGGGGTGGAATTAGAACATATGAACATATGTTGTGGTCCTGCCCAGCGATGGGACTCTATTGGGAGGAGGTGGGAAACACCCTAAACGCAATAACAGAGAGGCAACTGGTGTTTGATATAGCCACTAGCGTTCTGCACTGGTTCCCCCACACATCCAAGAATAAGATCACAAGCAAATTTGTGGACATGGGGCTTATACTGGCGAAACAAGAAATCACGGAGCATTGGAAGGTAAAAGTAGGACCTAGCAGCAAAAGATGGAGGGGCGAGTTCATAAAGTGGGCAAACAGGGAGAGCGCGTTAAGGTATCAACTAGTGCGTAGGCGAAATAATGATAGAGCGGCATGGGAGACCTTAGTGCAGGCACTGCGAGAATTTGAGCCACAAGATGACTGAGTAGAGTGGATCACTGGTTGGGGAAAGCCCCGAGACATGACAGGTACATCAAATGGATCTTGACATGGTAACTCCTGAACACGCCTGATAAAGAGAATTGACAAGGTTGTGCGCGTCTGTGATGGGAGGTTTAGGGAGGAGGGAGGGAGAGGAACGTTTCGGTAGAAGGGAGTTGAGGGGATATGCTTAAAGAGCTTTGTTTAATTTGGCAAACTGATTGCATGGAGTTTATGTAACAGATTAACATGTAATGATCAGCAGATGCGAGGATTGGAGTTCTGGACTTTTTGGTTCCGTCCAGAGGTGTCAGGGATAACACCCGAAGACCCCGGAGTTCTACCTGTCTCGGTGCACAAATAAACAGAAACACGGGCTTCTCGATGGTGGCGTCAAAGACCAAAGGTTTATTACTGCAGGAACACAGAAGTCACAGAAACTACACATGGGCAGTATCTAGGAGCCTGTTCGATTCGTACAAAGTGGGTTGCTCCTTATATACTAAATTTTAGGCTCCGGGCAAATTCTTTACATGTTAGTACATTTCTAAACCTTTGTGTCCTAAACAATAAATATTTGGCGTTGCACAGGAATCGTCAACAATATCTGATGTCAAAACATTATGAACGAGGGGTTCCCACTGTTCCATCATAATCCCATGTCAACTTTTCATTCAAGAGCCGGACCGCCTCATCGTAAATTTCATTACCTCCCCCTAATAAAGGCCCAGAAGGAAAGGAGCAGAGCCAGGTGCAGAAGATAGAAAAGCAGGATAAGAGATGTTTGTGGGTCATAAATGGGCAAGGCTACCAGCTTCGGCCGCCTAATCATGATCAGGCCAACGAACACGAGAACCAGTATAGCAGGACTGGCCTCAGGCAGAGGAGGCAGCTTCTGTCGAGTCATGCAGCCATGGCGTGTTCTGTCCTAAGGTGCACGTGTCACTAGCAAGGTGAATCTCCGGCTAAAGCTTACGTGTCCTTAAGTGAAAGAGGTCACTGCGTGGTCCATTGACTATGTGAGGGCAAGAAATACAAAATGGCTGCCGTAATCTAAGATGGATGCCATGGGTAGATCAGAAATGTGTTCATAACAGGAGTGCTCTTGCTCGTAGCATAGCGAAAACACCAGGATATGCTAAATGGATCATTTGCGGTTCACTGATACCAAAATTATGTATTTACGACAATGTTGAAAACACTGTTCAAATCGTCATGGAACCTCAGACCCTCCTTTTGCCCTTACATAGGCAATTACTCTATGTCCGAGTCTATCTCTATGCTCATCAGGTCAGTGACATGTTGTTGCATCATCATCCTTTCTCGTGCCTTTTCTCCAAACGCAGGTGGTTTTCTGAAACAGGTTGCAGCACAAAGACTACACAAAGCGGGACCACATTGGATAATAAGGCAGCACGAGAACAGGAATACTAGGATGATACCAATGACCATCAGAACTTTCCATCCCCACGCTGATAGCAGAGTCCAAAGCCACTCCATTAAGGACCAGTTTCCCTTGTCTACGTGTATAGAGTCGGAAATCTTGTGTAGCTTAGAGATCGCTTCATAGACAGTCGGAGCATTATTGGGAATAAAAACACAGCAGCTCGATTGGATCATTCTACATACCCCACCTCGATCTGCAAGTATTACGTCTAGAACCATACGGTTCTTCAACGTCTTGAGATGATCCGCCTGAAGCTCAGCTGTTAAGTTACTAAGGGCACCAGCAGTTTCTGTAATAGTAGATTCAACTACCCGTGTTAGCTGACGTAGATTTCTACTATTGGCCATAGGCCCCCAGAACGGAAGGAAACCTTTGAAGAAGTCTCCCGCTTCCTGACCAGCGGTATCTTCCTTGCTGAAAACACCTCTTGCTACTCTGGTCTTGTGATAATCTGAAGAAGCAGTGTACGTTGGAGGCAACAGTCGAGCAATATAACATGAACCTGAAAAGTCAGCAGGCAGCCATGTATACGCTCTGTCTTGACAGATGAAGTAGGTACCCCTAGCAGTAAGAAAGGCAGGGGAAGAGTTAGACGGAAACACGTAAGTCTCAACGCACTCACTCCTCCCTAGCTGAGCTCTCGGATTTCTCCCATTTCCTTGCAAACAGACTTGACCACAGTGAGGTACGACCCAGACTGGAGTGGAGCTTTTACGCTTGCTTTCTCCTAAACTAAGGCGATACTCTGTAGAATTCCAACTCAAATATACCCGTAATTCATCTCTAGGGTAAGATGGAGTATTATTGACGTCTTTAATCATGTCAATAATTCCCTGGACTAAAGCTTTATTGGCAGAGTTGTATTTAGTGGAACGTGGTGGACGCGGAGGATAGGTCTCGAGGGCATAGGCAAAAATGGTCTGAAAGGCCTGAAATGATCCATTATAGCTAAAAGGCAAGACTAGATAGGGAATGCCTTTATCCATAGTGTGGGGTATCAGGCCACACACCCAGCAGTCTGTAGTGTTAACTACCAGTTGGTGTTGATGCAAGAGCTGTACAAAAGTGTTATTAATGAATTCTGAGCGTCGAGCTTGTTCGTGTTCAGGAAATGAGTGAAAAGAATGCATAGAAGCAACAGTAGAAGAAACAGGATCAAGGGGAGGTACTGTAGTTGTTACCGGCGTAAAAATTAAATGCACACCAAAGATGATTCCACCCACCAACGTTCTTAAAACAATCAAAAACGTAACTGCACATTGCATCAGAAAGCATTTGCTGTGAAGAATTTTGTAAAGTCTATTTCTGCGAACATAAATTACATTCTCTCGTTGCAGCTCAGGAAGCTCCATCTTCTACAATCCGCTCGCGACCACTGATGATGTGTACGTAGATGAAAATGCCTCTATCAGCCCTGGGAGTTCCCAGAACTAACAGAAAGATCGACCTTGTGTCTGACCCCCGCAGATTCAACTAGGCACACAGCCACGACCCTACGGCTACCCAGACGGCAAGGCAATTTAAAACAACAAAACAATACAAAGTATTAGCAAACCTCCTGGCTGGAGGCAATGTATCAAAATTCAAATGTGTAAAATAGGCAGTTTCCTGCTTTATTTGTCCATATTGCGAGATCGTAAATTGTATCTCAATTTTGCAGGAGCTGTTTGATCTGGAAACAGTGTATTTTCAGCAAGGGTTGCAATGTTCGAGTTCGCAGATGGCAAATGTTCTTTTGATGCAGAGGACAAATGTTCGGAGTTCAAAGGAGCAGTTTCAGAATGGGAGTCAAAGTTCGGTGAATCAGTGATTAGTTCTGCATCGCTGAAAGGGATAAACCTGGGGACTTGTTCAGTTTCAGAGGCACCGATTCCTTTCTTCACCCAGTTATCATAAGGAAGCGGCAGAGGCACACGCTTGACATGCGTTGTATGGATCCAGTTTTTTCGGCCAGCCACACGAATAGCAGTTCTTGTCGCCAACAACACTTGAAATGGTCCGACGAATCTGGGTTGGAGATTTTTCGTCCTTGCAAAATTTCGGATGACCACTTGGTCACCTGGTTTCAGCTGATGACCTGGACTCTCCGGTGGCTTTGGCAATGCATCGAAAACCTGTTGGTGAATAAGACTCAATTTAGCAGTCAAGTCGAAAAGGTAATCAATTAACATCGGGTGTTCCAGCTGTTTAAATTCCTTTGGTCTAGGTACCCCCCAAACGTTTGCAGGACGGCCAAAAACTATTTCATAAGGACTAAGCCCTACTCTAGAATGCACAGTCGCTCTTGTGGATAGCAGAGCCAAAGGTAGTGCATCTGGCCAGGGCAAACCCGTGGATGCTTGTATCTTAGCAAGTTTCAGTTTGAGGGTGCCATTGTAACCCTCAACTAAACCAGCAGACTGGGGATGATTCGCACTGTGGAACTTCTGTTTTATCCCTAAGCCGGCACACACACTTTGCATAACTTTCCCTACAAACTCACTTCCATTATCTGACCATACAATCCGTGGCATTCCAAATCTGGGGAAGTATTCTTTGAGAAGAATTTTGGCAGTGGACAAGGCAGTATTGTCCTTCAGTGGATATGCTTCGATCCATCTGGAAAAAGCACAGACTACCACTAGGACGTACTTTAGATTGTTGCAACGATCCATGTGAATGAAGTCTAACTGAATCACTTCAAAGGGGCAAGAAGGAGGAGCGAAATGACCAGCGGGTGTGGGGATTCCCTTGCCAGCATTATGCATCAGGCATACCATGCAATTTCTCACCACTCTCTCTGCACACTTACTAATCCCATCATTCTTCCAGACTGGAGCCAACATCTTACAAATCCCTTTAGAACTGATATGCGCTGCTCCATGTGCCATCGTTACTACTGCAAGCACATACGCATCAGGCAACATCCAACGCTGTTGTTCTGACAAATCAATCCAACACCCACTCGAGTCCAATTTACCCGTACTCTCTTTCCATGCAAGCTTTTCCTCCTCAGTCGCCTCTTTCTGAATTTCTTTCACACTTTCCACTGTGTCCTCACACATTCCAGACTCAGAAATCCATCTTGCAGACGTTGCAACATACATTCTACTCAGCATATTCCTAGCTGTCTGTTTAGCGGTCTCATCAGCAAAAGCATTCCCATGACCAACATCATCCGTGATTGCTTTATGAGCACTGCACTTCACAATCGCAACTTCAGTCGGCAAGGTTAGAGATTCCAACAAGTCATTAAGTAGCTGACCATGTTGAATCTTAGTCCCATGGGACGTAATGAAACCTCTTTCTTTCCACAAACGGCCAAAACTATGGGCCACGCCGAACGCGTACTGACTATCTGTGAACACATTCACTCTCTTTCCCTTAGCTAAAACACACGCTCTCGTTAGTGCAATCAATTCTGCAGCTTGGGCAGAATTCTGACTCACTCTCGCAGTCTCCACAATCGTACTCAAAGTCGTTACTGCGTAAGCAGCAGTCACATCACCATTCTCCAATTTAAAGCAAGACCCATCAACATACAACGTGCCATCCGGATCTGACAACGGTGTGTCTTTGAGATCAATTCGTCCTTTTGTCTCTTCCTCGGTTCTGAAGCAACAGTCATGTGGTTCCGAATCACTCGACTCCTGATTAGTCGGCAACAATGTTGCTGGATTCAATACATTGCATCTTTTGATCTGAATATGACTCGCTAGTAATGTCAGCTCGTAGCCTGATAATCTAGCACTGGTAAGGTGTTGCGTCTTGGTTCGGTTCATGAGTGTATCCACAGCATGAGGAACCATAACCACTAGCATGTTGTTCATCACCAAACCAGCAGATTGTCGAATGGAAGCCGCAGCTGCTGCTGTAGCTCTCAAACAACTAGGCAACGCTCTAGCTACCAGATCTAATGTTGATGAAAAATACGCACAAGGGCGTTGTTTATCACCAAATCTCTGTGTCAGAACACTCAACGCGCAACCTTCTCTCTCGTGAACATAGAGCGTGAATGGCTTACTGTAGTCAGGTGTACCCAACACAGGAGCTGAACACAGTGCATTTCCTAACTCAGAAAAACTCTGCTGACATTCGGCAGACCATGGCACCGGACTCGGAACATTTTTCCCAGTCAAAGCTACCAATGGTTTTGCCAAGAGGGAAAAATTTGGGATCCATTGCCTACAGTATGAGGTAATGCCTAAAAAGGCACGTACTTCTCTCTGTGTGCTAGGAACATTCATCTGCGTAATTGCTTTTATTCTCTCTGGGGTCAACTTTCTTCCCTTCTTTGACAAGAGATGACCTAGGTAGGTCACTTCTTGGCAACAGTATTGCATTTTCGAAGGTGACACCTTGTGATTCAAACTGGACAAATGATGCAATAAGGAAATTGTAGCTGCTTTGCAAGTTTCCTTGTCATCGGCAGCCACTAGAAGATCATCTACATATTGCACTAAAGCAGAACCAAGAGGAAGTACAAAGGAATCTAACTGACTTTTTAATGCCTGACTGTAAATGGACGGGCTCTCACAATAGCCTTGTGGAGCATGTTTAAACCTGAAGCTTCGACCTCCTAGAGAGAAGCCGAAAATATCTCTGCTTTCCTCGGCTATCGGAATGCTGAAAAAGGCATTCTTCAAGTCGATAACTGAAAACCATGTGGCTGTAGCAGGAATCAATGTTAACAATGCAGTTATGTCTGGAACCACAGGAAACTGTGGAATCACAATTTTGTTAACCTCTCTAAGATCAATTACAAACCTATAGACTGGAGGCTTTGAAGGATCAGTACGTTTCAGAATTGGCAATACAGGACTGTTACAGACATTTCCTCCAGTTTCTTCTACTACATCTTTCTTGATCAGATCTTGCACAATCAATAAAAGCGCACGTTCACCTTCACTAGAGATCTTGTATTGTGGGATTCGTGGAAATTTGACATTTGCTTTCAAAGTGACTACATATGGTGGAATTTCTAAAAGACCTACATCGTTAGGACCAGTCGCCCAAAGAGAATCAGGGAGAGAATGCAGCTCTGGTGGGAGCGCATCCATCGACAAGTACATCGGAGAGATGATTATTTTACCCAACGTAAGCTGTACTCCTGAAGGAGAACAGTACAATGTCGCATACAGGCGTTTTAACAAGTCTAAACCAAGCAGATTTTCATTACAACCCGTCGTAAAAATCAAGGGTGCTTTCAATTGACGGGGTCCAACAGAAATAGACAAAGGACCAGATACGGGGTTGTAAACAGGGGCGCCTGAAAAACCTACAGAAACATTTGTTAAGCCAGACAAAGGTGCGCCAGGGAGTTTCGCATGAATGATAGAACTTTTTGCTGCACCAGTATCCAACAGAAACGGTTCGACTACACCTGATGTTGCTACTGCGACATAAGGCCCACTCTGATCTACTGGAACTGATACTACTCCCTTTCTTTGTCCATGGCTGTCCTAGTACTCACTTTGCTGAAATTCCTCACTAACTTCACAGTAGGCATAGCACCTCGTCCTCGACCTCTAGAATTTTGCATAGAACCACCACGACCTCTCTGAGCTGCTGCAGCATTATTTTGCGCTAAGACTGGACACTCATTTTTATAATGACCTTCTTTCTTACAATATGCACACTGATTCCACTGATATTGCGGTCTCTGAGAACCATAATCTGTCCTTTGATATGACCCTTGCTGTGTATTAGTCTGATTCGTGCGAGGCGGATATGCTTGCTGCAAAAGAACTTTAGTTTTTAAATCTTTCGTTTTCTTCTCTGACTTTTCCTTCTCTTCTTTATCCCTTTTTTCGTAGTACTGGGCAGTTGCAAGTATTTGCGCAGTCGTAGAGACAGCCCACGCACTCTCAGAATCTTTCAATTTATTACTAAGTTCTGGTAACAGGTTGTGCACAAATTTATCAACAAATAGTCTCTGTCCTCCTTCCGTGCTCATATCCTGACCACTATGATCTACGAAAGTCTCTTCAAACCTTGTGAAAAAGTCGGAGACACTTTCGTCCTTCTTCTGCCTGCATGCGGACAACTTGTCCCAGTTAACGCGCAATGCTGGCATCAGAGTCTTCATTAAGTCGATTATTCTACCCGGTAAATCAGCAATTAGAGGTTCGGGTTTGGAACCACCTATTTGTTGACCATCCGCTGCAATAATAGCTGCCCAATCACCACCTAGAGCAACTGGATGATTCTCTTTACGAATTTTAGCCCAAATTGGTTGTGGAACTACATTACCAAATAACATGTCAATGTCCGCTAAATTCATCACACAAGCTTCAACTGTCTGTGCTAACTCTTTGTAATATCCTGCTGGATTTTTACGCGGATCTGGCAAGGCCTGTTTCACTGCTAACACTTCGGCTCGCTTCCACGGAATGTGTATCCACACTCTCTGGAATTGGGCCGGAGCGGCAGCAATACCATTTGCTACATCAGCTTGCACAGCTTCGCGCCAAATTGGAGGAACCTCCCTCATTGGATATTGGCGATTCTGCTTCGTACTACGTTTCTCTAACTCCCTCAGTGAACGAAGGGATGGATCATTCCTATAACTTAAAATCAGTTCCATCGCTTCCTTTATATTTTGACCAACTATCATACCTGCAGCAAATTCTTTCTGAACATTAATTAATTCTTCTAGATTTGATTCAGGGTCATCCTCTTCCAATTCCTCAAGCAAAAGGGAGCACATTTCATCGAACACATATCGTTGTGTTGGTTCATTCCATTGCATAAATGTATCTAATACATCTCTAGTACTATATCTTCCACTTTTTGAAATCCATCTAAGAGCTGTGGAATCTAATATTCCCCGTTCTTCAGTACTGGGAAGCTGACTACGTCTCTGCACAGAGTCAGAGGCAGGAGTCTTAATTAAAGTTTTATAGAAGGGAGATAGAATATTAGAGACAGAATCAGTTATTCTTCGACGAACAGAAAGCGGAGTCATAATGCTAGCAGAAGCAGTAAGTAAAGTAGCAGTTGGAACAGATAGAATAGGAGAATAGGAACAGTAGGAGTAGCAGGCAAAGTAGTAGTTTGTGAAACAACAGGTGTAAGTGGTACAGGTATAGGTAAAGAAGCCGGCAACCCTGGAAGAGGGGGTGCCGAAGGAACATTAACATTGACCACAGGAGGTACAGGAGCTTGATTCAGGGGAGCAGGAGCAGGAATACCAGGCTGTCCAGCAACCGGTAAAGGTGGAGCCGTAGCACCCTGTGCATACGGTGGGGGTGACCTCAACAAGTAAGACAACAGAGGATCATTTTCGGGGTCCTCTACTATCTTAGCTGTACTCGATGGCAAGGCAGGATAGCACTTGTCTATCGCTAAATTACGCTCTCTATTGGCCACCTCCATTGCTTTCTCAGACTCGTTGAGTTGCAGCTGCTTAGCAGACTGTTCTAAAGTCAATTCTTGCTCTTTCTGTTCTTTCTTCAACTTTTTAATTTCTCTCTGTTTAGATTCTTTTCGCCAATAACGGAGAGAATCAAACATTGCCGGCCGGGCTTTCTTCTTAAACAATTTCATTTCTAAATTATCAAGAACTTCAGGTTTAAAACTACCATGCAGTGGCCAACTAAGGACACCGTCTTTCTCTGTATATCGGATCCATACCTCATTATAAGATATAGGACCCACACCAAACTTACAATACAGATCATAAAGAGGAGTTCCAATTGGAGGAACCAGACATGAGTCCTCCAACTGGGAATCACTGTTGCAACCAAAACACGACAACATACAATTTTTCCGACTTACCATTTTATAATCCGGAACACAGAACAAACAAAAATACAAACAGAAGGTGCGCACTTGAACCAAGAACTTAGGCCTACCAGAGCGAACAAATGTATCGATACCCAAACTAAACCAAATGATTATCGTAACTAGAACAACCAGTGATAATCTTACGAAACCAAACCAAACCAAGAACTAAAAAGGATTATCCAAACAGGAGCAACCCTTACGAAGTAACCAACTAGCAACCACTTAATACTTAACTGAGGCACTGAAGACGTCACCAAGGAGAAACCCGTCACGTCTCGCCGTACTAAGGACTGCACCTCGGGTCCAAGACAGGGCGACGGTCAAGGCAACGGACCACTGCAGCCGTCCGAACGGGAACCCTCGTGGAAGAGAACGTCGGGCCACTTTTGCGATATGCCAGGATCGATGAAGTGGGGCGCCTCCCTCAGGAATCTTCACACGAAGCTTCTCAAACTCTTCAGGCTTTTGGACCGGTACCGAATGACGTCGCCACACGTTGGGCGCCAAATGGAGTTCTGGACTTTTTGGTTCCGTGCAGAGGTGTCAGGGATAACACCCAAAGACCCCGGAGTTCTACCTGTCTCGGTGCACAAATAAACAGAAACACGGGCTTCTCGATGGTGGCGTCAAAGACCAAAGGTTTATTACTGCAGGGACACAGAAGTCACAGAAACTACACACGGGCAGTATCTAGGAGCCTGTTCGATTCGTACAAAGTGGGTTGCTCCTTATATACTAAATTTTAGGCTTCGGGCAAATTCTTTACATGTTAGTACATTTCTAAACCTTTGTGTCCTAAACAATAAATATTTGGCGTTGCACAGGAATCGTCAACAATATCTGATGTCAAAACATTATGAACGAGGGGTTCCCACTGTTCCATCATAATCCCATGTCAACTTTTCATTCAAGAGCCGGACCGCCTCATCGTAAATTTCGTTACCTCCCCCTAATAAAGGCCCAGAAGGAAAGGAGCAGAGCCAGGTGCAGAAGATAGAAAAGCAGGATAAGAGATGCTTGTGGGTCGTAAATGGGCAAGGCTACCAGCTTCGGCCGCCTAATCATGATCAGGCCAACGAACACGAGAACCAGTATAGCAGGACTGGCCTCAGGCAGAGGAGGCAGCTTCTGTCGAGTCATGCGGCCATGGCGTGTTCTGTCCTAAGGTGCACATGTCACTAGCAAGGTGAATCTCCGGCTAAAGCTTACGTGTCCTTAAGTGAAAGAGGTCACTGTGTGGTCCATTGACTATGTGAGGGCAAGAAATACAAAATGGCTGCCGTAATCTAAGATGGATGCCATGGGTAGATCAGAAATGTGTTCATAACAGGAGTGCTCTTGCTCGTAGCATAGCGAAAACACCAGGATATGCTAAATGGATCATTTGCGGTTCACTGATACCAAAATTATGTATTTACGACAATGTTGAAAACACGGGTTCAAATCGTCACGGAACCTCAGGATGATATAGCAATTGATATGTTAATGTTTATGTGTGTTTTGTGCAGAAAACAAATAAACTATGTTTATAAAAAAAAATCAGGGAGCTCACATTGCACTGATGCTGAAGGTGAGAGTTAGTAAATACTGAAGAGTATACTGACCAAACATGAGAAAGATGGTAATGTGTAAGTAATATCTGAACATTACAGTTACAGTAAACATATTGTTAGGCCCAAACTACACATTATAGGATAGTGAGACAGAAGAAGTACAAAGTCAACACTTGCTTTTTACTGTCTCACCCTTTTCATAAATTGAACACCAACTATATAATTGTTTGTCTTCATTTTCAGTAGACCAGGGTGGCTAAGAAACATCAGGACAGGACCAGGGGCAGAGTACAACATCCTCAGCTCATTAGCCAGCATGTCCTCTGGACTCAACTAGTGAAAAGGAGGAGGAGCAAGAACAAACAACAGATGGGGGAGTGCACAAACCGGGAACAACCCTACACCAGCAACATCAGCAGTCTGAGTGGAGCGTGAGGAGACAATAAGAGGGGACATTGAGAGGGACACCACTAGCCAGGGGGTACACAAATATCTGTCTCCCCTTGGCCCTCAAGAACAGGATATTGAAACGGTGTCCCCTGAGCAGGCCCCAACACCGTCTGGAGCTGCCACTGATCCCCCCACCTGTTTATGCTCCCATTCCATCGGGTCCTCCAGCTACACCCCCTGTCACTACTCCCCTTCAAATGCCTCCCCAGAAGAGCTGAGAGAGACATCTGCCACTGACATCCTTCACGTTCAAACCAAACTCCTCCATGTGTTAGAACTCCTGTGGCTGCACCCCAGGAAGTGATCGTGCCAGTTGAGGATGCCAGGAATGTGGTCTCTTAGGGCTTCCAGGAACTTAAAGAGGAGATCCTGATGTTTTGAGAGGCAAAGCCTCTATCAGTTCCTTTGGTGCAGTCATATTATCTATGTTGGCCCAACGACCCTGCCAGACCAATGTTGTTGTGTCCCTAAGAGCATCTTCCCTCTCTGTTTAAACTGCTACCCCTCGTACCTCTCATGTTTGCTGCCCCTGTGACGTGTGTGATCCTGTATTGACCATCCAGAGGTGCAGAGGTTCAGAACATTGTGGTGAAAGAGTACTATGAGGATAGGCATGGACTGGGCAATATTTTGGCAGTTGACATTTCTTTTACCCCTTGCATATAGACTGTTTTATTTATTTTGTCAACCCCCCTCCAAGTTCCCTTGCCCATTCTGCCAGATTTTATTTATTTCCCTTTCTCCCTCTCCAGTTGACAGTATTATATTAGAATTTATTATTTTAGAAAATTAGTATGATATATACATTGTTCTAGTACACAATCTTTCTGTTTTTTGTTTTTATTTATATATACTGGATTCAAAGTATGTAAGTCTACAATGGTAAGTATTTAGCTATGCTTTAAACGTCATGCTTTGCTACACAGATGGTCCTAGAAATCTATATGTCTTAAGAACACACATTTTACATAGCATATATGGCCTACAGAGTAACCCTTTGACCATCATCAACTGTCAATCAACTTAGTATTGAAGGACTGAATTGAGAAAAAAATACTTTTTATATACAATTTTTTGAGCATTTTCATTTAAAGTGATCATGGGGGATCTCTCTTGGGACTTCACAATTAGGGTGGTGAGGATCTCTGTAAGTGAAGTTTCTGTGTTGCTGCCAATGTGCGGATGGGTGTGGTACAACTACCTGTGCAGGTGTGTCACTTTGCAAAGCAGAGGAGACTGATTCCTGTACAGTTTTTGTTTGTGCCTGTACAGGGAAAGAGGGTGCCTGCACAGTTTTTGGTTGTGCCCATACTGTCAAAAGGGGCCTGCAGAGTTTTTAGTTGTGCCTGTCCAGGTGCAGAGGGTGCCTTCACAGTTGTTGGTTGTACCGGGTCAGCGAAAGAGGGTGCCTGTACAGAGAGGGGACATGCCTTTCAAGGTGGGTAACATGCCAATGCATGGGGATGTGCCTGTGCAGAGGGGGCATGTGCAGGGGGGGCTACCTGTGTATGTGGTGGAATGTTAGTGCTGATTGTGGTACAGGTGGCTGGATGGGAATAGGTGTGGGTTGGTGGGTTGGGTCCCCTCCATGTGTTGACAGTGAAGGGAGACTTTGGAACAGTTGCAACATGCCTTCCATCATTTTCATAGCCACGGCATTGTGCCTTGCACTCTCTTCTTTATGGATTGTTATTAGGTCATCGTGCCTCCTTGACGTGTCTTGGAAAGTTATCTCAATCCCGTCGAAGACATGGGTCTGACTGTCAATTGTCCGAGGGATTTCCTCTAGTGAGTCGGAAATGTCAGATTTGTCCCTATGGCATGAATATCCTATATCACATCAGCCTGTTGTTGGTACACATCTTCCTTCCACTGGCCAACATGAGCATCTGCTAGTCCTCTCCACATGGGACGCCCTCTGATACAACCATCAGGCCACCTGCACGGGGAGGGGTGGCACATGGGAGGCTGTCAGGAGGAGAGTAATGCTGAGGAGATACCAGCTCCTCACTATGGGTATTAGGTCCTTCAGATACTTGCAAGAAGGACTGGGAAGCTCTGTCATGGGAGCAGTGTGTAGAAGAAGCAACACATCTACCATGGACATGAGTGTTTTGAGGTGGTAATGGTTGTGTTGCGGTAGGTGAACACTGTATCTGGTTGTCTGACTGCTGCAACTTGTCAATCCTCTGCCACCCTCCACTCGTGGATGGTTCAGCTTCATCAAATGACAGAGAGGTTGTAACATAATAAATATTTGCCATATTATATAATGTTACATCACAAGGGTTAGAACCATTTTTCTTTACATCTATTTGAAGATCCATGTGTGACCTGGTTTGTGTAAAGATACAAGTGAAGGCTCATACTGTAGAACTGAGGTGTATGTGCAATGCAAAATCACATTTACCAGCTCCAGCCACAACTCTGGGTGGTATGGAGTTCCCCGTGATGTCAGCTGCTAAACCTGCACCCTTTATTTTATAGCAGAAGGCATGTTCCTCGATCCAGCGGCTTCAGAAGTAAGTGACACTTTAATTAATGTTCTGCATGAGTTATAAATGAAGATGCAAAATTAACAAAGACATAACTTCTTATGTTGGGAGCATCTCACAGAACTACATTAGATGATCAGTAAAGTGGCAATATCTGCAAAATTACTCTCAAATTGAAATGGTAAGTTTGAACTATTTGGAAAAATAAAGGTTTACAACACTCAATGGCACACATACCTTATGGTCAGGTGCTAGTGGGTCTCATTGCTGCAGCCAGAATGTCCCTCACATCCCTGGATGAAGTACTCTGGTTGACTTAGGTACTCCTGGAAGCAGCTGTAATGACACAAACATCTATATTTCTATACAAAAGATGATGCATGTTTTGACATGGATGTACCATTACAATACTTTTTCAGCGCAGTTATGCTACTCCTCTTTAGAGTCAATATGAGAAATTTGATACATACTTTATTGTTAAAATTTAAATTTAGAGTCATCCTTTCATTACCCAAAATGTTTTGAAGTAGTATACTCTTGTGACCCTTTTCTGAACATATGGAGAGAGTAAACAACAGGGATATTTGACACACACCCCACACTTCTAGCATGCAATTCAATACAATGGACTATTAGCTTTTATTAAAGTTTATTGTCAGTGACCTTATCAGGATCTAGCATCTGCCCAGTGTGTTGGCCTTCCCCTATACGGCACACCGGTAAGTGGATAAGAGGTCACAGTAGTATGTGATTACATGGGCAACATCACATGGCCTAAAAGGATATGACTGTAAGTTATTTTCATTCTAGTTGACACATGTTAGAACCAACACATACTACTTAGGTTTACCTTTGTGAGGCTAATGATGGACTTTTATTGAAATATCTCTAGGTTATCTGATAATAAAGTGGTACTTTGGAGCCACTTCTGGCGATACATATGTCCCAGCTCCTGTGGTAGTGGATGATCTGGCCCATGACGTTACCTTCATGCAAGTGTAAGATCCTCTGCTCCAGTGGGTGGATCTACTTTGCACGAAGTGGAAATTAAATGAAGAAGTCGAC
This sequence comes from Lissotriton vulgaris, assembly GCF_964263255.1. Lineage (NCBI taxonomy): Eukaryota > Metazoa > Chordata > Amphibia > Caudata > Salamandridae > Lissotriton > Lissotriton vulgaris. The sequence continues at coordinate 863,333,815 of NC_141691.1, read as the reverse complement.
AGACAAATACAACATATAATTATTATGTACCACTTTTTACATAGTTACTTAATTGCATTTACAATACAAATATGATGGTTACAAATTCATGCACAATTGCATGTGCCAATTACAAAACTACATTATAATTACCAGAGAGATGGCCACTGGTTGTGAAGTAGAAATTGGAAGTTCACATAAGCAGTAGTTAGGATTCTGACACTTGTAGTTTGAAAGACAAAATTAGAAATATGAGAGTCCAATTCACCATGAATATTTGCACTCACTTGAAGTGACTTCCATTGTAAAGTTGTCTGTTCATATTAAAAATGTATCAAATGAAGTCATTGTTTAATAATCACATATTACCTAGCACCACATTGAAATCATCATTCACAGGCAGCTCATGCAGAATGCGGGCATGTATGGTGGAGAGGACATCCTGCTCAAGTAGTATGAGATGGAGACACACTCTAGTGTGTCCACCAGAGAGAGCTCTGTCTACCTCTATTCTTGGGAACCTTTCCTTACCCTGCTGACTCTTATCCTGCCCTTTCTCTTTGAAAACGATGACGGTCCAGACATCCTCCTGAAATGCACTGGCTGCATTAGCCAACTGCTGCTATTGGGAGGTCTTCTGTGTTCCACTGCTGAGGAATGGAGGAAGGCCATGTAGTTTTTTGTATTTCCCCAAAACAAATCCTAAAATTATCTTGGTCTCCTCCTTGGTGAAGTTCTTCCTCCTCCAGACATTTAGCATGCTGACAGTGTCAAAGGGCAAGGTAAGGCTCAGAGCAGGCAGGGACCATCTGTGTGTGTAACCACAAAGTCTTGGATGTGAGCTGTTTGTATGTGGTTTGCACTGCATGACTTGCAAGTGGCATAAATTGACTGCAGGTGTGCGTAATTTACTTTTCTCCACCTTGAGTGTGGAGATTCTGCCCTCAGTGTGGAGATTAAACTCAAAGTGTGGAGATTCCACCCTGAATACAGAACCTCCACAGTCATAAAGCTAATACTCGTAAGTCTATTTGTGAATACCAAAAGTTGTAAAGTTAGACTTTTGGTCTAACTTTGGACTTTTGGTCTACCTTTACCTTTGTAAATCAGGTTCAAAGAGTCATGACTCCAAAAGGGTGTAGCTGACAGAAGCGTGTATCTAGGGGCTGCCCCGAGAAGATGAAGTGTTGACTACAATGAACTGTCCCAGCTGTTGAATACTAGGACTTAATAATTTCCGGAGAACCGGGACAAGGTGCTGAGGCTTGCCAATAGGTGGGCAGGAAAACCAGGAATGCCCACTGGGAGTTTTTTTCCATGCTGAAAACAGGATCTCATAGTGAAGTTATTTTTAGTTCCAAAAAACCATTGTTTCAGCGAAGCTCAATATTTACATTTCCGACATCATAGGACCCGGGCTGGCCCTGGGTGTGGACGCGCCTGTTTGAAGATTATGATTCCATTTCAGAGACTAAGTTGAAGGTAACATTTACTTGGTGTAGTTGATCTATTTTCTGCGTGGGTCTCAAAATGTTCCTAATTACCGTTCAATGGTGAACAGTGACCTTTGATTGTAGCTTTACTTTTTTTTCTTGGTGCTCTTTGCCTCAAAATGTTAACAGTTCCATTCCCTGGTTCCTCCTGTCATATTTATGCATAACTCAGTGTAGCGTAATCAGACAGAATTCCCTGAGAATTCAGAGAGATTATGTATAAGTATGAGTGAAGAATAATTCTGCTTTTAGCGCTATTCTTTAGCTCAAAAATACCCCTTGCATCCAAAATGGTCACGCGAATGCACTTTTTAACAAAAAAATAGAGCATAATGCAACAGAACATGAATAGTGAGTGCAACCAGTCTCCCATGCACTCTAAACCTGCTCTTGTGGTAGGATTTCCCCCAAATTTACTACAGGTGTTTGGTGCTATTTTCTTATAAAAATACACCCTTGCGTCCAAAATGGACAGGAAGATTCATTTTGCACTAATTAATAGTGCTAAATACAGTGCAACATAAATAGCGGGCATGTGCAGCTGCTTGCACTCACTAAATGTATGCTCACTGTATTTTTCCCCCCAAATCATTCTTAATTATCTGTAGTTCCTTTTTAAAGAGTAAAGCGGAATTGCCGAAATTATTCAGATTGCTCTAGTGTAATTGAAATTCACCCAGGCCTAATCAAATTGTGATGCTATTAATGTATTTTCCGCATTAATTTGTTTTGGGAGCCTTATTGCTTTGTGTTCTTTACCTTAAAAATGTTGGTACTGCTTGAAACTCAAAAGTACTTCTCTTGGGATCGCCCGCTGCTTGCGCCATAGCTACCAAGGGTTTAGCAGAGATTGTCTCAGAAATAAGCTGTGACCTAACTAGAATGAATGTATTAGATTGGTTGGGGTACTCTTTCAAATTAACCTGTCCTGAAAACTATTCATTAGAATCACAGTTCTTGAGGGGGCGTGGCTTAGCACCGGGCGCAGATGGCGGCGTTCATGTGAGCGCTCTGCTGACGCTGGGGTGAACTAGCGGTTCACGGACCTGCTTTTCCGCAGAGACGGCGGCACGAACTCTCGGAGGCGACCAGGAATGCTCCGGGGACCGTTTCGCTGCTTTGGGTGACCGCCTCCTGCATTTTTGCTGCAATTTCTCTAAGTTGCGGCGTCACGACGGCCGCGACCACCATTTTGTGGATTTGAGGTGCATTTCCCGAGCGGCGCTCCTCTCCCTCTGAAAATGACTGAGTGGGCATGCCTTCTCCTCCCTTCAACAAGGTTGGCCCAAGTTTCCTTATATAATGCCTCCATTGACTGCTTTGCTATGATTGCTTCACCAATAGATGTTTCTTCTCCTGATTTTCGATATTCTCCATCTCAGCAGCCATTTTGCATTGTGCATTACTCTGTGAGGGCTTCATAGCTTGACCAGCTGGACACATCCCTGAGTCCATATAAAGCTACTTGCTGTTCCTTATCTAAACTTCTGTGATTTTCACCCCACATCCTCGAGACACAGCTAGGCTCGCCTATGTCATTTTAGGGTGTTTACTTTGTACTCTTCTGAAATTCCCCTTACATGCTCCTGCAGGCTACGCTGACCTTCTTGCTACTTGTTGTTGCTTCTACGGATGCAGCAGTCCAGGTGCTAGCCTTTCTCTCTTGTGGGGATTACTATCTTATGGATAGGGGCGCAACAGGTCGTGCTCCTAAGACTCCACGACGCACCTTTATTAAAAACTCAAAAGTATTTCCTGCGCTGGCTTATTTGGAAGCCTCTCAGGCATCTGTTGTCCACATGTCGCAGTCCAGTGCGGAACATCCTGTGCAACCCTCAGGGAAGGCCACAATGAAACAGCTTAAAAAGGATCCCCCATCACCGTCTGGCTCCTCTTCGGCTGTATCCATGGAGTTGCTATTGGAGGAGATACGGGCCCTTCGTCCTTTTATGGAAGAAACCAATACCAAGTTACAGGTTTTAACTGATAATTGGTCACAGATGGACGCTAGAGTTACGATGGTGGAGCGTAGTGTTTCCTCTCTCCAGGAATCATCCTCCAAGGTTACGCATATGCAGTCGCAGATTTCCTCTCTCCAGAAGCAGGTTGAGGAGCTTGAAAACCACAATAGGCGTAATAACCTACGCATTTACGGCCTGGCGGAGAACTGTGAGGGGAGTGACTCTATTGCCTTCTTCAAATCCTTCCTTCCTAAACTCCTTCATTTACCGGAAGACACTGAGCTCAACATCCAGCGGGCCCATAGGCTTGGTGGCATTTCTTCACCTGCTTCCACCTCTTTAAGACCAAGGGGCATCATCACGTATTTCCTGGAATATACTGACCTTCTTAAAGTCCTCTCAGCAGCCAGAGCTTCCCCTCGCCTCACATGGTCAGGATCCACCCTGTTTTCCGCGCAGGATTATGCTAAAGCTACAGCCAACCGCCGCAAAGCTTTTTTGGATATGAGGCCAGAACTTCGTTCCATTGGCACCAGATATGGTCTTTTCCACCCTTGCCTCTTCATAACAACAAGACAATGACCTATAAGGATCCTGTTCGACTTCGGAGCTTTCCAAATTCTTGTCAATTGGCTGACATGGACTCTTCCAGTTCCTCCTCTGCTTTTCCTCCATGACTTTCTTGAGCTGCTACTGTTCTTTATTTGGCTCAGTTGGTTCATGCTGGTTTTGTCATGCTTGTCATGCTAGTTTTATCCCTCTATAACTCCCCTTGTTTATTGTTCCCTTATATTCGTTCCATGATGTTCCCCCCGGCTTGACGGTCCGCTCGCATTGGATGTCTTGCCTTCTCCAGTTGGCTCTACCCCCCTCAGCTTCTCGTTCGTTCTCCTTCTCGATTATCCTCCCTCGCTTCCCTCCCTCGTAAGTATGTTCTCCTTCCTTCCTACAATGTCTGCCTTCTCCTTTTTTTCCTTCTCCCTGTTTCTTTCCCAACTTCACTTTTGTTCACAGGTGTCACCTTTTTCTTACTCTCATCAGTCTTTCTGCTCTTTCTCTCTATGTGTTTCCTTACTTATCACTTGGATTTTTCTCTTCTGTCTACCTATCCGGATGAATCTTCCTATCATCTCTTTGATCTCCACTTTTTTTCTCCACTCATATTCTTCTCCTTCCTCTCTCCTTCTTTTTCTTTATGCTCTTTTGTTCATTGTTTTACGCTTGTTCTGGATTTTGATTTTTTCTCTTTCAGATCATTTCTCTTCTCTTTCTCTCACACTTTTGCTACGTCTCTTGTTATTTGACTTGCAATCCCTTTTTTCTATTATTCTCTCTTGTGTCACTTTCAATTTTCCCTTTTTTCCAGACTATTTCTCTCTCTCTTGCTTGTTTTTTCTTCTGGGTTTTTTTTTTTTACTATCCTTCTTTTGCTAATCTTAATCTATCTTTTATATTATGTCACAGAAAATAGTTACATGGAATGTTAAGGGCTTCAACTCTCCAATCAAACGACAGAGAATCTTGTCTCACCTAGTTCGTTTAAATGTTGATGTTGCGTTTTTGCAAGAAACTCATTTGTCTGATACGGAATCTGCTAAACTCAAAAGATGCTGGGTGGGTGAAGCTTATTACTCCCAAGGAGATGGTAAGCGAAATGGAGTGGCTATTTTATGTCACAAAACCTTATCCCACTCTTTGCTTGCTCAGGAGTCGGATGATGAAGGTAGTTGGACACATGTTAAACTGTCTCTTAAGGGTGTTCCAATTTCCTTCCTTAATGTTTACGCCCCCACTGGTAGGGATCCCGCTTTTTGGCATACGCTTTCCCATCATATCACCAGATTTGTTGATGATAATTTTATCCTAGCAGGTGATTGTAACCAGCCTCTTGATCCCTTCCTTGACAGGAATTCTAAAGCCCACTACGTCCCAAACAAGTCCCACAAACTTTCCTCCCAAGCCATTTCCCAACATAAGCTCATTGATGCCTGGCGCTTATGTAATCCGGTGGCACAAGAATTTACTTTTCATTCTCCATGCCACCATTCCCAATCCCGGATTGATTATATTTGTGTTACTCATAACATTGCCCAGACTCTTACCTGTGCCGAAATTGGTCCATTCTACTCTCGGATCAAGCCCCTACTTTAGTTCAACTTGACATCCTCCCTAAACCCGTTGGACCCAAGCGATGGCGCTTTAATAACACCCTTCTCTTAGATCCCAAGTTCACTATCTCCTTTATTGAATTTTCTGATGAGTATTTTTTGCTTAATGATACTCCCTCTATCCCCAAGCATATCATTTGGGATGCTTTCAATGCAGCGGCAAGAGATTTTATAATTGGATATGTGGCAAAGAAACGGAAAACTGCTCGAAAATTTACTGCTGATCTTCTCCGTGAGATTAAGAAATTAGAGCACTCTTACTTTACTTCTCGTTCACAAGACAGTTTAACAGCCCTGGTCAATGCCAAAATGAAATTTAACAAAAAGTCTACAGAAGATGCTTCCTTGTATTTACTGAAATCAAGTGCAAAGTTTTATGGAGGTAAAAATAAGGCTGGAAAAGTTTTAGCTAACTATTTGAAAGTCAAACAAAACAAATTGAATATTTAATCCATCTATGACACGCACTCCGTTCTTAAACATAAGGATGCGGATATTCTTACTGAATTCTCTGTTTTTTACAAAACCTTGTATTCTTCCGAAACCCAACCCTCTTCTCAGTCTCTAGACCATTTATTTTCCATATTACACAAACCTGCCCATTTCCCTCTCGACCTTTCTCACTTAGAGCTAGATATCCCTCAACAAGAATTACTCACACCACTCCAAAACCTCAAAAAAGATAAAGCCCCTGGACCAGACGGTTTCACCGTTGAATTTTTCCTTCATTTATCGAAGCTACTCATCCCAAAACTACACTCCCTCATAGATACATTTCTTGCTTTAGGTGCCTCCTCAGGTTCTTTCTCTGACGCACACATCTGTCTGATACCTAAGGAAGGGAAGGATGCTCAATACTGCAAAAACTATTGACCAATCTCTTTGGTCAATATTGACTATAAAATATTTGCTAAATCTCTTGCAGCACGTCTTGACCTTCCCCTCCCAGATCTACTGGGTGAAGAACAATCAGGCTTCGTCAAGGGTCGATTCATCACTTACAACACCAGACTTTTATTTAATGTTTTATCAAAATCTCATCATCTGCCCCACTCCCTTGCAGCGATTGCCCTGGATGCTGAGAAAGCATTTGATAGGGTTGAATGGATTTATCTTTTTCATACCCTTAAGTGGTTTGGGTTTGGTCCCAAATGTATTTCTTTGATTTCTTTTACTATATTCTAATCCCTGTGCCGCAGTTTGTGTTAATGGCCAAGTCTCCTCCTTTTTTAATTTGGGGAGAGGGGTCCATCAAAGTTGTCCTTTGTCTCCTTTTCTATTTAATTTGGCTTTAGAACCCTTTCTATCTAAGATCCGTCAAAACCCTGACATTCATGGCTTTCAAATATCAGATTCCCAAGTTAAGCTTGCCGCATATGCCAACGACATCCTACTCTTTATCTCCAATCCCACTGAATCTATTCCTGCCTTCCTTGCTGAAGTGAGAGATTATTCCCGAATATCTGGTTACAAACTTAATAATGATAAATGTGAGATTCTACCCTTGACGAAGTTTACATTTAAACCCGATTTTAGTGCCTCCAACTTGACTTGGAGTTCCTCGCATATTAAATATCTTGGCCTGCACGTTACCCCTTCTATCTCAGACACGGTTTCCCTTTGTTTAACTAAATGCACTCAAAAACTGTTGGACTTAACGACCAGATGGCACCCTCTTTACTTATCTTGGTGGGGCCGTCTCGACACTATTAAAATGATGTTATCTCCCATAGTCCTCTATACTATTTCCAACATCCCAGTGTCCATTCCTTCTAAATGTTTCAAAAAGATTAACTCCATTTTACTGTCCTTTCTCTGGAACAACATAAAATCCAGAGTGTCCCTTGCTTGACTGACTCGCCCCAAATCAGAAGGCGGGGTAAATTTCCCAGATTTCCCAGTCTACCATAAAGCGTTTTTGTTACGACAAGCTTCCTTTTGGTTACAAGACCCCTCCTCTCACTGCCCTTTATGGGCTAAATTTGAGTGCCTCCTTCTCTCTCCCTTCTCTTTTGCTGAGTATCTTTCTTTCTCACGTAAACCCTCTTCCACTCCTACCCCCATTCATAAATTTACCACTAAATTGCTCTTATCTTCTTCTCCCGCCTCCCCTACGACAGTTGCTGATTTCCTGTCCTCTACTATTTGGCATAATCCCTGCCTCCTTATTCGCAACAAGCCCTTCTACTGGAAGGCATGGTGCCGAAGAGGGCTGATATGGATTTCCCAATTAGTTTCACACTCTTCTATCATACCCTTCACTACTCTTCGCTGCCTTTATGGTCTACCTGCTTCTTTCACCCATAATTATCTCCTGCTTCAGGAGGCAGCAATGGCAACTTACACTCGCCTCTCTCAAACAGACTCCTCTCTTATCTCCCCCACCCTACCTCATTACTCCATTCCTTTCAACGCATCACTCTCAAAGCTTCCTTCATATACAAGCATCTTCATACTAATGACTCTATTAGGCCCAAATCTAAAGTGGAAGAGTGTTGGGAACACGATCTTGCCACATCCTGGTCCGTTCCGTTATGGAAATTTCAAAAGAGAGGGTACCCCACTGTCACCAGGGAACAGGGTGCAAGGACACAAAGTCAAAAGGAAATCCCTGGGATAGGTTTGTTGGGCTGTGATGTCTATACCCTTGCAGTTGCACTATAGTGTCTAGTTTACAGACTACTATAGATCACTGTCTGGCAGGAAAGGATTAACATAATGATTTCCACAGAGAAAATGTTTGTTAACAATCTAGTACTTTATTAAAACAAAGAATATTTTACAATAAAAAAAGCATACATTTAAAATTTCAAAGGATCTTTCCCTGAAACGTAAAAAGTTAATAAAATATGAACAAACAACACAGTGGTAAAGCATATAAGTTCATACACAACACATTCTATATCATACACAATGAAAGATACCAAAATCAACAGCAAAGCAAACAGACCCCCTTTAAAACAGTGGTACTTAAATATTTTCACCACAATTGATTATCAGATCCACTGGCCTAACGTTACATGTGCGATCTTACACAAGTGCGACAAAATTGCATGTACATCCCGTGTGTGTTTAGGCTTAAGTGGATTCTCTCGTATACAACTGCGTCGACGCGTTTCGGTGCTATCCACTTATTATGGTGGCACCTTCTTCAGGACTTCTTAGTTGGGGTTTTCCCTGTACAAGCAGGACTTCGCTCTCCCTATTATGAGGGGCAAAATAATATCATATCAGTGTCTATTATTCTGATTACATGTTTATATTGTAGACAAATTGTCTCAATAGTCTCATTTTTCCACAGTTGTCATGGTGGTACATTCATACATCGTGGATTTGTATGTCATTCACACCTTTATCTACCGACTGGTTATCTATATGTTTTCCGTTGGGTTATGGGAGACTGCCTCCCAGGTATCTGCCTCCTAGTTAGGGATCTTATCAACAGTATAGTATACACATGGTATAAAAATTATCTTTCGTTGTATATTTACACTCATTTTCTTTATTCTATATTCTGAATTACAAAGGCCCTTGCGTCCTCCAAACATAATTCATTGTGGAAACCAGTAGTTAGGATCTCTTCGATTCAGAGTGAGAGGGTTATGGCGTTTTTGGATTTACCCCAATTCTCACCTTAGGATGGAGGAAGGATGGTTCCTTGAATCCTATAGCAACAGATAGTGACTGGGCGCCAATGGCGTCGTTCCAGGACAGTAAGTTAAAAAAGTTTTTTTGGTCTGGCTGGTTTGGCCTGAGGATAAACATATAGGTTTCAGTTCCGTTATGGGACAAGATATGGACTAAGATCCGCAAATCCTCAAGAGCGGCGACCTTGACACAGTCCTTGTTCTTCATTTACAACAGGCTTCTGTTCACGCCCTTTGACCTTCACAAGCGTTTTCCAGACACTCCCGACATATGCTGGTCTTGCTCTTCCCCACAAGCGACTCTGTTTCATATGTTGTTCCTATGTAAATCTGTTCACGACTTTTGGTTGCAGGTTTGGGCTCAAATCAATGTAATTTTTCATACCTGTATTTCTTTTTCCCATACTAACATTTTTCTAGGAAGTCTTTCCCCTTGCTGGGAGGATGTTGAACTAAACCTTCAGATTATTGACTTACTGTTAGCTGTTGCATTTCAACAGATTACAGCCAATTGGAAGAACTTTTCCAATCTCCTTTAAAGCATGGTGGTATAACATCTGCCACAATCATAGATCTCTTGACTGGGTGAGAGCTTTCTGCTTAATTCAGAGACTCTGTCCCTCACCACCCCTTGTTGTAAATATTTTTGTCCACCCTAAGCGTGGAAGGGTATTCTCAGATGTGAGACCCTTGCTCATTGCACCATCAGGATTCAAGCAAACCGGGCCGAAGACGGCTGTAATGCCAGAAACCGGTCCCCGGGAGCTTGTTTCCTTCCCAGTGTAAGAATTGGCTTTTGTAGTTTGGTTTGTCCTGTTCCCATCATGCACTGGGACAGGAACAGACTAATTTGCATACAGCCGGGTTCTGAAACTGGGATGGTGCAGTGAGCTAAAAAACGGTGTTGGATCTAGCCCTGATCTCTTGACTGGGTGAGAGCTTTCTGCTTAATTCAGAGACTCTGTCCCTCACCACCCCTTGTTGTAAATACAATCATAGACTAGACACTGCTTTTGTCTTTCCAACTCACATGGCCGCAAAACGCATGGACTTATGGCTTCCTGTCACGCTTTACCTTGATTTTTGTGCTAAACGCTTGTTTCACCCGCTGCCCTCGCAGCAAGAAGTCTCCAAACCCCCTTAAATGCTCCTTGCATTCCTTCTTTTCTTTATTTTGCCACTTTTATGTCCCTTCTTTGTATAATCATATTTGTATAAATAATGTTTCTCCTTTCTTTAGCCCTATTGCCCAGATTTTCCTCTTATTACTGTTTATAATTATACTGTTCTCATTGCCTATTAATGTTTTCAGCATTTTATACTCTTTTTGTATTTTGTACTGACACCTTGTTTTCCTTTTTCATATCAAATAAAAATGTTCTTGAACTTAAAGAATTACAGTTCTTCTACAGCGTTCAGAAATGTTTTATCTACTCTTCGTTGCAAACACATTCTCACCTGCACAGTCTAAAACCACTGATTGATGATTTGTACCACATGAATTATACTCAAAATTTGTAGTTTTTAGAAATGAGGATGATTGGGCTATGAACTTTAAAGTACAAGTATTATCACTAACAAGAGACTTGCCTCTGCAAGTTCAATGCAACAATTTCACACCTTTGACTGTATCAGTTCTAGTTCACCTAAATGTCATGTCAAGTTTTGTTTTAATAGTGTCTCTGTTCATGCATTCGGCTTTGTACATAAAATGTAAGAATAATTTCCTCAGACAAAAATTATAAAACAAAGTTCTTTAAATGCTGTATGACATGGTAATGGGTTTGCCCTCCTGACATGTATTCACTAAATCAGTGTTTCGTTTTAAAAGACATTTTAAAATAGGAGAAAATAATAAAATACATATTATCTAAAAGTGCAGGCCTGGAATACAAAATAGAATTAAAGGTTACATTGGCTTCTGAATATATGTATACAAATGCCATTCAATTGACATTCTAATTTAATAGGTTGCTCAAGGCGGCAAACAAACTTAGAAGTATAATTGCATTTTAACTTGACCTCACAAAGCACACAGACACATACATGTGATAAAATCATGACAGAAAAAAGGGAGATTACAAAAATGTATTTATTTTTATCCATAGCCAGCTGATACTGGTAGGTTAAACTAAAGATAACGACGCGCTGCTGGGATGAGTGTTTAGACTGCAGATTTATAACTACAAATAGTAAGGCTATTGTACAAAGACAAGGGCCAAGACTCCTTACAGAGCCCGACAGAGAATAAACGAAACGTTCTATTTCTGTTTGTCAAACAGTCCTTGATGTGAATAATTGTGTCAAGCTTCAATCGGAGGCAGACCAAACAGCTCCCTTTAAGAGAGTGTTGGACAGAGAATTCAGGAGAGAAAATAGGCCTGCCCTTAAATTTTGATCAAAAGGGGGTAGGAATTGACTCATTAGGAAGCCTGGATGATAGACAGGGCCGGGCCCCGAAAAGGGCATTATGTTCCAGGATCCGTGCCTTTGAATAGCTTCTGCTTAAAAAATCGTCATAAACACAAACCAAAGAAACTTGTTGTTTTTAGGAAAGTACTAAAAAACGTCGTTAGTTGGCACCGGATCCTATCTAAATAAAAAGTAGGAATACATGTTTTTCTTTCACGGACATTTTTTTATACTTCATATTCTCGTTCCACCTGACATAAATGGGCACAGTTAAATCCCGCCTGTAGTTTTTTTTTTACCTAGGTCAGGCAAATACCAAGGCTAATAGAATGGAGAGGAGTACTGGCCCATCAGAAAGTTTTCCTGCTTGGGGGTGGTGTTGGACTGTGTATATATAGTAGGTAGGATTGCCATGAGATTACATTATGCAGCAGGGCATATTTAACAGCTTTCCCATGATTTGTCGACACTCAAACTCTACAGGTGGATGTTCACACTTCATTCTGTATAATTATGCAGGGTCATGTCTTCTTTAAGATGTTTTGTGTAGCACTGGTGGGTGATATCAATGAGAAGACAAAAATCTGACTACAAGGATAGATCATCATCTCTGTTCACAGTTCTTATGATTTGCTAGCACCTCACTGTCATGTGGCTTAACGGTTAGAGCGGTCGACTCTGAAGCTGGGGAGCCAGGTTAGAGTCTGCCTGGAAGCTTAAGCGCCCTGTGATTCTGGGCAAATCACTCAATCATCCCGAGCCTAAAAGTGAATGCCCCGTTTTCTTACCGGTAATCTTCATTACTCCGAGTATAGTCTTCCTTGCCACATGACTAACAAAGTGAGCTTCAGCTCCACACAAGCACCCTCCAAAGCAAAAGGTCAGCCTCCCATGCCTCCCACCCTTTCCCAATATGGCCGACCCATTACCACCTGACCTCTAATAGAGGCGGGCTGGCCCAGACAGGGAAAAAAGTTAAATAGGCAAACCAAGGGGGGAATAACTGTGTCATAGATAGAATAGAGATGTTAGTATCCGAATTTGAAGAGATTCTGGGGTCCAATAATGTAGCAACTAACATTGGTACAGACCTGCAAGAGTGTACAATCCCATTAATGTTTAGGAAACAGGCTGGCCCAACTACAAACCCAATCATCCACCACCAAACCATCCACAGCTCTGGGGTGGAAGGCATAGGGAAATGTAGTCAGCTCTCACCTCCCATCCTAACACTGAAGGAAAATATGCCAGGGGCAATGAGTGATAACCAAGAAAAGCAAATGTCTCTCCTATTCATTGTGCAAAGAGACTTGCTGTACTGGAGGATATGCCTGAGGGTCCGCCCACTATGGAAGTGAGTAATAGTAATTTTGCTAGTTCTGCTACCTTGGCGAATAGTTGTGGTTGTGGAGGTTTAAATGAGGATCTTCAGCGAAAAGTGGAGCAGCTTCAAAATGAGGTGGAAGCCCAAAAGAAAATGGTGGCAGCCTTAAACTCTAGATTCGACCCTCCTATTGCAGAAAAAACCCAATCATTTCATTCTCTACCCTTGAAACGGCCTTCCCCTTGGGGCACTATGATGAATGGTGCAGCACGGGAAAGACGGGAAGCTATGCCTTTTAAGCCATGTAATACAAGCAAACCTACCCTACCTCGAGTTCCAGATTTGAATTTAAGCTCCAAAAAAACCCCAGGCAGATACCCCAAATACCTGGAGCTGGACAAACTCCATCTCTCCCCACTTCTACGAGGTATGAGGTGCAAATCCCTTTGACCACGTCTAGAGAACTCCCAAGCAACAGTTTATATGGTGAAAGTCCCCAAACCCCTGAATAGACAGGGCTATGAAAGTAGCGAGTCTCTACGTAATAAGGCAATACACTGGCTACGCCACGTAAGGGGCTGCAGGTCTATAATTCGCGAGGATATCCTCGGAGCTAGGAGGATCACTTCTCGAAACTCAGACCTAGACTGCATCGAGCTAAAGTTAACAGATGCAGTTCTGGAATAATTCACTGGCCCTGGAGTTCCGCACTACCGCTCCCGAACATTCAGTGATTCAGATTAGACACCTCCCATTCTGGTCATCATTGGGAGGGATAGTCCAAGAGAAATCCGAGCACAGAGTAAGGGGGTCTGGGCTGAACAGTGTTGATTGACCAAAACGCAAGGATATTGAGAGCAGTACTCCAATCACAATGCAAGAAAGGCCAAGGGAGCTAGAAATCGTGACTATGCCACTGCTTACAGGAATTCTGTTAGGCCAAGGGACGGAAGTAGGTAGTGACCAGGCAAAATTTACTGATGCAAATAGCGTAGCAGGGGAAACCACGAGCATAAAGTTAAATACATCAACTCTTAATATTCTCTCGTGGAATGTAGCTGGGCTAGAGAAGAAGCTACAGCTTCCTGAGTGGAACAGATTTGTTGAGAAATATGAGGTATGTCTTTTCCAGGAGACATGGAGCTTAATGCCCTTATACAAGTCTGGTTACACCTCCTATTGCATTCCTGCAATACACTCAGGTAGAGGGCGCCCATCAGGGGGGTTGCAAATTTGGATAAGTATTGCACTCAATTGGACCATTCTTAACCATCCCTGTCTATCGCGAGATATTTCGCATTTGACTGTAAAAAGTCTACATAATGGCCCAGTCTTAGAAGTATTCAATATTTATGCAAGGGGCTCCCCGGGTGCTTAGTCATCACCCATCATATCCTCTCTAGAAAATATGCTATCATCAATTTCACCAGAGTCCAATGTCATGCTGGCGGGGAACTTCAACGTCACATTTGAACCCTTGAGTACGGATGATTTGTTGGAAACTGCTGAAGAAGTAGTAAAATTGGTAATCCCACCTCTTAGTTTGGTTCCCATTAAAAAGTGGTCCCAGAGAGCCATCCAAATTAATGCCATTAACATGGAATATGGTTTAAGAGCAGCGAAGCAGAACGCGCTCTGATCCACATGGTGCTAATACTTTTAATAGGATAAGCTCCCCATCCAGAATAGATTATATTCTTATTGATGTTCGACTTTGGGAGGATCTAGAAGACATGGTAGTTGTGCCATCAATAGATAGCGTTCACAACCCACTTTGCCTTCAATGAAATAATAGATGGTTACCGTGTGGACCTAAGGTTTGCAACCCCCCATTGCTGACATCAAGAGAGGTAAGCCCCACTAACTGTAAGCGTCGACTGAAATGGCGCAAAGTCTCCCAACAAGAAGATAGCTGCGAAGTATCAGGGAGACGGTTGAAGCTAAGAATAGTGAGGTAATGTCACTCTATAGCGGAACGGGGAAGCAACCCAATTTCACTTTTGTCTTTTTATCGAAATACAATTGATAAGCTAAGTTCTTTTTTTATTGTAGAAATGAAATTGGCCCTGAAGCATGATCTTCAAAGGTCCACGAACACATGGTACTCTAACAGTTGTAGGGAAAAAAGGGTGGCAGTGGCTCTTGCAATCAGAATGAAAGATCCACCTGCAATTAAAATAACCAGGAAAGATTACTCCAAGGCGCAGAAACGTAAATGGGAGGAGGACCATTGGCAGGAATTAAAGCAGGCCTCAGTACAGAGGGACGCCACTCTATTCTGGGATCTCATTAACAATAGGGATAGGAAAATATCTGATCCAAACCCTAACTATATAACGGGCCAGCAATGGCAAGAGCATTTCTCTAATTTATATTTAGAGGACGAATGCCTTGCATCTCCTATTACTGAGACTGCCCTAGATAAAATAGATGCCCTTGAGATAGTGGACAGCTTTGAGCTCCATGAGGTGGAGCTAGCCATAAGCAGTATTTCTCCGGATAAGGCAGCTGGCCCCGATGGCCTTCCCGGGAATTTACTTTTATATGATCCCAAGCCATGGGCCAAATTCATCCTGTTAATCATGAACATGATAGTAAAACGATTTCCTTTTCCGGATTCCTGGAAAGGCGCGGAGGTCGTGCCAATATTCAAGAAAGGGAATAGGGAGGACCCAGCCAACTACAGACCGAACAGTTTGATTGACGTGATTCAAAAGGTGGTTGGCAGGGTCCTCCTTATGAGGATTAGAACCTGGTTAGAGGACGAGAACTTCTTGTCCCATTTCTATTATTGTAAAACAAAAGTAATGCGCCTCAACTATTGCAAGAAGAAACCAACATTCAGTTGGAACCTGGATAAAAATAAACTGGAAGTCACAAATAAATATTGTTACTTGGGAGTGACTATTGATCATAGGGGGAGCTTCAAACCGCAATGCGAGGAGATAAAAAAGAGAGGCTTAATGATAGCTGTATCTCTAAGGAACTTGAAAAATAAGATCATCGGCCCAAGCTTCACCCCACTCCTAAAACTGATACAAGCCAAACTGATACCATCCATTACATACGGTAGCGAAGCATTGAGAGGCAGAGATACCGGAACCTTAGAAGGAGTAATTACGAGAGCAATGCGGATGATGTTTGGCCTCCCAAGATACACTTCTCCGGCGCAGATCCGACTCGAATTTGGGATAGTTAAGGAAGAGCTTGCTCGCAAGGGAGCATACCTTAAGACTTGGCACAAAATTAGCAGAGGGGAAGCAAACACCCTCAACGCACTCCTCTGGAAGGATCTACAAAGCAAAGACAAATGCCCAGCAAGACTCTTTCTAGAGGATGCAATTAAACAGCTGGGGGCAAGCCAACTATGGGACCTGCAAGGGAGCCTGGCAGGTTTTAAAAAAGCTGTAAACAATACAGTTAGGAAAGAATCCCTCCTACAAGACAAAGCATCACTAACGGAGAGAGCACACGGCTGGCTGACAGTACAAACCTACAATAAACTCACACCACAGGCATACCTTCTGACCAGCTTCACTAAAAAAATAAAAGAAACATTCCTAAAATTACGATTAGGAGTATTACCCTCATCTGACCACATGGCCCCTTGGCTGCGGCCCCCAAAACCGTCAAACTGTCGCCTGTGTGGAACTCATGAGGAAAATATAGTACATCTCATTACCATCTGCAAAGAGCTGCAGCAAGATCGCAGGAACCTACTGAGACCCCTATTCATAAAAAAAGGAATCAGGACGTGCAGACAAGCAACTCTGGCTTGCTTCAGAGGCGATGAAGTGCAAATGGCTTGCCGACTGGTAAAATACCTCGGAGCTGTAGAAAGCAGAATCAACACAAAGAAAGAACAAACGGACAAGGACAGCACACCCTCAAAACTGTGAGTGCCAAAACATCAAGACAGCTCAGAGACTTAAACTGAATTAAAACACTGGCATACTATAACTAAAAGTTACGAACATTTAGGGCAAATGCCAGCCAGTCTTTTTCCAAAAAGGAACAGGCACTGCAATACTTAACTATGTATAGAAATGAGGGTCAGGACTGACAAAAGAAACCCTCTCTGTAGAAGGACACAAGCACCTAACGGCAGACGGACACTCCGTTCTTTTTAACTTTTTTTTTTTTTTTTTTTTTTAAACTGCACTTTGTAACATAGCTCAAATTGAATAACTCCATCATCTATGCTGCTACAAATATTTTTAATACTTTCCTTTTTTACTGCTGATGGTTTTTGTAATGGTTTTTATTAACTGTACAATAAAGTATTACTTTTCCCATTTCCAAGCAGGCTTTAGGCAGAAGGTGGAAACTACGGACCAGGTGTTTAGATTCTTCATGATCTATTGGAAGGCAGTCATCATAGGGAAAGGTAGCTTGTACCTTGCCTTCATAGATCTGAAGACTGCATTCGACCTGGTCCCACGAGATAAGCTCTGGATCAATGTCCATCAACTGGGTATCCCCCCCACCCAATATTCTTGATTTCCTGAAGAGGATGCATAATGGTAACTATGCAAGAGTAAGGTGGGGTTCCCAAGGGGAGTTGACAGAGAGGATCGTGGTAAGCAGGGGGGTGCGCCAGGGTTGCGTGCTGGCCCCCACTCTGTTTTCACTTTACATCAACGGAGTGGTGGACTACCTTAATGGGGAGCCGACAGATGCTCCTACCCTGGCGGGGGAGAAAACACCTACTCTCCTATTTGCCGATGATACTGTCTTGATCCTCAAGTCACCTGGTGGCCTCCAGAAGCTACTAAATAGATTTAGCACATTCTGTAATGAGCAAGGGCTGATAGTCAATACTAGTAAAACCAAATTAATGACTATCAACCCTTCGAAACGCTTCGGAAATAATATCACTCTGAACGGTGCCCCCCTGGATGTGGTGGATTCATTTGACTTCCTGGGAATCAGGGTTTGAAAACAATGAAATGGTCTTTCCATCTGGCCAAGATGCTTTTAAACCATAAGCGGGTTTCTGGGGCGATTGTGAGAGAACACTGTTGGTCTGTTAGCAGACCAATCGCCCCGGGGCTAGCTATTTATGATGGTAAAGCACTACCTTCTGCCCTATATGGGGCAGAATTCTGGGGGATGGAAAACACCAGTGATTTGGCTAAGTCTGAGAATACATTTTTAGGAGATCCTACCTCGCTTCCCATCTCTACTCCCCTGAAGCCCTTATTCTATGACCTGGGGAGACGTTCTATCCAAGATATTGCACGCCTATGCCCCTTGCTTTTTTGGGCACGCTTAAGAAGATCCACTGAGCTGTCCAATTATGCTGCCTCACTTGATGAGTTGATATCCATCGATGTAGGGAATAGAGTAAACTGGATAGTGGGTATTAGACAGCTCTTGGTCAAAGTTGGTCTTGGAGAGACATGGGCACGTCAGACGCCACCCCCCAAGCAGGTTCTAAAGCGTGCCTATTGGGATTGGGTACAGATGCGTGATCTTTCCAACCCAAAAATTGGGAAACTTACTGAAGGGTTCTGTGAACATAAAAATAATCCTAGATTGGAACCCTACCTCCACTTCATACAGGTCCCCAAGGACAGGGCCCTATACATGAAGATGAGATTAGGGACCCTCCCACTTAATGATGTAATAGCATCATGGAAGGGGTCTAATTCAGTGCCTGCATCTTGCCTATGTTTTGCACATCATACCGAGACAATTGCCCACTTTTTTCTGGCAAGCCCGGCTTACGAGAGGGCCAAAGCTAAGTGGCTTAAATCAGTATGTAAAATGTTGGGCGTTACAGATTATCGTACTGCATTACGCATCCTGAAAACTGACACTTCGTCCTTGACGTTAATATGTGGAGTATCAACATTTCTGGGCTGTGCCTGGCTGGTGCGAATAAAGTACCAGGCAAGATTGCAGCAGACCCCAAAACTTGATGGACTAGTGGGTGAAAGACCTGTAATCTGAACATTGAATGTCTTCTATGATTACTGATCTGTAGCTTCTATCCCACTCCGATTGCTTGTTTGCACAGTGCCTTTTTATTATAGAGTGTACATAATTCCTATTTTTAATCTGTATATATTGTAGTTTTTATTGGTTGAGAAACAATTGTACATATGTTGGTTTTTAAATGACAATGTTATTATGGATATATAATGGATACTTTTTCGTCATGCTTTTATGATACATTTTTTATCGAATAAAGCTTATCTACTACTACTACTAATATTAGGACAGACCCCGTACAATGGAGGGGAGCAGGCGGGGAAAGGAGAATACAGGACGGAAGTCAACAATGCCTCTAAACGCAACAGTGCAACAAACACTTCATCCCGTGTTAAAGAAACTTGACCAACAGCAAGACAGTGCAACATCGGAACAACGTACACGAGCATCACCATACAAGAATGTATACAGATCGTAAATCACAGGATGGCGATCCAACGTGAGTCTCGATCAGCCCTCAGTGACTGAAGCTCAGCAGCACCAGCCTTATGCCACAACCATGTGCACCTAATCCTCCCAGCAGGGCACCAAATTAGGAGATGTGCCACCGAAGCAAGCACCAGATCAGGAAAACACCCGGAAGGACCCAACACCATGTCAAGAAGAGCACAGAATGGAGCACACAACCAGGGAATCTGATGAGCACGGACCCCCAGAAGGGCATCCCGGCACCGCAGCATGGGGGAGAATAAGTGAAGTGCCCAGAGACACAGGAAGATGAGCGTGGGTGCTGAAACTGGAACCCAGTCCCTCAATGTCAAGGTCGACCATTCAAGCCAGCCATGACCCGGAACAAACATCCCAATGAACGAAGAGCCAGGAAGGTAACAGAGGCCAAGCGTAGCAACAAGAGGCAGAGAACCACCAGGAGACGTAAAAGGACACAGAAATACATGAACTTTTAACACCCATACAGAGGGTGGGTTCAGTGATGAGTTGTTGGAGGCTGAGGTTGGCGAGGTTGTCGATCAGGGTGGTGGGGTTGGCGTCGTTGTTGTTCTCGAGGCGGAAGTTCAGGGGCCCGAGGAGGATGTAGTCCGTGGAGGTGAGTGCGTGGGTACTGGCGCAGTTGGCGACGGAGCCGCTGAAGAGCGCTCGGGGTCCAGGGGGTCTGTAGATGAGCCTTCCTCCGAGGGTGGTGTTGGGGTCGGTGTGGATCTGGAAGTGAAGGTGTTCGGCGGAGTTGAGGGAGTCGTCTGCGAGGGTGTAGACATGGAGGGTGGACTTGTGGACAATGGCTATTCCTCCTCCCAGCCCATTGGTGCGGTGTCTGCGGGAGATTTTGTAGCCCTCTGGGATGGCTATGGTGATGTCGGGTGTTGAGGAGTCATTCCACCAGGTCTTGGTCAGGATGGCAACATCTGGGGCGGAGGTGTCGAGCAGGTCACAGAGCTCGACGGCATGTTTTGGTGCAGAGCGGGTGTTGAGGAGTATGCAGAGGAGGTGGTATGGTCCATTCCTTGGGGTTTTGGTGGTTCTGTTGCATGTGAAGTTGCAGGTGTGGCAGGAGAAGGGTCCGTGGTTGCGTTTCGAGGCAGCCTGGAAACAGCGGTGGTCTCGGCCGGTGTTGAGCGCGTTGAGAGTGTTGGCGTCGTAGCGGATTCTGCTGTTGTGGCATGTGCGAGGTCCAGGGG
Organism: Lissotriton vulgaris; assembly: GCF_964263255.1. NCBI lineage: Eukaryota > Metazoa > Chordata > Amphibia > Caudata > Salamandridae > Lissotriton > Lissotriton vulgaris. The sequence goes on along the minus strand of NC_141691.1, from coordinate 863,313,200 downwards.
TTCTGGCGTTGGGCGCGGTCCAGGTGAGGACGGGCGCAGAGGGGCTTGCCTTTGGCGCGCCTTCAGCAAGCAATCGGCGCGCTCGCTGCGTGCGTCCGCTGTGCGTCTGGGCGGCGGACACCTTTTATGGCAGGAAGGGAGGGAGGATCAGCTGGGAGGTGGGGAGCGGGGGCGACAGTGGCGTGGCTGCAGGGGCAGCGGGGGGAAATCTGGAGCAGAAAGCGAACAAAGGGGAGGTAGGGGGAACTCGCTGGGCGGAGAGAGGCTCAGAAACAAAGTACAGAATACTAAATAATCAGAAAAACAACAGAAAACAGTACAGAATTGTAGGCAGACCGCGATCAGAGACATGAGGACACTGCTGGTGCGAACACACAATCAGCTCTGGAGCGGGCTGGCAGCGGTGCAGGTGAAGCTGCTGGGCAGCAGGGAGGTGACCTGGCCTGCAAGCAGGGTGGGCGTCACTCCTGTTGTCCAGTGGCGGCCACTATTTAAGGCGGGAAGGGAGGGAGGATCAGCCTGGAGGCGGGGAGCGTGGGGGCGAGGCGGGCGTGGCCGCAGGGGCAGCAGCAAAGAAATCTGGAACCGAAAGCGAGCAAAGGAGAGGTGGGGGGGGGACGGGCTGGGCAGAGAGAGGCTCAGAAACAAAGTACAGAATACTAAATAATCATAAAAAACAACAGAAAACAGTACAGAATTGTAGGCAGACCGCAATCAGACAGTGATCAGAGACAGGAGGACACTGCTGGTGCGAACACACGATCAGCTCTGGAGCGGGCTGGCAGTGGTGCAGGTGGAGCTGCTGGCAGCAGGGAGGTGACCTGGCCTGCAAGCAGGGTTAGGGTCACTCCTGTTGTCCAGCGGCGGGCGCTATTTAAGGCGGGAAGGGAGGGAGGATCAGCTGGGAGGCGGGGGTTGGGGTTGAGTGGGGCATGGCCGCAGGGGCGGCAGCGAGGATATCTGCAGCAGAAAGCGAGCAAAGGGGAGGTGGGGGGAACACACTGGGCAGAGAGAGGCTCAGAAACAAAGTACAGAATACAAAATAATCAGAAAAACAACAGAAAACAGTACAGAATTGTAGGCAGACCGCGATCAGCAACAGGAGGACACGGCTGGTGAGAACACGCCATCGGCTCTGGAGCGGGCTGGCAGCTGTGCAGGTGGAGCTGCTGGGCAGCAGGGAGGTGACCTGGCCTGCAAGCAGGTCACTCCTGTTGTACAGCGGCAGCCGCTATTTAAGGCGGTAAGGGAGGATCAGCTGGGAGGCGGGGAGTGGGGGGGCAATGGGGCGTGGCCGCAGGGGCAGTGGCAAGAAAATCTGAAGCAGAAAGCAAGCAAAGGGGAGGTGGGGGAACGCGCTGGGTGGAAAAAGGGCTCAGAAACGAAGTACAGAATACAAAATAATCAGAAAAGCAACAGAAAACAGTACAGAATTGTAGGCAAACCACGATCAGAGACAGGAGGAGACTGCTGGTGCAAACACGCAAGCGGCTCTGGAGCTGGTTGACAGAAAGACAGAGGTGCAGGTGGAGCTGCTCGGCAGCAGGGAGGTGACCTGGCCTGCAAACAGGGTCGGGGTCCTTCCTGTTGTCCAGCGGCAGCCACTATTTAAGGCGGGAAGGGAGGGAGAATAAGTTGGGAGGCAGGGAGCAGGGGGGCGAAAGGTGCGTGGCCGCAGGGGCAACGGCGAGAAAATCTGGAGCAGAAAGTGAGCAAAGGGGAGCTGGGGGGAATGCGCTGTAGGCAGACCGCGATCAGACATTGATCAGAGACAGGAGGACACTGCTGGTGCGAACACGCGATCGGCTCTGGAGCGGGCTGGCAGTGGTGCAGGTGGAGCTGCTGGGCAGCAGGGAGGTGACATGACCTACAAGTAGGGTCGGGTCACTCCAAAAGAAATACAAGCTAAAAGCCTTCAGGTACAGAGGGCATAATAAGTAGGATTGGCACAGAGCGACTGGCGACCGGGGCGACTGGAGTGTCTGGAGGGAGTAAGTGGGGAGTGGCTCAGCATCAATGGTGAGACCATTCATCTTTGAGATAATTGTCGACATATGTATTGTTTCACCTAAAGCAGTTCAACATCTCATCACTTTTTTACGACCGGCTGGGAGGCTAAATAAGCAAGCCTTTATCTAGATTTCCACCCTGCTGAGTACATCTTCACTCTGACCTGACTAGTCCAACAAGACACTGCGAGCACTACAGCATGAGATCAGTAAGGACTAGGAAACAACGAGCACAAAAAATTCCAAGGTCTAAGCATGTCTCAAAAGGTGGAGCAAACCATTGTGTGAATCGGCCAAGCCAGACGCTAACTTCCAGCGCTATATTGATATTGCCCATACCTTCAGTTTTTTAATCATACTATCCCAGCAAGAAGTTTATATTTTTAAATGATCTAACAGAGGCCATCCATGCAATGGCAGATAAAATATTAGGTCTCCCTGAACCTTTAACGCCGAAAAGGTTTATCAGCACCGAGGAGAACGTTGTATTTCACGGTCTAGAGCAGCACCTAACAGCGCCAGTAATGGATCCAAAATTCACTACTAACTCGAAGGTGACGATAATAGATATTGAGCAGGAAGAAGTAAAAATGTTCTGCATAGATAGGAACAAGATAATAGCTTACGGCCACGTTCAAATCAGCAATGTAGCCCACTCTACCCAGAGACAAAAGAAAAGAGAATGACAGTACCCGGAAGACAAATAACAACATATAAAACCCACAGGACTTTTGGATCAAATCACATTCAATTACAACCAATACAGATCTAGTCCAGGCAATGGAAACTATCACAAAGCTCCCTGACTGTACTCAAGTTATTACTCAGTGGACAAGCCAACCAGACACTCAGTACCAAAGAAATTATTGAAATATCAAGCTCCTCAGAAGGCCTAACCAGCAATGACATCAAACTAGTAAATAAATCCCAGATCCAAGACTAACCTCAAAGTAAATGAAACTCACCACAAAGTAGGGAAATTGTAACAAAAATAGCACTTCCAGGGAACCAGCCCCAATATTCCAGTTGAAAGGCCAGAAGGATGTTCCCAAATCAAGATCTGAAGAGCTGGCAAGTCAATTGACCGCAAACAATAATCAAAATATCTAGCACCTCAGGGTGCCTAGAAGTTGACGACAATATGGCAGTTAATAAAACTCAAGTATTGATGAAAATCAAAACAAATTAATTTTAGCCCATAGCAGTGACAGCCTAACAAATAAATGCAACCTTGGGGTACCAATTCACATTCTCCAGCCAAAGAGCCAGGAGGATAAATCCAACACAAAACCAGATGATTATGCAAACTTACACCTCACCCTAACAAATACCCTGCTAGCTTCAATTAGCTTTTTAAACACGCAGTCAGGCAAACTTGATATCCAGATTGATCTGATAAATATCATAGCCACTTATATTTCAGGCATAAATACCAAACTTGATACACTAACGGAATTAATCAAAAAGAATAACAGTTTATCAACCCCGCAGCCAGTAACCAACTGCACGTGTGGACCAATAATTGATAAACTTAGTGAAGTTCCAACAATCCTAAAGTCCATATTGCAAGAGGGCAAGTATTTTTACAAAAATTCAGCACAACTTAATATGAGGGTGAATCCCATATCACCTTGGGGCAAAACTATAACTCCCACAATTGTCTTAAATGAGCCCCGGACAGTGCAACTATTGCATATGTCAGCAATGACAGGCACTGGAAAACCTTCAGTTTTACCATCTAATCCCTCAGTCAATATTAACCAAGCCCAGTGCAAGTATGCAATAATTGGTAAAATAGATCAGACAATTGCAGCTGCTATGGGACCACCACCAGCTTTATTAGCCAATCATGTAGTGGCCACAAGTCAATCCTCTACCCAGCAGCAAACAAATGCCCAAGATGATCAATCCAACATACCACTCCTTCCTCAAACGGAAAGGCAGAAAAAGCAAGCAAGAAAGGTGAGAAAGAGCCAACAGTCCAAAAATAGGGCAAACCTATAGGTGACCAAACTTTTTCCCATCTTTGACTTCAGGAAAAAAAAATATTCAACTATATCAGTAACATCAAGAAACAAAGGAAGACTCTATAAACTTCAGTCAGCTTCTTAAGATTTCAGACCTATCAGAAATGTTGGTAGGGGAATCAAAAGGAGCACAAGAGCACAAGACCCAATCAAACCCAAAGAGAAAAGTCTGGCCTTAGATCTACGGATGAAGATAAAGCAAAAAAAAAAAAACAATCCTCACGAAAGACACAAAACAGTCAACTGTAAGTGTAAGTATGATAAAACTAAATAAAGGAAACTCAAACATCCCACAAATGTCTCGACAAACATGTGAGCAAAGAAAGGAAGACCAAGTGAGAAAAAAAACAACAACAATGGCCCAATAAAGAACATCTCGAGATGATATTGATAAATGTCAATCTACGCAACCCCAGAGCAAGGAGCAATGGTCAGATATGCTAGCATGAAGCTCCTTTACCCGCATCCCTCACTCTTCTTGCATAAGATATATTGAGTCTGATACGATCCAGTCTAATCAGATCCTCCTAATGCCTCAATACTGCTCACGGGGATCACAAGACTATTTGAACAGAGGAAATATTATATATCTAGAGGGAACCATGCGACCATTAAATCACTTGTCTTCCGCGGACTTCCAAGCTGTTGAGTTTTGGTAATCCAGGAACATGTAATCAAAAATAAATACCTCTTTCAACTTGGAGGACAGCGGAGATCGCCTCATCGATACTAACCACAACCACCCAGTTCGAAGCACGGGGTATCAAGCTCTCAGTACCTTAAAAACAATGTTACCCTTCGCCATTGCTCCACTGTCAAAAGATGAAACTGGAGAATTCTGCCACAACCCGAGTTCACTCAGTTCTACAAAATGCCAGAGGTAATTAAGGAGCGATTGGGTTAAACCTAAATCTACAAGGGAAAACGCATCAAGAAACTGATGGAGCCAGAAAGGATGTCAAACAACTATGAAATATAATACTGCAACCAACAGCCCAGGGGTTGTTATTAAGCCTTTTATGATGGAATATAGCAGGTGCAAATCAAAAATTGCAGGATTATACGTTCCCAGATTACTGGAAAATGTATGAAATAATAACCCTCCAAGAAACATGGCCGACATCCCCAATTCAGGTTGCAGGATATACTCTTCACTTTGAAAAAGCAATAAGACTACAGCATTATGGCAGACCAAAGGGTGGTCTGGCTGTGTACATCTCAACAGCACTAAATATCACTTCCATTCAAATGCCAACCACTATGGCAGACAAATAATACAAATGGACTGGGGAGCTAAGAATACGTCAAGCACCATTAACCCCTTCAATGTGTATGCTCATCCGATGCGTGAAACTAAAAAAATCCTATTCAACAAATTGATAAGGGCAATAGAAGAAATAAGGTTTGAACACCCAGCTTGGGACATAAAAGTAGCCAGTGATTTCAATTTAAACCTAATACACACACCGGATGAGAATGAGGACATATTAACAGCACACACAATATGGGCAGTACAGCCCCAAGACTGCCCAGTACACAAACGCCTTGATATAATCGGCAAGAAACTGGTAGTAGACGTGGAACATTTGGGGCTGCGGGTATTGAATGGAAGATCTGAGCAAGATAAACCCTGATGTGCACTTATCATGGCCCTGGGTCAAGATATTTCATAGATTACACTATTCTTACCCTGACACTACTAGAACAAATAAAGGAATTTTCAATCAAATATACTACGTAAAGTGACCACTCAGCCCAACACCTCGTACTCGCAACTTCATTCACTAGACACGCTATAGTGTCACCTGATTTAGGGTCAGTAACATCTTTTAATTTAAAATGTCTTAGATGGACAAACAACTCCCTCCGAAATATCTCCTCAAGGGCAAGGAACTCATCAAAACCCTCGGTGCACAGAAAGGTTTACTGACAGAAGTTTGGACCACAATTCTAACAACACAACAACACTACTGAAGACATTTTCGTAAAGCTACCATCAAAGCCCCACTATACATGACCAGGATAGGCATCTGAGTAAAAAATCATCAAATCTAATAACTGAATTAAGGAAAATAAGGGGGACCACAGTGCAGGAAGCCACTTGGGATCAAATAAAAACCTGAATAGGTAATATAAAAAATGCATTTGGGAAGACCAAAAAAATCAAAACAGATAGTATATGGTCAAAATGTTTATTCAATGTCAAAAGATCATACACAAGATCTTTTTGGGAATTAGTGAACGGTCTTACGAGACCAAAACTGGCAATAAATAATACCTGTGTAACTGAGCTAGACTGAATAATACACCTAACCTCAACCTTCTGCATCATGCCAGCTAGAAGGAGTGAAGATGTGGAAAAAGGTAAACACTGCGTTAAAGTCTGCAATCCAACTGCTTAACCACACTCAATAAGCCTGACCACGGACTACCCCAGTTGAAATAGCAGGACAAAAACTAAATTTAGATCCACTACAAACAACAGTTAGGAAATACAGAGTTCCAGCAAAGACCTTAAATGTTATGAAGGTAATAAGACCGCAATTTCCTCAAAACACAGTAGCATAAACAGCTAAGGTGATCCGGGCAGGCAGACGAGATGGGGCCCCAGGCCCAAATGGTGTCCCACAAGCAATCGACAAACAGGAGCCTAAAGTTGTGGCTGTCCTGTTGTCTCGTCTCTTCTACTAGGTGAATAACTTAAATAGTCTGCCAGAGAGTTGGAGAGGATCAATAATAAAAAATGCATATGAAGGAGGGGACCGCACTGATCCAGCCAACTATCGAATGATCGCCTTACTTGACACAGAAGGCAAACATTATGCGCCTCTAATTGTATCGGATTTACTAGACTGGTCAGAGACTAATAATATCATTCTTCTTAACCTGTCGGAATTCCGCAAAGGTGTGGGCACTATCACAAACGTTGTTGCCTTAAAATTAATGGCAGATAAAAGTTTACGACAACAAAAAAGCCTATATCTATCCTTTATAGACTTCAAAGAGGAATTCAACCAAGTAAAGAGAGCTTTACTGTGGCATAAGCTAAAGCCTGGGGTCTCCCGGAAACAATATAAAGAGCCATAGAGCTACTATATACAAATACCTGGCTTCAAGTCAAATTTGCCGATAGCAACAAGCTCACCAAGAAGATATCTACAAGTGCCAGTTTAAAACAGGGGTCTTGTGCTGGCACCACTCCTGTTCAATCTTTTTATTGCCGATCTCTCTCTAAAGGTAGATGAAGTGAATTCACATCCACCACGCCTTAGCATATTGCCCATCACCCATCTATCCTATGCAGACGACATAGTGCTACTAAGCCAGACCCAAACAGGGCTACAATGGGCAATTAATGTACTGGTGCAATTTGCCAAAGAAAATGTGATGGAAATTATTATTTCTAAAAAAAAGGCAATGATTATAAGTTGTCGTGACATTGCCACTTTCTAATCAGCAATATAGACCTGGAAGAAGTTAGCGCCTACAAGTATCTGGGAGTGCTAATGGACAATCAACTGTCTTTTCCTAACCACAATGAGACACAAACGAAAAAAGTAAATAGCCTTATTTTTTCCTTCTGCTCAATGGCAAGGAACCTGAAAGGTCCATTATTCACTCCACTGATAGCAGTTATTAAAGCTCAACTCCTCCCCACAGTGGCATATGCCAAGGAAATCCAGCATGGGAAAGATACAGCTAGTCTGGACACCTCACAAACCAAAGCTTTTAAGAAAGTATTTTCTTTACCTCGTAAATCCTCCCCGGCCCAGGTGAGGTTAGAGTTCGGGTTGCAGCAGCAGCGTGTGCAAAGACGATTTAGTCCAAAAGCAAAATCCAATCAACAATGCGCTATTGAGGGCTCTAGATAATGATCTGCCTACACTGAGTACTTACGGTCATCTCTAAAACTTACAAAGACTACAAACCTTTGGCAACTGAATATTCCATTCTCTTCCGTTTAGCTAACGTTAAAGAATGCGTCTTTGAAGCATTCGCTAATGGAGGACAAAAGAAGCTTGAGTAAGAGATCCCACGCCTGGATGGTTTTGCAATCATATACCAAACTACAACCAGTAATTTATTTAGGTCACACTAATGCCTTGTACCTAAAAACAAAGTTCCTAACATTACATATTGGCTCAATTCCATCACACGCTGATTAACCAAGCTGGCAATATAAAAAGTGGAGTTCGCACTTGCAGAGCAGCTATATTAAAATACCTTGATCCAAATGAACCCCGGCTCAATTGCTACCTGGTAACATTTTTAACCCGGTATGAAAAACTAATAAATCCGGCCTAAAGGGAGTCACAGAACAGCATATTGGAGGGCACACACTCTACGATGGTCCTCTGCCAGTTTTAACTAATGTTATGATGCCGCATTAATATCATACAAAGGACAATGAATGGAGACTACTCCTTACAAAAGAGACTATGTTGGTAAAATTTTTACGCCTTTCCCTGTCACCTTTTCTCAAACTCTCAAATGGACTTGGCAATCAATGCACTCTGAATCAACCGATGATTTAAAAATATTTTGTATAATTCTTTTAACCTAAGTATAATTAACTAAAGCAGATTGTTATGGATTTATTTACCTAAAACAATAAAGAATTTTGAAATTGAATTGAAATTGTTTCAGGTCCTTTCCAGGGACATTCATAGGTGGCTAGTGGCAGATCCCATTTAACAAATGGGTTCCTTTGCAGTCAACTGGTCAAATCATAATAAATCAGTAGGCATAGTTGGTTTATGAAAAGTCTATAGTCTCTATTGAAAAAAAAGGAATGAAATCGTGGTTCATTAATTTATCTACTTTTTTGATAAGTTTAATTTGGGCTTGCTACAGTTTATTCATATGATGACTGCTTTCAATGTAATTTTCAAAGCGAGTTGCAGTTCCTGAAATCTGTGTATTAGTAAACTCAGATCAAGAGAGTAGACATTACACAGTGAGCAAAACCACCTTCATGGACACATGATGAGTAGAAACACCCAGCCAGGGGCTGGAAGGTTCTGAAGTGAGATGATTATCGAAGGTACATTCGTCAGGCATTCGCCTATAAAATCATGCATAACACACACTTACTAGAGACTCAGTGTAGACTTGGTATACTGTGTGGCATCACCCAATTGCTCTTCTCAGAAGCAGGAGGACTTAGCCTTGAGTGGGTCTCCAGGAACAAACTCCACACAAAGACTGGGAAGTAACTGATTGTGTTGCTTGTCTTACAGTTGTCTTTTGATTCATCTTCCTATATATTATTTGTGCTTATTATATTTCCTAACCGTTTGCTATAATAAATGTATGCTGAACACTCTAATTCAGGGTTTGGCATAAGTCATTGTTTTGGGAGCTATGCAATGACATCTGTGTCCCAAGATCCCGGTTTCTGAAATTTGAGACTTCAACAGTTCTTGCTGTGTTGGGGTAGTCTCTTAGTAACAGGCATAGTGTAGAAAGAAATGTGCCTTCCGATCACAAATAATATTTGACCTAAAAGCACTGTACACTTTCCTTCTGAGATGAGACAATTAGCATATGTACATATTTCATACCACTTATCAAAATTTCAGCTGGCAGGTAGTGGTTCCCATTGGAAGGTTGAGGCCATCAGTGGGAGAACATCACACATATCTTACTTATCATAATGAATCCTATAGTCCGAGAAGGTGGAAAGGTCTTTGCTTTCGTGCATTCGTTTTGTGCACGGAATCAGCCAGTTTGCCTGGATTCAATAGTAAATCCTGAGCATATCACACTTATCTATCTGAAATGTGATTCCCTGGATTTGTGAAGGTCACAATTAAGTCTTATAGAACTGCATGATTACCATATGCAAATAACTTACCATGTATGATCTCTCTACCAAACCTTTACCATATCACAAACAGCCTATTTGGCATGGTCAATCCTTTCCATCTGAGAGGGGATCTAATGCCTTGTGAAATGTCATTTTTTAACATACATTACTGGGATGTTGAGTAGGAGGCATGAAGTGTTTAGCAGGTAGGCATGTATGGAAAATGACTTTCTAGCATCTAACTGAAAAAAAACAAGATAGTGATGGTGGAAGGCTTGAATTAATTTCAGCTAAGGGTCAGCTGGGAAAGGAAGATGGTGGTTTGTTCCTGCCGTAAAACTCGCAACCTCGGCTGCTCCCGCTGATGCTATCACAGATGTTTTGTGCCCGCTGAATGAGACTCGGGTGCTTTACTACATCAAGTCCTGTACTAGCGCTTCAGGAGGGCTCCTTTTCATTTATTCCACTTAAAGGTGTGAAACAGATCCCCCCTTCTCTCGAGAGTAATAATACGGGAGCGTTTAGAAGGAGATGTCCCTTACTACAGTGCCTCCTGTACTGGCGGTTCAGGAGGGCTCGAATGTTGTAAATCAGACCCCCCTTCATTGAGAATAATTACACAGAGGTTCTGAAGGAGACTGCCCTGTGTTTCTCATTTTGACGCAAGTGATAGTGACTTCTTTGATTCATTTGTCCCTTCATCTTTGTGAAGGAAATAGGTTTGCGACCTTGTGAGCAAGTCAATTGATTTTTCCTGGTGCCTGCTAATCGAAAACCACTTGAGGTCACCTCGGAAAAACGTCAAGAACCCTGCCTCCTGAGAGTTTTGATTAGCACACACAAGCACCTGTGAGGAACCAATTACAAGGCCTATAACACCTTAGGAACAACAACTTGTCATTCCTGTGCGATAGGAGGTTGCCCACCCACAACCGTTCTGTCCTGAAGAAGACCCTTTTTGTAAGGACCACTATCCTACGCAACATTTTGGGTCGAAACGTAGACTGTACATACTTCACCAACTCCTACCCCCAAGCTAGACCAAAGCAGCTGAAGGACAGTTAGGTAGTCTACATCACTGGATTTCTGGACTCTACATGAGCATGACATTGTGGCCCTTGGTTCAAGGCACCACATGAATATTATAGTTTGGAGTTATGATTAATACTTGTCACGAATGACTCTGACTATTCCCCTCAATCCCACTTTACCTTTGACACTTTCCTTCACTTCATCCCCCTTCCCCATTGTGTATGTGGGCACGTATACAATAAGTTTGTTGATTTGTTGATGAAATATAACCAATGAAAGGTAATAATGCAATTCTGAAATAAATCTTTTTGCATCAAATACATTTGTCTGTTTTGAAACAAGTACACTAAATTGCGAATATTGGTTCTTTGTCTAGGGACCCCTTTCTCTTATACCTCATAACTACCCAGGTCCCCGGACTTTACTGGGTTTAACCCTTTCGCTGAATAAGAGATGCCTGAAAAGCCATTAATGCAAATTTACGCTACCCAGTACTATCTGTGACTCTTTAGAGCTGTATGGTGGTATGCGGGTGTGAATCGCCTGATATCCCACTACAGCCACTTTTCCACACAGATGTCGAAAGGCTCGCAAGGCTTGCGGACGAGTATGGCGCCACTGCGGGTCCGAAATCAGCGTATGCCTGTAATACCTGCGTCTGCTGTTCAACTTGAAAATAAAGGAAGCAAACTCGCTGAGACCACAGGACGCCTCATATCTCGTGAGCTGAGAGGGAGGTCCCCACTTGGCAAACCCGTTCTTAAACTTTTTCAGACTGGATAAGCGTCAGGCATTATCCAAACCTGTACCACTCCCCCGCTGGAACAGACTATGGCGGCGGCTTTGATGGTGGCGGCGCCGGATCAAGACAATGTTGCTGTCTCTTTGTTCCCATTTGTCAGAGAGAGGTTGAGACAAACGCTGCACTGATACAAGGTAACAAGTCAACCTTACATTTTGGACTTTGCTCAGAGGAAGCAATTAGCATGTTTGAAGGTGATGTAATTGAAAATACTTCACATAATCCCCCAGCAAACATTGCCTTAATTATGCCTCTGCTGGAAACAATAATTGCTGCTCCCTGCATTGCTAGTAATACCAGTCGCGGACATGGTAGTGAGAACCCTGTAATGACGATAAATGAGAATGTTCAATTGGGGGATATACTGCCATATGGGAACATGGAGCCTAACAGAGATAAGGGAATTCCATACCAAAGAGAAGAGGGCTTCGAGAATGAAGGGGATATAGAAGCTGATCTAGCAATAGAGAGGAAGTCAGATCATCATGCTTCTGATTGTGATATTGTTTTAATAGAAAAGGAATGCGCTGATAAGCCTACACTCTTTATTTCTCTACCTATCCCTGTTATGACAGACACTTTGGGAAGTTAGAACTATATACCCAGATCGGAGGGCACTTAGAAAGAAAAGCAGATAGCTGCAACCATTGCATCCAACAGGGTGGAAAACTTGAAAAAGAAACAGAAATTCAACCAGCATTCTTTAACACACTCTAATGTGGTTAAATCACAGGATATTGGTGGATGCGCTAATAAGGCCAGCCCGCTTTGAAAGTGGGTCACGGCCAAAGGAGAAGTTAAAGTGATAATATCAAGGTTATCTGGCTCATTATCTAGTAGTGATTTGCAAACACCTGTTACTGTGATCCCTGAGGTTGCTGCACAGTCCTGTGAAGCTTCTAGTAGTTTCCACTGGTTGGGCAGCGAGGAAAGAACCTTGGGAGATTCTTCTTCTGCTACCGCTACTACCCTTATAAAGGATGCATTTCAGATAACTTCTACTTCTAAGGAACCCTCACTATCTACTATCTTCCAAGCACTTTATGATCAGGGAACTGAGATGTAAACCAGCTTCAATCAAGCTAGAATAGATAGAGGTTTGATACAGCAAGGACTGTCTGAGGTATCGTCCAAGTTGCTGGCTTAACCCAAGATATAGAAGAACTACAACAGCGTTGGTCGAATACGAAAGATATATTAGTGACAGCAGTAAAAATAGCGGGGATACATGATGGTCAACCTTTGTTTCTTACAAATAAAATCGAAGATCTTGAAAATAGGCAACGTAGGAATAACTTAAGACTCTTTGGCATTCCTGAGGAAAAAGAGGACACTGACTTTTGGGCCTATATAGTCCAGCTGCTCCAGCAGTAATTTCTAGATCTCTCTGACTGGGACTGGGATTCCCCAATTCAGCAGGCTCACAGACTTCCACTATTCTTAAATCAAGAGTCACAAGCTAGTAGGCAACACCCTCGACCTATGATCGTTTATGTTGGAAATTTCCTACTAAGACATGCAGTCTTCTTTCGAGCCTGCCCAGGCACGGATCATACGCTTACATTTTCTACTAGGTCAGATCTTTGCAAAGAAACGATGGAGAGGCGCTGGAAACAGCGCCAGTTGATCGATCTCATGAAGGCATCTGATGAGCAAGCATTTCTTCAAGAACCAGCACGACTTAAAGTTATGCATGGGGGGTCATACCTGGACCTTAACTCTTGGACATTACCAGAGAAGAAGGCTCTTTAAAACCTCTATATATATGTTGGACTCTTTATATATATGATCTCATTTCATGCTATTTAGTTGTTTTATAGTCAAATCCATCTCTTTATTATGCTTTCTATTTTCAAAAGGGATGAAAATTGGACATATAAGATACTGGCTTAAACTTGTTTGTGATGATATCTATGATTATACAATGACCCATACAGATATATGGTGCCGATCTTCTTTATAGGTCCTTTTCCTCTTTCATTTTTTTGGGTGAAGGTTCTTTTTTGGGCTTTCCCCGCATAAGATTTAAAATTATCTGACGGTTAAATCCTTATCGTGGCACCCAAGGGTGCACAAGCTCTCTATTGCCTGTCAGGTCCATACACAGTCTGTTTGGGGTGATTCCTTCTCTAGGAAACATGGCATCAGGGGCAGGTTTTTCCTAGGGGGGATGGAGGCCCGGGCTTGGTTTTTTGGTTGTATGGGTAGAAGGGATAAATATAAAAATATGAAAAGGAGTAAACAGAAGAAGTATCACTGACAGGGGTTATGTCACGTATAGTGCTACACTTGGATCAGGACTCTATATGTCTTTAAAAATATTTTTTTGGGGCCACAATTGAAAATATGGAAAATAGGCACAGATATTGAATGGGGCTTCTAGGATACTACATGTTATATTCATTATATAAATGGGGTTAATCAAGTGCTTATGTTGGATTGTATCTGGACTAAACTCTGCTAGTAAGCACCAGATGGTACGTGAAGAGCTGCAATATTATAAACCTCACTTTGTTGCTCTCGTTGAGACACAGATTGCATATAAAGATAGACAGTTGCTAAAACAATTGGGCTATAAGATAATTGGATGTACTTCCCAGACGGTTTCTATTAGGGGGTTGCTATTATAAAGGATAAACGGCTTGACTACACCCTGCTTAAAGCCTCTCATGATAATCACGGCAGACGGCTAATAGTACAGCTACTTATTAATGATCACAAATTTGTATTGTGCATTTTATATGGTCCAAACTCAGGTGAGCCATCTATGTTTGAGATGCTATTTTTAGATCTTTTTGATTGGCAGGAGACCTAATCATTATAGGAGATTTTAATTGCATTCCAAATTTGAATATATATTCAACTCATCCAGGTGTCTCCGGTAGAATGAAGAAAGTAAGGGCTGCTATTATGGAAATGGCCCGACTGCACACTCTTGAACATGCATGGCGGGCACTGCATCCCCTACAACCTGGATATACTTATTATAGCGCACCTCATCTGCAATATTCAAGGATTGATATGTTTCTGGTTAATGATACAAATCTGAATATAGCCAAATGTGAAGCATGTCCTAAAATAGTATCAGATCATAAACCCATAATGTTGCAATTTATGCTTGGCCCATGTAATAGAGAAACACACCAATTTTCTTTTCCTCGCTATTTGCTGATGGACATGGAGTTTATAGCAGTCATGAAGAATAACATTAGTAATTGTATTTTGGACAATGAATATTCTGCCTTTCTTTTCTCTATCTGGGATTCACTTAAAGCTTATATAAGAGGAGTTACAATATGTTTTTAGGCAGTATGACAGCAAGAATTTGGCAACTAAGGTAACTAGGGAGACCAATCAGCAATTAGAAATTGCGCATTCTGGTGAAATTAGGCAAGAACTCACTTTTCCGACGACAAAATTAGCTCACTCACAAATATATTTACTTTTAATTGAGAAACACGCAGCACTAGGGCGGTCTCTAAAAGATAATACTGCAGCTAGTTATAGTACAAACTGTGCTCTTAAATATAAGTATGGAAAACAAATAGGTAAAGTGCTTGCACATCAACTCTTGGAAAAAAGGGCTATTTACAACAAGGGGTGGTGAGGGACAGAGTCTCTGAATTAAGCAGAAAGCTCTCACCCAGTCAAGAGATCAGGGCTAGATCCAACACCGTTTTTTAGCTCACTGCACCATCCCAGTTTCAGAACCTGGCTGTATGCAAATTAGTCTGTTCCTGTCCCAGTGCATGATGGGAACAGGGCAAACCAAACTACAAAAGCCAATTCTTACACTGGGAAGGAAACAAGCTCCCGGGGACCGGTTTCTGGCATTACAGCCGTCTTCGGCCCGGTTTGCTTGAATCCTGATGGTGCAATGAACAAGGGTCTCACATCTGAGAATACCATTCCACGCTTAGGGTGGACAAAAATATTTACAACAAGGGGTGGTGAGGGACAGAGTCTCTGAATTAAGCAGAAAGCTCTCACCCAGTCAAGAGATCAGGGCTAGATCCAACACCGTTTTTTAGCTCACTGCACCATCCCAGTTTCAGAACCTGGCTGTATGCAAATTAGTCTGTTCCTGTCCCAGTGCATGATGGGAACAGGGCAAACCAAACTACAAAAGCCAATTCTTACACTGGGAAGGAAACAAGCTCCCGGGGACCGGTTTCTGGCATTACAGCCGTCTTCGGCCCGGTTTGCTTGAATCCTGATGGTGCAATGAGCAAGGGTCTCACATCTGAGAATACCCTTCCACGCTTAGGGTGGACAAAAATATTTACAACAAGGGGTGGTGAGGGACAGAGTCTCTGAATTAAGCAGAAAGCTCTCACCCAGTCAAGAGATCAGGGCTAGATCCAACACCGTTTTTTAGCTCACTGCACCATCCCAGTTTCAGAACCTGGCTGTATGCAAATTAGTCTGTTCCTGTCCCAGTGCATGATGGGAACAGGGCAAACCAAACTACAAAAGCCAATTCTTACACTGGGAAGGAAGCAAGCTCCCGGGGACCGGTTTCTGGCATTACAGCCGTCTTCGGCCCGGTTTGCTTGAATCCTGATGGTGCAATGAGCAAGGGTCTCACATCTGAGAATACCCTTCCACGCTTAGGGTGGACAAAAATATTTACAACAAGGGGTGGTGAGGGACAGAGTCTCTGAATTAAGCAGAAAGCTCTCACCCAGTCAAGAGATCAGGGCTAGATCCAACACCGTTTTTTAGCTCACTGCACCATCCCAGTTTCAGAACCTGGCTGTATGCAAATTAGTCTGTTCCTGTCCCAGTGCATGATGGGAACAGGGCAAACCAAACTACAAAAGCCAATTCTTACACTGGGAAGGAAACAAGCTCCCGGGGACCGGTTTCTGGCATTACAGCCGTCTTCGGCCCGGTTTGCTTGAATCCTGATGGTGCAATGAGCAAGGGTCTCACATCTGAGAATACCCTTCCACGCTTAGGGTGGACAAAAATATTTACAACAAGGGGTGGTGAGGGACAGAGTCTCTGAATTAAGCAGAAAGCTCTCACCCAGTCAAGAGATCAGGGCTAGATCCAACACCGTTTTTTAGCTCACTGCACCATCCCAGTTTCAGAACCTGGCTGTATGCAAATTAGTCTGTTCCTGTCCCAGTGCATGATGGGAATAGGGCAAACCAAACTACAAAAGCCAATTCTTACACTGGGAAGGAAACAAGCTCCCGGGGACCGGTTTCTGGCATTACAGCCGTCTTCGGCCCGGTTTGCTTGAATCCTGATGGTGCAATGAGCAAGGGTCTCACATCTGAGAATACCCTTCCACGCTTAGGGTGGACAAAAATATTTACAACAAGGGGTGGTGAGGGACAGAGTCTCTGAATTAAGCAGAAAGCTCTCACCCAGTCAAGAGATCAGGGCTAGATCCAACACCGTTTTTTAGCTCACTGCACCATCCCAGTTTCAGAACCTGGCTGTATGCAAATTAGTCTGTTCCTGTCCCAGTGCATGATGGGAACAGGGCAAACCAAACTACAAAAGCCAATTCTTACACTGGGAAGGAAACAAGCTCCCGGGGACCGGTTTCTGGCATTACAGCCGTCTTCGGCCCGGTTTGCTTGAATCCTGATGGTGCAATGAGCAAGGGTCTCACATCTGAGAATACCCTTCCACGCTTAGGGTGGACAAAAATATTTACAACAAGGGGTGGTGAGGGACAGAGTCTCTGAATTAAGCAGAAAGCTCTCACCCAGTCAAGAGATCAGGGCTAGATCCAACACCGTTTTTTAGCTCACTGCACCATCCCAGTTTCAGAACCTGGCTGTATGCAAATTAGTCTGTTCCTGTCCCAGTGCATGATGGGAACAGGGCAAACCAAACTACAAAAGCCAATTCTTACACTGGGAAGGAAACAAGCTCCCGGGGACCGGTTTCTGGCATTACAGCCGTCTTCGGCCCGGTTTGCTTGAATCCTGATGGTGCAATGAGCAAGGGTCTCACATCTGAGAATACCCTTCCACGCTTAGGGTGGACAAAAATATTTACAACAAGGGGTGGTGAGGGACAGAGTCTCTGAATTAAGCAGAAAGCTCTCACCCAGTCAAGAGATCAGAGCTAGATCCAACACCGTTTTTTAGCTCACTGCACCATCCCAGTTTCAGAACCTGGCTGTATGCAAATTAGTCTGTTCCTGTCCCAGTGCATGATGGGAACAGGGCAAACCAAACTACAAAAGCCAATTCTTACACTGGGAAGGAAACAAGCTCCCGGGGACCGGTTTCTGGCATTACAGCCGTCTTCGTCCCGGTTTGCTTGAATCCTGATGGTGCAATGAGCAAGGCTCTCACATCTGAGAATACCCTTCCACGCTTAGGGTGGACAAAAATATTTACAACAAGGGGTGGTGAGGGACAGAGTCTCTGAATTAAGCAGAAAGCTCTCACCCAGTCAAGAGATCAGGGCTAGATCCAACACCGTTTTTTAGCTCACTGCACCATCCCCAAAAAAGGGCGGCACAAGTAATTGAGTGCATAAAAGGTAATAGGGGCACTACATACATGACCAGTGAAGATAATAGTGCAATTTCTTTGCTTCTATAAGAAACGATATAATAGCCCTAATATAATTGATGAAAAATATTTATTTGATTATATAGATTAGTGTAACTTTTGTAACTCCATCAAAAGACTCCAAGCAGAACAGGCAAACTCCCTTAACCTACAGATTACGGCTGAAGAAATAGTTAATGCTATAGGGGCTCTCCCTTCTGGAAAAGCAGCAGGGGAAAATACCATACCAGCAGAATTTTATAAAACGTTTAAGGCAAGTCTGATTCACCTTAGGTGTAAAATTATGAAACATATCAGTGTAAGTGGATCAGTACCTAGTTCATGGGATATGACAAACATTGTCTTCTTTTAAAAAACGAACAAACAGAAGGAAAAGTGTGGGTCATATCGACTGATCTCACTCATAAATGCTGATGCAGATGCAAAAAGATTTGCAAAAATATTATCAATGCGCCTTGCACCCTATACGGCGCAATTAGTTTCTGATCAACAACATGGCTTCACACCTGGGAGGGATACAACTGCACATGTGAACACTACTGTACTTGCTTTTGATGCTGCCTCTAACAGGAACCTGGACAGGGGATGGTCCTACTTGACGCTGAAAAAGCATTTGGCTGTGTAACATGGGACTGTCTCTGGACCATACTTTCAGATTATAACATCCATGGTCGGGTCTTTGGATGGATTCGAGCTTTTTATAAATGCCCCAGTGCCAAACTAATGTACTTACATTATCAGTCTACTTCTTTATTCAATACTTAGGGGCACTCAGCAAGGTTGTCCCCTTTCCCCTTTACTTTTTGCTTTATACATAGAACCATTTATAAGATCACTGCTTGCTAACTCATCTATTTTGCCAATCTTTTTAGGTTCTGGTGATTTGAAAATAACGGCCTATGCTGACGACATAGCTGTTTTTTCTATAGATCCAGTTAAGGCTATAGAGGCAAACAAATTGAGGCTAGGGCATTTGGGAATTTTTCTGGTTTAAATTTAATGTAAATAAGACACAGACTAGCCTCAATTATCAAACCAATAGGGAAGTAACTGGGGCCTGCATAGTATCAACTTACCAAGGTGTACGGATTACCTCAAACTTGGGACAGATCATAAAGTTGAATTATGATTGTTTGCTAAAACCTATGATTTCCAAGTTTATTAAAATGATTGTTTTACCAACATGTCTTTATTAATTTAGAACAATATCATTGAGAGCCCCGAATAATTTTTTTTAAGAACTGGGGGGGGGGGGGCTATCAGCAGCTCCATATGGTGCTGTAAACAACCACAACACGCTATAAGATACTTAAAGCTTCCCTATAAATACGGTGGATTTCAACTACCAGACTTTAAATTTTACTTTCGGGCCTCTTTCATAGGTTGCTTACAGGATCTTCTTTCCCTCAAAAAACAATATTGCTGCTATTGTCTTGCTATTGGTAGCAATAGTAATATGTTTTTATATAGGATCAATGACCCAAATTACTTTAAAAGAGTACGGTTTAAGACTCTAAAAGATATAGCATATATCTGGCATGAGATTACAGCGAAATGCTCTTTGCCACTGATGCATCCTATTTTACCAGTGTGGAGCAATCCCATGCTTCCAGAAATATTTTACGACACTCAATCTAAATTGTGGGATAAATATGGTATTAACCAACTCAGGCATTTGCATGATAACAATGGGTTTTGTATGTTTGAAGATTTACAGAGGCTAACCGGTATACCCAAGAATATGTTTTACAAATACCTACAGATCAGAGACTGCTTATGGGGGTCCAGGGATATAAGAAAACCTAGGGGATCGAATATTGACCTATTTGCATTTAGATGCAAAATTGACTATTAGCAAGACATATCAGCTACTCTCTCAATTTTGGGAGAATGATGGCTCAAATCTGGCATCTAATTGGAGCCAGCAATTGGGTCAAGATACTAATTCTGTAGATATTGAAGATGCTTTAGAGACGCTTGATGAGGCGGTACGCTCCACTAATTTAAAGTTGCAACAGTTTAAAACCATATGCATGCTTTTTTACACTCCGGAAGAAATCGCTAGGTGGGCATCTAAAAAGGGCACTAATATGAGCGATAAAGGTAAATGTGTTAAATGTGAATTGGTTGCTGCAGACAGTTTACATATGTTTGTTACTTGCTTGGAATTTACAACTTTTTGGAAAGATGTTATGCATATAATAGGGGATCGCCTAAAAATTGATATACAATTCACCGAAAAAGAGTGTAGGCTTGGTTATAAGACAGAGCTGGACTTTGGATTAGGATCTCTTATATTGGTCATTATAGTAACAGTGCCACTATGCATTGCCCGGGCTTAGGTCTCTAAAATTCCACCTATGACTTTGGGATGGTGGGAAATGCTAAGGGAAATAGTTGAAGGAGAAATGGCCATAGCAAAGAGTAGGGGCATTTGCTCTGGGAGGAAATTTCAGCAAATTTGGGGGCCCATGTTGAATATAGGATTATAACAATGTTAGGAATTAATGTGATACTTTAATATTATAGGGATCTTTTCAACTATTTTATTTATACATGCTTTGAATATTACTGTTATTGATATATGGTTTCTATGTTTACTCACAGAGATGAATAAAAAAATAAAAATAGGGAAATTACTTTCCCTTTATAGTAGTGCAGCTTTGATTAAGAAATTCAAATAAAGGTGTCTGTGTCGTCCGCCATTTTTATCAAAACGCTAATGCACATCTTTTAGTTATGCATTCCCTGAAGCCTGTCTCCACATGACATGCAACTCATTTGTTTCTCCGAAGGTAATCCTTCACATTGCAACTGATACCATTTCTGAATTATTTTCTACTGTTCGCATCTCCCAGAAAGGGAAAAGTGACCAAGCTACTGATACTTAAGAAAGACCTTGTTAGCTAAGAGTTAAGAACTACTCCAGAAATAGAGTTGTGGGCGGGCAATAAAGGTGTTCTACAAAGACATAGAGCCAGTGTTCCCTTGAAGTTGAAAAGATTATCAGTATTTCATCTCTGGGAGTCAAGCACTGTGGTCGATTTGAGAACCTCATTTCTTCCAATAGGATGGATGAAGTGAGGCAGCGATTCTCAAGCCCAACAAAGTGCACCACAATCAGGTTTGAGGCCACTACACTGCCTCATCCCAGAGCCACTTTTCCCATCCCTATTTCTCCTTCCCCAAAGCACTACTAATCCAATGAAACATTACCAGCCAAATATGAATTTTGAGCCTGGTATTACTGAGTTCATGTGTTTCTCTTTACTTCATCAGGCATCTCTCTCCCTTTCCACAGAGTTATTGTGCTGAGACGCTGAATTGAGTACTTACAGACAGACCCACACCCACATGCACAAAAACACATACACACTCCTCTTAAGTATCCATCAGTAATGGAGGCAAATGCATACACAGTTGAAAACCTCAAAACTCACCAACACACCCAGTAAGCAACCCATGCAGCCCATTACATATACGTTTAGAGATATATAGAGTTACTAAGAGACCCAGTCATATGGCAACCTAGTACCTTATATATCCAATGACACACTGACTTAGGGACTGAGACATTTACTGTCTCACAGACAGACTATGCAGCATGGGCAATCCGTTCGATCTGAGAGGGTATCTAAAGCCTTATTAAATGTAATTTCTAACTTACAATACTGGGATGTTGAGTAGGAGGCATGGAGTGCTCGGCACATAGGTATGAGTGTAAATGACTTTACAATAGTGCAGTGTATGAGAAATTCAAATAAAGGTATCTGTGTCATCCACCATTTGTATCAAAACTGTAATGCACACCTTTTAGTTATACACTCCCTGAAGCATGTCTCCACATGACATGTAACTCATTTTTTGCTCCAAATGTATTCCTTCACATCACAACTGATACCATTTCTGTAAGATTTCCTACTGTTTCTATCTTCCAGATAGGGAAAAGTGACCAAGCTACAGCTACCAAACACAGACCGTGTTAGCTAAGAGTTAAGAACTACTACAGAAAATGAAGCATAGGCGGGCAATGAAGGAGTTCTACACAGACATAGAGCCAGTGTTCCCTTGAAGTTGAAAAAGATTATCAGTATTTTATCTCCGGGAGTCAAGCACTGTGGTATATTTGTGAACCTCAGCACAACCAATGGGATGGATGAAGTGAGGCAGAGATTCTCGAGCCCAGCAAAGTGCACCTCTATCAGGTTTGAGGACACTACACTGCCTCATCCCAGAATCACCTTTTGCATCCCTATTTTTCCCTCCCCCAAGCATCACCAGTCCAATGAAACATCACCCACGAGACGTGATATTTGAGCATGGCATTCCTGAGTTCATATGTTTCTCTTTACTTCATCAGGCATATCTCACCCTTGCCACAGAGTTATTGTGCTGAAACGCTGAATTGAGTACAAACAGACAGGCACACACACACACATGCACCCCCCCAACATGCAGACACCCCCCACACACACAAACACATACACCTCTTAAGAATCCAGTAGTAATGGTGGAAGTTGCACACACAGTTGAAAACCCCAAAACTCACCAACAAACCCAGTAAGCAATCCATGCAGCCCTTTACATATTCATTAAGAGACCTATAGAGTAACTAAGAGACCCAGTCAAAAAGAAACATACTTCCTTATGTATACAATGACACACCCACATAGGGACTGAAACACTCATTCAGATGTACTAAAGAATTGACACTAACAAGTCACCCATCTAGACAAGTAGCACTTTAAACGTTCTTGAACCTGCAACTGTAGAGACCATGTATGCAGTCTTACTGCTAGGCCGACTTGACTTTTAAAACACCTTGCCAATTCTTAAACACATATTCTAATGCACATATCTAACCCCTAAGGCAGGCTGTAGGTAGGCCATGGGACTGGGAGCTATGCACTTTGAAGATAGCACATGTAGTTTGAAGTTTCACTGAGTTACATACACACTGATAGACCCATTTGACCAGTTATACATGCAGTCTCCCACCCATACTGGAACAGACATACCTATGCACAAAAGTATTGAGCCACTTGTACACTCAGTCAGATAGCAAAAGAGGCACTTACACATTCAATCACAGACCCTCGTAGTACTTATCTATCTAGCAGTAACTGAAGCAGTTGCAGGCACAGTTATTTATACACCCCAAATCTTATTGACATAGCCAGTAAGCAATCCATACAGCCACTTACGTAGACATATACAGACCCATAGACTTACTAAAACAGCCACTCATGTAAGGTCAAACCTAGTTACAAATCCAATATTACAATCACATAGGGACAAATACACTCATTTAGATATGCACTGAAGAACTGACACTACCAAGTCATCCATACGTGAAATAAAGAATAAGACTATCTGGTTCTGTTCTTAATCGGTTCGCCTCCTTCCTTCAAGACAGAGCACAATGATTCAAGATCAATCAATCCCTATCCAAGCCCAGTCCAGTTACCTTAGGGGTACCACAGGGATCACCCCTCTCACCTACACTTTTCAGCCTAATTATGGAACCACTCACTGAACTGCTCAGGTCTTCAAATGCCCATTATCACATGTATGCAGATGATACACAGCTCTACATAAAGATCAATTCACTTGAGGACATCAAATCTCTCAATGCAACCCTCCAACAAACACAGACCTGGATGGGAAAAATCATCTGAAACTAAACACCCTCAAAACCAAATTCCTTTTAATCGCCCCCCCTAGCCAATCGACAATCATCCTTGAGTGGAGGAAAAACTTGACAGCACTTAACAGTCGACCTCTCATTATCGACTCAGTGAAATCGCTGGGAGTAATTCTAGATAGTAAATTAAATATGCAGAAACACATCAACGCCTCAACAAAGGAGCACATTTTCAGATGAACACTTTGAGAAAACTCAAACCCTTCCTGCCTGCAAATGACTTCAAGCAGGTAGTTCAAGCGCTAGTAATCCCTAAAGTGGACTATGGGAATGTCACTCTCTGTGACCTTCCCAGATCGTCGATGGCCCCTCTAAGAGCTTCAATCAACTCAGCGGCAAGACTCATCACAGGTTCCAAAAGAAACCGTCACATTTCCGCATGACCTTCGTGCCCTCAATTGGCTACCTTTCGAGGCAAGAATCCATTTGAAAATTGCCTGTATGACGCACAGGGCATTACATCACAATACACCTAGTTACCTAGCTGACAAATTGGTGCTCTCTTGTGGTAACAGATCCACTAGGAGCTCAAATAACCTGCTACTGAAACCACAACATTTTGCTAAGAGGAAAACACAATCGAACCTTCTCAGGAATGGCTCCTAGGATTTGGAATGCCTTGCCCCCAGAAATGAGACTAAACCCTTCCATGGCATTCTTGAAAAAAGAAGTGAAATCTCTTCTCATGGCCAAATTCACCTGAACTATTGGTATATACTTGTATATATTTGTCAATTTGTATTAGTTTACTATTACTGTTTTATTCTACACAATATTTTTTGCTATGCGTGTCTCGATTATTCACATCTGCCTGTAAAGTGCTCTGATACCCCCAAGGGTCTTGTTCGCACTATACAAAACCTTCAAAATAAATAAATAAATGAAATCCAACCAGACAGGTACATTTGTGTCTCAGGACTGCTAGTGCAGAGACTGTGTGTGCAGTTTTAATGCCTGGCTGACTTGGGATTTAAAACCCCTTGTCAAGACTTTAACTCCCCTTCCATTATATATGTGAACCCTAAGGGTGGCCATATAGATGCCATAGGGCGGGGTTCTATGTGTCTAAAACGTAAGATATGTATTTTGGTGTTTCAGTAAGTTACATGCGCACTAACAGACCCATACACTTAGTAATACATCCAGTCACCCACCCATAGTGCAACTCGCATATCTATTTGCAAAACCATACATACACTCTTACACCCAGTCATAGATGTACAGATGCACTTGTACATTCACACACAGATGCTCACAGCACTTATGCATACAGCAATAGCAGACCCAGCAGCACACGGATGTATGTTGTTACAACGCATGCTTTTACCACGCATGCCTTTACAACACAGGTTTTTCAACGCAAGTCGTTACAACAACTTGCGTTGGGGGGTGCTGGATAGTGAATAGTTTAATTTACTATTCCAACTCCAGTCCCCGTGGATAGTAGGGAAGGTGTTGGATAGTAAATTAAACTATTACCTATCCTAGAGCGCCCCCCAGCCCATTTTGTTGTAATGACTTGCGTTGAAAAAACTGCGTTGTAAAGGCACTGCCTGGTAAAATTTGCGTCGTAAAGGATGTTTTCCGCTGCACACACTGTCACATATCCAATACTCACTAACACATCCAGTAAACAATCCATACAGCCATATATATACATATTTACAGACTTATAGACTTACTAAGAGAACCAGTCATATACTGACATAGTTACTTATACATGCAGTGCCATACAGACTGATAAACTCATTCTCAAATGTACTTAAGTACTGCCACATCCAAGTAAACCATCCAGAGAAGAATACTTTTAAACATCTCAGGCTTGTTATTGCAGAGTCTGCATATGTACTTTTACTGCTAGGCAGACTTGCCATTTAAAACTGCTTGTAAACTTTAAATTGTCTTTCTACTGCTTATAAGTCACTCCTAAGGTAGTCTGTAGATAGGCCATAGGACAGGGTGCTATGTACTTAGAAGTAACACATGTACTTTGAAAGGGAGTAGAGCTGTTATGTTTTACAGCCCTGAAATGCCATGAAAGACTACTATGATATATGTATGATTTTACTTACTTGAAATGTAGAACATAACATGTATACTGAATTTTGATTTCAGATATCTACTTGGATTCAAAGGGAAGACAAGAAAGGAACTGCGGAGAAAAGCACAAATGAAACAGTACTACTCGGAAAGAAACAGAACAAAAAAGGAGATGTGGATAGAATGTACTGGGAAAAAAAGATCTGCTGGTAAGAGAACTAAGCAGTTTTGTAAAATAGTAGTAAGAAAACTGAAAAATGTGGGAAATTATGTGAACAAAACGAACATTTTACCAACAACTCAGAAATGAAAAGCAGTAAATTACCTATGCAGATGATATGCAAATTGTTGTATCTATTGAAAATGATGAGATAGGCACTGGGGTTAGATTCCACCACTGCATAAGGGCTATCCGATATTGGATGAATTCAAGTTGCCTTAAACTTAAAGAAGGTAAAACATAAATCTACTCTTTGGAGCCAAATCCTCTTTTTTGGACACTATCCTCCTAGCTAGCATATTTGGACCCTGTTCCGACACCAGAAAGGAAAGCCCAGAATATGGGTCTGATCATTGATGATAGACTGAGATTTTCTGATCAGGTGAACACGGTCACTCTTCGGCCTTTTGCACCTCCAGGACTCATAAAGAGATTCTGCCTCTAATCCCTGTCAGCCTCCAAAAGACTCTTGTCACCTCCTTGATCATTTCTAAATAAGACTGCTGCAACAGCCTATTTCTAACTGCGCCATATATGTATTCTAAACAAACTACAAGTTCTTCAAAATGCTGACACTAGATTTCTAATAAAAATTCTCAAGTTTCACTCCATCTCTCAGTCCATCAAAAAGCTGCATTGGGTTCCTTTTAAACATAGAGTCACTTTTAAGGTGATCTGCCTAGCCTATGAGGCTCTTCATGAACTTGGCCCTGACTTTTTTTTTGATAAATCTTTTTGCTGATAAAAAACAGTAGGCGTCACTTGTCGCTTAGCAGCAATATAATCAGACCATTACACATACATTTTAGCCTTGGTGCCACAGGCCCCCTTGTGATGCTCAATCCGATTTAAATATTCAGGCGCTTTTACGGCAATCCCGCTTGACCCGCTTGGCGTATCCCACACTTCTCCCATACCCTGGATCATCTCCCTCCCACCCCCTGACTCCAAGTATTTTTCCAGTCCCAACATATTCTCTCCCATTTCTTGGACATCCTTTGGCTACATAGATCACTTTTTCCACTCTTTAGTACCAATCTCCTTTACTGATGGGGCGAACCCCATCTCTAAAGCCCTCTCAATAATCAATTTTACGACCACTGCTGCCAGTCTCAGCTAAATTTCTTTTGACTTAAACTAGTCATTGTCCCCCTTTATTCCTAATAATAGCCTACCAGGTTCTACCGGAACCTCCACCTCCGCCACCCCTGCCATTATCACTGTAATCTGAGCCCAGTATTGTTGGATCAACGTTTTACCCAAATCTTCCTCCCACTGTTTTTTCAGGAGGCCAAGCAGGTCGGTGAGTTATTGACTAGCTTCTTATAAATGAATGATACTTCCTCATTTGATAAGCCCTGCCTTTCTTAATCAGAGATTCAAATTGTACTTCCATAACAGAAGTCTACGTTCGGTCAATGCAAAACTCTCTGCACTGCCCAGGTTCAAACCAGCAAGGTGAGGTAGTCAGAGCTTTGTGTTGTGGGCCTTCAAGGCATAGAATGCTCTATCTCTTTCCATCAAGAAGGCACTGAATATTCTCATTTTCAGGAAAGCCCTGAAGATTTGGTTATTTAGGTCCTTGTAATCTGGGGGTCTCTCTGTTAGCTCCATCTTGCTGGAATCGTAACCGCATAGACACCGCTGGGTAATAGTTTGCTTTATAAATTCTGCTAACATCCATCCATTCACTCATACACCTGCTTACACAGTCACTCACTATACAACCACTCACACATCCACTAACACATTTATGCAGCCCTTTCACACACCCACTCACTCACCCATACAGGTACTCAGACACCCATTCACTCACCCATATAGCCACTCATGTAATCACTTACTCACACATACATCCACTCACACAAACACTCAGTCACCTATACAGCCACTCACACACCAATACAGCCACTAACACACCCAGTCATACAGCCAAACAGACATTGACACACCGACTCATACATCCATTCACTCACCCAAACAGGTACTCACACACCCATACACTGACTCATACAGTCACTCACACACACACTCACCCACAGACTCACCCATACAGCCACTTACAGACATAATCACTCACTCATACAGGCACTCAAACATGCACCCACTCATGCACCCACTCAGTCACCCATGATGCCACTCACACACCCTCTCACTCACCCATACAGACACTCACACAATCACTCACTCACTCATAAAATCACTTACACACTTGCACAGTCACTCACTCACTATTCATACACTCTGTGAGTAGTTGCATGAGTTTGTAAGTGTGTGCATGAATGGGCTTATGGGTGTGTGACTTGGAGTGTGAGTATCTGTGTAGGTAAGTGAGTGGGTTTCTCAATGCCTCTATAAATGAGTGAGTGGATGAGTCAGTGGCTGTATGGGTGACTGGGTACATGTGTGAGTGCCTGTATGGGTGAAAGACTGTATGAGTGAATGGCCGTATGGATGGCTGTATGGGTGAATGAGGAATGTGTGGGTGCATGAGTGGCTATATGGATGAATGAGTGTGCGTGTGAGTAAGTGGATTGGTATGTGAATGTGAATGATATGTAAGTGCTTGTGTGCACATAGGAGTGGATGTATGAGAGGCTGGGTGGGGCATGAGTTGGTGTGTAAGTGGTTCTGTGTATGATATCATTTGAGATGTCATCAGTAATGTTACTGACTATGTAATGAGTGATGTAATATGTGAAGTCATGAGCATTGCATTGCGGGGGCATCAGTTATAGTTGGCTCAGGTAACTATAAGTGCTGAATTTCTCTGGTTTTGCTTGACTGAAATCTGAGCCTAACTATAACATCCCTGTAACCTTCGTTTTTTTGTGTGCATTTCAAACAAAATTGTATTCAATTTCCTAACTAGAATGTCATTGTAAGCCTTGTTTATTTTCAGTGACAGCGTAACAAACCTTGTGTCCCCACCATGCTCTGTACAGTACAGCACATATGCAGTATTTGAAGCATTAGGAGAAATAAAAGTATTTCTCCTTTTTAACACCTGCTTCAAAGCAGTGTTATTTTTTGGTGCAAAACTCTGTCTGCGATTGTTAGTGGATGGGCGCTTGAATGGGAATGCTCATGCACCACCCATGGAGCACACACTTGACAAATAGTAACGCAAAGTTAAATTCAGGCAACTTCCCAGTGCAAAAGAAGTCTTGCACTGGAAAGTACATTATTAAAAAATAACATTTTGCACAGACTTTCATCATTTTTGTTACAAAAACCCATAGAAAAATGTTCCTAAATCTGTCCATAAGTGTAAGCCAATATGGTACAGTGGAAAAACAACACTTGTCAGAAATCACACATTCTGGCCTGTTTGCCATTTTACCTGAAACATTTATTTTGTCTTACAGCAGGATCTGAAATGTGCTCTGTTGTAGTTTTTATTTGTTCACAGTTGGTTACCCACGAACAGACACACTTGATTTATACAAGTCTGTACATGTCTTGATCTGTACAGCAAACCACCTGCCATAGTTTGACACATTCTTTCAGGTGTTGCCTCCGGAATACGAAATTCTGGTTCTGCATCTCCTGTTACATATATTTCCACCACCCTCATTTAATGAATATACCTATCTTTGATACTATTTTAGCACTACAGCTGCCATGAAAACTACACCACGTGTCTTCAATGGAAACTTTGCAAAAAGGGGTGTTGTACCACAAAACATTGAACACTGGTCCACAGATGGACTGTGACAAACCAAGGCACCACTAGCGTGTGTGTGTGTGTGTGCACATGTATTCCAACAGTTTGTCCTCATGGAAATTGGCTGCTCAGCTGGTGAATTACATTATGAATTTGTCTGTTGTTTCCTCTTGTATGAATACATTTTATACTGTCTGTTACAGTAATGTTATTTTCATCTTTACAAAAACATAGATGACCTTTAGGCCTTCTGTTCTTTGTGCCTTGTTAGGTAATGCATTTTATGCAGGTTCCACTTCATCGCGCTGCTTCTTTTACAGCATTTCCACATTAAAGAGAATGTCTTGTCTAATTGTGACAAGCCTTATTGTTTCAGCAACCCGACTTCATAACCATTTCTTCTTTGCAGCTAAATGCACTTCAAATGTCACTACATCGTTGGGAAAGAGTATTTTTTTCTTAGATTGCAAAGAAAGCCCTGTATTGAAAAACATTCATTAGCATGAACTATACTGTAAGAAATGATGGGCTGTAGATTGGCATTTTCACAGCTGCCGATCAAGTACATGAAAAGGTTACTTGATGGAATCCTGTCTGTAGCACAATTAGTGCCTCGCCAGAGAACAAAGAGCTTAGTTAGGGAAATATTTCATATTCTGAAAAGTTTAAGAGAAACTAAAAAATACTTTAAGTATACCTTCCATTTCGAAATTCCCCACAGCCCAATGAACTTAAGTTTGTGTCCTTGGGTTGTGTGTGCCGTCGTTTCCTGTGCCCTTTAAAAGTAATGTAGTGAACATTTGGCAAGCAGGCAAGGCATGTTTCACGTTCTAGCTTTAGGGATACTATAAAACAACATTTGGCAGTGGAGAGAACAGAAAAATTGAAAAGGAGTACGGAATTGATTGGCGGTGTTTAAGTATCCTTAAGGCATCACTACATGCCTGCCTGCAAACAGTGATGGGCATGCATGGCCTATAGTGAAAGCATAGCATCGTGATTTCAATGCACTATGGGGTGCTTCGCTATCTTGGGGCAAGAACTTCTGCTAATATTCGCATCTTATTGTTCCTTCTGCCTAAGACTAGTACCTCCTTGTAGTGGCGTAGGAAGAGGGGTGCGGTAGGTGCGGGCCGCCTCGGGTGTCATCACTGAGGAGAGTGACAAAATGGCAACAATATGTTTTTAAACACATATTTTTGCCATTTCATTAAGCCGGGGTTGACAAGAAATATTCTGCACCGGGTACCCCCTGACCATGCTATGCAACTGCCTCCTTGCACCCCCTCTGCCTGCTGCTTCCACCTGATGCTGTTGCAATTGTTGTCATAAGGATTTTTGGGTCCATTGGCAAGATACATTATGGGGCCCCTTGTTCATAACAACTTTGAATTTTATTACCCACTTTTTTTGCTAATTGTAGCCTCTGAAATGCTTAACAGGCTTTTGGAAATGGGTTTCACGCAAATAGGGTTGGAATATTTCTTTCAGGGGGATATTCTCAAGAATGTGTGATAATTATCGCAAATTTAGCTTAAAGCAACTTTGCACATCGCAGTCTATCGCAACAAAGTAACACTGTGTTAACATTGTATTCCCAACCGGCGGCACCAGTCTCACGATAACGTGCCAAATGACTGCGTTAAAATCCACGTGACCCTGAAAAAATGCGAAATACAAACGCGAAAAAAGTTGTGATGCTTCAAATCATGATACAAAAATCAGTGACAACCAGCAACAGGCCTGCAATTACTATGCGGGAAAATGCACTATAAAAGCAAGAAAAAAACCACACCAAAACCAGAATAAACTGTGTAGCACTATGGATGCACCCCACGGAGGACCAGCCAGGAACCCTTTGCTCGGGGATGGGCAAGTAGAAGAGAAAGAGGAAGACGAGGTTCAGTCCGCAGGAAAACCAGATCATTGTCACAGAGGTGATAGAACACTGCCAACAACTGTTTGTCACCTCCACTGTGTCATTTGGCATCACAAATGGAAATATGTCCTGCGCCACAGTTGGAGCTGGATGAGCTGGATGAGCTGGATGAGCCAGAGGAAATGGTGGCCACAGTCATCAGTGTGGAGGTGGTGCAAGGAGTTGGGAGTCCAGACACAGCTCAATAGGACCTGACCCAACAGCAACAGGGTGAGTAACGACCAGGGACTGGGGGGACGGGTCAGATGGGCACAATGGCACACATGCACAATTATGTGTAGCACTTTGCACATCGACAATGATTGTGGAACATGTCCCTGATACCCTTGGCACACTGCAGCACACATAGAAACACCAAGTAGGCCCCCGTCCACTATGTGCACAAAGGAGCCCCCCTCCCTATCACCAATCTCACAACCTACCCATGCACATGTGCTGAATCCAACAAAGTAGCGGCTCCGTGAGCCACACTGACACTGCAAGTGACACTGCATGACCAATAGTATGGCTGCAGTCAAAATACATGACATGGTGCACAACACAACACCAAGGTGTCCCAGTGTGGATCACAACCTCAAAGTAGCAGGTCACACTCTGACACATCCACGTGCACATACAACCATTGATGTCAACAAACCATCTGCGGAAGCAGATAGCCAGGGGGTCCTCTTCATCATCACTGAAGAGATGTCTGGTCTGCTCTGCAGGAAGTGTTGATTGTCCCTCTGCAATGTAAAGGGGAGATGCAAGTTAACAGTGGGTTCCATGAATGTTGATGCATTGTACATGTTTACAGACAGACAGCATGACAATGTACATTGTGACTGTTTTGGGGGAGCTGACTATTTGATGGGAGACAGTGGACATTTTGACTACATGACGGATATAAGGTTGTACTGGTACATGGGGGGCGCTAGAGGGCGCACGAGCTGTATGGCTGCACTCCAGTGAGGCTCCGGCAGCCTGGCACTGTTATCCTAAAAATTAATCCTTTTTACCCTGCTCCCACCTGTCCGAAACTCCCCACGCAAGGACAGTGAGTGTCGCTGGGCACTCGGTGCGAGTTTGGTGGCTCTACCTCCATAGGTGACGGCGTTAGACCCCTTCGAAGATCCAGCCCGGGAAGTACCCTGCCGCGGTGGAACCCTGAGACGGCTCGTGCAGCTGCATGACACCGAGGCTCACCACGAGGCAGACAGGCCTGAAAAACGGAGGCGTGTGGCGCTACTCGTCTTGCTTGCGGAGGCGAGCGTGGACTCCTCTCATCGCCCCCCCCCCGGCCTCGACCGACAACGGGGAGCGAACTGGTGAGAATCCCTGTGCGAACACTAATTGCTGCGACTGGGTGACATAGCGTGCGCTGATGGCGGCGCCTCCGCTTCCAAAGAGCCCCGCTTTCATCACCGTGGCTGGCGCATTGTCATAGCGCGTAGCGACCGCCTTGCTGCCTCCACGCTATATGAGCCTTGCCCTAGCCTGTGTGACGGTTATCGGAGTGTGCTACAACCACGAGCTTCCCTGCGGGCACGTCAACAGAGCGATTTTGTGCATATGAGGGCTCCCTACTCCCTGAACTTCCGCAGTGGGCCTGGGGGCGCTGCCGGCTGCCCTGCGTTGTGCCACTCACCGCGGCGGCGTCGACTCCAGCCCCCGGAGACCTGTTGCCTGCGCCATCTCCTGCGCCAAGCTCTGCTTCCCTACAAGTCTCCACTGTAGAAGCCACCAAGACTTTCCTACTCCCCAAGCTTACGCGATGGGCCTGGGGGCGCTGCCAGCTGCCCAGCGTTGTGCCACTCACCACAGCGACGTCGACTCCAGCCCTCGGAGCCCTGTTGCCAGCGCCATCTCATGCGCCAAGTTTCCACTGTAGAAGCTACCAGGACTTTCCTTGCCAGCCCGTGGCCTAGAAGAGGCAACGCATCTGCTGAACAGCGCGACATTGATAGAGGGGTGCCATTTTGACTTCAACTGCACCAGGTGGGATCAGCATTCACCTGGGGCAGAGCCCTTTTACATCCTCGGTGCAATGGGGAAACCAGACAACAAACAGCCCAAATCGCACTTCAAGCCCGCAGTGCAAAACAAAGTGACAAGGAATACTGTGGACAGCGGGCAGCCTCGGAGTCCGTCTGCGGAAGTATCCACATCAGCCCCCACGGTGCCGGACATTGCCACAATGCTGCATGAGATGCGCCAGGCTTTGCCACTGTTGTCGATAAAGTTGATAGACTCTCGGCCAGAATGGACGGCATAGTCCAGAAGATGGATATCCAGGAGGAGCGCATTACGGAAGTGGAGCGCCGAATATCAGAGAACGACGACACCACGGCGGCACACACCTCGAGACTTTCGAGGATGGACAATGTGTTGCGAGTGATTGCCGCCAAAAATGAGGAATTGGAAGCGAGACGCCGAAGGAATAACATCCACGTCACGGGCATACCAGAGACGACCAACACTTGGAAGATGGAGCTCTACATTGAGAAGATACTTATAGCGGCAGTGGGGGCGGACGCCTTCTCGAACCAATTTATTGTGAAGCGCGCTCATCGCTCCCTTGGACCTCAGCCCAAGCCTGGTACCCCGCCGAGACCCATAATTGCGCGCCTGCTCGAATATAGAGATCGTGATGCGGCACTGCGGGCGGCCCGAGCGAACCAGAACCTCACGTACGATAGTGTGGCATTCTCTATTTATCCTGACTTTACCCCAGTGGTTCAAGAACAACGGCGTAAATTCCTTGCTGTTAAAAGGAAACTTAGAGGCCTGAACATTGACTATGCACTTTTATACCCGGCCAAATTGAGAGTGACTCATCAGGGCACACAACATTTCTTTCTCAACCCGCAACAAGTCGAGGATTATATTAAAACTTTGCCTAAACAGGGACGACAACCTGCGGAAGCTGAGCGCCAACATGACTCGAGTTCTGAATAGGTAGCCGACGGCCCTATGTTGCTGGGACTCCGCATACTACTGGAACATACTACCTGTCTCACTGCAAGGTTCGGTGTTCCTATTGCGACTGGAGGCTGCGACAGATACCTGGGGTACCAAGGACGGGTACCGGACTGCAGGCGGTAACCTATGCCAGGCACCCACACCCTACTCCCTTTCCCCTCCGGATAGTGACATCGGGGGCGGACTTGTACGGAGCGGGAGATAGGGGGGTGGAAGGACGTGCACCTCTAATGACCCCTAATGGGTATACCCCAAGGAACTTGACTCCAATTCTGTTGATGTTTGGTTGTTTTGGTTGCTATTTGGGTGGGGGATGGGCTTGGAATGCTGGCAAGTTGGGGATGCTTCAGTGGGTGGGGGGAGGTGGGCGAGTTGCCTTGTATGGGAGAAATGCAGACAGCAGAGCATGGCTCGTTCTAGAGGAGCCCTATAGATTGCACAAGCGGGGATGGAAGTCGGTTGCTGCTGCTCTTTCTGCGCGCATACTTTGCTTGCTGGGGATTCTTGGGGGTGGGCGGGAGGGGGGCACAATTGGGAGGACTGTTTGGTTTATGTTCATAACATGTGCACCAGGTATCGAAGAATTACTTCTATGTCTAGATGTGAGGATCTCTGATTGCGTCGGGGGGGTGAGTGGGCCTATTGTGGGATGTGTAAATTATATGTTGCAACAAAACATCGCTGGGGACGGAAACACTGCTCATGGGCTAGGCCCTCCACTCTCCCTGGGGAGTGCAGGGCACGCACGACTTGAGCGGGACCCTATGCTTGCTGGTAGTGGATACGCCATGCCGGATGACTCTATTTCTAGTATATGTGTACACTTACACAAATGGGGGACACAAACTTGAATATAATCACATGGAATGCGAGAGGGCTTGGTGATCCTAGAAAAAGAAGGCAAATTCTGGGCTATCTTGATCGACATAACATTCATATTGCTTTCCTTCAGGAGACACATTTCAAACCTCATGGACCGCACTCATTTGGGAAACGATGGGCCTCTTATACAGTCTTCTCCTCATATTCATCATATGCACGGGGTACAGCTATTTTGATAAAAAGAAACACACCCTTCCATCTGGCTGGCTCTAAGACTGACCCATAGGGGATGTTTTGCTTAATGTGGGGCAGATTGGGTCGCATGGCTGTGACATTGGCTTGCTGCTACGGGCCTGATGTGGACGATCCACAGTACTTTACTGACTTGTGGGCGGCAATAGTGGGCACTGGACCACAACACCTCATATGGGGGGTGATTTCAACACAGCCCTGAATCCTGTCTTGGACAGGTCGCACCCCGCTCCCCATCACTACACTCATGGGAGGGAGGTCCTCCGTGCGATTATTGAGGATAATAATCTCATAGATGCATGGAGATCTATGCATGGGACAAGGGGGGAAGGTACACATTTCACTGCGCAGGCACGCTCATGGGCCAGGTTGGATTATATACTCTTGACACCACAGCTCTACACGTCCCTAGAACGCTCAACACATCCCCCCAGAACATATTCAGATCACTTGCCTGTCATCATCACGTTGAGAGGAACTGAGTTGGGCCCCCCTGTTACGGCATGGCGTATGCAACCCACGATGCTGCTTGACACAGAATTCCAAGAAGAGCTTCGAGATGAATGCCTAGACTTTTTCAAACGTAATAAAGACTCAGTCCAGGATGTCGAAACTATATGGGATGCTTTTAAAGTCACGCTCAGGGGTCTCTGCATCTCGAAGGGCTCAGGAGTGCTCAAGAGTATACTGAATAGATTGAAGATTCTGGAATCAGACCTTAGACACGCGGAGGATGCCCTCTGCGTTAACCCAGGGAGTGCTACCCTGGCAGTGATCCGTGCAAAACTGTCGGAATACACTGATGAAGCTACTCAGGAGGTGAAGTTCAGGAACAAACACTGGGTGGCCAGAAGATATGGGGAGGGTGAGAGGCCTGGGAAGGCCTTAGCTGCAACGATTAAACTTATGCGTTCGCCTACTGTCATACTCGAGCTGGAAACTGCTGAGGGGATACTACTCAGGGACACCACACACATATTGAATGAATTTGTAGAACACTACAGCGCGCTATACTCCTCAAACAGAACGGGGGAACTGACACTGGATGACTACCTGGCGGATGTATCATTGGGGTGGCTGAGCGATTCACAGAGGGCCTTTCTGAGTGCCCCGTTCGAACTAGACGAAGTACGGGAGGCTATCATGTACATGAAATCGGGTAAGGCCACTGGGTTGGACGGCATTCCTATTGAATTTTACAAGACATTCATAGACTTCATGGCGCCGGTACTGCGCGAGGTGTATGAAGATGCTTTGGAAGTTGGCCACCTCCCTGCCTCTATGAGAATCGCTCTCATCACATCCCTACTCAAGCCAGGGAAGCCTGCTACTCATTGTGATTCATATAGGCCCCTGTCATTGCTGAACTGCGATGTGAAGATTCTCGCTAAGTTAATAGCAGCGCGCATTAGCCTTCTATTACCTGACCTGATTCTCCCTGATCAGGCTGGATTTGTCCCGGGCAGGGCGACATTGCATAATCTCCGCACTATTTTTTTCTGTCTATGATTCCGTTCACGAAGACTTGCCAATGGCGGCCATTTTTTTAGACGCCACCAAGGCGTTTGATTCGCTGGAGTGGGATTATGTATTCCGGGTACTCGAACGCATGGGCTTTCCACTTATCTTCATATCCTGGATTAGGTTATTGTACACACGCCCGGTAGCCAGGGTGCTCATTAACGGCAGATTATCTTCGGGATTCCACGTGTCCAGGGGAACTAGGCAGGGTTGCCCCCTTTCCCCACTCCTATTTGCCATAGCCACTGAACCCCTCGCAGCAAAACTGCGTCAACATCATCAAGATAGTGCATTACAGTGTTTTCAAAGGCAGATACTAATCTCGATGTACGCCGACGATATTACACTCTATGTCCGCCACCCGGGTGAGAACTTGCACCCCATCCTTAGGGAATTCATTCGGTTTGGAGTCCTCTCCGGTGTCCAGATCAACTGGACCAAGTCGTGTATTTTCCCACTTACCGCCTCGACACATAAGTTTCCGTTGGAGTACCCACTTGCCTGGTGCGAGGGAGATTTTAAATACCTGGGAATACACATAGAAAAAGACAGGGAGGCATTGATTCAGGTTAATTATGGCACAGTGATGGATAAAATCCGTGACAATGTCGCTAGATGGATAACCCTTCCCCTGTCCATGGCTGGGAGGGCTTCATTAATTAAGATGGTGATACTCCCTCAGCTCCTATATCTCTTCTGAACATACCATTTCACCCCGGAGCCTATTTTTTTCGGCTGCTGCGCTCAGAACTGCTTAAACTAGTATGGGGCGGGAAATCACCGAGGCTCAAATGGGAGGTCCTTATCAGGCCTTACTCGCAGGGTGGCTTTGGGATTCCAGATTTCGAACTTTAATACCGCGCGGCCCAAGCCCACTTTGCCTACTTCTGGGTACGACAACCTAGATACATGCCCCAGTTGGCAGCCGAACACTGGCTGGCACACCCAACCCCTATTGAAGGCGCGTTATACTCCCCGGTGCAAGGTAGGGACAAAACCCCCAACACAGTACTGAGCACCGTGACTGCGTGGCAACAGATAAACTCGAGACTCGATCTACAACTATTATACGCCCCATTATTGCCCTTGGTTTACCACCCGCAGTTGCTGCTTTTACAAGAAGCAGGCTTTCAGAAGCTATTGACGAAAATACATGTTCGAACATGGGGGGACCTATACCATGCTGGCACGTTCCGTTCCAAGGAACAGCTCTACGAAGGGATACAGCCGACACCGCTAGAGGTGTTTTATTATATCCGGCTCCGGCACGGTTTGCAGGCGGTTACACCTGACTTCCCACACGAGCCTCCTGTACTTATCCCACTACAGAACCTGCTTTTGCATGATAACCCCAACAAACTGGTGTCTACACTATATAAATCGGTCCGGGCCAATCTGGAATATCCTGCTATACCTGCTAGGAAGAAGTGGGACTAGGAGTTGGGCACGACACTTACTGATAGACAGTGGGATTTTTGTATGCAACAGACGGAGCGCATATCGTCTAGCAGTAGATAGGATTATTCATTACAAATTCCTACACAGATTATATCACACACCGGCACAACTGCACAGATTCCAGTTAAGAACCACTGACAATTGTGATAGATGTGGGGAGCCGTGGGCAGATTTCTTACACCTTGCATGGGGGTGCGATAAGGTACACCGCTATTGGGATCAAGTTTTTCAGGCCATATCCAAAATGATACACATGGTAGTAGACCCATTGTAGCACTACTGGGCTATGTGGAACCGCTTCAGGCAGCCCACCGCAAGTATGTGGCACTGGCTATGCTGTTGGCCAAGCGAAGAGTGGCATGCAGGTGGGGGAGGGGAAGGGCCCCCAAATTCAAGGATTGGATGCAGGACATGGTGTACTGTAAAGAACAATTACATACCTATTCTGAACTGTTACCAATCGCCTCCAGACCTACTGACATATGGGCCCCGCTGCAATGCTATCTACTAGAGGTTTCTTCGGAGGATAAAGTGATTGATGATTTGTGTGGTATGCTAATGGTATGCTGCTGTGGACTCACATGGTCACAGGGGAGTGTAAAAAAGTGGTGTGCGGCTGTGCTCTCAGCTGTTGATATTACCATTCCCCCCCCTTCCTTTGCCCTGCGGACCGCTCCTGCCATTGGTGTTGTTTCTTAGCTCGCTGAGTGGCGCTGTAGAGGTGACTGCTCTGTGTATTGGGTATGTTGGACAATATCGACGCCTTACATGTAACAACGGACTGTTCCGGTTCTATTATTGTCCTCTTGAGATGCACTGTATGAGTTGCACCACGCCTAGATGTGGGCTCACCGCTTACCTGACGCACGAATATCTCTCATTTATAGATTGGATACCGCACATGTTGAGGTTTAACAAAAAAACTGTAAAAAGCGAGACAAATTGATTTGTTTATATTGCATATGCAGTCTGTCAGTACATTTATATAACAACTATGCAACAGTATATGTGAAATTGTTCTTATATGTTTTCCCATCCTGATGCTTTGTACAAATAGCGGCCGGCCTCAGGGTTGTAGGCGTGACGCTGTGTACACTTGACAGTACTTAATAAACGTCTTGCACCAAAAAAAAAAAAAAGGTTGTACTGGTACATTATCATCTCACAGTTTTATGCTATGCCAGATGTGATTGGCCAGTTTCTATGCACAAGCGGCACCGGTTGTGTCCTCTGTCCTGTAGTGAATGTTTGCGCTTTGTGCCACATTGCCAATGATGTTGATGTGCTGTGATTGCTATTTGTGTGTGCTGCATTGTGGGAGAGCCACCCCTGCAGCTCTGATTTAGTGGCCCCTTAATCCTTTGAGGTAGTTGCCTTTGACTTGTGTGCTTTTACGGTGCTGAGATATTGGCGACTTGGGTCATTTGTGCTCTTGGATGGTTTTTGTACTCTTGTGCATTGTTTGCCACACCCTTCAATGGCTCGTGGACAGCCTCCGTACCCCATCTTCAGGAGCAGGGGAGCCCAGCTGCATCGAGGTGAGCCCACCCCCTGCACAGACCACACAGCAGGAAGCACCCAGCACCACGACTGGCTCCCACCACCTCACGGAAAGACACATGGCATTCCAACACCGTGTTTTAGGCTGCCAGAACGAGCTGGCTGAACAGGCGTGGGTGGGTTTCAACCTCCTGGCTGCCAAACTGGATGCCATACGTGGGTGTCTAAGTCTCATCAGGGACCACACCAGTCCCTGACGGATACCCGCAGTCCTTTCCATGCTCTACAACAATCCTTGGCTGACCTCGCTGGAGCCATTATTGGAATACAAGTACTGTATAGTCAGACAGGCTCCAGCGATGACAGCACAGAGGTAGCACCGCTGCAGAGGACAATGGAGAACATGGAGCATATGGAGGCTGGAAGGACGGCTGCAACGGCTGGAAACCAGCAAGATGTAACGGATCTTCATGCCCTGCAGATCTTCATCTTGCCGTTGCTGCCACAGAGCCTGTTCCAGGTGACTGCTGCAGGAACTTTGACACACACAACTCCGCCCCCTGATATGTCAGTGGCACACAGTGATGAAGCCATAAAACCTCTGCCCCTGATGTGTCAGTAGCACACGGTGATGCAGAAATAACACCTCCGCACCCTGATGTGTCAGTGGCACCCAGTGATGCAGCCAGAACACCACTACACACACCTGACACACCTGACACAGAAGACAAAACAGAGGACTCTGATGTGGATGTAATGACTCTGTGTAGCATTCATCCCTGCAATATAGTATGTTCCTGCTTGGTTCAGCCCTCTGTATCATGTACTGGAACAACACCTTCCACTGTCCCCTCAAAAACCCTGTGACATTCACCTGGACCCCGATATGGACTGCCATATCTGCTCAGGTTACCAACGACAAAGCAATCAGGCTGCGGACTGAATTCCGATCAACTTATCATTCTCCAAAGGACTCTGGTCGGCCCTCCCCTGGCAACCATGTAATGTGGGGTTTGCCTGGCCAAGTACTGCTCCAGCTCCGACACACCACATAATGTGAATAAAACTTTCCAAATCACACAGATGTGTCATGTCTATGTTCAATCAAGTATAAAAGTATGGATGAATGTAGGGACATTGATCGCACCCAAAGGTACAACCTGGGAAATGACATCAATGCACATGTTTGACCCTGACCCACATGGCCAATTAGATGACTGTGAAGGTGTGAACTAGATGTGTCCTCATTGCTTATGAACAACAATATTGCAA
This sequence comes from Lissotriton vulgaris, assembly GCF_964263255.1. Classification (NCBI taxonomy): domain Eukaryota; kingdom Metazoa; phylum Chordata; class Amphibia; order Caudata; family Salamandridae; genus Lissotriton; species Lissotriton vulgaris. Next base: position 863,271,620 of record NC_141691.1, on the reverse strand, counting down.
CACCCCAACGTAGCCTCAGGTCCATGTATTAAATAGGGCAGTGTGTAAAAATGTCAAATTCGGTAGAAGGCCCAAAGTAGTGTCACCCATCACATGTGACAACAGAACATCGCTTTGCATACCTACTCACACTCAACTGTGTGGACACAGCCTGTTTTGATGGATCACATTGATCCACAATGCAAGAATTTAAACCAGACACCATACACATATTGCGGAAGACACGTAAGGGCACAGGTCTATCAGCAACTATCCCAACCACAATGTCTGGCTCACAGAGGTGGATCTGTCAATATCGACTCAACTCCAAGTGCAATACATCAGTCAGTCCCACCCTGTGTACGGACAATGCTCATTGAGGCACACAACTTGTCATTCTAATCAACACTCATCACAGTTGAACACAAGTGAAGTTGGTATACTTTATTAGCATGTGTGTGTCAGTACAGGCAAGACAAGCGCCACAACATGCAGTCCATTGCTTCAGACTCTAACAGGCAGCATAGGAACATGTAGAGGTGCATGAAATGGGGAGGCAAAAATGAACACTAATCATTATGGATGGCAAAGGTCTCATCCCACTTTGCCTTGCTGGACTAGTCATGTGATGTTTGGCTTATGCTCATTGCCCCCTGTCAGGGGACACAACTCACAGCCCATGGAATCTGCATAGTGCTGTACCACCGGACTGCGCTGACTGTCTTCTCTGCTGACAGAGAGCAGGTGAAAGGGTCCAACAAGGTCACATGTAGTACTAAATTGCCATGTGTGTACTCTCCCTCCAGCAGTATGTCAGATTTAGGAACGTCGCCAAACGACGCTGTGCAGCTCCGCCCATGGGACTGCCTTACCTTGCACAGGTGTGTTTCCATATGCATAGGTGCAAGCACATGCATTCTGAGTCCAGGCGAATGCAGACATGTCCACTGTTGTGGTGGGATATGTGACCATTCATCCAAGATGCAACAAGGTATTGGGACCTGTGCTCTGGGTTACAATCAGTTGTGGCTGCAGGAACGTAGTGACTCATCAATGAATGCGAGCGCAGCTTCCTGGGTGATCAGTTCCAAGAGTACGTATATGTCAAGTTCAACGAACACGAGGGCAAGCCAATCCATTAACTGGTCCAGACAGATGTTCTCCATCCACACCATTTCACCAATCCACAACACAGCCCAATAGGGGAGCGCATCGAATTGGTCACTGTACACAAGGACTTGTGCAATCTCCCATGCAAAACTGCCAGCACATACACCAAATACCAAGGCATCCCATGCACGGGTATCACGGTTACACTCCTGGTCGTGGGCCAACAGGGGGCGCACACACAAGTCATAATCCAATTCAGCTACCGTTGCGTTGGATAGGGAGACATCCATGTGCCACTCGAATGTGCATGATCGACGGTGAAAACAGGGCTGGATGCAGGTGACGTACGCAAGATGGGAGCTCAGACGGTAACTGATGTGCTACACTGCCAGTGGCAGTGCTTCCAACAAATGCAGCATACGTGCACAGTACAGTTCCAAGTGACAGCGGTTGTGCATGTGCCTGGGTTGTCCTGCCGTTGCGTTGGTGGTTCTCATAGAAACAGCACTCTTCTGACCTGTGGCAGTTATGTGGATGATATGCCACATCTTGGAGCAATGAGTTGTATGTGTGTGCAACGTTTGGATGTATGGGTTGTTGTGTATGTAAGTGTCAAGGGCATCCCATGCAGGAGTAGCTCAAGCAGGGACGTCTGTGTGTGGGGTGTGGATTTGTTGGTCTTTAATTAGCGCTGTGCGTGGTGTGGGAGTAGTCATCATCTGCTACGGTATCTCTCTCAGGGGTGCCAGCCGCATTAAAGACCAAGGTCGGAGGTGCAGATTCCTTCCACCTTATGTATTGAGACAAAGGAGCTTTCATCCCTAATGTTAGTGTCACTACTGCTTTTATTCTGGAGATGTGATAGGGCTTTCACGCTGCAATTGAGGCCAGGCATTAGGCTTATGGTGCACCAATAGCGATACAACAGTTGGCATGTATGAGCCAGAATCCCGATTGGTCTTGCACTCCTTGTACAATCTCTCTCTTTCTATATCCCTCTCTCTCCCTCTCCCTCTTTCCCTCTCTCTCTCTCTCCCTCCTTATCTATCTCTCTCCCTCTCTCTCCCTCTCTCTCCCCATCCCTCTCTCTCTCTCCATCTCTCCCTCTCTCCCTTTCTCTCTCTCTCTATCCCCTCTCTCCCCCTCTCTCTCTCTCCCTCTCTCTCCCTCTCTCCATTTCTCTCTCTCTCTGTTCCTTTGTCTCTCTCTCTCTCTCTCTCTCTCTGTCCTTTGATGAGCGCATGACACACTTTCTTATCTTGAATTTTGTCTTGCAGGCTGTTATTTACAGATTGTCCAGGGAAGACCCACCATGACTCTTCCAAATAGTTGTTTTGAGGTAAATTTGATTTAAGCTGTATGATCAGTAGCTTCATGGCATCTGTTGTTCTTCAGGTATGGCTCTGGGCTGGGCTCCCTTTAATGGTGCAGGTTATCGTGCGACTTTACACCAGGTAAGAGCATGTGTTAAATCCATGATTCTAAAGCGCCTTATCGCATGTTTTGTGATCTTATCGCCAATCTGGTTGGCCATTGAGAATGTTTCAAAGTGGTGTTGTTGCAGCTTTTTGCACGGGAACGCCTACTCTGCATATCATCAGCGTTATTTGCCGGTGTCATCTGTGGCAATGTTTTTTGCGGCTGCTATCGCAGGTAAACTGATGATATCGGCTGTTAGCACCAGCTTGTTATTAGGGTGATACATTTATCACAACTTTGGCTGAGATAAAGTACAGCTAACTCAGCTATATGTCCTTGAGAATATGCCTCTCAGAGTATCCCAAAAATAGTACCCCAAAAATCCTTAAAATGCTGCAGGGCAACGAGCGACAGAGGTAGAAGTAGACAGAGAGAGGAAGAGAGGCACAGCTATAGTAGAGGTGAGCTAAAAAGAGAGAGAAATAAAATGTGATTTCCTAGGGGGGCCCTTAGAAGAAGGAGACACTGGGAAATTTTCCACTTTGGGTATGCCTTAAAACATCTCTGGCTATAGCTGTTTCCTACCATCCGTTGTAGTCACTTGGCCTCCGCTCCGCATGGCTCAGTTTATGGGGTGCAAGAGAGTTTTCCTGCACGGGGTGATGGCTAACCTTTTGTCGGGTCTGTAGTGAGGCAGGAGTAGCACCTGAAATGCAGAGCTGTTTATTCTCCAGTGCCTCTCCTACCTCACTCTACAGAGTATAACTACCCAAGCCACAGACTATCTCACCCAATTTCATTTTCGCTTGCAGTAGACTTTCTTTGTAGGGGAACCTTTACCATATCTCAGCTGCAGCCAGTTGCCCAACAATTGACCAACCTTTTAAAACATCAAAAAACATTCGTTATCAATAGATTAGACAAACAGTAAGGCCCATATTTAGAAATGAGTTGCATCAGGTTTGCATTGATATTTTAACACGGACTCGGCACTAAATGCTTTTGGTATTAAAAAACAAAACAACGCAAATTACCATTTGCTTTTTTGTTGTAAAAAAAGAATGCAACATAATGCAGCACATTACACTGCCTTGTGTTACGAGGCATTCCAGTGCATGAGCATTCCTGTGTACTGGAATGTCTATAAGTGTAGACAGGGATTTGCATCAAAACCCTGCACCTCCCTAACTGGCTGGCATAAATAACAAGGAGAAATATCTACATTTTGCCTCTTTACTTTCTCTGTGCATGTATGTTGCATGTTGCAGCACACATATAAAGAGAAAATCATCTCAAAGAATAGTTTCCGTTCAGGAAGATACCATCTTTCCGCACAAAAGCTATCCTGACCAAAAACACAGACTTCATTGCACTATAGCACAAGGTTTCCTGCGTTTGGCTAGACAGCACAAAGTGCACAAGTGCATCGAAAGAGCATGACTGTGCCGTTTCTTTGGACATATGATGCAGTTCTATTGTTTGCTGTTGACTCAACGCAGCACAGCAACTTTGCTTGCTGTGCTGCAAACTTGTAATTAAATTTGGCCCTAATTTCCTGCCAGATCCAATTCTAAATGTTATACAGCTGGTACATATCCTGTTTGTGTGAGAAAACTTTATCTGATGTTGTGAGTGATGTACATGTTCTTTTTGTTTGAAGGGAGCTTTATGGATATTGCCTGCACTATACTATGTTTGCATGTGTAAGGGAAGCACGCATAGTTGATGCCTGTACAACACTGCCTTTTCTCAATGTGTAAGGAAGAGTGCACGATTGCTGCCTGCACAATACTCGATTTGTAATTATAAGGGGAGAATTCACCGCTGCTGCCTGTAGAAGAGTTCCTTTTGAGTATGTGTGCATTGTTTGTGTGTGTGTGTGTGTTTGTTATTTTCTTCTGTGTGTGTGCTTATGTGAGGAAGGTGTTTGTGTGTGTGGGAAAGACAAGAAGGCAGCCACGGAGAGTGTTAAACAGTCCTATCTGGGCGTCTCAGGCCGGCCAAACCATCATGCACACTAAAGCTCTCTCCAAGCTGCATTGTCAGGTTGGAGAGAGCAGGCACAGGCTCCCAGACTGACTGGGAGCGCAAATCATCAGCGCTCGGGCCAATACTGATGCTACTTTCAGAAGCATGAAAGCAGCGTCAGCATTGTATGCAATTGAATCTGGGGGCCGATGCCGCGTTGCGGTAGGTAAGTGTTTATGTATTTAATTTTTTTTTTGTCGCTTCATCAGTCCGTCTCCCTGTCCATCCCGCCTCATCACTTGACACACCGGCTGCTACTGCCTCTCAGAGTTACTGTTTAACGCACATGTACAGCCCCTTCTAGAATATCTGTGTCATTAAGGATTAAAGGTTCAAACCTATAACATATTACTGAAATTATTCTCTTCTTTTTGGTCTTCATTTATCTTTGGTGTCTTGTTTTTTTATACATTTTTTGTCACAAATAAGCTAGATGAGTTTGATCGACACTGAGATTGATTGTTTGATACACTCAAAAAAAATTGGTGAAGCATCTTATTACATCAGTTCTTTATAGAACATAGTCATCCAAACGCTTTCAAAGTAATAAAAGAACAACAACAATTAAGATTGTTAGAACTGGGGGTCTCTAGTTGGCGGAGGTAGGTACCTTAGGCCAAATATGGACCTTGCTTCTAAGTCAGGGAAAGGAAGGACACCTTCTCAGGTAGTCAGATAGCCCCTGCTCACCCCCTCGGTAACTTGGCATGAGCTGTCCAGCTTATTTCTAAGGCTAATATGTAAAGTATTTGCAACCACTCTCTCAGCAATCCAATGATGACACCACAAATGGACTCCACACGAGTTTCATAAAAACAAGTATATGTTTATATACAAAATATACGATGAGAACACATGATAAAAATCCAACATATGCGTATGTGTAATAATTCACCTGGCCGGTTCTTAGGCCAGCCAGCCCTTGCAGTATTAATGAGCAATTCTCTATGATCCAATGCAGTTCTAATGCAAGGTTATGCAGTTCGTAATGCAAGAATCAGGCACTTTGTAATGTCAAAGCAATGCAGTTCGTTATGCAACAATCAAGCAGTTCATAATGCCAAACAAAGCAATTCAGAATGCAACAATCCGGCAGTCCGTTATGCAGAAATAATGCAATGCGTAATGCACAATCAGGCAGTTTGTAATACCAAAATGATGTAATGAGTTTGGCAACAATCAGGTAGTTTGTTATGCAGAAATAATGCAATGCGTAATGCAACAATCAGGCAGTTCGTAATACCAAAGTAATCAATCAAGAGTATTTGTAAGGCGCGCTACTCACCTGCTAGGGTCTCAAGGCGCGGGGGGCTGCTACTGCTCGAAAAGCCAGGTCTTGAGTTTCCCTGAAGGAGAGATGGTCCTGGGTGAGTCGTAGGTGGGTGGGGAGGGTGTTCCAGGTCTTGGCCGCCAGGTAGGTGAAGGATCTTCCTCCGGTGGTGGTTCTGTGGATCCGTGGGACGGTGGCTAGGGCAAGGCTGGCGGAGCAGAGCTGGCAGGTTGGCATGTAGAACGTGAGGCGGTTGTTGAGGTATTCGGGGCTCAAGTCGTGGAGACTCTTGTGTGCGTGGGTGAGGAGTCTGAACGTGATCCTGTTGCTGACGGGGAGCCAGTGCAGGTCCCTCAGGTGGGTGGAGATGTGGCTGTGTCGGGGGATGGCCAAGACGAGTCGTGCTGAGGCGTTCTGGATGCACTGGAGTCTTTTCTGTAGTTTGGCGGTGGTCCCAGCGTAGAGGGCATTCCCATAGTCCAGACGGCTGGTGACGAGGGCCTCGGTGACCGTTTTCCTGGTTCCAGTGGGGATCCAGCGGAAGATCTTACGGAGCATGCGGAGTGTGTTGAAGCAGTAGGAGGTAACGGCGTTGACTTGCCTGGCCATCGTGAGGGAGGAGTCAAGGATGAAGCCCAGGTTGCGTACGCGGTCTGTGGGCTTGGGTGGGGGGCCCAGAGCAGGGGGCCAACAGGAGTCGTCCCAGGCGGAGATGGATGGGCCAAGGATGAGGACTTCCGTCTTGTCTGAGTTAGGTTTCAGGCGGCTGAGCATCATTCATTCCGTCCTGGAAGCTTGCTCTGGCGGAGGTGGGGTCGTTGGTGAGGGAGAAGATCAGTTGGGTATCGTCGGCGTAGGAGATAATGTTGAGGTTGAGGTTGTGCTTGCGTGCGACGGCTGCGATGGGGCTCATGTAGACGTTGAAGAGGGGGGGGGCTGAGTGAGGAGCCTTGAGGTACGCCGCAGATGATCTTGGTGGCTTCTGTGAGGAAGGGCGGGAGACAAACTCTTTGGGTTCTGTCGGAGAAGAAGGAGGTGATCCATTCCAGGGCCTTTCCTTAGATCCTGGCGTGGCGGACACGGGTTGTCAGGGTGCGGTGGCAGACCGTGTTGAACACAGCCGAAAGGTCGAGCAGGATGAGGGGGGCGGTTTCTCCGTTGTCCAGCAGGGTCCGGATGTCGTCGGTGGCCCCGATGAGGGCGGTCTCGGTGCAGTGGTTCACTCGGAATCCGGACTGCGATGGGTCGAGGGAGCCGTTCGTCTCCAGGAAGGCTGTCAGCTGTTTGTTGACAGTTTTCTCGATGACTTTTGCAGGGAAGGGGAGGAGCGAGATGGGGCAGAAGTTCTTGAGGTCTGAGGGGTCTGCGGTGGGTTTCTTCAGGAGGGCGCTAATCTCTGCGTGCTTCCAGCTCTCCGGGAAGGTGGCGGCTATTAAGGAGTTGTTGATGATGTCCCGAAGTATGGGTGCGATAATGAAGTCGGCTTTGTTGAAGATGTGGTGTGGGCAGGGATCATCTGGGGAGCCCGAGTGGATGGTGTTCATCGTGTGGGTGATATCTTCCATGCTGACCTGAGTCCAGGCACACATGGTGGTGGTGGGGGGTGTAGGTTCGGTGGTGGGGTATGTGTTCTGAGCGCCGAAGCTGTCGTGTATGTCGACCATCTTACAGTGAAAAAAGGTGGCCGGAGAGTTGCAGAGCTGGCATTGGGGTTGGAGAGCTCTTTCACGACGTTGAAGAGTTCCTTGCTGTTGTGGGTGTTGTTGTCCAGTCGTTCTCTGAAGGATGACCTTTTGGTGTTGCGGATCAGCTGGTGGTGTTTGTGGGTGGCGTTCTTGAGGGCTGTCATGTTATCGGTTGACTGGTTGTGGCGCCAGGCTTTCTCGAGGTCATGGCAGGATTTCTTGGAGTCTTTGAGATCGTTGGTGAACCACGCGGCTTTCTTGCTGTTGAGGTTTCTGGGAGAGTTTTTCAGTGGAGCAAGGGTGTCGGCGCAGTCGGTGAGCCACTGTGTGAGGTTGCGGGCTCCTTCTTTGGGGTCTGTGGTGTTGGTGGGAGGGTTTAGGTGCAAGGAGGTGGTGAGTTGCTCTGTGGTGATCTTGCTCCAGCATCTTCAGGAAGTTTGTTGAGGGCGGTGGTGGGTCGTTGTTTTCCTGAAGTTGAAGTGTACGCAACTGTGGTCGGTCCAGTGGAGCTCGGTGGTGTGGCTGAAGGAGATGTGGTTGCTGGAGGAGAAGACAGGGTCGAGCGTGTGGCCGGCGTAATAGGTGGGGGTGTTGACCAGTTGCTTGAATCCGAGGTTGGCGAGGTTGTCTAGTAGGGCGGTGGTGTTGTTGTCCTGGTCGTTCTCCAGGTGGAAGTAGAGGTCTCCTAGGAGGATGTAGTTGGGGGAGGCGAGGGCGAGTCGGCTGATGAAGTCTGCGATGGCCTCGCTGAAGTGTGAGCATGGTCCCGGGGGTCTGTAGATGAGGGTTCCTCTGAGGGTGGTCTTGGGGTCGGTGTGACTCTGGAAGTTCAGGTGCTCTGCGGTGGCGAGGGTGAAGTCGGTGTTGGTCATGATGCGGATAGTGTTTCTGTGGGCGATGGCGATGCCTCCTCCGGTCTGGTTGACGCAGTCCCTCCGGATGATCTTGTAGCCGTCCGTGATGGCAATGGCGATGTCGGGGGCTGAGGAGGCATTCATCCAGGTTTCCGTGAAGAAGGCGACGTCTAGTGCCGTTTTGTCCAGGAGGTCCCATAGCTCGACGGTGTGCCTGTGGATGGAGCGGGTGTTGAGCAGGATGCACTTGAGGTGGTTGTTGTTGGCGGCTGTTTTGGCTGGCGCGGTGCAGGACCGAGTGCAGGTGAAGTAGCAGGCATGGCAGGTGAAGGCTCCGTGGGTGCGTTTTGGGGTGGCTTGGTAGCAGGCTGGATGTCGGCCGGTGTTGAGTGCATGGAGGGTGGCGGCGTCGTAGCTCAGGCGGGGTCCAGGGGTTCTGGTGGTCTTCTCATCCAGCACAGACATCGACTTCAGCCACGCCACAGAGCTTCAATGGACGGACCACAGCTGCGTCCACTTCACCTTCAAGAGAACGACGACCCACCATCACCAGCAACAGGCCGCCCGCAGAAGCTGGAACAAGATCACAGCAGACCAGCTCGCCACCTCCCTGAGCCAGCACCCTCCTGCCAGCTCAGCGAACCCCAGCTAGGCCGCAGACAACCTCACAAAGTGGATCAGCAACTGCGCGGACGAACTTGCCCCGCTGAGGACCCCGCCTAGCAGACCCGGCAGCAAGAAGGCCCCATGGTTCACCGACGAACTCAAGAGCTCCAAGAAGAACTGCCGAGCCCTCGAGAAAGTCTGGAAAAGGGAACCGACACCGGACAACAGGACCTCCTACAAACTTGCCACCCGGAAACACCACCAGCTGATCCGCGCCGCCAAGAAAACAGCATTCAAGGACCGGTTGGACAACAACGCACACAACTGCAAGGAACTCTTCAACATCGTGAAAGAGCTTTCCAACCCCAGCGCAGGAAACAACGACATCACCCCATCACAAGACCTCTGCAACTCCCTCGCCTCATACTTCCACAACAAGATCACGGACATACACAGCAGCTTCAACAACCAACCGACGCACACCATGACCGACCAACCACCCCCGCCCACCACCACCCTCCACGCCTGGACCCCGATCAGCACCGAAGACACCATCCGCACGATGAACTCCATCCACTCCGGATCACCGACCGACCCCTGCCCTCACCACGTCTTCAACAAGGCCGACGCTGTCATCGCACCCCACCTGCGAGACATCATCAACACATCCTTCGACACCACCATCTTCCCTGAGAGCTGGAAACACGCCGAACTCAGCGCTCTACTCAAAAAACCAACAGCGGACCCCACCGACCTCAAGAATTACCGCCCCATCTCGCTTCTCCCGTTTCCAGCCAAAGTCATCGAGAAGACCGTCAACAAGCAGATGGCCGCCTTCCTCGAGACGAACGGATCCCTCGACCCATCACAGTCCGGCTTCCGAGCCAAACACAGCACCGAGACCGCCCTCATCGCCGCCACCGATGACATCCGAGCCCTGATGGACAATGGAGAAACAGCGGCCCTCATCCTCCTAGACCTCTCCGCGGCATTCGACACGGTCTGCCACCGCACCCTAGTACGGCGCCTCAGCAACATCGGAATCCAGGACAAGGCGCTGGAATGGATCATCTCCTTCCTCGACGGAAGAACACAGAGAGTCCGCCTACCACCGTACAAGTCAGAGGCCTCCGAAGTCATCTGCGGCGTCCCCCAAGGATCATCTCTGAGCCCCACCCTCTTCAACGTCTACATGAGCCCCCTCGCGGCCATCGTACGCAAACACAACCTCAGCATAATCTCCTACGCCGACGACACCCAGCTGATCCTCTCCCTGACCAACGACCCCGCCGCCGCCAGAGCCAACCTGCACGAAGGGATGAAAGAGGTAGCCGAGTGGATGACGACCAGCCGCCTGAAACTGAACTCGGACAAGACGGAGGTCCTCATCCTGGGCTCCACACCCTCCGCCTGGGACGACTCCTGGTGGCCTCCCGCCCTGGGCACCGCACCCAAACCGACAGACCATGCACGAAACCTGGGCTTCATCCTGGACTCCTCCCTCTCCATGACCAGGCAAGTCAACAACGTCTCCTCGGCGTGCTTCAACATCCTACGCATGCTACGAAAGATCTTCTGGTGGATCCCCACAGAGACCAGGAAGACCGTCACCCAGGCCCTCGTCACCAGCCGACTGGACTACGGCAACGCCCTCTACGCCGGCACCACCGCCAAGCTCCAGAAGAGACTCCAGCGGATCCAAAACGCCTCAGCCAGACTCATCCTCGACATCCCACGATCCAGCCACATCTCCGGACATCTGAGAGACCTTCACTGGCTCCCCGTCAACAAGAGAATCACATTCCGCCTCCTCACCCACGCACACAAAGCCCTACACGACCAAGGCCCGAGCTACCTCAACAGCCGAGTCAACTTCTACGCTCCCAAACGCCACCTCCGATCAGCCAACCACGCCCTCGCCGCCGTCCCCCGCATCCGAAGAGCGACTACAGGAGGAAGGTCCTTCTCCTACCTGGCCGCCAAGACCTGGAACTCCCTCCCTCCTGACCTGCGCCTGACCCAAAACCACCTCTCCTTCAGGAAGAAGCTGAAGACCTGGCTGTTCGAGCAGTAGCGGCACCCCCCCCCCCCCCCCCCCCAGCGCCTTGAGACCCTACGGGTATGTAGCGCGCTTTATAAGTGTCACTGATTGATTGATTGATTGGTGCTGTGCGCTATCCAGGGGTGGACGGGCGTAGGCAGGCTTGCCTTTGGCGCGCCTTCGGCGCGCCCGCTGCGCGTGGCCGCTCTGCGTATGCGCAGTCCCTGCCATTTATGGCGAAGTGGGAGGCAGGAGCAGCTGGGAGGCGGGAGCGGGGCAGCAAATGGGGAGCGGGAGACAGGAGAGGGGGGCGGGGCTGCAGGGGAGCAGTGGTGGGGAGCAGAGGGGGGAAAGAGCGGGGGAGAGCGAGGGCAAGCCTGGGCAAGCCTGCAGATCGGGAAGGCAGAGTCAAGGGTCACAGCTCACTGCCGCGCGGTCCCTGCCATTTATGGGCAAGTGGGAGGGAGGAGCAGCTGGGAGGCGGGAGCGGGGCGGCGAATGGGGAGCGGGAGACAGGAGAGGGGGGCGGGGCCGCAGGAGAGCAGCGTCGGGGAGCAGAGGGGGGGAAAGAGCGGGAAAGCGGAGCGGGGAGAGCGAGGGCAATCCTGGGCAAGCCTGGAGATCGGGGAAATCCTGGGCAAGCCTGGAGAGCGAGGGCAAGCCTGGAGAGCAGGGGCCCTAAGGAGAGGCGGCAGCAAGAGGGACAAGCAGGCAGTGGCAGCAGAATCCGGGCACACGGGTGCCGTGCGGTAGTGGAGTGACCGGGTCAATAATGTACTCTGTGATGCCTCAATATTCCCCAAACATGGGTACGGTGTAAACAAAGTGTGCCTCCACACTCCAGCCTCGGTGCTGCTACTTCTTAGCAAGTACAGGCCATGATATGAGCTTGAGCGGAGGCTCGCGCTGCGAGAAAGGGAAAGGCTGAGAGCGTTCCTCTCGAGCCCGCACCCCACCCCAGGCGCGACACCCACCCACTCACTTAGCGTTATCTGGGGGGTGCCACCTCGCTGTCCTCTCCTCATGACTAGGGCCTCCGATGCAGCTTCGTTGACTTTGGCAGTGGAATTTGGGCCACCGACATGGGGATGGCTCGAGGTCCCTCCTTGGAACAGACAGGCTGGGATCAGCAGCTCAGCTCCTCTGGAGATGTCGGTCTGGGCAGATGGCAATGACGAAGATCTCAGGCTGCAACAGGGCACACACACACAGCGTCGCAGGGACTTACTTCGACTCCTGGTGCCCACGATCACAGGGAAATTCTTACGAAGGTCCCAGGCTGCAAAAAGCACAGGCACACAGTGCCGCTTAGGCACACTTGGGTTCTGGGTGCACACGATCACAGGACAATCCTCACAAATGTCTCAGGCTACACAAAGCACACACAGCGTCGCTGACATTCACTTAGACTCCTGGTGCCCACGATCACAGGTCAAGTCTTACGAGGGTCTCAGGCTGCAAAAAGCACACACACACAGCATCGCTGAGACACACTTGGTTCCAGGTGCACACAATCACAGGGCAATCCTCACGAAGGTCTCAGGCTGCACAAAGCACACGCACACAGCATCGCTGAGACTCCCTTGGACTCCTGGTGCCCACGATCACACAGAAATGTTAGCGCTCAAAAACCCAGCCACTTCTAAAAGAGTGGTTTTTGAAAACCACAATGCAAGAACCACCTTCATAAAAAGATGTGTTATTACATTGTGAGTTCAAATATACTAAACTTCACCTCTCCATCTTAAGCCTTTGGGAAGATAGGCTGGAAACATTTTATACAGCCTCCCCACTCTACCCTGTGGGCAAGATGGCCTTTCAACAGCGAAAAACTAAATGGAGATGATTCCATTGTCAGGACATGGTACACACCTCAGTGCATGTCCTGCCTTTCACATGCACTGCACCCTGCCCAGGGGGGTACCCAGGACCTACCATAGGGTTGTCTAATGTGCATAGAAAGTGAACGGTAAGGCCTAGCAAGTGAGTGCACTTGCCAGGGCAACTTGGCAGTGTAACAAACAGGGTGCAGGCACTGCAGTGGCAGGCCTGAGTTCTCTCTTTTAAGGCTACTTGTGTGAGTTGCACAATTAGTGCTGCAGGCCCACCAGTAGCTTTTGCATTACCAGCCCTGCACCTAAGCATCTAAGTTGGCAACACCATGTCAGAAAAAATGGGGAAACATCCTTTACAACGCAACTTTTACCACGCAGTGCCTTTACGACGCAACAATTACAACGCAAACCATTACAACGCATTGCGCTGGGGGGCGCTCTAGGATAGGGAATAGATTTAATTTACTATCCAACACCTCCCCTAGTGTCCACGGGGACTGGAGTTTGAATAGTAAATTAAACTATTCACTATCCAGCATCCCAAAGCACTATGCGTTGTAAAGGTTTGCGTTGTAATACTTACGTTGTAAAAGCATGCGTGGTAAAAGCATGCGTTGTAATGTCATACATCTGAAAAAATGTCTAGGGGGAAAGCAAAACGTTTAGGGAACTTCGGCCAAAAAGGGTCAAGTCCAACACTGGTGAATTAGATACTTAGCACTAACAAAAGTTATTCAGCATTCTCATCCATTTACTTGCACAAAACAATGTTTCTGGAGCCTCCTCATATACCTATATCGATCATGATACATTATCACAAAATGTTCCACAGAAGCTTCATACACTGTCCACAGCACTAGCTGCGGGCAGTTTAAAAACAAGAAGCCTGGATTGTCAATAAACCTTTAAAGAGTTTTAACATAGTCTTTCTGCTATGCTAGCTGTTTTGCCTGCATGTTTCAGTCATTGTCAAATGTACTCTGCTGACCATCATTCACCACAGTATTCATTCGAGTACAACACACACTATCCAAGCACAAATTTCAGTTGCATAGTCTACATTGTTTATTGGCATAACACACTAACTTGCTGTTAGTTTGCTCAATCAAAGGGTCTAGGAGATGGTGGCAGCTGTGCATACACCTAGAAGAATCAATTTGAAGAAGCCTACGTGAAGTTCTGTTTAACAATATGTAGCAACGGCTCAAATGACAGTCGGAGCCGTAGTGTAGATGAACAAGAGATGATTTATTAAAGTAGTATTAAACACTGCGACCTCAGCCACAGCCTGCCGATATGCTGTCGCCTCCGCTCGTGTCCCCGGCGCTCGCCTTGGAACGCTGGTCCTGGTGACATTCTAAGTGATTTTAATTTAATTTAATTTAATTTAATAGCGATTTGTAAAGCGCCTGGTGACCCAAGGGTGACCCAAGTGATGTCACCGCGAGCAGCACCATCACACGCAGAGCCGCCGGGGGAGGGCAAAAGAGGGAGATACCACACATCCCCCTTCCCTGCAGAAATTGAAAACATTAAATATAACAATGTGCAGAAAGAAGACATGGGGTGAAATCTTACGGTAGGTGGAGTGGCAATAGTTACATCATTACATATTGATCAAAGTGCCTGGGGGTCTGGTCACTCTCCTGTTGGGCCTGTGGCCTGGGTGAGGGACACCTGACGGCCTCATGGTGGTGGAACTACTGTCCAGTCTTGGACCACTCTCCCCCCCCCCTTGCACCTTCAGGGACTTCTACTGAAGGATGGTATTTTACAACTCTCCCTAGGTTCCCTTATTTTCCCTTCTTGAGTTTTGACTGCATTCTTGAAAAGTTTTGGGATTTTGGTAGGACTGCTGTACCCTGACCAGCTTGCCCTCCCTGTGGGAGCTTTGATTTTGATGTTGTCACCTACTTTGAATTCGACCTCCAATGCCTCTTTTTCGATAACTGAGTAGTTGTTCTCAGACTTCTGGAGCGACCTTGAGGCAAAGGCTATGGTTTCTTCTCCTTCCACGCCTTTTTGGGTGAGGACAGCTCCCAACCCTTTTGCGCTTGCATCAGTGGTGAGGATCGTTGCCCGGTTGGGCACGTATGACTTCAAACTGGGGGCTTCTGCAAGTGCTCTCTTTACATCCTCGAACTCCCTCTGGCATTCCTGGCTCCATTTGAATTTGTTTTCTTTTTTTAACAGTAGCCTGATGGCGTAAGTCCTGCCTGCCAAGTTTCTTATGAACTTTCCATAGAACTCCAACATCCCCATGAATGATTTGATCTCGTCCTTGCTTTTGGGGGGTGACAGATTCATGATGGTGTTTTGCAGTTCGGCCTTGGGACGTATGCCTTCCGTCGTTACCTTGTGACCCAGGAAATCCAGCTCTGCACAGCTAAATACACATTTGTTCTTCTTTACGGTAAGGCCTTGGGACAAAAACCTCCTCAACACGCATCTCAGTCTCTCATCATGCTCAACTTGGTTCTTTGCGAAAACAAGCACGTCATCCTGGTAACACATGACGCCTGGGATGCCTTTTAGGATGTTGCCCATGATTCTTTGGAACACGGCAGCCGCCGAGACTAACCCAAAAGGCATCCTTTTGAATTTGTAAGCGCCCATAGGTGTCACAAAAGCAGTGAGTTCCTGAGACTCCTCGTGTAGTTTTATCTGGAAATAGGCCGAGGTGAGATCGAGGGTGGAAAACACCTTGGCACCTTCTAGCATGCTCATCATTTGGGTGATGTTCGGCAAGGGGTATCGGTCAACAACTACCTCCTTATTTAGTGCCCTCAAATCAATGCAGAGCCGGACTGACCCATCCTTCTTCTTCGCTGCTACGATGGGTGCCAACCATTCGGTCGCTTCCACAGGTTCGATGACTCCAGCCTTGCACAGTTTCTCCAATTCGGATCTGACCTCCTCCTGATTGGCTATTGGGAGCTTTCTAACTTTTGCCACAACGGGCTTGGCGTTCACCTTCAGTTTTATTTTGTGACAGTAGTTCTTCAGGCATCCAAGCCCTTCCCTAAACACCTCTTCGAACTCCGTCGTAATGTCAGTCTTGTATTCCTGTATCTCCTGTATTAAAATCTGGGGATTGCTATTGGGATTGAGATACACACCTAACCCCTTCTGAGCTTTCCACCCCAAGATGTTGTCTCCTACTGTGGATACATATACTTTAGACACAGTAGTCCTATTCCTGTACTCAATTTTACTCAGAAAATATCCTTTCATGGAGATAGGACGCCCTGCATACCCTCCTGGCCTTAGATCTTACCTCTTCAAGATTATCTTCCCCTTAGACACACGTGAGAACTCCTTAGCATTGATAATTGTTATTCTAGAACAGGAGTCAAACAATGCTTCTAGATCAACCTCCCCTACTTTTATGACGTCTTTTGGGCTACTGACTTGACCTTCATCTTCCTGTACTGCAATTTCCGCACACATGGGGTTTCCTGGACTTTGTGTCTTCAACTCTTGTATTTGCACTACAATCTCGTCGCACACCACATTCGTTCTGTCTCTACTCTGTCTACTGGCCCCCTGCCCACTCTTGCAATATTGCTTGAAATGGCCTTTCTTACCACATTTGTTACATGTGAATCTGAGGGCGGGACACTCCTTGTCGTTGGCTAGGTGCCCTTGCTTACCACACCTGTAGCAGGTACCTTTGAATGTTCCTCGCGGCTTGCCTTCCTTCTGTTCTCTGCCCACCACCTTCTGACCTCTAACCACGGACACAGTCTCGCATTCGGACACCACCTCACTGACACTGGTCTTGTCATCATTCTTCTTCTCCCCTGCGTCTTGCTTAATCTCCTTGACACACTGTAACATGTGCTCTACTTGCTTGGCTATGATGAGGACCTCTCTCAACGGCGGGTCATCTTTAAGCCATAGCTCTTCACGCATTCGCTCCATCCTGCAAGTCAAGACAAACTGGTCCCTAATTCTCTCCTCACTCGCTCCACCAAACTTGCAAGTGGCGGCAAGTTTCCTCAACTCAGACACAAAATCTTCTATTGACTCCCCTTCCTTCTGTGCTCTTTTCCCAAAGTGGTACCTCTCCATGATTGTGCTTGTCTTAGGGAGGTAGTGCAAATCTAATTTTTTTAGACTTACTTCAAACTCATTCAGACCTCTTGCTTCCTGTGCCCCTAAGTCTGGGAGGTGGTCTAGGACTTCCTCTCCCTCTGCGCCTAGGTAATAGGCTAGCAATGCAACTTTCCTTTCCAATCCTAGGTTAGGCCCACACACAGTAGCGTAATTTAAGAACACTTTTTTCCATTTTTTCCACAGGATGGTGGGATCACCTGGGCTGGTTAAGAAAAAAGGTGGAGGGGTCACACTTTGCATACTTATATCTCAAGGTCTTGATATGCACCACAACCTGGTAGCGTGCACTAAATCTACTGCAAACTTATAAATGTGGGGAAAACACTGTGGTCGATGCCAGGGTAAGTGCGCCTAGAAAAGCTACTAGTGAAGACACTTATATACATGGAGTTACATCTAATCAAAACTTATAGCAAGAATTAAGGTGAAAGGCCCCTGCACGGCTCTCACTCCCTGTAGCAAGGGTTACAGAACAAGTGACTTGCTGCAGCATAGATTACTGAGATACAGGAGGTCTTAAAGATACAAGAATCTGTGAAGAGACCATGCAGTGGGAATGTAGAAGACCAACACACAAAGATGAATATTTTCCCTGTTTGCACCGTCCATACGCCCAAAGGCTGGTTGTAATCCACACTAGGCTTGTCCTTGGAAAGGCAATGCTCGATGTGCTTAACCAAACAGTTGTCATATACTGCTAGGACAGTTTTGTCAGCAAGTTAGAAATGGCCGCAATACACTTCCTGATTAGCGTCTACTCCACAGCGCTAAAATTGCTAACAGTTCGTAACAAATGCTGGTTTATTCTCCATCTAGTAACTGGCAGTGCACCACTTTCACGTGCACGTCTCTTCCGTTGAGTTGAGATCACACACGCCCCCTTGTGGTGACCAGAAGAAACCGCCACACACACACACGCACTCTGCAAAGTTATTTCCCAAACGGCAAAACCTTAATTAGGTGGTGAGAAACGCTTCAGAAAAAACGTCTATTGCCAGTCAATGTATGTCCTTTTTTTTCGCCGATGACGATCCACAGGACTAAACAGCTGCCTTATGCTCTTGACCCTTACACGTAGTGCAGTGCGTGCCCCCTCACGTGAGGTTCTCACGCTACCTGCCTTCGCTTCAAGAAACAAGTAAGGGGTCTTAGACCGTCTCCCACAGCGCTATTCTAGCCAGCTACCGATTCCGTTAACTTGGCTGTCTGTCTCCAATTACACTGCTATCCTGAGGTGACCGCACGCCTTGCTCTCACCTTCACACTCGATCCAGGCGGCGCTAAAATTATCCGCTAGTCTGGCTCCGGCAAACACAGGATGTCTCAGCACTTTTACGCCAGCAGATGATGTAGCTCGCCACACAGGACACAGGCGAAGGGTCGGGGTAGCGCGCAGGGATGACAGGCAGGCGTACCTTGCTTCCACGAGAGACTGTCAGACAGAACTCCACACCGACCTGCAACTGCCCACACACGTTCTTTTCCGGGCCACCTTCTCTCCCTCTGCACCTTCTTCGAGTGTAAGACGACACCTTCCTACCCTGGGCTGCTTCTTCCGCCAGTCAGTACTCCGAGTCGCAGTCAGTGCTCCGTTAACCGATAATCTTCTAAGTCAGCTGGCTTGGTTTTGTCGGGTCAGCTGTTCTTCCTGATTATTTTCCAGCGTGTTGAGGTCGCAGAAGGTCACCCTCGTCGCCAGTGTAGCAACGGCTCAAATGACAGTCGGAGCCGTAGTGTAGATGAACAAGAGATGATTTATTAAAGTAGTATTAAACACTGCGACCTCAGCCACAGCCTGCCGATATGCTGTCGCCTCAGCTTGTGTCCCCGGCGCTCGCCTTGGAACGCTGGTTGCGGTGACATTCTAAGTGATGTCACCGCGAGCAGCACCATCACACGCAGAGCCGCCGGGGGAGGGCAAAAGAGGGAGATACCACACAATACTAATCCGGAGGCTTTCAGCAGGGTTTTTAATACTTTTCTGTTTTCCCATGTCGATCTTGCCAGAACATGAATGCCATGGTTTGTATTGCTGAAGAAAGTGGATTGGATTTGATTTGCTTGGATTGGATTTGGCTGGACTGGACTTGACTCAACTGGATTGGATTGGACTCTGATAACCTTAGTGGTAAAAGCAAAACATTCAGCCTATTTTTGTCCAAGGTCCTTGAAAAAGAAGTTCCTAGCTTACTCCAATTCAAGTGGTAAATTATGATCTTGTAGATTTGCCAAGGTTTGTCTTACATGCTGTTATTTGAGACACAACATCGATTTTGAGATGTTTCAGAGGGAGCCATGCATAACACAGGGTCAAATGAGAGTTCACAACTTTAGTGGTTCTGCAACTCTCTACTGCATTGGTTACTTCAAGCTACTAGCTGATTAGGGGAGGCCTCTTTTATGTGGTGGTTATGAGCTGGCATATCATAATATGATTTACTGTGCTTTTTGTCAGAAACCACTATTTGGAAGCAAACGGGTGGGCATGCATGGTATCTATTAAACCCAGGATTTATTTGATGTCAGAGATTTCATTGTGATCTCACCATTGATTCTGACTTCTTGACTTTGGCTCGATGATCATCTATGTTGAACACATGACAATGATTGGCTACTTCCAGTACAGTGTTACAGAGTTTTTTAAAGCACCAGAACGTCATATATGACTACTAAGTTCTATAATGGAAAAAGTTATCAGTACTAATACAAATCTTTAAATAATTCCCCAAGGATCTTAGGGCACTATCATTGCTGAAGACTGAGTGCAGGAGATGTATCCATACTAGACTAAGCATGAGTGACTTGGATAAAAGCTAATCTCAGGCACTGAAAGACGTGAGGCTGGAAGAGCTTTAGTGCATCGTGAGTGGACTACTTCAGCTATATCATTTGAGTTAGCAAGGCTAAGACAACCCTCCTGGTTAGAAGAACAGAAATGAGGGCTGGCAGCCCTCCAGGACATATGGGAAATAGAGGAGGATAATAGAACACTAGAATTTAGGCTGTCACCTAATCCTCACTCCTGGATTTAGGCTGAGCTTTGGCCAATGTACTTTTGTTTTCTGTACCAATTGATACCAAGGTCCTTTGACTCTTTCTGGGTCACCCCATTTATATTAATAATGTACTAAAGTGAGCTGAAGAAGAAAGAGCACTCCTAGGAACAATGATGCAGAGCACAGCAATAACACAAACTAATAATAGCTGGGTAGAATTATACAAATATAACGAAAAGCCAACCAAACAGAACAGTCACAGTGAGATGCTGTATTGTGCAGAAGAGGTACTTCACAAGTCGTTCTAGAGAAAGGGATATATCATGTATCAAAGGTACACGCCTACATGCTTCAAAACATGGAAAGTAATTGACATTCTCAGTTACTTTTGTTTATGAATGCTGTAAACTTTATAGTCTAGTGTGTTTAAATAGTCTATCATGAAATCTGAGCCCAAGGCAGTATAAACAAATTACACACTCACCTATTAGTGGAATTCACAGTATCCTGAAATTAGAGGTCATGGCAACTTATGTCTCACCAGGTAATAACCTTACAGAAAGCACATTTAGGGAGCCCCTTGAAAAAATCCAAGTGAACGGGAAAATCTATTTTAGGTTTTTGCATATACGTTGGGTTTTTAAGGATTCTCAAAAACATCCAGGAGTAGTGATGATAATATTATGTTGTGCCTTCACTTTCCTGCATCTGAAACGCACTTACAGCAACAGTTTCAAGGATTACATTTACAGGTGATTTTATTGAGGGAACATCATAAAAATCGTTGTAAAAGCACACAAGATCCACCTTGCACGTAGCATGTCTGTCCACACTCACACTCACCTTTTTATTCCCATAACACCAATCTCCCCAATGCAGAAAAATGACCGAACACTAATTCTTTCTTATTGGTAATACTGGTTGCAGGTTTCGATAAGGACCTGGTACTCTATAACTACATATGTGGCGTTCGTGCAAATTAGGTGAATATGGCAATGCAATAATGATTGTGATTAGGAACCTAAGTAAGTTTCCATCTCTGAAATGATATCATGGACGTCCTGGAATTTAAAAGTTTCCATACACCTGAGAAAACCCATGCATGGAAAAGAAAAGCCAAATATATGAAATACATGGATCAAGAAAACAGTTTCCAGAGGAATAACGGCACATTTAGCATATGGGAGAAGATATCTAAGGTATAGACTTTATAAAGACTATTTTCTGAGATACATGGCATTCATTTTCTACTCCACGAAAGGGACTAACGTCCAGATTCATCAAGCCGAAACCGGCTCACAAAGGGCCAGATTCTGAGAATCTGGCCCTTTGCGAGCGCTATTTTTGCATTTGGGATTCATCATCCTAAATGCAAAAATCGCATTTTTAGAAATCGCATATTTGCGAATAATTGCATTTAAGGAATCTCAATTAGAGATTCCTTAAATGCAATTCAAGAAGCATTTAAAAATTGCGAAATCGCTATTTTGGGCTGCTATTTACCGCAAGGTCAAACCTCGTGGTAAATAGCGAAAACTTAGAAAAATGCATTTAAATGCATTTTTCTAAGTTGCATGTTACACACACACATGTCCTTTGTGCATGTGTGTGCGCAACACCAATGTAGATTACATTTCAAGGGTGCTACAGGGTGTCCTTTGGATACCCCTGGCACCCTTGAAATCGCATCCTTATTTGCGATTAGCAAATTGCTAATCGCAAATAAGGAATGTGTAGGAATCGCAATTTATTTGGCGATTCCTACATGAATCCCGTTTTGCAAGTCCTTAATAGCGATTCCTTAATAATCGCTATTAAGGACTCGCAAAACGGCACTATGATGAATCTAGCTGTAAGAATGCACAAAGCATGTGACTGGCAAAGAGCAGATGTATTAACTGATTAAGGTATTTTGATATGAATCCGGGTTCTTTCCAGCAAGAAAATTCTCATCAGGAATCAACACCATCTTTTCATCGCTATCATCAGCAAAATGAAATATTCCTTGTCCAATACATTATCTATTAACATTGGGCTCAGGGGGAGCCATGGGAGTCTCACCAAATAACCAAGAGTGAGGTTATTGCTGATAATTCATTAGAATCTGCAAATTCAGCTAAAAAAGAACATCTGTTAGGTTACAAAACTCCCAGATGAGGAAAAATACTTCAAGAAAAAGGGCGTAACATGGGCCATAAAAGAATGTCTGAGGAACAAAGTGGAATGTGGACATCCAAACACTGTGCTTGGCTACATACTAAAAATGTTTGTATTTGAATAATTGGTTTCCCCTACTAAGCACATGTACCATAAGAAATAACTGCACAATGTGATGTAGAAGTGTAAATGCCATGAAATTATTTAAGATACTGAATACAATTCTCCTATCTTTTTCTCAAAAATATTCATCCTGAGGCTTACATATGCTGCTTGAATTAGATGCCGCCCGCCACCACACTCCCATAGTAAGCTGTGATTGTTCAACTTTGATACCCCTGGAAGAGGTAGTTGGGAAATAATTGATCTTACATTAGACTTGGTTTTCTGTGTTTTGAAGGACTGCAGAAATACTTGTTCCAAGGATTGGTGAATCAATTTTGCATCACACATGCCTCAGATACTTTGGGGCTTATTTATGAGAGGCTCGCACCAACACTTTTTCTGATACTCCAGCCCGCACGAACCTCTTACCATTTCTATGAGGCTAAACAAAGCCACTTTTTCTTGCTTTTTAATGGAGTTGTATATAGAGCAAACTTGAACCGAAGATATAGGGTATCGGAGCACTTTACACAAGCATCAATTGTGTTACATGAGGACACATTAATTTTTGTTAGGCACAGGGAGAACAAGTGATTTGCCTAGAATCACAGGATGTTGCCCGTCCTTTCCAAGACTCAAACCCAGTTCCCCAGATTTAAGGTTGACCGAACTAGCCGTTAGGTCAACTCCTCTTTCCATGGTTTTGCATGGCCTCATAGATATGTAGAAGTCAAAACAGCGCTTTGCCTTACTCGGCCCCAGGGAGGCATTCCATGAGCATTGCAGTGGGTTTTCCCATGAAACACCAATGGGTTTTGATGCTGCTCCAGATGTACTTAATCACTTAAACCTAGAACAGTGCCAGAAACGAACGCCTCCCCAGAACAGTCGTAACAAGGAGAAATATTTGTATTTCTCCTTGATTTTTCCTCATTCCAGGTGTGCTGCATTCTGCAGCTCACTTAGAGGACTACACCTCTTGGTATTGTTTTGAGATTGTTTTGTGCAGGAAGGTGCCCCTTCCTGCACAAAAACAATCCTGCATGCAACACAGACACCCTTGCACCATGGTTCAAGAGTGTCTGTGTTGGCAGCAAATTGTGCACAAGCCCAGGGGAAAGGTAGGAATGTGCCATATTTCAAAAATATAGTGCATTTCTGCCCTTTCACATTAGCGTAGGCCAGCACAGCAAGAAGACGTGCGGAGCTGCCTACCCCCATTCCCCATAAATGAGGCACCAAGTGTCATTCATTGTAGAAAACTACACAGGTGGGCTGATTTTTGCATTACTTGGTCTTGAAAAACAAATCTGTTTAAAAAAGCGGTCATGCTAAAGTACCTACACCAAGAATGAATCAATGTGTGAATGAATTAATATTTATCGATAGTTCATTAAAGCAATTTAGTAAGCCAATTTTGTTAATAGTTACAATTTAAAATTAAGTTCAGTCTCACCATTTACAGTTAAAAGAACTTAAGCCAATTCATTGTTTTGTGTATCTTCTCTGCCGCCTGAGGGATGTAGGGCTGGGAGGTGCAGCTCTGTCCTGGATGGAAAGTTTCCTCTCCTGCCGCTCTCAAGAAGTTAGGCTGGGCTCCCATAAATCCATCTCCAGGGAGCTCACAAGGGGGTGCCACAGGGCTCATGCCTAAGCCCCACATTATTCAATGTGTATGTGGCCCCCCTGGCCAACTTAGTGAGATCCTATGGGTTTACCCCTGTGTCCTACGCCGACGACACCCAACTTCTGTTCCCTTTTAAAACCTTCACACCGGATCTGCAAAAATCTTTTGCAGAAGGCATGAGGGTTGTTTCAAGATGGATGGCTGACAACTGGCTACAATGCAATGTGGGAAAAACAGAGGTCTTACTGTTTGGAGAGGCGGTGACTCTGTGGTCTGGTGAATGGTGGCCTGTAGAACTGGGTCCAGTTCCCACTCCAAAGCAGACGGTGAAAAACTTGGGAGTATTATTCGACCATACGCTGACATTTAAACATCACGTCAACCAAGTTGCCGGCACATGCTTCAGGGCTATTGGTTTGCTGAAAAGGGTGTTCCCCTATCTACCCCACAACCACAGGAAGACACTAGTCCAGGCACTAGTGATCAGTAGATTGGACTACTGCAATGGCCTTCTTTTGTCAACAAATGAAGGCCAAATGAACAAACTGCAAGTAGTCCAAAATACGGCGGCGAGGTTAGTCCTTAATGCTCCATCTAGGACCCCCTCCCGACCCCTACTGGCGGAACTCCACTGGTTGCCAGTGCGGCAGCGCACGAAGTTTAAAATCTTGTGCACCATTCATAAATGCCTGATAGGCAAGGGCCCCAAATATCTTACAACTGCCTTTCAACCCTATGTCCCAGTTCGATCTCTACGGTCCAGTAATCTCCATCTACTTCAGGTCCCTAAAATAAAAAGGTCCCGCCAGGGAGGGCGTGCCCTGGCACATACTGGACCCGCTCTCTGGAATTCACTCCCCCTTACATTAAAATGTATTTCAAGCCATCTAGCTTTCCGCAAAACGCTTAAGACCTACCTATTCACCAGCGGCTAATTTTCCCTCTGCCTCGGTACTTCTGGAATGACCTGGATAATTTTATGTTCCTTTCAGCTAGCAAAAGCGCGGAGATACCCCTTCGGGGGTCTATTCAGGCGCTATACAAGCACATAAAATAAATAAATAAAATTAGAGTCTATTGCTCATTGCCCCATGTTCCACTACAGACAGAGACCGACTATAAGCAAATTAGAATTGATTCTGCTTCATTACGATCAGCTGTGGCCACAGTGCTTGGACATGATTTTTAACAACCAAACTCAGACTCTTTTTTTCTTGTTGAACCCCATTATAGTAGTACAGCTTACGTTTTATGACAATCCGAGCAAACAATCACGAGGCAATCTCACTCAAAAAAGTAAAGAATAATGGGCGGGGTGCTTCCATTATTCACAAACACCATTAAACATTATAACCCACTGCTCTGCTCATTTGGCACTACAAAAGAAGGAAAAATAACATGTAAATCAGCCTTGGTTCTGCTTTAAAAGTATGAAGCAAGATGGCCACCTTGCAATGGGCTGTGTTCCTCTGCTCCTTGGCTGGACAGCCTGATGGGCAGATTGTAGGCACTTTACCAGTGCAACTGGGGACATGGCTGTGTATTACAGAGGGAAAACGTCTAAAATACTGATGTAGAACCCTTCAGTGCCTAGGGAAACCAGGAGCCGGCCAAAGGGTGACACCTCCAACCCACCAGTTGGCCTTTGTGACACAAATTTTAGGTGCTTTGAGATGGACTGCTAATTAAACAAGTAGAACGCATAGTCACATACGATTCCAAATTGCATACCCATCTACATTTACCTCCTCCGCATCTCAGTGGCGTCAATGCCTCAATCAGGTCAACAGGACAGCCACAGCTGGCTGAATTGCATGTGTCAGGACTGATTTAGGTACATGGTTGTTTTGGATTTTCACACCTGCAGACACTTAGCTGACATTCGCAGACAAACGGAATATTTTGCAAAGTTCCTAAATGTAGAAGCCTTAGAATATTATAGGAGTAAACCTATGTAGTGTAAATGCTGGCATTTTGTGTGATTCCCTCCTTACATATCTGCTGCTTGATAAGACATCAGGATAGGTGAATGCAATCTAATACACTCATTTTTTTCCATCTCCTTTTCTCACCATGTTTTATCTTAGTGGCAAGTGTAGGCCCTTTCTTCGCATATCAGTCAGGCATTAATTAATGCAATTAATATTAATAGTCATTTATTAATAACGAACTGGAATTAGTTTCCTCTTTGAAGTATTACACGTACGGAAAGGGATTCGCTTTGTGTAGTGCACTTTTATAGTTGTGACTAATAGCTCCTGTGACATTGCATGTAGAAATTGAGGTTTCTGTTATATTGCCAGGCATAACAGTTCATACTGCAATTATTCACTGTGGCAAAGCAGCACGGAAGAAAAGCTGGGGACAAAATGAAAGATATCCCTCATTATGAGAGACCATTGAGACGCACACCTAACTAAGTGGGTGTGCAGGTTAAGTAATGCCTGACGAGGCTCCTTAACAAAGGAAATATATAGCAGTTAATGAACTCAACTTTTATGAGAAGAGAGATTAATACATCCAATAATTATGATGTCTAATTTGTTAAAAAGCAATGGCACACTAATCGTCTGAAGAGGACATTTAATTTCAAGAATTCCAATTAGATAGTCATGGAACACTGCCTGAAGGTTTAAATATCCATATTCCTCGGTGAGCTCCAGCGACCATAATCATGAGCCATGCATAATGTACTTTCATAATAACTGGCACTGATTCTCATTGACTCTCACTGTTGAAACAGACGCAGTTTGCTTTTGCTTCCGCGGGCCTCGTGGATTAATTTCGCCAGTGATAAGCTTTAATTTGATGTTGACAGAAAAATTAGTATATTTCTGAAATCCTGAAATATGATAGAGGGCCCTTACAAGTACAGTTAGTGAGCGGCATAGCTAAAAAAAAAACATGCATTTCCATTGCCTGTCTTCAAAATGGCGGGCGCACGCTACAGGAAGACAAATGTAGAAAGAAAGAAAGTGGAAACCTGCTGACTCGGTTGCATTGTGGAAGGAGTTTGGTCCTAAGTAGAGTGTGGAGGCCTTGGGGAGTTCAAAGCAGGGTGCTGATCAGAACTCTTTCACCTGCGGTACACGTATGCGCACATTACATTGCCCTGTGCCCGCTCTTATGTTTATGAAAACATCTACACATTGTCCTGCGGAGAATCTGGTACTACCTAGTGATTGTCATCCGTTTATCATGGTTGATTGATTACCTATTTGGATTAATAGCTGGCAGAACGGACTTACTACCAAGAACATGTTGATGCGAAGAGTTTTGTCTGAATCATAACAAAAATGAGTATTGCGAAGAATGAGTATTGTGAAGAATGAATGAGTATTGTGCGAGGTGAAAGATGGCTACAGAAATATGGGCTCGTTGTAGCTATCTTAACCTTCATGAACACTGGTTTACTTGCTGTGAAAGTAAACATTTGTACGCCATTTCATTATAAACAATTAAGTACATTGGGGCAGATTTATGTTAACTGGCGCATCCAACGTGCGCCACAGTGCGCCACAGCTCCGGCACCCATGGTGCGCCGCATTTATAATGCGGCGCACCATGGTGCAAAAACGGCACAGATGCGTGACGCATCTGTACCGGAAATGTGGCGCATTGCTGGAGTTGCGTCGCAAGCGCGACGCAGCTCCAGCAAGGCTCGGGGGTGCCCCATCTACACAATGCTGCATCAAGACCTACGCCTGCTTCAAGCAGGCGCAGGCTTTTGACGCAGCATTGGCCTGAAAGTGACTGAGTGAATTCTCATAGATTTCACTCAGCCACTTTCAGGAGGCGTTCCTGCGCAGGAACGCCCCCCCTGCGCAGGAACGCCTCCTTATGGCGCAGGGCTTTACAACGTGACGCATCTCCTTGATACGTCACGTTGTAAATAGAGCGCATTGTTTGCGCCGCAGTTGCGTCAAATAAAGTGACGCAATTGCGGCTCAATGGCATCATAAATCTGCCCCATTGTTGTTATGGTTATACATAGCAGTGCCGTTTGATGTGACACAAGACAATTTTTCAGCGAGTACTTTATTCCTACTATCCCCTTCTATTTTCCCCACTCTTGCTCAGGCAGCATTACTTTTAACCACATCAAAGGACTGAATATACAGACCTCCCCCAGGATATTGTGGCATAGATTATGACATTTTCTGCACATCAATGCAAATTTTGTGGCATACCATTTTATTTTTTGTGACAACGTTGTGGCACTTTTTTTTTAATATGAATTTTTTGAGTATACTTTTAAGCCCCTAACAGAATTTCAGCATTTTGACGTGCATTTGGTTACTTTCAAGGGGCTTTGGTAATTAAAAAAAATTCAGGCAAATCACAGAAATGCTGCTTTTACATTTTTGTGTGAATCAATATAAATTCGTCCTATGGTAGTTGTATCATGCTATCAAACCTGGGTACATGTAAATGATCACGCCACACACGGAGCGTTGTATTATACATCTTTATTCTTCAAATGTAGCCATTAACTTAACATACTGAATTTTCTTAACCACATCTAATCACTTCTGTCATTATTCTACAGAGTCTGTTAGGGACCACCGCAGCCGCTATCTCTAACAGTCAGGACATTACAATAGCTAGAGCTCCAGTCTGACTTTTTCAATTTATTCTGCTGCATGTTTCTGATGTCACTTACCTTCTCCCCAGAGAAAACAAAATTTGTATATAAGATTTCCTTGAGGCATATACCCATTCATTCGGGTAGTTGCCACCTGGAAAATTTTGAAGCAAGGTTATTCTAACAGCTAGGTAGGGACAGCTACACAGGTGGGACTGCCAGCCCTCAACTCGCCAGCTCCAGGACTGCTTTCCATAGTCTTGTTGGGGAGGGACTACGTCCCCCAGTATACTCGGTACAGGGGAGGCGGGGCCAACTGACAACGCACTGAAAAGCGCCTGACATTTCCCACAGTGCAGGACGCCGACACAGTTGGGACTTCAAGCCGCAACTCGCCATCACCTGGTTCGCGCTCCTTGGCCATGCTGGGGTGGGACTACATCCCCCAGCACACTTGGCACAGCTGGGGCGGGGCCAGCTGACACTCTGAAAAGTTTCCAACATATCCTACAGCACAAGACACACATGTGATGGGCCCAGGCGTGCACCCGGGTGGAGACTGGACCAAGACGGGCCCGTTTTAGCCCATCATAGTATGGCATAGGCTGGGCTGGGCCACACTTCTTAGTCTTGTGACTAAGTGGACATTTTTCCTAAGGTACTGTGTATTTTGTTTAGTTTTACCTCAGCGTATTGGGATTCGTCTTTCTTTTCCCCTAGAAGACTAGCTGCTTCTAATAACATGGGAAAAAAGGAAAGGTGCCTCTGGGGTTCTGATCGTCCCTCCTCTGCATACACATGTTCCACTATTTACAATTGTTTGAATCAGGCAGTGGACAATGTATCAAATGAAATTAGTTTGGCAGAGCGTCGTCTCTCACTTACTACTGAGGATTTTGCTCAACCTCCACCTTCCTCCCAGGATAACTGTCATGTTTCTGCAGGCACCCCTCCACTCTTAGGGGCTTTCAGTACTTCTGCTTCAAATCCACCAGCAGGAGTACACCATGTTCTCTAAAATAGCTCACAACTTGGATGTACTAATGCAATCAAAAGTGCTTGATTTTTTCAGGGGGGACCAGAGGTTGTGGACCCCTGTGCACACATGCCAATTTAATTCTGCTTGTTGTGTGGGTGGGCCTCTGTCCTGTCGCACATCAATAATTGCCCCAGTCTTTATAAAAGGCAATGCCCATGATCCGAGCTGTTATGGCTGATATCTCTTCTTGACTCTATGGTTAAAATCATTGACTGAGTTGTATTGAATCACCTCCTTGTTTGCTTAAATTAAAATTATATCCACTCCCAAACATAGTTTGGGTTTAGAATGGGGCTTGGAACAATTGAACAGTGCCTCCATCTCAACCTTATTGTGGCCAAATATAAATATGCAGAGGTTTCTTCTTCTCATTTGGTGTTTATGGATCTATTGAGTGCCTTTGATTGTGTTAGTAGATCCAAGTTGTGGATTATTTTAGAGAGCATGGGCATCGATGCAGGCTGGGCCTCTTTTTTAAGATTCTAACATCATAACCTTACAGCGTCTGTAAGATTTGGCAGCACTGGTGAGTGCACTCAACCCTTTAAAGTCAATTGAGGGGTGTGCAAGGGTTGCATTTTTACACCCATCCTCTTCCTACTCTATATCACTGATTTGTATAGAGCACTAGTATTTGCTGGAGTGGATGTTCCTCACATCGAACAGAAGGCCATGCCTACGCTATTATACATCGATAACGTGGTATTCTTTGCCAGAACGGCCGACAGTCTTACAATTTGACTTTCTAGCTTTGTGTAATTTTTGAGAAATCTGAGATTGGAGACTAAGTTTAGTAAATCATGCACAATAGGATGCTGCCCTAGAAATACAAACATTTGCACCCTAAGTAAAGGTGGCAAAATTGGATAGGAAGAGCACCTTTTCTTACCTTGGCCTGGACTTTAATGACACATGCTCCTTGTCACCATGCATCAAAAGCAGGATAACCAGCTATACTCTAGTGGTAGGGACCACTTTTTCACTCGCAACGTCCATTGGCAAAGAACTTTTTGCCCCCATTTTAGAGATAAACACCTGGAAATACCTGACAAATGTAACATACGGTATGGGTATTTGGGGCTGTAGAGATGTTGTGGTAATTCAGGCAGAGGAGAATAGATTCTGCTGCAGGCTATTAGGAGTTCCCTCTTCGACACCACATTTTTCTTTGCATCAGGAATTAGGTATGTACTATTTGCAAGATATTATTAATGCTGCATCTCCGGTCCTCTGGTGCTCAATTTGGGCAAATAAGGAAGCTGAGCTTAACTGGTGTTGGACTTGGCCCTTTTGGCAGGTTCACCCTGAAACTTTTTACATTCTCCTAGCCTTTTTCTGTAAACTGGTGTTGGTGATTTTTGGCCTCTGGGCAATTTTGCACTGTGACCCAGTGTAAGGGGGGTGCGCTCTCTGTATGTGCGGTGAGATGGGCCTGCCCTCTCACATGGGGGATATGTGTGTACATAGTAATTCCTGGTATGAGAGGAGTGCAGAGGCAAGTTTAGTATGTATGAACTTGTGAGAATAAATGCTGCACAATGGTGTTCGCAGATTTATGGTGACTGGTGGAGAAATGCCACTTTTAGAAGTTGGCATTTCTGTGTGCTGTGTGTCTGCCTGCCTGATGTGAATTAGATGTCTGGCTTGTGATTGACAGGATCTGAGAGGTGTGGGTGGCTCCAGGAGACAGGGTGGGTAAGCCCAGTGGAGAAAAGAGAGATTTGCATGCAGATGGGAGGGAGGAGTTGCACCTGGGACCTGAATATGGCTGTGCCTTCCCTCCACAATGCTCGTTTGGCCCCCTTTGGTGTTTCTGATCATTGAGCCCCCACCTGACAAAGGGGAGGGGAGCTGGGCAAAACAAAATCCTCCAAATCCCCCCAAACCAGTTCTGACTGGTATCCTCAAGCCCTGTGCTGTGACACAAAGGGATTTACTGATATAAATATAGGGGGTGTGACCCCATGAAATTGTTCTGTTCCTTATCCTGATGGAGGGGGCTTGCTGCTGCTGGGGCCCAGGAGGAACTGCCATGGGGGCTGCCTCCCTGCTGGTGGGCCTTGTGTGCTGGTCCCTGGGCCCTTTATTGCCACCCTTGACCTGGAAGACCATTTTTGCTTGGACCCTTGGGCTGCCCTCTGACCCTGTGACCTCTTTGGCTTTTATTTTAAAGAGCGCTTTATTTTTATTCAGAACGGAGCACATGGGTTCTGCAGCACAAAGCAGTATTTCCTTCGAGGGAATCTTGACGTGGGGATTCCCCTACCAGCATGCTAAAAGGAGGGGGAGCCCACTCCGCTGTTTTTGTGCTTTAGCGGGTGCCTACACCGCAGTATTGGTGCATTTTTGGTTTATGTTGACAGCGGGTGCCCCCGCCCACCTTATGCTGCCTTAAGCTGGAGCCCACCCCATGTTCTAATGTGGCCCGGGCGAAAACAGGAAGCCAGGCAAGGTATGCCTGGACGTGGGCGGAGCCTTGGGAGAAGCCAGAAGTGCCAGAGATCCGTTCGTAGCCTTGCAGGCTCCATGGTAAAGTCCCGAGTCCCATGAGGGGGCCCAGGTGAAGTGAGGAGAAGTCTGTGGCCAGGAGGGGCTCCCATGCACTGAGGGAGCCACGCAATGTCCAAGGAGAGCCGCTGATGTTGAGAGGCTGCCCAAGAAGAGAGGGGAGCCTCCACAGAGCCCCGCCAGCGCAGACAGAAGCAGAGCTCGTCATGAAGATGGCCCGCAGCCCGGTGAGTGAAAAGGGCTGGGGGGAAGAGGGGACCTAGACACAAGTGCCAGTGCCTACCCCCTGAGTGGCCCCATTGGCAGAGGGACACTCCATCGTGGGCATATTTTGTTTATAGAGCCTGTGTGGCTTCAACGTGAGGCATGTTATTTTAAAAGTCCCGTTGGGGCAAGAGTGCACTGTAGTGCCGGGCCCTGAGTGTGAATCCTAGCTACCCCACCAGCGAGAGGGCAGCTGGCATGTTTGTGGGGCATGGTGGTTTGGAGAGCCCCATAAGAGGCCCCGGGGGCAAGGTTGTGTCAGGGCCTAATTGAGTATTTCCAGCTGCCCTGCGAGAGCACAGGTAGCTGCAAGGCCTCTAATTGCTTCACAGCTGCCCAGCAAGTAGTGGGCAGATGCAACATTTAGGTCAGCGCAGTTGCGCACCTTGACTCTTTGGATATAGGGCATTTGAACCCCCTTTTGCAAATGCTAGTTGGCCAAGGGGACTGTGAGTGATAGGGCGCCAGGCCCTAATATGATTTATGTGGTGCTAGAAAATGTGATTCATGTAGTATGATTTATGCACCTTGTTTTGATACCTCTAAATGTAGTTTTATGTATGAGGTTGGTTTGCATATTGTGTTTATATGTGAGGTTATTGTCTAATTCTTTTAGACTCATGATAGAACTGCATAATGTGTTTATGCTGATGAGGTTGGCGTGCAATGGTTTTATGTCAGTAAAATTTCCAGCTAACTAAAACTGGTGTTTTTTCAGTGAATTTAATGGGTTTTTTAAATGCTAATCCCTAACTACAACTGGTGTGAAACCTATGTTTTTTTCTGTGAATTTCATAGGTTTTTTAAATGCTAATTCCTAACTATAACTGGTGTGAAACCTATGTTTTTTCAGTGAATATATATATATGTATATTAATATAATACCTTTTTTTAAAAAAATATATTCATTTTTTTTTTATGTTTCACCCTGGAGCGCTCCCGGTGCGCGCCCCGGTGCGCGTACCGGGGCGCATCAAAAAAAAAAATAAAAAAAAATAATGAAGGAGTGAGCATGAGCAAAGGGGAGAGAGACAGTAAGACAAAGAGAGTGTATAATATGTTGAAATACAGAGAAAGGATGTAATAGGGAGAGGGAGTAAGTCAAAAAAAGGGAGTAAGCCAGAAAAAGGATGTAACAGGGTTTAAAACAGAGCCAGGGTGTAACAGGAAGTAACACAGAGAGAGGGTGTTAGAAGAGAAAAGGTTGTAAAAGAGACTAAAACAGAGAGAGCCTGTAAACGAAGAGACAGAGAGTAAGTTTGAGAGAGGGTGTAAGAGGAAGTAAATCAGAGACAGCATGTTACAAGAAGTAGGTCAGACAGAGGGTGTAACAGGAAGAGAGAAAAAAAGACAGAAAGAAAAAGAGAGACGGTATAAAACAGACAAAAGGTGTAATAGGGAGTAACTCAAGGCTAGAATATTACAAAGAAAAAGGTTGATTAGATAGTATCTACATGATTCAAAAAATATATTAGCACATTTCACAATCAATCATCTATGTTTCCTCAGATTAGTCATATTTTTGGATAATGCTTGGTTAAATAATTTTGCTGCATAGAGAAACATGGAAAAAAGTGACGCACCGGTGGCGCAAGGCCTTCATAAATAAGGCCCTGAGTTTCTTTGCTGTTGGTTTGTGTCTTGCTTTTTGATAATTCTTGCTAACAACATTTGCAAGATAGAGAAATTGTCTTTTGTGAAATAGTGAACTTTCAGTAGTGAAATTGAATGCTTGTACATAGGACCTGTGCTGTGTTTCTAAAATGTAATTTTAAAAACGACTTTGGAGTAATTGAATGGCTTTTATATTTTTGATAAGGAATTAATAGTGTCTTCCTCATTAAATAAACATATTTGAACCTTTTACAATGATGTCATCTGCATTACCTCAGATTAGGATACAGATTGAGCTTCTTTCTTGTTGGTTTGCGTCATGTTTTTTGATAATGCTTGGTAAAAAGATTTTGCTGCATAGAGGAATTGTATTATGTAAAATTGAGAAGTTTCACTAGTGACCTGGAATGCTTGTACATAGGACCTGTGCTGTGTTTGAGAAATCCTCTATCTTGCAAATCTTGACAGCA
This sequence comes from Lissotriton vulgaris, assembly GCF_964263255.1. Lineage (NCBI taxonomy): Eukaryota > Metazoa > Chordata > Amphibia > Caudata > Salamandridae > Lissotriton > Lissotriton vulgaris. The sequence continues at coordinate 863,237,309 of NC_141691.1, read as the reverse complement.
AGCATTATCAAAAAGCAAGACACAAACCAACAGCAAAGAAACTCAGGGCCTTATTTATGAAGGCCTTGCGCCACCGGTGCGTCACTTTTTCCCATGTTAAAAGTGAGGCACCGGCGGCACAAGGCAATCATAAATAAGGCCCAAATGTAAATACCATTGATTTGCCCCCAAAATCGTTTTTTGAATAACATTTTAGAAACACAGCGCAGGTCCTATGTACAAGCATTCAATTTCACTACTGAAACCTCACTGTTTCACAAAATACAAATCCTCTATCTTGCAAATGTTGATAGCAAGCATTATCAAAAAGCAAGACACAAACCAACAGCAAAGAAACTCAGGGCCTTATTTATGAAGGCGTTGCTTCACCGGTGCGTCACTTTTTCCCATGTTAAAAGTGACGCACCGGCGGCACAAGGCAATCATAAATAATGCCCAATTGTAAATACCATTGATTTGCCCCCAAAATCGTTTTTGAATAACATTTTAGAAACACAGCGCAGGTCCTATGTACAAGCATTTCATGTCACTAAAGAAACTTCTCAATTTAACATAATGCAATTCCCCTATGCTGCAAAACCTATTTACCAAGCATTATCCAAAAACATGACACAAACCAACCAGAAAGTAACTCAATCTGCATCCTAATCTGAGGTAGTGCAGGTGACATAATTGTAAAAGGTTAAAATATATTTATTTAATGAGGCAAGCACTAATAATTCATTCTCAAAAATATAAAAAGCATGCATTTACCCCAAAATCGTTTTTTAAATAACATTTTAGAAACACAGCACAGGTCCTATGTACAAGCATTCCATGTCACTAAAGAAACTTCTCAATTTTACATAATGCAATTACCCTATGCTGCAAAACCAATTTACCAAGCATTATCCAAAAACATGACAAAAACCAACCAGAAAGAAGCTCAATATGCATCCTAATCTGAGGTAATGCAGGTGACATCATTGTAAAAGGTTCAAATATATTTATTTAATGAGGCAAACACTAATAATTCCTTCTCAAAAATATAAAAAGCATTCATTTTCACCAAAATCGTTTTTTGAATAACATTTTAGAAACACAGCACAGGTCCTATGTACAAGCATTCCATGTCACTAGAGAAACTTCTGAATTTTACATAATGCAACTCCCCTATGCTGCAAAACCTATTTACCAAGCATTATCCAAAAATATGACACAAACCAACCAGCAAGAAACTCAATCTGCATCCTAATCTGAGGTAGTGCAGGTGACATAATTGTAAAAGGTTAAAATATATTTATTTAATGAGGCAAGCACTAATAATTCATTCTCAAAAATATAAAAAGCATGCATTTACCCCAAAATCGTTTTTTAAATAACATTTTAGAAACACAGCACAGGTCCTATGTACAAGCATTCCATGTCACTAAAGAAACTTCTCAATTTTACATAATGCAATTACCCTATGCTGCAAAACCAATTTACCAAGCATTATCCAAAAACATGACAAAAACCAACCAGAAAGAAGCTCAATATGCATCCTAATCTGAGGTAATGCAGGTGACATCATTGTAAAAGGTTCAAATATATTTATTTAATGAGGCAAACACTAATAATTCCTTCTCAAAAATATAAAAAGCATTCATTTTCACCAAAATCGTTTTTTGAATAACATTTTAGAAACACAGCACAGGTCCTATGTACAAGCATTCCATGTCACTAGAGAAACTTCTGAATTTTACATAATGCAACTCCCCTATGCTGCAAAACCTATTTACCAAGCATTATCCAAAAACATGACACAAACCAACCAGAAAGAAGCTCAATCTGCATCCTAATCTGAGGTAATGCAGGTGACATCATTGTAAAAGGTTCAAATATATTTATTTATTGAGGCAAGCACTAATAATTCATTCTCAAAAATATAAAAAGCATTCATTTACCCCAAAATCGTTTTTTAAATATCATTTTAGAAACACAGCACAGGTCCTATATACAAGCATTCAATTTCACTACTGAAAATTCACTATTTCACAAAATACAATTCCTCTATGCATTAAAATGTTTTAACCAAGCATTATCAAAAAAACATGACAAAAAACAACATTAAAAAAAATTCTGCTTCCAAAACTTCTCCATACAGCATAGAAGTCTCTATCTAAATTAAATGAATCATTGCTTACCTTTACAAATGCTTTGGGAGATAGAGAACAACGTCAGACACACACACCAATTTTTCTTTAGCAGAGGAAAAGGTATGCATTCCACACACTGCAACCATGACTGGCACAGAAAACCTCTAATTCTACACAGATATGCCTAATTTCAACCAATCAAAACCCTTCCCTCACTATTTTCAAACCAACACCCTTCCCCCCTCAGCCCTTTCTATCTGTTACCATAGCAACTCCCTCCTTACTGAACTCTCAGGTTCAAAAGTTTATTCTACAATGTTGCAAATGAACTAAGCAAGGAAGTTTGACCTCTCAATACACCAACTTGTCCGATGAAATGTTTCTTTAATTGACCTTTTCTTAACCATTCAAATTGCTTCTTTCACAAAACACAACCATGCACCCTAACTTTCAGTTTTTAACTATCTGAATCCACCAATCATTGCTTGTGATTCAAGAGCAGTGAAACTCCACAATTATTTTTGGGTAAACTCCTACTGTTCCAACTGCCATTTCATTCCCACACTTCATCTGACTGCACCAGAGCCTTCTCTCATCATGTATTTTGTGTGGATAATTGGACGTAGCTACATCCACTGGGCTCAAAGGTATGCAGCTAGCAGAAATTTTCACAAACTTGATTTAAAAAATGTGGAAATCAAGTGGATTGGCCAGAGAGGATTGAGATGTCACCAATTGATACCATTGGTGAAAACCTTTTTGCATCTGCCAAACCCTGACCTCTTAATAGTGCACTGTGGAAGAAATGACTTGGGCACTTTGACGGGTGTAGGTCTGTAAATGCTTTTAACACCTTGGCTGCTAGGGAGATTTTTCTCCTGTGCTGCAATCAATGAGTTCCTATTATACATGACAAGCTCAGCTCGTCATGAGCACAGCTCAACTGTGCCTCATGACGAGCTGAGCTCGTCATGAGCAGCGAAGGGGTTAAAGGACACCTTTGATCAATTGATGACACTTTTTCCACAAACTGCCTTGGTACATTCCAATATATGTCAAAGACAGAAATGGAACTGGTCCAACCAATTTTGTCCACAATTTGAGAAAGCACGGAAACATGTGAATAAATCTGTTTTTGCTTACATGAGAGACTATGGAATGGGTTCAATATACAATAATAACTTGCGTTTTAACATGCAAGATATCTACAGAGGAGATGGTATGCACTTCTCAGATGAGGGGAATAGAATATTCCTCCTGAATTTAAGACTGTGCATTGGAACCTACTTGTAGGTACCTAAATCAGCCACAGAACCCAAAAGCTCTTTTCAGAGCTACCCTACCTCTGATCATTCAAAATGAATATCTTTCTCTAACTTTTTTCACTATGTTTCACCGGAGTACGCTCCCCGGTGCGCGTACCGGGCGCTCCCCCGCGAAATAATAATTTTTTTTTGGGCCTATATGGGCCTCCAATACTCCCCTCAGAAAACCTAGAGGGTCAGGGGGTGTCTACTGTACCTCTTTTTACCCATTCCCAACGTTGTTTGCCCTCCATCTTGTGTCTCAATTCGACCGAAACACAAAATGGCGGACTCCCGTAGCGCTCCCGGTACGCGTACCGGGGCGCGCACCGGTGGGCGCTCCCAAGAAAAATGTGGGAAACGAAATTACATAAAAACCACTGGACAGACTTTCACCAAATATAGAATAGACCCTACTACATACCATTCCCTACCATTATTCCACAATTGATGGTATTCCATTGAGCCATTTGGGCTGTAGCCCTGTCTAAATATCCTGAGGTAAATTACATGACAAAAACACATATGAAAGTGTTGGAATTTACAACCAATTAAAATGTTACTTACATTTTGTACTTATATGTGCTGACATTTGATTGGTTAAGTACATGAATATATAAGAAAAATGACACGGAAACACAGCCATTTTGACTAATACTACCTGAGGTACATTTTGATTGAATTTTGACAGAAAACTTCAACTACTTTGAAAAAGGTAAGTTGTTAATTTGAAAGGGGAACTATGTTGTGCACTTTAAGTTAATTTGGGAAAACGTTTTCTGATAGTTATATGCTATCCCTGTGTAATAGTTATAGATTGAGATAGGCTTCTCTGTTATAATTTTGGATTGAGTTAGGCTTCTCTGGTATAATTATGAATTTACTTAGACTTCATCACATGCACTTTTTATTAGTTATACTTCCTGCCTGAAACCATACACTGCCCAAAAATTACTTCACTGTTAAAAACTCAGAAGTACCTGTCTAAACTTACACCCAACAGTACCCTAACTCTACTAATATAGTTAATTTTTATGCAAATTTCAGAAAGAAAATGGAAGGAGAAAAACAAGCAAATGTTACTTCTATCGAAGTAAAGGTGGAAAATGCAGAAGAGCAAAAAGATGAAGTTGATTTCATGGATGACTCTTTGGACCAACAGTTAATAGAATGTTTGGAACAAATGGAATCATATACTTATAATTATGAGGAAATACCGGACAATATTATGTTACAAGTTTTATTAAATTATGAAAAAGAATCAGAAGAATACATTTATATTTAATAATTTTAAATTGTTTGAGACAATATTCATTTTTATATGTAATTCATGAAGTATTACCAAAATGATTATATTATAAAATGAGACTTGTCAGTCAGTCAGTCATAAAAACTTTTATTCGGTTACAATTTGACATAACCATAAAAAGTGCATACACTGGTTTAAAAGACTACTTTCTGGATACATCTTAATTAATAAAAACACAATTCATTATAAACGTTTGTTTTTAAAAAGATTAAAAAAGTTCATTTAACAAATAGGTACATATGAAACAGTAAACAATGCCATGAGTTATACTACACCATATTTTTTGGCATAATTCTATTGTATTCGTTACAGGATTAACATTAGATCCAAGGTCCATAAACAACAATAGACATTAAGGGTATAATTTTAGCACAGGTAACTAAACCCCACAAACGCAACGCGCTGAAAAGCACCTGACATTTCCCACAGTGTAGGACACCAACACAGTTGGGATTTCAAGCCGCAACTCGCCATCACCTGGTTCGCGCTCCTTGGCCATGCTTGGGTGGGACTACATCCCCCAGCATACTTGGCACAGCTGGGGCGGGGCCAGCTGACGCTCTGAAAAGTTTCCAACATATCCTACAGCGCAAGACACAAGTAATGGGCCCAGGCGTGCGCCCAGGTGGAGACTGGACCAAGACGGGCCCGTTTTAGCCCATCATAGTATGGCATAGGCTGGGCTGGGCCACACTTCTTAGTCTTGTGACTAAGTGGACATTTTTCCTAAGGTACTGTGTATTTTGTTTAGTTTTACCTCAGCGTATTGGGATTCTTCTTTCTTTTTCCCCTAGAAGACTAGCTGCTTCTAATAACATGGGAAAAAAGGAAAGGTGCCTCTGGGGTTCTGATCGTCCCTCCTCTGCATACACATGTTCCACTATTTACAATTGTTTGAATCAGGCAGTGGACAATGTATCAAATGAAATTAGTTTGGCAGAGCGTCGTCTCTCACTTACTACTGAGGATTTTGCTCAACCTCCACCTTCCTCCCAGGATAACTGTCATGTTTCTGCAGGCACCCCTCCACTCTTAGGGGCTTTCAGTACTTCTGCTTCAAATCCACCAGCAGGAGTACACCATGTTCTCTAAAATAGCTCACAACTTGGATGTACTAATGCAATCAAAAGTGCTTGATTTTTTCAGGGGGGACCAGAGGTTGTGGACCCCTGTGCACACATGCCAATTTAATTCTGCTTGTTGTGTTGGTGGGCCTCTGTCCTGTCGCACATCAATAATTGTCCCAGTCTTTATAAACGGCAATGCCCATGATCCGAGCTGTTATGGCCGATATCTCTTCTTGACTCTATGGTTAAAATCATTGACTGAGTTGTATTGAATCACCTCCTTGTTTGCTTAAATTAAAATTATATCCACTCCCAAACATAGTTTGGGTTTAGAATGGGGCTTGGAACAATTGAACAGTGCCTCCATCTCAACCTTATTGTGGCCAAATATAAATATGCAGAGGTTTCTTCTTCTCATTTGGTGTTTATGGATCTATTGAGTGCCTTTGATTGTGTTAGTAGATCCAAGTTGTGGATTATTTTAGAGAGCATGGGCATCGATGTAGGCTGGGTCTCTTTTTTAAGATTCTAACATCATAACCTTATAGCGTCTGTAAGATTTGGCAGCACTGGTGAGTGCACTCAACCCTTTAAAGTCAATTGAGGGGTGTGCAAGGGTTGCATTTTTACACCCATCCTCTTCCTACTCTATATCACTGATTTGTATAGAGCACTAGTATTTGCTGGAGTGGATGTTCCTCACATCGAACAGAAGGCCATGCCTACGCTATTATACATCGATAACGTGGTATTCTTTGCCAGAACGGCCGACAGTCTTACAATTTGACTTTCTAGCTTTGTGTAATTTTTGAGAAATCTGAGATTGGAGACTAAGTTTAGTAAATCATGCACAATAGGATGCGGCCCTAGAAATACAAACATTTGCACCCTAAGTAAAGGTGGCAAAATTGGATAGGAAGAGCACATTTTCTTACCTTGGCCTGGACTTTAATGACACATGCTCCTTGTCACCATGCATCAAAAGCAGGATAACCTGCTATACTCTAGTGGTGGGGACCACTTTTTCACTCGCAACGTCCATTGGCAAAGAACTTGTTGCCCCCATTTTAGAGATAAACACCTGGAAATACCTGACAAATGTAACATACGGTATGGGTATTTGGGGCTGTAGAGATGTTGTGGTAATTCAGGCAGAGGAGAATAGATTCTGCTGCAGGCTATTAGGAGTTCCCTCTTCGACACCACATTTTTCTTTGCATCAGGAATTAGGTATGTACTATTTGCAAGATATTATTAATGCTGCATCTCCGGTCCTCTGGTGCTCAATTTGGGCAAATAAGGAAGCTGAGCTTAACTGGTGTTGGACTTGGCCCTTTTGGCAGGTTCACCCTGAAACTTTTTACATTCTCCTAGCCTTTTTCTGTAAACTGGTGTTGGTGATTTTTGGCCTCTGGGCAAGTTTGCACTGTGACCCAGTGTAAGGGGGGGTGCTCAATTTGGGCAAATAAGGAAGCTGAGCTTAACTGGTGTTGGACTTGGCCCTTTTGGCAGGTTCACCCTGAAACTTTTTACATTCTCCTAGCCTTTTTCTGTAAACTGGTGTTGGTGATTTTTGGCCTCTGGGCAAGTTTGCACTGTGACCCAGTGTAAGGGGGGGTGCGCTCTCTGTATGTGCGGTGAGATGGGCCTGCCCTCTCACATGGGGGATATGTGTGTACATAGTAATTCCTGGTATGAGAGGAGTGCAGAGGCGAGTTTAGTATGTATGAACTTGTGAGAATAAATGCTGCACAATGGTGTTCGCAGATTTATGGTGACTGGTGGAGAAATGCCACTTTTAGAAGTTGGCATTTCTGTGTGCTGTGTGTCTGCCTGCCTGATGTGAATTAGATGTCTGGCTTGTGATTGACAGGATCTGAGAGGTGTGGGTGGCTCCAGGAGACAGGGTGAGTAAGCCCAGTGGAGAAAAGAGAGATTTGCATGCAGATGGGAGGGAGGAGTTGCACCTGGGACCTGAATATGGCTGTGCCTTCCCTCCACAATGCTTGTTTGGCCCCCTTTGGTGTTTCTGATCATTGAGCCCCCACCTGACAAAGGGGAGGGGAGCTGGGCAAAACAAAATCCTCCAAATCCCCCCCAAACCAGTTCTGACTGGTATCCTCAAGCCCTGTGCTGTGGCACAAAGGGATTTACTGATATAAATATAGGGGCTGTGACCCCATGAAATTGTTCTGTTCCTTATCCTGATGGAGGGGGCTTGCTGCTGCTGGGGCCCAGGAGGAACTGCCATGGGGGCTGCCTCCCTGCTGGTGGGCCTTGTGTGCTGGTCCCTGGGCCCTTTATTGCCACCCTGGACCTGGAAGACCATTTTTGCTTGGACCCTTGGGCTGCCCTCTGACCCTGTGACCTCTTTGGCTTTTATTTTAAAGAGCGCTTTATTTTTATTCAGAACGGAGCACATGGGTTCTGCAGCACAAAGCAGTATTTCCTTCGAGGGAATCTTGACGTGGGGATTCCCCTACCAGCATGCTAAAAGGAGGGGGAGCCCACTCCGCTGTTTTTGTGCTTTAGCGGGTGCCTACACCGCAGTATTGGTGCATTTTTGGTTTATGTTGACAGCGGGTGCCCCCCCCCCCACCTTATGCTGCCTTAAGCTGGAGCCCACCCCATGTTCTAATGTGGCCCGGGCGAAAACAGGAAGCCAGGCAAGGTATGCCTGGACGTGGGCGGAGCCTTGGGAGAAGCCAGAAGTGCCAGAGATCCGTTCGTAGCCTTGCAGGCTCCATGGTAAAGTCCCGAGTCCCATGAGGGGGCCCAGGTGAAGTGAGGAGAAGTCTGTGGCCAGGAGGGGCTCCCATGCACTGAGGGAGCCACGCAATGTCCAAGGAGAGCCGCTGATGTTGAGAGGCTGCCCAAGAAGAGAGGGGAGCCTCTACAGAGCCCCGCCAGCGCAGACAGAAGCAGAGCTCGTCATGAAGATGGCCCGCAGCCCGGTGAGTGAAAAGGGCTGGGGGGAAGAGGGGACCTAGACACAAGTGCCAGTGCCTACCCCCTGAGTGGCCCCATTGGCAGAGGGACACTCCATCATGGGCATATTTTGTTTATAGAGCCTGTGTGGCTTCAACGTGAGGCATGTTATTTTAAAAGTCCCGTTGGGGCCAGAGTGCACTGTAGTGCCGGGCCCTGAGTGTGAATCCTAGCTACCCCACCAGCGAGAGGGCAGCTGGCATGTTTGTGGGGCATGGTGGTTTGGAGAGCCCCATAAGAGGCCCCGGGGGCAAGGTTGTGTCAGGGCCTAATTGAGTATTTCCGCTGCCCTGCGAGAGCACAGGTAGCTGCAACATGTTGGTGCAGTCTTTGTTCATAGAGTCCCTGAGGGGGACAGCCGGGCACAAGAAGGCCCAGGCCTCTAATTGCTTCACAGCTGCCCAGCAAGTAGTGGGCAGCTGCTCTGTTTAGGCCCTCATGGGATATTCCCAGCTGCCCAGCAAGTAGTGGGCAGATGCAACATTTAGGTCAGCGCAGTTGCGCACCTTGACTCTTGGGATATAGGGCATTTGAACCCCCTTTTGCAAAGGCTAGTTGGCCAAGGGGACTGTGAGTGATAGGGCGCCAGGCCCTAATATGATTTATGTGGTGCTAGAAAATGTGATTCATGTAGTATGATTTATGCACCTTGTTTTGATACCTCTAAATGTAGTTTTATGTATGAGGTTGGTTTGCATATTGGGCCCGATTCACAGAATGAACTTAAGACTCAATCCTAAATTTACTACTATTTTGGTATTCACAGAATGCACTTACTACTTTTGGCATTCACAGAATGCACTTACCACTTTTGGCATTCACAGAATGAACTTACTACTTTTGGTATTCACAGAAGTTAGGATTTTGTCTTAAGTTTGTCTTAAGACAGACTTAAGACAGACTTAAGACAAACTTAAGACAGACTTAAGACAGACTTAAGACAAAATCCTAACTTCTGTGAATACCAAAAGTAGTAAGTTCATTCTGTGAATACCAAAAGTAGTAAGTGCATTCTGTGAATGCCAAAAGTAGTAAGTGCATTCTGTGAATACCAAAATAGTAGTAAGTTTAGGATTGAGTCTTAAGTTCATTCTGTGAATCGGGCCCATTGTGTTTATGTGTGAGGTTATTGTCTAATTCTTTTAGACTCATGATAGAACTGCATAATGTGTTTATGCTGATGAGGTTGGCGTGCAATGGTTTTATGTCAGTAAAATTTCCAGCTAACTAAAACTGGTGTTTTTTCAGTGAATTTAATGGGTTTTTTAAATGCTAATCCCTAACTACAACTGGTGTGAAACCTATGTTTTTTTCTGTGAATTTCATAGGTTTTTTAAATGCTAATTCCTAACTATAACTGGTGTGAAACCTATGTTTTTTCAGTGAATATATATATATGTATATTAATATAATACCTTTTTTTTAAAAAATATATTCATTTTTTTTTTATGTTTCACCCTGGAGCGCTCCCGGTGCGCGCCCCGGTGCGCGTACCGGGGCGCATCAAAAAAAAAAATAAAAAAAAATAATGAAGGAGTGAGCATGAGCAAAGGGGAGAGAGACAGTAAGACAAAGAGAGTGTATAATATGTTGAAATACAGAGAAAGGATGTAATAGGGAGAGGGAGTAAGTCAAAAAAAGGGAGTAAGCCAGAAAAAGGATGTAACAGGGTTTAAAACAGAGCCAGGGTGTAACAGGAAGTAACACAGAGAGAGGGTGTTAGAAGAGAAAAGGTTGTAAAAGAGACTAAAACAGAGAGAGCCTGTAAACGAAGAGACAGAGAGTAAGTTTGAGAGAGGGTGTAAGAGGAAGTAAATCAGAGACAGCATGTTACAAGAAGTAGGTCAGACAGAGGGTGTAACAGGAAGAGAGAAAAAAAGACAGAAAGAAAAAGAGAGACGGTATAAAACAGACAAAAGGTGTAATAGGGAGTAACTCAAGGCTAGAATATTACAAAGAAAAAGGTTGATTAGATAGTATCTACATGATTCAAAAAATATATTAGCACATTTCACAATCAATCATCTATGTTTCCTCAGATTAGTCATATTTTTGGATAATGCTTGGTTAAATAATTTTGCTGCATAGAGAAACATGGAAAAAAGTGACGCACCGGTGGCGCAAGGCCTTCATAAATAAGGCCCTGAGTTTCTTTGCTGTTGGTTTGTGTCTTGCTTTTTGATAATTCTTGCTAACAACATTTGCAAGATAGAGAAATTGTCTTTTGTGAAATAGTGAACTTTCAGTAGTGAAATTGAATGCTTGTACATAGGACCTGTGCTGTGTTTCTAAAATGTAATTTTAAAAACGACTTTGGAGTAATTGAATGGCTTTTATATTTTTGATAAGGAATTAATAGTGTCTTCCTCATTAAATAAACATATTTGAACCTTTTACAATGATGTCATCTGCATTACCTCAGATTAGGATACAGATTGAGCTTCTTTCTTGTTGGTTTGCGTCATGTTTTTTGATAATGCTTGGTAAAAAGATTTTGCTGCATAGAGGAATTGTATTATGTAAAATTGAGAAGTTTCACTAGTGACCTGGAATGCTTGTACATAGGACCTGTGCTGTGTTTGAGAAATCCTCTATCTTGCAAATCTTGACAGCAAGCATTATCAAAAAGCAAGACACAAACCAACAGCAAAGAAACTCAGGGCCTTATTTATGAAGGCCTTGCGCCACCGGTGCGTCACTTTTTCCCATGTTAAAAGTGAGGCACCGGCGGCACAAGGCAATCATAAATAAGGCCCAAATGTAAATACCATTGATTTGCCCCCAAAATCGTTTTTTGAATAACATTTTAGAAACACAGCGCAGGTCCTATGTACAAGCATTCAATTTCACTACTGAAACCTCACTGTTTCACAAAATACAAATCCTCTATCTTGCAAATGTTGATAGCAAGCATTATCAAAAAGCAAGACACAAACCAACAGCAAAGAAACTCAGGGCCTTATTTATGAAGGCGTTGCTTCACCGGTGCGTCACTTTTTCCCATGTTAAAAGTGACGCACCGGCGGCACAAGGCAATCATAAATAATGCCCAATTGTAAATACCATTGATTTGCCCCCAAAATCGTTTTTGAATAACATTTTAGAAACACAGCGCAGGTCCTATGTACAAGCATTTCATGTCACTAAAGAAACTTCTCAATTTAACATAATGCAATTCCCCTATGCTGCAAAACCTATTTACCAAGCATTATCCAAAAACATGACACAAACCAACCAGAAAGTAACTCAATCTGCATCCTAATCTGAGGTAGTGCAGGTGACATAATTGTAAAAGGTTAAAATATATTTATTTAATGAGGCAAGCACTAATAATTCATTCTCAAAAATATAAAAAGCATGCATTTACCCCAAAATCGTTTTTTAAATAACATTTTAGAAACACAGCACAGGTCCTATGTACAAGCATTCCATGTCACTAAAGAAACTTCTCAATTTTACATAATGCAATTACCCTATGCTGCAAAACCAATTTACCAAGCATTATCCAAAAACATGACAAAAACCAACCAGAAAGAAGCTCAATATGCATCCTAATCTGAGGTAATGCAGGTGACATCATTGTAAAAGGTTCAAATATATTTATTTAATGAGGCAAACACTAATAATTCCTTCTCAAAAATATAAAAAGCATTCATTTTCACCAAAATCGTTTTTTGAATAACATTTTAGAAACACAGCACAGGTCCTATGTACAAGCATTCCATGTCACTAGAGAAACTTCTGAATTTTACATAATGCAACTCCCCTATGCTGCAAAACCTATTTACCAAGCATTATCCAAAAATATGACACAAACCAACCAGCAAGAAACTCAATCTGCATCCTAATCTGAGGTAGTGCAGGTGACATAATTGTAAAAGGTTAAAATATATTTATTTAATGAGGCAAGCACTAATAATTCATTCTCAAAAATATAAAAAGCATGCATTTACCCCAAAATCGTTTTTTAAATAACATTTTAGAAACACAGCACAGGTCCTATGTACAAGCATTCCATGTCACTAAAGAAACTTCTCAATTTTACATAATGCAATTACCCTATGCTGCAAAACCAATTTACCAAGCATTATCCAAAAACATGACAAAAACCAACCAGAAAGAAGCTCAATATGCATCCTAATCTGAGGTAATGCAGGTGACATCATTGTAAAAGGTTCAAATATATTTATTTAATGAGGCAAACACTAATAATTCCTTCTCAAAAATATAAAAAGCATTCATTTTCACCAAAATCGTTTTTTGAATAACATTTTAGAAACACAGCACAGGTCCTATGTACAAGCATTCCATGTCACTAGAGAAACTTCTGAATTTTACATAATGCAACTCCCCTATGCTGCAAAACCTATTTACCAAGCATTATCCAAAAACATGACACAAACCAACCAGAAAGAAGCTCAATCTGCATCCTAATCTGAGGTAATGCAGGTGACATCATTGTAAAAGGTTCAAATATATTTATTTATTGAGGCAAGCACTAATAATTCATTCTCAAAAATATAAAAAGCATTCATTTACCCCAAAATCGTTTTTTAAATATCATTTTAGAAACACAGCACAGGTCCTATATACAAGCATTCAATTTCACTACTGAAAATTCACTATTTCACAAAATACAATTCCTCTATGCATTAAAATGTTTTAACCAAGCATTATCAAAAAAACATGACAAAAAACAACATTAAAAAAAATTCTGCTTCCAAAACTTCTCCATACAGCATAGAAGTCTCTATCTAAATTAAATGAATCATTGCTTACCTTTACAAATGCTTTGGGAGATAGAGAACAACGTCAGACACACACACCAATTTTTCTTTAGCAGAGGAAAAGGTATGCATTCCACACACTGCAACCATGACTGGCACAGAAAACCTCTAATTCTACACAGATATGCCTAATTTCAACCAATCAAAACCCTTCCCTCACTATTTTCAAACCAACACCCTTCCCCCCTCAGCCCTTTCTATCTGTTACCATAGCAACTCCCTCCTTACTGAACTCTCAGGTTCAAAAGTTTATTCTACAATGTTGCAAATGAACTAAGCAAGGAAGTTTGACCTCTCAATACACCAACTTGTCCGATGAAATGTTTCTTTAATTGACCTTTTCTTAACCATTCAAATTGCTTCTTTCACAAAACACAACCATGCACCCTAACTTTCAGTTTTTAACTATCTGAATCCACCAATCATTGCTTGTGATTCAAGAGCAGTGAAACTCCACAATTATTTTTGGGTAAACTCCTACTGTTCCAACTGCCATTTCATTCCCACACTTCATCTGACTGCACCAGAGCCTTCTCTCATCATGTATTTTGTGTGGATAATTGGACGTAGCTACATCCACTGGGCTCAAAGGTATGCAGCTAGCAGAAATTTTCACAAACTTGATTTAAAAAATGTGGAAATCAAGTGGATTGGCCAGAGAGGATTGAGATGTCACCAATTGATACCATTGGTGAAAACCTTTTTGCATCTGCCAAACCCTGACCTCTTAATAGTGCACTGTGGAAGAAATGACTTGGGCACTTTGACGGGTGTAGGTCTGTAAATGCTTTTAACACCTTGGCTGCTAGGGAGATTTTTCTCCTGTGCTGCAATCAATGAGTTCCTATTATACATGACAAGCTCAGCTCGTCATGAGCACAGCTCAACTGTGCCTCATGACGAGCTGAGCTCGTCATGAGCAGCGAAGGGGTTAAAGGACACCTTTGATCAATTGATGACACTTTTTCCACAAACTGCCTTGGTACATTCCAATATATGTCAAAGACAGAAATGGAACTGGTCCAACCAATTTTGTCCACAATTTGAGAAAGCACGGAAACATGTGAATAAATCTGTTTTTGCTTACATGAGAGACTATGGAATGGGTTCAATATACAATAATAACTTGCGTTTTAACATGCAAGATATCTACAGAGGAGATGGTATGCACTTCTCAGATGAGGGGAATAGAATATTCCTCCTGAATTTAAGACTGTGCATTGGAACCTACTTGTAGGTACCTAAATCAGCCACAGAACCCAAAAGCTCTTTTCAGAGCTACCCTACCTCTGATCATTCAAAATGAATATCTTTCTCTAACTTTTTTCACTATGTTTCACCGGAGTACGCTCCCCGGTGCGCGTACCGGGCGCTCCCCCGCGAAATAATAATTTTTTTTTGGGCCTATATGGGCCTCCAATACTCCCCTCAGAAAACCTAGAGGGTCAGGGGGTGTCTACTGTACCTCTTTTTACCCATTCCCAACGTTGTTTGCCCTCCATCTTGTGTCTCAATTCGACCGAAACACAAAATGGCGGACTCCCGTAGCGCTCCCGGTACGCGTACCGGGGCGCGCACCGGTGGGCGCTCCCAAGAAAAATGTGGGAAACGAAATTACATAAAAACCACTGGACAGACTTTCACCAAATATAGAATAGACCCTACTACATACCATTCCCTACCATTATTCCACAATTGATGGTATTCCATTGAGCCATTTGGGCTGTAGCCCTGTCTAAATATCCTGAGGTAAATTACATGACAAAAACACATATGAAAGTGTTGGAATTTACAACCAATTAAAATGTTACTTACATTTTGTACTTATATGTGCTGACATTTGATTGGTTAAGTACATGAATATATAAGAAAAATGACACGGAAACACAGCCATTTTGACTAATACTACCTGAGGTACATTTTGATTGAATTTTGACAGAAAACTTCAACTACTTTGAAAAAGGTAAGTTGTTAATTTGAAAGGGGAACTATGTTGTGCACTTTAAGTTAATTTGGGAAAACGTTTTCTGATAGTTATATGCTATCCCTGTGTAATAGTTATAGATTGAGATAGGCTTCTCTGTTATAATTTTGGATTGAGTTAGGCTTCTCTGGTATAATTATGAATTTACTTAGACTTCATCACATGCACTTTTTATTAGTTATACTTCCTGCCTGAAACCATACACTGCCCAAAAATTACTTCACTGTTAAAAACTCAGAAGTACCTGTCTAAACTTACACCCAACAGTACCCTAACTCTACTAATATAGTTAATTTTTATGCAAATTTCAGAAAGAAAATGGAAGGAGAAAAACAAGCAAATGTTACTTCTATCGAAGTAAAGGTGGAAAATGCAGAAGAGCAAAAAGATGAAGTTGATTTCATGGATGACTCTTTGGACCAACAGTTAATAGAATGTTTGGAACAAATGGAATCATATACTTATAATTATGAGGAAATACCGGACAATATTATGTTACAAGTTTTATTAAATTATGAAAAAGAATCAGAAGAATACATTTATATTTAATAATTTTAAATTGTTTGAGACAATATTCATTTTTATATGTAATTCATGAAGTATTACCAAAATGATTATATTATAAAATGAGACTTGTCAGTCAGTCAGTCATAAAAACTTTTATTCGGTTACAATTTGACATAACCATAAAAAGTGCATACACTGGTTTAAAAGACTACTTTCTGGATACATCTTAATTAATAAAAACACAATTCATTATAAACGTTTGTTTTTAAAAAGATTAAAAAAGTTCATTTAACAAATAGGTACATATGAAACAGTAAACAATGCCATGAGTTATACTACACCATATTTTTTGGCATAATTCTATTGTATTCGTTACAGGATTAACATTAGATCCAAGGTCCATAAACAACAATAGACATTAAGGGTATAATTTTAGCACAGGTAACTAAACCCCACAAACGCAACGCGCTGAAAAGCACCTGACATTTCCCACAGTGTAGGACACCAACACAGTTGGGATTTCAAGCCGCAACTCGCCATCACCTGGTTCGCGCTCCTTGGCCATGCTTGGGTGGGACTACATCCCCCAGCATACTTGGCACAGCTGGGGCGGGGCCAGCTGACGCTCTGAAAAGTTTCCAACATATCCTACAGCGCAAGACACAAGTAATGGGCCCAGGCGTGCGCCCAGGTGGAGACTGGACCAAGACGGGCCCGTTTTAGCCCATCATAGTATGGCATAGGCTGGGCTGGGCCACACTTCTTAGTCTTGTGACTAAGTGGACATTTTTCCTAAGGTACTGTGTATTTTGTTTAGTTTTACCTCAGCGTATTGGGATTCTTCTTTCTTTTTCCCCTAGAAGACTAGCTGCTTCTAATAACATGGGAAAAAAGGAAAGGTGCCTCTGGGGTTCTGATCGTCCCTCCTCTGCATACACATGTTCCACTATTTACAATTGTTTGAATCAGGCAGTGGACAATGTATCAAATGAAATTAGTTTGGCAGAGCGTCGTCTCTCACTTACTACTGAGGATTTTGCTCAACCTCCACCTTCCTCCCAGGATAACTGTCATGTTTCTGCAGGCACCCCTCCACTCTTAGGGGCTTTCAGTACTTCTGCTTCAAATCCACCAGCAGGAGTACACCATGTTCTCTAAAATAGCTCACAACTTGGATGTACTAATGCAATCAAAAGTGCTTGATTTTTTCAGGGGGGACCAGAGGTTGTGGACCCCTGTGCACACATGCCAATTTAATTCTGCTTGTTGTGTTGGTGGGCCTCTGTCCTGTCGCACATCAATAATTGTCCCAGTCTTTATAAACGGCAATGCCCATGATCCGAGCTGTTATGGCCGATATCTCTTCTTGACTCTATGGTTAAAATCATTGACTGAGTTGTATTGAATCACCTCCTTGTTTGCTTAAATTAAAATTATATCCACTCCCAAACATAGTTTGGGTTTAGAATGGGGCTTGGAACAATTGAACAGTGCCTCCATCTCAACCTTATTGTGGCCAAATATAAATATGCAGAGGTTTCTTCTTCTCATTTGGTGTTTATGGATCTATTGAGTGCCTTTGATTGTGTTAGTAGATCCAAGTTGTGGATTATTTTAGAGAGCATGGGCATCGATGTAGGCTGGGTCTCTTTTTTAAGATTCTAACATCATAACCTTATAGCGTCTGTAAGATTTGGCAGCACTGGTGAGTGCACTCAACCCTTTAAAGTCAATTGAGGGGTGTGCAAGGGTTGCATTTTTACACCCATCCTCTTCCTACTCTATATCACTGATTTGTATAGAGCACTAGTATTTGCTGGAGTGGATGTTCCTCACATCGAACAGAAGGCCATGCCTACGCTATTATACATCGATAACGTGGTATTCTTTGCCAGAACGGCCGACAGTCTTACAATTTGACTTTCTAGCTTTGTGTAATTTTTGAGAAATCTGAGATTGGAGACTAAGTTTAGTAAATCATGCACAATAGGATGCGGCCCTAGAAATACAAACATTTGCACCCTAAGTAAAGGTGGCAAAATTGGATAGGAAGAGCACATTTTCTTACCTTGGCCTGGACTTTAATGACACATGCTCCTTGTCACCATGCATCAAAAGCAGGATAACCTGCTATACTCTAGTGGTGGGGACCACTTTTTCACTCGCAACGTCCATTGGCAAAGAACTTGTTGCCCCCATTTTAGAGATAAACACCTGGAAATACCTGACAAATGTAACATACGGTATGGGTATTTGGGGCTGTAGAGATGTTGTGGTAATTCAGGCAGAGGAGAATAGATTCTGCTGCAGGCTATTAGGAGTTCCCTCTTCGACACCACATTTTTCTTTGCATCAGGAATTAGGTATGTACTATTTGCAAGATATTATTAATGCTGCATCTCCGGTCCTCTGGTGCTCAATTTGGGCAAATAAGGAAGCTGAGCTTAACTGGTGTTGGACTTGGCCCTTTTGGCAGGTTCACCCTGAAACTTTTTACATTCTCCTAGCCTTTTTCTGTAAACTGGTGTTGGTGATTTTTGGCCTCTGGGCAAGTTTGCACTGTGACCCAGTGTAAGGGGGGGTGCTCAATTTGGGCAAATAAGGAAGCTGAGCTTAACTGGTGTTGGACTTGGCCCTTTTGGCAGGTTCACCCTGAAACTTTTTACATTCTCCTAGCCTTTTTCTGTAAACTGGTGTTGGTGATTTTTGGCCTCTGGGCAAGTTTGCACTGTGACCCAGTGTAAGGGGGGGTGCGCTCTCTGTATGTGCGGTGAGATGGGCCTGCCCTCTCACATGGGGGATATGTGTGTACATAGTAATTCCTGGTATGAGAGGAGTGCAGAGGCGAGTTTAGTATGTATGAACTTGTGAGAATAAATGCTGCACAATGGTGTTCGCAGATTTATGGTGACTGGTGGAGAAATGCCACTTTTAGAAGTTGGCATTTCTGTGTGCTGTGTGTCTGCCTGCCTGATGTGAATTAGATGTCTGGCTTGTGATTGACAGGATCTGAGAGGTGTGGGTGGCTCCAGGAGACAGGGTGAGTAAGCCCAGTGGAGAAAAGAGAGATTTGCATGCAGATGGGAGGGAGGAGTTGCACCTGGGACCTGAATATGGCTGTGCCTTCCCTCCACAATGCTTGTTTGGCCCCCTTTGGTGTTTCTGATCATTGAGCCCCCACCTGACAAAGGGGAGGGGAGCTGGGCAAAACAAAATCCTCCAAATCCCCCCCAAACCAGTTCTGACTGGTATCCTCAAGCCCTGTGCTGTGGCACAAAGGGATTTACTGATATAAATATAGGGGCTGTGACCCCATGAAATTGTTCTGTTCCTTATCCTGATGGAGGGGGCTTGCTGCTGCTGGGGCCCAGGAGGAACTGCCATGGGGGCTGCCTCCCTGCTGGTGGGCCTTGTGTGCTGGTCCCTGGGCCCTTTATTGCCACCCTGGACCTGGAAGACCATTTTTGCTTGGACCCTTGGGCTGCCCTCTGACCCTGTGACCTCTTTGGCTTTTATTTTAAAGAGCGCTTTATTTTTATTCAGAACGGAGCACATGGGTTCTGCAGCACAAAGCAGTATTTCCTTCGAGGGAATCTTGACGTGGGGATTCCCCTACCAGCATGCTAAAAGGAGGGGGAGCCCACTCCGCTGTTTTTGTGCTTTAGCGGGTGCCTACACCGCAGTATTGGTGCATTTTTGGTTTATGTTGACAGCGGGTGCCCCCCCCCCACCTTATGCTGCCTTAAGCTGGAGCCCACCCCATGTTCTAATGTGGCCCGGGCGAAAACAGGAAGCCAGGCAAGGTATGCCTGGACGTGGGCGGAGCCTTGGGAGAAGCCAGAAGTGCCAGAGATCCGTTCGTAGCCTTGCAGGCTCCATGGTAAAGTCCCGAGTCCCATGAGGGGGCCCAGGTGAAGTGAGGAGAAGTCTGTGGCCAGGAGGGGCTCCCATGCACTGAGGGAGCCACGCAATGTCCAAGGAGAGCCGCTGATGTTGAGAGGCTGCCCAAGAAGAGAGGGGAGCCTCTACAGAGCCCCGCCAGCGCAGACAGAAGCAGAGCTCGTCATGAAGATGGCCCGCAGCCCGGTGAGTGAAAAGGGCTGGGGGGAAGAGGGGACCTAGACACAAGTGCCAGTGCCTACCCCCTGAGTGGCCCCATTGGCAGAGGGACACTCCATCATGGGCATATTTTGTTTATAGAGCCTGTGTGGCTTCAACGTGAGGCATGTTATTTTAAAAGTCCCGTTGGGGCCAGAGTGCACTGTAGTGCCGGGCCCTGAGTGTGAATCCTAGCTACCCCACCAGCGAGAGGGCAGCTGGCATGTTTGTGGGGCATGGTGGTTTGGAGAGCCCCATAAGAGGCCCCGGGGGCAAGGTTGTGTCAGGGCCTAATTGAGTATTTCCGCTGCCCTGCGAGAGCACAGGTAGCTGCAACATGTTGGTGCAGTCTTTGTTCATAGAGTCCCTGAGGGGGACAGCCGGGCACAAGAAGGCCCAGGCCTCTAATTGCTTCACAGCTGCCCAGCAAGTAGTGGGCAGCTGCTCTGTTTAGGCCCTCATGGGATATTCCCAGCTGCCCAGCAAGTAGTGGGCAGATGCAACATTTAGGTCAGCGCAGTTGCGCACCTTGACTCTTGGGATATAGGGCATTTGAACCCCCTTTTGCAAAGGCTAGTTGGCCAAGGGGACTGTGAGTGATAGGGCGCCAGGCCCTAATATGATTTATGTGGTGCTAGAAAATGTGATTCATGTAGTATGATTTATGCACCTTGTTTTGATACCTCTAAATGTAGTTTTATGTATGAGGTTGGTTTGCATATTGGGCCCGATTCACAGAATGAACTTAAGACTCAATCCTAAATTTACTACTATTTTGGTATTCACAGAATGCACTTACTACTTTTGGCATTCACAGAATGCACTTACCACTTTTGGCATTCACAGAATGAACTTACTACTTTTGGTATTCACAGAAGTTAGGATTTTGTCTTAAGTTTGTCTTAAGACAGACTTAAGACAGACTTAAGACAAACTTAAGACAGACTTAAGACAGACTTAAGACAAAATCCTAACTTCTGTGAATACCAAAAGTAGTAAGTTCATTCTGTGAATACCAAAAGTAGTAAGTGCATTCTGTGAATGCCAAAAGTAGTAAGTGCATTCTGTGAATACCAAAATAGTAGTAAGTTTAGGATTGAGTCTTAAGTTCATTCTGTGAATCGGGCCCATTGTGTTTATGTGTGAGGTTATTGTCTAATTCTTTTAGACTCATGATAGAACTGCATAATGTGTTTATGCTGATGAGGTTGGCGTGCAATGGTTTTATGTCAGTAAAATTTCCAGCTAACTAAAACTGGTGTTTTTTCAGTGAATTTAATGGGTTTTTTAAATGCTAATCCCTAACTACAACTGGTGTGAAACCTATGTTTTTTTCTGTGAATTTCATAGGTTTTTTAAATGCTAATTCCTAACTATAACTGGTGTGAAACCTATGTTTTTTTCAGTGAATATATATATATATGTATATTAATATAATACCTTTTTTAAAAAAATATATTCATTTTTTTTTATGTTTCACCCTGGAGCGCTCCCGGTGCGCGCCCCGGTGCGCGTACCGGGGCGCGTCCCGGAAGCGTATCAAAAAAAAAAGAAAAAAAAATAATGAAGGAGTGAGCATGAGCAAAGGGGAGAGAGACAGTAAGACAAAGAGAGTGTATAATATGTTGAAAGACAGAGAAAGGATGTAATAGGGAGAGGGAGTAAGTCAAAAAAAGGGAGTAAGTCAGAAAAAGGATGTAACAGGGTTTAAAACAGAGCGAGGGTGTAACAGGAAGTAACACAGAGAGAGGGTGTTAGAAGAGAAAAGGTTGTAAAAGAGACTGAAACAGAGAGAGCCTGTAAAGGAAGAGACAGAGAGTAAGTTTGAGAGAGGGTGTAAGAGGAAGTAAATCAGAGACAGCATGTTACAAGAAGTAGGTCAGACAGAGGGTGTAACAGGAAGAGAGAAAAAAAGTCAGAAAGAGAAAGAGAGACGGTATAAAACAGACAAAGGGTGTAATAGGGAGTAACTCAAGGCTAGAGTATTACAAAGAAAAAGGTTGATTAAATAGTATCTGCATGATTCAAAAAATATATTAGCACATTTCACAATCAATCATCTATGTTTCCTCAGATTAGTCATATTTTTGGATAATGCTTGGTTAAATCATTTTGCTGCATAGAGAAACATGGAAAAAAGTGACGCACCGGTGGCGCAAGGCCTTCATAAATAAGGCCCTGAGTTTCTTTGCTGTTGGTTTGTGTCTTGCTTTTTGATAATTCTTGCTAACAACATTTGCAAGATAGAGAAATTGTCTTTTGTGAAATAGTGAACTTTCAGTAGTGAAATTGAATGCTTGTACATAGGACCTGTGCTGTGTTTCTAAAATGTAATTTAAAAACGACTTTGGAGTAATTGAATGGCTTTTATATTTTTGATAAGGAATTAATAGTGTCTTCCTCATTAAATAAATATATTTGAACCTTTTACAATGATGCCATCTGCATTACCTCAGATTAGGATACAGATTGAGCTTCTTTCTTGTTGGTTTGTGTCATGTTTTTTGATAATGCTTGGTAAACAGATTTTGCTGCATAGAGGAATTGTATTATGTAAAATTGAGAAGTTTCACTAGTGACCTGGAATGCTTGTACATAGGACCTGTGCTGTCTTTGAAAAATCCTCTATCTTGCAAATCTTGACAGCAAGCATTATCAAAAAACAAGACACAAACCAACAGCAAAGAAACTCAGGGCCTTATTTATGAAGGCCTTGCGCCACCGGTGCGTCACTTTTTTCCCATGTTAAAAGTGAGGCACCGGCGGCACAAGGCAATCATAAATAAGGCCCAAATGTAAATACCATTGATTTGCCCCCAAAATCGTTTTTTGAATAACATTTTAGAAACACAGCGCAGGTCCTATGTACAAGCATTCAATTTCACTACTGAAACCTCACTGTTTCACAAAATACAAATCCTCTATCTTGCAAATGTTGATAGCAAGCATTATCAAAAAGCAAGACACAAACCAACATCAAAGAAACTCAGGGCCTTATTTATGAAGGCGTTGCTTCACCGGTGCGTCACTTTTTCCCATGTTAAAAGTGACGCACCGGCGGCACAAGGCAATCATAAATAATGCCCAATTGTAAATACCATTGATTTGCCCCCAAAATCGTTTTTGAATAACATTTTAGAAACACAGCGCAGGTCCTATGTACAAGCATTTCATGTCACTAAAGAAACTTCTCAATTTAACATAATGCAATTCCCCTATGCTGCAAAACCTATTTACCAAGCATTATCCAAAAACATGACACAAACCAACCAGAAAGAAACTCAATCTGCATCCTAATCTGAGGTAGTGCAGGTGACATAATTGTAAAAGGTTAAAATATATTTATTTAATGAGGCAAGCACTAATAATTCATTCTCAAAACTATAAAAAGCATGCATTTACCCCAAAATCGTTTTTTAAATAACATTTTAGAAAGACAGCACAGGTCCTATGTACAAGCATTCCATGTCACTAAAGAAACTTCTCAATTTTACATAATGCAATTACCCTATGCTGCAAAACCAATTTACCAAGCATTATCCAAAAACATGACAAAAACCAACCAGAAAGAATCTCAATATGCATCCTAATCTGAGGTAATGCAGGTGACATCATTGTAAAAGGTTCAAATATATTTATTTAATGAGGCAAACACTAATAATTCCTTCTCAAAAATATAAAAAGCATTCATTTTCACCAAAATCGTTTTTTGAATAACATTTTAGAAACACAGCACAGGTCCTATGTACAAGCATTCCATGTCACTAGAGAAACTTCTGAATTTTACATAATGCAACTCCCCTATGCTGCAAAACCTATTTACAAGCATTATCCAAAAACATGACACAAACCAACCAGAAAGAAGCTCAATCTGCATCCTAATCTGAGGTAATGCAGGTGACATCATTGTAAAAGGTTCAAATATATTTATTTATTGAGGCAAGCACTAATAATTCATTCTCAAAAATATAAAAAGCATTTATTTACCCCAAAATCGTTTTTTAAATATCATTTTAGAAACACAGCACAGGTCCTATATACAAGCATTCAATTTCACTACTGAAAATTCACTATTTCACAAAATACAATTCCTCTATGCATTAAAATGTTTTAACCAAGCCTTATCAAAAAAACATGACAAAAAACAACATTAAAAAAAATTCTGCTTCCAAAACTTCTCCATACAGCATACAAGTCTCTATATAAATTAAATGAATCATTGCTTACCTTTACAAATGCTTTGGGAGATAGAGAACAACGTCAGACACACACACCAATTTTTCTTTAGCAGAGCAAAAGGTATGCATTCCACACACTGCAACCATGACTGGCACAGAAAACCTCTAATTCTACACAGATATGCCTAATTTCAACCAATCAAAACCCTTCCCTCACTATTTTCAAACCAACACCCTTCCCCCCCTCAGCCCTTTCTATCTGTTACCATAGCAACTCCCTCCTTACTGAACTCTCAGGTTCAAAAGTTTATTCTACAATGTTGCAAATGAACTAAGCAAGGAAGTTTGACCTCTCAATACACCAACTTATCCGATGAAATGTTTCTTTAATTGACCTTTTCTTAACCATTCAAATTGCTTCTTTCACAAAACACAACCATGCACCCTAACTTTCAGTTTTTAACTATCTGAATCCACCAATCATTGCTTGTGATTCAAGAGCAGTGAAACTCCACAATTATTTTTGGGTAAACTCCTACTGTTCCAACTGCCATTTCATTCCCACACTTCATCTGACTGCACCAGAACCTTCTCTCATCATGTATTTTGTGTGGATAATTGGACGTAGCTACATCCACTGGGCTCAAAGGTATGCAGCTAGCAGAAATTTTCACAAACTTGATTTAAAAAAATATTTTGGGGTTGCCTAAATTTATTTTGGGGTTGCTAAAAGATTGGGCTGAAGAAAATGGTATAGTACCTCCTGAACAGGGGGGTTTTAAAGAAGGTCATTCAACTGTGGATCATTGCTTTGCCCTCTGGGCGGTAGCGCGGAAGTCCATAGAGCAAAGGGGTAACCTGTTTTGCTGCTTTGTGGACTTCCGCGCAGCATTTGATCTTGTAAGCAGGGAGCAACTATGGTCTACCTTGAAAGGCTATAAATTATATGCAGACCTGTTAGCCCTTATCCAGGCCTTGCATACAGACAACTGGGCCCAGGTAGTCCTGGATGTGGAGGGTGGATTATCTGGTAGGATCCAGATTGGAAATGGCCTTAGGCAGGGGTGTGTATTAGCCCCGTTGCTCTTTTCTTTGTTTATAGCGGACCTACCCCAGATCCTAAAAGAGGTTAGAGGGGCGAGTCCAAAGTTAGGGGGTAACCATATATCCTGTCTGCTTTATGCAGACGATCTGGTGATCATGGACCAGACGGAGATAGGTTTGCAGAGGAAACTAGATATGTTCCATAAATACTGCCTAAATAAAAAATTGGTAGTAAATATGGAAAAGACTAAAATCCTATGTTTCGGCAAAAGTAAGACCCGGTTCCCTTGGTATTTGGGTACGGAACTTCTTGAGAGAGTATCGGAATATAGATATTTGGGTGTATGGTTCACGAGTAACCTGAATTGGACCACCCATCAGGAGGCTTTAAAAATTAGGGCAGCAGCTTCTATAAAGGGCTTAAAAAGGTTTTATAGCTTTTACGGAGATTTGTCAGACGGGCCGGTTATTAAGGCCTATCTGGCAATGGTCCCCGCGCAATTCCTATATGGATCAGAGGTTCTCCTCCTCAGTGGGAAAAAAGGTTGGGATAAAGAGGAGGGTATGATCCTGAAAAGCTTATTCTCGTTACCTAAATCAGCTATGGTACAGGCAGCAAGATTGGAGATGGGAGTCACTTCCTGGGCAATTACAACCAGGATGGCACTAATACGGTTTTGGCAGCGTCTGGAGATAGGGGAGGCGCCCAGAAAAATATCACAGTGGTGTAGAGAGGAAATTACCTCCAGTGAGTTATCATGGGCTAAAGAAGTCAGACTCTCATTAAAGGAAGCTTATGGGAAGTTAGGAATAGAACTAGATGCCCAGTTAGGACACACCAATATAGGCAAAAAAGAACTACGGTCGTTGGGAGCGGATGTGTCCCGTACTTGTGATCACGAGTACCTTCGGCAAAAAATATCCGTGTCCCATATGATCCAAGTATGGAATTCAGAAGATCATCCTTACCCGTACTTGGATAGGTTGCCGAATCAGAAATTAAGAAGAGAGGTTTTAAAACTGAGAATGGGTGTAAACCCCTGTTATGTAAATACCAGGGTTAAAAACCTCATGATTAATAGTAATGGTAATTGCACATGTACATTAGGCTCCACCTGTGACATTACTCATGTTTTATTAGACTGCAGGAGGACTCTTGATATACGTAAGGAGATTTTAGGCCTGTTATTCAAAAATTACAGGATTACGAATAGGAAGCAGGCTGCAGAGCTCCTGGTGGGGATGGGAAACCTGGATATAGCCTGCGCCTTGGGGAAATACATGATTCGAGTTAGGGAGCTCCTCCAGAATACAGAGTTATAGGCATATGTTATCGAGACTGTACTCTAATGTATGTATTATGTTTGGAAGGTCTAGTCAGATATGTTTTCTCATGTGTTTTTAACATCTCAGGAGGATACTGTTAGAAATATTGTTGCCAGGGTTATCCTCTGGGAAATGACTGAATTGCAATTTTATAAATTTTAACTCGTGTTTTTATAAAGTTTATAAATGTATAGTGTATACTTTTATGGTTGTAATAACTCAAATAAAGTTTTAATGACTGACTGATTTAAAAAATGTGGAAATCAAGTGGATTGGCCAGAGAGGATTGAGATGTCACCAATTGATACCATTGGTGAAAACCTTTTTGCATCTGCCAAACCCTGACCTCTTAATAGTGCACTGTGGAAGAAATGACTTGGCACTTTGACGGGTGTAGGTCTGTAAATGCTTTTAACACCTTGGCTGCTAGGGAGATTTTTCTCCTGTGCTGCAATCAATGAGTTCCCATTATACATGACAAGCTCAGCTCGTCATGAGCACAGCTCAACTGTGCCTCATGACGAGCTGAGCTCGTCATGAGCAGCGAAGGGGTTAAAGGACACCTTTAATCAATTGATGACACTTTTTCCACAAACTGCCTTGGTACATTCCAATATATGTCAAAGACAGAAATGGAACTGGTCCAACCAATTTTGTCCACAATTTGAGAAAGCACGGAAACATGTGAATAAATCTGTTTTTGCTTACATGAGAGACTATGGAATGGGTTCAATATACAACAATAACTTGCGTTTTAACATGCAAGATATCTACAGAGGAGATGGTATGCACTTCTCAGATGAGGGGAATAGAATATTCCTCCTGAATTTAAGACTGTGCATTGGAACCTACTTGTAGGTACCTAAATCAGCCACAAAACCCAAAAGCTCTTTTCAGAGCTACCCTACCTCTGATCATTCAAAATGAATATCTTTCTCTAACTTTTTTCACTATGTTTCACCGGAGTACGCTCCCCGGTGCGCGTACCGGGCGCTCCCCCGCGAAATAATTATTTTTTTTTGGGCCTATATGGGCCTCCAATACTCCCCTCAGAAAACCTAGAGGGTCAGGGGGTGTCTACTGTACCTCTTTTTACCCATTCCCAACGTTGTTTGCCCTCCATCTTGTGTCTCAATTCGACCGAAACACAAAATGGCGGACTCCCGTAGCGCTCCCGGTACGCGTACCGGGGCGCGCACCGGTGGGCGCTCCCAAGAAAAATGTGGGAAACAAAATTACATAAAAACCACTGGACAGACTTTCACCAAATATAGAATAGACCCTACTACATACCATTCCCTACCATTATTCCACATTTGATGGTATTCCATTGAGCCATTTGGGCTGTAGCCCTGTCTAAATATCCTGAGGTAAATTACATGACAAAAACACATATGAAAGTGTTGGAATTTACAACCAATTAAAATGTTACTTACATTTTGTACTTATATGTGCTGACATTTGATTGGTTAAGTACATGAATATATAAGAAAAATGACAGGGAAACACAGCCATTTTGACTAATACTACCTGAGGTACATTTTGATTGAATTTTGACAGAAAACTTCAACTACTTTGAAAAAGGTAAGTTGTTAATTTGAAAGGGGAACTATGTTGTGCACTTTAAGTTAATTTGGGAAAACGTTTTCTGATAGTTATATGCTATCCCTGTGTAATAGTTATAGATTGAGATAGGCTTCTCTGTTATAATTATGGATTGAGTTAGGCTTCTCTGGTATAATTATGAATTTACTTAGACTTCATCACATGCACTTTTTATTAGTTATACTTCCTGCCTGAAACCATACACTGCCCAAAAATTACTTCACTGTTAAAAACTCAGAAGTACCTGTCTAAACTTAAACCCAACAGTACCCTAACTCTACTAATATAGTTAATTTTTATGCAAATTTCAGAAAGAAAATGGAAGGAGAAAAACAAGCAAATGTTACTTCTATCGAAGTAAAGGTGGAAAATGCAGAAGAGCAAAAAGATGAAGTTGATTTCATGGATGACTCTTTGGACCAACAGTTAATAGAATGTTTGGAACAAATGGAATCATGCACTTATAATTATGAGGAAATACCGGACAATATTATGTTACAAGTGTTATTAAATTATGAAAAAGAATCAGAAGAATAAATTTATATTTAATAATTTTAAATTGTTTGAGACAATATTCATTTTTATATGTAATTCATGAAGTATTACCAAAATGATTATATTATAAAATGAGACTTGTCAGTCAGTCAGTCATAAAAACTTTTATTCGGTTACAATTTGACATAACCATAAAAAGTGCATACACTGGTTTAAAAGACTACTTTCTGGATACATCTTAATTAATAAAAACACAATTCATTATAAACGTTTGTTTTTAAAAAGATTAAAAAAGAAGTTCATTTAACAAATAGGTACATATGAAACAGTAAACAATGCCATGAGTTATACTACACCATATTTTTTGGCATAATTCTATTGTATTCGTTACAGGATTAACATTAGATCCAAGGTCCATAAACAACAATAGACATTAAGGGTATAATTTTAGCGCAGGTAACTAAACCCCACAAACACTGCGCCGAGTGTTAAGACATTGTTTTAAGAAGCCGGCTACACATTTTGCGTTATGTACAGAGTCCAAGGACTGTAGTGCCAAATAAGCGGGCCGGCACGTTCTCATACCCATTGTGCGCAGTATAGGCAAGATCCAGCACTTACGCAGAACCATGTAATATCTGCAAAACAGTATTATATGAATTGTTGACTGGTCCGAGGTCTCATCACAGGGACATTTCGTTAGATTATGGGACCAGTCATGCTGCTTCGGGTATGTGACTAGGTGATGAAATGTATTAAATCTGAACCTAGTCAATAAATACTTATCATAAGTACTTAAATAAAAGGTTAAATATGGCTGGATCCCCAGGGATGTTTGAAGACTTAAGATATGTACGTTTGAGGATTTGTTTATTTCCTGTGTCAATCGTAGTTCCCTAATGTGGGAGAGACAAAGTTTTTTTAAATCTCTCCTAGAAATGTCCGTCAGCACAGATGGATACCAGAAGTATACAATACGATCCAAATCGCCTAGGAAATTCTTTACATACTGGAGCCATGGTATTTTATGCCAATTAGCTAAGGCCAAACAGTCTGTTAAGAGTGAGCGGGTTAGGTGGCACTGCGTTTTGGTCCAGACACGGTGCCACAAAAGGATCGGCTGGATCCTGATGTTATCAATCAGATAATCGATTCCCATCTCAATGTGGCAACCATACGTGGGGGCGCTTTGGGTTACGGCCAGCAGATACTTTATAAACCCATTCTCTACTATTTGAAGGTCGTCAACTGGTGCGTACCCCCTGCACCGTAGGTGGCTATGCTGTGGCATTTAGCGTAATAGATTTTTAATAATTCTGCTGCAGCAGGCTTGCCCAATTTCCTTGAAAAGGAAACTAGGGCTGATGTTGCTCTCTGAAAGAGCAATTTTTTACTAACTAAACCTTGCTTCCAGCTTAATTTGTCATCCACTAGGATTCCTAGGTATGGATACATACTAGTTCGTTCCAACCTAACATTATCGATGAATATTAGTTTGGTTTTCTTCGCCTTAGGCCCTATATGCATTACGAAAGTTTTGTTTTTGTTTACTTTTAAGCCCAGAGAAGACATAAATTTGCAGTACTTATTTACTTGTGATTGAAGTTGATTGAGAGTTCTTGCTAATATGACAGAATCATCTGCATATAGTAATGCAGGGATAGGGCGATGGTTAATAGTTGGAAGGTCCTGGCTCCCTTCAAACATGGCCGCTTCTAGGCCGTTTGTGTACAGGTTAAATAAGAAGGGAGCCAGGACACAGCCCTCTCTGACCCCAATGTTAACAGTGAAGGATGGTGTTAATTCTCCGTTCACTCCGTAAGCAAGCAGAGGAGTCAGAGTAGAGTTTGTGGAGAAAATTGATGAGGGGGGGGTCGAATCCTAGCTTGCCGAGTATGGACCAAAGCTTTGAATGGATGACACAATCAAAAGCTGCGCTAAGGTCGACGTACACTAGGTATAGGTTAGCCCCTTTGGCTCCTGCATATTTGCCAATCAAGAGGCCTAGATTTAGAGCCTGCTCCACAGTGCCAAGGCCCTCCTGGAAACCATATTGCAGGTTGGTCATGATGTTATTCCTGGTTGCCCATTCCTGGAGACGCTCCAGGATTAACCTACCCGCAACTTTACCCAAGGAATCCAGGAGGGAGATCGGCCTGTAGCAGGCTGGGTTATTACGCTCACCCTTCTTAAAGATGGGAAGGAGAATTGAGGTGGACCAAGAATCTATTAGGCCTACATTTGTGACAGCGGTTATAACCTGTGTGATAAGAGGTGTCCAAAGGTCGGGACAGTATACAAAGATGTCCAGAGGAACCCCGTCCGGGCCTGGTGCCTTGCCAGTCTTAGGGGAAGATAGTGCTTTGATGACCTCCTCATAGCTAAACACTAGATCTATAGGATAGATCTGGTTTGTATTTCCATTTCCAACCTCCCTACCTTCAGTGGTGGTCTGTGTAAGTGGGCCACCAAATATTTTGGAGAAGTGTGCTACCCACTCTTCGGCCGACACCGCCACGTCAAGATGGCGGGCAGTGGCGGAATCAATAAAAAAGGGTGATTTAACCGTGCGCCAAAAAAGGGAGCTGTCTTTTGTTAGACAACTCTCATGAAGTTGGGCCCACAGTTTTTTCTTAATTTCTTTCCTGCGATTATATAGAGCTAAATTATAACCCTTTCTGAGTGTTTTGATTTCAACATGGTCTCTAACAGGCTTGTGTAGAGCTAATTTTAAATTATTCAGGGCTTTACGACAATCTAAATTAAACCAGCAGTTAGTTTTTGGTTTCTTGGACTTTTGGTTGTTAGTCAGCTCTTCCTGATAATCAATTTAGGAGAAGAGGCTGATGCCAAACAAGTATTCAACCAAGGTAGGGCTCTGCTTATAACTTTTTTAGAAATTTCTGCTGGATTGATTTTAGCCCATTTTACTGAAAACCCATTTGTTTTGTCCACAGTCAATGATTGTTGGTTCAATAGACTCAGCTTGTCAGGTTGAGAAAAAACATTCCGAAATATAAATGAAATGCTATTAGGAAAATGATCACTACTAGAGTCAGAACCTGTGGTAAAATTAGACAGCTGGCCCTTTAAACTTTGAGAACAAAGTATATAGTCAATTACACTTGACAAACCCCTCCCGTGAAACGTTGGCTTAAAATCAGCAGGCGGTTCGACTAATTCGTTTGCAAAGTCCATTTCTAAAGAGAATAAACAATCATTCAAACAGTTACCTTCCTTTGTATGATGATAATGTGTGAGTGAAGAACCATTTACATCCGTAAGGCCAAAATTATCGGTCTTATAATTAGTACATAATGACATGTTGAAGTCCCCTCTACATATCAGATAGGATGTCTTAGTATTAGGCTTGGTCCACAGTTCGTTCAAGAGACATGATATTTCGGTTAAAGTATTTTTACAGTCTACCTGAGAAAGATTGTTACAGAAGTTAACACAAATGATTGTCACAAATTTTTTGAATGTAACCTTTAAAATTTGGTACTTCTCGTGGCACTTCATGATATTTGCTTCCGACGATGGGAGATTATTTGCTACGTAAAGAGCAAGGCCACCCTTGGATCTGCCTGAGATACTGGGGCTGGCAGGAACATAATCGGTTTTAAAGCCTAGTAAATGTACAGGTACAGTGGACCATGTCTCCAGTAAGCATAATATCTGGTGGGGTTTAACTGTGTCTAACCAAGTCGGGGGATTGGTTTTCGTGCGAAGACCAGCTACGTTCCAATATAAAATAGAGAGAGTTAAGTAGGGATTTAGCGTGACATTAGTTTCAGGTTTCAGTGTACCCTGTGGTATGTCCTCTAAGTTGACAAGAGTAGCTTGAGTGTGGATAGTCTCCTCGAGAGGCCCTAGGTGTAGTGAGCTGGAGATTTCCACCTCCCCCATATCTGTTAATAGCTTGGTTTCAGTGGTGACAGTTGTAACGGGCCCTAATTGGTCAGTACTGATGCCTGTTAACCCACGCTTTGGCATTGTTGCCAGGGGAATATCCCTATTAATCGGTACTGTATTGATTGGAGCTATGGAATCAGCCCAACTGGGTTTACGGCCATGATATAAGGGATGTAAACGGCCCACCCTATTTAATGGGGAACTCGGTGATGGTCAGTCGACCAATTCTAGACAGTCGAACCTGTTGGAAACTGGTATTCCACTCCAATCTACATTGAATGGCTTGCCTCTGTCTCTGTTACCTGACCAATCTACCCACTCCCTTCTCCTGTCCCATTGCCCTGCTTGGGACCAGCCCCCACCTTGACCTCCATAACCTGGCCAATATGCCCAATCCCTTCTTCTGTCCCAGTTCCCTACTTGGGTCCAGTTCCCACCTTGATCCCCATTGTAGCAATGTGCTGGGGGGCAGAAAAAAGCAAGTCTTTTAGTGTTGATGCCGTCATTCTTGACAGTCGGGCCCATGAACAAATGTGATCAACTGTGCGGGGATCATCAAAGTTAACTATAACACAATCCCCCGGTATATTTTTCAATTCCTTGCCTATCCAGGGGACTCTGCGAACAGATGAGATTCTACTCGCACAGTGTGGGGGCAATGGTCTATTTATGTTGAGCCGGTGCTGTACCTTGTTTCTAAGGGACCAGCTAGGTTCCGTCGTATTGGGACTCAACTCTGGAACCCCCGTATTATCGCTACAAAGGGGCTACAATCCGGGGGTAGATGTACGGGAAGCGCAGTTCGCCCCCTATTCCTATCGTTGGCAAGTTGTATCCCTGCTGATTTAGCTGGGGCAACCTTCTGTGGGTCAAGTGTGACGGCAGTTTTTTGGACCGCAGGGGCTTTTTCCCCATCTACTGGGGCAGATTTCGTCTTTATATTGGTGGCCTGAACGGGGGCTTTAGTTATTGGAGTCCCTACTGGGCGATTATTCTTAATCGAGTTTTGGACCCCTATTGTAGCCCCCTCTACTCCCTTGGGGATATTTGCACGCACCTTAGAGGCGTTTACAGGTGCCTGCAAATCAGTCAATTTATTTTCAAGGTTTGAAAGGGACATTGCTGTGGGCTGTATATACGATTTTATAAGTTCACTTAATCTGATTAAAAGTTGATTGTTTAACCCACAGATCTTACACCCACCCTCCGGGCTGTCAGTGTCAATAGAATTTTCTGCGTTTAATGAGGTAGTTACAATATCTATGTGATTAGTCTGTGACTCTTCCTGCCTTAAAAAATCCTGGCCCTGGGCCTGTGGACTGGGTAAATCGGTTAATGTGGCATGAGCTTTCCCTTTTACTTTTGTTTTTGTTGGCCTCTTTTTCTTGGGTATAGCACCCTCCTTTTTGCCCCTGGAAGTTTCCAAGGCAGGACTTACCCACCTCGGGGTGACAAAAAGTTCAGGGGTTTTGTCCAGCGGTTGACTAAGTTGTGAGTCCGTTAGAGCCAACGAGGACGACAAGTCGACCGTATTTGGGACTGTATGGATGTCAGCAAGTGTTTCAACTACGGGATTATTTACCCGCGAGTTATTGGGTGTCCTTACAGATGCTAATAATCCCAGTGAGGAGAGCTTAGCTGCAGCCAGATCTAATGAGACCCGACGGTCCAACAAAAGTATGCCTTGGTCTATGGCATCGTTGCCTCTGTTGATAAACTGGTCTATTGGGCCTATCACCGGTGCAGCACCCTGAGCAGCTTTATTCCTCATACCTCTCGTCGTCATGATATCTGGTAATAGGTGGCACTCAGAAGGATAGTTGACAACCTGCTAAGGCTTAGCAAGACGTGATAAAAAATGTTAGATAAGTGTGGACCATATAAACAGAGTATATCTTTTAGGTCAAATATAAGAGGGATGGTCCAGTCCAGTCTTTAACGGGCCTAAACGGGCCTGCCCTTGGCCCGGGCTTCGCCCGGCGTCCCACGAAGCGGGCCTCTGCGCCGCTTTTGTGCACCTCCTGGTGCGGGCGCGTCGTCAGCGGTGCGCGCCGCCGCAAAGCCTGCCGGGAGTTGTGGTCCCGGAGCGGCGGCGCGGAGAATGGCACAGCTGACTCTCGGCCGGTGGCGGCGTGGGCTCTGCTCTCTCGTTTTGGTCCCCAATGACTCTCGGCGGTGGCGGCGTCCCAGTGCTGGTTTCTGGTAAGTGGCACCCTCTCCGCCGGCCTCTGCGCCGCTTTTGTGCACCTCCTGGTGCGGGCGCGTCGTCAGCGGTGCGCGCCGCCGCAAAGCCTGCCGGGAGTTGTGGTCCAGGAGCGGCGGCGCGTAGAATGGCACAGCTGACTCTCGGCCGGTGGCGGTGTGGGCTCTGCTCTCTCATTTTGGTCCCCAATGACTCTCG
Organism: Lissotriton vulgaris; assembly: GCF_964263255.1. Taxonomy (NCBI): domain Eukaryota; kingdom Metazoa; phylum Chordata; class Amphibia; order Caudata; family Salamandridae; genus Lissotriton; species Lissotriton vulgaris. The sequence goes on along the minus strand of NC_141691.1, from coordinate 863,202,184 downwards.
GCGGTGGCGGCGTCCCAGTGCTGGTTTCTGGTAAGTGTCTTATAGTATACTGTGCAACTTTTTTGTGTTACATAGTAAGTTTACTCATAGTTAATATATTTCTCCCACTATATTATCTCCTATGTGTATTTTACATCTCTTTTTCATCATGAGGGAGCAGGATAGACTACCCATGATCCCCAAGGACTTCTCAGGGAGTGCTTAAAGGATCTATTTCTGCTTTCCTGACAGACTATGTTATGGATTCCATATACCACAATAACTTCTATAACAACATGCAAGATATCTACAGAGGAGACGGTGTACATTAAATTTAAGTCTCTGCATTGGTACCTACATGTAGGTACTTAAATAAAAAAAAACAACAAAAAGAACAATTCCCCTTAAAACAGCTACTTTTTTTTAAAACTGTCATTCTTTTTCCCCATGGTACGCTCCCCGGTGCGCTCCCCGGTGCACGTACCGGGTGCTCCCCCTGCGAAAATTGGAAAAAAAATAGTTTGTTTTGGGCCCCGGCGGGGCCCTTTTATGGCCCCCACATCAAACCTAGGGGGTCAGGGGGGGTCTACTCTGCCCCCTTATGGTCAATTCCCCCTTTGTTTTTGCCACCTCTTGTGTCTCGATCCTACCGAGACACAAGACGGCGGCAGCTCCGGATTGTTTGGAATGTTTACAGACACCCGAGAGCCAATCAGCTTTCCGCACGCAAGTCGCGTAGCGCGCCCAGTGCGCTACGCGGTGCGCGTACCGGGGCGCTGCCATAGATATATATATATTTTTTTTTCCTAAATTACTCAAAAACCACTGGAGCACATATCTTGAGTCATAGCAAAGGCACATCGGGCTACCAGTCCCTACAATTTTGCCAAGTTTGGTGGAAATCCATTCAGCCGTTCGGGCTAAAAGTGAGTTCGACCGCCCTATGGAAATTAACATGGGGAAAACACGTTTTTGGACCCCCCTTTTATCTCGGCCCTCGCTTCACGAATCCCCCCCAAACTTTCAAAGAAGGACCGAAGCTCCGCGAGGCACATTTGAGGACATTTTCAGGCAGATTCGTCAACCGGCGCCAAAGTTATTCACAATAGAATTTTGAGATTTTGCATTGAAAAAAATCCTAACTATAACTACCTACTGGCGACCACCAGTAGGTAATATATATATAACTATATATATATATATATTATATGCTTCTAGTTACTCATTAAGTTGCTGAAACTAGACCCACACACTTTTATCCCCTCCAAGTGGAAATATATTAATTAATTTTATTTTGGATATTTTAATGTTGCTTGTACATTTCATTGTATTTTTATGTTTGTATCTGTTTATCTTTTATAATCAGCTTTTGGAAGATCTAATGAAAATTATACATGACAGGTAGGTTTCAGGTAATTCATGCTAAAGAAATACAATCACACAGTTATTTTTGCACCATTCAATTTTGGAGCCTATCTGTGTTTGTGTCACTTATGCACATTTCAAAAGGTCTTTTTATCCTGGAAATTAGTAGCCAATGCCACAAAACGACCTTGTTCTCCAGATGAAAAGCAACATCACTTTCCAGTGATTGATGTTCCCAATGTACCACCATGAATAACTTTATTAAACACTAATAACAGCAGATGTTTGAAGTCTCTATATACTTTTTAATTATGGGGAGCTTTCCTGCACTCCTGCCCAACTCCCCTGCTCTATAAAACCAATATTCTTTCTGTCAATAGATTTGTGCATTGACATATTTACCTTATGGGCAGTAGTTATCTCTGTGTTGTTCGGAGGGCGCTTGTCCGCTACTGCTTGATCTTTGAAATATTAGTCTACATAAATGGAAAAGGCAGGCCCAGGGCTTCAAAGGCTGTTAGTTACTGCTGCACTGTGAGCTGGTGGGAGGCAGATCAGTCAATCAAGGCAGCTTTTGATCATCGTGTCATCCTGATGCAACACTAAGAAGGCAGGAGACTGAAAACCCCTCTCCTGGAGAGAAAGGTAACGGATCTCCTCCCTCCTCCATGTGCCTTGCTTTTATTAGGTTCAATGGGAGTGCAGGAGGCAGTGTGTTGTAAATTTTGTGGGGCCTTTTGTAAAAACTGCTGATTTTCCAATGTTTACTAATTGCAATATGGATGGTGTGACTGTAGCAAGAGAAAGGCTGACCTTAGATAGGCATCAGCCTGCCAGCCACTTCTTCCATTCTAGACCTTCCTCTGCCATTTTCTTTTCCCTGGTCTTCCCCATCAAAATTTCCACTGCCACTGCATTCACATTTCAGCATATGGCTAGAACATGCTAGGTAGTATCTATGAGACAATGAAAAATTATTTGAAGGTTTTACTAGTTTTAATTTCTGAGACATATAATTACTCGCTTCCTTATTTAATTTTGCAAAACATACCCTCCTCAGCAAACCTTTCTGCCTAAGAGAAGCATTTTTTTTCTGGTTTTCACTTAACACGAATTGCAGCATCTTTCTTTCAACATCACTGGATGATCATGGATTCAGTACAATACACTATTGGTAGATTATTTTTGAAGCCTTCCACCATTTTCAAACCACAAATGTGCACCAAAAGAGGCCCTTACTAGGTGCAGTTCTGAATGACATCACTGAATTTCAAACATGCATTAGAACATTCATTAAGCCGGGTTTTGTGGCTTAGTGGATTAATGCGTCCACTGTAGTGGTCTGTGTTCGGCCTCATGGTACCAGGTTAATATCCCAGCAGGTACACTTAGTCTTTCATCCTTCTGAAGTTGATAGAATGAATACCATTGAATGGGTAACAATAAATATATGTTATTCAGCGGCAAGATACCCTTGGGTGCATGTGCTTTGCAGATACACATGTTATGTTATTACTAGATGATATTTTACAGTCTGGAGTTATTGCTGCATTAGTTGTGAGTTTCTAAACAGAACAGTAATGTTTTCTGGGCATGGCTGCACATTGTATGACACTTTGCACCAGCTGTTCTTAATCTGTGGTTCGTGGACCTCTCTAGGGGGCATATTACCAAGCAATAGCGATAATTATCGCTATTGCTTGGTAGAGACAAAAATTTACCGCTGAGCTGTGGCGATTTTTACCGCAAATAAACCTTGGTATTACCAAGGTTTATCGCAAATGCGATAAAAATTGCCGCAATGCATGAATATCGCTGAAAAGTCTGCGATATTCATGCATTACCGAGCTAATGCTCATAGCCATGTTATCCACCTCCCATTGGATAACATGGCTAAGAACTGCTCAGGGCAGGTGTTAGCTTTTGGAGATGTTCGCGCTTAGCGCGAATATCTCCAAAAGTTGGTAATAGGAGATAGCGATGTTAGCGACTGTTTTCAGTCGCTAACATCTTGGCACACCCACTTTGCATGTCATTAGTGATAAATATCACTGACATGCAAAGTGGGGCCCAAGAGGGTCGCTATCTCCTACTAGCTGTCGCTAACTGGTGTTAGCGACAGCTAGGTAATAGGGAGATGATTTTATCTCCTCTTTCTTGGCTTTTAAAGCCAAAAAAGCGGAGATAAACCCCCTTGATAATATGCCCCTGGATCTGCAAAGCCTACTCAGAGAGGCCGTGACTGTATAGAACATTTAATAATTTTAACAGATTAATAAAGTGGACATTAATACAGAAGCAACACGTAAAGTAGACATTTTAACAATGTTCTGAAAAATTTTAAGGAATTTGAAAATAGAGACTAAAATCTAAGTTAGCATCCTCAGATTGATTAGTTGATGTACTACAAGTGCATCAAACTGAATTTAGTATGGACTCAAATGAATTTAGAAAATCAACATTTTCAATCAAATTAACATTTTTATTTTTTATATTTGTTTGGGAATTAAATAAAACATTTCCTCATTTGTCAATTTGTTTGATGAACGCTGGTTTCTGTATGTGTTTTTGTATTGGTTTTCAGCTCAAATCATCGAAAAAGCATAGACGTTGGGAGGGCCTGGCTTCCTGTAATGATTCAGTGGCGGTCCCCAGATTCCTATATTATTCAGTGGAGGTCTCTAGATTTCAGTAATGATTAAGTGAAAAGGTTAAGAAAAACTGCTCTACACTATCCCCTTTCAAATATTAAAATATCATTAATGATTAAACTTTACACGCCCGAGAATTAATGGAAAGTCTTAATTAATACACTTGTATTGTCTTTATATTATGTTAAGCTCCTTTTTCGTTCTGGCAAACTCTGGCCTTGTTTTATATTTTTGGGCTTCAAAGTTCCTTATATTGTTGCATGTAGCTTGATTCTGAATAACCTTTTCTGTGATTTCATAATTTTAATTTAGCAAAATTTGCTTACTTTTTTAAAAGTCTTGGATGCAGTTTCTACTAATTGCTTGATGATTGACACAGTTAATGAAAATGACAGTTTCAGCTCCCAAAAGTAAAATATTGCTTTGCTTACAGGTCTGTCTTGCTAGGCTTTCTAATGACAATTAGTTGTTACTTAAAGATACTTGCTCGTTATTTGTCTATTTTTCAGCTTTCAGAATTGTATTCTAGTTAGGTGGTCCGACAGTGTTGTTCTCTGGTCATGCAGCATTGCTGGCTTACAATGATGGAATACTCATATGCTATTTACTCATACCCTCAGTCAATCTCTCTTCCATATTTCCATATACCTACATCCATCCAATCCATGATTGGCTTATTCTTACACTCATACCACACCAGACAATTACAGCGTACATATTTGTCAATGACAGCTAGGCTGACTGCTTTGGCAATGATTACTATACTGATGTTCTAAGGGAGGTAATGGTCAGGCAGAATGTTTGTGAATATCCATAAACATAGTGGCTTATGGGGGTTGCCATCCATTTTTAAAGTGCTGCGGAATCAAATTATGGACGGAATGTTGAATGACTCAAGCATTCACCCCCAGTCAAGAAATCTGGATTACATCGATTGCTCTTTTGCTCACTACACCACCCCAGTTTGGACCTATCCATATGCAAATCAGTCTTGACCCTGCTCCTTATTGGAACAGTCCAGCCCAAACTACCAAGCCGGGTCCTCCCTGGACTAGAAACAAGCATACTGGGACCAGTTTCGGTGTAACACCCCTCATCAGCCAAGCTAGCTTGAATTCAGTAGCACAGCGCACAAGGGAAACCACATCTGGGCATACCCATCCCACTTAGGGAGAAAAGTGCTGTGGCAACAAATGATGGACGGAATGTTGAAGGAATCAAACATTTACCTCCAGTCAAGAGATCTAGGTTAAAGTCATCATTCTTTTGCACACTACGCCACCCCAGTTCGGGCACAGCCATATGCAAACAAGTCTTGACCCTGCTCCTCATGAGAGCAGTCCAGCCCGAAACTGGTCCCTGGATGATAGTTTCCAGTCTAGAGTGGACCTGGCTTGACAGTTCCGTCTAGACTGTTCCCATGAGGAGAAGGGTCATGACTGATTTGCATCTCTTGACTGGGGGGAGAATGCTTGATTTGTTCAGCATTCCATCCATCATTTGTTGCAGCAATAATAAATTTTTCAAGGCCACACACCACATAATGCCTCTACCTTACCCATAAAATTAATGTGGCAAAAAAGACTTGTGAAAATCTCTGTTGATAAATCCAGGGTTTCGAGTGGTCCGGATCTTTTCTGTTTCAGCTCCAGCAGTTCTAAAAAGCAGGTGCTGAGATGGGTCACTATCAAGCTCTCTATTTTTACCCTTACCCTTAGGAAGGCATATATAAATCTTAACTCTGCAGCCATTCTACCCTTTACTGCTTTTGATGTAACTTCAAAGAAACTCCTTATAGTTCTTTCACAGTCTCATCATTTTAGAATGAAAGCATTTTCAATATGCGATACAACGAAGCCCTTAGTTGCTCCTCATTTATCTTATGCAACTAACAACCATTGACAAAGCTAATAGTCCTGGCTTGCTGTAGGTGTAATGTTACTTGTTGTATTTTTTAACAGGATGCAATGACGATAGCAGCAAAATACCAATCGTGCGGCGCACTATGCTAAGCAAAGATTTTCAGCTTTTGTACTTTAAGCCGCACCCTTAATTACATCGACCGCGCCCCTTTGAGAGACTCCTTCCAGTTTTTTCATCCCACTTAAAGCCCTGCATAAATTCCATCAAAATGTGCGTTGACAGTCATACAGGAGGAACAAAAATGTGATAACCAGTGGCGCATTATTTATCTCATCATAAGTGGAAATGTGGGAATTGTACAAATAAAACAAGTATGAAATAAAATAACGCAAAGTGAGACCTTAGATGCAACATAATGCATTAAGCTGGAACATGTTGAAAGCAATCATTGACTGATTTTAATAACATTTTTCACTCCTAAGGGCTGCCTCTTTCCAGCAATATCATCTTTAAAAACTTCTGTCTCATGCACAATACATTTTAACTAGTTCATTAGCTTACTGTTCAGGCAACCTATGCAGTACTAGAAGCCAGTAATTTCCCCCCTCAAAATAGTGAGGCACATCTACAAGAACACCTTGAGGCATATCACAATGGGGTTTGATAACTCAGCGCAGAGCGAGCGCCTATTTCATGCACCAATAGTGGGTAAAGTGAATTTATATAACGCATTATTTCTCTGCATAAATGCTGTATTTTCAAACAGCAATGCTCAGAAAATAAGACCCCAGCTCAGATAAATATAGGGTTAAATTAATTCACTTTACATTACAAACACATAAAACAGACTCTGCACTCAGGCAGCAAAGCTTATCATGATACAGTTTGGGGGCACTGCTTCCATTGGTTCAGCAGGTGCAGCTGCACCGGGAGGCAGAGGTCTGATGGGCTCACTGAACCCAGATTATTAATGATATATTGCATTCTTCCAGTAATATTGGCAGAATTTTGGTGACTCCTCTTTACGCTTTATTGCAGAATTCCAGGCAAATTCCGCAAATGACAGTGTGGCACAGTTTTTTCTTATCATGCAGCGCCAGAATGCTAAGTTCGCGAATGCACGATTTGGCATCGCCTAGTGCGATTTCTGGTTATTATGAGGACATCCAGGGAGATTTTTCTAACATAGGTGTTCGCTGGTGGTCGCAACCATTCGCGATAAGAATGCTGCCGCTCAATCAGAAAACCTACTCAAACAGAATTGTGAGGAGTCAAAATCTTCAAGTTCTGCCCACCCCTACATATTACATTTGTCTAGATATGTTGGTGATAAAAAAAAAACATTTTTAGACCTGTCATCCTTAGGGTGGTCTTCTCCCAAATGTTTTTCCTGCTTACTTCCTGTTTTGCTGATTATTTTTGTTGGCCTTAGGACTCCGAGCACTTTACCACTGCTGAGCCAGGTCTTCAAGTGCTTTTTGAATAGGGCCTCTGATTCTGTGAACCGTAAATTGCTGCTGAGTTTGTTCCATGCCTTGGAGTCTAGTACTGAGCGGATGTGCGGCCTCGGTTTTGACGTCTGAATATCGGAGGCTTGGGAAGGCTAGCATGGGAGGATCTCAGAGTTCTTTGGTTTTTATGGTCAGGTGGGCTTGAATGCCTAAAGGCCAGAATAATAATATTAAAGAGCATCTTTATGTGAACTGGTAACCAGTGTAAAGTTTTTAGAGCTGCAGAGGCCGAACTCCATCCTGTGAATTCCAGTACAAGTATGGCTGCTGCATGTTGCACAATCTAGAGTTTGTGGAATATTAGTTAGGATGATCCTGCATGGAGACTATTACAATAGTTGATTCTAGAAGTGATGAGAGCAAAAGTGACTGTTTTTCTGGCAGCCAATGGGAGGAGGTAAAAAAACTCTCTTAAGGATTTTATTAAAGCGAAACACATTCCTCCCACTGCAACAGCTTGAGGGTGGAAAAAGAGGAAGTGCCAAATTTCCCTCCTACATTTCTAGCAATTTCTACAGAGGCAGGGGATGGGGGCATATAATTTAGTCATTATTAGGTTGGAGATAAAAATTTTGATTTGTCAAATTACAGGATCTATGTTTTAGCTGTGTTGCATTTTAGATGGTTTGATTGCATCCACAGGATAACTTCGGTGAAACAGTTTTGGTAGTTGAGTTCTGTGCTGAGGACCCTTTGTCCAGCAATAAAATCAGCTGCATAGGATAAGCATATGCTGTATTGGCAACTCCCAAATAAACTATAAGAGAGATTGGGGGCATGTATATACTGAATGGCACAGGGCTAAAAGATGAGCACTGCGAAATTCCTGATGCCACTGGTCTTTCTGTTGGTGAAAAAAGTCCTAATTTGATTGCTATTTCTACTGGAAAAAAGATTTAATCCATGACAGTGATTTCTGAGAAATGTCATAGTCCTTGATTCGTTGGAGGAGTATGGAATGTCGGATGGCATCATACCCAGCGGAGAGATCAACTAAAAGCAAAACCACATTGTGTCCTGCATCCAGGGTCAGTTTTATGGTATGAGAACATTCCAACAGAGCTGATTCTGTGGAATGTTTGGGGCCAAAGCCATATTGCCAGGGATGAAGTGCACGGCAATTTTCCAAAAAGGAAATCAGTTGGCCATAGAAAATATTTGCAAGCATTTTGGTTAATGCAGGGAGCAGTGATATGGGGCAAAGGTTCAACAGTGTGATGGGGTCTGCAAGATATTTTGTTTGCAGGGGCTTCACAACTGCCAGTTTCCAATCTGGAGGGCACCAGCCATTGGTAATGAGGTGTTACGAATTTTATTAACAAAAGGGTTGACAATGTCAACAATCATTTGAGAATGACATTGGGACAACACTCATTGGGAGAACCAGATTTACAAGAGATGATGAACTTTCCTAACTGTGAGAGTGGAATCTCCTGAAAGGCTGCTAAAAGTGATATTCCAGCCTTTAAGGGAGTATATAATAAAACAGTCAGCAAGGGTTCGGGTGTTTGGGAAGCCCTGTTGAAGGGCATGTATTTTTTCTTCAAAGAAAGACGAGATCTAGTCACCTAGGGTTTGGGAGAATGGAATTTCCCTGACAAGTTTCTTAGGTTGTAAAAAGTATATTAAACATTTTTTAGGATCAAACTGGGCCTCTTCATTCTGGTCAGTGAAGTATGCTCTGTTGGCTGCTTTGATCTGGGCTTTCTGTACAGTTTTAAAGTGGTGCTGGTCCTAGAGATTGGATGCCTGCTGCCATTTGAGTTCTAATTGTTTGCAGAGCAGCCACTGCTCTGATACAATCGTAGAGAACCATGGTGCTGAGGGGTGGGGTATGTCCATTATAAGAGTTGTTACAGGGGCTAAAGCATTAGCTGCATTAGTAGTCCCATTACTGAAAAAAATGAGGTCTTCCACTGTTTACCATAGGGGTCGGGCAGAGGTGTATCGAAGTTAGATTAGGTTGGAGTCAGTCATCATCTTGCCCCATTTATGTAGAGTGTGATGGCCCATAGTCACAGTAGATGGGGGGCTGTCTCGGTTAATCAAAATTCTGAGGGGGATCATGTTTTGATCCAAACAAGACTGGTGAATAGGAGCATCTACTACCAGATTGAGGTTGTTAAAGCAAACCCCATCCTGGGTATGTCCTGCTGTATGCTATGGGGAAGTTATTAGATGGTTAAGGCTAATAATACTTACGATATCAATAAAATTGAGGGGTTGTTGCTGAACTCAAGGTGGGAATTGAAGTCCCAAAGAATGTTACATATTGAAGTAGAAAAGGTTCCAGCACTTCTTTAAAGTATTGTAATAAAATATATCCGGGGGCCAGAGGAGGGTGGATTAAGCCACCTGAAAAAAACTAGGCAGGACTAGTCTTAAAACAAAAGCCCAAGCTTTCTGCTCATTTCAGGGAGTTTGAATCAAAAGTGCAGAATTGAAATGTGTCACGGAAAATTATGGCAGGGCCACTTTCACAAGTCTCATCTCTGCCACGCCTAAGAATAATGTATCCTGGGGTAACACCTAGGCCAACATCTGGATTTCCCATTCTTTAAGCCAGGATTCTATAAAAATAAAAAATTCAAAATTTAGGTCCTCAATCTTGTTGTGGACCTCTTGTCCATTTTTGTTAACAGATCGGGCCTTAATGAGATTTATTATTGGGACTTTAGGCATGGATAGTAGCAAAGAATGGCTCTACTAAAAAATGCAACCTCGCCTTTGCACATTATACAATATAATGGACCCTTGATACAGGATGGTTCGCTTCTGTGGCCACAGTAACCAGCAAAATGCATGCAATTTTTCTTAAACTGAAAAAGGAGGATTACCTGGGGTGACACGGACAGGGGGGCTGGCGCCAGCCATTGTCTGCACGCAGACCGGCGCAGATGGGCTTGCCTTTGCCGCTGAATGCGTCCGCTTCGCGAACGCACTGCTACCCACTTTTTACGAGCTACCAGCGCTTAGAGGCTCCACCCACCTTTCTGCTGATTAGAATTCAGAATTCACAAATGACTTCTGCAGCTTGCAGAAAGCCCATTCCAGGGAGTTTTCTGCTGCCTGCTTGGCATGGATGTGCGGTGCCTGGTGGCTCTTGTGTTCCAGCCATGTCCCTAAGTATTTTTATGTATCAACAAGTTTGACAGCTCTCCCCTCGATATGCCACCCCCCCTCTTTTTATTAGTTTGCATGAGATTATCATAACCTTACATTTTACCACATTTATCCTCATATTGTAAGCCCTTCGTCTGGTTTCTCATGCCTTGGTAATGTGTGTGCTTTGTTAGTGCTTTCTGCACATTTATATTCTAATAGCAAATAGCATATCATCAGTCACCTGCATCTGTAGGTTTTAATTACATAACAATCATAAATCTCTTTAGGTATACATTTTATAAATTACAAACTCCTCAATCTGTAATGTTGTCCTACCACTGTGATTCTCTTCCTATTACCCATTACTGGGATCTCGTCGTTGCTGCTTGTGCTTGCTAGCTGCTATTTCTTTCTATTTTTCAGCCTTACTTGTTTTCCATAGTATTGTTTTGGTCGCTATGGTCTGGTCCCTCCTAATCACTTCTCTTTGGTTTCTCTCTGCCCCTCTCCTTATAAACTGAGGGGCATATTATCAAGGGGGTTTATCTCCGCTTTTTTGGCTTTAAAAGCCAAGAAAGTGGAGATAAAATTATCTCCCTATTACCTAGCTGTCGCTAATACCAGTTAGCGACAGCTAGTAGGAGATAGCGACCATCTTTGGCCCCACTTTGCATGTCAGTGATATTTATCACTAATGACATGCAAAGTGGGCGTGCCAAGATGTTAGCGACTGAAAACAGTTGCTAACATCGCTATCTCCTATTACCAACTTTTGGAGATATTCGCGCTAAGCGCGAATATCTCCAAATGCTAACACCTACCCTGAGCAGTTCTTAGCCATGTTATCAAATGGGAGGTGGATAACATGGCTAAGAGCATTAGCTCACTAATGCATGAATATCGCTGACTTTTCAGCGATATTCATGTATTGCAGCGACAGCGACGGCTCGTGGAGGGAGTTACGGTGGGGCAGGAGGGCGGGGAGGGGGAGGGGCAGGGCGGAGGTTGCCAAAAACCGGCAGATGGATAAATGCAGGTAAGTAAACAATTTAATTAATAAAACGAATTTCGTAGTGCGCCTTGCATCGCAAAATGCAATGCAGTGCGAGCTACGAAATTCGTTTTATTAATTAAATTGTTTACTTACCTGCATTTATCCATCTGCTGGTTTTTAGCAACCTCCGCCCTGCCCCTCCCCCTCCCCGCCCTCCTGCCCCACCGTAACTCCCTCCACGAGCCGTCGCTGTGCAGCGATTTTTATCGCATTTGCGATAAACCTTGGTGATATCAAGGTTTATTTGCGGTAAAAATGGAAAGGGGCGACCACTCGGTCCCCCCGAACGTATGGTGGAGTACCCCGATCCCCCCGGGAGGCCATCTTGGGCGGGGGGCGAGTCTCGGCTGGTATGCCCGAAGCGGCGTAGCCGGGGCGCGCCTTTTTCCCGCCCTGGAGTGGGTTGTCCTAGACACTGACGCCGCCGGCCACGCCCCCGGGGGGCAGGCGGAGGCGGGTTTACGCCCGCCCGAAGACGGATAAAAGGAGCAACAAGCCAAGAAAGCATCCTCTTGTTCCTGTGCTCTGAAGCTGCACCTCCCCGCTGCACGTGAGCTCGAGACGGAACGAAGAGCCAATTTTGAGCGTTGTAATTTTGTTCTTTGTTTTACAGATATCTGCGTTGGAGAATGCCGGGCAAGAAGGTCGGAAAGCGGGTCGGTACCGATCAGATGCTCCGCATGCTCATAAAGGAGGTTGCTGATTTGAAGAAGCAGATGGCGGAAAAGAACGGGGAGGGAGGCCCGAAGCGAATCGTCGGACCAGCTTTGCCGGGAGTAGTTCCTAGCGGGAGAGGCAAGAGGTCCAAGAGGGGGGCGCCTGGGGGGGAGACCCCGGTTCCCGATACACCGATAGAGGAGCCAATCCTGGTTCCGAAGGAAGGGCACCCGATTCCCGTGGTAGTCACCCCCGTGAACGGAGAAGATATGCCTCCAGAGTTGGCTGCACAACTGGCAGCATGGTTGGGAAAGGATAGCGAGGGCGTGATGAGGCAATTGCAGGAATCTAGACAGGCTGCGAAGGCACCATCTTTTGTTCCCCCGCAGGCTCCGGTGGCTGAGATCGCGGTAGACGCAGGTTCGGCAGCAAGTACAGCACCTAGTTCAGGTAAGCGGCTACTGCCGATTGCGGGGGAGGGGTCTGTTCCCTCACGAAGGGAGAAAGTAGCCCAGCATGTTCCACTTGAAGTTAAGGAAAAGATTTGGGCTAATAAGTATGTGAACATGTTTTCTTTGCTTACTGACCATTACGAGATCGAGCATGTGAAGGCCCAAAAAGAGCTTATGCATCCGAGTGTTTGGCGGGCAAAAATGGCCGCCTTTAAAGTCGAGGAGAACATAGGTATTTGGGGCAGAGCATTTGGCATTTTCACCTCCAATATGGTGAGCGAAGGCCTGAGTTGTTGACAGAACTGCCGGTTTATCAGACACGTATTATGGAGTTTTCTCAGGCTTATGAGGGCAATCATTGGTTTTGTTATGACAATGTTTTTAGGAAGGCCAAGGAGCACGATCCTGCTCTGACTTGGGATTGTTATGACTCCATTTCTTGGCAAAAAATGGAGAACTCGGGCATGTTAAAGGTACCATTGTTGGGGGGTAGCGGGGGGGAGTCTTCCCGCCAAACCTCTGGGACACCCTTTCGGACGGGTGCAGGTAACGAGCACCACTCGAAGTCGAGTGGCAACGCAGGGAAAAAGGGGATTTGTTGGAGTTTTAACAGGGGGAAATGTACAAGGCCTCAGGGGTCATGCAAATTTAGACACGAGTGTGGGGGTGGTGGACAGTCCTCTCACCCTGAGACCATGTGCAGAGCCAAAACAGGTGATAACGGCGGTAGGGGAAGCGCCAAACAGGTCTGAAATAGTCTGAGGGGCGCCTTTACCTACCCCGGTTGATACCATGGCAATGATTCCTTGGCTCAATGAATATCCGGATCATGTCGCAGCAAGGGTGTTGCGAGATGGGTTTTTGTATGGTTTCCGCATTCCAGTGGGGGACTTTCGGGGTAACTCAAGTTGTAAGAACCAACTGTCGGTCCTGCAGCATACGGCGGTGGTACAGGTAAAGATTGGGAAAGAGGTGACTCGAGGGCGGGTTGCCGGTCCATTCGATCTACCGCCGGTTGCTAACTTTGTTTGTTCTCCCTTAGGGGTGGTCCCCAAGAAGGACCCGGGTGAGTTTAGGCTAATACATAATTTGTCAGCTCCACGAGGTCTTTCCGTGAATGATGCGATAGACCCGGAAGTGTGTTCGGTGCGGTACGCATTTTTCGATGAAGCCGTCGCCATGTTGAATCACCTGGGGCCCGGAGCGCTGATGGCCAAATCAGACATCGAGTCAGCGTTCCGGTTGCTCCCGGTACACCCAGACGATCAGCGTCTCCTTGGTTTCACGTTTCAGGGTCGCTATTACATGGATAAATGTATGCCAATGGGTTGCTCCATATCTTGTGCTTATTTTGAGAAGTTCAGTTGTTTTCTGCAATGGGTATTCACAAGAAAGACGGGTTTTCAGCATGTGATGCATTATCTCGATGACTTTCTGTTTCTGGGGGCAGCCGGGGATCCAGAATGTGGGCAGGCTTTATCAGAGTTTTGTGTCTTAATGAATCACTTCGGCGTGCCATTGGCACCAGGTAAGACTGTGGGTCCCTCGACTTCACTCGAGTTCCTCCGGATCGAGCTCGACTCGGAGGAAGGTTGTTTTCGGTTGCCCAAAGAGAAGGTGTTGAAATTCAGGGCATCCCTTGAAACATGTATTCGTGAGACTAAGGTGAACCTGCATCAATTGCAACAAACGGTGGGCCAGTTGAATTTTGCCCTGAGAGTAATCCCAATGGCCCGCCCCTTTTCCCGCTCGATTGCTCAAGCCATGGTCGGCCTTAAAGAGGGACATCACCGCACAAGGCTCTCGGCTGAGATTCGCCAGGACATGCGCATTTGGTTGGCATTTCTGGCGGATTTCAATGGTCGAATTGTCTGGAACAAGCCGGCAGTGTCATCCGAGGAGCTGGGGCTATGGACAGATTCGGCGGGGAGTATAGGTTTTGGCGCCATATTCGGTAATCAATGGTCGGCTCAAAAATGGCCGTCATGGTGGCACGAGAGCGGGCTGACGAGTAACATTGCTTTTCTCGAACTTTTTCCTATTTTGGTGGCCCTGAAAACGTGGCCTGAGGGGTTCCGAGATCATTCTGTCGTGTTCTGGTCTGACAACATGACCGTGGTAGAGTGTATCAATAGGCAGGCAGCACGTTGCAAATGGATTCTGAGACTGCTCAAAGAAATTGTATTGTTGTGTATGCAGTTGAATGTGATCTTTAGGGCACGACATGTCCCAGGGGTCCTGAACCAAGCAGCTGATGCGCTTTCTCGTTTCCGTATGCAGGCCTTCTGGGGTTTTCTGCCCACAGCGGACCCGGTGGCGGCACCCTTTCCCGAAGCTCTCTGGTCTCTCGGTGCCCCGAACTACAAAACCTCGTGGGAGAGAGTTTAGCACCCAGGACAAGGAAGGCATATGAAGGGGCGTTCCGTTCCTATTGGTCCTTTTTGGGTTCTGCTAGGGGGGAGCTTTGGGGTCAGGAAGAGCGTGTTGTAAAATTCTTGCTGTCTTTACATCGGGCAGGCAAGTCAGTAGCTACGGCCCAGAGGCATCGGGCCGCCATTTCATTTATGGCAAAGGCTCATGGGATCCAGGACCCAACAGCGTCCTTTGTGGTACAGAAAGCGCTACGGGGGTGGCAACGCCTTGAGGGTCGCAGAGTAGATGAGAGGCACCCGATAGGTCTGGATAGATTGGCCCTGTTAGTATCCGTACTCCCTTCGACATGTTCATCCCAGTATGAAACAGTGTTATTCCGGCCCGCCTTTGCGTTAGCATTCCATGGGGCAATGCGGGTAAGCGAACTGGTGGCGAGGAACAAACGGGATACGGTGGGGGGACTGTGCCGAGAGCACATTCAGGTAAAGAGGGAGACGATGACTGTCTCGTTTGTCAGGTCCAAGGCCGATCAGGGTGCGATTCAGGATTGTGTAGTCATACATCGGATTCCCGGATCTCCCATGTGCCCTGTTGTTTGCGTAGAGGAATATTTAGCGCAGAGGGCGTCATCATGGGGGGGGACCTTGTTGAGGTACGCTGATGCCACCCCACTGACGAGGTTTCAATTTCAGTGGGTGCTTACAATGGCAATTTCGGCCGCGGGCTTGAACCCCAGCGAGTTTGGGACCCATTCCTTTCGGATAGGGGCTGCTACTGAGGCTACAGCCAGGGGTCTGAGTGTAGAAAAAGTGAAACGTTTGGGGCGTTGGTCCTCGAATTGTTACAAATGTGCGGTTGCACATGTTGTGAAGCTGCTATCATGTACTCACGCTTCTTGTTTTTTGTTTGGTTTACAGTTTCGCAAGCTTACGAGGCGGGGCGGACTGTGCAGTCGACCCGACACCTGGGAACCAGCGGTCAAACATCGCCGGCTGCGGAAAAAGTGGTGTGGGTCGTGGGCCACTCATACGTGAGGCGCGCCGCGGACGTATTCAAAGCAGGTGACATGATTCACGTGGCTGGGGAATACGGGTACAGGGTGACCTTCTACGGAAGGGGCGGGCTCTGTATTGACCAGTTTCAAAGTTTTATGGAGGGTTTGTTAGGGCGGACAAGGTCACCGCCGTCTATAATCATAGTCCATCTTGGGGGTAATGATTTGGTAACCACTGGTAGACGACTGCTTCTCGAGGCAATGCTTTCCACTGTAAGTTGGTTGGCGAGAAGAGTTCCAGGGTGCACAATTGCATGGTCCCATATGATTCCACGAAAAGTGTGGCGGGGGGCGATTTCGGGTTCTGCTCTGAATCACTCAGTGAAGAAAATAAATAACAAGTTGGGTAGATTGTTTCGTTCAAGTACACTGCATTCTATCCCGCATGGTTGTATCAAGGGGGACAGTATGTATTTGGGAGACGGGGTCCATTTGTCCCGGGTGGGGAACGAGTTACTCATAGGAGACCTCATAGCTTGGCTAAGGAGTTTAAAACATGACCTTTAGGCAGGAGTTGTTGTGGGGGGTCCGGATAGCCGGTCAACTATCCGGCCTGTGGCGGTAAGGTCATGATCGGTGAGCAGTAATTGGAAGATCCCTATGGGGGGGCGTCACCCATTACGGATGGGAGCGCCCGGGGGAGGTGGCCATTGGCCCCTCAACGGGGAGGCGGTCCCTTCTAAGGATGGGCCGCCAAAAGTAAAGGAAAGGCGGTCAAGGCCCCTTCCTTGATAGGAGGGGCTACGGGCCCCTCCTGGGGAATTTCCCGGGGCCAGGACACCTGCGACGGCAGATGTGGTAAGTTGTGTGGGGTGGGGAGGGGGGTTTACGCTACCTTCTAGACACCTCACACGAGTCCTCGGACGACCTTTAAATGGCGTCGAGTTCATTGGGGCCCCCGTCAAGTCAAGGGAAATTTGTAGATGCATTTGAGGTACAGCCTCTGTGCGGTCGCCCCTCCCAAGTGGGGGGGGTAATTCTGGTTTAGGGATCTAACACCGGTTACGACCTTGCCGTTGGCCCTTAACGTTAGGATGTACAATTTCAAGTTAAATGTTTTGTAGGATGTTAGTTCGGCTAGGAGAACCTTTGTATTAGAAATATGTTAAGGTTAACCAAACATCGTAATGTGGAAATGAAATTGTACATAATATGAAACTGTTATTTTAATGTTTTGATTTTGTTTCATATTTTAATAAATACGGCCGGGAGGGTCACTCCCTCCCGCCTTCCAAAAGTTCAGAACTGTTTCCAGTTTCTCATCCTTGGGGATTGCGTCGAGAGGGAGTGGCGGGTATCTCAGCCATATGGAAAGGGGCGACCACTCGGTCCCCCCGAACGTATGGTGGAGTACCCCGATCCCCCCGGGAGGCCATCTTGGGCGGGGGGCGAGTCTCGGCTGGTATGCCCGAAGCGGCGTAGCCGGGGCGCGCCTTTTTCCCGCCCTGGAGTGGGTTGTCCTAGACGCTGACGCCGCCGGCCACGCCCCCGGGGGGCAGGCGGAGGCGGGTTTACGCCCGCCCGAAGACGGATAAAAGGAGCAACAAGCCAAGAAAGAATCCTCTTGTTCCTGTGCTCTGAAGCTGCACCTCCCCGCTGCACGTGAGCTCGAGACGGAACGAAGAGCCAATTTTGACCCACCCACCAGCCCCTGAAGACAGCAAGTGGTTTTTAAATAAAGTTTTGATGTGGTAACTCTATTTCTTGCAGGTTGTGATGATGGACGTGTTTTGTGTATGCAATAAAGAGAATGATTATTTAGAGTATGTTTTTTGAATAAAGTTTTGCACTAGTGTTGATCAGTAATCATACGTGAAGTAGTTATGGTTGTCTTTTTTGTAATTTAGTTAATTGTCGTATTTATTTTGGTCGGGCGGTAAGGTCATGATCGGTGAGCAGTAATTGGAAGATCCCTATGGGGGGGTGTCACCCATTACGGATGGGAGCGCCCGGGGGAGGTGGCCATTGGCCCCTCAACGGGGAGGCGGTCCCTTCTAAGGATGGGCCGCCGAAAGTAAAGGAAAGGCGGTCAAGGCCCCTTCCTTGATAGGAGGGGCTACGGGCCCCTCCTGGGGAATTTCCCGGGGCCAGGACACCTGCGACGGCAGATGTGGTAAGTTGTGTGGGGTGGGGAGGGGGGTTTACGCTACCTTCTAGACACCTCACACGAGTCCTCGGACGACCTTTAAATGGCGACGAGTTCATTGGGGCCCCCGTCAAGTCAAGGGAAATTTGTAGATGCATTTGAGGTACAGCCTCTGTGCGGTCGCCCCTCCCAAGTGGGGGGGGTAATTCTGGTTTAGGGATCTGACACCGGTTACGACCTTGCCGTTGGCCCTTAACGTTAGGATGTACAATTTCAAGTTAAATGTTTTGTAGGATGTTAGTTCGGCTAGGAGAACCTTTGTATTAGAAATATGTTAAGGTTAGCCAAACATCGTAATGTGGAAATGAAATTGTACATAATATGAAACTGTTATTTTAATGTTTTGATTTTGTTTCATATTTTAATAAATACGGCCGGGAGGGTCACTCCCTCCCGCCTTCCAAAAGTTCAGAACTGTTTCCAGTTTCCCATCCTTGGGGATTGCGTCGAGAGGGGGTGGCGGGTATCTCAGCCATATCGCCGCAGCTCAGCGGTAAATTTTTGTCTCTAACCAAGCAATAGCGATAATTATCGCTATTGCTTGGTAATATGCCCCTGAGTTCTGCTTCTCAAGTTTGACTCATTAATTCTGCCATGAATCGTGTTTCATAAATGTAAATATGTGCATCTAAAAACAATGGAAAGTGTTACACTTTTTGGCACCACAGCTCCTACTCTCGTGTACATTCATTTCCTTCTTAAGAAAATTTGCAGCCTTCGGATTATGGTTGCTGCTAATAATTTTGATACTATTTGCGTTTATCCGACTTTGGGGGTCATTAGGATGGCGGACGGAAGTGCCTCCGCATACCCTGAGTATGCGGAACAGGCCTATTTTCCGTGCGCCCGTCGCGGACACTCCGTCCGCCAAATCAGGATACGAAATACGTGGCAAAATCCGTCCGCGGCGGTAGAACAAGGTCCGCCGCACCTCCACACCCAACTACGCGGCGGACGTAACCGTACCAGAGACTCCGCCGTACGGACTGACGACTAGGACCGTCCTCCAAATCAAGATGGCGGAAAACACACATAAAAGCGCGGCGGATAAACAACCTGCCTGAACACGGCGGATGCTCCACAGCGACCATACCCACCACGAGCCGCACGCCGACATGGACCCTGCACTACAGGCTTACCCGATACTCTACGCGATCCAGTACGTCCTCGTCTTGGCCCACCATCGACGACAACGCAGGTAGGCACCTAAGCATTCGCTGTCTGGAGAGGAGTACCGGCAAGGGCGGTGACGTAGGGAGGGGGGAGTGACATGTCCCAAAATGCACAAATGCCTGTGTACGGCAACGCCTCCAAGGGCCGTGACCCAGGTAGGGGAGAGTGACACGTAGCACAACCAGGGCTCAAGTCGGGGTACCACGCGGGTGGACGGCGTCCCCCACTAATTTAACAGGGAGCATGATAACTATAAACTGCAACTGAGTGGAAGCCACCTTTTGTGTCGTCACTTCCTGTCGTGATTTCAGCGTCACCCCACTTCTTGTTGCAGGACTTGAGTCCTGAGCAGAACCCACCGCCCCCAAGAAAATACCAATCCACACCAGCATCACACACGCAAGAATGACTCTGACAAAGCACGACACATGAATCGCAATTTTATTTACGCAGATTCGGAGCAAAGTCACAGTCTAGGATGGAGCATGGCCATAGTGGACACCAGAGCAGGTACATCAGAGGCAGTACATCAGTATCAGAACAGCAACAGGGCAGCAACAGGGCAGTGTGGACACCAGAGCAGGTACATCAGAGGGCATACATCAGTATAAGGATAGCAACAGGGCAGTGTGGACACCAGAGCAGGTACATCAGATGCAGTACATCAGTATCAGAACAGCAACAGGGCAGTGTGGACACCAGAGCAGGTACATCAGATGCAGTACATCAGTATAAGGATAGCAACAGGGCAGTGTGGACACCAGAGCAGGTACATCAGATGCAGTACATCAGTATGAGGATAGCAACAGGGCAGCAACAGGGCACTGTGGACACCAGAGCAGGTACATCAGATGCAGTACATCAGTATG
Source organism: Lissotriton vulgaris (assembly GCF_964263255.1). Lineage (NCBI taxonomy): Eukaryota > Metazoa > Chordata > Amphibia > Caudata > Salamandridae > Lissotriton > Lissotriton vulgaris. The sequence continues at coordinate 863,181,932 of NC_141691.1, read as the reverse complement.
AGGATAGCAACAGGGCAGTGTGGACACCAGAGCAGGTACATCAGATGCAGTACATCAGTATGAGGATAGCAACAGGGCAGCAACAGGGCAGTGTGGACACCAGAGCAGGTACATCAGATGCAGTACATCAGTATGAGGATAGCAACAGGGCAGTGTGGACACCAGAGCAGGTACATCAGATGCAGTACATCAGTATGAGGATAGCAACAGGGCAGTGTGGACATCAGAGCAGGTACATCAGAGGCAGTACATGAGAGGGGCCAAGTGCTCCAACAGTCCATTGCACTGAAAACGTCCATCAGAGGCAGTACATGAGAGGGGCTAAGGGCACCAACAGTCCATTACACTGAAAACGTCCATCACAGGCAGCACATGAGAGGGCACAATGCAGTTCCAGAACAGCAACAGGGCAGCAACAGGGCAGTGTGGGCACCAGAGCAGGTACATCAGATGCAGTACATCAGTATCAGGATAGCAACAGGGCAGCAACAGGGCAGTGTGGGCACCAGAGCAGGTACATCAGATGCAGTACATCAGTATGAGGATAGCAACAGGGCAGCAACAGGGCAGTGTGGGCACCAGAGCAGGTACATCAGAGGCAGTACATGAGAGGGGCCAAGTGCTCCAACAGTCCATTGCACTGAAAACGTCCATCAGAGGCAGCACATGAGAGGGCACACTGCAGTATCAGAACAGCAACAGGGCAGTGTGGACACCAGAGCAGGTACATCAGAGGCAGTACATGAGAGGGGCCAAGTGCTCCAACAGTCCATTGCACTGAAAACGTCCATCAGAGGCAGTACATGAGAGGGGCTAAGGGCACCAACAGTCCATTGCACTGAAAACGTCCATCACAGGCAGCACATGAGAGGGCACAATGCAGTTCCAGAACAGCAACAGGGCAGCAACAGGGCAGTGTGGGCACCAGAGCAGGTACATCAGAGGGCATACATCAGTATGAGGATAGCAACAGGGCAGTGTGGACACCAGAGCAGGTACATCAGATGCAGTACATCAGTATGAGGATAGCAACAGGGCAGTGTGGACACCAGAGCAGGTACATCAGATGCAGTACATCAGTATGAGGATAGCAACAGGGCAGCAACAGGGCAGTGTGGGCACCAGAGCAGGTACATCAGAGGCAGTACATGAGAGGGGCCAAGTGCTCCAACAGTCCATTGCACTGAAAACGTCCATCAGAGGCAGCACATGAGAGGGCACAATGCAGTATCAGAACAGCAACAGGGCAGTGTGGACACCAGAGCAGGTACATCAGAGGCAGTACATGAGAGGGGCCAAGTGCTCCAACAGTCCATTGCACTGAAAACGTCCATCAGAGGCAGTACATGAGAGGGGCTAAGGGCACCAACAGTCCATTGCACTGAAAACGTCCATCACAGGCAGCACATGAGAGGGCACAATGCAGTTCCAGAACAGCAACAGGGCAGCAACAGGGCAGTGTGGGCACCAGAGCAGGTACATCAGATGCAGTACATGAGAGGGGCCAAGTGCTCCAACAGTCCATTGCACTGAAAACGTCCATCACAGGCAGCACATGAGAGGGCACAATGCAGTTCCAGAACAGCAACAGGGCAGCAACAGGGCAGTGTGGGCACCAGAGCAGGTACATCAGAGGGCATATATCAGTATGAGGATAGCAACAGGGCAGTGTGGACACCAGAGCAGGTACATCAGATGCAGTACATCAGTATGAGGATAGCAACAGGGCAGTGTGGACACCAGAGCAGGTACATCAGATGCAGTACATCAGTATGAGGATAGCAACAGGGCAGCAACAGGGCAGTGTGGGCACCAGAGCAGGTACATCAGAGGCAGTACATGAGAGGGGCCAAGTGCTCCAACAGTCCATTGCACTGAAAACGTCCATCACAGGCAGCACATGAGAGGGGCTAAGGGCACCAACAGTCCATTGCACTGAAAACGTCCATCAGAGGCAGCACATGAGAGGGCACAATGCAGTTCCAGAACAGCAACAGGGCAGTGTGGACACCAGAGCAGGTACATCAGAGGGCATACATCAGTATGAGGATAGCAACAGGGCAGTGTGGACACCTGAGCAGGTACATCAGAGGCAGTACATCAGTATCAGAACAGCAACAGGGCAGTGTGGACACCAGAGCAGGTACATCAGATGCAGTACATCAGTATGAGGATAGCAACAGGGCAGTGTGAACACCAGAGCAGGTACATCAGATGCAGTACATCAGTATCAGAACAGCAACAGGGCAGCAACAGGGCAGTGTGGACACCAGAGCAGGTACATCAGAGGGCATACATCAGTATGAGGATAGCAACAGGGCAGTGTGGACACCAGAGCAGGTACATCAGAGGGCATACATCAGTATGAGGATAGCAACAGGGCAGTGTGGACACCAGAGCAGGTACATCAGAGGGCACAGTACAGCAACTTACAGCACACTATCAGGTGGATTGCGTGAAGTACCCGCATCGGACACACTGGCAGCACCAGAAACCGGAGTGTGACACACAGCCACAGATGTAGTGACTGACACGTGAGCCACAGACCCAGATACACTGCCAGCACCTGAAACAGGAGTGTGACACACCGACACAGCCCGAGTTACTGACACATGGCCCATAGACCCAGATACACTCCCAGCACCTGATACAGGAGTGTGACACACCGACACAGACCGAGTGACTGACACGTGAGCCACAGACCCAGATACACTGGCAGCACCTGATACAGGATATGTCTCGACGGATACCCTGCCACTAACAGACACATGCGAGTCAACTGCACCAGCGCCACTGTGGCCACTGAAATGATGAGCCATAGGGCTGTATGGTCCAGGAGGCAGGGTGGCTCTGGGAGCGGGGGATAGTTGCAATTGGCCGATATCGGATTGGGCATGTGTCAATGCTGTGTGTCTACGCTTCTTTTGGACATGTGCCTGCACCCTGGACAGGACAGGACTCACAAGTCGACCGGAATGAGAAGCAATTTCACCCACCATGGGAGGTGCATGTGCTGGGGGGGGAATGGTCTCTGGGGACGTGCTGGAGCCTGCTTGTCGTTTGCTGTGTGGCTGCCTTGTGGCCTCTGCAACATGTGTCATGGGGGATGCCACGACAGGGTCCACCTGCATCCGTCCCTGACGGGCCATGATGGGAGTGGATGTAAGGGGTGACTCCACTGCTGAGTCTTCTGTATTCCGTTTGCCAGAAAACAGCTGTCTCAGAGCAACTATGGGTGATGTATGCCTGTCCCTGACAGCGCCACTGTTCATGGGCGAGTCCTTGGGCCTTGGATGTTCCATTTCCGTAGGAGTACTGTACTCTGCGGACTTGCCCTGTTCCCTGGATGGTGCCCTCTTCCAGGCAGCAGACTTGTCGTCTGTGGTGTACATATCAGCTGGACACCCCTTCTGCCCGTGTGTGTCCCTGCCCCTGGGACTGTCCGTGCTCCTCTTAGGTGTGTTTGTCTTGTGACTATTCTTGTCCCTGCCCTTGGGAGTGGCTCCTTCCTTCGTAGTCTCCCTGGCCTTGGGAGTGGCACCTTCCTTCGTAGTCTCCCTGCCCTTGGGAGTGCCTACATCCTTCCTGCTTTCCCTGCCCTTGGGAGTGCCTACATCCTTCCTGCTGTCCCTGCCCTTGGGAGTGGCACCTTCCTTCGTAGTCTCCCTGCCCTTGGGAGTGCCTACTTCCTTCCTGCTGTCCCTGGCCTTGGGAGTGGCACCTTCCTTCGTAGTCTCCCTGCCCTTGGGAGTGCCTACATCCTTCCTGCTTTCCCTGCCCTTGGGAGTGCCTACATCCTTCCTGCTTTCCCTGCCCTTGGGAGTGCCTACATCCTTCCTGCTGTCCCTGCCCTTGGGAGTGGCACCTTCCTTCGTAGTCTCCCTGCCCTTGGGAGTGCCTACTTCCTTCCTGCTTTCCCTGCCCTTGGGAGTGGCACCTTCCTTCCTAGTGTCTCTGGCACTGGGAGTATGCGAGCCCTCAAGAGATGTATTCGTCTTCTCACTGTCCTCGTACAGGGTAGTGTCAATGGAAGCGGGAGTGAGTCTTGGCCTGGTAGTACCTTGTGTGTGGGATGGCTGTGCAGCATGTGTAGCCATTACACCCAACCCCTCTTTTGCCTCACGTGTGTGTACTCCACTATATCTGACGTTGTCCTTGTGAACAGAGTTACCTGACCTAGGGGATGGGGTCTGAGGCCTACGTGCCTTGACGTGCTGGCTGACGCTGCTTCTAGGGCAATAACCTGCATTAGAGTCCGGATCAGAAAATTCACTCCCCCCTGACACATCCAGAGTTGTAGATGGTGGAACAGAAGTACCACCCAGTCCTTGCGACTGTGCAATGGCAGACGACACACTGTTAGACAATGACTGCAGTGTCCTGTGTACACCAGCCAGATCACCATGCATACCTTCCATGAATGCCACCACCTGCCCCAACTTCCTATCGTGGTCTTGGAATGCATTAATCATATTGGTCTGGCCCACACACAGCTGTCGCAGCAGATCAACAGCCTCTGCACAAAGAGAATTTTGGGTCACCGAGGCTGGGGCAGCGGTGCCGACACCGAACGCCACTCTGCTCCCCCTACTCCTGCGTGCACGAACAGTACATGGTGCAGTTGCCGGCAGGGTGGGCCCTGTGTGCTGTGTCCCGACCGAAGGTGTTGGTTGCCCACTCCCAGTCTGTGACAACAGAGCTGACTCACCAACACTGTCGGAAGATGATGACGATGTTGTCTCCACATGCGAGTCCTCCGGGACGGTCCTGTCCCCCTCTCCGCCGCTGGCCCCTTCGGTGTCAGTCTGCGTGTGCGCGACGTCTGATCCGGATGCATTGCCTTCTGTAATCTCCGCCGTCTGTGGCTGAGTGCCCTCTGCCAAAGCTGAAAAGCACAGGAAATGGGTGTAAGTAATGGGCACACACACGTACAGTACTGCTGCGGAATCCCTAAAGCCACTGATGACACTGTCCATCGATCCCCCAACCTGCACACAGCCCACCCCAAGCAGTCATCCTCACAGGAATTCTGTGGCGTTGGCCGTAATACATGTACAGCATGCACACTGGGCATGAGGAACTACATCAGCACACAAGTGTTGCCAAGGGGTGACGGAGCACTACAGCATGTGCATGACAACTGAACAGCTTAGCAGGTGGCGTCTCAACATTCCGCATGTGCAAGTGCAAAGTTAACTGTGGCAATGTCACCAACATGCCATTGGAAATAGACTCACGATAGACGGAAGACCCTAATGTGTGTGGGCAATCATACATGCATTGCACTCACAAGCAACATACACTGACAGTAAGCTTACCGCCACGTTGCTGTTCATCCACACGCAACCGCTCGGACAGGTCAGGATGCGTCACAGCTATGATACGGTGCATGAGAGGGGTCATTGAGCGTCGGGCCAGACGTGCCGTCCGTGGAATCAGCCCTAGTGTCACTTCCGCTACATTCTTGCTCAGTCTGTAAATGTCGTCCCAGCGTTTGTGGCAGTGTGTATGTCGTCTATTGGACACCCCCGCTGCTCGTACTTCACGTGCAATGCTCCTCCACATGTCCTTGCGAAGGTGCAGCTTTACCTACCATGATGGGAGACAAAAGGGTGGAAGTCAGGGGACAGTTGGCCAGTCACACAGATAGGAGCAACACATTACTCTCAGCAGCCATGCACATACCGATTCTTTAGTTGTACTCACATCACACCGCCAAGTTTCCCAGAGACCAGGTGCCATATCACACCTCATGCACCACAACTCATCCCTCACGACACTTACCGCCTGTCCGGGTGCGCCGTACAGGCGTCCGTAGTTGCGTAGCACAGCGTCCACCAGGACATCCAGCTCCGCGGCGGTGAAGGGACGAGACCGGACCTCTTTGACTCCCGACATGGCAAGGTCACGGAGTATGGCACTAGAGCGGCAGTCGGTGGTCAGCTCCGCAGCAGCAGGTGGAGGTGATGGTCACAGGCAGCAGTCGGTGGTCAGCTCCGCAGCAGCAGGTGGAGGTGATGGTCACAGGCAGCAGTCGGTGGTCAGCTCCGCAGCAGCAGGTGGAGGTGATGGTCACAGGCAGCAGTCGGTGGTCAGCTCCGCAGCAGCAGGTGGAGGTGATGGTCACAGGCAGCAGTCGGTGGTCAGCTCCGCAGCAGCAGGTGGAGGTGATGGTCACAGGCAGCAGTCGGTGGTCAGCTCCGCAGCAGCAGGTGGAGGCGATGGTCACAGGCAGCAGTCGGTGGTCAGCTCCGCAGCAGCAGGTGGAGGTGATGGTCACAGGCAGCAGTGGGTGGTCATCGTAGAAAGTTTGCTTTTGCACATCACACATATATAGGGCCCAGTGGCCATGTCAGTGGCATACGGCGCCAGCCATTGGTCCGCCGTGAGAGCGTGTTTGGAATTGGCCCTGGTGTTGCGGTGAACACCATACGGTACTTGCAATTGGCCAACCGTGGCCCATGTCCACACCTCCCATTGGCTGCACTTGCACAGACCGTCACGCTCACACACCGGCAACTGCACGTGCTAGAGACCGGGACGGATGCATCATTTGCAACAAAGTTGTAAGAGTGGCGCCACCATGGCGGGGCACGTATTCGGCGGGGGAGGTGGAGGCCAATACAGCCATAAGCTGATGTCCATGCACATGCCAGTTCATGACCCCCTTACAGTGACATTGCATCAGGCAGCCTACACCGGCCGGCCCAGCTCTACCCACTACCGCCTTGCCAGGCCCAGCCCATGACCGCCGTTGCGGCCGTGCCAACTACCGCCGCTTCAGGCCCCCTCCACTACCGCCGTGCCAGACCTAGCCCTTGACCGCCGTTGCGGCCGTGCCAACTACCGCCGCTTCAGGCCCCCTCCACTACCGCCGTGCCAGACCTAGCCCATGACCGCCGTTGCGGCCGTGCCAACTACCGGCGCTTCAGGCCCCCTCCCCTACCGCCGTGCCAGACCTAGGCCCATGACCGCCGTGCCAGGGCCGCCAGGGCACGGCGGTAGTGGAGGGGGCCTGAAGCGGCGGTAGTTGGCACGGCCGCAACGGCGGTCAAGGGCTAGGTCTGGCACGGCGGTAGTGGAGGGGGCCTGAAGCGGCGGTAGTTGGCACGGCCGCAACGGCGGTCAAGGGCTAGGTCTGGCACGGCGGTAGTGGAGGGGGCCTGAAGCGGCGGTAGTTGGCACGGCCGCAACGGCGGTCATGGGCTGGGCCTGGCACGGCGGTAGTGGGTAGAGCTGGGCCGGCCGGTGTAGGCTGCCTGATGCAATGTCACTGTAAGGGGGTCATGAACTGGCATGTGCATGGACATCAGCTTATGGCTGTATTGGCCTCCACCTCCCCCGCCGAATACGTGCCCCGCCATGGTGGCGCCACTCTTACAACTTTGTTGCAAATGATGCATCCGTCCCGGTCTCTAGCACGTGCAGACAATTGGAATGTTGAACGCGGGCCGCGTATGGCCAGACGTCAACAGCGGAAGCAGTGCACCGCCATGGCGGCGTCAATGAGTGCATGTCAGCTGACGATGCACGATGCACTATGTTTAATTGTCTGCAGCTGCATGATGAGGGTTGTGTGCGTGATTGCGTGACTCCACACTTCATGCTCTATCCCATGGTTTCCATACCATGCCCATCGGTGTGCCACTAATGACCGTCACTTTTGGGTCATGGCACATGCCTTGTTGGCAGTGATGTTGATGTGCAACAGAGTGCATTGGACATGTTGCAACACATCATGTAGCTGGTGGGTGCACATTGCTACGTCAATCCATGTTGTTGTGACAATCAGAGGTGTCACACATAAGCAAATCGTACACTGCCTATTACATGTTGGATGGAGTGCGGTGACATGTGAGTGAGTTGCACAGACATGCGTTGTATGTGAATTGACTTCCATTCCATTTACTCCCACACAGGAGGGCTCAAAATGTCCATCGGCCATATACTGTGCTGGAGGACATGGTGGACGAGGAGGTGGTCCGGAAATTCAGGCTTGATCGACGTCGATTGCTGGAGCTTGTGAACAAGTTGTCTCCTCACCTGCAGCCGCGGAGAACTTATCCAGGCTCAATTTCACCCACCCAAAAGGTGATGGCGGCACTCCATTTTTTTGCAACAGGCACATTCCAGTACACTATAGGACATGCCGGGGGAATGTCACAGGCCATGTTCAGCACGGTACTCAAGGATGTACTGACAGCCATGATGCTGTACAAGCATGAGTACATACATTTTCCACAGGCGGCAGAGTTGGCAGCGGTCAAGGCAGACTTTTATGCACTGGGTCGCATTCCACACGTTGTGGGTTCAATTGATGGCACGCATATTGCGATCATCCCGCCACGGGCACGTGAGCAGGTGTTTCGGAATCGGAAGCACTTCCACTCCCTTAACGTGCAGGTGGTGTGCCAGGCCGACAACATTATCTCACATGTGTGTGCAAGATTTCCTGACTCTGCACATGATGCCCACATCATGCGGAGCAGCATAGTCCCACGACTGATGGCAAATCTGCGTCCGGCACAAGCCTGGCTTGTTGGTGAGTATGCTGTGGTGACTGGAGTGATATCTGGGTGGCTTGGTGTGGCCACATGTTCAGGTACTGATGTCTCTCTCTCTCTCTAATTCCCACATACACAGGCGACTCGGCTTACCCAAACAGGCCTTGGCTTCTGAGTCCAATTCGCAATCCCACCACAGCAGGAGAAATGCGATACAACGATGCCCATGGTAGGACACGTCGAGTGGTGGAACGAACATTTGGCCTGCTTAAGTCTAGGTTTCGGTGCCTAGATAAGACTGGAGGGGCCCTGCCTTACGCACCTGGCAAAGTATTAAGCATGAGCGAATTTTGCGGATCTCGCGTTCGCGAATTTTGCGGATTTGCGGATTCGCAATCCGCAAAATCCGCGAATTCCCGCGAATTTGCGGATTTTTTTTTTTTGTGTTCGCCCGTGTTTCTGCCAGTTCGCGAGGGTTTTGTACACTTTCGCAAATTGCGAACTTACCTGTCGGGTCGCAAGTTTCGCGAACTTGTTGTTTCTACGTGTCCAGCCTGTTTGGGACACTCTTCTTCATCACTGCCACTCTCTGTCACCACTGCCACTCTCTGACTACTCATGCCACCCTCTGGCCCACCCATGCCACCCTCTGTTTCATCACCACACCCTCTGGTTGTCCAGTGTACATTATTTTCGGCAAAGCAAAGCACACCTTCCCTGCCTCAAGTGACCTGAATTAATTTGGGGCTGATTAATGTGTCACAGAATATTTTTTTAGCTGGCACCTGCTTCCTTAGTGCGCCCTGATTAGTGATCTTTTGCACTTGCTAAGTGCTTTTATTGTTGCAAAATTAGTTACAACACCTGCCCTGCCCCAACTGACAATAATGAATTAGGGGCTGATTAATGGATTTTAACTTCCAGCCTGGCTCCTGCTTGTCTCCCTTAGCTGTAATTCAGGACCTTTGTGGCATATGTGTAACTATTCTGAGGTTCAGAGCAGGGTCACATAATAGTTTCAACTGGCAACTGAACTCTGGAGGGGCCCCTCAGGAAGCACTACAGGAAATGGCTACTAATGATGAGCCTGAACTTTTGAACCTGGTAAGTAGTTACTTTCAGTTTTGCTAAAATCGTATTTCTGCAATTTTGCACTTATTCGCGGGGCGCGAACTCACGCGAACTCACGCGAACAGTGCGAGCAGTGCGAGCAAAATCCGCTGCTCGCGGATTTGCGAATTTTGCGGGAGATTCGCAAATCTCGCGGATTGCGGATTTCCCGAAAATCCGCAAAATCCGCGAGCGGAACGGATTTTCCGCCCATGCCTACAAAGTATGCATGATTGTGATGGCCTGCTGCATGCTCCACAACCTGGTTGTGCGAAATAACATTGCACTGATCTTGGACCCAGATGAACAGCAAGTTCCTCGCCCTCCCGACCCACCCATGTCGACTGATGAGGATAGTGGTGAGGAGGAAGGTGTGGACCAGAGGCGCCAACTCATAGAACGCTACTTCCCTTGACTGTGAGTGTGCCCCTCTTGTGCTGCTTGTGTATGCCCTGTGTAGGTTTGCTGCTCTGGTGTCATTGTGTTGGGGATCATCTATGTGTTTTGTTATGTGATGTATGCATGTGTGTGTGTGTCTTCATTTATGAGTACATGCACTTCTCCATGATGTGTGTAGTGTCAGCCATTCGTGTAGTGATGTGTGTGGTTTGTTGTAAGTTGCACTGCAGTGAGTTGGGATGAGTGTGATGCTGTTTACTAACGTCTGTTTGCGGGTTCTATGTTTCCCTAGGTCACTCCGTTGCGGCATGATTCTGTACCTGTTGGATCCCTGAACCTGGTTACGTCTGTTTCTGATGCAATCATGTGAATAAACATGGAGGCAACACATCATTGAGTGAGTAAGTGGTATTTATTTACAGATTGTGCATAGGTGTAGGTGCATATTTACAAATGAGTGAAGGGGTGGGGGAGTGAGAGTCCAAGGTAATGGTAGATGAGATGGGCGTGCAGACACCACATAGGGTGGTGTGTGCCTAGTGCAGCAGGCCTGTGGCAGGTGGGACCGGATACTTTCCAGGTTGGATCGGAGGCTCAGGTACTCCAATGAGTCACTGTCGGCTCCTCTTGGAGCGTGTGCCATGTGCTCCAACACTGCTCTCGCCCACTTCCTGCCTCGGACGGCCCCTCCGTCTTTGTGCCGGCACGGGGTCAGCTAGGGGCGCAGGCTGATCCGGTAACACATCCGCCGCCAGGGGCGCAGTCGGCGGTGGCGGTGTTGTGGCCGGTGCCGTTGTTTGAGGGGGGGGGGTGTTGGCGGATGCCCTGGCGCTGAAAATGTCGACCAGTTGGCCAAGCCGCCTCTCGATGGCCCCCAACATGGCGGTGTTGTCCACAAAGTCCTGGTGGGCCCGGTCTGCATGTTCCTGGCTACGTGCATAGCCCGCCTCCACCCGGACTAGTGCTTCATGGCACTGTTGCACAGCATTCAGTGTTGTGTCATCAGCCCTTCTTTCCGCCCTGCCTGCAGGATCTGCCCTTGCAGTGGTGGGTTGCCTGACTGTCTCCCTGCGTGGCTGGGATGGCGCTGCCCCAGCGTTGGCGGCGGGGTTGGGCAGGGCGGCAGGGGCAGAAGTGGTGGTAGTAGTGGTGGTGGTGGAGGTGGTGCTGGAGGCAGCTGTGCAGGTCCGAGTCGCCGGTGTTGTTGTGATGCCAGTGCCCGTAGTCGTTGTAGTTGCAGGTGTGACCTGCGTGGCAGAGGTCCCTGGCTGGCTGCTCGATCCGGCACCATCCTCTGCCCCGGAGTTGGCTGCACAATCGTCCCATGAGTGCTCGGAGTTTGGGGATGCTGGAGGCCTGGTGTCAATGGCGGCAGTCAGATTAGGATCCCCTGCAAAAGAATAATGTGATGATGAGTAATGTTGCCTATATGGGTACATGTATTTATGGTTGACAATCAGTCGGCATTGGCACACACCCCACCCACCACCACCACCCTCTCTATGGACATGGGGGCCTGTTGGAAGTTGTAGTTCCGACCCCTCACACACCCCACCCACCACCACCACCCTCTCTATGGACATGGGGGCCTGTTGGAAGTTGTAGTTCCGACCCCTCACACACCCCACACACCACCACCACCCTCTCTATGGACATGGGGGCCTGTTGGAAGTTGTAGTTCCGACCCCTCACACACCCCACCCACCACCACCACCCTCTCTATGGACATGGGGGCCTGTTGGAAGTTGTAGTTCCGACCCCTCACACACCCCACCCACCACCACCACCCTCTCTATGGACATGGGGGCCTGTTGGAAGTTGTAGTTCCGACCCCTCACACACCCCACCCACCACCACCACCCTCTCTATGGACATGGGGGCCTGCTGGAAGTTGTAGTTCCGACCCCTCACACACCCCACCCACCACCACCACCCTCTCTATGGACATGGGGGCCTGTTGGAAGTTGTAGTTCCGACCCCTCACACACCCCACCCACCACCACCACCCTCTCTATGGACATGGGGGCCTGTTGGAAGTTGTAGTTCCGACCCCTCACACACCCCACACACCACCACCACCCTCTCTATGGACATGGGGGCCTGTTGGAAGTTGTAGTTCCGACCCCTCACACACCCCACCCACCACCACCACCCTCTCTATGGACATGGGGGCCTGTTGGAAGTTGTAGTTCCGACCCCTCACACACCCCACCCACCACCACCACCCTCTCTATGGACATGGGGGCCTGTTGGAAGTTGTAGTTCCGACCCCTCACACACCCCACCCACCACCACTACCCTCTCTATGGACATGGGGGCCTGTTGGAAGTTGTAGTTCCGACCCCTCACACATCCCACCCACCACCACCACCCTCTCTATGGACATGGGGGCCTGTTGGAAGTTGTAGTTCCGACCCCTCACACACCCCACCCACCACCACCACCCTCTCTATGGACATGGGGGCCTGTTGGAAGTTGTAGTTCCAACCCCTCACACACCCCACCCACCACCACCACCCTCTCTATGGACATGGGGGCCTGTTGGAAGTTGTAGTTCCGACCCCTCACACACCCCACCCACCACCACCACCCTCTCTATGGACATGGGGGCCTGTTGGAAGTAGGACTAGTGACCCCTCACACACCCCACCCACCACCACCACCCTCTCTATGGACATGGGGGCCTGTTGGAAGTAGGACTAGTGACCCCTCACACACCCCACCCACCACCACCACCCTCTCTATGGACATGGGGGCCTTTTGGAAGTTGTAGTTCCGACCCCTCACACACCCCACCCACCACCACCACCCTCTCTATGGACATGGGGGCCTGTTGGAAGTTGTAGTTCCGACCCCTCACACACCCCACACACCACCACCACCCTCTCTATGGACATGGGGGCCTGTTGGAAGTTGTAGTTCCGACCCCTCACACACCCCACACACCACCACCACCCTCTCTATGGACATGGGGGCCTGTTGGAAGTTGTAGTTCCGACCCCTCACACACCCCACCCACCACCACCACCCTCTCTATGGACATGGGGGCCTGTTGGAAGTTGTAGTTCCGACCCCTCACACACCCCACCCACCACCACCACCCCCTCTATGGGCATGGGGGCCTGTTGGAAGTTGTAGTTCCGACCCCTCACACACCCCACCCACCACCACCACCCTCTCTATGGACATGGGGGCCTGTTGGAAGTTGTAGTTCCGACCCCTCACACACCCCACCCACCACCACCACCCTCTCTATGGACATGGGGGCCTGTTGGAAGTTGTAGTTCCGACCCCTCACACACCCCACCCACCACCACCACCCTCTCTATGGACATGGGGGCCTGTTGGAAGTTGTAGTTCCGACCCCTCACACACCCCACCCACCACCACCACCCTCTCTATGGACATGGGGGCCTGTTGGAAGTAGGACTAGTGACCCCTCACACACCCCACCCACCACCACCACCCTCTCTATGGACATGGGGGCCTGTTGGAAGTTGTAGTTCCGACCCCTCACACACCCCACCCACCACCACCACCCTCTCTATGGACATGGGAGCCTGTAGGAGTGCTTTAGAGGTTGGTGAGTATGTGGACTGCATGCAAGGCTGGGGTATGTGGGATGTGTCTTCAGAGTTGTGTGGCCCACACCGTGTTGTTGTGTTTGTGGTGGTTGGTTGGTACTTACCAGCCTCTTCTCCATCAGGAAGTCCATCGAGGGTGTCAGGGTGCAGGATGGTCAGCACCCTCTCCTCCCACTCGGTGTATGGTAGGGGCTCCGGGGGGGTTCCACCGCCGGTATGGTTGGCCCGGAGGAAGTTCTTGGCTCTTATAGACTTCACCCGGGTCTTCAGGTCGTGCCACCGCCTCTGGATGTCAGCCTTGGTTCGCGGAACGCTCCCGGAGGCATTGACCCTGGTCACGATGCGGTCCCACAGGCTGTTCTTCCGAGCTATGCTCGTCTGCTTCACGAGGGACCCGAAGATGTGGGGTTCCACACGAAGGATCTCTTCCACCATTACCTTGAGCTCGGTGTCAGAGAATTTAGGATTCTTTTTGGGTGCCATGGTGCTCGGGGGGTGTGTTTGTGTGGAGTGCGGAGGTGCTGGTGTGTGCTGTTTGGGTGTGGTGTGGTGGGTGTTTGTGTGCAGGGTGTCTTTTGGTGTGGTGTGGTGGGTGTTTGTGTGCAGGGTGTGTTTGGGTGTGGGTTATGTGTCTGAATCAAATACTTTGCTGTTTGTCAAGTCAAGTATTGTCTCCTGCTGTCAGCTATGCTGGGATGCAGAGGATTTCGGGAGTGGGTGGGAGTCAATTTATAGTCTGTGTGTTGGCCCTGTGTGAATGTTGATTGGCAGTCAGGTGATAGGTGGGTGTGTTGTCAGGTGTGGTCTGTGCAGTTCTTGGGGGTGGGTAATTGTGTCTTGTGTTTGGTTTAGATGTGTCACGTGGGTTGTCGTCCATTTTGCTGTGTTTGGTGATGGATTCTGTCGGTATGTATGCCATTTGCATGACTGTAGGGATGTTGGACTTCCGCTGTGGTGCCCCGTTTCTCATTGCATTGCTACCGCCGCGGACGTGGATCGCGGTGGCTACCGGGGTACTTGCGGAGTTATCCTAATTGCGGACACGGAAAGTACGCAGGTATCGCGGGGGAGGTTGTTGTTCTCCTGGTCATGTGCGTACGCGGCGGTCGGTGTTTTGTGGGTTCCGTCCGCATGCCGCGGAATCAGGTGTACTTCGACCGCCGCGGACGGGGATTGTTGTGCTCCGTCCGCCGCGGTCGGCGTTTCGGTCACATTTGATCCTAATCGCTAATGCGTTTTTTCCGCGGCCAGGTCCGGAGTATCTTGACACCTTCCACGGCGGACGGAGCACATTTCCGTCCGCCATCCTAATCGGCCCCTTTATTTCTTTTTTTCTTTGTTGTACTTTACAAAGGAGGTGTTGTATAAATCCATTAAAGTGAAATCAAACAAATTGAACCACACTAGTATAAATTTAAAATAAAAAATAATTAATTTGCTCAAGGCCCCTGTGAAATAAGGAGACCCAATGTCAGTTGGGGTCAAGATAGGAGCAAAGCAAAAATGAACAAAAGTACACCTCCTCAGTAAATGAACAAAAATGCACCTCCTCAGTAACTGATGAAAATAATGTGCACTACTTGAAAGTAGTGATGGGCCACTTAGGCCTGTTGAAGTCAGAATGACATACAATTTCAGCATGCCTCAAAGTACGCATTTTCAGACTACTGCGGCGACGCTCCAGGCTCAGAAGCTCATCAGTGAATGACATTACATGATAGATATGTTAAGTAGCGAAAACGGGCCTCTACCACATAGTTAGGGATCAATAAAGACAGTGATTCCTATTGTTAAGGTTCACAGATATCGATAAATTACTTGTTCGTCCGTTTATCGCTATACTACAATCTGCGATGGCTGCCCAGCATGATTATTTCTGGGAAAATACATGTTTTCAAACAGTTTCCGGATGGAAACCTTGGACAGTGGATAAATATTTATCCTAAATGTCACGTTAAATATGAAATTGCATTCCTCTGCTTTCATTTGTTCCTTATCTTCCAGTTATTTGCAAGCTGCTGTATATACTCATAAAGAGCAAAGCTGTTACTGTGACTTATCAAGTCATGATATCTTTTTACTATTGCAGATTTACTGTTTATTTCAGGGTTAATGGCTTTTTACACATCTGGTATGTGCCCATTAGTTCCCTGATCAAAACAATCAGAAGCCTGCCTTCCACTCAACACACGCCCTCTGTAATCTGCGCCCTGAATTAGCTAACCAGGAATTTTCAAAAATAATATTGTTTAAAATTGCTGACTGGATGTCCATTCAGAACACAAACGTCTCTGATACCTGTTGGACTGTAAACCAAGGCAAAGTCAAATCTGCTAAAAATTGATATTATATGCATGTATTTTTTGTTTGCAAATGTATATAGCACAAAGACAACAAACAAGGTTATAAGAGAGCTTTACATGGGAACTATCACTTCTACTTCTGCATAAAAGCAGTTTACGAGAGAATCACTGCATAGGCTACATTATATTAATTAACAGTTACAAAATTGAAAACAAAAACAAATTATCACAGAGGGATAGTTTGCTTCAATGACATATGTAATAGCCAAAATAAGTGGATTGCCATTTTTACTACCAAAATGTACACCAGAATAATGTCTGGCTAGGCTTGATCATGACAGAGGGTTGACAGCCTGGATTATTGCAAGGCAGATCATGGAAAGACAAGGGATCTCACATAGTCAGCACTGTAAGTCGTGCCAGGGAGAGAAGGGGGCACACAATAGCGGCTGGTGGAATTTTAAACTGATGAGGCATATGCAGAACAAAGCAACGTATGAGAGCGAGCGCAGCGAGCTAGAATGACGGCAAAAAGGGGGTACAGGGGGTTATCCCCGGGGAAATTCAAAAAATAAATTGCCATCTTTTTGGTGCAATTTTCAGTACTATTTCTGTGATAAATGGACTAAAACTTCAGTTCTTCTAGGCATTCATAAAAGAAAACTCATACATTATTTCAGAGAATTTCTGGGTGTCCAAGAAATTCTGACTTCTGAAGAGGGCTAGGATACTAAACAAGACTGCTTTGGCTTTACCCTTCTAATAGTAAACACATAATATAGGTGCATAAAGGTCTACAAAGAAACACACTTGTAATGTTGCTTCTATCGGAAATGCAGGCTGACCACTTCCTTTTCTGCATTAGCAATTCAATGTTTTCAATGTTGATTGCCCGGTAATCTTTATAACATATTAAATAGCTACAAGTATAAGAAATATCCATTTGAAACAAACATTTAATTTATAGGAAGTTAACAAAAGCTCTGCATTTTTGAGCAAGGCAATTTTGCAACAAAAAAAATGAAGTAAATATTGCACTTAAAATTGTTCATATAGCGCTCTGAAGACCTTGGGTCCATCAGTATCTCAGAAAACCACGAAATAAAAATAAGTTATGAAATGAGTCTAGTATGCATTGCTAAAATTATAAGAAATATCCATCAAAAATATTTCATGGATTTTAGAAAGAAACAATAAACACTTTGTATGTATAAGCAGGCTAGGTATAATTGTTCAAAAATACAACTTTTTACTTTATTTTTAAATAGTTTACATGCCACTCTCAGGCCCTTGTCCCTGTTAGTACAGTAGAAAATAGTTACATAAAAATACATGAAGCATATAAATAAATGTACATTTTAAGAAATATCCCTTCAAAACCAATATGATATTTGTAAACACCAACAAAATTATTTTAAATAATAATATGTATATACTTTGCATGCCACCCTCAGGTTCCCTTGTGCCTGTCAGCCAGCACAAAAAAAAGGTAAATAAAAAGAAATTATGAAAATAAATAAATTTACATTTTAAGATATATCCTTTCAAAACCAATATGATATTTGTAATCACAAACAAAATAATGTAAAATATTAATATGTAAATACTTTGCATTCCACTCTCAGGACCCTTGTGGCTGTCAGCCAGCACAGCAAAAAACAGTTAAATACAATGAAATTATAAAAATAAATACATTTACATTTTAAGAAATTTCAAAACAAATATGATATTTTTAAACACAATTTAAAAAAAGAATATTATTTAAATACTTTGAATCTCAATCTCAGGTTCAGGTGCCTTTCAGTACAGTAGAAAATGGGTAAATAAAAATAATTTAGAAACAAAACTAAATGTTGTACATTTAAAGAAATATACCCTGGGGGGAGGAGCCACGCGCGTGACCAAGATGGCCACGTGAAGGCGTAGCTCCGGAGACTCCGTCCCTCCGTCGAGCCTATCCTGAATTAATCCTGAAGCCTGAACCCTGCAATCGGTAGGGGAAAGGAAGCTGATCCCCCTAGTGAAATTTGGGATCCCCCTGGTGAATCGAGCATCCCTACCCATCGGAACATCGTCTGGTGTTTGGAGGCCTACACCCCATTTCATCCGTGGACCATGGTGCGTCATCCACACGGACTCTAGTTGAACAACAGCGGGTCTTTTAGCCGGAAGTTGCGGCCCACATTCAAAACCGAAACTCATCCGCTGAAGATGCGATGAACTCGGGTGAACGTACGGCGAAGATAGTTGGGAGCCACCTTCCGATCTGAGCTTGAGTGTTGGTGGTGGAGCCGCAATGGTGCCCTGGGGTGCTGAAGGGGCTATTTCGGCTAGTTGTGAAAACTAGGATGGCGTCCAAGACAGAAACTGAGAAGCCTCCATCGAGGTTTAAGGCGTGGGCTGAAGATTGTGCAGACTCAAAAAATAGATTGTTACATTCAGCCCAAGGGGTCGCCCTTGGAACAGAGGAAGACTCTGATGCATGGAGGAGACCCACCAAGTGAATCGGCTGAGCCGACAATGACAGATCTCATGGCGGCGATAAACAACGTCCAGTCCGCTATGGTCGGGAAAATGGACACGCTAGACGCTAAATTAGAAACTGTAAAGTTGGAAGTCAACCTATTGCGGGCCGATCACGCCAAAACAAGCAAAAAGGTTAAGTTTCTTGACCTAAAGACTTCCAGCTTGGTGGATGACATGGTGGAGTTGCAACGAGAGATCCGGGCCCTGCAGGCGGCACGGGAGGATACCCGTCGAAAGTTGGACGACTACGAAGGGCGCAATCGGCGGAACAACGTATGCATCATTGGTGTACCGGAGAAAGCAGAAGGCCAAACTCCCGATCTATTTGTGTAGGAGATTGTACTTAATTACCTGAAGCCGAAGGGCCTCTGCAACTTTTTTACAATCGAACGTGCACATAGGGTGCCAGGAGGTCAGCCAAAACCAGGAGCACCACCCCGCCCGATGATAGCTAGGGTGTTGATCTTCTGTGACAGAGATGTGATTCTGCAATCGTCACGCTCCTCGGGCCCGCTGCATTATGAAAATACTACGCTTTCCTTCTTTCCAGACTTTAAGCAGGCCGTGCAGAAAATGAGACTGAGTTTTCTTCCGGTAAAGAGGAAACTAAGGGACAAGGGACTGAGATACTCGATGCTCTTTCTGGCGAAACTCAGAGTGGAAGCGGATGGTAAGGCCTGGTTCTTTGATAACCCGGAGGTAGCGTCAGACTGGGCGGACAGCAGAGCGTCGGAACATCCCGAAGAACACCAACACGTGGCTGAGAAGGATGGACAGGGATGAGAAAGCTGTCGACGGCAATGGTGTTTTACGCTGTGGATATGGGTAGTGGACTAATGTTGTACTCAGGGGGACTCTGCAGTTACGTATAATTCGGTAATAATACTGTGGAGGGGGAGGGAGGGGCTGGGCATTGTGTTCCCCCGTTACTACTTTTAGTTACCTTAGATTAGTGGGGGGGCGACAGGCACACTGCGAGTTGGGGTGGGGCTCAGGCCGGATGCAGGGGTGCAGGGTAGCGGGGTGGGGTGGCGAGTGGGGGGTTGGGGGAGGTTGTTTTTGTTTTTTGTTCAACAATAAAAAAGAAAAAAAAAGAAAAAAACACAGAAATATACCCTCAAAAACAACATATTTTTGAACACTAACAACAAAAATATGTTTAATAATAATAAAATATAAAAACAAATATATATAAATTCATATATACATAAACACACATATATAAAGACATATCAACTGTATAGGAGTTGTATGAATATTAAATGGAATGAGTAAAATGCAACAGTACATCCTAATGTAATCAAACAAAACAAACCAAGCTATAAATACCTGAAACTATGATCACACATCATATTAATATTTCCTATTTATATTGATAGTTTGCTCGCAGATCTTTAATGTGGGTGCTGAGGGTAATTTTAGAGTTTAGGGGGTATGGGCATTGGGGTGGTAAGGGTAATTTTAGAATTTTAAGGGCGGGTTACGGTTATTGGCCTACAAACAGTAATTTTGGGGTTGCCTGGGGTATTAAGTAAAAGATATATATATAAGCAAAAGACTGATCTAAGAATAAAAAGTTTGGATTCAGATTCACGGAGTCAGCGCCTTCTTTAATCGTGAAGTATGGTATGAAAGAATAAATAGGGTGGAGTCCTTGAAACCCAACGCTGACCCTCCTCGATTTGGTTGCACTGTGTAAAGAAGGACATCGGATGGTATCCTCTTCAAAAAAAGACACACAGAGCCCCCCGGAACCTGCAAGAGCAAAGACCCGAGTAACCTGCCAAAACAGTGGGACGCCGACTGTCTGGAGATCGAAGACGGCTGGAGAGTAGTCGGAGATTTCCAGGTAAGACGGCCGACAGCTGGAAGTAATGGGAAGCGGGTGAAAAAGTGTTCGGTTCATGGGAGAGGGAGACCCGGTGTTTGAGCAATATACACACGGGCAGTGAATCTATGCAAACTGTAATCATTGCAAAAGTATCATCAGTATGTCTGCCGAATGGGAAAGGGAGAGAGAGGAAGCAGCCTTAGATGTATCCACGGACACTGACACAGGCAAAAGCGGCACAAATCCCCCAAGCGCCCAGGCACAATCCACAGTACTGGATGAAACAAAGAAACTACTTATTGAATTGGAAAAAATTCGTAAAAAAGAGACCGGGAAATGGTGGGAGGTAAAATCCCTCACGAGGTACCTGGAAGGGGGAAGAATCCCCAGAGGGCTCAGAATCTTAGTGGCCCCCACGTATGAAGACCCAGACCCGGAAATGTTACAAATGTGGGCAGACAATAGCGCCAAATCCTCAGAAAACATGCTGAAAATCCTAATTCAGTTTGCAGGAAGTGACAGACAAAAAATGTTATCTCGCATCAATGAGATAATGCAACAACTTGAACTGAAACTAAATCAGGATGAAATCACCAAGATTCTAAATGAAATCAAAGAAAGAGTTCTTAAACATGAAACGGAAATCAAGGAACGCAAAGCGATAAAATTTCAGCGGGACCGCAACGACTACATGAGCGGCAGAATCTATACTTTCGCAAAAAAGTACGACCAAATAAGAAGGCAACCCCCTAAACCACAGTCAAGTGGGGCGAATGTAACAGTGGAACAAAGTGAGAACGAAGTCAGCTCAGAGTACGAAACCAATGCTGAAAGTAACCATAGCACTGGCATAGCAGGCCCCCCACCAACTCCTGCACAAGAACTGGCTTTTTTAAGAATACAGCACCTCAGAACACTGAGGTCACGCTTCCCTTCGAAACAAGAGGGGGGAACAGACCAAGGGAAATCATACAACAAAAAGCAAAAACAACAACCAAAAGCCGGAGAAGAAAAAACAGACGGTGGAGAAAAACAAGGCCAAAATCGACAACAGAACAAACCACAAAACAGACGTTACAGAGGCCGATAATGGATGTACAAAATGAAATAGACAACACAGTCATTAACCTAACAGATATGGAATTTAATGCACAAGAACTTGAAATTTTATCCCTGGGATTAACATATTGTTCTAACACAAACTTTGATTATGCCCAGACTCGCATTGATTTGTTTCAGTACATCCGAAAACTCAAACTGCAAAAGTATTTTATAAATGCAAAAAAACGTCCAACAACAACAATACAAGTGGAAGACCCCGACCGGAATCTGTCAGTGGCTAACATGGAGGCTCTGCAAAACTTTGATTTGGAGCAAGAAACAGTAGGTGATGGGATTACACCAAGTGGAGCAGCCATCGCGTCAGAACTTAACATTTACGCGTCAGTTAAAACAGCTTTCAAACCCAAATCACAGTTTATGCCCATAATGCCCATAATGCCCAAAGACAATCTGGATTTATTGTCAGACAACGTCATCAAAGACTTAAAAGAACTATCCTTTCAAAGTACCAAAGAGTATTGGAAGGAAAATGAGGACCACAGAAGGAAATATAACAATTTAATGGTCCTTGGGCCCCTACAAATGTACAACAAAGAAGCCCTTACTCAACTCCAAGACAAAGATTGTTATATGAGGATATGAGGATAAGCCCAACCTACAATGTTGGCATTCAAGAAAAATATCAAAATGAGTTGTATAGATGGAAAGGAATGGGCCTCATCAATAAGGATGAGTTCAACTATCTAAAAACTGACTATCCAGTGACACCCCAACTATACCTAATACCCAAGGTTCATAAAAATGAGGAAACACCTCCCGAGAGGCCGATAATATCAGCAATTGGCAGCCTATTCGAAAAAACGAGCATTTTCATAGACTCTTTCCTACAACCTGAGGTCAAAAAACTCCCGGCCTACATCAGAGACAATGGTGACTTTCTGTCAAAGATCTTCAATATAGAATGGCATGACAACTACAAGTTTATGACATTAGACGTCCAATCGCTGTATACCAGCATCAGACACAGAGATGGTCTCAAAGCCATGGAATACTATCTCGGAAGTAGACCTATTGAACTGTATCACCACACAAAGAAGTTGTTGGAAATGGCTGAGTGGTGTTTGACAAACAATACGTTTATCTTTGACAGATTACATTACAAACAGCTTCAGGGATCGGCCATGGGAACTTGCTTCTCCCCCAGCTATGCGAATCTGCATATGGGCTGGTGGGAGGAGCAGGTACTTAAAGTCCAGCACGCAGAGACTATGCTAAACAATGTAGTGATGTACAAAAGATGGTGTACAACTGTTCCCACAGATTTTTTACAACGGATTCCATGACCACAGATTTTTTACAACGCAGGTCATGTTACAACAGATTCTTTTACAACGCTATTCACTACAACGCAGGTACTATTACAATGCAATACCATTACATCGTAAGTATAATTATAGGTAAGTTTATCTTTTTTGGGGTTTTTGGGTACAGGGGTATTTTTAGGTTTAAGGGCTGGGTTTTGGTTTTGGGGTACAGGGGTATTTTTAGGTTTAAGGGCTGGGTTTGGGTTTTGGGGTACATGGGTATTTTTCGGTTTTAGGGCTGGGTTTGGGTTTTGGGGTACAGGGGTATTTGTAGGTCTTAGGGCTGGGTTTGGGTTTTGGGGTACAGGGGTATTTTTAGGTTTTAGGGCTGGGTTTGGGTTTTGGGGTACAGGGGTATTTTTAGGTTTTAGGGCTGGGTTTGGGTTTTGGGGTACAGGGGTATTTTTAGGTTTTAGGGCTGGGTTTGGGTTTTGGGGTACAGGGCTATTTTTAGGTTTAAGGGCTGGGTTTGGGTTTTTGGGTACAGGGGTATTTTTAGGTTTAAGGGCTGGGTTTGGGTTTTGGGGTACAGGGGTATTTTTAGGTTTTAGGGCTGGGTTTGGGTTTTGGGGTACAGGGGTATTTTTAGGTTTTAGGGCTGGGTTTGGGTTTTGGGGTACAGGGGTATTTTTAGGTTTTAGGGCTGGGTTTGGGTTTTGGGGTACAGGGGTATTTTTAGGTTTAAGGGCTGGGTTTGGGTTTTGGGGTACAGGGGTATTTTTAGGTTTTAGGGCTGGGTTTGGGTTTTGGGGTACAGGGGTATTTTTAGGTTTTAGGGCTGGGTTTGGGTTTTGGGGTACAGGGGTATTTTTAGGTTTTAGGGCTGGGTTTGGGTTTTGGGGTACAGGGGTATTTTTAGGTTTTAGGGCTGGGTTTGGGTTTTGGGGTACAGGGTTATTTTTAATATATATTTACAATTTAAAAAATTAATATTAATTGTATTAATATATGTTTTATTTTTTTATTAATAATTAATTTAAATTAATAATACATTAATAATTATTTACTTTAAATATTAATTTTATTTACTTACCTGTAATTATACTTACGATGTAATGGTATTGCGTTGTAATAGTACCTGCGTTGTAGTGAATTGCGTTGTAAAGGGATCCGTTGTAACATGACCTGCGTTGTAATAGATCCGTGGTCATGGTATGCGTTGTAAAAGGACGCGTTGTAACATCATATATCCACAAAAGATACATCAATGACATTTTTATCCTATGGCAGGGGAGTGAAGAAGAAGCGGAAAGATTTGCATTTGCTTTGAATGAAAACATGCTCAATTTAAAATTTACATGTAATACCAGCGCTGTAAATATCCAATTTCTTGATTTAGAACTATATGTACAAAACAACAAAATACAAACACGCACATACAGGAAACCTACTGCAGGGAACGCCCTTCTACATGCGCACAGTTTCCATCCTACTCCGTTGAAACAGTCTATTCCCTATGCCGAGTGCCTTAGAATGACACGAAAATGTAGCACCACTGAAGGACTCACTAGTGCAAAACAAGAGCTGTTTAAAAGGCTCAGGAAGAGGGGGTACACAGAAAACACATGCCACAGGGCGGAACAAAAGTGCAGAGCTAAAAACAGGAAAGATCTTATTTTCCCTGACACAGTGGTGAAAGAACCAGATCACAACAGAAACCCCCCCCCGAGGTTAATAACTGGGTACAACAGATACCATAGTAATCTCCGAAAAATCCTGAGGAGACATTGGCCCCTAGTCCGTAGTGATGCAAACATAGGGGATATAGTGGGAAAAAGTCCTTTAATAACATTCAGAAAGGCGAAGTCAATGAGGAATGAGATAGTCTGCAATGCACCAGCACTCAAAAAGACAAAAAATTGGCTAAATTCCCAAAAAGGTTTCAAAAAATGCTCTAAGTGTAAGGCGTGCACGCACGGCGTGAATACTACCAAAGTTCACGTTCCGTTTAGGAGCAAACCATACACATTGAGGTATTCGTTCTCATGCAAAACAGACTTTGCAGTATATGTGCTTGTGTGTACATGTGGCAAGAAATATGTAGGTTCTACAATTCATCCAGCACATGTACGGATCTTGCAGCACTTGCGAGCAATTACAAACAATGACCCGGCGTACCCAGTAGCTAGACACATCCATGAGGCTCATCAAGGTAATGCTAATAACATCCAATATTTTGTGATAGACAGCATTCCGAAGAACACAAGGGGAGGTAACCGCCCTTTGGTGTTACGCCGCTTGGAGTCAAGGTACATCATACTCTTGAATTCTAAGATCCCATTCGGTCTGAATGCGGACGAAGCCTTAAGTGTTCACCTCTAAAGCATCTGTGTCTGTTTCCTTTCTCCTAGTACCATTCGTATAACATCTGCAGTTCACGTACTACACAAACTCACAGGTTTGCACATGGGCACATAAGAGCACACTACGGACATAGGATTATGTCAGTAGAACACATCACCTAGTTACATTCATACCTATCACATTCGCCAGCACAATTACACATATCTACCACTGGTCCCCTAGCCACTCACTCTATTGAGAGCAGGACTTTGTGCACGATGTTCCCTACGGGTCCTCCCAGCATCCTTTGGCCAAAACTCCATCTGAGTATTGGCTTTTGGAAATCAAGTATGTTACTTTAACTTTACCAAACCTAGGGGATTCTCACACATTCATGCGGCTCAAGGTTTTTAACGACCGCGCACTCGAGATCCCGAGCAACACGTTGGCTGCGCTCGCCCACTTGCGCTCTATACACATCGCCGCACTTTACAACCACTTACCTGGAGACAAATGTTCTAAGTAGAGTGTTTTCGACTCCTCTGGCACATCTTGGGAAAGTACCCGACCTCCCAACACAGGTAGACAGCGCATGCCTAGGGATTCATCGAGACTAACAACAAACAGGCAAACCAGATGGGCTACTATGGCAAGACCTTTTATTGGGAACATCCATGGCAGGGACCAACAGGAATATGTAACATGTTGCGCTAACTTTTCTTCCTTTCACTATTGTTACCACGAATGGGTATTATATGACCTTAATACAGCTGTGACTTTTTATAACATGCTGTATGACAAAAAAGGACATCAAAAAATTTCAACACATGTATTTGGTGAATTACGAACAAATGTAAAATGTTTCTGAATTAATGCTCTTTCTGGGTGTAAAAATTGTAAAAAGACTATTCAATACAGGTTCAGCCACAATGTAACCATGGCAACATCTGGATCTAACCTGTAACGCTAATTGAATGACACACCCTGTTTTCTGTGCATAAATGTAAGCCCTTTAACCTAAGGCAGATGTAGTGAACAAGGCGGAAACACCAAACGTGTCTAAGCAGAAGACTGATCTAAGAATAAAAAGTTTGGATTCAGAAAAAAAAAAAAAAAAAATAAGCAGAAGACTGATCTAAGAATAAAAAGTTTGGATTCAGATTCACGGAGTCAGCGCCTTCTTTAATCGTGAAGTATAGTATGAAAGAATATATATATATATATATATATATATATATATATATATATATATATATATATATATATATATATATATATATATATATATAGATTCACTGAAAAACCATAGGTTTGACACCAGTTATAGTTAGCTGGAAATTTTACTGACATAAAACCATTGAAATTCCCACGTTATAGTTAGTTGGACTCACTATAACTTGCGCGCCTGCAATGCACTGCTGATGACGTCACATATTACATCACTCATGACATGGTCAGTGACATCACTCAAGACATCACTGATGACACCATCCAGTGAATGTGTGTCTTTCTGAAAAATAAATATGTTTTATATATGTATATGTAAAGGTTGATGGAAGAATAAATGTTTAAATAAGTGTCTTAATGGATGTTTTTTAAAAATAAAATTGATTGGTTAACTGGCTTTTTAAGTGTATCTTACTGAATACATATATTAGCGAGTATTGTTTAAATATTTAAATGTTTGCATCAGTGTTTTACTTTGTGTATAAGTGGCTGCATGGGTTGGTGAGTAGCTACATGTGTGTGTATATGGGTTATTAGATGTTTTTTTTAGTATCAGTATGAGTGTCTGTATGGTTTGGTGGGGGTGTTACTTATCACTTAGATGCATCAATGACTGACTCACTGTATGTGTTTTGAAGACAGCATATGTGCAGGACTGTATGGGTGGATGAGTGTGTATATGTGTGTGTTAGTGAGTGAATGACTGTCTCACTGGTATCTTTATCATTAACTACATATGTTTTAATCTAGTATATGTGAGTATTGATGTATATAAGTGAGTATATGTGAGAGTGAGAGATTGAAAGAGTTGTTGTTTAAATAAGTATGTGTTTCTATAAGTGATTGTTTAAGAGAGTAAGTATCTGTAAGTTTCCTTAGAAGTAAGGTGGTAGTGTGTGAATAGCTGTATATGCAAATAAATGGATGTTCAATAGTTTATTTGCATGTGTGATTATGTGTGTGAGTAACTTTTGGATGACTGTCGGTGTGTAACAGGATCAGCGACGGCTCGTGGAGGGAGTTACGGTGGGGCAGGAGGGCGGGGAGGGGCAGGGCGGAGGTTGCTAAAAACCGGCATATGGATAATTGCAGGTAAGTAAACAATTCAATTAATAAAACGAATTTCGTAGCTCGCACTGCATTGCATTTTGCGATGCAAGGCGCACTACGAAATTCGTTTTATTAATTAAATTGTTTACTTACCTGCAATTATCCATATGCCGGTTTTTAGCAACCTCCACCCTGCCCCTCCCTCTGCCCACCCTCCTGCCCCACCGTAACTCCCTCCACGAGCCGTCGCTGAACAGGATGTATAGGTGTTTCACTACATATGATGAGTGAATATATGTATGAGTGACTATATAGAACTGTTGGTGAATGAGTGGATGTGTATATAGATGGTGGTATTACTGAATTGGTTGTTGTAACTGGTATGGGTATCTCTATTTTTTTGAAAATTTTAGTTTCTATTTTTGAATATGTGTTTCAAGGGTTACATTACACTGAAAGGAGGTCTGTCACTCTGTCACAAGGATGGTGTCATCAGTGATGTCATGAGTGATGTCACTGACCATGTCATGAGTGATGTAATATGTGACGTCATCAGCAGTGCATTGCAGGCGCACAAGTTATAGTGAGTCCAACTAACTATATTGTGGGAATTTGAATGGTTTTATGTCAGTAAAATTTCCAGCTAACTATAACTGGTGTCAAACCTATGGTTTTTTCAGTGAATTTATTATGTTTTTTAAATGCTAATTCCTAACTATAACTGGTGTGAAACCTATGGTTTTTTCAGTGAATTTCATAGGTTTTTTTAAATGCTAATTCCTAACTATATAAGGCCTGAAACCTATGTTTTTTCAGTGAATTTTAAAGGTTTTTTTAATGCTAATTCCTAACTATATAAGACCTGAAAGCCCACTAGGAATCTCCAGTATGCGCCAGGGGACTGTATTGCAGAGAGGTGTAATGAAGCCATGCCCCTTTTTACACCTCTCTGCAACGCAGACCCGTGCATGTTTGAAGAGAGGGAACTAATTCCCCTTGCATACTGGGGGCCCCTGGGGGCCAACTAGCCCACCTGGAACCCCCATTATGCTCCAGGGGGCTGCATTGCAGAGGTGTAATGAGGCTATGCCTCTTGTTACACCTCTCTGCAATGCAGCCCCCTGCCGCGTTTGCAGAGGGGGAACTCATTCCCCTTGCATACTGGGGGTCCCTGGGGGTCAACTAGCCCACCAGGAGCCTCCAGTATGCGCCAGGGGGCTGCATTACAGAGAGGTGTAATGAGGCCACACCCTTTTTTACACCTCTCTGCAGCGCAGCCCCCGTGCATGTTTGAAGAGGGGGAACTAATTCCCCTTGCATACTAGGGGTCCCTGGGGGCCAACTAGCCCACCTGGAACCTCCAGTATGCGCCAGGGGGCTGCATTGCACAGAGGTGTAATGAGGCTATGCCCCTTTTTACACCTCTCTGCAACGCAGGCCACTGGCGCGTTTGCAGAGGGGGGACTAATTCCCCTTGCATACTGGGGGTCCCTGGGTCATATCTGCCCAAACACCGATATTCTGAACGATTGAAAATGACTTTTCTTGAGAAACATTTGGATTTGGATTATCATGTCCTATACTTTAGAATTTTTGAAAGACTGACTTTGAGGATGCTATAAATTACTCAAGTCTGCCCGAATTGTGTGGGTGAAATTGATAACTAGTCACTTTGAATAAGAATGTACTTACGTCTCGTCTAACATTTGGAAGAAATATCTAGTTATATGACAACAGGATACCGACATAACTTGAAGGAAATAAGAACCATACCATACTCATTTTAGGAATTAGGGTGTGTTCTACGGTGATTTTACCATGTGAAAAAGCCTTCTGCTGGGTTGTATCATGAATCATGATTGAAAGAAAACTATTATCTCATGCATTTCCCACAGTGGTTTGGAAGGGTATCTATAAGCTAAACTGAAAGCATATTTTCTGTAAATTCACATTATCTTTCTCAGTCATGTGAGAATGAAGTCTGACATTCTCAGTAAAACATGTACATCCAACAAGGACAGAGACTGTCAGTTGATTCCTTTTAGTTCTACTGCAGCTTCCAAGAGTGTTCTAAAGAACAACTAGAGCGTTAACACTCCTACTTATCACAAAGGTTTGGCACACCTGAAGCCATCTTGATTGGAATAAAGTGGTAACTCTTAAAACATTTAATTTAAAAAGGAACAAAATGAGGGGGTATATTGTGCCATAGAAAGTATGATTAGTGCTGCAGAAAGAAAAATTAGGGCACATTTTGAGTGACTTCTCAAATCCTCTTCTATTTCATTAAAATATTCTGACATGCAGTCTCCCAAAATGGCCACCAGAGACAAAAGAGCCCAAATGTAGCCCAAATATTACCTAGATGTAGCCCAAGTATGGCCTAATGACAGAAGGTCCCAGAGTGTTCTAAAGAACAACTAGAGCACTAACAGTCTTAATTATGACAAAGGTATGGCACACCAGAAGCCATCTTGATTGAAAGGAACAAAATGAAGGGGTTCATTTTGCCCTAGAAAGTATGATTAGTGCTTCAGAAAGAAAAATGAGGGCATATTTTGAGTGACTTCTCAAATCCGCTTCTATTTCATTAAAACATTCTGACATGTAGACTGAAACATGCACTTTCATTACCAGCAGCAGACCTCCCTTTTTTGCCTTGGGGGTCCTGTGGGACCCCCTGAGCAACCTAGGGGGTCAGGGTGCTTCTACAATGCCCCCTTTTTGAGTTATAAAACTTTCAGAGAAGGAGATGCATGCTCATTGGCTTTCAACACTTCAAACCAGGAAGTGTTGGCAGCCATCTTGTGCTCGGTAGACCGAGGCACAAGAAAGCAGAAAAACAAACGTGTGGAACACAAAAAGGGGGCAGGGTAGAAACACACTGACCCCCTAGGCATGCCCACTCTGCAGGGCGCATTTGCACAGTTTAAGATTGGGAATTAATTCCTGTTCAATCCAGAGGTACCCTAGAGGGAACTAGTCTAACAGGTATATCCAGTATGCACCATGGAGCTGCGCTGCAGAGTGTTGTAAAAAGGGGGCGTGCCTTTTGAACACCTGCCTGCAAAAATACAGTATAAAAAAAATAATAACTAATACATTTAAAAATTGTCAAACAAACCTTCGAAATTCACTGAAAAAAACATAGGTTTCAGGCTTTATATAGTTAGGAATTAGCTTTTAAAAAACCTTGCAAATTCACTGAAAAAAAAATAGGTTTCAGACCTTATATAGTTAGGAATTAGCATTTAAAAAAACCTTTAAAATTCATTCAAAAAACGATAAGTTTTAGGGGTGTTATAGTTAGCTGGACAATTCACTCCTACAAATCCATTGAAATTGCTCCTATATAGTATTTTGCGCACCCGCAATCCACTGCTGATGATGTCACATATTACATCATTCATGACATGGTCAGTGACATCACTGATGACATCTCAAATGACATCACTGATGACATCACTGTTGACATCATCCACGTGACAATCACATAACCTTTTCATACACTAGTAAAATCTTTCATCACTCTTTGTAAAATACAGACTATCATATTAGAATCGAGTGACAAAGCAATACAAGTATCTAAAAACCCACTCAGTGATTCCTAGATGTATACACACATCTAATCACTTACCTGTAGATTCACTCATACATGCTGTCAATGAACAATAGAACACTATCAAAAATACTTATACACCTATATCAACATTACACACCAGCACACATCATATTCACTTATGAAGTCATCCTACTCACTTATCCAAACAATGGATCATACTTACAAACTTACTTAGCTACACACTTATACAAACACCACTTCAACTATTCATTTAGATAGTAAGTCATACTTAGTGTATTATAAAATCATGATTACAAGTATACAGTTATCCATACAGTCACTCATTGAGAGTATGTATACTTATTTATATACAGCAACTGACACGTACACTGTCTTTTATTCTTCTAGTTCGTTGGACATGTACCATTGAGAAATATATTTGCTCATCACCACACCCATAAAGATATTCACTCACCCAAACAACTGTTAGAACATGTAGTTTTAACTTCATATATCTACTGAATCAACTATTCACACAGCTTTTTGCAGTCACACCACCCCCACCGAACCACACACACATTCACTCTCCCATACAAATACTCAGTTGACTAATCAATAACTAATATAGACTTTCACATAGCTAGTAACCAACTGGAGAACCAGTTTACACAACAACTGACAAAGTGATACAGATATTCACACAGTATACTCACTATCCAATATATTTAGTGAGACACTATAAATTGGTCAAGTAAACAGTCAATTACACTGCTACTAAATCCTCCATCCAAATATTTATTTTTATATATCCACTCATTCTTCAATGTAAATTGCTATATATATAATGCATATTTAAATAACGAAGCAAACCACATTCACTGGATGATGTAATCAATGATGTCGTCAGTGATGTCATTTGAGATGTCATCAGTGATGTCACTGACCATGGCATGAATGATGTAACATGTGACATCATCAGGAGTGGATTGTGGGTGCGCGAAATATAGTTATTACAACTAACTATATAAGAGAAATTTCAAAGGATTTGTATGCGTGAATTGTTCAGCTAACTATAGCACCCCTAAAACTTATAGTTTTTGAGTGAATTTCAAAGGTTTTTTAATGTTAATTCCTAACTATATAAGGTCTGAAACCTATGGTTTTTTCAGTGAATTTCAAAGGTTTTTATATATATATATGTATATATATATATATATATATATATATAGATAGATATATAGATATATATATATATATATTACCTACTGGCGGTCGCCAGTAGGTAGTTATAGTTAGGATTTTTTTCAATGTTAAATCTCAAAATTCTATTTGGAATAACTTTGGCACCGGTTGACGAATCTGCCAGAAAATTTCCTGAAAATGGCCTCGTCGAGCTCCGGTCCTTCCCTGAAAGTTTGGGGGGGATACGTCAAGCGGGGGCCGAGATAAAAGGGGGGTCCCAAAACGCGTTTTCCCCATGTAAATTTCCATAGGGTGGTCGATTTCACTTTTAGCCCGAACGGCTGAATGGATTTCCAGCAAACTTGGCAAAATTGAAGGGACTGGTAGCCCGATGTGCCTTTGCTATGTCTCAAGATATGTGCTGCAGTGGATTTTGAGTAATTTAGGTTCAAAAAAATATATATATCTATAGGCGCTCTCCGGTGCGCGCACCGGAGTGCGCTCCAGGCGCGACACGCGACTTGCGCGCAGGAAGCTGATTGGCTCTTGGGTGTCTGTAAACATTCTAAACAGTCTGGAGCGGCCGCCATCTTGTGTCTCGGTAAAATCGAGACACAAGGGGTTTGAAAAAAAAGGGGGCAAATGACCATAAGGGGGAAGAGTAGACCCCCTCTGACCCCCTAGGTTTGATGTAGGGGCTAAAATAGGGTCCTGCGGGGCATTACATTTTTTATTTATTTTTTCGTTTTGCGCTGGGGAAGCGCATGGTACGCGCACCGGCGAAGCACGGGGAAAATCCAGGACCATATTTATGAAGGCCTTGCGCTGCCAGTTTTGCGCCTCCTGTGCGTCAATTTTTGTGACGCACCAGCGGTGTAAAAAAATGCGCATTGTTACGCAATATTTAAAAAGTGACGCATCTATCTAGATGCGTCACTTTTTAAATATAGTGCAACGAGGCACATTTTTTTACACTGCTGGTGCGATGCGTCACTTTTCTGTGCGCACTCCTTATGACATTCCAGATGTGTCATATTTAATGTATGACGAATCATGTTGCAAGGAGTTACAGATACATCAGTATTTCTGACATATCTGTAAACATAAAAGTGACGCGAGGCAGGCGCAAGATTTTGACGCAACAGCATCCTAAAAGTGACGCAGAGAAATCTCATAGATTTCAGTACGTCGTTATTACCAAGCTTTTTGCGGGGGAATGCCCCCTCTGCATACATTATACCTGACGCAGATATAATGTGGCGCAGAGTTTTAAAAAGTGACCCATGTACCTAGATGCATCACTTTTTAAAAATAGCGTCAGGTATAATGCATGCAGAGGGGGTGTTCTCCCGCAAAAAGCTTTGTAATAGCGACGCAGTGAAATCTTCGAGATTTCACTGCGACACTTTTAGGATGCTGTTGCGTCAAAATCTTGCGCCTGCTTTACAGCAGGTGTTAGACTGACGCAAGACCTTTCACATGGTGCTTTTTCCATGTGAAAGGACACATTACTGGAGTTGCGTCACTTTTGTGGCGCACTCCAGCAATGCGTTACTTGGAATGTCATAAATTTTGCGCCTGCCTCGCGTCACTTTCATGTTTACAGATATGTCAGAAATACTGACGTATCTGTAACTCCTTGCAACATGATTCGTCATACATTAAATATGACACATCTGGAATGTCATAAGGAGTGCGCACAGAAAAGTGACGCATCGCACCAGTGGTGTAAAAAAATGTGCCTCGTTGCGTTATATTTAAAAAGTGACGTATCTAGGTAGATGGGTCACTTTTTAAAATCAAG
The DNA here is from genome assembly GCF_964263255.1 of Lissotriton vulgaris. Classification (NCBI taxonomy): domain Eukaryota; kingdom Metazoa; phylum Chordata; class Amphibia; order Caudata; family Salamandridae; genus Lissotriton; species Lissotriton vulgaris. The sequence goes on along the minus strand of NC_141691.1, from coordinate 863,148,141 downwards.
CGCCACATTATATCTGCGTGAGGTATAATGCATGCAGAGGGGGTGTTCCCCCGCAAAAAGCTTTGTAATACCGACGCAGTGAAATGTTTGAGATTTCACTGCGTCACTTTTAGGATGCTGTTGCGTCCTTTAAATAGAGTGCAACGAGGCACATTTTATTACACTGCTGGTGTGATGCGTCACTTTTCTGTGCGCACTCCTTATGACATTCCAGATGTGTCATATTTAATGTATGACGAATCATGTTGCAAGGAGTTACAGATACGTCAGTATTTCTGACATATCTGTAAACATGAAAGTGACGCGAGGCAGGCGCAAGATTTTGACGCAACAGCATCCTAAAAGTGACGCAGAGAAATCTCATAGATTTCAGTACGTCGTTATTACCAAGCTTTTTGCGAGGGATTGCCCCCTCTGCATACATTATACCTGATGCAGATATAATGTGGCGCAGAGTTTTAAAAAGTGACCCATGTACCTAGATGCGTCACTTTTTAAAAATAGCGTCAGGTATAATGCATGCAGAGGGGGTGTTCCCCTGCAAAAAGCTTGGTAATAATGACGCAGTGCGTCACTTTTAGGATGCTGTTGCGTCAAAATCTTGCGCCTGCTTCACAGCAAACCTTTCACATGGTGCTTTTTCCATGTGAAAGGACACATTACTGGAGTTGCGTCACTTTTGTGACGCACTCCAGCAATGCCTTACTTTTGTGTTTACAGATACGTCAGAAATACTGACATATCTGTAACTCCTTGCGAATTGATTAGTCATATATTAAATATGACATATCTGGAATGTCATAAGGAGTGCGTCCACAAAAGTGACGCATCGCTGTTTTCACGTAGCGATGCGTCACTTTTCAGAAATGAGGCCTCCAGTTTATTCACTGTGTCATAACTTTCTTTTCTAACACTCACCTTCTTTCATTCCTCCTACTTCACTTCCTTTCACCTCTCATACCTTTCTGTTCTTTCTTACTCATTCTCCTTTCAATTATCAATGCACTATATTTCACTTACTCTTCATTTTTTTAAGAATATAGCTCTTTGATGAGAATTGGAGGTAGTTCTGAAAAGAACTTTTGGTTTTCTTCTTTTAACTGAACAGGAACAAAAACAGGGAATGGAAACTGCTCAACAGGAGCAAAAAGAAAACAAAAAAATTAGGGGTGGGAAGGGCAGCGATGGTTCTCCAATGCTCGAACCATGAGCAGGACACTTTGCTCCCCATAGGTGAGGAGTTGATTGCAGTATCTGCATTTGACGACCCCATGGTTAAATGCAGGTTGTATGTTTGCCACCTGCTCCTGCGATTGCTCTCTCCCAGAAGAAGTTGCTCCTCCGGTTGATGTAGAGGCCCCATCTCTGGGAACCTCTTGTGCCAGAGCCCTGACACTTTCCCGGGCAAAATTCTGGGGGTGCCTCCTCTCCACATGGCGAATCATGGTAAAGTTGCCAAAAGAGTACTTTTTTGGGGGGTTACCCCGTGACAGGACCTGTTTGCAGATCCTGCACTCCACTTTTGGTGCATTCACCTTTTTCTGGTCTGCTGGAAACTTAAAACATTTCCAGATGAAATGCTCTTTGACCTTCGGCTGAGGAGGCTCTTCATCAATGAATTCAGGCTCATCTTCACTGCTGGATGGTCTGGCAGCCATGATTATCCAAGAAATATGCAAGAGCAAAAAGGCAGGTCTTTCAGTCACAAAAGTGAAAGAAGAAGTGAAGGAAATGGGTGGGGATTTCATTCATTGTAAAAAAAAACTGTTAGCAACCAATGAAAAGTGTTATTTTAGGGTCACATGACCCGACGCGTTTACGCTGCGCGCTCCGGAGCACTTCCGGTGCGTTTTCGCAGCGCGATCGTAGGCGCTTCCGGGGCGCAAACGTGGCGCGAACGTAGGCGCTTCCGAGGGCACTTACGCTGCGCGCCGAAGTGACGTCATCAAACTTTTACAGAAATGCATAATCATTTTCCTTATTAAAAAAAACTAATTTTATTTGTATGGTACGAAATGTTTTGCATTATTATTAACTTTTCATTCATATTTTTTTTCACGAACGACAGTTGCGCTCTGGGTGCGCTTTCAGATGAGCTCACGGAAAAGCTTACCGGAGAGCTTAGCTGAAAGCTTCCCGGAGCGCGCACCCAGAGCGCAAAAGAAAAAAATTATATAAAAAAATGAATACTTTAAAAAAAACAGCAAATTGTAAAAAAAAAAAAAACTCCATATACAAAGGAATTAGCATTTAAAAAACCTATGAAATTCACTGAAAAAACCATAGGTTTTACACCAGTTATAATTAGGAATTAGCATTTAAAAAACCTATTAAATTCACTGAAAAAACCATAGGTTTCACACCAGTTATAGTTAGCTGGAAATTTTACTGATATAAAACCATTGACTCACTATAACATGTCATGAGTGATGTAATATGTGACGTCATCAGCAGTGCATTGCACGCGCAAGTTATAGTGAGTCCATCTAACTATAACGTGGGAATTTCAATGGTTTTATATCAGTAAAATTTCCAGCTAACTATAACTGGTGTGAAACCTATGGTTTTTTCAGTGAATTTAATAGGTTTTTTAAATGCTAATTCCTAACTATAACTGGTGTGAAACCTATGGTTTTTTCAGTGAATATATATATATATATATATATATATATATATATATATATATATATATATATATATATATATATATATATATATATATATATATATATATATATTACCTACTGGCGGTCGCCAGTAGGTATATATAGTTAGGATTTTTTCTCTATGGAACTTTTGAAAATTCTATGCCTAATAACTTTGGCGTTTGTGGACAGAATTGGCTGAAATTTTCAGGAAAATGGCACATTTTGTTTCTGAGCAGCTCCTGGAAATTTGGGGGGGGTTCGTCAAGGGGGGGCCGAGAAAAAAGGGGGGTCCCAAAACGCGTTTTTCCCATGTTAATTTCCATAGGGCGGTTGGCCTCACTTTTAGCCCGAACGGCTGAATGGATTTCCACGAAACTTGGCAAAATTGTAGGGACTGTTAGCCCGATGTGCCTTTGCTAGGTCTCAATATATGTGCTTCAGTGGATTTTGAGAAATTAACGTTTAAATCAAGATATATATCTGTAACAGCGCTCCGGGCAGCGATCCGGTTCGCGTACTTTTCGCTTATCGGAACTTTGCGAAGCGAAGCTGATTGGCTCTCCGGTGTCTGTCAACATTCTAAACAGTCCGGTGCGGCCGCCATCTTGTCTCTCGGTAGGATCGAGAGACAAGAGGAGGCCAAAACAAAGGAGGAAATGAAGGAAAGGGGGCAAGGTAGACCCCTTCTGACCCCCTAGGATTGATGAGGGGATATTATAGAGCCACGCTGGGCCCAAAAAAAAAAAAAAAAATTCAGTTTTTTTCGCCGTAGAGACGCTTCTTGGTACGCGAACCGGGCAGCTAACCGGGAAGCTAACCGGCAGTGTAACGGGAGTCTGACGAGTAGCTGATTGGCTGTCAACATTGTAAACAGTTCGGAGCGGCCGCCATCTTGTCTCTCGGTAGGATCGAGAGACAAGAGGAGGCCAAAACAAAGGGGGAAATGAAGGAAAGGGGCAAGGTAGACCCCTTCTGACCCCCTAGGATTGATGAGGGGATATTATAGAGCCACGCTGGGCCCAAAAAAAAAAATTCTGATTTTTTCGCCGTAGAGACGCGTCTTGGTACGCGAACCGGGCAGCTAGCCAGCAGTGTAACGGGAGTCTGAGGAGAAGCTGATTGGCTGTTATCATTGTAAACAGTCTGGAGCAGCCGCCATCTTGTCTCTCTGTGGGATCGAGAGACAAGAGGTAGAAAAAAAAAGGTGTAAATGAATGAAAGGGGTAAGGCAGACCCCTCCTGAACCCCTAGGATTGATGAGGGGGCTATTAAAGTTCCCTGGGGGGTGAAAAAAAAAATGCGATTTTTCACGGTAAAGGTGCTTCCTGGTACGTTAACCGGGCAGCTAACCGGCAGCGTAACGGGAGTCCGACATATTGTGTTTTTTGAACGTTTGTGATATGTGCATGTGTGGATTTTGTCTAATTAAGGTTAAAAAAATATATATATATCTTTAAGCGTGTTTTGGCGCGCTTACGTTTTGGGTTTGGTTTGCGCTGCAGAGACGATACGTCACGGTTATGCGATGCATCATGAGGCGTCTCACGGGCTACGTGATACGTCACTTAATAAAGAATATATTTTACAGCTATAGATATTAGCTTTTAAAAAACCAATGAAATTCACAGAAAAAAACATAGGTTATAGACCATATATAGTTAGGAATTTGCATTTACAAAACCTTGAAAATTCACTGAAAAAACCATAGGTTATAGACCATATTTAGTTAGGGATTAGCATTTAAAAAACCTTATTTTATTTGCACAAAACCATTGAAATTCCATATATAGTTAGTTGCACTAACTATATATCGCGGACCCGCAATCCACTGCTAATGATGTCACATATTACATCATTCATGACATGGTCAGTGACATCACTGATGACATCACTGATGACATCTCGAATGACATCACTGATGACATCACTGTGACTGTATGTTTCTGTAAAGTTAAAATATGTCTTACATATTGAAGAATGAGTGGATGTATAAGTGTCTGGATGAAGGATTTAGTAGGTGCATGACTGACTGTATGAGAGAATGATTAAATGTGTCTCACTGAGTGCATGGGTTAGTGATTAAAGTGTCTTAATTTGGCAATCATTATTTATGTTCTTCTGTAAACTGCTGCATGTTTAAATCAGTAGCTATATCAGTAACTATATGGGTTATTGAATGGTTGCCCAAGTATTTGTATGGGAGACTGAGTATGTGTGTGGGTGGCTGGGAGGTGTATAACTCTGTGCATAGATGTGTGAGCAGTTGATTCCCTAGGTGTATGGGTTCAAAAGTGCATGTAGAAACAGCTGTATGGACAGTTGACTGTGTGCATGAGTATATTGGTGAGTGAATGGATATCTCAGTTCTACATGTCAAAGTAAGTACATATGTAAAACACACTCCATGTGAGAGTTGACATATATAAATAACTGAACATAAGAGCCAGTGAATGTGTGAGTGGCTGTATGAATCATTGTGAACTTGTATCAAGGATTGTATAAGAGAGTAAATATGTGTTAGTATATGTTTGAATAAGTAAGGTGTGTATAACTGTATAGTTGAGGAAATGGAGGTGTGATTGATTCTTTGCATGACTGACTAGGTGTGTGGGTAACTCCATGGATGTGTGACAGTCTGTGAGTGCCTGTTTACACTGAGTGTATCTAAGGTTATATTAGAGTCTGAAGATGTATTATCACATAAATGATATCATCAGTGATGTAATCAGTAATGTCAAATGAGATGTCAGTGATGTCATCAGTGATGTCATTTGAGATGTCATCAGTGATGTCATCAGTGATGTCAAATGAGATGTCAGTGATGTCATCAGTGATGTCATTTGAGATGTCATCAGTGATGTCATCAGTGATGTCATTCGAGATGTCATCAGTGATGTCATCAGTGATGTCACTGACCATGTCATGAATGATGTAATATGTGACATCATTAGCAGTGGATTGCGGGTCCGCGATATATAGTTAGTGCAACTAACTATATATGGAATTTCAATGGTTTTGTGCAAATAAAATAAGGTTTTTTAAATGCTAATCCCTAACTATATATGGTCTATAACCTATGGTTTTTTCAGTGAATATACATATATATATATATATATATATATATATATATATATATATGACCAGGTCTCTGCTTGAATCGGTTCTGACCACAGGAATCACAGACCACCACGCAGCATTACGAGTGTCACAGGTAGGTTTATTATCCTTTTTACAGGTTTTCTTTGGCACGACGCGTTTCGGGCAGGAACTGCCCTTGATCACATAGCGGACATGCAGTCATGGTCACCTTTAAATAACAAAACACTCTTTTCTTATTCGTGGAATCACCACGTGACCCAGTCATGAATAGTTTATGCAAATCTGTGCAACTGGCCTGTACATTATATTCTTGGAAATTAAGGGGTATTCACTAGGGGAACCATTAGTTCATAACAGTATGTGGTATGAGTAATTTTGGTTCCCAGCGTTTTCTCTTTAAACAAACAAATACTTTTCCCTGCAATAAAAAAGAGAAATCCCAATGCCCTTAGCATGTGAACTCCTTATTTAGAGCATATAGGTGATATATAAAATAGACATTTATATGTGTTAGCACCTTTTCAGTTATTATTTAATTGTACACAAAAGGGGTTCTTCACATAAGCGTTATCAAATATTGTCCTGTCATCAAGGTCAAAGGGATATGATGCTGCTTCCTGGGAGAATTATGTGTTAACGATCATATGATGTTAGTTTGTGTAATGTCATTTGGTCAAAGGTTCTGATTGTATTATTGCTCTGCTACCCCATGCGTTCTGTTGATTCAACGCCAGTGAAGTGGTGTGGCTCACTGGTTAGAGACGGCAGACCCGTAAGCAGAGAACGGCCCGGGACCAGGGTTCGATTACCGATGCGGCAGGGTCGTGGACCAGGGTCAGCGGGCTCGATAATTCTCACCTCGGTGCCTACTCCAGTCAGGGACCACACTCGGCAACTCTGGGAATTAGCTTGCCTCATCTTCACAACGGCCCCCCGAGACCGCCGGTGATGCTTGGTCACACCTTAGAGATACCCATTAGGGACCATCTCTCAGGGTGAGCCAGGACGGGTTCCCCAGCGGTCGAAGCGCGGAGATACTCCTCAGGGAGTGGATTCCTAGCGCTATATAAACCCGCAATTAAATTATGTTGCTTTCCTGGTGTTGCTTTCCTGAGCTCAGAGAAGGTAAGACAACTATTAATGCTCATATGTTGCATGGGCTTTTGGTGTATGTTTGACTATTTGCCCATAGCCTACCAATAGGATTGTGTATGTTGACCAGTCTTTTCTATACTTTTACGTCTCATTTTATGAGTTTTATTATTTCATTGCCACTTATATTTCGTACAAGCAGACATTTACTAGCTCATATTGAAATTCCACTGCTTGTACAAAAGAGCATGCCAGACATGCATAGCTAGCCGCCTCAGCTCTCCCAATACATATCTCGAGAGATGTGGTGTGGACAGGCAAAAAATAATGGCTCACATTTTTGGCTGTGTAGAGTAGAAGTGAGCTATATGTGGAAAAGGCTTGGCTAACTATAGAGGGTTGTCTTTGGTGGTAGCTGGCCTCTTTATGTAGAGCTCTGTGTAGGGCGAAACCTATATGTAGGCATGTAGAACAAAGCTTTACCAAATAACAGGTGATGCCTGTGTTGGGGGAATTGGTCTCTCTGTGAAATACTCTGTTTAGACTGGAAGCTATATGTAGAAGAGACTTGGCCAAGCAATAGGCGATGTATGTGGTGGGGACTGGCCTGATAAGCTATGTACAGGGAACAGTCAATATTAAAACCCATATGCAGAAGTAGCTTGCCCAAGCTGTAAGTGATGTTTGTGGTAGAGGACTTGCCTCTCCATGATGAGCTCTGTTTGGGCTGAAATCTGTATGTAGAAGAGGCTTGGCCTATTAGTAGGTGATGCAATTAGTGGGGACTGGCCTCTCCATGGTGAGCTCGGCTCAGGTTGAAAACTGTATGTAGAAGAGTGTTGGTCTACTAATAAGTGATATGCGTGGTGGGAAATGTATGATATTGTGAAATTTTAGGAGCAGTGTGGAGGATGATGTCATCAGTGATGTGGTCAGTGATGCCATTAATGATGCCATTTGAGATGTCACAGTGATGTAATGAATGTGTACTTGAACATGCCATAAGTGATGTAATATATGAGGTCATAAGCAGTGCATGGGTGGGTGCAGGTTACAATTAACTCTGTAAACTATAACCATTGCATTTCAATGGATTTTTGAGTTATAAACATAACTGTTAGTCGGACCTTGTCATGAGTTATGTAATATGTGAGTTCATAAGCAGTGCATTGCAGGGTCATAAGTTATAGTTAGTTCAGGTAACTATAATAGCTGAATGTATGTGTTTTTTATGAATGAAATCTGAGCCTAACTAAACATCCCTGTATCATTTGTTTTTTCAGTGAATACCCAACGTTTTTTTAATTCAATTTCTTAACTATAACATCCCTGTAACCTTTATGTTTTACAGTGAATTTATGTGTTTTTATAAAATTGTATTTCTTAAATGTAACATGCAAAGTTTGAGAATGGGTGTGTGAGTGACTATATAGGTCAGTGACTGGGTGTATGAGTAGGTGTATAGGTCTGTGAGTGGGTGTGAGAGTGCCTTTATGGGTCTGTGACTAGGGCTGTGAGCTGTTATGTTATTGCCTGTGTATCTCTGTGAGTGGCTATGTGAGTGCTGCTAAGGGTCTGTGGATGGGTGTTTGAATGGCTGTATAGGTCTGTAAGTGCATGTGTTTAAGCAATAGAATGAATTTTGGGCTTTTGCATAGAGTGTGTACTGAAAAGGGAGAATCATGCACTCAGCTCTAACAAGTGCACATCAAATAAGAAACCAGGCATCACAGTTATCCAAGTTCAGATTGTGCTCTAATAGATAAATGATTCATTCACTTCTATCAAGGATTTCAGATCATTTTTCAATGTAGAATATTACAGGAAGCATCTACAGTTTCGCCTGAAAGATGTATACTCAACTTCTGTACTTTAGACAGCAAATTAGTAAATGCTTTCCCATTGTGTAAATGGGGAACATCACTTACAACGCATTTTTTACAACGCACTACCATTACATCGCAACCATTACAACGCATACCATTACAACGCATTGCGCTGGGGGGCGCTCTAGGATAGGGAATATATTTAATTTACTATCCAACACCTTCCCTGCTATCCACGGGGACTGGAGTTGGAATAGTAAATTAAATAATTCACTATCCAGCGCCTAAAAGCATTATGCGTTGTAATGGACTGCGTGGTAAAAACCGTGTTGTAAAGGCATGCGATGTAAAAGCATGCGTTGTAGTGACACCAATCCTGTGTAAATGCCTAGTGTATTTTCTACACAATATATGTGTAATGGACCACCTATTTATGTATTTCTCTGTGTCTCTCCTTGTCATTTGTTTCAGTGGGCTATTAACTGTGAATTTATTTATACATTTTGTATTCATCACAAATTGTTGTGACACATATATTCAGTTTTTGAAGAAAAGTTGCCAAGATACAGCGTCTTTGAAAAAGTGTAAAACACATATACACACATATTGTAATTCATGTTTGTCAAGAGTAGTTTACTGACCTAGTGTTTAGACTTGTATTTCTATAAATAATATTAATGTAGAGAACTTTTTTAATTGTATTTCACATTGGCACAACAACGCTGGCCTTCGCAATGACGTCTGTGTTCACAGTCATCATTTGATCTGGTAACAAAGAGATATGATTAAAGGAGACACTTTTTATTGACCTTCAAAGGAAGTTCCTACCTGTTTCTTCCTTCTTGAAGGTCCCAGTTACTATTTGGTTCATTCTTAGAGGTGTATTGTACTTTCAGTGCAGAACTAGGATTTCCGTATTTTTGGGGCATTTTTCCTAAAATAAAATGGCATCAGGAAGCTGTGAGGAGAAGGAAGAACTCCATCAAGAAGCTGAGGAGCAGGAGGTACCAGCACAAGCAGAAGACTCTCCTGATGAGGAACCACCAGCCAAGAAACAAAGCATAGCTTGGTATTTTTTCACCAACCCACCTAGTGAACCTAAAAGGGTGGCAAAGTTTGAAAGGTGAACCTTTTGTGATAAAACCCATATCAAGGGGCACTTAAAAAATCTTGTGGACAACCAGGATGTTGTACCACTTAAAAACTCACCATAAAAACAACTTAAAAGAGCAGAGAAGGAGAGAGCTGCAGAGGGACCATCCACTCTAGGGCCTCACTACCTGCTTCTGTGGCATGGGTGAGTGATAGGGGGCCAGATGTATGACCCTTTTATTTAGCCCCTTGAAATTTGTGACACATTGTGAGTCACAAATTGCGAGGTGCTATATGAAATCTACAACAGTGTGTTTACACTGTTTTCCGATTCCCAATGGGGTTGCAAATTGCGAGGCTCATTAATAATAATGAGCCTCTCGCAATTTGTGAGCTCATTGTGAATGGCAGCCCTCCCAGAGATGGTGGCCTGCTGGGCTCATCAGACCATCATGTCTGGGACTGCTTTTTTAATAAAGCAGTTTTTTTTAACTGCAGCCCATTTTCCTGAAAGGAATACGGCATGAATTTAAAAAAGAAAAATTTAACTTTTCAGTTTCATTTTTTTAAGGGCAAGCAGTCATCTCTGAGACCGCTGCCTGCTACTATTCCATTTTTTTTCCAACATACTCACAAAGGGGACCCCTTCCCCTGTGCAAGTGGTTTCCCACCTACTTGAAGTAGGTGGTAAACTGCAAGTGTACATAGCATGTTGACTTGCTATTAGGAAGGGATGCCGCTTGCTGATAGAGAGAGAGTCGCACATTTTTTTTTGCAAGTCAGGGCTCAAAAAAGTGCATTTGTGTATGCTTTTACCCTTTTTTGCAGCCGCAAACGGGAGGTTTTCCCATTTGCGGACACAAAAAAGGGTCGTACATCTGGCCCAGGATGTGTAAGTGTCTATATAGGTGAGTGACTGGCTGTATGAGTGAGTGACTGGGTGGACGAATGCCTGCATTGTTATGTGAGGGACTGTATAAATGAGTGGATTTATGAGTCAACAAGTGGGTGTATGAGCTGATGCATGAGTGAGATAGTGAGTGTGTAAGTGGTAGTATAAGTGTGTGAGAGGGTGTGAGAGTGTTTGTATGAGTGAGTGACAGTGTGCATGGGAGAATGTATTCATGAGTGAGTGAATACATGCATGAGTGCCTTTATGGGTGAGTAAGTGATTGCGTGAGTGGCTACATGTATACGTTAGTGGCTGTGTATTTGGCTGTATAGGGGAGTGAGAGAGTGTCTAAAGGGTTGTATGAGTGAATGACTAGGTAGGTGAGTCTTTCTATATGCTACTGACTGGGTATGTGTGTTGCTCCAGGGATGAGTGACTGGATGTGAGTGGCTCTTTCAGTGAGAGTCTTCATGTGTAAGTGGCAGCATGATTGACTGACTGAGTCAGTTGCTGTATGAGTCAACGAATGGGGATGTGACCCACTCTATGATTAAAATAGGGGTATGTGAGTGGTTGTTTGACTAAGTGACTGGGGGTATGTGAGAGGCTGTATGGGTAAATTATTGTTTGTGTGAGTGCCTGCATGATTGAGTGACTATATGTGTGAATTTCCATATAGGTGAGAAACTGCGTGTGACAGTAGTTGTGTAATTGGGTGAGTGGTTGTATAAGTGAGTGAGTGGATGTGTGAGTGACTGTAGCAGTAAGTGACTGTGTGTTAGTGCCAGTATGAATGACTAACTGGGAGGATGTGTGTCTGTATAAGAGAGTAGCTAGGTATCTGCATTATGGTGTCAATGATAGGCTGGCTGGGTGGGTCAGTGCCTGTATTAGTGTGAGAGTGACTGAATCAGTGAGTGTGTGAGTAGGTTTATGAATGAACCAATTTGTTATGAGCTGTTGTATGAGTGAGGTAGTGGGTAAGTAAGTGGCACTACGAGTAGGTGAGTGTATGAGTGTTTATGTGAGTTAATGGGTATGTAAGTTGCTGTATAAGGGAGTGAGGATGTGTCAGAGTGCTTGCATGAGGGAGTGATTAGGTAGGTGAGTATCTGTATAAGTGAGTAACTGGGAATGTTTGTGGGTCTAAGGGAGAGTGATTGGGTGTGAGTAGCTCTTTGAGTGAGGGCCTGCATGCTAGAGTAGGTACATGAGTGAGTGACTGTCTGTATCAGGTGCTATTTTAGTCAACAAGGGGGGAGTGTCCCACTGTAAGAGTGAAATAGTGGGTATATCCATGCAGGTTTGAGTGAGTGTATTGGCAATGTGAGTGCCTGTATAGGTATTGTGACAAACTGACTTAGCCAATAGATGTATATAGTGAATATGTATGGCACTAGCTGTATAAGTAACTGATTGGCTGTGTTAGCAGTTGTTCAGATAAGTAAATAAGTGTATGTGTCACTGTTTAGAAGTGTGAGTGGATGTCTTTCTAGCTGTAAGCGTGGGTGATTGGCTGTATCAGTAGTTCCACCAAAAAGTGGCTTAGTATGTTAGTGATTATGTGCATGGTGGACTGGTTGTTTAAGGTAATATATAGGTGACTGAGTGCTTGTTTTAGTACCTGTAGTAGACAGTAACTAAGTGTGTGAATATCTGTATTAGTAGGTAAAACCATGTAGTGATAGATGTACTCATAAGGGTGATACAATTGTTTAGCTGGGTTTTGTTGAATTTGGTTTTACTAGATGATGTAAATGAAACAGTACATTTGCATAACTGTTTTCCAATCGGTGACTCATAATATCTCCATAATTTTCTAATTTTCTCTTCTTAACAGCTTCCAGATTATCCTTGTGCCCTTTCTTTTGTTCAGCATCTGTACACTCTTTTGGAATCTTCCATTTTGGACAGATTATCAATTTTTTATAACCAGGCTAATGGCCTAAATGAGGAGTGTATACACTTCTTAAATGATTTCTATTCTTTTACACAGTGTGCAGGGGCACTAACGTTTGTCAATAAAATAATAATCAGGACAATGTTCTGCATACACTAGAGAGATTAGGAACTGCTGGCGTCACACATGTATGTCTTAAACTAGCAAAAAATGCCCAACACATTTGCCATTCAGCTTCACACCATTAGTCTAATAAAATGTTATGGGCACGTATTCAACCTCATCTCTCTTTGGAAAACAAATTAAATCAATAACATTACCCATTGTACCATTTACTAATCCTTTTTCAACATTTAAATTAAGGCACACAATTACTCGCCAATTTTTTTTCATGCGGAAACGCTTTTAGAATTCTGCTGTGTACGATACAGACTTCTCCAAAGATTCCAGTTTTTCTTGTAGTTTATCTCTGGGTACTATTGTGACTCACTGATGTTCCATTTTATCAATAGCTGAAACTTCCAAAATATCTTCTTATTCCAGTTGTAATAGTTGTTTGCTAACGGTGGAGCACAGTATATGCATCAAACAATCTAGGTGACTTTCCAAAGCAGTTTTCCCCTTTTTTGGCAGAACTCCTACTCTAATGTCCTTCAGTATAGCTCCATATTCCACATCAGCTGCTTTACAAATATTTTTCTCTAGGTCCTTGTATACAAAGTTTAAGCAAATATTTCTATTCCCAATCATCCCCATGACTTTCTTGTTTCATTATGCACAAGTGTTTTGAAAACAGGCTGACTCTGTTCTGATAACCTACTGTGTAGCCCATCCTATGACGCCTTCTGTTGGACTTGGCCCTTCTGGCAGGTTCACCCCTAGACTTTTTGCTTGTAATGGTGACCTGGTGATGGTGATTTTTGGGTTCTGCGCACTTTCACTGTGTCCCAGTGGAAAGTGCGTGCGCACTCTGAGTGCATGTGATGAGATAGGCCTGCCCTCCCATAGGAATGCATGGGGAATGTATGTGTCCCTGGTAGTTCCTGATGCGTGGGGTGTACAGGTTCGAATTTGATATGTGCAAACCTGTGAGGGTGAATGCTTTGCAATGGTGTGTGTTGCATGAGTGTGTCATATGTAGAAGTGCCACTTCTAGGAGTTGGCATATTAGAGCAAAATATGCCTGGCGTGTGATTTGCTGGAGCTGGCTGGTGAGCCTGGCTCCAGGAAGGCTGGGTGGGTCTTCCCGGTGGTGAGTGTGAGATTAGCATGAGTGATGTGTGGGAGGAGTGTACCTGTGTCCTGGATGGGCTGGGTTTTCCCCACACAATGCTGGCTCCGCCCCCCTGTGGTGTGACTGATGACCCTAGCCCTGCCAGTGAAAGAAAGGGGTGGTTGGGCCATCAAGGGTACTCCCAAACCAGCTGCGACTGGTTTCTCCCCCACCCTGCACCTCCAAACAAAGGATTTAGGTGTATAAAAATGGGGCTGTGTCCCCACAGAAATTGTTCTCTGCCAGGATCCTGAGGGGGCTGTTGCTACTGCTGGGCCAGAGGACCACCACTTGGAGTGTCTCCCTGCCTGGAGACCCAGTGAGCTGGCTCTGGGCCCAGCCTTGCCCCCTGCCCCTTGAAAGGACTTTTTCTGGACCTTTATCTACTGCTAGCGCTGGGGAGCGCTTTCTGATGTTCCTAGCGCCTGGGAGCGCTTTTCTTTCCCCTTCTAGCGCTTAAGAGCGCTGTATTTTGAATTTAGCGCAGGAGGCGCTTTAAAAATTCAGCTAGCGCAGGGAGCGCTTTAAATTGCCTTTTAGCGCTGAGGAGCGCTTTGTCCGCTCAAGCGAGTGCCACCTCTCTTTTATTTGTGAATTCCTGGGAGGCTACCCCGGATTGCGGCAAAAAGAAGTTACCCTCGGCCTCAGCAGCGCAACCCGTAGCCTGGGGGGCTCGTCTGCAGGGCCGCGCTGCCATTGGCTGTCTCGCGAGCCTATCGAGCTTTAGCCTGGCCGGAGGGTTGCCCGGCAATGGGAGAAGCGTCCTCGAGGATGTCGGGGAAAATGGCGGCCTAATCGCGGCTGGGGCGCCGGCCGCATGTACTGCCCAGGAGGAAGAAGGAGCCCAGCGTCTTGTCCTCGGCGAGGTCCTCGAGGGTGAGAGAGCCCCGCCCACGGCCTGGCAAGGAGGAGAGCCAAGCTCCCGCCGAGGAAGGAGACCGCCAGCGTCCCCGCAGCCTATGGAGAGACCTGACCGGGTGAGTGCAGTGTTGCCCAGAGAAGGAGAGGCGTCGGGGCACATTGCCGGTGCCCGCCCCCCCGTGCTCTCTCCCTGAGTGAGGGACAGTTCTGCTTCGTGCGCAGAGCGGCCCCGGTTGCCAGGGGGGCTGCTCCGACCAGTGGGGCATTTCGTGTTGAGGGCCCCGAGAGGCTCAGGGTGCCTTTGTTTGTATTTTGAGTCCCCCACGAGGGACTCCAATGAAGAGGCAAGTTTTCTTAGAGCCCCGAGGCTCTTGGGGGTATTGCTTGATGTTAAGAGCCCAGAGAGGCTCGGACATTTCTTGGTTATGAGACCTGAGAGGCTCAGGGGCCATTTGTTTCACGAGCCCAGAGAGGTTCAGGAGACAGTCAGTTGGGCAGAGCCTAGAGAGGCTCCCACGTTGGCCCCATCAATTGCACCAGTTGCCGAGCACTTTGTGGGCAACTGCCACGTTTAGGCCCTGACATTGGGACACAGGGACAGTCACAGGTGGTGACTTGTGAGTTTGGCGCAATTGTCATTGTTATGCAACTCTGAATGTATTGTTGATGCATCATGTGTTTTCCCTCCTTACACCTCTGAATGAATGTTATGCATTGCATCATGTGTTATGTTCTTACACCCCTACAGGTATTGTAATACGTAGGTGGTTGTTTTCTCCCTAGTGCAGGTGGTGCTAGTGAGGTCCTGGTTACCAGTAGTTACTGGTTGTGTACTACAGTGATTTTACATTCTATGTGCTATGTTCTAAAAGTGTTACTTCTAAAAGTGCTGATTCCTGACAGTGGTCCAAGTAGGTCCTGTCTTGTAAATATTCCCTGTAAATTCTGCCCGTGCCCCTGGCACATTGTAAAGTGTGTGTTTTTATCTAATGTGTTTATTGTAATACAAAGGCTATTTTTCTATATAACCTTGTGTGGAGTTTCCTTTGTGGTGGGCCTTGGGTGTTGTTGCTGGGGTGCGTCCGCAAATACTTAACTCATATCGCCTCCAAGTTTAGCCTTGCTGCTCGCGCCACTTTACCTATAGGGTGAGCAGGGGTTATCTTGGCGTGTAACTCCCTTGCCCTGACTTAGGAGTGGTGGTCTCCGACTGACTTTGGCGCAAGACCTGGCCAGCCAGGGATCCCATTTCTAACATTGGAAGCAGCGGTGAGGATAAGGATTTGTGTTTGCGTTGTACCACAGTGGCGACAGGCCACACTACAAAACTCTGCATTTCAGATGACCACATTTTAGGGGATTATTGTTTTTTTGAAGTTCCATTATTTTCTTCTCCTGAAGGTATCATTGTTTAATTGTGTCCAGTACATTTGTTCCCCCGCCCTGCACCCAGAGTTTGGTACCTGTGTCACGTGTGGTCAGGTTGAGGAATCAGGGGTGGTAGAAACTGCCTTACCAGTCCAAGGGGGGGGTTGTGTGTGAATGAATGGTGTGTGGCACTAGGCAAGTGAGTGTGAATTCTCTGGGAGAGGGAACTTGCTGAACCTTTGTGAATTGTGTACTCCTGTGTTAGCTCAGACCCTTAGGTTCCCTGTGTAATCTTTTCACCAGAAGGTCTGCCAGAATGGAGCATGTTTTTGATTTCAATGATCTAGCCACATACGGTGTGTGGGAGCTGAGAAAGGTCTGTGAAGAGAGAGGCATAGGGGTGGATCAGTCAGGCTGGTATGCACTTAGGAGATGCATGGTCAAATGGCAAGAGGATCAATGGGATCTTGAGCGCAGTGAGGAAAGGGCCCGGGCCTCACACCAGGAGGGTGGTGGGTCTGTGGGGAGCCCTGAAGATTCAGAAGAGGAGGAAGAAAATGATAGCACAGGGACGCCAGCAGATAGTGAGGACCCCATAGATAGGGAGTCCCTTGCTGAGTCCAGCATAGGAGGCAGCGCCTCATCCCTTTCCCTGTCCCCAGAGGAGCTGGAAGATAGGAGGAGAGAAAGGGAGCACCAGCTGGCCTTAGAGAAGCTCAGGTTAGAGCATGCCCAGGCTATGGCGCAGCTGGAGGTTAAGAAGCATCAGCTAGAGATTGAGAGGGTCTTAGCACAGGAAAGGATAGAGGAGGCTGAGAGGACCTCCACCAGAGGCAAAGTAGCTCTGGAGGGTAGACTATCCCCTGCGCGCAGTGTTGATTGTCTGGATTCCCCAGGGAGGGTTGAGTCCAGTGGTGGCAGCTATATAGAACCCAGTGCCGGACGTCCCACCCCCAGTTCCCACAGTCTGGTACCTGTTTCACTAGAAGAGGAGTATAGGTTGCAGTTCAGGGACAGTAGGAAACTGTCTCACCAGTCTTGGGAGGAGTTTGCAGGTGACTGTCAGTGTGCATTGATTGAGTGGTTAGAGGTTCCCACGGGACCTGATTTTAACAAACTGTTTGATCTTATTCTCAAGGAGTAGGTGCTCAGTCGTTGTTGGCCGGAGTTTCGGCAACACTTGTTGAGGTGTGAAACCATGGATCCATGGGAACTTGCAAGTGAAGCAGACAGCTGGGAGAGTGCCAGAGGTTCTCTAGAGTCATTAGGGAGTGACTCCAAAAGTAGTGGTTCAGGTATCCTCCAGCCCAGCGTGGTGGAGGAGGCTCAGTGTAGCCCAGCTAGGTCCCAGGATAGCGAGGAGGGTATAGGGGCTCACTGCCGGGCTCAGTGGAGCAGGAGTGAGAGGGAGACCCAGGGTCCCCAGACGCCCGAAGCCCTGCCTCAGGACTTGGATGGTTTCTTGAGGGAACACCAGGTTAGGGACCTAGGCTGTCCGGTTAGTACACTTGAGGAGGATCTCCTAGTGTCTAGGGAACCTGGAGAGTCTGTAACTAGAGCTCCAGGGGTTCCAGTGTCCGGCAGTGCTACTCCAGGAGGGAGTGCACAGAAGTCCGAAGTGAGGAGTGATTGGGGAATGAGTTTCCCAGTGGATGCACCAGTGGACCAGGGACTAGCCAGTTGGGCTAGATCTTCTTGGGGGGACCCGGGTGGCGCCACTTCTGTGCTGGGGGATCTTTGCGCACTGTCAGGTGGACAGGAGGTGGGAGATCTGTGCCAGGCAGACAGTCACACGACACATGGGTCATGTGTCAGCCTCAGGGGGATTGTGTGTGAGTCCCCAGAAGTCCTGGAGTGCCAGGCAATTGTTCCACCAAAGGTTTTAGACCCGAGGTTGGGAGGCCAGGTTCAGGTTCAGCCTGACCTGAAGGGTGGGATGACTGTAACCAGTGTCCTGACCGGTTCTTCTTCCAGAGGAACTTCTCCAGTTGGTAGAGGGCAGACCTCTGGAAGGGGGTGCAGAGGGTGGGAGAGCCCACCTCTGACCCCGGTACAACCTGAGTGGATAAGCCCTGGGTTGGAGTGGCGTTGTAAGGGTACCCCTCGCAGGAGGAGGAGGAACCCTAGAAGAAGAGGTAGGGGGAGGAGAGCCTTCCCCGAGACTCCTGGTCCGCCTGAGGTTGTAGGCCCTAGGCTGGAGAACCAGTGGCAGTCTTGTCCTGTCTTGCAGACAGGAAGAGTGGAGAATTGCTCCTATGTGCCAGGGGTTACTACCCCCCACTCTACGAATAGGCAAGGACCGGTGGCACCTGGGTGGCCCAGGGCCTGGTCCTGGCCGTGGACAGCTTGGGAGTACCAGTGGGGTAGCCCAGTTGGTCCAGATAGTGGTTTTAGAAGGAATCACATGGGTTCACCATGGCGTAGAACAGGAGGGTGTCCCTGCAGTTGCGGGCACGCGTCCGTGTTCTATCGCCCCAAGCAGGGAAGTCCATCACGGTGGTGATTGTTCTACCCTGCGTTTTGGCTGGAAGGGGGTTGTGTTGGACTTGGCCCTTCTGGCAGGTTCACCCCTAGACTTTTTGCTTGTAATGGTGACCTGGTGATGGTGATTTTGGGTTCTGCGCACTTTTACTGTGTCCCAGTGGAAAGTTCGTGCGCACTCTGAGTGCATGTGATGAGATAGGCCTGCCCTCCCATAGGAATGCATGAGGAATGTATGTGTCCCTGGTAGTTCCTGATGCGTGGGGTGTACAGGTTCAAATTTGATATGTGCGAACTCGTGAGAGTGAATGCTTCGCAATGGTGTGTGTTGCATGAGTGTGTCATATGTAGAAGTGCCACTTCTAGGAGTTGGCATATTAGAGTAAAATATGCCTGGCGTGTGATTGGCTGGAGCTGGCTGGTGAGCCTGGCTCCACGAATGCTGGGTGGGTCTGCCCAGTGGTGAGTGTGAGATTAGCATGAGTGATGTGTGGGAGGAGTGTACCTGTGTCCTGGATGGGCTGGGTTTTCCCCACAAAATGCTGGCTCCGCCCCCCTGTGGTGTGACTGATGACCCTAGACCTGCCAGTGAAAGAAAGGGATGGTTGGGCCATCAAGGGTACTCCCAAACCAGCTGCGACTGGTTTCTCCCCCACCCTGCACCTCCAAACAAAGGGTTTAGGTGTATAAAAATGGGGCTGTGTCCCCACAGAAATTGTTCTCTGCCAGGATCCTGAGAGGGCTGTTGCTGCTGCTGGGCCAGAGGACCACCACTTGGAGTTTCTCCCTGCCTGGAGACCCAGTGAGCTGGCTCTGGGCCCAGCCTTGCCCCCTGCCCCTTGAAAGGACTTTTTCTGGACCTTTATCTACTGCTAGCGCTGGGGAGTGCTTTCTGATGTTCCTAGCGCCTGGGAGCGCTTTTCTTTCCCCTTCTAGCGCTTAAGAGCGCTGTATTTTGAATTTAGCGCAGGAGGCGCTTTAAAAATTCAGCTAGCGCAGGGAGCGCTTTAAATTGCCTTTTAGCGCTGAGGAGCGCTTTGTCCGCTCAAGCCAGTGCCACCTCGCTTTTATTTGTGAATTCCTGGGAGGCTACCCTGGACTGCGGCAAAAAGAAGTTCCCCTCGGCCTCAGCAGCGCGACCCGGAGCCTGGGGGGCTCGTCTGCAGGGCCGCGCTGCCATTGGCTGTCTCGCCAGCCTATCAAGCTTTAGCCTGGCCGGAGGGTTGCCCGGCAACGGGAGAAGCGTCCTCGAGGACGTCGGAGAAAATGGCGGCCTAATCGCGGCTGGGGCGCCGGCCGCACGTACTGCCCAGGAGGAAGAAGGAGCCCAGCATCTTGTCCTTGGCGAGGCTCTCGAGGGTGAGAGAGCCCCGCTCGCGGCCTGGCAAGGAGGAGAGCCAAGCTCCCGCCGAGGAAGGAGACCGCCAGCATCCCCACAGCCTACGGAGAGACCAGACCGGGTGAGTGCAGTGTTGCCCAGAGAAGGGGGAGGCGTCGGGGCACGTTGCCGTTGCCCGCCCCCCCCCCCAGTGCTCTCTCCCTGAGTGAGGGACAGTTCTTCTTCGTGCGCAGAGTGGCCCCGGTTGCCAGGGGGGCCGCTCCAACCAGTGGGGCATTTCATGCTGAGGGCCCCGAGAGGCTCAGGGTGCCTTTGTTTGTATTTTGAGTCCCCCACGAGGGACTCCAACGAAGGGGCAAGTGTTCTTAGAGCCCCGATGCTCTTGGGGGCATTGCTTGATGTTAAGAGCCCAGAGAGGCTGGGACATTTCTTGGTTATGAGCCCTGAGAGGCTCAGGGGCCATTTGTTTCACGAGCCCAGAGAGGTTCAGGAGACAGTCAGTTGGGCAGAGCCTAGAGAGGCTCCCACGTTGGCCCCATCAATTGCACCAGTTGTCCGGCACTTTGTGGGCAACTGCCACGTTTAGGCCCTGACATTGGGACACAGGGACAGTCACAGGTGGTGACTTGTGAGTTTGGCGCAATTGTTATTGTTATGCACCTCTGAATGTATTGTTGATGCTCAACAACAAAAGGAGAGGTAGGGAGAATGAGGACACTCTCTTAGTCCCCGGTTAATTATGCAAAAACAAGAAAAGAGAGGTCAGATCAGGCTATTGATCAATCTAAACGCAAACTTTACAGACCACAGTTCATGGAGTTAACACAAGATTCGACTATCACAACCGATTTGGGTGATAAAGAAAGCCCTCACACACTGACCTAGTCAGTGTCATGCTTCATCATCGGGCCCCACCGACAGAGGCCGAATGCCTCTGTGGTGTGCTACGACGCCAGAAAGACTGCGGAGCAGGTTTTGTGTTTGGAGGGCGTGCTCTTGTTTACAGTGAAAGGTTTAAAAGTGCCTGAAAAAGGGTATCGAAAAACATATTTAATAAATGATCCCTGAGGCACAAAATAAGGAGTATTATGTGTCTGTATTTACATGCCAAGGTTTAAGGTTGGTAAAATACAGAATATACTCAATTTTTTAGTCAACATGTTTCAGCCATAAGGGTGGTATATTACCGTGGCATTCTTCAGGACTACACCCCGGCGGTATGGGCTCTCTAATCACCCACCCTAACCTGGGGACGTGAAAGTGAAAAATAAGAAGTGAAAAAAGTGCATAAAAATGGAAGAGTGAATTACTCAATTCCAAAAAATACTCCGTAAATTTGGAGTGTCACTGCACTTTCAAAAGGGGCGCTACTAGCACCATGGGTCTCGGGAGGGGATCGGAGCGACCTGGCACATCGCCCTCAGCGCTCTCGACCCACTGTTAAACCTGTTTGTGGCCTCAAATCCGGACCCCGAGGGGTCCGGATTTGAGGCCACAAACAGGTTTAACAGTGGGTCGAGAGCGCTGAGGGCGATGTGCCAGGTCGCTCCGATCCCCTCCCGAGACCCATGGTGCTAGTAGCGCCCCTTTTGAAAGTGCAGTGACACTCCAAATTTACGGAGTATTTTTTGGAATTGAGTAATTCACTCTTCCATTTTTATGCACTTTTTTCACTTCTTATTTTTCACTTTCACGTCCCCAGGTTAGGGTGGGTGATTAGAGAGCCCATACCGCCGGGGTGTAGTCCTGAAGAATGCCACGGTAATATACCACCCTTATGGCTGAAACATGTTGACTAAAAAATTGAGTATATTCTGTATTTTACCAACCTTAAACCTTGGCATGTAAATACAGACACATAATACTCCTTATTTTGTGCCTCAGGGATCATTTATTAAATATGTTTTTCGATACCCTTTTTCAGGCACTTTTAAACCTTTCACTGTAAACAAGAGCACGCCCTCCAAACACAAAACCTGCTCCGCAGTCTTTCTGGCGTCGTAGCACACCACAGAGGCATTCGGCCTCTGTCGGTGGGGCCCGATGATGAAGCATGACACTGACTAGGTCAGTGTGTGAGGGCTTTCTTTATCACCCAAATCGGTTGTGATAGTCGAATCTTGTGTTAACTCCATGAACTGTGTATTGTTGATGCATCATGTGTTTTCCCTCCTTACACCTCTGAATGAATGTTATGCATTGCATCATGTGTTATGTTCTTACACCCCTACAGGTTGTAATACTTAGGTGGTTGTTTTCTCCCTAGTGCAGGTGGTGCTAGTGAGGTCCTGGTTACCAGTAGTTACTGGTTGAGTACTACAGTGATTTTACATTGTATGTGCTATGTTCTAAAAGTGTTACTTCTAAAAGTGCTGATTCCTGACAGTGGTCCAGGTTGCCCTGTCTTGTAAATATCCCCTGTAAATTCTGCTCGTGTCCCTGGCACATTGTAAAGTGTGTGTTTTTATCTAATGTGTTTGTTGTAATACAAAGGCTATTTTTCTATATAACCTTGTGTGGAGTTTCCTTTGTGGTGGGCCTTGGGTGTTGTTGCTGGGGTGCGTGCGCAAATACTTAACTCATATCGCCTCCAAGTTTAGCCTTGCTGCTCGCGCCACGTTACCTAGAGGGTAAGCAGGGGTTATCTTGGCGTGTAACTCCCTTGCCCTGACTTAGGAGTGGTGGTCTCTGACTGACTTTGGCACAAGACCTGGCCAGCCAGGGATCCCATTTCTAACACCTTCCAACTCTTGTTTTTTCTTCACTGCAACATGTGCTTTCTATTTGTTTGTATTCAATAAACAGATATTAAACAAGAAAACAGGTTGTCCTTTTACAGTAAGTCACCCGACACAATTGAATGCTTTCCTCCAAAAAGTACATCACAGTTTGTTTTTAAAATCTTCTGGATTCTTAAGTGTATGAAGGCAAGCGTTAAATTTGATACCATGCTCACTTCATCACCATCAGTGGAGAAGTGTGGCTCACTGGTTAGAGCAGGCAGACCCTGAAGCAGAAGTCAGACCCGGGACCAGGGTTCAATTCCCGACGCGGCAGGGTCTTGAGCTCAAATGTCCACGGACTCGATAATTCTCGCTTCGGTGCCTGACCTAATCATGGGTTCACACTCTGCAACTCTGGGCATTAAGCTTGCTTAATCTCCACAACGGCCCCCCACGGCGGGATGCCTGGCTTACACCTTGGGGATGCCCGTTAGGGGCTATCTCACAGGGAAAAGGCAGGACGGGTTCCCAAGGCAAGCGCCGAGATGCCTCCGGGTAGTCGAGCGCTATATAAGAACATACAAAAAAAAAATCAAAAAAAAAATCAATGATTAGAAGCTTCAGTTTTTCAATACTCTTGATACCTCATGACAAGCTTCCTGTATAATTTATGGTATTTCAGTTTACTGACACGTTCAACAGGTAGCATTAGTAGTCAATGCAGAATAATTTCTTTATTGTATGTGCAGCTAATCCTGCTGGTACCATTACTACACATGATACATTTGAATCTGTAGACTGCTGTAGATAACCTGCGAGAGCTGTACTAGTGCCAGCATGGCCACTGATGTATAGAAATATTGATTTATATGAATAACATTAACATTATTTCATCCCATGACTAAATCCATGCTCTGTTTCATCTTTAACTTCATTGTAAGTTTATTTCCGTTCATTGTTCAGATGTTCTAGTAACTGCTCAGAAGTCACAGTTTCCTCTCTTGTTTTCTACATTGCATTTGCCACTTCATTCATAGCTATAACTGCTCCATTTTTAAATATTGGTTCTCCAAGAAGATCTTGAGTTGGTGGGGCAGAAATTTGGCTGCTTTGTGAACTCTCTTTGGCTATCTTAGCAGTAATGGTATCTTCCTGGTCTATCTCATCTGTCAACATTTGCAAATAGGTTGGAAAGACTTAACACTCAATACTGTCTTTCTCAACAGTCATAGTGCCCAAGTAAATCTGTTTCAGCTAGCCATGGCTTGAACCATTGCAAAAGTGCCAAGTAGAAAAACTCTCTTCTCTCCAGAATGTGGCAACTACGTTTTTGGTGGTTAATTAGATTTACTTTGTTGTATCTCACCAAACATCCATCACATCCAAGTACTGCATATCTACTTTCTTCTATGTTTTCAGTTACATTACTTTGTTATGTGTAATACTGAAGTACTTCACAGAGACATGTTTTGGAGATGTACACTCCTTCCTGAGTATCCATATCCAACATATTCGTTTTCAGAATGTCTCTACTTCCTGGTTTAAATTCTGTGAGATATTGTATTCCTTTGAAAGACTTTATTGCTCTACTTTGAGTGGTTCTAAGGCTGAGACTCACCACATAATTTCCCTTAACTTTGAGAACAAACTAGTTGAAATCAACCAGTACAAGAACTCTAATGGATCCTATTTTTCTGTGGGAAAGCATGTTCAAGCTGAAACTGTACAATTCCTTGGCAAGACATTAGAAATCTCCTCCCACGTCTCTTTAATTTCAGTTTTCTATGATTTTGTTGTATATGAAGTTGCATAGCTAGTAACAGTGATGGTGTTGTCTGCAACAAACTGTTGACCCATATTTGCATTCCACATCTTCAGAATACAGAAGTGTAGTCTTTAATATACTTTAAAGCCTCTGCTCTTCTGAGATTGCATTTTTTCTGTGATTTCTGTATCAGTGTATGTCTGACTGCAAACAAAAAGCTGTTCACTCTTCCTTCAGAAATAACAGGTTGTGGGAATCCAAAATGACAGCTTGTGTAAAATGTTCTTTTGCATTTGTATTTTTGATCACAATATACCTTTGAAACTGTAGAACTTGTTGTCTCAAGCTCTTTCACCACAGTCTTTTGGGCTGGTGCATGTCACACACTTGACTTTGAAACTCAAGACAGACTGAATACTGTCTGTTCCACATTTTGATGCATCTTTTACCCATAACAGAATGTGAATATGTGTATAACCTCTAAGTTGGTACTCTTTACTCCAAAAAGAAATCTGTTGCTTCACCAAGAGGAGGATTTCTTTTGTTGTAAATGAAAGACATCACGTTATGTTGTTGCTATGTTAATACATTTCAAGAGTACAAAAATACCCACAGGTGTTTTGGCACTGGTATGGCATAGCAGTTTGGCAAGTAATGACGGAGGACTAAATGTTAAAAATGCAAGTTTACAGCTGTTTCCTAGAAATCAATATGGTTGGAGCTGCTTTGATTTTTATGGTCAGACTGTTCCAAAGTGCGGAGGCTTCTGAGGAAAAACAAATACCTCCACCCCATTTGAGTCTCCTGAATCTGGGGCAGGAGACAAATATGGTGCTTTTAGATTGTAAGTCTCTGCTGGGTACATACCAATTTACAGACTGTTTGAAATGAAGGGGACCGGAGTCATGCAGAGCCTTATAAGGTAAGAAACAGAGCCTTACATTTAATTTGGCTACTCACTTAAAGCCAGTGGAGTCCCTTAAGGAAGCGGAAACAGGTTGGAACTTAGGGAGATCAATAATAAGTCTAGCCACTGCATTCCGCATGCTCTGTGCTGGACTGGGCCCTTTTTGCAGGGTCATCCCTGAACTTTTTGCCTTCCTTCTGTACTTTGTCTGACCTGTTTTTGTTGATTTTATGACTCTGGGCACTTACAATTGCTGGTCATTGCTAAAGTGCAAATGCTCTACCTATTTTTACTTGATGTATGGATTAGTGATTCCATGATTGGTTGATTTAGTTTACTTGTCAGACCCTAGTACAGTGCGCTGAGTGTGTCCAGGGCTTGTAAATCAAAGCTGCTAGTGGGCTTGCAGCACTGGTTGTGCGACCCACAGAAGCAGCTTGTAGAGTGTGTCTCAGGTCTGCAATTGCAGAGCCTGTGTGCAGTCTAGTACTGCCATGTTGCCTGGGCAAGTGCACCCACTTGCCAGTCCCTAAACCTTCCCTTTTCTGCATATTAGTCGTCCCTATGTTAGGCCCAAGGGCAGGGTGCATTGTAGGTTGAAGATAGGACATGATCTGATTAGTTACAGCCATTTTCTTTTTTCACTATTGCAAGGCTACCTGTTCTCCTTAGGCCAGAATGGGCAGTTTGATTATAACATCTTATAATCCTAACTGACTCAGGGAACTAGGTAGAAATTCTAGTATGCATGAACTCAAAATGCCACTTTTAAAAAGTAGGTATTTTCTTGCCTAACTATCCTAATCTGCCTCTACTAGGCTGTGTATTCCTTGTCGGGAGTTTGAGTGACGGGGGCTGGGGGATTCCAGGAGACAGGGTTAGTCAGTACAGGGCTTAATAGAGAGATCTGCATGTAGATGGGTAGGAGGAGTTGCACCTGGGACCTGAATAGGGGTGTGCCTTCCCTACGCAATGCTGGCTCCACCTCCTGTGGTGCATCTGATGTCCCTGGCCTACACTGTGAAAGAAAAGAAGCAGTCTTGTCAACAAAGTGCTTCAGGACTGACCAGAACTGGTTTGGACTAGGAAAAGGCCTCTCTGCCTTCAGAGAACAAAGGGAAAATGAGTATAAAAGAGGGGACCCAAACCCCAGAACTTTAGGTCACTTTTGGGAAACAAGAAGAAACCTTTGCTGAGGAGAGGAACCAGAGAGACTGAGGAGAGACCAACTCTAAGGGTGAGGGATTGGCCTGTAGTGGTTGCCTGACTGCCAAAGAGAGGAGAAAGGACTTTGTGCTACTTTAATTCAACTTGTTAAGTATCTCCAATGGCTTGAGATAGAGCTTGCCTCCTGTTGAAGTCTCGGGGACAACAGACTTCACCCACCAGCTCCCCAAGAGTTCTTTGGAAGTGCCTGCAGTTGTGCTGGGCTTTCTGAGGGACTGCGTGTCGCAAGGAGCTGGAAATGTGACACCCGAAGAAGAAGTGTGTCTCCGCCGCTGCCACTGTTGCTTCACAATGCGAAAGCGCCTCACATCACCAGAGAAGAGGATCGACATTGCACCAGACGCCACTGCATCATCGGAGAAGAGTGTCAACCTCTAGCTGCCGTAGTCTCATCGCTGGGAAAGAGTGTCACTGCTGCAGCTGTTGCATCATTGCTGAAGCGCCTCGCATCACTGCAGAACAGCCACGAACCGTGGAGGGATATACGGTGGGGCAGGAAAGCGGGGCAGGGAAAGGCAGGGTGCGGGTGCTAAAAAAACAGAATATGGATAATTGGAGGTAAGTAAAAATGTAATTAATAAAACGAATTTCATAGCGCACACTGCATCACATTTTGCAGGGCGCGCTACAAAATTAGTTTTCTTTAATAAATTGTTTACTTACCTTCAATTATCCACATTCTGGTAGCCCACTACACGGGCCGCGGCTGCCGGAGAAGAGGATCGGCGTCGCATCAGATGCCGCTGCCTCACCGGGAAGCATGTCACAGGGTCTGTTGCGGCCCAAAAGAAGTGTTGAGTCGCCGCACAGCCGAGCGTGCACGCATCATGTTGCATCAAAGAGAAGATGACATTTTTCTTCATTGCACCGGATCTTCATCGCATCACGGCACTCTTGGTCGCATCGACACAGACGCGAAGTAAGAAACCGACGCATCACCTTCCCACCCTCAGAAGAACCGACACATCCCCTACGCATTAGTAGGGACCCCTATGCATCACTGTTCTTGCATGTAAGGAACCAATGCATCACCTTCCCTGCAACACTTTTGCTGTATAGCATTATGCATCCAAAGGTACATTGAACTCAAAGTATAGCATTTTACATCTTAAGAGAAGTAAGCTAATTCTACCCTTTGTAAAGTATAGTACTGTGGATTATTGTTGTTTGTGGTCTTGTGTTAAGTCTATAGAAAAATACTTATTTTTATACTACAACTTGTGTGGTGTCCATCTGTAGTGTTCTCACTGGGTTACTGTATGTGTTTACAAATGCTTTACACACCGCCTCTGAGATAAGCCTGTCTGCTCATGCCAAGCTACCAAGGGAGTGAGCAGGGGTTATTTTAGGAGTGTACCACCTTACCCTGACTTGACGCAAGGGTCCCTATTTGGTCAAAGGTACCTATCTCCACCAACTAGAGACTCCCAAATCTAACACTCTGTAACCTTTTCAAGTACTGTTTTTGAAGATTTACATAAAGTCCATTACAACTGACCAGTTCGGTGAGAATTAGTGGTGTAATAAATGTTTTCCTTAAGTTGAGGGAAATAAAAGCAAAGATCTTCCTGATAATTCTCAGGGTGTTAAAAATAGAAGAAATAGCTGAGGTAATATGTTTATTAAAATTCAAGTTATCATCTATAAGTATTCCTAGATTTTTCACTTTTTGAACCGGAGTGGGGAGTGTTCCTAGCTCAGAAGGCCAATACGACGGCCTCCAGCAATGTGATCTACTACCGAAAAGAATGACCTTGGTTTTATCAGAGTTGAATTGTAGGCAGTGTTTGTCCATTCAATCGCTGACAACTCTCATACAGTTATGAAACTGGGGGATTGTGTCATTAACATTGTCAGAAGCTGACACAAAGATCTGCGTTTTATCAGCATAAGAGGCGAGGAAAAACCCAAAAGATCTAATCAAGGAAGCCAGTTTGGTGACATAGATATTGAAGAGTAAAGGGCTCAATAAAGATCCATGAGGAACCCAAGAAGGAAGAGAAATCGACCTAGATGAAAATGTCTCCAGCATTACTGAGTATTCAAAAAACACTGAAGTAGAGCAAGATCTTTGTTGGTATTGACAAGTTTTTTGAGCTGAGCAATGAGAGAGGCATGATCATACGTGTTGAAGGCCGCCGACAAGTTGATAAGAATGAGTGCTGGAGAGCCTCCTTTATTCAGGATAGTTATTAACTCATCAGTGGTCATAATTAATGTAGTCTCTTTGCTATGCTTGGCCCTGAAGCCGAATTGTGTAGGGCCCAGTAAATGATTTAAATGAATGAACTGTGTCAGTTGAGTATTTATTCGTTTTTCCACTATTGTTGCAGGAAATGGTAATCTGAAGATGGGACGATAATTTGCTGGATTATCTGGGCTTCTTAAGAAGTGGCCGAAGAGAAGCCTTTTTCCATATTTTAGGAATGATCCCAGTACTGAACATCCCAGTAAAGATGTTGGTCAGATACGAGGCAACAGGAACAGGGTTCTCTTTAAGAATAGAGGTGGCAGGGGTTGTAATGTGACTCAGATTTGGTGGACTTGATCAAATTAAGGACTTCTGATACTGTGTTAAAATTAAAGTGACTGAGTTTAAATAGTTAGCTGCTGACAGGTAGATTAGAGTCACAGCCCACTCCTGGGGTGAAACGGAAGGCAGTACAGAGGGAGCAGGATGGATGTATCCAATCTAATCCATCTGGCATAGAAGTCAGCAGCCCCATAAACATGTCTAGGATTTCCCTTTATAAGCGACTGATGCAGGGCATGGCCAATCTTCTTGCACCCCTGACACAAAAATTGAGCCAGATAGAAGGTAGATTGGGCAAATTAGAACAGGTTTTATTACAACTTTCCCCCATCCTAGCAACAGCTCAGATAGCAGGTGGGTGTGCTGCTTTACATGGGATAGGTGGCAAACAGCCAGCAAGAGGGGTTGTCCCGAAAGAACAAAATATTCCTGATCTAGCCTCTGTTTCTAGTCATCCAGCCCCAGATCCACAGGGGGGGTGTTCTTTAATAGGGCTGCATTCTGCTTCAATGGCTTCCCGTTTATGTCCCTCCATCCCATTGGGTCCTTTTGATGCTCCAAATGAGCCCTCCTTTTTGCACCTTCCCCCGGATGCCACCCCTTATAACATAGTTTTGGGCAATGTCCCCAAGTTGGCGCCGTCGGTAACTGAAGACTGGCCGGCTTTAAGAAATAAGGCCTTACACCTACTGAGTTTAAGGACGGGGCTTAACAACCAACTGTTTAAAGAATTTAAAATGGTTCGTAGAGTACCCTGAGTTGGGAAGGCACCCAAGTCACTTTGGGGTGATTGTGTGGTTCTAAGCTTTGGCTTTCCTGGTTTGGTGCAGCAAGTTCTGGAGAGGGCGGGGCAGCTATTGGCCGAGATGGTATCTCCCTGGGGTATTTTTACTGTCCTAACCCCGTTCCTAGCTATGACGAAAGGCAAAGGCCCTTGCAGCCACCTGGCCAAAGTAACCACGCCATTCCCCTTCATAACCAATTTAATGCCCCAGCTTCACTTGAAGATATAGACTGACTGCCAGGCTCAGATCTTAGTACCCCCACTGGGCACTGTCCTCACAGGGTCACGAAAGGCCCGGGACATGGCCCGTACTCTTGCAAAACACCGAAGCACCCTATTAGATACAGAGAAATCTCTCTAGTGAGGGATGCACCGCCTATTAATTTAAGTTATCAAGGTAGAGACTGTTATTTTCATGAACAACAGAGTAGGGAAGTGCAGGTAAAAAGTGTCACTCAGTATCCACCGGGTCACATACTTATTCAGTCCAATCTGGGATGTGGTACTCAGGTGGAAAAGGAACCAAAGTCCCTCTCCCCCCAGGGTGTACCAGGTCAGACAACCCCTTGTCCGTTATGACAGTTGGTTCCTGGAGCATCGCAGGTTTACAATCCAAAACTGTATCGGAGGAATGGGCTGCGTTTATCGAACAGTTTGATCATCTGGCATTCCAGGAGACTTGGTCTGTAGACCAAGTCCATCGTTCTTAAATTTCTCAAAGGCAGCGATACGGGGTCGGAGGGGTGGACCTTCCGGTGGTCTCATTTGCTGGGTGAGACAGCAAAGTGGGTTAATGATTGAGGAGGTCACCATTGACAGTCTTGATATCCTGGCCCTACGGCTTCGGATAAACCAGGCCCCCATGACCCTGGTTATTAATGTGTACACCAGAGGGAGGGAAGCGATCTGAGACTGTTGATCACTTGGACAGCCTCATAGAGTATCGGAGGGCAGGGTGCAATTTGATAATTATGGGTCACTTTAATTGCACCTTTGAACCATTGGATTCAGAGGATTGTAACTTAAGTGCAGATGAGGACAAGCAGTGAGGAATTCCGTGTTTAGATCTGTGCCCAGTTAAAAAATGGACAGAAGCAGGCCTTCAACTTAAAGGGTTGTGTCTGGAAAGGGGTGTGGGTGCCAATAATGGGAGGACTGACTCAGATAGGATGGGTGCTTCCACTTACAATACCAGTGGGAGGAGTAGTCGTATTGACTCTATTTTCCTAAATGTTGAATCCTGGGGCGTGGTCACGGAGGCAACTAATATGGCCGCCTTTGTTTGAAGCTTCGCCGTCTGGGCGGCCTGAACACGACATCCTGAGGGCCTGAGGCTTCTTTAACTCCACTCTCCACAACCATCCTGCAGCCGCTGCGATTTGCCGCCGTTTGACACCAGACTTGGGCTCGGGGGTGCCCGAAGGGGACACACCGGCGGAGGAGCGGATCACCACCCACCGGCAACTGCTCTCCCTGCGCCTGGATCGCGGGTAAGTTTTGTGCCGGGGCGCTACGCCTGCTGTCCGGGGTCCGCTTTGGGTGCCGGGGGCTTGGGCTTGCTTATTGGGTGCCTGCCTGGGGGTTTGTCCGTGCTGGCTCTGTGGTTCCGGGCCGCGTGAAGTCTCGGGCCTAGTGCGCGGGCCGGAGCCAGGGGCTTGAGTTGCGGCTGCCCCGGGCGGGGATCGGGAGGCGGGCAGGACCCGGATGCCGTGAGGGGATGCCTGGGCGGGGTTGGGCTCCCTTCAGTTCGGAGCTGCCGCGAGGCTGGGCGGCCCCGCCTCCCCACCCAATGGAGGTTCCCCCAGTGCCCGTCAGCAACATGGAGCGGGGCAAAAACCGGACTCTCAGCGGACTACCAGCCCTGATCTGCCATCTTACCTGGAGGTCCCGCCAGAAGCGCTGTGGGCGCTCTACCGCCTAGCAACAACACATTAGCCTTACCGCCAGCGCAGTTGGAAGAGAGCCGTGGCCCAGTTCCATGGCCAGTGGTGGTGAGCTGGAAGACTCATCCCCTGGACGCTGGCTGCCCTGATGACCGCCGGGAACCAGATTTAACAGCCCATTCTTTGTTGCCTAACACGGCCGGCACATTGCGAGAACTCTGAACGCCAAGAGCATTGACAGACAATTGCCACATTACCCTGCTCGCCTAGCACATTCACACTAGGCCTCAGCACTTGTCCCCCGCCTGGCTAGTTAGCTGCCGCACGCGGCAGACGGACCATCGGCCAACATGGGGAAAAGAGACCCTAACCAGCGTAAGCTCAGTTTTGATAAGGCCTCCCTGCTGAGTAATGACACTACGACAGGCTCCACGTTGGAAGCGGTGCCCCCTACTCTGCAGGACAGCACCACTACATTGGTCGCGACAATGATGTCCGAAATGAGATCTGGGTTCAAGGCACTGGACAATAGATTTGATACGCTGGAACAAAAACTCGCAGACATGGGATCTAAAGTACAGGCCCATGATCACCGTCTGGACGTGGCCGAAGCCCGCATTTCTGATATTGAAGACACGGGCTCTAAAACGCTGAAACGTCTTGATAGAGTTGAAAAGATCTTGAAGGAGGTGGCCATAAAAAATGAGGCCTTGGAGGCGCGCAGACGACGCAATAACGTTCGCATTTTGGGTGTTGCGGAATCGACCCAAACCGGCCAAATGGACGTCTTTGTGGAAAAGCTTCTCATTGATCTGTTCGGAAGGGACCAGTTTACTCCGGGGTTTGTGGTGGAGAGGGCCCACCGGTCCCGGGGTCCACGACCACAACCAGCCCTGCCACCACGCCCTATCATCGCCAAGATCATGAACTTCAGGGACCGAGATGCAACCCTGCGTGCCGCCCGGGAGAAGGGGGAAATACGATGGCAAGGTGACTCTCTGTCATTGTACCCTGACTTCACCGCCATGGTCCAGGAGGCACGTCGGAAATACACCGGGGTTAAGGCTACTCTGCGAAATCTGGTCCTCAAATACGGTATGCTTTACCCCGCACGCCTCAGGGTGTAGATAGCCAGCAGGGCTCGCGTCTTTGACTCCCCATTGGAGGTGCAGGAATTTTGTCACACCTATAAATCCAAACGTTCCCAGAGCACAACCAACTCCAGGGCACCGTCACCGGCTCAGGGAGACACTCAACAAAGCGTGGATCTGTTCACGGACACTGGTCATGGCTGACAACTGTACTCTTAAGCTTGCTTATACTTTCATATTTTGGACAATCGGCTTTACTACTGGAGACTCACTGGATTGACTACTACACAATAGTGATTTGATAGCCCGGATGTTGAGGCGTCGCTACCCCCCCTGGCGATTGCCGTTCTGCTTGGGGAATTGCTTGTTTTTTTCATTACGGAGGTTTCAGTTGCAATTGCGCTTCTACTGTTCATAATGTTTCATTTTACCTCCGCGCAGGGTGGGATGTTCCTCTTTGGGGTTTGCAAGAGGTTGGGTGCGGGGTTGGAATGAGGTTTTTTTTTTTTTTTTTTTTTGCAGGTGTCCAGAAGTCTTCGCAATTACAGTTTTGGTACTAAACTGCTCATGCTATAGGTCATTTAGCCCTACCTTGCTCCCATGGCCAGATTAGGATTGCAGTCGGGCCCCTCGGAATTGTCAATGATGACCTGGAATGTTAGGGGACTGAACAACGACAGAAAGTTTAAGCAGGTGTTTAATTATATAGCCAGGCATAAAATAGACATTGTCTTCCTGCAGGAGACTCATTTGACCACCGACTCCGCCACAAGAGTGGCCAGAAGTTGGGGTGCACATCGCTTCTTTGCTCACTACAACAGATACTCCAGGGGGGTGGCAATTTGCATTCACAAGCGACTACCATTTAAACTGCACCACACTGTCATCGACAAGGATGCCAGATATGTCATCATTACGGGAACCCTAATGGGGTGCAGGATCACGCTCGTTGGGATGTACGGCCCTAACACTGATACTCCAACTTTCTTCAATGATCTACAGGTACAATTGTTGAACTCGGAACCAGGCCTAATACTGATTGGCGGTGATTTTAATATGCTTCTCGATCCGTCATTGGACAGCACGGCAGCTACCCCGGACACGAGACCCCAATCACGTCCAGTCCTGCGTGACATCTGTGTACACTTCTCTCTAGTAGACATTGAAGCGTTGTTGCACACTACCACGCCGGCTTATTCCCACTACTCTGGGTTTCACGACACATGGACCAGAATCGACTATTGGCTGATATCCCTGGAGGTGGTTTGGTGGGTAATGGGCCTACTTACACTGCCACGCACGCTATCAGATTATTCTCCCATAGTGCTGAGGTTGAGGGTCCCACGGGAGGGGGGTTATGAAAGAAGGTGGCGCTTGCCTGGGAAGGCTATAATGGATCCAGTTTTCACAGAAGAAATCAGAGAGGCCATTGTAGAATATTTTGACTTAAACACGGGCACAGTGGACACATGGGCTGTCCTCTGGGAGGGATTTAAGGCAACCATTAGGGGAGTGTGCATCGCTAAACATACTGGAATGCTCTCGCATAGAGCGCGACATAGCGGCGCTGGACGCGGAACAGCTTCAACACCACACAGAGGAGAGGGAGCGCAGGCGCTTACAACTGATGGTGGAGTTTAGGGAAGAAGCAGAACGAGAGCTCTGATTCTTGACCAGATCATACACGGCCAGACAACATGGGGAGGGCGAAAGACCTGGCTGGCTATTAGCACACTTACTCCGTCCACCTCACTTCTCTTCATATATCACGGAGCTTAGAGGACCGACGGTAGACATATTATGCACCACGCCTGAGATCTGTGACACTTTTCTATCCAACTACACCAAACTATACACCTCCACATTGACTGACGATGCTTCTGAGCGAGGGGATTACCTGAATGAGATTGCAATGGTGTACTTAGATAAATGAATGATTGACTTTTTGGCGGATCCCATAACATCGGATAGTGTAGAGAAGGCCATTGACTCCATGAAGAGTTCTTCGGCCCCTGGACTGGATGGGTTTTCAGCCGATTTCTACAAGGCTTACAAGGATCTGCTGGTTCCCCATCTGGTAGAAATGTACGCTGAGGCACTTGAATCTGGTTGTCTGCCCCCCACTCTAAGAGAGGCGGTCATCATGCTGTTACCTAAGCCGGGCAAAGACACTGCGCTTTGTGAATCTTACCGCCCTCTGTCCCTACTGAATCTCGATTACAAGATCTTAGCGAAAGTTCTTGCCATTTGCCTCTCACTCCTGATGGAATCCATAGTCTCTCCTGACCAATCAGGCTTTTTCCCACACCGCTCCACATCCCTCAACCTCTGCACCCTTTTCTCCATTCTACACCGGGTAGACCCCGATACACCGGCGGCAGCGATACTGTTGGGTGCCGAAAAGGCGTTTGACTCCTTAGAGTGGCCTTTTCTCATGTCTGTGATGGGCCGCATGGGAATTCCGGAATGCTTGGTCAAAACAGTGGAATTACTGTATACTCTTCCCGTCGCTCGACTGCGCTTAAATGGTACAATCACTGCCCAGTTCCGACTAGTGCGTACGAGGCAGGGCTTCCCCCTGTCCCCACTGTAATATATTCTGGGAATGGACCCATTGGTCCGTCATTTCCAGGAAAGGCATTTGCACCGAGGCCTCCAATTTTGCACTGGCCCACTTTCCGATTTCGCAATATGCGGATGATACCATCCTCTATGTCAGGCAGCCCCAAACCAACCTAGAGCCATTACTCTTGGAAATTACCCGATTTGGCAAATAATCTGGCCTTCGTATTAACTGGCACAAGTCGGTCATATTCCCGCTTACGCCCAGTACTGTCGAATGGCCCAACTCTTTCCCCCTCGCATGGTGCCGGGATTCTGTGAGATACTTAGGCATCCATATACATTTGGAGACAGAATCCATTATCAGATTAAATTATAGAACTGCGCTGACGGCCCTTGAGGGGCAGGTTGAAAGATGGAATAGACTCCCATTGTCCATGGCCGGCCGCGTTGCTATCATCAAAATGATTGTACTGCCAAGGTTTCTATACCTGTTCAATAATATACCTATACCCCTCACCAAAGTTTTCTTCATGCAGCTCGGCTCTTTACTCCTGAAAATGGTGTGGGGCAGCAAGACCCCACGTGTGACTTGGCGCGTACTATCCCTCCCATATGAACGGGGTGGGTTGGGCGTCCCTGATTTTTATCTCTATTTTCTGGTGGCGCAGTGCTCATACGCATATCCATGGTTTCACCCTGACGCCAGGATCCCATACCTGAAACCGGAGGCCGATTTGGTGCTGCCGGGTTCACTGTCTACCACACTCCCGTCGGGCTTCCCTAGAGATCCAAAAGATATCCAAACGGTTTCAGCTATATGCTGGGCATGGGGAAGACTCGGCCGCCTTGTCGGCATTTTGCAGCTGTATTCCCAGGCCCTTCCGTTACCCAACGCCAGTTGGCTCCCGATAACTGGGGAGACTGCGGTGCGACAAAAGTTGACCAAGTTCCACATAACCTTCATCGGGGATTTGTTCCCGGGAGGTCATGCATTCACACTGACAGAGGATCACCGTTTTTCGGAGAGGACGTTCATGAACTCATTTGTTCTTACCAGAATGCGCTCCCTGCTGCGCACTTCTTTCTCTTCGTTCCCTCTCCCCCCCAAGGAGATGACGGCCCTCACTTTTATCATACAACACCCTTTGGGCGCACACTTGGTCTCTAAGTTGTATCAGATGTGCTGCGACCTCCTACCCTCTTGAGATCAGGTAGTGCGTGCTGCTTGGGAGACAGATTTGGGGTACACCATCTCGGATTATCAATGGCAGTGGTGCTGTAGAGCGACCAAAAACGTCTCTATCCAGTTTCTGGGTAGGCTGTACTTCACACCAGCGCGACTCCACAGGATAGACCCATCAAGATCTCACGCCTGTCCCAAATGCGGTGTCCCATTCTCAGATTCCGCTCACCTTTCATGGACCTGCCCTAAGTTGGATGAATATTGGTCCCGAGTACACAGCACACTCAGTGACATGCTACACTTAGCCCTGGCCCCAATCCCGGAGATCGCTCTCCTGGGATACGTGGCTGAATTTCCAAAGTCAGTGCGCAGGCTGGCGGCACTGAGTCTTCTGCTAGCCAAACGAGAAGTTGCACTGAGATGGTGCGACCGACGACCCCTGCTACACAGCTCCTGGCTCCGGAGCATGGCACACTGCAATCTTAACAGTACCGAATACTCAGACATGGTCCCTGCCACATCCAGGCTGGTCGACATTTGGGGCCCTTACCGGGCAAATATATAGCAGGCACCATTGAGAATAGTCAACACAACCCTTTAGCTGCGATGGCCCCCGAGGGTATTGGTTGAGGGATGTGGGGGTACCCCGATATTGACCATTTGATCACTGCACACTTTGTGGGATCTCCCCGCCCCCTTTTGTCCGGGCGCCTCGCTGAACTGGGGAATTGCATTTTGTGCATGCACGGATGAGAATGTTGAGTGGTAATGTTGCCTTAAGTGATTAGGGTAGATATGTTTCCCCACTCTGGGACTTTATCCCTATCTTGGCCGTGCAATTTGAGTATGTTCAGAAGATTGTACAATTAATGATTGTGACTACAGTGACACCTTATGAAACGTCATTGTATATTGAATTTTCATACTTCTCTTAATTTTTGTATTTCTTTTGGAAAATAATTAATAAATTTCAAGTATGTTTATACACGAGAAACTAAAAAATGTTCTACTGTAATGCCATGTCAGATATGTTTTGCACAAGGTACATAATGTGTAACAAATATTAATACCAAACGCCACCGGAACTCTGGGTTGTCGGTAACAAGGCTGTGTCTAACCGTTAAATACATCATTATCGCCACAACTGACATGCTAGCAGCCCCAGAGTTGTAGGTGCAAAAGCGGTGTACCGTATGAAAGATGCAAACCACAGTTTGAACGCTCAAAAAAAAAAAATTTTGAATCCTGGAACTCCTTAATTGACATGGGGGTTCAGGGACGCCCGGAAAGTTACCACGATCCATTGATCCTGCTAATAAAGGCCTTGACATCTTACAACCACCGTATAGAGCAGATAGGCGAACCCCTGCCAGCAATTTCCCTATCTAATGATATGAGGAGAGTAAGATGATCCAGGCTTATTGACAAAGAAGGGGATCTTGCTGCAATGAAGGACCTGGTTGCTAAATCAATCTCCCTCTTCCAAAGCGACCCCACACAGCCGGACATTGATTTCATTTCCCCGCAGGTCCATTGTGACCTATTCTCTAACTTAAATTTTTTTTTTATTAAAACATTTTTTTTAAAGGTAGAGGTTGGGGCTATAAAGGCCTCCTGGTCCCAAAAAAACTGCAGAGAGGCGTATAACACATTGTCCAGGGCCATCAGATCCAAAGACATGGGTGAGGTGAAAGCCACCAGGCCAATTACAAGGCAATCCAACTTAAGGCCAAAAAAAAGTGGGATGAGGATCGTTAACGATATTCTCCAAGCGAGCAAAGAGAAGATAATGACCAACTTCTGGCAGCTGGTGAAACGGGGGAGCGACATGACAGCTTTTAAACCAATTAATTATGTCCCGCCAGATCAGTGGGCCGAGTATTTTACAGCCCAATTCTCCATCACCAATACCAATTTAGACAGATTCAAAATAACCAGTCCAGTTCCAGCTTTGACATTTACCAACTCTGAGGTTGAGACTGTCCTTTCCCTTGTTCCAAGAGGCCGATTGTGTGCCTGAAGATCTATTCATCCATGATAAGGACAACTGGGTGATCTATATTACTTACTTTGCTAACTCCATTTCCAGTGGTGCGTGTATCCCTGACACTTGGACTGGAGCGGTAATTATACGGCATAGAACTATGGGGGCATGAGGACCTAAATCATCTGGCCATAGCCTAAAACAAATTTATGAGGGCCTTAACAGGACTACCGAAATCTTCCCCCTTGGTGCCCTTGATTCTGGACCTGGGCTGTCACCATATCGAGGACTTAGCTAGATTCAGGCCCTTAGCCCTCTTGAGAAGGTTGTGGGCCACCCATGAACTTGATCTTTATACTAGAGCCCTTCTTGATTTCAGGGGGGTTGGGACAACATCGAAGATTAAAAGGCTTCAGTATATTAAAGATACCCTGACTACCATGGGAATGGGTATCTTGTGGGATTATCCAGACTCTACTTCTTTTCCTTCTAAAAAAGGAGTTTAAGGCCACTTATATGGATTTTGTGAAGGTGAAACACTTTTCTTGTATAACAGGTCCTTTTCTAACCAGAGACTTCCTATCCATAAAGCATGAACCTGTGTTTGACACCTACTGGGACCTTATCTTGAAATCACTGGATAGGAAGCTATATCACCTGTTTAGGGTAGACTCCCTGCCTACAGGAGCCTTCACTAGCAGATGGCTGAGGCCCAGCCTCAAGCCTGTTGTGCCAGGCTTACCCTGAAACCATCTCCCATATGTTCTTTGTTTGTCCGGCCTCAGCCTCCCGAGGAGGAAATGGCTTAAACCTATCTGTCTTGCCCTTGGCACAAGGGTTGCCATTGAAGCCCTGAGGATTTTATTGACAAGCCCTAAGGATGCCATTGTTAGCGCCATCGCTAAATTCCTAGGGTGGACGTGGAGGATTCAGAAAAACAAACTCATGGTTTAATGATTTGGTTAATCCACAGTGACTTTAGCCGTGGGGTAGCATGAATTGCTTTTACCTTTCTCTATCTGTACAAAGTGTTAGATGCTGTGTGGTTTTTAATTTACCTATCCTTTGTGCATCAACTTCTGTTTTAAATTAAGAGTCTTGGTTGTGTTTTAATACTCGTTTTAGGGAATCTTGTGTATGTCTTAACTATTGATATTTATGTAAGTTAATGGACTCACTTTATTGTTCGTATCTGTCTTTTATGGTTTTACAATCGAAATAAAAACTCTATGATGATGATGATTAATGAATGAGTGTGCAGTGCTTTACACTTAGAATCACTGTAAACATAACTCATTGTCGTGAAAATGTGTGTGTTTAATTTAGTCAAGGTTTAACTCAAATACCATTATCCTGTCACAACAATTATTTGAGGTTTCTTATTTCAGCAACTCTACATGCCTGAATATAGGTTATAAAGCTATGCAATTATTATTACACTTAATTATGGGAACAAAGTAACTTATTAAAGTTCATCATAGAATATACAGAAGGGAAAAAAGGGGTGATTAGGCAACATAGTAAGTAATGAAATTCCTTTTCTTCATTAAAACCAAATGCATAAGTGTGGAGTTTGAAAATCTAAAAGCTATTTCTTTCTAGTAGTCTTTTTTGATGATCTCCACCTCTTCTTTGTGGTCTAATAGTTTCAATTTAGATACAGAAATCCTACCTTTACTACTACTAAATGCCTTTTGTAAATACCAAAAATCGTAAAGTAAGGTTTTTTTCTCAGTTTAGTAGTAGTAAAATCAGGAATACTAACTTTACTACTGCTAAATGCCTTTTGTAAATACCAACAGTCATAAAGTTAGGATTTTGTCTCAGATTACTTTTGTGAATCGGGTCCATAATCTATAAACCTAAACCATAATAGTCCATTGTTCTTAAAACTGATTGAAGGATCACCCTATCTCATCTTAATTTCGAAATTGCCCATAAACAATGATGCATAGTACGGCGTGAACCTAGAACCCATTGCAGTTCCGCAAGTCTGATGGAACAAAGATTTTTCGCAGAAAAAGTAGTTATTGCATTATACAAAATTAACCATTCCTCCCAACATCCTACTTTGTGGTAATAGATTCCCTCTTCTGCTGCTAAGATAATATTTCTTATTTTTTATGCCACCTCCTATAAAAAACACAAAGAAGACAGCCCCAGCCACCGACATCAAAAACAGCACCAGAAAATGCCTGTTCAACATAGTCAGGAGTTCATTGATCCAGCAGCAATGGCAAACACCATCATACCCTCGTAAGCCCCTCTGCGACACCCTCTTGGACTTTTTCCACAACAAAATCAACACCTTCTACCAAGACTTCACATCTCAACTCCCGACAGAGGACAACATCAACCTCCTCATACCAGCTGACACCTACCCACACCAACTCACCATGTGGAACACCCTCACTTAGAAAGAAATGGCTTTCATTGTGAGATCCATCTACTCTGGAGCTCCAGCAGACCCTGCCCCAGCACAATTTCAACCTCAACAATCAACCCATCAGCAAAGAACTCACCAAGGTCCTCTACTCCTCAATCACCAAGGTCTACTTACCCCAGAAATGGAAGCATGGTGATGTGAAGCTATTGCTGAAGAAACCTACCACGGACCAAGCAGAACTCAAGAACTGCCAACTCATCTCCCTTCTCCCCTTCCCAGCCAAGGTCATCACAAAAGTCATCAACATCCAGCTAACTAGACGGCTGGAAAACCACAACTTTCTGGACCCCTCTCAAGTCAGTTTGAGAGCAAACCACAGCACCAAGAGTGCCTCACCAGACTGCATTACCTAAAAGACTAGACTGCTAAACAGCGGTATGCTGTTGCAGTGTCAGAATTTTGGCAGCCATGTTGGAGTTTCTACAGTGCCAACTAGCGCTCCAGCTAAAGGGATTAACTGTGCTTTGATGAGTTTGCAATGAAAGAATAGTAGCCACAGTGGAGGTTGGGGGCGAAAACCTCCTATGATCCCCGACAGTACCCCCTCACAACGGGGTTTCCTCCTGTCGGGGTTTGGTAGGGAATTTGGCATGGAAAACTTTAATTATTCGGGGGCATGGACATCAGTGCTTTTTTCTCAAGAACGTTTATCAGGTCCATAACCCTTCCAATCAATGAGGTAGAAGAGTTCATTGTGGATGAGTTTGGAATCTAAAATTCGTTTAACTTTGTACTCCGCCTCACCAATAAGGATTAAAGGGTCAGGAGGGAAAGACATACGCAACCCGGGGTGAATTGGTATTAGGAGAGAAAATGAAAGACAGTATGAATTTTGATAGTGCTAGGAAGAGATAGTCGATAGGTGACTGCATTAATGACCTTCTCAATTGGATACAGGCACATAAAACGAGGCTGGAATTTACAAGGACCCTTGAGTCTGAGATTTTTTGTACACAACCAAAATAAATCTCCTACATGAAGCTCAGGTTCTTTTTTACATTTTCGGTCAGCCAAGTGTGTGTAACGAGCCTTCGTGATCGACAAATTCTGGGTTACTGAGTGATGGATCATGGTTAACTGTCGGGCAATATCTTGAACAACAGAGATGTTAGCATTATCAAAATTAACATGAGAATTAGGATGTCTACCTGAGTTTATAAAGAAAGGGGAGCAGCCTGTGGATACATTAAGGGCGTTATTGTAGACATACTCTGCAGTCCATAAATGATCAGGCCAGTCACCCTCCTCATCTAACAAATATAGTCTAAGGTGTTGTTCTAGTTCTTGGTTAATGCGTTCGGTCTGACCATCATTTTCCGGGAGAAAACTAGTAGAGTAACGATGGTCAATGTTAAGACCTTTGATATAAGCCTTTGAAAATCGTGATAGAAACTGGGAGCCCCTGTCTGAAATGAGTGTCTTAGGAATCTCATGAAGGCGAATTATGTGT
The DNA here is from genome assembly GCF_964263255.1 of Lissotriton vulgaris. NCBI lineage: Eukaryota > Metazoa > Chordata > Amphibia > Caudata > Salamandridae > Lissotriton > Lissotriton vulgaris. The sequence continues at coordinate 863,105,729 of NC_141691.1, read as the reverse complement.
TGATTGAAAAGTTGTGACAGTTGTTTGGAAGTGGGTGTACCCTTGAAGGGTATAAAGTGCACCATTTTGCTAAAGTGGTCAACAACTACAAGAATGGTGTCATAACCATGGGAAGATTGTAGATCAACAGTTAAATCTAGCGAGACCGTGTGCCAAGGATATGGGGGAGGGGGCATGGGTTGTAAGAGACCTTTTGGGGCCTGCCTGTCTGAGTTCATAATTCAAAACATATTGACGAATATCGCAGTACATTTATGGCCACCAGTAATTTCGTTTAAGTAAATCTTCAGTTTTTAAGATGCCCCTGTACCAGCCAGAGGGTTGTATTGACATTCCTGCATTGTTTTTAACTGAAGTTTCTTGGTGGGTCGATAGAGAGTGGAGCCTTGGTAGGGAAGACTGTTGTGAATGAAACGTTGTGGATCTTTAGTGGCCAAAATCTCCATATCCAGATCCATCATCAAATTCCAAACATGATTCTCAAAGGGTTCCAAAGAAATTGCTCCAATGAATTTGTCATTGGGTATGATTTGCTGATTGTCGTGTCTAGTCCAGAAGGAATATTGGACTATCCGTTCTTAGATCCCGGACGAAAGGTGATAACAAAGTCAAAGTCCGCGAACAACAGAGACAAATTCAAGTGAGTGAGTGTGCGAGCAGATCGCAAACATTGTAAGTTGCGGTGGTCTGTAAACACCATTACAGTCTGTTTATCTCCCATTAAATAATGCCTCCAACCCTTGAACCGTAATGAAAACTGGGTTTGGGCTCACGGGCAATACAGATAAGCCTCACTAATAACCAAAAACCAAAACGAGCACCAATATTGCCAACTACTTTCTACTGGGGCTTCAGGTGGCCACTCGACCTACCGAACTAAACAGTAAGTCTCAGGACACTTTTTTCAGTCCAGAATGAATCAATTATTTTTTATTCTCAAATTTCAGCAAAACATATTTAGAAAAAATTTCACAAAATTAGAAAACATTGCTTACTTCACTCCACAATTACTCATAAACACAATTCTCTCATACAAAAAAAGCATTCATTCACTCAACCATACAATCTATCCAACTCTTGAAGGCATCCTTAATTGCCAAGAGTTCTTTTTCTGTAATAGTATAGTTGCATTCCACAGGGCGTAGTTTGTGTGACCGATAAACCACTATGTTTTTAAGCCTCTGAGAAAGTATTCCTCCGATGGCTAGGTCTAAAGTGTCTGTCTCCAAATAGAAGGGCTCAAAGGGATCCGCATGGAGTAACACTGGTGCCGTGGTGAAACTGTTTTTCATTAAACGAAAGGCTTCTTCCGCCTCTTCAGACCATTGGAATTGATCACCTTTCTTCAGAAGACGAGTCAGAGAGAGTATCTAAGAAGAGAACCCATGAATGAATTGTCTGTAAAAATTGGTGAAGCCGATGAAGCTTTGAACTTCCTTGATAGTGGTAAGAGATTTTCCAGTCCGTTATCGCTTTCACGTTCTGCTCATCCATTTGAACTCCATTAGACAAAAGCACAAAGCTTAGAAATTCCACTGTATCAGTGTTTAACAGGCATTTCTCCAATTTTACATATAGCAAGTTTTCTTGTAGACGTTGTAGAACAGCTCTGACCTGGTCATAATGTTCTTCTGTCGTGTTCGAATAAATCAGGATGTCATCGATGTAGACTCTAGCACACTGATCAATTAATTAACTTAAAACATCATTGATAAAGTACTGGAAGGCCACAGGCACGTTACAAAGACCATACAGCATTACTAGGTACTCATAGAGCCCGAATTTGGTCCTGAACGTGGTCTTCCACTCGTCGCTTTCTCGGAGTCTGATCAAATGGTACGCTCCTCGTAGATCTAGGCTAGTGTAAATCTTTGCTTCCTTCACTTGAGCAAAGAGTACTGAAATGAGGGGTAACGGGTATCGTTTTTTGACAGTTATCCTGTTAATCGCTCTAAAGTCAATACAAGCCCTGAGATCCCTCTTTTTCGGTACAAAAAAAGGGGGGGAAGAGACGGGGACTGGGACGGTCTAATAAAACCATTCTCCAGATTCTTCGTTAGATATTCCTTCAAGTGGATATTTTCCTTCTCAGTTAAGGCGTAAACTCTAATGCAAGGTTGATTAGCTTCAGGTTCCAGGTCAATTACGCAGTCGTAGGGCCAATGGGTAAGGAATGTCTCGGATTTGATTTTGTTAAAAATGTCTGCAAAGTCTTGGTATGGTTCTGGTATCCCAGTTGTTTGAATCTCACATACAGACCTCCATTTGTGCCTAACTGAGTGATCGCACTGGTTACTGTAGTATTTGTCAAACCTTCAAAACAGTGTCTTGTACAGTATTCTGAATTTAATTGAATAGTTCAGGCTCCCCAATCTTTCAACAGGTTGTGTTCAGTCAGCCATAGTAGACCTAAAATTAGTTGAAATTGGGGAGCGTCTATTAAATTAAACTGTAATATTTCTTAATGTCCTTCAATTGTGGTCATATGTACCAATTCCATGTGACTGGCCCTGAAGTTAATTCTGTATCATCCACTGCTCGAACCTTCTCACTTTTCTCCTTTTTGATAGCTTGTAATCCGCGAAGACTCCGGACAAAATTATACCCCTAAACCTTAGTGTTACAATCATTACTAAATGGGGTGAAGAGACTTGTAAGGTGTTTGCCAATTGGTGACCTATTAGAGTTGTTGCTCCATTCACACCCACAGGTCCAGCTTTGCTTACCTGTGGTGCCTCTAGTTTTCTTTCTCCTTTGCTGGCAACTTAAGTTTTTTAAACAGTTCTTGACAAAATGTCCACTTCCTCCACAGTATAAACACAATCTATTTAATCTTCTTTTCTCTTTCTCCTCCTTAGAAAGTGGACCTCTGACTACTCCAATTTGCATGGGTTCTGTTCCTGCAGAATTCTCTGCAGTTTGTGTGGATTCAGTTTTGACTCGGTCGAAGCGAGGAACACTAGCTCCAAAATCTCTTGTACGTTCTCCTTTTCGCTCACTTTGTCGATAATCAATCTCTAAGGTTGAATCCACTAAGGCAGAGATGTTGGTAGGTCGATTCGGGATTTGGTATAGGGTGTCCTTCAGTTCTTCTTGCAATTCCCTGTAAAATACTGCGCTCCTTTATCTTCGGGCTAGTTGGTCTCAACCACTAGTTTATTAAATTTGGCTAGGTAAGCCACAAGTTCTTGGTTACCCTCTTTTAATTCTAACAATTCATTGTCGGACACCTGAGATGCTGTTCTTCGATGGAAAATGTGGAGGAATTCCTTCTTGAAGTCGTCTAAGCTGTATAAAATTGGGTCACCCTTGGACACTAGTGTTATGGACCATGAGGTGGCGTCCCCACTAAGGTAGGATAGGATGATGGCACACAGGATTGAGCATTGGGAAAGATCGTTGGGCGGCACATAAAGTGCAGCGAACACTGGGTCAAAAAAATGTGTGCTTTCTGCAGGTCTCCATTAAATCTCTCTGGAGGGGCAAAAGGAATTACTGGGGATAATAAGTGGATGACTTGAGTGGGAACAAAGGACGGAGTGCTAGTGTTTGGATTCTGAGTTCCGAAGGATGTGGTAGTTTGGCTGGTACCCAGAACTGGTGTTTAAAAGTTATAATCTCTTTTCTTAATATCTTATTTTCCTCTTTCACTGCCTCCAAATCCCTTTGTATGTTACTCAAAATCTTGCCTACATTTTTTAGGTCCGGACCTTCCGCCACCCTGCTCAGGTGCTTGTACCAACTTGGGCTCATCACTCTGTCAACCTGTACCTTAACTAGTTGTACCACACAGGAGCAGAATGATGCTAAGTCCCAATGCCCTGCTCAGAACCCTCCTGCGAGGTATTTTAATATTCCATCGCAGGTAATTATTAAGGGGGGAAAGGGGGTTGGGACAGAGAAGAGACTGCTCCAAAACTCTGCCTGTTCTGCTTTGTCTTTTCTTCTTCTGGTTGATCAGGCTAAAAACATTTACATATGTCAGCTATAACTGTTTCACCTTAAACTTACTTTATTTTAAGCATTAGATTACTGTTCTTACCAGAAAGTAGTTTTGGGCTTGCCTCTCTTCTTACTTCTCTTATGTGTTGTAGTGTTGTATCGTAAGAAGCCTTCACTCTAATCACTTGGTTTTTTCTTTTACAGGTAGTTCTATTTTCAGACTATGCTCTGTGTTGGCATAAGAAAACAAGTAAGTATATATATTTATATCTTTCCCAATTCTATACTCACTAGGACACTTTAAAGAGATTACTCTAACTGGGGCTCTGAATAATTGTACTGTGTCTTTTGTTTTCTCTTCCAAAACCAATCACATTACCAGCCTTTTATTAGTATTTTCTGTTAAGGGTATAGGGTCACATTACTCATATTGTTATTCTTTCAATGAATTAGTGTACGAAACAACTTTATTCAGGAGTGTGCCAAGAATGCTCATCTCATGTATTTATTCTAACGTGGCGCGCTAAGAGACCCGCCCGCGTTTTGTTTACATTGTCCTGGGGAGAGTCAAACAAGGCGTGAAGGAAGTCGTGTGAGCGTTTGAATCTCGGCTTTAATTAAAGTACAAACGCGGCACCGGGAAGGAGAGTGCCCGCGTTTGTTTTCACAAGTTCCAATTCTATCAAGCCTCAGGAATACATTATGAGGCACGAAGTGTCACGTGCGCGCGTCTTTTATTATTAAAGTGTTTAAGTGGTCAAGTGCGGCACGGAAAAAAACGGAGCACATGTTTGACCTACTTATTTTATTTATTTCAGTTTAACTCCAAGGAAACTTTTCTCACAGACGCGGTGTGTTGAAAGGTCACGCCCGCGTCTTCCTAACTCGGGGCTTTTCAGCAACTATTAGTAAGGTTAAGAAAATATTAATTCAATTTAATATTCTTGCTAAATTAACTTGAACCTTTTAACATTGCTAATTCTCTAGTTTGAGCATTGCTTTAAGCCTTGAAGTTTTTTATTAGCAAATATTCAAGAATCTTCTTGCTGACTTTCGGATATTATTAATTGAATTCAGCACTAACCTGAATTCTTTGACTCTATGATGTACCAACAAAACGAACTCCATTAATTCCGCGACTACCCTGACTAACTTCCACGATGCTTGAGAAACAGGTGCTCTTCCAGTAAATTCTTCAGTGAAGTGCGCAGTAGAATTTTACACCAGATTAGATCAGATTCTTCTATTGATCCATTTAAGTCATCTGATTTGGAGGTCAAAGTAGCTCTGTATGTAGATGATATGTTATCACCAGTAGTAGTTTACTTTATTCGATAAAAAATTTCATCATAAAAGTGTACAATTTATACAGTACATTAAGAAAAAATAAAAGAGCAGGGACCCACCAATCCTATGTAAACATACATCATCCCATACTACTCAATTTTGTTTAAAATTACTAGGATATAACTGTACAGTTTATACAGTACATTAAAAGATAAAAATGGGGGGCGTGGCCAAGATGGCAAGGTGAGCGGACGCACTCTATGCAAGCTCCTCCGACCCCAGGGCCCTAGGCCGTAATTTTTCGCAGATCTCCCCCCGAACTGTTGCGGGGCAGTGGCGGAATTGTAGGAGCAGCCGACGATCCATTGATGGGCCTCCGCTCTGCTCGGAGTTCGCAGTCAGAGGACTCTTGGGAGCGGCAGAAGCAGAAGGGCGGCTGTGGCGAAGCTCCAGGCAAAGACGCGCCGGCGAGAGGAGGAATAACGGGTCCGGTGAGGAGTGAAAGTGAAAGTGAATTTTTTTTATTGTTTCAGTTAATTAAAACCACAACAATACATTTTAAAAGAGTCGACTAATATGTTTAAAAATTTCTTGATATATAAGTGCGATCTCTGTTGGTATATTCTAGAGCATTCTCAGTCTAATACCAAGTTTGTTATTTAAAATAGAATAACGTGTAATTGAAATACAGTCTATCTAACTTAGTGCAGAAGTTATTGGTTTTTTTCTCTTTCAATGTTCCAGAGAGCTCTCTCTCCGAGCTACCACAGTTATGTTATCCTTTTGTGGACAGGGTGCCCGGGTGTGCTTTAGCGCTTGGGTGTGGGCTGCAAGGAACTTTAGTAGTAGGCAGTTCAATCGTGTGTCTTCTGGGTTCAAGGTTGCCATAATTGCAGATCTGCAAGTTCTTATGCCTCGCTCGTTCATTGACTTTTTTAAAAGAGAGCTTCGAGCTTGAGCTAGATTCGGGCAGATACAAACAAGATGGATGAAGTCCTCATTACTCCTCCCGCATAGTCTACAGATTTTGGGTCCGTCATACACCCAGATTGGTTGGTCCATAGTTGATGGAAATTTCCCCAGACGGAGTCCCATTAATTTCTGTTTTCTATGAGCTGGAAATGTGATTGTTAGATAGGGGGCTGCCACAAGTGTTTTATAGTTTGATATGACCATCCATGCGTGTTTTCTGGCACTAAACGTAGCTTTATCGAGTAAGAGGGAGTGAAATTTTGTTGACTTATTTATAGCATGTTTGAACGGCGGGTAAGGCAAGTTGAGTTCCCAAAGTTTTTTTGTTCCGGTCTCAGTTATGGCCTTTTCAAGATACTGATTGTATGGGGAATTAGCATCAGATCTTATTTCTTCCCATAGTGCTTGGTGCAATTCCGAGGCTGACGTGTTCTGTTTCAGTGTGTACCAGTACTTAATGCTTGCGTACTTTCTTCCCAGTGTCTCGTTTATTATTCCGAATTCTAACCTCGTCTGAGCTGGTGAGGCTCCCTGATGTATGTGGAAGGTGGATTTGAAGATGGCTGTCTGCATTTTATTAAGCAGATCTGCGTCTTTTCCATGCAATCCTACACTGCCATATGACAGGGTTGGAAGAACTTTTGCTTTTATTGTTGCCAGTAGAGGTTTGTATGACGGCCCGAGAGCTTTTTAGCCAAAGATCGAAAAGCAAATGAGAGTGAGTTTGATCTCTGAGTGATGTACAACATTTGCTGCTGGTGGCTTTGTCGGTTATCAAAGTAGAAGCCCAGGTACTTGAAGTTGGACACAGCCTCTAGCTTTGTTCCCTCCAGGTAGATGTATGCACTGGCTGTCCGCCGCCTGGTGATGAGCATTGTTTTTGTTTTTGTTGTGTTTATCTCCAGGTTGTTGTTTGTTATGAATTCTGCCAGCCCTGCTAATAGCCTTTGGATGCCAATCTTCGTTAGGTTCAACAGTACCACATCGTCCGCATAAGATAGATGAGTTAGCGGGAAGGAGCCAAGTTTAGGTGGATGGGATGGGATCTTATTCAGACTTGGTGTTAGGTCTGCCATAAAAAGATTAAAAAGATGGGGGGCTAGGACACAGCCCTGCTTTAGACCTTTACTGGTATTAATTTTCCTTGAGAGCCGTGTTCCATTCCCCAGTTTAACTGCCATCCAAGTGTTGGAATAAAGGAGTAAGATCCCTCTCAGGATTTTATCCGGGATGTTCCAACTGCGCAATTTCCTCCATAAGATGTTCCGATCTACACTGTCGAATGCTGCCTTTAGGTCAATAAAACACAGGTGAAGGGGCTGTTTTCTTCGAAGATATTTATCGGCTAGCACTGAGAGAGACATGATATTTGTCAGTGTCCCAGTTCCTTTCCTGAAGCCTGTTTGGTTCAACGGTATTCTCTTTGTGTCGTCGGACCAGTTTATTAGATCTTCCAGGACGAGGGATGCAAAGTACTTCGCCTCCACGTCTAGGAGGGCGATCAGTCTGTAATTAGCTGGGGATGTTCTGTCTCCTCCTTTAAAAATTGGTGAGATTATGGAGCCCTGCCAACTTGACGGTATTTTGTTTACAGTTGTTATCTCATCGAATAATCTTTTTAGTTCCCTGCACCAAAAGTCTGGATCAGTTTTGTAGACTATTGGAGGTATCCCATTCGGCCCTGGAGCTCCGTTGCCACGTGACTTCCTTATGATTCTTCTTATGTCCTCTTCACTGTACCTTGCTTGTTTGACCTTGTTTGTTACGTCCTTATTTTCCCGTGGGCTAACCACGTCACGGTAAAGCCTGATTACTAAAAGATCCCCGTCTGGTGATGGATTTTCTCTGCGTTCATCTTTATTGTTTGATGATTGCATGCAAGATGTTCTTATTCCACCGCTGGGAGTGATACTCCCTTTTCTTTCTTGGGCCACTTCATTAGTGGTTTGTTGGATTGCCCCCGAGTTAAGCTGGTCTAGTGTTGTCTCTGAGAACCTCTCTGTTAAAAACGCGACCCAGTCCGCTTCTTGGACATTAGATGATGTTGGATTTGAGGGGTGGTTTAAGCTGTTAATGATCCTCCAAAATGCGTTTGAGTTGGTGTTCTTGGCGGTGCAGAGTAGTTTTGCCCAGAAGTCATCTGTCAGAGATCTTTTGTGTTCCCACATTTTCTTTTTATATTCTTTCTTGAGGTTTTGTCTTTGGACCCAGTCTTTGGATGACGTAGTTGTCTTCTTTAACGCTCTGGCATTTCTCCTTATCTCTATTTTGAGTTTTGCCAAAATCTTTGGCAGAGGAATTTTCTTATTCGGAGGTTGTGCTTTATTTGGAACGGACGTACTTGCTGGTAATTTTTCAGTAAAGCTCTCCCATTTTTGTATTTGGGTACCTGTTGTTCCCTCACCCTCTATTTTTAGTCTCTGCACATTTGCCTGCAGCTCATCAATATTGGCCGTTGTCCAGTTAAGTCGTTTTAAATTGGTGGTCGTGAGGTTATCTCCCTCTGTGTTACAACTGTGATATGTGGTCAATTTTAAGTTGAAATAAATATGCTGATATGAATGATCACTTTTTGAGGTGTGTTCTATTGAAAATTGCTGGACAAATGGCAATAGTGGGAGAGAGACTGCTGTGTAATCGAGCCTTGATGCCGTCGAAGTTCCTAGATGGGTGTACTGTGGTGGATTGTCACCTTTGGTTCTTCCGTTAAGGAACCGCAGCCCTAGGAATTCCAGGCTAGTTACCAGTTTTCGACCAATTGGATCGAATCGCTCTGTTTGCAGCTGAGTTTGAGGTTTGACATTCCAGAATTCGTTGTCAGCTGCTATGATCTCATCGTCCTCGGGCGTATAGATTAAATTTGAATTAAAGTCACCTGTTACTATGATATCCCAGGGTGGATTATTGTTACGAATATCCCTGATTATGGATACTAGCTGATCCAATGTGGCTTGTTTCTCTTTCGCCTTTGGAGGTGCATAGAGGTTAACCAGTAGTGTCGGAGTTGGTCTGCCTGGCATAGTTAGTTTTATCAATTGCATGTTTGGCCCATGTGGGGCTATTTGTTCTGAGTTAATTTTGATGTCCAACGCGATATAAACTGATAATCCCCCTTTCGGTCGACCGTAGAGGAAATTTTTCTTTGCTGGTATATTGAAGTGGGTGTACCCAACAAGAGGTAGCTCCTCCAATGCCCATGTTTCTTGGAGGGCAATGATATCACATGCTGTCCAATTGTGAGGGGGCAAGCCTTCTTCCATCCATTTCCTTGCTCCGGCTATATTCCAGGACAATAGGTGGAAGGTTTCCTGGGTGCTATCCTTTTGAGGTTTTTTGGGAGGTCAATTATTTTTCTGTTTGTTTAATGTATCTGTTAGCCAGCGCCAGTAGGCGGCGTCATCTTTGGAGTTTATTTGATTACCTGTTGTAGTTAGCGGATGGGTTGTTGATGAAGGGCTGTTCCCTCTAGCATTCCGTAGTACTGAAATTGCTTGCTCCTTTCTTTCTATCCGATTTTCTTTTTTCCCTTTTGTCGCCGGACGAGCTTCAAGAGGGCCTGGGTAACGTGGTTTTGCCGGCCTGGAAAGTCTTATACCCCATAGATCGAACCTCTCTCTGAAGGACAGTATTAACTCGGCAGTTTCTACTGTTCGCCATGTTGTTAGTGTTTGTTCTAATGAGCTAGTTGTGTCTTGCTTACAGAATTTGACTGAGAGTAGGTCCGTATTAGTTAGGTGCTGAAGCCCTTCAATATTGGCATAAAGTTTAAACAAATTTCCCCTGTTGAGAATGTCGTGCTGCCCCTGAGTTTCGTATTCCGGGGTGAAAAAGATTTGTTGGAGATGCAAGTTGTCATTGCTAGACCAGTTCTCAGGGTCTTTCCCTAATTCCAGTGTGTTGTCTGGGCTGATTTTACAGAGTGGCACGGTCCCGGCAGATGTTTGTGTTCCGTGCGTATTGATTACTTGTGCGCGCTGGGATGCCGTGGTCATTATGGTCTGGTTATTTTCTTTTGTTGAGCCTCCATTTGTGGCTGTGTTTATCTGGGGGGTTCTGATATAATCAGACTCTGTTCCTCTCCCTGGAGTGACATCCTCGTTGTGGTTCAAGTTTATATGACGGACTCCGTGCCTTAGTAATATTTTTACACCCACGGTGGGGGGTAAATTTTTTCCACCCCAGACCTGGCTTTTACTGTTTACGGTTCTTTCATTTATTTTTGATGGTACCTCCTGGTTGTTATTTACGATAGTAGGTATGCCCTCTGTTGTGGAATCTTGTAACGTGCCCTGAGGCCTACTTTGTCTTAGAGTTATTTCTTCTCTGCCTTGTAGGCAGTGTTTCGTTCCTTCTTGTCGTTTTTCTTGGGAGACGTCGCATCCTTGTCTGGCTGATGTTTGTTTTTTGTTCTCGGCCGCCTCTTGGCGGTGAGGAGTGGCGAAGAGGGCTCCAGACCGCCCGACGACAAGAGATAGGCACTGGCGGAGTCCCAGGTCAGGCCCAGGTGCCGAGCGACGCTCAGCAGCAGCCGACGGCAACGCCGATACCCCCCACCGGCCAGAAGCACTCACGCAAGACCGGAGACGCGGCCTATCGATGGGGCGTCCTGGGCCCCTGCTGCAGCCAGATGGCCGAGGAGCGGCCGACGCCAACGAGAGATGGACACAGGCGGTGCCCCAGGTCAGGCCCAGGCACTGAGAGAAGCCTGGAGGAAGCCGGCAGCCGGCGGCGGCACCGATAGGCCAGGCCGGTAGGAAGCCCCCACGCGAGGCCGGGGACGCGGCCTGTTGACGGAGCATCTCGGGCCCCTGCAGCGGGCCAGACTGCCGAGGAGCAGCCGAACCCAAAAGAGGCGGCTACCAGAGGCGCCCCAGGTCAGTCCCAGGTGAAGTGAGCAGCCCTGAGGCAGTCGGCGGCGGCACCGTTATATCCGGCAGTAGAAAGGCCTCACGCAAGGGCAGGACACGGCCTATGGACCGAGTGTACTAGGCCCCCGCCGCTGACCAGACTGCCGGGGAGCAGCCAGAAGCGGGGTACCTACAGACACAGGGAGCATTGTGGAGGCCGATCCCCAGGGGAGAGGTGGTGCAGCGACCGACGGAGGGGATAGAGCATGACCCGGCCCCCGCCTTACCAGCGGAGCGTCTTGGAATGCTCCCGAAGTTGCAGCCGACCTTGAGCTGAAGGGCACACTCGGACACCAAGCCCTCGCAGACCTGGCCCGGCGCTGGGAGTGGGACGGAGCCAACTGCGGAGGTGACCCCCAGTGGAAAAGACACCTGCGGGAAGAAGCCCTGGGTAAAGATTAGCAGCCCATCCCCCACCTTTTTAGCGGCAGCCAGACCAAGCGGACTGGCTTAGCCCCAAACCACAGGCCTCACCAAAAGACGACCCGCCAAAGTGCTGGGCTGCTGACAACCGCAAACAAGAGACAGCGACCACTCTCTGGAGCCTCCCTGACTGCACGGGTAAGAGGACCACTAAGCCTGCCGGGAGTGAACCCGTTTGGGAGTTGGAGCACAACGCTGCGTACCAGGGGGCTCGGGGCTGCTCACCTCACAGGTGCCCAAGACGGAGGGAACGGTTGGCCAACAACAGTGGCGGGAGGCCTGAAAAAGACCTAGCGGTGCGCCGACCAGAGGTCTCAGACCACGGGTGCGGGAGACTACGAGGTCCCGATTGCACCACCACAGTCTCCCGGAATGACAACCTGCACCTGGGGAGGACTGGTGAACTACTGAAGGAAAGGTCGGTCTACAACGTCAGCCAGGAAGGGCAGGCTGCATAACAGAGCCCGAGGAGGCGGTCCCCCCCCGGTTTGACACTAGCTTGCACACCAGCGCTCCTTACTGCGGCCTGGACACTCCGGCGGTCCCCCCCATGCTCCGCCAACCTTGGCAATGGCTGGCAACAGAGGGAACAAGAAAGGGTAACGGACACTACCCGAAAGGATGAACAGGGGTCCACCGAAAGCTGACAAAGGACAACACTCACCGGGCCCCTCAAGAAGCTTGCTGGAAGCAGAAGGGAGGGAGCCACCAGTCACCAGATCCTTTTTGGAATCTTTCTTCAGTTCCCTACGTGACGACTTCCAGACACTGAAACAGGAGGTAGCAGGAGAAGTCAGAGAAGTACGGAGAGAAGTAGACAGCCTGGGCAAGAGAGTGGCTACTGTGGAAGAAGCCGGACACTCCAGAGATAATGAGATCGTACAACTGCAGCAGGAAGTGCTCTGCTTGCAGGATCAGCAATTGGACCTCCAGGCGCACAATGAGGATCTCGAAAACTGGTCTCGCCGGAACAATATCCGGGTCCGGGGAGTGCCATCCAAGGAAGAAGGAGAGGACATTGCCTTGTATCTCCAAAGCATGTTCAGGGAAATACTGGGGGAATCGGAGGACTTTCCCATCAGGATTGACAGGGCGCATAGAGTGGGCTCGGCGCGAAGGACCTCAGCGCCGCCACCTGATATCCTGGCCTTCCTGCCGGACTACCCGCTTAAGGAGCGAATCCTCCGTGAAGCTAGGAAACAGCAGTTGTTGCATTTTCGAGGACACCCAGTCGCACTCTTCCAGGATTTATCTGTGATTACGCTCCAAAAACGCAAGACATTCAAAATAGCGACTGACTTTCTGAGAAGCCACGGGACACAGTACTCATGGGGGCACTCTTTCAGGCTTATCTTCCAATGGAACGGCAACCTGCACCAGCTCCGATCTCTCCAGGACACGTGCAAGGTACTGGGCATCACCGCGTCGGACGAAGAGCCACACACACTGCGTCGCAGACGCAAAACCAGGGACGGCTGGCAGCGGATCCCGGATCACAGGTCTTCTGTCTCGTCCGCCCAGCCAGATTCGCCTACTATCTGAGCTGGAATGGACAGAGCGGTACAAGAGGCGGCCAGGGACTCAGTCACAAATGAAGTCGCACTGACCACTTAGGACGATTCCGGGGGAGATCATCGCAGCCTTTCTATAACGCAGGTTAGGGGGTTCGGGGGGGGGGGGCGGGGGCGGACGGGAGTGCAGTGGCCGGACGTCCACTTCAGTTTCCAACCACAGTCTTGTCCTTGAGGGACCGGATTGGGACTATGATTCTTTGGAATCCGTTGTGGGGGAGGGGAGAAGGGAGGTGGGGAATGTTGGGGTTGTTTCTGATGTTCTGGGACTTGTTGAAGGTCACGGAGAGGAGAGGGGGGTTGGTTGAGGGTAGAGAAGTTGGGGAAGAGAGGGAAGGGGGGGTACGTCCAGTGCACTATGCAGGTCTTAGCCGTGTTAGCGGCATATGTACATTTTGTCCTGCTCCGGCGGGAGTTATATGCTCTACCTTTTAACACGTTACATGCCTCCTACATCTCTTAAGATAGTGACCCTAAATGTCCGGGGCCTCAACAACCCAGTTAAACGGAGAGCAGTACTATCTTTGTTAGAGAATAGGCAAGCAGATATCTGCCTCCTTCAGGAGACCCACCTACTATCGAGTGATTCCCATAGGCTTCGCTCTCCTAAGTTCCAGACACAATTTTTCTCCTCCAACAATACCAAGACCGCGGGGGTGGCAATCCTAGTAGCATGACATTTCAAGGGGGAGGTCCTTCACAAACATGCAGAACACAAAGGCAGACTGCTTGCTTACAGATTTAAGATTTGGGGACTTCCATTCACAGTTGGATCCCTGTATAGCCCTAATGACCAGCAGGAGCACTTCTTACGGTCGGCGTTGGTGGATATCACTGCCTCACCGGACAGGCATATTGTCATCGGAGGCGATTTGAATATGGTCTTCGATTCAGCCCTAGATAGGTCAGCGCAACGTACCCCACAGACTGGGGAATTCTCAACCGGGTGTAAGGCACAACTATCCAAACTCGACCTTCAAGATCTATGGCGTTGTATACACCGCACCGATAGAGAATACTCATACTACTCCCATGCGCACAAGACATATGCGAGATGGGACCACCTCCTGGTCACGACCCAGGTGAGGACGTTGGCGTCGGCGGTCGAGATGGGAGTAATCTCCATATCGGACCACGCCCCGGTACTCGCTACACTAGCCCTGCCGCCGATGACTTGCCCTCCCAGGGTATGGCACCTTAGGGACACACTACTGCATAGAAAAGAGGTGGTTAAACGCGTAACAGAGGCTACTCAGGAGTATCTGGCCCACAATGACAACCTCGACACCTCATTAGCGACACGGTGGTCTGCCCTGAAGGCAGTACTCAGAGGGGAGTTCATAGCCATCGCATCAGCCAAAAATAGGGAAAGGCAGAGTAAACGGGAGGAACTCACCCAATGGGTCCACGAACTCGAGCAAATACACCGCCGGACCGGGGCCACCAGGGTGTGGAGGCAGTTTAAGGGAGCGCGGAAACTCTTGACGGCTCTAGATATGGATCGCGCGGAATACGCTGCATTACGTCTGCGTCATGCCTACTACACCGGGGGAGACCGTTGTGGCCGCCTATTGGCAAACAGGCTGCGGGTACAACGTCAGCGACACATGGTAAAGGAGGTCTCAGACCCCACCAGGTTGATGGCCATGGAGAACGCCCAAATAGCCGAAACCTTCTGAAGGTTTTACTCTAATCTCTATGCAGGAGATCCACCAAATTAACCTGCAATGATGGCATACCTGGACTCCGTCACCATCCCGTCCTTAGCCCACTCGCAAGCTGCACATTTAGATAGGGATATTCATGTAGAGAAGGTGATCTCTGCTATCGCCAGACTCAAGCATGGCAAGGCCCCAGGTCCGGACGGCTATACGTCCCTATTCTATAAAACATTCTGTGCACAGTTAGCCCCGTTCCTCACGCGCCTATTTAATTCGTTCGCGGCCCCAGGGGCCATCGCCCCCGATCTCCTGCGGGCCTCTCTTACAGTCATCCCCAAACCAGGGAAAGACAGGACGCTATGCGGTTCTTATCGGCCAATATCCCTCCTGAATGTAGGCATTAAATTGTACACTGGGATCCTCGCGGCCCGACTGGCCCCCCACTTGCCGGGACTTATAGACCCAGATCAGGCGGGCTTCGTTCCTGGGAGGCAAACGGTGGACAACACCAAAAGGATTGTCCACCTCATTGAGAAAGCATCCCGGATACCCGGAGAAAGAATGATGTTAGCGGTGGACGCTGAGAAGGCGTTTGACCGGATGCACTGGCCATATTTAGAAAAGGTCCTACTGAAGGTGGGCATTGGAGAGAAATTTCTCTCCCTAGTCCTTAATTGCTACAAACTCCCAACGGCAGTGGTGCGGGTGAACGGCTACAGTTCACGGGACTTTGGCATCGAGAGAGCACTAGACAGGGGTGTCCACTTTCGCCTCTACTCTTCGCTCTTTATATGGAGCCCTTGGCCTAACGGATACGCACAAACCCGTCAGCGAAGGGGATACGGTTTGGAGGTTTTACCCACACCATAAGCCTCTATGCTGACGATATTATTCTGTCGCTGGATACACCCCGGACCGCCCTCCCGGCCTGCATTGAGGAATTAGACACCTTTGCTGCTGTCGCAGGCTTTAAAATGAACATGGGGAAATCGGTGGCATTGGATGTAACCCTTGCACCTGCCACAAGGACGTATCTACATAACAGGTTCCCCATGCTTTCGTCGTTGGAGCTGGTACCTTACCTGGGGATCCAGTTGGCCCCTACTCTGCCGGCCATGGTGACAGCCAACTATGCCGTCCTGGGCAGGAATATCCGGGAGGAGCTCGGGCAATGGAATCGCAGCACCATCTCCTGGTTGGGAAGAATGCTAGCCCTTGAGGCGGGAGGTCTTGGGATTCCGGACCTCCGCAAGTATTTTCAGGCAACACAGTTGCGCTGTCTGGTAGAATGGAGCAGGTGGGAGTCAGATAAGCACTGGCTCTTCCAGGACCAGGCGGAAGCAGGCCGGCCTTTGCAGGAGGTGCCGTTTCTTCGCCGGGCTCACCGGCCCGCGAATCTTTATGCATCATCAGTCACAGAGTGCCCCTGTGGGTGTGGGACGCGACAAACACCACTCACAATCTCACTACGTTTCCTTCGCCACTTACACCGATTGTAGATAATCCAGACTTCACCCCGGGCACTGACAGAGGGGCCTTTACTCATTGGAGAATGGCCGGATGCCGGGCCCTGTGTCATATATACGACTCAGAAGGTGTCGTTCCCTTTCCACGCTTCCGACAGGATTATTCCTTTCAAGAGACCGAGAGGATTCGCTATATGCAAGTACGCCACTGGGCGCTGCACCCACAGGTGCGAGAGGCAGCAGATAGACGGCTCCTCCCTTATGAGAAGTGGCTTCTGACTCGCTCGTTGGATGCAAAACTGATCACGGACCATTACAAACTATTACAATCACCGTCTTCACACCTATATCATCCGGGGAGGGAGCGTTGGGAGCGGGAATTGGGCAGACAATTGAGTCACAAAGAGTGGGAGCAGATTTCATACAGAGCACGGCACTCCGCATACCATATGGGGCTCACCGACACATTGACTAAAGTCTCCACCTATTTGTAGTACACCCCACAACGTATGCATGAGATGGACCGGAATAGGGATAGCGCTTGCTGGAGAGGATGCGGACAGGTGGGCAGGCTGACACATATATTATGGGACTGTCCACTCCTAGAGTCTTATTGGAAAGAGGTGATAGATGAGGTTGACTCCCATTTTGACACAGAACTGCCTCGCTTCCCAGCTTATATCTTGCTGGGCCTCCCAAATGGGTTGATGTATCCCCTTAAGTCTCGTAGGGGCAGACAAATGGCGATTGCACTGGGATCAGCGGTACAAAACATCTTACTACACTGGTGCACTACCACTCTTCCTACCATCACGGGCTGGCTTCACAGAATGTGGCATGTGTTGGGGATGGAGAAACTGTCGCTTACAGTGGCGGGGGACATAGAGCAATTTGATGACCTCTGGCAACCATTCCGGTCTCTGCTGCTCGCCGAATTTAGGGAGATCACATGCCCCAGATACCTACGCCTTTTGAGGCTTACGACACCTGAAGAACCAACCTCTTGATTACCTGTTGAACTAACTCTTTCTCGCAGGAAGGAGACCAGGGCGGAGGACGAAGGGCGGGCCTGCGCACTGGACGGGGGGAGGGAGGGGAGGGGTTTGAGGGGGGGTTTTGTGGGGGTGTTCGGAGAGAGGGACGGTTTGTGTCTGGTGATACCTTATCCCTTAGGGGTGGCTGAAGAGGGGTTTTTCAGTTAAAATGCCTTTTGGACATTTAATGCTGTGTATGCAACCCTGGCCGCAACGATCTGATGTCATAAATGCTATGTATGTCCTGTCTCTTTCTGTTGTGTTGATAATAATAAAAACACTTAAACCTAAAAGATAAAAATGCAAGGACCCACCAATCCTATGTAAACATACAACATCACATACTACTCAATGTATACAATTACTAAAGTATACAATAAAAACCGTTGTCATGAGAACCATTAAAAGACCTTTCCTGCCTTGGGGCCAACTGGCGGTTAGGTTAGATGGGGGGTATACTTAGACCTCCTTGTACGTGTCTGCCACGCACTACCCAAGTACTTAGCTACCCCACACACCATAGCAATAGAGGACGTATCAGTGGAGAGGACCCGTAGGGTCCTTTTGTGACATCTAAGGCCCAACCCCTTGCATAGTGGTTTTAACCATATCTTCCTGGCAACCCTATATGCCGGGCAGGTAAAGATAAAATGAGCCACAGACTCGTTGGGGGCTGCACAACCAGGACAGGCTTTTGGTAGAACACTTGAATCTTTTCACCCAGAAGAGAAGTCATTCACCGGTAAGGTCCCGAGCCTCAGTTTTAGTTAAAGTGATCTGTCCAGTGGTTTGTCTATATAATCAAGGAAGGGTTCAGGTTTTTTTGTCCATTTGATCTCAAGGAAACGTTGGGAGAGTGGGCCCCCTTCACTGCTGCATATGGCCATCTCCTGTACCCAGTCCCAATAGAGCTTCTTGATCACTGCCTTGGGAGGCGGTGTTTGGCTCAACCATACTTCACTTAAGCCCAGTTGCACAACCAACTGTCTCAGGTTGCACAACCACTTGATCTTATTGCCTATGTTGAGAGGGATACGTTCATCTAGAACTGCAGCATAATTGTGGAGTTCCTGGGTCCTTCTCAGACGCACCCAAAAGAGTAGTGGGCGCAGACCCTCTATATCTTTTTTGGGGTGCCTACCTAGGTCTAACCGTAGTGGAATTATTGGGGTGGAAACTGGGAGGGCCACCAGGTCTCTCATAAACTTATTTTCAGACGTGACTAACTCTGTTATATTCTCAAACCCCCACAACTCGGATCCATATGAGGCTGCCGGCAATACTTGACCATCATAAATTGCAAGAGTCGGTGCCACAGGTTTGCTAAACGACTCCCGCTGTTCCCTTAGAACCAGCCCTGAGACTCTTTTGTGGTTTGATAACATTTTGGCCAAGTGGTCTTTCCATTTCATCCGGCTGTTTACCCTGACACCCAAATAGTCAAAGGAATCGACTAACTCCAAGGGGACACCGTTAAGCGAAACATTATTCCTGAATCTCTTAGAAGGTGAAATGGCCATAAACTTTGTTTTAGAGGTGTTGATGGTGAGGCCTCTATCAGTGCAAAACACACTAAAGCGGTCCAAGAGTTTTTGAAGACCTGTGGGTGTTTTAGAGATCAAGATGGTGTCATTCGCGAAGAGTAGAGTAGGTGTTTTTCACCCCGCCAGGGATGGCGCATCTGCCGCTTCCTCCCTCAGATGATCCACCACTCCGTTCACAAAGAGGGAGAATAGGGTCGGTGACATAACACATCCCTGGCGGACTCCACTCCTCACGGGTACCCTTTCTGTCAGTTGTCCCTGGGTGCCCCATCTGATCCTCGCATAATTCCCCTCGTGTAGCTTCACAATAAGACCCAAAAGTGACCCTGGGAAGCCCATCTTCCCCAAAATATCCCACAGCCTTGCACGAGGGACCAGGTCGAACGCTGTCTTGAGATCTATGAATGCCAAATAGAGGCTACCCTTGTTGATGGTCACGGCCTCCCAATAGATCGAAAAAAAGCAGAAGACCTGGTCCATCGTGCCCACCTTCTGGTGAAACCCTGCTTGGAAGTGGGAGAGAACATGCTCCTCTTCTATCCAGACACCCACCCTGTAATGATGACCCTGCCAACCACCTTCTGGATCACGTCAATCAGACTGATCGGTCTGTAATTGGCAGGGTCATCTCTTGCGCCCTTTTTGTACACTGTTACCACCTCTTCTCCCTTCCATGAATCTGGCACAGGATAACCCTTAGATATCAAATTCATTATTAGGGTGATTGTTCTGCCCCAGGCATCTGGATCATTCAAAAGAAGGTCCCCTGGTATCCCGTCCAGGCTAGCTGCCTTCCTAGGGGTTAGGTGTCTAATGGCCACTATTACTTCAGAGGGCAGAAATGGTTCTTCGAGCTCCGCCAGGGATTGGGTCCTGGAATCTGAATCTGCGAGAGGTGAGTCTAATACTTCTCTCCCATCATACAAGGCAGAAAAGTGGGAATGCCATTGTTGTTCCGTTATGTGGTTAGCAATAGATGGTACACTTTGCTGCCTAACCTTGTTAATCAGATCCCAGAACAACATGGCCTTCTTCATGTTGGCAGCGGATTTAAGATCCTGCAAATGTTGTTCCTCCCACTCACGTTTATCCAACACTATCGCCCTTGCATAATCCTTCCTAGCCGCTCTAACTAGTAAGGGATTCTTTTTAAGCAGGGCGACTGTTAACTCCTTCCGTTTCACCTTGTTATGTTATTGTACACAATGAACCTCCAACTTGCAATACTCAGATTAATTGAGTGAGCCGAAGAATTTGGTAAAATATTAGGATATTTGTTATGTTATGTTATGTTATGTTATGTTATGTTATGTTATGTTATGTTATATTTATTTTGTACAGAGGACAGCTACTCGAAAGTGTCCCGGTGCTAACTCGGAAAGGAACAAATGCACAAGATCAGAGACTAGAAAAGCAATGTTTTTAATCTTTCTTAAACAAAAATGGGTCCTGGGTGCCCCAAAGGGCCAAAGATAGCGTATTCCAAACTAAATTAGCTTTGTGCACAAAGGAATTCCCACCAAGTCTTTGGCGCTTAAACCTGGGGGTTTGTATCAAAGGGGGGCCAATGCAAGGAACGCAGGTGGGTGCAAACACTTTGCCTTGAGACCAAGCCCAAAAGAAGTCTAGCCTCCAAGTTTTGGACAACTTGCAGTTTCTTAATAAAAAAGCCTGGAATGCCTACTAAAAGGGCATTGGCATAATCCAATCTGGTCGGAATGAGGGCCCGGACCACAGTCTCTCTGGTACTACCAGGCAGAAGAGTAAGAAACTTCCTCAAGATTTTTAAAGTGACAAAGTAGGTACCAGCCAGCCTCTTCACTTTTGTGGAAAAATTAAGGTTTTTATCGAACCAGACTCCAAGGGTTTTAGTGGCACCTTTGTCCGCAGTTGGTTGGGGAAAACCAAGGGGCCAAAGCCTTTCTTTGAAGTCCGTTATAAGCGAGCCATAGAGAAGCACTTCGGATTTTCCTTCATTAGATTTCAGCTGGCTATTCACCAGCCACTGAAAAACGGAAGACAGACAATGTTGGTTCACCGTCATCGAGTCATTCTCCTTGCTCCAAGAAAACAGAAGCTGGGTATCGTCAGCTTAGACCATCACTTTGGCCCCTAAGGACTCTGCAAGATAAACCAGTGGAGTCAGATAGATGTTAAAGAGCAAGGGGCTAAGTAATGACCCCTGTGGCACACCAGTATCCACCTGCATTGGCACAGAGGCACACGGGGAAGCCAGACCTGCTGTGAACGGCCCTCCAAGAAGGACCTGATCCACTGCAGGGCCGAACTAGTAATACCTATCTCTGATAGACGGTCAATTTTACACCAGATTAGATCAGATTCTTCTATTGATCCATTTAAGTCATCTGATTTGGAGGTCAAAGTAGCTCTGTATGTAGATGATATGTTATTGTACACAATGAACCTCCAACTTGCGAAGAATTTGGTAAAATATTAGGATATTTGTTATGTTATGTTATGTTATGGTATGTTATGTTATGTTATGTTATGTTATGTTATATTTAATTTGTACAGAGGACAGCTACTCGAAAGTGTCCCGGTGTTAACTTCGGAAAGGAATAAATGCACAAGATCAGAGACTAGAAAAGCAATGTTTTTAATCTTTTCTTAAACAGCAATGGGTCCTGGGTGCCCCGAAGGGCCAAAGGTAGCGTATTCCAAACCAAACTAGCTTTGTGCACAAAGGAATTCCCACCAAGTCTTTGGCGCTTGAACCTGGGGGTTTGTATCAACTGGGGGCCAATGCAAGGAACGCAGGTGGGTGCAAACACTATGCCTTGAGGCCAAGCCCAAAAGAAGTCTAGCCGCCAAGTTTTGGACAACTTGCTGTTTCTTAATAGGAAAGCCTTGACTGCCTACTAAAAGGGCATTGGCATAATCCAATCTGGTCAGAATGAGGGCCTGGACCACAGTCTCTCTGGCACTACCAGGCGGAAGAGTAAGAAACTTCCTCAAGATTTTTAAAGTGACAAAGTAGGTACCAGCCAGCCTCTTCACTTGTGTGGAAAAATTAAGGTTTTGATCGAACCAGACTCCAAAGTTTTTAGCGGCACCTTTGTCCACAGTTGGTCGGGGAAAACAAAGGGGCCAAAGCCTTTCTTTGAAGTCCGTTATAAGCGAGCCACAGACAAGCACTTCAGATTTTCCTTCATTAGATTTCAGCTGGATATTCACCAGCCACTGAAAAACGGAAGACAGACAATGTTGTGTTACCGTCACCGTGTCATCCTCCTTGCTCCAAGAAAACATAAGCTGGGTATCGTCAGCTTAGGCCATCACTTTGGCCCCTAAGGACTCTGCAAGATAAACCAGTGGAGTCAGATAGATGTTAAAGAGCAAGGGGCTAAGTGATGACCCCTGCGGCACACCAGTATCCACCTGCATTGGCACAGAGGCACACGGGGGAAGCCAGACCTGCTGTGAACGGCCCTCCAAGAAGGACCTGATTCACTGCAGGGCCGAACTAGTAATACCTATCTCTGATAGACGGTCAAGGAGCAAAGAATGGGGTACCGTGTCAAATGCCGCCGAGAGATCAAGCATAACAAAAGCAGCTCTCCCGCCAGCATCCACACACTCCCAAATCACCTCTCACACCTCTAACAGTGCTGACTCCATGCTATAAGACGCATGGAACCCTAATTGTGCCGAATGAAGCAGGCCTGACACCTTAACATATTTGGTAAGTTGGGAAGTGACCACCTGTTGCATTCTTGCTTTTCCAGTGCTTGTTTATTTACTGTGTTTTACCTCATTGTGCTGGAGCCTGGAATGTATGATGCGTGCCTGCATCTTACATCCTTGGTTCCAGATTCTGTCCCAACTGTTATATCTCCTTGTACTTTCTACTTAACGGATGTGCTGTGCTTCTTTCCATCCAACTTGAAATAAACTACTATTTTTTATATAAAGGAGCCTTTTACTTTTTTACACCACCTTTTCGCAAACCTTGGCCAAACCAGGAAGGAGCTAAATAGGGTGGTAATTTTCAGGTAGTAGAGGATCCAGAGACGACTTTATTAGGAGGGGAAGGATCAATGCCTGCTTCCAAAGTATTGGAACATGCGCGTCTTGAAGCGACTGATTAATCATTAAGTTCACTTCAGAATTGATGGTATCAGCCACATCCAACAGAAGCCTGGATGCACATGTGTTGTTGGGGAGCCCGATTTTAGTGCCTTGAGGATTCTGAGAGACCTGGGCAGATCAACTGATCTAAACATGGAGAAAGAAGAGCCAGATGCAACCAACGGGCACACCAAAGACCCACCTGAAAACTTCCAAGGAGAAGTTGAAAACGTCTCTTATATGCTAGTTATTTTGTCTTTGAAGAATTTCACCAGAATGTTGCACCAAGTCTCTGAAATAGGAGCCCCCACCACCTGTATGCTAGGGGCTAGAAAGTTCTGCACAATAGCAAAAATGTATTTTGAATTATTATTAGCCCGATCAATCCAAGCATAATAATACAGGCCTTTGGCTGCTCCTATAGCCACATAATAGAGACTTTCTACTTAACGGATGTGCTGTGCTTCTTTCCATCCAACTTGAAATAAACTACTATTTTTTATATAAAGGAGCCTCTTACTTTTTTACACTGGCGACGAGGGACTCTCATCAATTTTCTGCCACATTTCTTCGAAGCACAGGAGCAGAAATCAAAAGAATCCACGTTATCAGCCTCAGAAGTCGTTTTGTTTACTTCAGGAGTGAAGCTGAGTATTTCCTACTTATTTTCCTTCAAATCCGGTGAAGCTGCGCTAAGTATTCAGCTTTTTAACTATTTCTTCGTGTTTTCTTTGTTTTCCTTCGTAAAAACGGCAGCGGCCCTACGTCAGCAAACACCTACGCTTGGACCAATCAGCGTCTTCGAGGGTTTGTTACTGCTGATTGGCTGTTGGGAACCAACCTCTGTGAGTCATCACGCGTCATCGCGTATCACCGCGCATTGAATCTCAAGCCATTGCGCATTACGCAGGCCTGCCGTGTTCGTTGCCATAGCAACTAAATCACTGAGTGTGTGCAACACGAAGGATCACTTCAATTTCACAGGGCAAACGCATTTTTATCATTTCGCTCTATCTGAAACGACAAAGGTACTGTTTTACACGCTCTGTCTCATTGCGTGTGTTGTTCCTATATTTATTTATTTTATTGATTTTTTTGGGACATAAACTTGTTATTTACTTCATCAATACTATTTTTTGGAATGTTATTTCAGTGACTTATTTATTATTACTTGGCTCCAGCCTGCTTCTACGTTACAAGTTTCTTTTCTTGAAGTTTTCTGTGGAAATCTTCAGTGGAAGTTTGTTCTCCTTTTATTAGACTACCATCTACTGGATATTTTTAGTATTTATTTTTTTTAATATTATTCTCAGGCAGTTATTTTGACATTTTTCTTCATTCCGCTTCCAACATGCAATTTGATCCACCATCAAAATTTTTACAGTCTAAGGGTGATCCACCTATTCCATGGACAAGATGGAAAGAGGAATTTTTTACATATCTCAAAGCCATGGATGGAGAACGCATGTCTGCGGAGAGAAAAAAGAACATTTTCCTGTACTGCCTCGGCTCAGAAGGGCAATTAGTTTTTAGAACTTTACCACCTGTAAGATCTGGGGGTGATAGCAATGTTTATGATGAAGCAGTTTCTAGAATTGAAGGGAGGTTCAAACCTATCATGAGTGTCGCATTGAATAGATTTAAGTTTTATACCAGAATCCAAGATGAAAAAGAATGTTTCGATGATTTTCTTACAGCTTTACGTGCGTTGTCTTTACATTGTAATTTTGGCCTTATGACAGACGAAATGATCAGAGATCAGATCATTGTACATGTAAAAAGTAAGAAAGTTCAAGAGCAGTTGTGGATCTTAGGCGATCCTAGTTTGGAAATAGCGATCAGTACTGCTAAAGCTCTTGAACAGTCTGATAAATGGATAAAAACTTTAGATAAAGCATCTACTGCTGCCACCTCTTCAGGTGTTTCTACTTCTTCTAGCGAAGTTAGTGTAGTTAAACCTCAGGAACAAAGAAATGTTGTGCCTTCCAACAAGAACGATGGGAAGGTTAGACAATTCTTTTGTTTTAGATGTGGTAATCCTGACCACATTGCTTCTTTTCCACAATGTCCAGCTATTTCTAGACAATGTAATAAGTGTGGACGTTCTGGTCATTTTTCCAAAATGTGTAAAACTCCCGCAAGACCGTTCCAAGACACAAAAAGGTCCTCTTTTTCTTCATCTAAACGTCCTTCTGGTAATGTGTCATATATCAATGACGAAGCTTACAATGATCCAGATATTAAGGAATTTGGTATTGTCATTGCTGTACAGGAGTCAATTGACTTATCTCAAGCGGATACACTTTCATCTCCTAAGAGTCCTGTTACCATTTTGGGTAAAGTGTTAGAACTTATGGTGGACTCCTGTTCTCCTTGGACCATTATCACACATGAGTATTGCATTAAGTCTTTTGGGGATCTAATTGATATTAATTGCTTATCGAAGCCTGATATATGTGGTTACAATTTTGATGGGTCCAAGATCAATATTATTGGATTTAAGGAAGTTATCCTTACTATCAAAAATAGTTCTGCTAATGTGAAACTTTATATTGCATGGAAGGGGGTGAATGTTTTGGGGTGGAGGGACCAAGCGAGACTTGGTGTTTCTTTAAACCCTAGACTTAAAGATCCTGTGTTAGTTTTGGCTATATCTGACGGAGACTCCACTGAATCACCTGAATTCACAGAGATTTCTTGTGCCTTTCCTAAAGTGTTTTCTGACAAGTTAGGCAAATTGAATGGGTTTAGCCATAAGACTAAAGTCAAACCTAACTCTGTCCCTGTGAAACAGAAATTAAGAGGAGTGCCTATTAGCATTAGGGACGAACTAAGAGATATGCTTGACACCATGGTGAAAGATGGTATAATTGAGGAAGTGGAATCGTCCGAATGGTTTTCCCCCATTGTTTTAGCCATTAAACCTGATAAAAGTATTAGGCTATGTGTTGATTTAAGGGCACTCAATAAGAGCTTAGTTATAGACTGTCACCCACTTCCTAAAATTAACGAAATGCTTTGCATGTTAGATGGGGCTAGCGTGTTTTCAACGTTAGACCTGAGATCTGCATATCACCAGATCGAACTCACTGAGGACTCCAAACAATTTACTGCATTCATCACCCCTCATGGGTTATTTCAGTTCAAGAGAATGCCATTCGGTCTAGCTTCGGCTGCTTCAGTGTTTCAGAGAGCTATGTACCATATTTTTAAAGATCTGTCATTCGTCAAATGCTTTCAAGACGATATCCTTGTTTTTTCCAAAGATAACTGTGAACATCATGCTCATCTTAAAGAGGTCTGTTCCAAGTTAGAACAGTTTGGTTTGACCATTAAAGCCAGTAAGTGTACATTTTTCTGTAAATCGGTTGAGTATTTGGGACATACCCTCTCTGGGGATGGTGTGGTACCAAAGAAGAACCTTGTAGATGCCATTATGAATGCACCAGCCCCTGATAGTAAAGAGAAGTTACTCTCCTTTGCGGGGTTGTGCGAATATTACAGTAAATTCATCCAAAATTTCGCCGACAAGATGGAACCTTTAAGAGAGTTGACTAGAAGTTCAGCCAAATTTGTCTGGACTGACAAGCAAGATATTGCTTTCAAGCAAATTAAGAGTGATATTGTTAATGCCCCTACACTCAAATCTTTCTGTATAAGTAAGAAATGTGTCATCACTGTTGATGCTAGTTTGGATGGCATTGGTGCTGTGTTGAGTCAAACTGCGGGTAAGGATGAATGGTGCGTAGCTTTTGCTTCTAGAACCTTATCCTCCACTGAAAGGAGATACTCTGTTATTGAAAAGGAGCTACTAGCATGTATTTGGGCTGTAGAACATTTTAGAAACTATGTGTGGGGGAACAGGTTTGTTTTGAGAACGGACCACAAACCGTTAGTAGGAATTCTGTCCCCTGGTGGTGGTTGGAACTCGACTGCTAGGATTGCTCGTTTGTCCTCTCGTCTTCAGGAATATGACTTCGAGATCATGTATGTTCCTGGAAAAAGCAATGTCACGGCAGATTTTTTGTCCAGATTACCATGCAGTGTTGATAAGGTTTCTACCATTGACAAGGATGTGGATGTAGTTGCTTCCATTGAAGATTGTATATCTCAGGAGTTCTTAACGTTATCTGAGGAGGAATGGTTTAAAGAAATGGCAAAAGATTCTGCATGTCAACAGATCTTAGACTTTGTAAAAGGTGGATGGCCTAATAATAAGTCCGTTCCTTCTGACTTAGTTTCCTTTTCCCAAGTTGCTTCAGAAATTGAAGAGTTTGGTGGCTTTCTGTTCAAGACTGGCAAGTTAATTCCTCCTGCTTCTTTACGAGAGAAGATTTTGTTGTTAGCTCACCAAGGCCATATTGGTATGTCATCCATGAAGCGCCTGGTTAGAGAAAACTTTTGGTGGCCTGGTATTGACAAAATGGTTGATAGAATGGTAAGGGAATGTTCTCAGTGCATTAGCAGCGAGAAAATGCTTCATTTGTCTTCTGCTTCTCTTAAACCTGTAGCTTGGCCCAAATTTCCGTGGCAAAAAGTGGCTTTTGACATCTCAGGCACTTTTAAACAGTTGCCTTCTAATGCCCGTTTTGCTCTTGTTTTGGTTGATTACCATTCGAAATGGCCTGAAGTTAAATTTGTAAATAGTGTTTCTTCTCAGGTTGTTTTATTTTTTTTGAAAGAGACCTTTGCCAGGGAAGGTTTTCCTGAGACCTTTGTTACTGATAACGGTACACAGCTGATTTCCTCTGAAGTAAAACAGTTTCTTGACGGCTGTGGAATTAAACATCATACTGTTTCTTTGTACGAGCCTAGGGAGAATGGTCAGGTGGAACGTTTTAATCGTGTCCTCAAGGATTGCATTTCTGGGATTGGTTCTTCTGATGATTCTTGGTTGGAGGTGGTCAGGAAAAGACTTAGGGTCTACCGCATCACGCCTCACTCTGTCACTGGTGTGAGCCCTTTCAAACTCTTGAAGGGTAGGGAACCCTCTTCTGTCATTTGCCCCTGGTGGGTTAAAAAACTTAACAGGAATGATCCTAAGATTGATATTGAAAGTGTTGCCAAACGTGTTGAAGATAAACAACAGTGTATGAAAGTTGCAATTGATTCAAAAATGAATGTTAAACTTCATGATTTTGTTGTTGGTGAGTGGGTGAGAGTAAAGAAACCTGGATTTTTGGTTAAAGGTTTTTCCAAATTCTTTCCTCCTATTAAAGTGGTCAAAGTGTTCAAAAACTGTGTTGCCACACAAGATGGGAGAGTTTGGAATGTTCGTAGGGTTGCTAGATGTCCTGTTTCTTCTAACTCTCTTCCATCACCATCACGAGCGCAGATCAATACGCCTCCTCATGCACATGTCAATGCTTCTCCTCATGTGCAAGTTAATGTACCTCTCCAGAGTTTTATTCATAAAGATTTGTCTGTTGCTTCTAGGGTTAAATCTAATGTTAGACCCAAGAAAACACCTAGTAGGTATCTGTGTTGATTTTTCTTTTATTGGGGTAAGATGTGTTGCATTCTTGCTTTTCCAGTGCTTGTTTATTTACTGTGTTTCACCTCATTGTGCTGGAGCCTGGAATGTATGATGCGTGCCTGCATCTTACATCCTTGGTTCCAGATTCTGTCCCAACTGTTATATCTCCTTGTACTTTCTACTTAAAGGATGTGCTGTGCTTCTTTCCATCCAACTTGAAATAAACTACTATTTTTTATATAAAGGAGCCTCTTACTTTTTTACACCACCTTTTCGCAAACCTTGGCCAAACCAGGAAGGAGCTAAATAGGGTGGTAATTTTCAGGTAGTAGAGGATCCAGAGACGACTTTATTAGGAGGGGAAGGATCAATGCCTGCTTCCAAAGTATTGGAACATGCGCGTCTTGAAGCGACTGATTAATCATTAAGTTCACTTCAGGATTGATGGTATCAGCCACATCCAACAGAAGCCTGGATGCACATGTGTTGTTGGGGAGCCCGATTTTAGTGCCTTGAGGATTCTGAGAGACCTGGGCAGATCAACTGATCTAAACATGGAGAAAGAAGAGCCAGATGCAACCAACGGGCACACCAAAGACCCACCTGAAAAGTTCCAAGGAGAAGTTGAAAACGTCTCTTATATGCTAGTTATTTTGTCTTTGAAGAATTTCACCAGAATGTTGCACCAAGTCTCTGAAATAGGAGCCCCCACCACCTGTATGCTAGGGGCTAGAAAGTTCTGCACAATAGCAAAAATGTATTTTGAATTATTATTAGCCCGATCAATCCGAGCATAATAATACAGGCCTTTGGCTGCTCCTATAGCCACATAATAGAGACTTTGTTTGGCTCGCAGGGCCTGTTTTTCAATGGAGCCATAGCCCCCAAAGCGCCAAGTTCTATCCAAAACTTTGCACGCATGTTTCAAAGTCCTCAGTTCAGGAGTGAACCAAGGCTTAGAGGGGGACTCTCTTTTCAGCCTAGGCAGACATGGTGCCAACAGCGTGGCAGCTGAGCTAGAAATCCAGTTAGCAAACTGTGCCAGATTCTCCTCCAGGTCCCCCAAAAGGGAGGGCCAGGAGGCCGACAGAGAGCTACTAAGCTGCCTGGGGTATTTGGTCAATCCTGATAAAACCAAGGTTACGGCACGGAACTCGGACACGATTAATCAGGAGGTGGAATTGCAGATGAGATATCTGGGAGTTTTAATAACTCAGAAAGTTGAGGAAATCCCTCGGGTAAATTGGGAAAAAAAGAGTCAAGATATAAAGAAACATTTAGAGAGATGGACCAATTTGTCTTAAAACAACTATTGTAGAGTTAATTTGGTGAAGATGATTGTTCTCCCAAAAGTTACTTTTTTTTAACTCTAAACCTCTTACATTTCCCAAAGAATCTATCACAAAATTTGCAGGGAAAAATTGGTAGCTTTAATTGGACCTCAAAAGGGAACAGGATTGCATGGAAAAAACTTAGAAGAAAGTTGTTGGCTGGAGGGCTGGCTTTGCCTGATCTCCAGATATATTGTTATGCATTCCATTTTTAAAAAGTTCAGTTGTCGGCCAACACATCGGATCAATTTTCAATGGGAAAACTATATGAAGCAATGCTTAGCAGATTGGGGCAGAGTCACTCCTTGTTTAAATATGGGGATCAGAAATACTTTAAAAATTCCAGGCTGAAAGTTTTAAAAACAGCGTTATGAAATTGGGTACACTTTAGATGGAACTTTAGTATTACATATTATAGGTTTTTTAGCCCCAAATCTGGGATTCCCCGGGTACACTAAACTGTTTTGAGGACCAGTTAATTCGTCCGTTAAGGCAAACTGCTCTGAACTTTTGGGTAGGTCTGAAATTAGGATATAGATTAGTGGAGTGGCAAGATTTAAATGCATGCACTAATTCCTCGCTAACAAGATTGAAATATTATCAACTACGATCATGGTGAGTAACTCAAGAGTAGGTAGAGGAAGAGGAGAAGGAGGAGGGATGATTTGAATCGGGAATGAAGACTGGTCCATTAAAGAAGGAAGTATCTGTATGGTATTTGGACTTTCTGGAGGCTGATGACAAGAAATATCTCTGATCTATCCTCAATCTAAGAAGAGGAAACCATAGAGGGAAATATGAGGCAGATGCAGTAAATATCTTATACTACATTATATGCAGTAGTGGCACCTGCCTCACTTAAGAGAAATCATCTGTTCACAACCCACAGGGCCTATTACACTCGGAGTAAGCTCTCAGGAATGGCTGGGCAAGACATCGGATGTGCAAAATACAAGGCCGTAAAGTCAGATGATATATACATGTCCATGCACTGTTCATTCTTCCCCTCCATTCGGGATACCCTATGTATTTTCATCAGCAATATAAGAGGGCAGCAAATACCAGTAATCCGTCACCTTGCATATTTGGATTCAGTCTTGAAGGCTATTTTGGTTTGAACTCTGCCAAAATGAAGTTTGTTTTTTATGTGGTACTGCTGGCGAGACAAGACATATGTTGGCTTTGGAAATCATCAAATGCACCACTTTTTAAAGATTTTTCCCTAAAAATTAAGTTAACAAGTCAGATGAACATAACCTGTGATCCCCAGAGCCTTGAGAGGGTCTGGCAATACTATATTGATTGGGAAATAAATAGGGGGTCCGATGATTAAACCATGCTTGCTTGGTTTTTCGGCCATTAATTATAATGGGGTAAGCCAGTAACCCTCAGAACCTGAGTATTGAAGCTAAACAAAAACAGTGGTTCTGTGGGGAATCACGAATACTTAGTTTTACTGTACCTAATATTTTTATGCCTGGGGAGGCCATTTTGAAACATCAATAATTTTTTGTGACTGGTCTCTCCCCACAATAGCAAGAAAGAGATGATGTGATGAGGAAAAAAAATTGAATGCATTCATGATCAATCAACTAATTTATAACGATTAAGTTTCACTTATTAAGCATTAGACCGCAAAAGCAATCAGTGTTTGAATACCATTCATAGGTCCTCTGATAAAGTTTCAGTACTTTTTTATACCTTTTATAGTCACTTTTATTAACCTCACATATACCTTTTCAATCCATTTTATTTTCTGAAATTTCAATGTAATTCACATACCTGAAAATTGAGTTCATTGATTAAATAGTTTTGCTCTTATTAGAGAGAGTCAATACTCTCAGGAAATGTAAAAAACAAGCATAAGAAGTGCACACCACTCTCACACAAAGCAACCATTAATGGCTACCTTGTCAACTTTGCACCCTCTGATACTACAGAAGGCAGCAAATAGAAACAAATGTGTTATATTTTACTTTTGTATCTCCACTTCTGAATGGTTAGTATGTGTTAACCCTTTTGTTTACTTTAATAAAGAAGCACAACATGGTAGGGTACTTATTCAAATTGCAACTTATGTGTGTGCATCGCAACAAGTTCGCGAACAACTGCAGGTCTCCAAAAACATATTTAGCTTGTTTATGACTTTAAAACTGAAGTACACCTTATTAGTAAGCCCTCATTAGAAAATCAAACTCTTATTAAGCAACGAGTTTAAACACCTCTAATTTCTAAAAACAGACAGCTCTCACTTAAAAACCTTTTCCCAATACACTCTAAGTACAGTCTCCATAGCAACCCACTACAACCAGTATCTCACAAGTTCACAGCACATTCTAGAAGGAGCATAATAGTTACAAAATCAACTGCAGCAGCTGTGGTTGACTATTCAGAATTAAAAGCATATCCATGGTTGCATTACACTTTTACTTTTTTTTACCAGAGCCTATAAGAAATCTAGTAACTTATCATCTAAAGACACAACCTAATTTTATTAACTTGCATATTTACAGCCACCAATCAAATTTAGTTTTTTTTTAATCAGGACCTGACATCCATTTCAACTTCATTTAAAAAAAGTGTCTCATTTAGCCCCAGCCTTCTCCTGTCGCTGCTGCTTCACTTCAAAAATTTTAGAGTGTGAATTGTAGCTACAGCTATGTTTTATGGGCCAGAAAGTGCACTAGAAAGAGTGGTATTGACAGGGATGTGGGTTTGACTAAAGTAGATATTACTTAGATTATCCAGAGAGGGTTAAACTGGCATCAATTACAGCCTTTGGCTGAAAGCATTGTGGATTGCCAATCCCCTGGCCCTGGGATTGTGCATTATTGTGGCAATGCCAAGCACTCCCAACCGAGACAATCTTCAATTGGGTCCATGATTCGACATATTTTACCACTGGATGTCAAACAATTACCTTAAATTGAATCATGATTCTGGGGAATATGCCCATCCCCAGGCCACCGAATAACTGGCCTTCATGCTTGGGAAATCCACCTACTCCCACACCAGTCGTAAAAAACCTTGGGCTCTGGCTGGATAGTTCCCTTGCAATGAATCCACAGGTTATCAAACTGTCTGGCACATGTTTTGGGTTTCTAAGAATGCACAGAAAGATACTGGCTCTTATCCCAGAGCAGCTAAGAAAAACAGTCCTACAAGCCCCTGTAGTCTCTCGACTGGACTATGGGAATTCTCTATACCTAGGATCTCCTGAGTACATGATTAAAAGGCTGCAGATGGTGCGGATTGCATCTGCAAGGCTCCTACTTAAGCTTCCTAGGCACTTGCCGGTAAGAGAGTCCTTCACACAGCTCCACTAGCTACCAATCAATGCTAGGGCAAAGTTTAAATCCCTATGCATTGCTCACAAGGTCTTGAATAATAAATGTCCGGACAAATTCAAAACCCTGATAACCGCGCACGAGCCCTCTAGACTACTTAGGTCGTCCCATCTGCACCTTTTACGTTCCACCAGAATTAGAAAATCTAGGTGTGGGGCAGATCCTTCGCCCATCTGATTCCTACATTGTGGAACAATCTTCCCCTTGAACTGAGAGTATTGCAAAATGTACTGGCCTTCAGAAAGAAGCTGTAGAGGTGGCTGTTTCTCCACTCTCATTAAGTGGACTACACTCCCACCACATACTTTTGATCAGCATGGGGAAGCCTTCGGGTAGCCAGGCGCTCTATAAATCTTAAATCAAATCAAATGACCTAGGCACACTGACTGGGGTAGGACTGGGAATCCAAATGAAGGATTTCTTTGCGCAATTAATGACACTTTTCCCTCACACTGTCTTGGTGTACTCCAACATATGCCAGAGGCAGAAATGGAAGTGGTCAAATCAGTTCTTTTTTGTTTTCAAATTATTTTTATTGGGTTTTCAAGTAAACAAACATTATAAATGATCCTATATTATTTGGGAGAAAGGTAATTAGGAACTGGTTTTGAGTAGAGGACAAAGACAGACAATTGACAGCAAGGACTCTAGGAGCACAGGGTGTGTGATACAAAATTATAACTTTTATTTTATTCAAATATTATTCTGATAAAAAACGTGCCTCCACCTGATTAGACGCCGGCAGACTCCATCATTGGAAAGCGAACTGGAGACAACCACAAGACTGTCCTCGCACCGCCTCCAACATGACGGCACCGGCCAGCTAAAACCCAGAAGTTTACAGACTCCCAACGTAAACTCAGTGGACTTAACCTAAAGATTGTCAGCGTTGTTAGAAGTCCACAGACCCCCAGTGCATACACAGTGGACGCATGCTAAAGATTGTCAGCACCTAAAGAAACGTCCAGAGACCCCTCCCAGAGAACCTAAAGAAACGTCCAGAGACCCCTCCCAGAGAATCTATGAACCTACATTACAGGTTACCTGCATACCATCGTTCCTGCGCCCGGAACACGTAACTCTGCCATTATACAAACCTACTTCTACAGCTTAAGAACTTGAAGCGCCCCCATATTTAACAAAACCACCACGGAAAAGGAAAATAATTATTCAGCGCTCCAGCTATACAGACAAAGCATTTCGTAGGTTTAATCATCACTACCCTTTCCCCCCTGTGAGAATCGGCGCCATCTACTTACTCAGGTCCATTTGGATACTCACATGGCTCCCTGATGAAGGCCCTCAGCCGAAACGCGCGTAGATGTCATATCTAGCCATGTTTTTATGTACAGTGTGCTGAAATATTCTTCCACATAACTTTCAAGTTTAAATGAAATACTTCAATATATGTATAGGATGCAACAATATGTGTATATATATGTAGATTGAAAGTCACATGTATAGTGGAGATATGCACATGAGAACTACTTGCAATAAAATAATCATGTTTTTTATCAGAATAATATTTGAATAAAATAAAAGTTATAATTTTGTATCACACACCCTGTGCTCCTAGAGTCCTTGCTGTCAATTGTCTGTCTTTGTCCTCTACTCAAAACCAGTTCCTAATTACCTTTCTCCCAAATACTATATCTATCCCGAATTAGGAACTCTAGTCGGGGATACCCCTCCTTTCTTACACACAAATGATCCTATATTAACATAATATTAGCAATAATACTGACAAATAAAACAAAATAGAAAGCAAGGAAGAATTACAAAAGAAGAAGAACATGTCAGGAGCTTACCAATCATATGGCAGTTGGAGTTGCAGTTATGTTAGAGAGATATACAGGTGGTCTATAAATATCACATTCTTCAGTCGTTCTATGAAAAAATTATGTTGAAGGCGTACAATAGAGGACATAACAGTTTATATATGATAAGTTAAAGGAAATCATGAGACAAATCCTATAGGGAATGATATTTATACGGGGGGCAAGCAAGAGGACTCATGGTAGAGGTTGAGATCCCTAGGGAGGTGTTTATGTACTGGTAGTCATCGAGAGGTTAGTTGAGTGTATGTGATAGTTTGTTGACGCTCATGAGTTTCACTGTGGGTCTAATCAGTTCTGTACACAGATTGATAAAGCCAGAGTTTCTGCATAAATCAGAGACCCTAACATGGCCTTTAGCTCTAACAACAACCTGTGTTTTGACATGCATGAAATCTATAGAAGTGATAAAGTTCACTTTGCAGATGAAGGCAACAGGCTGTCCCTCAGCAACGTAGAACTCTGTATCCTGTGTAATTTGTAGCCATCATATACTCACAATGACCACAAATGCTCTTCTCAGAGCCACCCTATAGCCCAATATAAATATTGTTTTCTATTTATTTTTAAATATTCGCAACGATATACCATATACACAAAACAAAAACAGACATTCAATAAAAACCAGCACATTCAAAATGCATAGCTTCATGTGAATATGTGCATCACACTGGGTACATCACTATCTAAATATGTTCTATAAAAGCATGTATGGCTCTCTGAGTGTGTCTGTGAGTGTGTATATAAGTGTTTGAGTATTTCTGTCGTGGGTGTATAACTGTCTTAGAAGCTCTTTCAGAGGCTGTGTGAGAGTCTGAGTGAGTCTGTTAGTGGTTGTTTGAGTCTGTGAGTAAATATGAGTGGGAGCTTGAGTCTGTGAGTGGATGCATGGGTCTCTGAGTTGTACTCTGGGTGCATGGGTTTCTGAGTGGGACTGTGAGTGGGTGTGTGAGTCTCTGAGTGGGTCTGTGAGTGGTGGTGTAAGTGTGTCACTGGGTCTGTGAGTAGATGATTGAGTCTCTGGATCCGTGAGTGGGTGAGTGGGTGTCTAAGTTGGTCTGTAAGTGGGTGCCTGAGTGGGTTTGTAAGTAGGTGAGTGACTCTCTGACTGGTTCTATGATTGGGTGTGTGAGTGTCATAGTATATGTGAGAGTGGCTGTATGAGCATCTCATTGGGTCTGTGAGTAGATGCATGAGAGTCTCAGTGGATCTCTGAGTGGGTGTGTGAGTGTGAGTTGGTCTGTCAGTGGGTGCATGAGACTCTGAGTGGATCTGTGAGTCAGTGCTTGAGTCTCTAAGACAGTCTTTGTATTAAACTGGCCTTCTTTGCAGATGCTGCCCTACTTTTTTCCCCCATTGTGGACTACTAGATGCTGTATTTTTACTCTGATAGTGCACTTGGACTTGCTAACCAGGCCCCAGTGCCCATGCTATTTCCCCTTAAAGGGATGTGAATTTGTGCACCCAATTGGCAAGTTACTTTGCCCCCTTTGAAGTCCGTAGTATATGGTACCAGTGGTAGCCAGGGTAAGGGTGACAAAGGGGTCACCAGGATTGCTGCGCAGATTGTGCCTCCCTGTGTGAGCCATGTGAAAGTATGTCTGAAGAGCTGCTATTGCAGCCCTGAACAAACAGCATGTCTGCCTGACAGTGACTCTGAACACCCGATGTGCTACAGAGCCACACCCCTGTCTTAATGTAAATAAGTCACTTTAAAGGTTGTCATTCTGAACCCAGGAGTTAGAGCGCATTATATTAAATGTTTGTATATCTTTATGTTTACAAATATATATCTCTACAGTAACCCTGTAAAGGAAGGTTTTACAGTAAGTCAGCACTGGTTCATAGAGTAACATTGGCTTGCTACCAAGAAAGCTTGAGATAGCCAGCTCCATTATGTAACAACTGAATTGTGTCATGTTTTGTCTCAAACACCGTGCCATTGCACCCCGAACATGATTCTCATGTTGAGGATGAGCTGGTATGCATGTAGGTACCCCCAGAATCGTTCCTCACCTAAGGTTTAGTGCTCTAGTGTCTTAGCGGTCTTTCCTGAGCTGTTTGCTGCCAAGACAAGATTCTTGCCTTCCTGGTTCGATGTGCTAGCACTTCCCCAGCATGGATACCAAGGCCCGGACAAGAAGGAGGTCACACTTCCCCCCTCCCAGGATGGCTAGTGTTTACAGTCATCATGGCGTTGAGCCTCAACAATTTTTACCACCCTTCATGTGTAATTACTTGTCAACCACTCATAAACAAAGCCCTTCCAGCCTGACACACGCAAAAAAAGTTTTGTTCTGGAGGTGAACACCTCCAAAAGTCTATCCACACCTTTAGGGTGGAATAGGAGATATGTACAGGCAAGGACCAGTTCTGCCATGTTGGACCCTGAATACAAAAGTGGCGTGCTCTGCCAGGATGTTGTCACCTCAGGGGTGGGTGCGCCACAGGGACCAGTAGCCCAATGGCCACTGTCCCTCATGCCTTTAATGACCCCTAAACTAGGATAACAGGTGCTCCTCTGGCACCAGAACCTCAGTTCTGGCTTTGAATCCGAGAAGAGGCACAAAGAAGACACCATCACCAACAACAGGACTTTGAACTCTGCTGCAGTGCGAAGAGAAGACACATAAGTACCCTGAAGAGACCATATACTGGAACCAAGTGATCGATTTGTATCCATGGCAAACTGTGTTACTCCCAGCAAGAGGGACTCCAGTGGACACCAGAAACCGAGGGATACTCCCTTGGAATGGTG
Source organism: Lissotriton vulgaris (assembly GCF_964263255.1). NCBI lineage: Eukaryota > Metazoa > Chordata > Amphibia > Caudata > Salamandridae > Lissotriton > Lissotriton vulgaris. Next base: position 863,068,086 of record NC_141691.1, on the reverse strand, counting down.
GAACCAGTTCCCCGCAAGCTGCATGAAAATTGGTGTGCTGTGTGACAAGAATTACAATCTGTTCAGCCTGTCAAGAGTGAGCCCAATGGGAAGGGGTGTTCTGAAAGCCTGTAGTGGTGGCTAAGCCTTCACCAATTATCAAGCTGCTACTCCACACATGTGGACCTCTAGCCACCAAAGTAACCTTGTACTACACTTGATGGTGCCACGGCATGGTGATGGGCAATTGGTTGATCGTCCCCTTGAACAACATTTCCAGCCTGAGAGGACCTCACAGCGACAGTGAAGGACATCGGCAATGACCCAATGCTGTTTTCCTGCATCCTAAAGGTGGAGTCATTGAGTGTTTGGTAAAGCATATTTAGTGAGACCTGTCCTGGTGACTGACTGTTGTCAGCAATCTACCATTGAGAAGGTAGAAATCCAGCTGTTGAGCCCGGGTCCAAGGACCCAAAATGCCACTACTCTCTTTGGGTAAAGTGGAACTCCATCTCCAAGTGTGGTTTTGTCAAGTGCTGTACGTTTGACAGCTCCTGTGGATCCAGTTCACTACCTAGTACAGCCATGTCCCCTTTGTACGGGACTCCCTGGGAAAGGTTATTAACTAACCTCTGTTGCAATTTGGTCCAGGGACACCCATGAATTTATGTACAATAGGGTTCATTTGAACTCACACTGCAAAAGACTGAGTGTCATCTGTGTTTTCCCCCAATAATTTCAAGGGGAACTGTATGACAGATTTACTGCAATTATTTTTTGAACGCTTTAAGAATCTACAACACCGGTTGCATGTATGATACAAAGTTTGTTTTGGTGTGTATATTTATTTCAAAATAAGCTCTATTTCTATAAATTGGTGTTGGATTTCTTTTCGAGTCGTATCAATTACTTTTGTACCATCATGGTACTGTAAAATGCTTTACACATGTTACTCCAGTAATACCTGACTGCTCTTTGACAACATTACCAGGATTGAACTATGAATTATTGTTGTTGAATCCATGGATCATCTCTGTGTATTGTGAGGATATTGCCTGTTAAGGTCTTGCTTCCATACCACATAATATTCTGCCTTGCAACAGTCTGTGAGTGCATGTATAACACTCTAAGTGGGCCTGTGAGTGAATGTTTGGGTCTGTAAGTATGTCCATGACTGTCTGAGTGGGCCTGTGAGTGAGGTCAAAAGTGTCTAGGTGGGTCTGTAAGTGGGTGCATGACTCTCTGAGTGGGTCTTTGAGTGACTGCATGAGTCTCTGAGTGGGTCTATCATTGTCTGAGTGGGTCTTTGAGTGACCACATGAGTCTCTGAGTGGGTCTATCATTGTCTGAGGGGGTATGTGAGTGGCTGCATAAGTCTCTAAGTGGGTCTGCAAGTGGGTGCATGAGTCTCTGAATGGGTCTCCAAGTGGGTGTCTGAGTGGGCCTGTAAATAAGTGTATACGTGACTACATGGGCCTGTATGTAGATATGTGGGTCTCAGAGGTGGTCTGTGACTGAGTGCATGAGTCTCTGAGTGCATCTGTAAGTGTGTGCATGAGTGCCTGAATGGGTGTGTGAGTGTCTGGGCAGATCTGTAAGTGGGTGAGGGAGTTTCTGAGTGGGTCTGTGAGTAGGTGCATGTGTGCCTGAATAAGTCTGTGAGTTGGTACATTATTGTCTGAGTGGGTCTGTGAGGGGATGTGTGAATCTATGAGTGTGTGGGTGGGTGCATGAGTCTCTAAGTGGGCCTGTGACAGGGCATGATCTATTAGTGAGGGTGTGAGTGGGTGTGTGAGTCTTTGAGTGGGTCTGTGAGTGGGTGGATAACTCTCTGATTGAATGCTTGTATGTTGGTGCATGTGTTTTTGAGTGGGTATGTGGGTGGGGACATGAGTATCTGAGTAGGTTGTGAGTGGCTGCATAAATGTCTAAGTGAGTATGTGAGTGTCTGCATGTGTCTCTGAGTGGGCCTATGAGTAGGTGTGTGAGTCTCTGAGTTAGTCTGTGAGTGAGTGCACAAGTGTCTCAGTGGTTGTGTGAGTGGGTGCATGAGCCAATGAGTGGGTCTTTGAGTAGCTGTGGGAGTGTCTAAGTGGGTTTGTTAGTGGGTGTGTGATTCTCTGAGTGGGTGTGAATCTGTGAGTAGATGTATGAGTATCTGAATGGGTGTGTGAGTGGGGATTTGAATCTCTTAATTGGTCTGTGAGTAAGTTCATGAGTTTCTGAGTGAGTATGTGTGTGGTGCATGGATGCCTCAGTAGGTGTCTGAATGGGTACACTCATCCCTGAGTGCATCTATGAGTAAATGGATTAGTGTCTGAATACGTCTGTGATTGTACTTTGTTTTTTTATCAGCTATATCCGTGAATTCATTGCAATGTTGCACGGGGATGTACTGACAGTCCCAGCGCATTTCCGGATATCTAGTGTGGAAAAAACATAATATTATGCACATCGTGAAAACTATGGTGGTAAAAAAAACTGAGGGGCTGCACAGGGGTCTGGGGATGCATGTAGGGGGGACATGGTGTGCTCTCCTGTCTGCATGTACCCCCAGTTCCTGCACAGCATAGACTTCACAGTCCAGCCGTGCAGGAACTTGCTTAGATGCACCCATTGCGGTGCCTTTCTAACAGGCACTTCTGTGGGACTGCCAAGGTACCACTCACCAGACACATATTAACTCGTGAACTGGTGGGCAGTGTACAGACCATATTGGCTGTGTGGGAGTGGGGAGTTGGTATGGCAACCCACTCCCACACCACCAAACTCATAATCAGGACCTTAGGCTTTAGGGTGTTGCCCATAGAGTAATATAGGGGTGGGCGGAATTTGCGTAATCGCGGTATACAACTTTTCGCAAAAATGTCAAAAATTTCCGCAAACATGCAGAAATATCTCGAAGATGCGGAAGTGCTTTTCCCGCTTGTTCGCAATATTTTCTGCGTGATTGCGTTGGAAATGTCTCGCCAACTTGCCCATGCGGTCGCTTATGGGCGCGGCCATTTTGTTTTCACTTGTCCCGCCCATGATGCTTATTTCTTTTTCTGGGTCGCGCAATGCATGCTGGAGCCCGTTCGCGATGCGTATTTCTTGTTCGGGAACGCTATTATGTGTTCGCTACGCTTTTTGTGTGTTTGGGAGAAAATATCATGTAAACTTGCCCACGCGGTCGCAATGGGCGCAGCCATCTTGTTTTTCACTCAATTGATATGTTTCTAGGGCCTGGTTTTCAATCCTCTCTGTATCTTTTCAATCCTTTGTTTTATTGGAAACTTTTTTTCAATCTTTTTTATTTATTATCTCTAAGACTATTTTCCTGATTCTATATTTTTAGTTTTTGCCTACTTTTTCTGTGTTTATTTAACTACTTTTTCACTCTTTTTCTATTACCAGCTATTTTAATTTCTATTACTAACTTTTTTAATTTTTACCTTTTCTTTCCTGTCCCCCGCCAACCCCAGAACCATGTCAAAAGGCCACAGGGCTCGACTATGTAGCCAGAGCCACAACCGCCTTCCTTGCAGAAGGTGGCACCCACAAGGGTTGCAGGCACAGGCCTTATTTGAGGAGGTGGAGTTGGCTGGACTGGTTTTCTTTGTGCAGTGCTATCTCCCCTTAAATTTGGCAGCAGACGGCAGGCCTGGGTCCAGGTACGGGCTCCGGGAGTGTCAGCAGCTGTGTGGAAAGTTGCGCTGGGCAGTGTTTCGCTGCTCTGGTGTCCGGCACACATAGAAACATCTAACGCACCGGTGGTCCGATATCCTGGACCGGGAGCAGGACCTGCTGGACCTGCTAGGAGTGGAGGTCCCGGGTCTTGGTGAGTAACTATTTAATTATCACTACTTTGTGTCTGTTCTTCTGCTCTGTGTTGTATATTGCAAATATCTTTTTTTTTTAACCAGATAGAATGCTGCTGCTTATATTACAGGTAAATTACGGGTGGATTGATACTTAAGTTTAGTTACTTATTAGTATGAGTTTATAATTATTTAGTGGTATGTGTGATGCCCCCTCTGTTACGTCATGTGCTGCTAGTGCTTACCCCAGTCCTTAGTAGATCCTTTTGCAGTTTGTTCAATGAGTGGTAATAGGCTTAGCACTAGCAGAACATCAGCATCAACCAACCAACAATGTGGTGTATACAAACATGTAGTCATGTGTCCTCCATTTATGCATTTTTTAAAGACTAAAGAAGTGGAAATGCATACTTAATGTACAATTGACATGCCTGGAGTAGGTTGGCTAGGTCAGGTGGTACGTACTACTTAGGCTTAGTTAGTATTCTGGAATCAGAAGGGAACACTGTATTAGTGTTGATAAATAATATACAGTTGATACGCGAATCTCCCGATACTACTTGTCGACCAGATAAGATAGGTCAATTTTATTGCAATTGTTGTTTACATAAATGTTTTTTTGACCGTCCTTTAAAAATATTTTATTTGTTTCACACCAATCATCAATGTTTGTCTCTTTCTTATATCTTTCATGATCAGCACCCAGGGGCAAGAAGACGAGGTCTGAGTTGGCGGGAGCACTTGAACAACACCAGGGACAGGAGGACCAGGATGAGGGTTCTTCTGCTGGCCCTAGTAAGACTTCCTGTTTTTAATGTTAATAATTTGTATTCCCTAACATTTACTGCACCATATTTTTTCTGAACTATTGTTACCGTTTCCTAATGCTATTTTTTACCAACGATTATCCTTCGATCTGGATTATCTGTTTTCAAATTCTCGTTATCCCTGCCTCTAACTTCCCCTGCTATGATGACTCTCTGTACTACTAATATTAATTTGTCTGTAGCTAAACTTGCCCAGTTGGCCACTCTTTTTATATATTTTTTAAAATAAAACTCAGATCCACCAGAAGCTCTAGCCAATGAGTCCCGTCCTTTGGGTTGTCCTCTTGTAATACTTCTAGTCTTATTGATCTTGAGTCTTTGTCAATCTTGAGGCTTTTCGACAATTCCCACCAACAAAATGCCTAACCAGATTTTACTATTTTGATAGGATAGAACATACTACTACTGTTGTAGGGATTTTGCACATACAGAACTTTGCACAGGAAAGTAGGCTGTTGGTGATGGGAGGTTGGACCTTCCTCACACCTCAATCAGAACCCACCACAATCCCCTGCCCGACTAGTTATAGTAGTGTTTCGTCATAACTATTAGCTCTCTGAACCCCCACCAAGATGCCCAACAAGTAGACATCCCAGAACATAACACTCCTGACCTCTCAGTCGTGGAAGCAATGCACATGCACACTCTTCCTCGTGTAAGCCCACACCAATTACCACCAAGTCTATGTAAGTTCAGAAGTTTTATTTTCAATTGAAAAGCTCTGTACATTGTTCTATAATGCATCACCACAGAAAAATGCATAACAATAAAATAATAAACATTGCTACATTTAGTTACACACACAACAACTACAAGTCCATAGAACAAAGATAAAAAAAAAATGGGAAATCATGATAACTGAACAGTGGTGGAAGCACCACCATCCCCTTGGTAGGAATATAGTTTATAAAAAATTATAAATTATAAATGAAGATATCTGAGAAAATTCTGGGGACCCCTCACCTTAGAAGAACCTAGTACTGGTTACATCATGAGCTCTGCAAAGCTCTGGTTCGTACAAGGGAAACTTCCATTTGTTTTGAGAAAAAAATGGCGCACGTTAGTATATTGCAAGCATTTCTCAGCCGTGCCAAAAAGTGTAGCATTTTTATGGATAAGCAATATGGACTAACACCAGAACTCCATAAAAAAGTCGCTTGTTAATGTTTTGGTTGACCTTGTACACAGCGCTTAGACAGTAGCAGTATGAGGTCATGTGCCTTCAAAGGTGTCTTATACAACAAGCTGCGAGGTAACGTCAGGTGTGCAAAAATAAAAGACACAAAGGTAAAATGGTTGCATGGCTCGGGCTAACTAAGAAAAGACTAGAATGATCCTAGGGTCCATATATAACTACTAGTGTCTACTCTACTACTACCTGATTTGTACTAGTGATGTATGTTGTATATGTATGTATTATAATCAACTCATTTTTCAATCTTGCTACTTAAAAATAGGAGGAGGTGTATATGACACCTAGAAAATGTGTAATGTTTTTTAGCCGCACTACCGACCACCAGTTCTGGGGCCAGCGGTAAAAGCAATGTGGCTGGAGAGGATGCAGCAGTTGCAGGGGTAGCTGCAGGGGATGAGCCAGCAGCAATGGCAAGCGGTGGTAAGTTAGATTCCTAATCCTTACTTATTGACATAACACTGCAAGGGTGTACTGTATACTGCACTGTTGAGACTTAGTAAGTAAGAAGTTGTTGTGATTGGTTGAAGAGGGAAGACACCCTTTAATTGGCATTAGTAAAGGCATTAGCGGCAGGAGTGTTGAGTAACCAATGGCCTCTTCTATCTGATTTCAACTCTGTGTGAAAGTTTTATGGAGAAGACTAAAAGTCCGATCAGATCACCTTGATGAATGGTGTTGAACTAAAAGGGAAAGACAGGTGGAAGGAAGAAGGGCTGGCGAGATTTAATATTTATGACTGACAGCGTAGGTTTCGTGGTATGCATTTATGCATGCATGCATAGGTGGCTGATAGGAATCAGATGCATGGTTGATTGAATGCCTGAAAAACTCCCACAAATGTTTAAAGCCCAAGGAAGTGGGAGGATAGATACATAACACAAATGTTATGTACTATGCTTGATAGTGCTACCATGCCACTATGTGTAGAATTAACTTGTCTTACTGCTATTCTAAGATTATATTTTACAATAGTCTTGTTTTTGATATTTAGCTACTCCTTCCACGGAGAAACCTGACAGGAAGGAGTTGGCCGCCAAGGCCCGGCGCTGAAAACTGGAGGCCATCCAGTGTGAAAACCATCGGCTGGTGGTCCTGGAAGAGGAGGAGGAGGAGGCGGCAGCAGCTGCAGCCTCCTCCAATGCCCCGGGCCCCAGCCACTGCCCTCCAGTGGTACCCTCCACCGTCTGGCAGCCCCCGCCGCCGCCCTTCCATTAGCATCACTGGTACCCCCCACTATGGCTGCAACTGCCACGCTTTGAAGCGCTGTGTCGCCATTCTTGAGGAGCAGGTACGTGTCCTCCAGAGTCGAGTCCGCCGAACCTAAAAACCCTGTTCATTGCCCCTTTTTATTTATTCTTTTGGTGGGTGGGAATCGTTCGTTTGGGTTTCTTGTTTTGGACAATTGGACAATTAGGTTGGACTTTTTCTTTACGGACATTGGTTGGGGTTGGTGAGAGGGGTGGGTCAAGAGTTGTGTTTTTTTTACATAGTTTATTATTGTTAGGGTATCAAATCAATATTTCTACATTACATAAAATGTTGTTAATGTTTTGTGGGTGGGGTTACTGTTTTACCTCACACTGTTTCCTTGCTGGTGCAGGTCCGCCCATAGCCAGTGTTTGATTGAAATAATTGGCTGACTTTGAAAGACACAAACAGATAGATGCGGCACCCCTCACTGATTGGGTTGTCCTACTAGTACTGTTAGTCTCTTCTAGTCTATGCATTCTTAAACTGGACTCAAAGGGGTGTGTGAATTAAATTAATGAAAACATGTCCATTATTAATTATGCCTCCCCCAAACTTCTCTTACCTTTGCTTGATGTTTATCTTAGGCACAGCGATGACTGCATGGTGATGACGGTTTCCCTTCCTAACATGCCATGGTTGTGGTGGTAGTAGTAGTAGTAGTAGTAGTAGTAGTAGTAGTAGTAGTAGTAGTAGCAGTAGACACTGTCAGCAGCTTTTGCAAAAAAAGAAAATGTGACAGTCAGTCGCCTGAGAGAGACTGTTCGAGAAGTAGTAGAATGAAGTACAGTACAGAACTTACTGCAAAGCAATAATATGCAAAAAAATATTTTCCAACAAGACATAATGGTGGTGGGGCTAGCCTAATACAAAGAGTTATAAACTATAGTTGTGTCGAGTCCCTTGACTAGGCCTACAGTACACTGGACACAAGCGCAACCGTTAGTGCTACGTAGGAGAAGGACAACAAATCCAATCGATGCCGGCAATTAATGCCGATGTATAGGTTTCTTTGGTAAAAAAAAATCACCTCACAAATTTACTGCTCATGGCTGGGCAAGCAGAAGAAGATCCTTGCCCTGCCTTGAAATTGAAGTACTGTTGCTTTTGCCAAATCCGCTCCAGCAAGCGTGTGATAAAATATTGGTGTACATTTAATTTATATCAAAACAAATTGACAAATGCTTGAGTGAATGAATCTCAATTCAGCAGAAACATGTTGACCCTATTTATATTTATCTTTACAAAGGACACCAGGTTTTAATTGTTACTACCTACCAATGTCCGTTGTTGCACTTGTTTTTAATGGACGTTGGCTATCCCTTTATTAAATTGATGTCAGGGAACTGCAATACCTCCTTTTAACTTGCACTTTTTTGCTGTGGGCTGAATGTTTATGCCCTTTCCTTTCTTAAAAAAGAGCCCAATGATGAGAGCAAACACCTACATGTTTGGTGTATGAGGGTTCATTTTTTCCAGCTTTCCCCCACCTCTACCTGTCCCACTGTCTTTCCAACTGTTCTTTTCCTCGCCTTGTTTCCCCACGGTTCAGACTTTTGACTGCAGGTTACGGGGTTTATTTTTCGTGTGTTCTGACGCTCTTAATTTGTTTTGATATAATTGATATTGGGGGTCCAAGAGTGTTCTTGCTTCAGCTCTTTCTCTCTGATTGTTTGGATTATTATTAGTACATTTAATTTAGTCACATCTCAATAAGCACACAGCCCGGGGGAAGAGGGTTAGGGTTTGTTGAATGGATGGGAAGGGGCATTTGGGAAAAGGTTTGAAAATGAAAAACAGTACGCATGGACAAACAACAAATGACAAACTCTGTATACTACCATAACCATATGAATTTGTTAATGGAGAAAAAGGAAATGTATGCATGATGATAATTGATAAGGAGACCCGGATTGCATACAGTTTGTGTTCAGTTGGTCCGGGCTTACTTTTAGAGATAGCAAAGAAAATGGTTAAATATCTGTAGGGATGAATTATAAATATAGAGCAAACATAATGACAATAATAACAACAAGAAGAACACACTGTTGTAAAGATTGTAGACAAAAAAATGAATCAAATTATTTAAAAGATGATGAAGGTTGATACTTTTACTGTGTTATCAGGTCAAAAATGTGGATTTGCATCTCAGCATCCCTCTTGGTCCTCTCGTCCATCAATCTTGGGTGTCGCCACTGCCTGCCAGGCAGATGTAGATTCATTGCTAAGGTAAGTGTGCATTGTTTTCCTAAGTATAGCACAGGGTAAGTTCTGGCTTATAATTGTAGATGGAAAAACAAAAAGGATATTGAGAAACAAAGTTGAAAGAAATGCACAAGTTATGGTGTAGTGCAACAAGAACACTTCCCGAGGCAGCATGTATGAATCATCTCTACTCTAGTCTGTTTCCAGCATTGACCTACAACAACAACAGGACAGCGCAGGCCCACAGTGACGGCACGCTTAGCACATCCTCTGTTTAGTGTACATTTTTTGAAAGAGTTGGACAAAGCACATATCCAGCAACATAGCATTTTTACAATTTAAGTGACTAAATCAATGCACCGCAGTCATACCACCACTACACTCAACTCCACTGCTACACAGACATTTAGGTCTGCTGTGGTTGTTGTTGACTTGTTTACCTTTTATGCCACTCATGAAACGTCCCGACTTATTATTCCATCAATCATCTCCGATACTTGTACTGAGTGACTTTGAAAATCTGCTTGCAGTAGAAGTTCAATTTTGTTATTAAACAACAAGAGTGGAAATATTATTGATTTGAGTCACTCTTTAGTGTGTCGAGTAATACTAGTACACTTTGACTTCACTCCATGCACAAGAAACAACAAAAACACAAACACCAATCACTCAGAGTCGGTGTCCAATACATGCCATTTATTTTCATTACCTGTTCCTTCTCATCTTAAGTTAAGGTGCCGTCTCTCTCGCCATCATCATCATGGTGCTGTTATCCTACTCAGTGTGCAGTGTACAGATAGAGTCCCCTTCCTGTATTCAAAAGCAATGTATCAGGCAGCAGTATAAGTACAAATTTCTTGTTAAAAATAGTTGCAAGAAAGGAAAAATTGCCTTGAATTACTTTTAGTGTGTAGAATGGTTATTACATATAGTACACAATGAAATAACTTCATGCACAACAAACAACAACAAAATCACTCAGTCTGCACCCAATGCATGGCATCATTCATTACCTGTTCCATCTCATCTTTAGTTAATGGGCAGCCTCTCTCGGATCAGAAAGAAGGATAGCTATAGTAGTCAACATCATGTTCCACTTCTTTTGGAGGGACTAGGAAAGATTTAATTTTTTCTTCTTTTTTGCATCATCCAATCATAAAACTGTCTTGAGAGCAATGGATTTAGGGAGATTCAGGAGGATGGAGGAGCAGGATTCGGAGGACTGCACTGTGAAATGCAGACAGCTGAAACTCATATATTGAAATAAAAAGAGTAGAAGACGGTGGTGATAGATTTGTTGTGATTTAAAGTTTGTAACGGGAAAGACAGACACACAAATAAAGAACAATAAGGGAGGAAGACAGTAAGTGCAAGCCTAGTTGCCAGGGAAGTATAGCTCGTCCTCAAACTCTGGGGGTTTAACCAGAAGTAGGTAATCATCATGTAGCACACTATTTGTGTCACCTGAGCCGCTATCCTCATCTTTCTCCCTTGATTCATGCATTGTGTAATTCGGTGGTATGAAGTGCTGATTCATTTTGATCATTGTTAACCTCTCCACGTTTTTGGGCGAGAGACTGGTCCTTCTCACTGTTACAATGGAACCAGCAGCACTGAAAACACATTCAGAAGAGACACTTGCAACAGGGCAAACCAGATAGCTTATCGCCAGCCTGCTGAGCAGTGGCCATTGGGCCCTTTTCCCATACCAATACCGCAATGTGTTTTGATCAATGTACACCTCTGTTGTGTATGCCAGATAGGCCTGGACCATCCGCTTAATGTTCAGGGGTGCTAAACTTTGTTTGGGCTCTTTTCTCTTTGAATAAACACTGGTTTTACCAATGCCTAAATGTAAATACCAATTGTGTAACAATGTTACTGGGCCTAATGATCCAGTTATTGCTGTTGTCAATAGTGATGGTGAGTGTTCTGAGCCAAACGCACTGCCCTCAGCCTTCATGCCGGATGCCTTGCTGCAGTACTTGTTGTGGGTTGATCTAGCGGGCTTTTACTTAGCAGCTGTTTATTTTACAACTTACTCGCTGACTCAGCTATCCAAGTTTTCTAGCGGGCAACATCCATCTCTGAAAAAGGAATTAATGTCTTCAGTGCCAATTTTGCCTATGGATCCAGGATTGTGGCACAAAGGTAATGTTCTTGTGACAAAATCTAATTTTGCACCCTTGTATTGTCATCTAAGCGATGGGCTAAGCTCTCCACCAACTCATAGACATCTTTTTTTCCTCTACACCTTTGTTTGATTTAGACACTGCCTTCAGCTGATGTTCTAGCATTTGCTATAATGGGATAGCTAGGCCCATAGAACAGTCCTCCTTGCTGACTTCATGTGTGAAGACCTCAAAAGGAAGAAGCATCTCAGTCAGGCATTTAACTAGGCACCATTGGTCCATCTGAAGGGTCATGCCTTTCACAGTAGCATCCCCTCTTCACATGAAATATTCATTGAGTGACCTGTACTCCTCAAACAGACGGTCAAGCATGTAATAAGTTGAATTCCAACGTGTTGCCACCTCCTGGATGAGTCCTTTGACTGGCATTCTATAGTCACGTTAAATGATCCTCAGCTGCTACCGAGCTTTAAAAGAATGGCTGAAATGAGTGCATATTCTTCGGCAGGTGGTCAGTAACTTGCTGACTATGGCTTCTTTTTTCAGAAAGTCTTGAACTGCAAAGTTAATGCAGTGCGCCAAACATGGAACCCTGAAATAGGAACCAAGCTCCATGGCCTTAAGTACATTACTGCCATTATCTATGGAAACAAAACCAATATTAAGCCCTCTTGGGCGTAGCCATTCAAAAACCTTGCTGTGAAACTCTTCCAAAATGTTTACAGCAGTATGAGATTTCTCCATGGCGAACATGGCTGCAGTTGCATGTTTCCGAGTAGCTTTAAAAATCTCAGCTGTGTCAACAGCACCTACTTCAGATAGCTTATCTCTAACCCCTACAAATGAGACCCAGTGTGCAGTGATGCACATGTAATCAGTGGCTTGGCAACTGGTCCACATGTCTGTTGTCAGGTGGATATTGTGAACAGCACTCTGCTGCAAAGCTTGTCCAACTAATTCTAGCATATCATGATGTAGTGCCGGAACAGCAATTCTTGCGAAATAAGACCGGCTGGGAACCTTCCATTTAGCGCAGATGGCTGACACAAATTCAAGGAAACCCACCCCTTCCACAAATCAAAAAAGGGAGAAGGTCCAGCACTAACAATTTCGCACGCTTGGCATTTTACAACCGTGCCATTGGGCGGTTGCGTTGGAACTGCCCCTCCAACATAAGCATGGTTTCAATGGTAGGCTGGATTACTTTCCTTTGTGGTGCTGTTGTTTATTTTAACCCACTTAGGCTCAACAAGGCACTTTGCTTCATTGCAGTACTCGGTCGCCTTGGTGTCTCAGCATGACTCTGAGTATGGCTCTTACTGTGGTGCCACTGCGATGTTGCTGAGGAGGATGGGGCGGTACCACTACACTACTGGAGACAGTGCTAGAAATGCCTCCCTCTTGTTCACCTTCCACCGCAATAATATTGTCCCCTGATTCTTCATGCCCAACATCAATGGGTTGAGTTTTACTTCGTTCTAAGCGAAGTAGGTGAGCCTCCCTCACGAAAGTGTAGTGTATTTTGAGAGGACTTGTTTGGCCTCCGGTATCATGGTTTGCCCCAAGCATACCCCGCGGAACAGCATGTCGACAAATTGGGCATATAGCAACATTCTCCTCCTTACTGCTAACCGAAAAGAAGTCCCACACTGGGGAGGAGAACTTTCTGGTGCTGCTGGATGTGCCACTTTCAATACCATAGGAACTGGAGGGTGTGCTTGGAATGTGACCCTGTGCAGCTACACTGTAACTTCTACCACTACCTACTGAGATGGTGGTTGAGCTAGATGTGGGTCCCTGCCAGGCCTTTGCAAATATGAAAGCTGGAGGTCGTGGTGGTGTAACCTGTGTTGGTGATATCCATGCTACATCCCGCTCAGCAGCCTTTTTGGATAGGGTAATAATGTTGGTCTCCATCCCCTTTGGGGCAAGAGTGGTGCTTGTGATGACTGCCTCATCATCATCCCCCTCTTGTACATCTACCTCCATAACTCTAAGTCTTTCTGGAACCTTACTTTTCACTAGCCTTGTCTTGTGGCGTGCATCACTCTCAGACTGAGCTGGTGGCTTCCAAGTGGCATCACTGTCATCAGAAGCGGGGATTGAAGAAGAAGATGATGGACTAACCCTCCTTTTCCTTGCTGGTGATCTGGAAGACAATAGATCTTCTGAAACAGTGATTTGTTCCACTTTGTCCACCTGAAGCTCGATTTCCTGAAATACCCCTACTTTAGGAGCAACAACTACTATTGTGGGCTGTTCTTGCGACTGCTACTGTTCTTGTGCTGCTCCTGTTCTTGCGGCTGCTGCGGCTGCTGCTGGTCTTGCAGTTGCTGCTGTTCTTGCGGCTGCTGCTGCACACTTATCTGCTGAGTTTCAGCCTGCGTTGATTGTTTACTACTTTGCGATAATGACATTTCAACATCGCTGCTCGTTAGTAGACTGGCTACCTCTGTGACACTCAAAGGCTTGGGCCTAGGTTGGTGGGGTTGGCCCGCTGGCGCAGAGGTGCTGCTCCCAGCTTGGTTCCTGGATATCGCTGCAGCAGGCATAATTTTTTTGGTCCCAAAAAACACATTGGTCGGCACACCAGTCGTGGTAAGTGATACTTCCTTTTTCTTTTCCTTCTTCTCACCGGCAACTTTCTTGGTACTGGAGGACCTGGTACCTTTCTTTGGGGCCATCTTCTTCAGATGTCAGGCAGGACGCAGGTGTACAAGTTGCAAAGATGTCTGTGGTCACACATGGACGTGATGTGATGCGCAGCAGGACTTCTGTCTGGCAGTACAACGGGTGATGATGATGACACCTCCTCCTCTGTCTTTTTGTACACCTAAAAGCAAATAAGCCAGGAGAAGAACATCAGTGAAATGTTGCATTTGTTGCTGTGGTTCAATTACTACTGTACCAGTCCAAACAAACAAACCAACAAATAAAAGATGTAGTCTAGCCATTTCTGATACTTTGTCAACAAGGGCTATGGTACACTACTGTGTACACACTACACTCTCAGGAAGGATAGGAAACAGAATAAGAACAACAACCGAAATACAAATGTAATGGAAGTGGGGTGGATCCTGTTTGGCATTACATTATTTGAGCATAACATAATTCAGGGAGCTGCTGTTGGCAAAGGGGATGAATGGATGAAAGAAGTGAGCTGGAGTTCTGGACTTTTTGGTTCCGTCCAGAGGTGTCAGGGAACAACACCCAAAGACCCCGGAGTTCCACCTGCCTTGGTGCACAAATGAACAGAAACACGGGCTTCTCGATGGTGGCGTCAAAGACCAAAGGTTTATTACTGCAGGGACACAGAAGTCACAGAAACTACGCATGGGCAGTAACTAGGAGCCTGTTCAAATTGTACAAAGAGGGTTGCTCCTTATATACTAAATTTTGGCCTTCAGGCGAATTCTTCACATGTTAGTACATTCCCAAACCTTTGTGTCCTAAACAATAAATATTTGGCGTACACAGGAATCGTCGACAATATCTGATGTCAAAACATTACGAACGAGGGGTTCCCACTTTTCCATCATAATCTCATGTCAACTTTTCATTCAAGACCCGGACCGCCTCATCGTAAATTTCGTTACCTCCCCCTAATAAAGGCCCAGAAGGAAAGGAGCAGAGCCAGGTGCAGAAGATAGGAAAGCAGGATAAGGGATGTTTGTGGGTTGTAAATGGGCAAGGCTACCGGCTTCGGCCGCCTAATCATGATCAGGACAATGGACACGAAGACCAGTTTAGCAGGACTGGCCTCGGGCAGAGGAGGCAGCCTTTGTCGAGTCATGCAGCTACAGCGTGATCTGGTTTAAGGTGCACGTGTCATGAAAGAGGTGAATCTCCGGCTAAGGCTGCGTGTCCTTAATCGAAATGAAGTGATCAGAGGTTATTGCGTATGTGAGGGCAAGAAACACAAAATGGCGGCCATGATCTAAGATGGATGCAGTGAGTAGATCAGAAATGTGTTTATAAAAGGAGTGCTCTTGCTCGTAGCGTAGCGAAAACACCAGGATATGCTAAATGGATCATTTGCGGTTCGCTGATACCAATATTATGTATTTCCGACAATATTGAAAACACGGGTTCAAATCGTCACGGAACCTCAGCCCCTCCTTTTGCCCTTACATAGGCAATTACTCAGTCTATGTCAGAGTCTAATTCTATGCTCATCAGGTCAGTGACATGCTGTTGTATCATCATCCTTTCTCGTGCCTTTTCTCCAAACGCAGGTGGTTTTCTAAGACAAGTTGCAGCACAAAGACTACACAGAGCAGGACCACACTGGATAATCAGGCAGCATGAGAATAGGAATACTAAGATGACACCAATGACCATTAGAACCTTCCATCCCCACGCTGAGATCAGAGTCCAAAACCACTCCATGAAGGACCAGTTTCCCTTGTCTACGTGAATAGAGTCGGAAATCTTGTGTAGCTTAGAGATCGCCTCATAGACTGTTGGAGCATTATTAGGAATAAAGACACAGCAGCTCGATTGGATCATTCTGCATACCCCACCTCGATCTGCAAGGATAACGTCTAGAACCATACGGTTCTGCAACGTCATGAGTCTATCCGCCTGAAGCTCAGCTGTCAAATTGCTAAGGGCACCAGCAGTTTCGGTAATAGTAGATTCAACTACCCGTGTTAGCTGACGTATGTTTCTACTATTGGCCATAGGCCCCCAGAACGGAAGGAAGCCTTTGAAGAAGTCTCCAGCTTCCTGACCAGCAGTATCTTCCTTGCTGAAGACACCTCTCGCTACTCTGGTTCTGTGGTAATCAGATGAAGCAGTGTATGTCGGAGGCAAAAATCGAGCAATATAGCATGATCCTGAAAAGTCGGCAGGCAACCATGTATAAGCTCTATCTCGACAGATGAAGTAGGTACCCCTGGCAGTAAGAAAGGCAGGGGAAGAGTTAGCCGGAAACACATAAGTCTCTACGCACTCACTCCTCCCTAGCTGAGCTCTCGGATTCCTCCCATTACCTTGCAAACAGACCTGACCTCGGTGAGGTACGACCCAGATTGGAGTTGAGCTTTTACGCTTGCTTTCCCCTAAACTAAGGCGATACTCTGAAGTATTCCAACTTAAATATACTCGCAATTCGTCTCTAGGGTAAGATGGAGTATTATTGACGTCCTTGATCATGTCAATAATTCCCTGGACTAAAGCTTTGTTGGCAGAGTTATATTTAGTGGAACGTGGTGGACGCGGAGGATAGGTTTCAAGGGCATAAGCAAAGATGGTTTGAAGGGCCTGAAATGATCCATTGTAGCTGAAAGGCAAAACCAGATAGGGAATACCTTTATCCATAGTGTGGGGTATCAAGCCACACACCCAGCAGTCTGTAGTGTTAACTACCAGTTGGTGTTGGTGCAAGAGCTGTACAAAAGTGTTGTTAATGAACTCTGAGCGTCGAGCTTGCTCATGTTCGGGAAACGAATGAAAAGAGTGTATAGAAGAAACAGTAGAAATAGCAGGATCAAGGGGAGGTACTGTAGTAACTGGCACAAAAATCAAATTTATACTGAAAACGATTCCACCCACCAACGTTATCAAAACAATCAAGAATGTAATGGCACATTGCATCAAAAAGCATTTGCTGTGAAGGATTCTGCAAAGTCTGTTTCTGCGAACATAAATCACATTTTCTCGTTGCAGCGCAGGAAGCTCCATCTTCTACAATCCGCTCGCGACCACTGATGATGTGTACGTAGATGAAAATGCCTCTATCAGCCCTGGGAGTTCCCAGAACCAACAGAAAGATCGACCTTGTGTCAGACCCCTGCAGATTCAACTAGGCACACAGCCACGACCCTACGGCTACCCAGACGGCAAGGCAATTTTAAAACAACAAAATAATAGCAAACTTCCTGGCTGAAGGCAAAAGTTCAAAATTTCAAAATATTACAATGGGCAGTTGCCTGCTTTATTTGTCCATTCTACGGTTTCGTAAATTATATCTTTGCTTCGCAGGTACTGTCTGATCGGCAAATAGCGTTTCACTGGTAGCTGTTGCAGTGTTCAAGTTCGCAGATGACAGAGTTTTTTCTGATGCAGGGGACAAATGTTCGAAGTTCAAAGGAGTATTTTCTGAAGGAGAGTCAGAGCTTGGAGTGTCCGTGATCAATTCGGCATCGCTGAAAGGGATGAATTTTGGCGTGCTTTCAAATTCGGAGGAACCAATTCCCTTCTTCACCCAGTCGTCGAAAGGAAGTGGCAAAGGTACACGCTTTACGTGGGATGCATGCACCCAATGCTTGCGGCCAGCCACACGAACTGCTGTTCTTGTTACGAGCAGGACTTGGAAGGGGCCGACAAATCTCGGCTGAAGGTTCTTCGTCCTCGCGAAATTCCTGATGACCACAAGATCTCCTGGTTTCAGCTGATGCCCTGGACTCTCCGGAGGCTTTGGTAAAGCATCGAAAACCTGTTGGTGAATAAGACTCAATTTAGCAGTCAAGTCGTAAAGGTAGTCTATCAACATAGGATATTCTAGAGAACAAAACTCCTTAGGCCTTGGCACACCCCAAATATTTGCTGGGCGGCCAAAAACTATTTCGTAAGGGCTAAGCCCCACTCTAGAATGTACAGTTGCTCTCGTTGATAACAAAGCCAAAGGAAGTGCGTCTGGCCAGGCTAAACCTGTGGATGCTTGTATTTTAGCTAGTTTCAGCTTAAGGGTGCCATTGTAACCCTCCACTAAACCAGCAGACTGGGGATGGTTCGCACTGTGGAACTTTTGTTTCAGACCTAGGCCGGCACACACACTCAGCATAACTTTCCCTATAAACTCACTTCCGTTATCTGACCATACAATCCGTGGCATACCGAATCTAGGGAAATATTCTTTGAGAAGAATCTTGGCAGTTGATAGGGCAGTATTGTCCTTTAGTGGGTATGCTTCAATCCACCTGGAAAAAGCACAGACTACCACCAGGACATATTTCAAATTATTACAGCGATCCATGTGAGTAAAATCTAACTGAATCACTTCAAAGGGGCAGGAGGGAGGAGCGAAGTGACCAGCTGGAGTTGGAGTTCCCTTGCCAGGATTATGCATCAGGCATACCATACAATTTTTCACCACTCTCTCTGCACACTTACTGATTCCATCATTATTCCAGACCGGAGCCAACATTTTACAGATTCCTTTAGAACTTATATGCGCTACTCCATGCGCCATTGTCACCACTGCAAGCACATACGCATCAGGCAACATCCAACGCTGCTGTTCGGTCAAATCAATCCAACACCCATTCGAATCCAACTTGCCCGTACTTTCTTTCCATACACGTTTTTCCTCCTCAGTTGCTTCTTTCTGAATCTCTTTCACACTTTCCATTGTATCCTCACACATTCCAGAGTCAGCAATCCATCTTGCAGACGTAGCAACATACATTCTGCTCATCATGTCTCTAGCTGTCTGTTTAGCAGTCTCATCAGCAAAAGCATTCCCGCGACCAACATCATCCGTGATTGCTTTATGAGCACTGCACTTTACAATCGCAACTTCAGTCGGCAAGGTTAGAGATTCCAACAAGTCGTTAACTAACTGACCATGCTGAATCTTAGTCCCATGGGACGTAATGAAACCTCTTTCTCTCCACAAACGGCCAAAACTATGGGCCACGCCAAATGCGTACTGACTATCTGTAAAGACATTCACTCTCTTTCCCTTAGCTAAAACACACGTTCTTGTTAGAGCTATTAATTCTGCAGCTTGGGCAGAATTCTGACTCACTCTTGCAGTCTCCACAATCGTCTTCAAAGTCGTTACTGCGTAAGCAGCAGTCACATCACCATTCTCCAACTTAAAACATGACCCGTCCACATACAGCGTGCCATCTGGATCGGATAACGGAGTATCCTTTAAGTCAATGCGTCCTTTTGTCTCTTCCTCCGTTTTAAAACAACAATCATGTGGCTCGGAATCACTCGACTCTTGATCAGTCGGCAACAGCGTTGCTGGATTCAATACATTACATCTTTTGATCTGAATATGACTCGCTAGTAACGTCAGCTCGTAACCAGATAATCTCGCACTGGTAAGGTGTTGTGTCTTCGTTCGATTCATGAGTGTATCCACCGCATGAGGAACCATGACCACTAGCATGTTGTTCATCACCAAACCAGCAGATTGTCGAATGGAAGCCGCAGCTGCCGCTGTAGCTCTCAAACAACTAGGCAACGCTCTAGCTACCGGATCTAATGTTGATGAAAAATACGCACAAGGGCGTTGTTTATCACCAAACTTCTGTGTCAGAACACTCAACGCGCAACCTTCTCTCTCGTGAACGTAGAGCGTGAATGGCTTACTGTAATCAGGTGTACCCAATACAGGAGCTGAACACAATGCTTTTCGTAATTCAATAAAACTTTCTTGACATTCATCAGACCATGGCACCGGACTCGGAACATTTTTCCCAGTCAAAGCTACCAATGGTTTTGCTAAAAGAGAAAAATTTGGGATCCACTGCCTACAGTAAGAGGTAATACCTAGGAAGGCACGTACTTCTCTCTGTGTGCGTGGAACACTCATCTGCGTAATTGCTTTTATTCTCTCTGGGGTCAACTTCCTTCCCTCCTTTGACAAGAGATGACCTAGGTAGGTCACTTCTTGGCAGCAGTATTGCATTTTCGAAGGTGACACCTTGTGATTCAAATTAGACAAATGATGCAATAACGAGATCGTTGCTGCTTTGCAAGTTTCCTTATCATCAGCAGCCACTAGAAGATCATCTACATACTGTACTAGAGCAGAACCTGGAGGAAGGACAAAGGAATCTAACTGGCTTTTTAATGCTTGACTGTAAATAGATGGGCTCTCACAATAGCCTTGTGGAGCGCGTTTAAATCTGAAACTTCGACCTCCTAGACAGAAGCCGAAAATATCTCTGCTTTCCTCGGCTATCGGAATGCTGAAAAAGGCATTCTTCAAGTCAATGACTGAGAACCAAGTGGCTGTAGCAGGAATCAGTGTTAACAAGGCAGTAATGTCTGGGACCACAGGAAACTGCGGAACTACAATCTTATTAACTTCTCTAAGGTCGATAACAAACCTATACACTGGAGGCTTTGTAGGATCAGTTCGTTTCAAAATCGGTAGTACAGGACTGTTACAGACATTTCCTCTCATTTCTTCAACCACACCTTTCTTAATCAAATCTTGCACAATCAATAAAAGTGCACGCTCACCTTCACTAGATATTTTGTATTGAGGAATTCTTGGGAATTTTACATTCGCTTTCAAAGTTACTACATATGGTGGTATTTCTAAAAGGCCTACATCGTTAGGACCAGTCGCCCAAAGAGAATCAGGGAGTGAACGCAGCTCTGGCGGGAGTGCATCCATTGACAAGTACATCGGAGAAGTGATATTTTTACCCAATGTAAGCTGTACTCCTTCCGGAGAACAGTACAATGTCGCATATAGTCGTTTTAACAAATCTAAACCAAGCAGATTTTCATTACAACCTGTCGTCAAAATCAGAGGTGCTTTTAATTGACACGGTCCAACAGAAATAGACAAAGGACCAGATATCGGGTTGTAAACAGGGGCGCCTGAAAAACCTACAGAAACATTTGTTGAGCCGGACAAAGGTGTGCCAGGGAGTTTCACATGAATGATAGAACTTTTTGCGGCACCAGTATCCAACAGAAACGGTTCGACTACACCTGATGTTGCTACTGCGACATAAGGCCCACTCTGATCCACTGGAACTGATACTACTCCCTCTCTCTGTCCATGGCTGTCCTAGTACCCATTTTGCTGAAATCCCTCATCCACTTCACAATAGTCTTCAACAAGATATTGTTGAGATCTATTTTGCTGAGTAGACTGTCCATTTCGTTGATCAAAGTGATTGGAAGGACGATCATTCGTTTGTGGAGGCATAGCACCTCGCCCTCGACCTCTAGAACTTTGCACAAAACCACCACGACCTCTCTGAGCTGCTGCTGCATTATTTTGCGCTAAGATCGGACATTCATTCTTATAGTGACCCTCTTTCTTACAGTATGCACACTGGTTCCACTGATATTGAGGTCTCGATGTACTATAATCTGTCCTTTGATACGAACCCTGTTGCGTATTAGTCTGATTCATGCGAGGCGGATACGCCTGCTGCAAAAGAACTTTAGTTTTTAAATCCTTCGTTTTCTTATCTGATTTTTCCTTTTCCTCTTTATCCCTATTTTCGTAGTACTGTGCAGTCGCAAGTATTTGCGCAGTTGTGGAAACAGCCCACGCACTCTCTGAATCCTTTAATTTATTGCATAATTCAGGTAACAAATTATGCACAAATTTATCGACAAACAGTCTTTGTCCTCCTTCTGTGCTCATGTCCTGACCACTATGATCTACAAAAGTCTCTTCGAACCTCGTGAAAAAGTCGGAGACACTTTCGTCTTTCTTTTGCCTGCATGCGGACAACTTGTCCCAATTAACACGCAATGCGGGCATCAGAGTCTTCATTAGATCAATTATCCTACCTGGAAGATTAGCAATTAGGGGTTCAGGCTTTGCACCACCTACTTGCTGACCATCCGCTGCAGTGATAGCTGCCCAATCACCACCTAAGGCAACTTGATGATCCTCTCTACGAATTTTAGCCCACACTGGTTGCGGAACTACGTTCCCAAATAACATATCGATGTCTGCTAAGTTCATTATACAAGCCTCAACTGTCTGTGTTAATTCCTTATAGTATCCAGCAGGATTCTTACGCGGATCTGGCAGGGCCTGCTTCACTGCTAGCACTTCAGCTCGCTTCCACGGAATGTGTATCCACACCCTTTGGAATTGCGCTGGAGCAGCTACAATACCATTATTCTGATCGGCTTGCACAGCTTCGCGCCAAATTGGAGGAACCTCCCTCATTGGATATTGGCGACTTAGCTTCGTCTTGCTTTTCTCTAAATCTCTTGGTGAACGAAGTGATGGGTCATTCCTATAACTTAAAATCAGTTCCATCGCTTCTTCTATATTATCACCCACTATCATTCCAGCAGCAAACTCTTTCTGAACCTTAATTAAATCTTCTAGATTTGATTCAACATCATCTTCTTCTATTTCCTCACGTAACAACGAGCACATCTCATCAAAGACGTACCGTTGCGTTGGTTCTTTCCACTGCATAAACGTTTCTAGCACATCTCTCGTACTATATCTCCTACTCTTCGAAATCCATCTGAGAGCCGTGGAATCTAAAATTCCCCGTTCCTCAGTACTTGGAAGCTGACTACGTCTCTGAACAGAGTCAGAAGTAGGAGTCTTGATTAAAGTTTTATAGAAAGGAGACAGAATGTTAGACACAGAATCAGTGATTCTTCGACGAACAGAAAGTGGAGTCAACACACTCGCAGATGCAGAAAACACACTAGAGGTAGGAACAGATAACGGAACAGTAGAAGTATCGAGAAAGATAGTTTGTGGAACAGTAGGTGTAAGCGAGACAGATACAGGTATAGAAGTCGGCAACCCAGGAGGAGGAGGAGCCGTAGGAACATTTACATTGACCACAGGAGGTACGGGAGCTTGATTCTGAGGGGCAGGAGCAGGAACACCAGGTTGTCCAGCAACCGGCAATTGTACATTCGGTAAAGGTGGAGCCGTAGCACCTTGTGCATACGGTGGAGGTGACCGTAACAAATAAGATAGCAGAGGATCGTTCTCAGAATCCTCCAGTATCTTAGCCGTTTTCGATGGCAAGGCAGGATAGCACTTGTCAATCGCTAAATTGTGCTCTCTAATGGCCACCTCTATGGCTTTCTCTGACTCGTTAACTTGCAGCTGCTTAGCCGCTTGCTCCAGAGTCAACTCTTCTTGCTCTTTTTGTTCTTTCTTTAACCTTTTCATTTCTCTCTGTTTGGATTCTTTTCGCCAGTAACGGAAAGAATCAAACATTGCCGGCCGGGCTTTCTTCTTAAACAATTTCGCTTCTAAATTGTCGAGAATTTCGGGTTCAAAACTACCATGCAGTGGCCAACTAAGGACACCATCTTTCTCAGTGTATCGGACCCACACCTCATTATAAGATATAGGACCCACACCATATTTACAATACAAGTCATATAGGGGAGTCCCAATCGGAGGAACCAGACATGAGTCCTCCAATCGTGAGTCACTGTTGCAACCGAAACAAGACAACATACAGTTTCTCCGACTTACCATTTTTCAGTTCGGAACACAAAACAAACAAAACACGAAACAGATATGTGCACTTGAACCAAGAACTTAGGCCTACCAAAACGAACTGATGTATCGATACCCAAACTAAACCAAATAGATTATCGTAACCAGAACAACCAGTGATAATCTTACGAAACCAAAACCAAACCAAGAACCAAAAAGGATTTTAACAACCCTCACAAAGTAACCAGCTAGCTATCACTAAATACTTAACTGAGGCACTGAAGACGTCACCAAGGAGAAACCCGTCACGTTTCGCTGTACTAAGGACTGCACCTCGGGTCCAAGACAGGGCGACGGTCAAGGCAACGGCCCACTGCAGCCGTCCTGAACGGGAACCCTCGTGGAAGAGAACGTCGGGCCACTTTTGCGATATGCCTGGATCGATGAAGTGGGGCGCCTCCCTCAGGAATCTTCACACGAAGCTTCTCGAACTCTTCAGGCTTTTGGACCGGTACCGAATGACGTCGCCCACGTTGGGCGCCAATTGGAGTTCTGGACTTTTTGGTTCCGTCCAGAGGTGTCAGGGAACAACACCCAAAGACCCCGGAGTTCCACCTGCCTTGGTGCACAAATGAACAGAAACACGGGCTTCTCGATGGTGGCGTCAAAGACCAAAGGTTTATTACTGCAGGGACACAGAAGTCACAGAAACTATGCATGGGCAGTAACTAGGAGCCTGTTCAAATTGTACAAAGAGGGTTGCTCCTTATATACTAAATTTTGGCCTTCAGGCGAATTCTTCACATGTTAGTACATTCCCAAACCTTTGTGTCCTAAACAATAAATATTTGGCGTACACAGGAATCGTCGACAATATCTGATGTCAAAACATTACGAACAAGGGGTTCCCACTTTTCCATCATAATCTCATGTCAACTTTTCATTCAAGACCCGGACCGCCTAATCGTAAATATCGTTACCTCCCCCTAATAAAGGCCCAGAAGGAAAGGAGCAGAGCCAGGTGCAGAAGATAGGAAAGCAGGATAAGGGATGTTTGTGGGTTGTAAATAGGCAAGGCTACCGGCTTCGGCCGCCTAATCGTGATCAGGACAATGGACACGAAGACCAGTTTAGCAGGACTGGCTTCGGGCAGAGGAGGCAGCCTTTGTCGAGTCATGCAGCTACAGCGTGATCTGGTTTAAGGTGCACGTGTCATGAAAGAGGTGAATCTCCGGCTAAGGCTGCGTGTCCTTAATCGAAATGAAGTGATCAGAGGTTATTGCGTATGTGAGGGCAAGAAACACAAAATGGCGGCCATGATCTAAGATGGATGCCGTGAGTAGATCAGAAATGTGTTTATAAAAGGAGTGCTCTTGCTCGTAGCGTAGCGAAAACACCAGGATATGCTAAATGGATCATTTGCGGTTCGCTGATACCAATATTATGTATTTCCGACAATATTGAAAACACGGGTTCAAATCGTCACGGAACCTCAGAGCCAATAGGAAAACTATGCAGGCCTTCATGGCAAAAGCAGCACACTAAATAACTCCCAACACAAAAGGCCACCCGCCACATGGGCACTCACAAATAACGAGCAACAAGCAGGAGGCCTGGGAAACGCAATGAACTGACAAAAGGCCTATAAAAGCCAAGCAAAAGATGCATGCTAAAGCACACTGCTTTGCCATTTTAAATGCAATAAAATGCAAAAACGAAAATACACAGGCCAAAAAAAGGACTGCAGGGTGCATGCACACCAACACACCAGACACACACAACAAAGGCATTTCTTTAAGACACTGAAAAACAGAAATACACCCCCCAAAACACATTTCCCAACTCAATCCAATGCCATCCATGCCCTAAATGATGTTTAAATTCAACAGACCACACAGAAACACTTGTTTAATGCACCTGTGGCTACCTGCTCTGAGCCTACTGGATAAAAGTAGGCCTGTTGGCAGACAAGGCCACACAAGCTTGCCGGCCTAGGCTTCAGAATTGCCACCAGCCACATGGCCAAGCCCACCCAACTACAAGAAACAGTAGACAGACAATGCAGGCCCATAGCAAAGAGCACACTGCCAGCCGTCAAAATGGCCACAAGCCTTATGGCCAGGCCCACAACAAGAAGTTTAGGCCACAAAGGAATAGTATGCAGGCCTATATGGCAAAAGCAGCACATTAATAACTCCCACCACAAAAGGCCATTAGCCACATGGACACTCACAAATCACAAGCAACACGCAGGAGCCCTGGGAAACACAATGAACTGACAAAAGGCATATAAAGCCAGGCAAAGGATGCATGCTAAAGCACACAGCTTTGCCTTTTTTATGCAATAAAATGCAAAAACGAAAATACACAGGCCAAAAAATGGTCTGCAGTGTGCATGCACACCAACACACCAGATACACACAACAAAGGCATTTCTTTAAGACAACCAAAAACAGAAATACCCCCCAAAAATACATTTCCCAACTCAATCCAATGCCATCCATGCCCTAAATGATGCTTGAAATACATTCAACACACATCAAAGGAACTTCATCATGCATCCACCCATGACTAGCTCTGGGCCTACTGCCTACTACTAACCAAAACAATTAAAAAAAAAGGAATGATAAGTTCCAAAATTGTAGTTGCAGCAACTGCAATGCCCCAATCAAACAGACACAACACCAACTTACTTGTTAAATATCAAATTCAATAGTCCTCAAATCCAATGATAATGATGCAGCAGACACAAAGAGTGATCCTTCCTACTCAAAATTCAAAGGCAGAATGAACAGGAGATCGACAAAGCACTGGGAGGAGCCTGCTAGACAGGAACAGGAAGTTGGAGATTCTGTGGCACTTCCTCCCTCTCCCCTCATTTTTAAAAAGGATTCCTTGCCCATAAAAAGGACAGCCAAATAACAATCTGAGGAGTTTTTTTATCCAAATCATCATTTACAGAAGGTTTTATGCTGCTAGAGATAATATTCTTCTCTAGATTGAAAATTTTACGTGTTTGAGTTCTCAAGCTTCACCACACTTCCGCCGGATATCTATGGTGCGTCCAAAATGACATGTTCGCGTTCTCACGCTCTCTGTCGCGTTGAATATTGACGTGTTTGCGTCCTCAGGCTTTTGCTCACGGTGGATAGTGACGTGTTCAAGATCTCATACTCTCGCGGTGTCTGATGGCGAGATGAATTACGGGATCGCAGTCGCGAACTCTCGCGAGATAGCGCGACCGGCTACCAACATCTTGTGGAGCAGGCGAACGGATCGGAAAACTCGACGACGAACGCGCGGGATCCTGGTAAGGCGATCGCATGTGCGAGAACACATTTTCAAAGCGCGAGCATGGAAAAAATCTCCGCTACGCTGCGGATCGCAGAAATGTTGCCAATTTCGCGCTCTCTGCGGAAAGCGAAAATGTCAAAATATTGCAATTTCCGCAAGCGGAAAAGAATTTGACACCCACCCCTGGTGAAATATATATTGTGTGTGAAATATCAAGGGCTGTTTTGTTTAAATCAATCTATATAGGATCAGCTGTAATTTGATATGAAGAGGATGAATGCTGGTTTCTAAAGAATACGCTCCAGCACTGAGACATTTGATTGGGACAGGCCTGGTAGTTAGATGACTACATCTTGAAGAGACTCTAACAGTCACACAGGGTTAAAAATTTGACACACCCTCCCTTTTGGTTGTTATGCATAATTTAACTTCAAGGGATTCCAGACCGGCATATGCAAACCCTGTTATAAATCTTATCAATCAATTCATACATCCATTGGGAATCATACAGTGTCTTTTATCTATGTTCTTTGTATAGATAATCACCATTGGATCACCTCATTGTCTGCACTATGATCACTCATTTTGCTGAATATTACACTTAATTGGAGTTGAAACATTACAAGATGCAAAGTATATTACTCCTCTATTTTGACTTCTTTGTAATTATTGTTTCCCATATTGATAAGTCAGAAGTACTCTGAGTTCCTTCTGAGACATATAAGATGATACCAATTTCGAAGGAATACCAAGGGACAATTTATATATAAATAATGCTTCAAAATCCCTGCTGGAAGCCAACCCCATGCTGCATGCAGAAATGGCCATGCAGAACTGGGTGTTGACCACAGGGATTGCACTGAAGCTGGCTCTATGACCAAACCCTCAGCAGGCTGCTATCACCACACGGCAGACAGCCTTTAGCGTGTGCTGTGTAGGGTTGGCCTTTGGACCATGGCGACCTCCTACCCTGGGGCAAAACATATATATTAAGGGGATGAAAGCTTGCAGCCCCCTCTCTGACCCTTAATTGGCATGGGGACCCCATCTCCTGGGCCAGTTCCCAATAAAAAACATTGAGGGGCCTTGTGGCCTCCCTCCACAAGCCTTAAGATGCCACCGGTGCCCTACACCAATTGCCAAATACAAATAACAGTGGAGGAGGGCGTGCTGCTAAATACAATAAACATGGAGAGGTAGCCATTTGGCCCCATGCTGGAGTTTTTTGTGCCCCGGGGTCTCAAATCCAGGACCAAAAACTGAAGGGCTTGGGGTATAGCCCCCTTCCCTGTGCCCTAACTGGCTCTGGTCCTCCATCCCCTGGGCCAAATAAAAAAAAAGTGAAGAGAGCCTCATGGCCCCCTCCCTGAGTGCAAATATGCATGGGAACCCCATCCACTGGCACCAAATATAATAAAAAAGCGGAGTAGGGCTTCCTGGCTCCCTGCCCAAGCCTTCTCAGACCCTGAGGACCCCATCTCCTGGGGCTGTATGTTTTTTATGCGGCACGCCTCCCAAGCCTCTTCTGGAAATGAGGAACCCCTCCCCCTTTTGGAACATTTATTCAAAAGGGGAGGGATACTGTGCACTCTCCTCCCCCTATTAATTAAATTGGACCTCGGGGATGGGGTCCCAATGGCCAAAAATGGCTTGGGAGTGGGGGGCATGCATACACCTCCCCTTAATTAAACAAGTTCAAGTTCAAGTTCAGGGATTTATATAGCGCACTACTCACCCAGAGGGTCTCAAGGCGCTTGGGCAGGGGGGGTCATTTTTTGTCGAATAGCCAGGTTTTGAGTACTTTTCTGAAGGAGATGTGGTTCTGTGTAAGGCGGAGGTGAGTGGGGAGTGAGTTCCAGGTCTTGGCCGCCAAGTAGGAGAAGGATCTACCTCCCATGGTGGATCTTCGGATACGCGGGACTGCGGCGAGGGCTTGATTGGAGGATCTTAGTTGGCAGGTGGGTGTGTAGAAGGACAGTCGAGGTTGAGGCATTCGGGTCCTAGTTTGTAGAGGGCCTTGTGTGCGTGGGTGAGGAGACGGAACGTTATTCTCTTGTTGACGGGAAGCCAGTGGAGGTCTTTCAGGTGTCCGGTAATGTGATCTTGGCGAGGGATGTCCAAAATGAGTCTCGCTGATGCGTTTTGGATGCGTTGGAGTTGTTTCTGTAATTTGGCTGTGATTCCGGCATATAGAGTGTTTCCGTAGTCCAGCCGACTCGTGACCAGTGTGTGGGTGACAGTCTTTCTTGTCTCGGGGGGGGATCCAACAGAAGATTTTTTTGAGCATACGAAGTACGTTGAAGAAGGAGGATGAGACGGCGTTGACTTGTCTGGACATCGAGAGTGAGGAGTCTAGGATGAAGCCAAGATTACGTGCGTGGTCTGTGGGTGTGGGTGTTGTGCCCAGATCCGAAGGCCACCATGAGTCGTCCCATGCAGAGGGGGAGGATCAGAGGATGAGCACTTCCGTTTTGTCTGAGTTAAGTTTTAGGCGGCTGTGTTTCATCCATTCGGCTACTTCTTTCATGCCTTCGTGAAGGTTCGTTTTGGCGGTGTTAGGGTCTATGGTGAGGGAGAGGATTAACTGGGTGTCGGCAGCGTAGGAGATGATGTTGAGGTTGTGTTGGCGCGCGATGGATGCGAGTGGGCTCATGTAAACTTTGAAGAGGGTGGGACTGAGTGATGATCCTTGTGGCACGCCGCAGATGACTTCGGTGGCCTCTTATTTGAATGGGGGAAGTCGGACTCTTTGAGTTCTCCCCGCGAGGAACGAGATGATCCAGTCCAAGGCTTTTCCTTATATGCCGATGTTGCTGAGGCGTTGTGTAAGGGTGGTGTGACAAACTGTCGAAAGCGGCGGAGAGGTCGAGAAGAATGAGGGCCACTGTTTCTCCGTTGTCCAGTAGTGTTCGGATCTCGTCTGTCGCTGCAATGAGGGCGGTTTTGGTGCTATGTTTGGCTCGAAATCCTGACTGAGAGGGATCGAGGGAGTTGTTGGATTCAAGGAAGGCGGCGAGCTGGCTGTTGACGGCTTTCTCAATGACTTTGTCAGGGAATGGGAGGAGGGATATGGGGCAATAGTTTTTAAGTTCAGAGGGGTCTGCTGTGGGTTTCTTCAGGAGGGCGCTGACTTCGGCGTGTTTCCTGCTTTCTGGGAAGGTAGCAGAGTTGAATGAGCAGTTGATGACATCGCGGAGATGGGGTGCGATGATGGAGTCTGCTTTGTTGAAGATGTGGTCGGGACAGGGGTCGGTTGGCGATCTGGAGTGGATTGAGTTCATTAGGCGGATGGTGTCTTCAGTGGTGATTGGGTTCCAGGCGCTGAGGTTGTTGGATGGCGGTGAAGGTTCTGATGGGGGTGGGGAGGATTGTTCGTGGGGAATGTTCTCGAAGCTGTTGTGAATGTCGACAATTTTGTTGTAGAAGAAGGAGGATAACGAGTCGCAAAGGTCTTGGGAGGGAGTAATGTCGTTTGAGGCTGCGGTGGGGTTGGTGAATTCTTTGACGATGTTGAAAAGTTCCTTGCTGTTGTGGGCGTTGTTGTCGAGTCGATTCTTGAATGCTGATTTCTTGGTGGATCGAATCAGCTGGTGGTGTTTGCGGGTGGCTGCCTTGAAGGTGGTCATGTTGTCGGTGGTTGGGTTTTTTCTCCATGTTTTCTCTAGGGTGCAGCATAGCTTCTTGGATTTCTTAAGGTCATCATTGAACCAGGGAGCCTTTTGTTACCTGAGTTAATCTGGTGGTTTTTCAGGGCTGTGAGTGATACATTGCTTGAGTTTGGTGGCAGCTTGGTTTGGGTCCAATGAGAGGGTGGGAGGGTTTTGGTTGAGTGATGTGAGGAGTTGGTCGTGGTGATTTTGTGCCAGTTCCTTCGAGGAATAGGTTGTGGGTGGTTGTGGGTCGTGGTCTTTTTGTAGCTGAAGTGAACACAACTGTGGTCCGTCCAATGGAGAGCTGTGGTGTGATCGAAGGAAATGTGTTTGCAGGAGGTGAAGATAGGGTCAAGCGTATGTACAGCTGCATGGGTGGGGGAGTCAACCAGTTGTTTGAGTCCAAGATTGGCCAGGTTGTCCAGAAGGGTGGTGGTGCTGCTGTCGTTTTTATTTTCCAGGTGGAAGTTGAGGTCTCCTAGTAGAATGTAGTTCTCGGAGGCGAGGGCATGTGAGCTGATGAAGTCAGTGATGTCATCGCTGAATTGTTTACAGGTTCCTGGAGGTCTGTAGATGAGGGTGCCTCTAAGTGGGGTCCTGGGGTCGGTGTGGATCTGGAAGTGGAGGTGTTCGGCAGTTGCAAGGATATCGTCGGAGCTGGTCGTGATTTTGATGGTGTTCTTATGGACGATGGCAATGCCTCCTCCTGTTTGATTGGTGCGGTCTTTTCAGATGATCTTGTAAGCGTCCGGGATGGCTATGGCGATGTCGGGTGCTGATGATGCGTGCATCCAGGTTTCTGTAAGGAAGGCGATGTCCGGCGACGCAGTGTCGAGTAAGTTCAGTGGCGTGTCTGTGGACTGATCGGGTGTTCAGCAGGATGCACTTCAGGTAGTTAGAGTCGGAGCTGTGTTTGGAGGAAGTGGATTTGGTGTGGGTTTTGATGCAGGCGTACTTGCAGAAGTGGCAGGCGAATGGACCGTGGGTACGTCCTGGGGCAGCCTGTAGCATTGGGTGTGCGTCCGGGGTTAAGGGCTAGGAGGGTGGCGGCGGCGTACGATATGCGGGAGGGGTACGATTTGCGGGGGCCAGGCGGTCTGGCGCTGGGCGTGGTCCAGGCGCGGACGGGCGTAGACGGGCTTACCTTTGGCGCACCATCGGCAATGCAGTCCTAGGCCTCCATTTTTGTTGCGATCCTGCTGGAGTTGCGCTGGAATGCAAAAAACCCTCAGATTTCGTTTTTTAATTTTGGCCTGGCGGTGTTCTCTGGGTTGCCACCGTCGGAATTAGGAAGGCAGGGGATCTCACTCTACCAAATTATATCTTTTATTTTCTAAACGTTCTCTCATGTTCCTGGCAGTGAATCAGAGCAAAAAGGAAAAAAAGCTCCTTGGGCAATCAGAAGGCTCCATTCTTTAAAATTGGGTTGGAGGGACTCTTGAGACTGTCTCTCAAACCCCACTGTCCAGATATACAAATATTTTTAAAACTTAATATCACAAAAAATGATAAACATATTCACACCAATTTTTAAAAAGCATAACCTGCATACCAAGATCTAGGTTCCTGCCACATTTTGTGCAATTACATTCAGCTGTGTTTGCAATAGCCCTGCTCAAGCCTATGGAATTTGCATGTGGATTTTGGATTGTGGGACCCTTCTTTTTTTCTTAGTCCCTGCTTGACAGATCACTTCAAAATTTTCCGGTTGCAAATTAGGCAAAAAAGAGCACTTTTTGGGAAGGCTTTGTGGAGATTCGTCAAACTAGCAGTATTGATTCTTCATATTATTAGGAGTTATGTTACCCTTACTTTCATAGCTATATTTCCATTTATAGAGCAATGTGTACAAATGAAGCTTGGGTGATGTTATTTGAGATGTCATCAGTGATGTAAAAAAAATTATGTCGTAGAACATGTCATGAGTGATGTAATATGTGAGATCTTAAGCAGTGCATGGCAAGGGCGCAAGCTATAGTTAGCTCTTGTGAATTTCTGTGTTTTGTTTACATTTCAAAATGTTAACGTTGTCACTGACATATTCACCTAACTATACCATTACTTTAACCTTTTATTTATTTATCAGTGAAATTCTAAGGTTTTTTTCAAACAAAAATATATCTTATTGTCACACCACTCTGTAACGTTACTTTGTTTTTTAAGTGAATACACACAGATATGTAATTTATACACACATATATAATATCTATACTCGCATACACACACATATAAAGCTTACCAAACCAAACACATTTCATCCACTTAAGCTCCTTCCTGGAAAAGAGTGGTCTTATCTGGCAAGCGCAGGCCAAGAAAAAAAGGATTTTTCACATGCATTTTACTGAAAATTAAACACTCAACTGGATCCCACCACTGTCACAACTCAACCTCCCATCATGGCTAATGAACATACCCTAACCGTGTTGCCTGCCATCACCATCTGACCCTTGCCCCTGCCACACATTCATTAAAGGACTCTTATCAACCAGAAAAAGCCCCAAAACCCATCCTCAACATCACCATTGACTCAGCCACATTCCCAGACACCTGTAAAAATTCCACCATCATGCCTCTGCTTAAGAAACGTCAGCTCACTCAACAACACTGTCAAGCTACGGACCCATCTACTTTCCACCATATAAGGTAGAGGCCTTAGAGAAGCTAATCAACTTATACCTCACTGACCACCTCAGCAATCACCTGCTCCTTGTCACTGTGCAGTTGAAGACTTTGCTTTTCAATTAACAAACTACCACAGACATGTCTGGGCACACACACCTGCTCAGCGCTATAACATAACAGAACATAACATAACATAGCGTAACATAACATAATGTAACGTAATGTAACGTAACATAACATAACATAACATAAATTAACTGTCATGATATCATTCCTATATCAAGACTGTTTTATCCTTATAAAAAAGAAAATAAGGTGCTATTGAGTTTACAAAGCTAACCCGTGGAACCACTGCAACAAGAAACATTGGATTCCTGGCTGTTGCAGGCTTCCCTCCTCTCTACCTTCTGTGGAGCACCTGATGTGGACAGGCCCATAAAGTGAAAGAGAGGGAACTTTGGGCCTTATCAGACAGGGTGTGTCATCAGTTGGGTTAACAGTGGGTATCCATAAACATACAACAATCAGCACACTTGCAGGCACAAATATGTAAAGCCCAAAAGATATATAGGTATAAATGTATGCATGTACAAAAACACATATCCAAGTACCCATGCACTCACATTTCAACAACCACAAATGGACCTATGCACACCCAAACATGCACATGATCTTTCTCTTCTTGTTCATGAGCAGAGCGAAGAGCAATATTCCGACAGGCATCCAACAATCACAAATAATCACACACTACACAAGTCCATATGCAAGCACAGGCAATAATAGTCACTCAAAAAGCAACACCTATAAGCAGTCAGTCACAAAAGCACATAATAACTACATAAAATGTAAATTGATCCTTGTATAGCGCACTACTCACCTGCAAGTATCTCAAGGCGCTTGTATGAATACCGCTGTGGAACCCATCCTGGCTTTCCCTGTGAGGCGTCCACTCCTGGGCACCCCCAAGGTGGAGGGCAGGCATCCTTAGCGTTGTGGAGGCTGTTGTGGAGATTAGGCAAGCTTTTGCCCAGAGTTGCAGAGTAGGACTCTATGATTGGAATAGGAACGAGGCGAGAATTATCAGGTCCATAGAATTTTAAGCCCAAGACCCGCCGAGGCGGGGAATTGAACCCTGGTCCCGTGCTAGACCTCTGCATCAGGGTCTGCCACTCTAATCATTGAGCCACACTGACATACATCATTGTTTCTAAAAGTAAATATCATAGATGGGCATATAGACAACATACATGCAAGAACACATACAGCTAAATAGATGCATACATGTGAGTTGAAACATGGATGACAAGATGAATGCCTCAGATTGGGTTGATAAATGGACACTTGTATGGGTAGGTGGTAAAATGCAAATGTTTTGCGACTGCATTTCAGTTGCAAAAGGTTCACACATATCACTGTAATTTGATATTACAAAGGGAAGCCCTAAATGACCCTTCCTAATACTGAGTCGCAAACCAAATTTGCTATTCGGAAAAAGGTTACTGAATTGCAAACTGGGCCTTAGTACATTAAAAAATGCCTTATTCATTTGAAAATGGCCCAATTCAGTGAATCGGTCCTTTTGCAAATGAAAATAATGGTTTGTACTTCTGGCCCTAAGTCCTTCATCCATCATCCAGCCCTTCACACGCTTACTCAATCTTCCATCCATATCACCCACCTAGGGCTCCATGGCAACCAGAAGTTATTGAATCCCAAATGTAACAACTGGGGTGTTTCACTTCTAGTGCGCTGGGAATCCCATACAGCAGCGCCTCAATCTCAGAACCAAGTACACTTTTTAGCACATTACTCGCAGAGTAGTGAACCAGAACATTCCAAGGATTACTCAGGGAGATGCTGTGGGCTAGAAAATCAGACTTCAGAAACAAAATAAATAACAATCAGTAAATCAATTTCAAGTCATGTTTTTTTGCTTTCACAAGTACAATAATAAATGGAAATCTTAATACTCCAAACAAAATTACAAATATATATATACAATTAAAATTAAAATACAACACTAATACTCGCAGATAGACTTGCAATCTACATTGAGAGTGCAGTAAGGGAAGTTCAGAGAATTCAAGCAACACACTTAATGTGAACTAGACCTCAAAGGTCTGAGGCACCTTGAAAGTCTGCGCTCCCTAGAATGAGAACATCTCCACAAATGCCTACAGCAACTTATGTGGTATGCAATCATAAAATATCAGCCTGCCAGATTCTAATGGCTTGTAGGATTGCTTTGATAAACGTTTGTGGGCTTAACAAAGTGAATAAAAGACTTAGAGTGGCTGCACTACTTAAAACACTTCACTTAGATCTGGTTTGCCTGCAGGAAACTCACATAGAGAGAGCAAAGGCATACCTTTTGGATCAACTGGGGTTTGTAGTATTAGCAAATTCCAAACAGGGGACAAGAACCAAAGGGGTAGAAGTACTGGGGAGAAGCAGGGATGTGGTTGTGAGAAGGAAGAACGAGGACCAATGGGGTCGGTGGGTGCTACTGGAAATAGATTTTAAAGGAGGGAAACTAACGCTGGTCACAAAAACATCAGGGTCATCCTCCGTGGTTCCACGGAGGATGACCCTGATATTTTCCAGTTTTTGGATGCAGAGTTGGCTCAGTGGCCTGAGCCTATTGTTTGCTGCGGTAATATACATGACCTTGGTAGCTCTTTTGCAACACCAGGGGGACAGTACTCAGGGAGGAAAAAGAAAACTTACAGAGCACTCTCAGATATGGTATCACACAATTCCTTGGGGGATCCGTAGGTCAAGTTACATCCGCACCTAGATGGCAGCACATTTTTTTCAGCTCCCCAGTTATGGTTAGACTGGATTATTTTTTAATTTCCAATTCATTGATTCCTGGTTCAAGGATTGAGAGGCAGCCCACGATTATCTCAGATCACAATCCATTGGTACTAACAATAAATCTGGGCCAGGTCCAAAGAAGAGATGTGCAGTGGACTTTCGAACAAGCATTATTGAAGGATGTGGCATATCGGGAATATATGGAAGTATGGATCAAGCACTTCTGGGACATTAATAGAGGGACAGCACCCCCGGGGGGTGATATGGGATGCTTTAAGGCTGGGGTCAGGGGTGAGACATTGAGTTTTGTATTGTTCAGGCAAAAGAAGGAGAAAGCAAAAGCACAGGAATTATGTCAAAATCTTCTTAAAGTGGAAGAAGATCTAGCTGCAGCTATACAGCATCATTCCCCCCTTGAGCAACACCTGCTTAAAATCATAGCGTTCAGAGCAGAAGCCTTAGAAGGTATTGGCAAGAAAGCAGCAGAGAACCATCTGGTCAAAAAGGAAAATGCATATGAACTAAGCAAGGGAGTGGGCCACATTTTATCTATACGGACCAGGCAGAGATTAGCTACTTCTGACATTAAGGAGATCATGGACGCTCAGGGTATTTCTGTCATTGATGCTGCCTTGGTGAGGGAAGTCTTTAGGCAATTCTATACAGACCTATATGCTTCTGATAATGTAGGGGGATTGGCGGAGATAGAAAGTTACCTTAGGGATACCCTTCCCCATCCATGCCCAAGGAAGAAAAGGAGGTGTTAGACGCTCCATTTCACCTAGAGGAACTCATTTCAGCTTTAGGCAGCCTCCCCTTGGGTAAGGCTTAATGATTGCTAACATTGTGGTGGGAGCGTGTTGTGTGCAGCTCTGCTTTTTAATTTGTGAATTGTAATGCTGGTTTAGAACCGGTTTGCTCAGTACTCGTATTTTTAAAAAAACGCTGTTTTTAAATTACTGTATACATTTGCACTTTTGCACTTTCAAGCACGTTGTTTTAAAACGGTTAGCTTTGCATTTAGCATTTACCTTTGAGGCGCGCTGACTCGCCAGGCCACCACAGCTTTCATTGCTGATTGATGTGGAGGGAGGAATAGCGCTGGCACTTCCTGGTCGTTCCACGACGGGCAGCCATTTTGTCAGGGTGTCGGTCTAGTCTCCCAGCCCTCCCTGACTACAAAAGAGCCTATCCTCCTCGCGCCCCCTTAATGATTGCTAACATTGTGGTGGGAGCGTGTTGTGTGCAGCTCTGCTTTTTAATTTGTGAATTGTAATGCTGGTTTAGAACCGGTTTGCTCAGTACTCGTATTTTTAAAAAACGCTGTTTTTAAATTACTGTATACATTTGCACTTTTGCACTTTCAAGCACGTTGTTTTAAAACGGTTAGCTTTGCATTTAGCATTTACCTTTGAGGCGCGCTGACTCCCCGGTCCACCACAGCTTTCATTGCTGATTGATGTGGAGTGAGGAATAGCGCTGGCACTTCGTGGTCGTTCCACGACGGGCAGCCATTTTGTCAGGGTGTCGGTCTAGTCTCCCAACCCTCCTAATCTACAAAGACCCTGGTTTCTAGCGCAGCGGAAACGCGCAGCGGGAGCGCCTTTGACGCGCCGAAGAGGCGCCAAAGAGAAGCCAGTCTGTGCCAGTCCGTGACAGGACGGGGCTAGGGACCTAGGATCAGGATGGTGATCCCTGCACCTGTAAGTGATAACTGTATGCGTAAGATTACATACACTGCTGCCGCACTACGCCACGTAGAAACTTCCTTTCGTGGAGACTGTGTGTGCAACCAAGTTCTATTTTTAGAAGGACCCTTCTCATGTAAAAATTGCAGCTTTCAGAGTATGAATGCATCGCTCCGGCTGGAGCCATTAGCTATGCCCGCTTCCCCTGCCCCTATCAACACCGGTTCCCTTAATAAATGCCTGCTATGTAACATTAGATCACTGCCTAAACATCACATGCAGATCTGGGATCTTATCTCGGAGGCGGAACCTGACCTATGTTTCTTTACTGAAACCTGGTTAAAACCCCACACTGCACCTACTATTACCTTGGGAATACCGGTGGGATATAAAATCATCTGTCAGGACAGACCCATAAAAAAGGGAGGTGGCCTTGCCATCGTGCATAAAGATAATATCATGGTCTCCACTCTCGAGCAATATTGCTCAGCAGAGATGGAGGTGTTGGTTTTTAAAATCAGTACCTCGCTGAAATGTTTTATGAACGGTGCTTTGGTCTATCGGCCTCCTGGACCTATGAACAATTTTTCCAACACGTTAATGGAATTATTGGCCCCCATGTTAATGGCGAGAAAGACTTTATATTATTGGGGGATTTTAATATACACGCAGAGCTAAAGGAGGAAAAAGAGACCCAGAATTTCCTAAATGATCTCTTTTCACTGGGATTTTTGCTACGCAATAAAGGACCCACCCATAGGGCCGGACATACTTTGGACCTCATCTTGTCCAAGCTCCCTGGAATTGAGTGTTCTGCCCCTATTGCAAATCTATGGACGGACCATTTTACGATTGAATTTTATATCCCTGAGATAGGACCAACCCCTAAGAGATCTATTCAGATCCCTATGAAACGGAGACAATGGCACAAGATAACCAATGAATCCTTTAGGGATGCCTTCTCTATCCAAGATCACGCCACAACCAGCGATATTGATGTGGCGCTAGAGAGATATGAAAAGGCAGTAACCATTGCCATTGAGCATATAGCTCCAATGAAAACATTTAATACCCGCCCGACGAAAAATCAGGAGGTGTGGTTTTCAGAGGACCTGAGGTCCATGAAGCGTAGAACTAGAAAATTAGAGAAAACCTGGCGCACATCCCATTTGGAGTCAGATAAATTGGAGTATCAGAGGGCGTTAAAATTATATCACAAAGCTATTCAAACAGCTCGTAAACATCATATTACCTCACAGTTAGAGGCGGTAGGAAATGCACCGAGGATGCTTTACCAAATACTGAACACCTTCCTGAAGCCGGCAGCATGTGAGAGTGTTGACACTTCATCTCAACAACTTTGTAATGATATTTCTTACTTCTTTACGAACAAGATTGAAACCATCTATGAGAAGATTCATGCCTCCATTGCTTCCATTGGATATGTTACTTTCCCCACTGTGGTCCCAGCGAGTAAAAAGATCATCACTTCCACTTTGGCTAATTTTCCTAACATCACCTTGGCTGAAGTGGAGGGACTCATTACAACTATAAAGAGTGGGAGTCCTATGGATCAGCTTCCACCGAGAGTGATGGTTTCAGTAAGGAGCACATTAGCACCAGAAATCCAAAGTTTGGTCAACCTCTCTCTGGACACAGGCCGTGTCCCACTAGAGTGGAAGAGAGCCCAAGTGCGACCCATCCGCAAGAACACCGCCACTGCGTGGGCTGACATGACCAATCTGAGACCCATTTCCCTTTTACCATTCATGGGAAAGCTCATAGAAAAGCACGTCAATAAGCACTTGTCTAATCACCTGGAACACACTGGTGCCCTAGATCCATCTCAGTCGGGCTTTTGACCAAAATACAGCACGGAAACAGCATTGCTGTCGATTACCGATGATCTACGCATGCTCCAGGACAAAGGAACATCAGCTGTCCTGGTGCTGCTAGATTTATCGGCAGCTTTTGATACCATCTCACATGAGATTTTGGTTGAGCGTCTGACTGGGAGTGGACTAGGGGGCATGGCACTGGCTTGGCTAAAGAGCTTTCTTTCGGATCGGATCCAATGTGTCACCATGGGCGATTTCCGATCCGAGGAGACCAGGATTACTAAGGGGGGGCCACAGGGCTCCTGTTTGAGCCCTACATTATTCAACATCTATGTGGCCCCCCTGGCTAATATCCTGAGAGCCTTTGGTTTTTGTCCAGTGTCATATGCTGACGATACCCAGCTGCTCTTTCCCTTTGACCATCTAACTCCAGAGGTATTACATTCTTTCTCTGAGGGGATGAGAGCAGTTTCCCAGTGGATGTCTTTGAATATGTTGCAGTGCAATGTCTCAAAGACAGAGGTCATGCTCTTCGGTGAGGCTAAGATCTGCTGGGCTCCTGACTGGTGGCCTTTAGATCTAGGCCCAGTCCCCGAGCCTAAGCAGATAGTCAAGAACCTAGGGGTCCGTCTGGAACAAGAACTCAGCTTGAAGCAGCCTGTTACCAACCTTGTTGGGTCTTGCTTTCGGACCATTGGATTGCTGCGCAGAGTTTTTCCATTGCTTCCAGACACCATCAGAAAGACCCTGGTCCAGGCGTTGGTTATCAGCCGTCTCGACTATTGTAATGGTCTCTTGCTGTCAGCTAATGAGGAGGATCTGGATAGGTTACAGGTCGTGCAGAACACAGCAGCCAGGCTGGTTCTAAATGCCCCTCCGAGAACATCTTCAAAACCTCTTCTTGCCAGGCTTCATTGGCTTTCCATCCGCCAGAGAGTTGTTTTTAAGATCTGTTGTACGGTCCACAAAGGACTTCATGGTTTGGGTCCCTCCTATCTGGCTGACAAGTTTGTGCCGTATGTTCCTTCCCGTGCTCTACGGTCCAGTGACCAAATGCTTCTCACGATTCCTAGGATCAAGCGGGTAAGGCAAGGGGGTAAGGCTCTGTCTGTGAGGGGACCGAGGATATGGAATGGTCTCCCTCTCCAGCTTAGGCAGCTTGAAAATCATCTGGCCTTCAGGAAAAAGCTGAAGACGTTCTTGTTCCAGGTCTAACCATACAGTTTAAGAACTAGATTGCAGCCATGTAATTCGATCTCCTGCAGGTTCAGCAGTCAGCTAGCGCGGAGATACTCCTCTGGGAGTTTATTCAAGCGCTCTATAAACACGCAAAATAAAAATAAATAAATAAATAAGGCAGCGGGCCCGGATCAGATTCCGGTGGAGTTTTTCAAAGTATTTCAAGGAGTGCTGCTATTGGATATGTTTAATACTATGTTACAGGCTTAAAAGGGGAAATCGATTCCTGATTCATGGGGTGGCTGCGGATATTATCGTGACAGTAAAAAAAAGGAACCCCCCGACTGAACCAGGTTCATACAGGCCATTCACATTAATGAATGATGATGCAAAAATATATTCAAAAATGTTAGCAAAGAGACTATCTGGGATCATCGAGTGCTTGGTAAGCCCCTCACAAAAAGGGTTTATCCCTGATAAAGGTACTACGCAGCATGTTAGGCAGGTGGTTACAATGTTTGATGCGGCAGGTACTCTCGTAGACCCTATGGCAGCGCTGTTCCTAGACGCTAAAAAGGCGTTCAATAGGGTCTCCTGGGACTACTTATGGTTAGTTATGAGGTGGAGCTGCATAGGAGAAGGCTTCATAAAGGCTATGCAGACTCTATATAAAGAACCAACAGCTAAGATCAGAGTCAATAGGGGGTATTCCTCATCGGTTAAGATCTGTAGGGGGACTAGGCAAGGTTGCCCCTCACCTCCCCTGCTGTTTGCGCTTTATTTGGACCCGCTTCTACGTAGGCTAGAAAGGAATCCCGATATCCCACCAATGAGGGTAAATGGCTGCATGGTAAAAACTCTGGCTTACGCTGATGACGTGGTCATTTTGACACCCAATCCGTCACTGGCTATTAGGGAGGTGGAAGCTCAGGCTCAGTTATTCGAGCAGGCCTCTGGTTATAGTATGAACAGATCCAAGACCCAGATAGTGGAAAATAGGTATTCTAGTTCCAACGATTTAAGGATCGTTTGTTCGGCAGTATATCTGGGAGTGGCAATTTTGGAAGATCTTGATAGGGTGGTAGAGAATAACATGGCTCCATTAATGACTAGGGTAAAGACAGATCTGAAGAGGATGAATAATTTGCATCTTTCACTCGTGGGTTGCACTAATATTATAAAGATGCTGATTCTGCCCAAATTTCTTTATTTCTTTAGGTCCATCCCTTTAAACTTTGAAGTTAGCTGGTTTAATGCATTGGAGGTAATCTTGAATAGATTTATCTGGGCTCACGGTAAGACTCGGATGGCCTATAGGTTCATTTCCCTCCCAAGAGAGAGGGGCGGCTGGGGTGCCCCTGATTTTAGACTTTATTACTGGGCAGCAGCTATACAATATATGCAGGGACTGATTGGAGGTGGTGGTTTTGATCAAAGAGTTACTAGCATTTCCACTGAAGTCTATACAGCGGTTTTAGGGGCAGAGACAGAAAACTGTTTTCTAAATTGCACTGATTTTGGATATTTTAAGAGGACGAGGCTCAAGACGGTCAGCGCAGCCATCAGGATTTGGAATGCTTTTTTGAAAAAAAGTTGGATTAGGGAGATATAACAGATACACTAGGATGTATAAAAACAGGTCCTTCCCAGCGGCAGTCTTTGCAGACTCAACAATGGCGGGGTGGGCGGATAAGGAGATTGCACAGGTTGGGGATCTGATGGATTCATAGGGGGTGATACAGTTTACAGAGTTAATGACAAAATATGGCATTGACAGAAGGTGCTTCTTTGAATATTTGCAGGTTAGGAGCTTTTTGGGTAAAAAGCAGGGAGGGCCAGCAGGATTCGATAGGAATGAAATCCTGGAGAAAATAAAGATTTGTGGGGACCGTACGATCCAATCTATTTATGCAAGTTTGGTAATAGGGAAAATTGATGATATAGATAAATATAGCAATAAATGGCCTGAGAAATTGCGCGGTGAATTATGCTGGTTTCAGGAATCGCTGGATCTGGGCGGCACAATCCTTTGCTCGGCCCCCTTACAGTCTCAACACTATAAAACCCTATATTCACTGTACTTTACCCCAGCCAGGATAGCAAGGTGGGGTGGTACTATGGGTATCTCCTGTCCGCGCTGCAATTCTCTAGAAGCAGATATAGTTCATATCTTTGCTACCTGCCCCCAATTACATACCTTTATTAGAGATATAGATATTTTTCTAGGTAGATCATTAGGTATACACACATCGCTTACTCCTACCTGGATACTGTTAGGGATCGGTCGAGAAGTTGATAACCCGCAGAGGGAATTTATATTTATTGCCATGCCATGGCAGTGTATAGGTTAACCATAGCTAGGGCTTGGTTGGATAAAAAACCCGCGCTAATGCAAATATGGTTGGCTAATTTGCTGGCACCGTATAATTTGGAAAAACCCATTTATGCACGGAAAGGTAGGAGAGTGAGGCTGCTTGGTATGAGAATATGGGAGCCCATTACTAGCTTGAAGGAGGGTCTGGATTTACATTGAATTTGCTGGTAATTATATAAATTACTACACGTTTAGACTATTATTATATTCTATGGTATGTTTGCTAGGCTATCCAGAATATTTTTTCTTGTTTGCTTTGAGTTTTGTTTCATCTTTAGCCTAGAAGGATTGCTGCGTCATAATACACTGTAATGAAATTTAATTGCAAGGAATTCGTACTGTATATGTATCACGGTTATGGTTCGATGCCCTATGATTAACGGCACAAAGATGTACAATGTGTGCAAAACAGAAAATAAAAATATATATATAAAAAAAAAGAATCCCAAATGTAATAACAGGGGTATTTCACTTCTAGTGTGCTGGGGCTCCCATACAGCAGCACCTCAATCTCAGAACCAAGTACACTTTTTAGCACATTACTCGCAGAGTAGTGAACCAGATCATTCCAAGGATTACTCAGGGAGATGCTGTGGGCTAGAAACTCAGACTTCAGAAACAAAATAAATGACAATCAGTAAATCAATTTCCAGTCATGTTTTTTTGCTTTCACAAGGAAAAGTACAATAATAAATGGAAATTGCGATTCTCCTATTACCATGACTAGAGAATCTGGATTTCATTAAAGACACGGAGGCTCACATTATGCATACAACTTTTAATGCGTCTTCAAGCAGCCGCATACATCACAATTAAAAGGTTCCATAAAGAACATTCATAACAAATAAAGGGCATGAGCCAACAAGAGACTGCCTCTTTTAAATGTGGGAATACAGAGAAGTCCATAAAGAAACAATAAATTCCAAAATATTCGAGAAAACTTCAGAAGAGTTCATCTTGATCCGATCCGACGAAGCCAAAAGGGAGGAAGGATCCAAACATC
Organism: Lissotriton vulgaris; assembly: GCF_964263255.1. Classification (NCBI taxonomy): domain Eukaryota; kingdom Metazoa; phylum Chordata; class Amphibia; order Caudata; family Salamandridae; genus Lissotriton; species Lissotriton vulgaris. The sequence continues at coordinate 863,024,090 of NC_141691.1, read as the reverse complement.
TTAAATTAAGAAGGATTATCTGAAAAGAAGAAAAAGTGGATAAATTTGGAGCAATCCAAATTAAAATATTACAAAGAATACAAATGCAACATTTTAGATGTAAAACATTAGAAAGGTAATATATAATTGTAAACCAAGAAATATCACATCCCAGGGAGGGATGGGTGGGATAATGTGAGCCTCCGTGTCTTTAATGAAATCCAGATTCTCTAGTCATGGTAATAGGAGAATCGCAATTTCATTACAAGAACGGAGGCTACATTATGCATGTTGGTAGCCTTGTAACACAACATCAGACATATGTTCTATTGGTTTACAGTAATGTCGAGCAAATGTGCTAGCATTTGACCAATCAGCAGCTTTAAGAATATCGTCAAGCTTACCCCCAGACCAGAGGGATTTGCTGGCCATAGCACCCCTAAGGGAGTGAGCCTGAAACTTACGTAAATCAACACCTGCTAGGCTCATAGCTGTTTTAACCCACCTAGCAATGGAAGTAGAGGAAATAGCTTTATGAGGTCTAACAAAGGAAATAAGTAATTGATTGACATCAGATGGTCGAAGAAGAGACATTCTCCGCTCATACTCCTTTAAACAATCAACAACACAAAGTTTAGGACAGGAGTCAAAACGTGGATAGAAAATAGAATCAGACATAGTCTTAGTTCTTCTATGAATTTCAAACTTCACACCAAACATGTTGTAGGACCTAAAGGAAATGTCTAAAGCTTTAACATCAGAGACTCTTCTACATGAAATAAGGCAAAGAAGAGTGGCAAGTTTGATAGGGAGGAGTTTTCTGTTAAGGAAAGTGTTATCAGGCCAGTTGGTAAAGAGGTCTAAAATCAAATTAACATCCCAAAGAGAATCATACTTAGGTTTTGGAGGTCTTCTTAGACGGATGCTCTTCATAACTCTACAAATGATAACATTTTTACCTACCGTTTTACCATTCACGAGGGTATGACCAGCGGAAATAGCGGATCTATAGCAATTGATGGTTCTGTAGCTAAGACCCCTATCAAATTGTTCACAGAGAAAATTAACTATGTCAACAATAGGTGCTTCAAGGGAATCCAGGTTCCTTTCCAAGCACCAACGAACCCAAGTTCTCCAGATGTTGTTATATCTGTAGTGGGTGCCTGGTGACCATGATTCTGAGAGGAGAGTTGAAGCTGTAGACGAAAGTCCTGAGACTTCATTAGATCTCCTGACACTCTCCAAAAAAGAAGGTTCAAACTCCCTGTTTGTATTAGAGGATGAATTTCGTCATCTACGTTTGTTAGGAGATGATCTAGGCAAGGGATTAGAAAGGGAGTGTCGTAAGCCAGTTCCAGAGCTGTTGGGAACCAACCTGAGAGGGCCAGAAGGGAGTCACTAGAACAAGGGAGCATTGATCGATTCTCACTTTCTGCAAGACTCTCTGAATCATGGCAATGGGGGGAAAGGCATAAGCCTTCAGATTCTTCCATGGTTGAAGGAAGGCGTTCACTGCTAGAGCGCCGGGATCGGGCATCCAACTGAAGTATTTTTTCAGTTGAAACGTTAGTCTGCGAAAAGGTCTATTTCCAAGGGTCCCGAAACCATATTCAGACGATTGAAGATGGAAATGTTGAGTTTCCAATCGCTGTGATCTTTGAGGAATCTGGAGTTCCAGTCTGCAGAGATGTTCGCTTTCCCTGGAAGGTATTCCGCTTTCAGAGCAATTTTGTGTTTTAAGCAGAACATCCAAAGTTTCTTGGCCAGGTTTGAAAGGTCCGCAGATTTGGTGCCACCTAGGCGGTTTATATAAGCTACTGCGGACATGTTGTCCATCTTTAAAATGACCGATCTTCCTTGCAGTGAGTGTTTGAAACTCATCAAAGCGTAAAGACCAGCTGTAAGTTCTAAATAATTTATATGTTGGGAAGACTCCTCTAGGGACCATGTTCCACCGGTATTCTGGTTGAGAAGGCAAGCTCCCCAACCATGCATGCTGGCATCTGATTCCAAAACGAATTCGGGTTTCGTACCGAAAATCGCTTTGCCGTTCCAAGCATCCAGGTTTTCTAACCACCAGTTCAGTTCCTGTTTGGCATCCAGGTCTAGGGAGATGAAATCCTCGTACCAAAGACCGGACCTTAGGGCTCTCGCTTTCACTCTCTGGAGGGCTCGATAATTCAGAGGGCCAGGAAAAATTGCTTGGATAGAGGAAGCAAGAAGACCGAGTAGTCTTGCAAGTTCTCTGAGGGGAAACTCTTGGAGTTTCAAGACACGACGAATTTCTTTTTTGATTTTTGTAATTTTTTTGGTAGGGAGAAGAAGGAGACACTTCGATGTGTCTACAGTGAACCCCAAAAATTCCATTGACCTTGAAGGAGTCAAGACTGATTTTTCCTTGTTGACGATGAAGCCCAAACTTTCTAGGAGGTCCATAATTGTTTTTAGATCTTGAGAGATTTGAGAAAGATCTTGAGACATAATTAGTATGTCGTCTAGATAGATGATCAAACGAATTCCTCTTTCTCTTAGAAAGGAGGCAATTGGTCTCATAACCTTGGTAAAGCACCAAGGGGCTGAAGAAAGACCGAAAGGAAGGGCTTTGAACTGATACAATCGATCCTTCCAAAGAAATTGGAGGAAGGGTTGATGAATTTTTGCCATAGGAATGGTGAAGTAAGCGTCTTTCAGGTCTAGTTTTACTAGCCAATCCCCTTCTAAAAGAAGATCCCTCAAAAGGTGAATCCCTTCCATTTTGAAGTGTCTGTATACTAAAAATTTGTTGAGGTGTTTTAAATTTATAACAGGTCTCCAACCTTTGTCTTTTTTCTCTACGAGGAAAAGGGTGCTTATAAACTTGAGTTCTTCTAGGGAGACTTGTAAGATCGCACCTTTCTTGAGCATTGAAGAGATCTCTTCCTCTATTATTTTTTGCTGGTCTAAGGGGATTTGGAAATTTTTTGGAGGAGAAGCCTGAGTGGGAATCTCTGTAAAATCTATTTTGAAACCTCTGACTGTGTTCAGGACCCAGGGATCTTGAGTAATCTTTCTCCAGTTCTGTAAAAAGAACTTGAGTCTTCCTCCCACCTCTGAGGGGAGAGAAAGAGGGGAAGGAGGGGTGATAGTACTCACTTGTGGTAGTGTCGGTGGAGGGTTGGCCACGTGATCTATATCCTCTTGAGCGCATGCCGCGTCCTCTCTGAGGGAAGAATTGTGAACTGCTGAATTGCTGATAACCTCTTCCGAAGCCTCTAGATCTTGAGGGGGGCCGTTGGTTAAACCGGCCGAAAGATTGGCCCCTTCTTCCGGCCCTACTGAAAAGGTTATTGTTAAAGACCTTGCGCATATTTTGTTGGGCTCTATCCAAGGCCGTAAAAGTAGAGACATATTTGCCGAGAGTTTTGATGAGATCTTCACCAAAGAGAAGGCCTTTAGGATTTTGAGAGGTCTCTTTGTCGGCCATGTCTGAAAGTTTTGGGTTTATTTTGGTAAGGACAACTCTACGTCTTTCAGCATTCAAGCTGGCATTAGCGTTCCCAAGGAGGATTAAAGCTCTTTGACTCCAGCCTCTGATCAAGTCAATGTTAAGGGGAGTACCATTGAGATGGCTCTCCTCCGCTGCGTCAATAATTCTAGCCAAGGGACCTAGAATGTCTAGGACACGGTCTTGACAACCCTTAAGGGACCTCTCCATACCTTTGTGTGGATCCCGTCCAAGCTTAAAAAGAAATTTTATCAATTCAGGGTCCAAATTAGGAGTTTGGCAGACTTTTTCATCAATGGAAGGCCTTGAACACTCAGCCCGCAGGATGTTGCGAGTGTTGGGTTCAAGAGGAAATCTCAACCATTTATCAATAAATTTTGCCACATGTTCATGAGGCCACCATTCTGAACTCCTAGGGTGTTTAAGGTTAAGGGGAGAAAACATTTCTTCCCCGAGAGGATCAAGAATAATATCTTTTGGACCAGAGGATGATTCTGGAGGGTTAAAAAGGTCTTCATCGTAGTCATCGTTTAAATCAAGGACATATTCGTCGGGTGTGTCCGAGGAATTGTCATCTCTGAGATCATTATCAAGTATGTGGTCATGAGCACTTGGATATTGTGTGCCGCTAAGGACACCAGGATATTTTGTGCCGCGAGGGGCACCATAATAAGTTGTGCCGCGATGGACACCATGATGAGTTGTGCCGCGAAGGACACCAAGAGGTTTTGAGGTGCGGGGACCTCCCAGATAAAGCGAGGTGCTAGGACCTCCAACAGCGCTCTTAGGGGCAAATTGTTCAATGTTTTTAACTTTTCTTACTTTTTTGCCCCTTAAATTATCAAATTCAATTGAATGACCTTCATAAAAATCGTCCTCATCAGGAGAAATAGATCTCTTGGAAGACATCACCCTTCTTAGAGAACCACGTATGGAGGACTGTACTTCCTGATCCAAAACACTTTTAAAATGTTCACCCACAACATTGGGAGTAGGGGCAGAAGCACCTTCAGACTCCGATTCAGACATGTTTCATTAACTAGTAATGTAGTTAGTTTAGTTGAAGATATTAAGGTCTTGTGGCGTTTTTTTTTTTTTTTTGGTTAAGAGGCGGAGTTTCGCTGATAACTTGTAAAATAAATATTAAGGCCTTTTGTCGCGTTTTCGTAATTGTAGGATAGCTAAACGGTAATGTTGGGCGTTCCTAACGAGGTACAGCCGATCGCGAAGGTCGAGTAACGAACTCGGAACCGCTCGCGATCAGTTGTGCCCTCGGTATCCATGGGAACCGGCATTGCGTGTCGGTGACTTCAACAATGCCCGTATCTAGGCAGAAGAAAGCACCCAGGCAACGCGCCTACGTGGCGCCGTTGTTGCCGAGGTCTTTTCCTCTGCAACAGTAATGGGCTGCGCCTCCGAGCGCGATATTTACTCGCGCTTCGAGCGCGATGTATATTTACAAATAAATTATTGGCAAAACGATCAAACCAGCTTTTAAAAGCGTACAAGGGCAGTAAAAGGGAGATGACGAAGAAGAAGGCAAGTGGCAATTTAAAACGTTAAACGTTTAAACAATGAAGAAATACAGTAAATACTTACGTGCCTGAAATAAAAAAAAACATTAGGAGAAAGGAATACACACACATACAAGTGGCTTATAAGCATGAAAGCATATAAGCATGAACTAAATCAGGTCAAAAAGACCAAGGGGATAAGAAGGAGGGGATTTCCATAAATTGGAAATCGGTGTGGTAAATAGGTAAGAGAGGGGAAAAACAATAGCCCAAACTACAAAATCAAGTAAAAGGTATTAGTAGTAGTATAAGAGCAATAGCAATATTGAGATAAGGTAACAAGTAAAGGCAACTTATCTGCTCAGAGCCGCATTTAAAAGAGGCAGTCTCTTGTTGGCTCATGCCCTTTATTTGTTATGAATGTTCTTTATGGAACCTTTTAATTGTGATGTATGTGGCTGCTTGGAGACGCATTAAAAGTTGTATGCATAATGTAGCCTCCGTTCTTGTAATGAAATCTTAATACTCCAAACAAAATTACAAATATATATATACCATTAAAATTAAAATACAACACTAATACTCGCGGATGGACTTGCAATCTACATTGAGAGTGCAGTAAAGGAAGCTCAGAGAATTCAAGCAACACACTTAATGTGAACTAGACCTCAAAGGTCTGAGGCACCTTGAAAGTCTGCGCTCCAGCAGACCATAATCCCTAGAATGAGATCATCTCCCCAAATGCCTACAGCAATTTATGTGGTATGCAATCATAAAATATCAGCCTTACTGGATTTGTCGTAGGGGGCACTGTATATTTAGCAATGAACTATGAACCTTACCATGCTAATAGATATTTCAAGATGTTACCAATATTATGCACATATTTCGCCTTTCACTATTCAAAAGCCATATCTATGGGTGTTGTCACACTTTCAACAGCAAAAGGGACCAAACAGGGATCATTACAAATTCGTATTTCTACAACTAAGCCTAGCAACCACTGAGGACCCAAAATTTTAATGTGTACACTTGAAGGAAACCCCGTTTTAAAAAAAAATGGGGAGGGCACCAGTGGGGTGGGGTTTGCAAAGCTTCTGGCACTCCTCCAACACAATTCCACCACTTGTGTAGTTCCCCTGCCTTTCAGGGTCTCCCCAGACATCCAATTGTGCTCTCTGTCTTGTTGTTTTCCCTTAGAAGGATCCAATTGGCCACAGGGTCCCTCAGGGTAAAACAAAGATTACACTTGGGATGAGATGATGCAGCAGATGTCACTTGGCCCTATGGCACTGTTGCAATATTTTACAGTGCTGGACAGGGGCAGGTGAGGTTTTTATAAGACAACTGCAGCTGTGGTGGACACCATCAATGGGGCTGGTGTAGTTCTGTTCATTTTTGAGTGTTTACAGCACCCAGTAGAATTGATGCGGGGTCTCTTGTCCTTCAAACATTTGTTGGTGTTTCTGCATTCTTACAGGTGCTTCTTGTAGCTGCTTTGCACCGCTGCTTCCTTGTTTTTAATATCAGCTAGCTTGGAAGAGTATTTGCCCTCCTGTTCCGACATTGGTAGTCTCCTGACCAAGGGCCTTTTTTGAAACCGTACCCCATGAACCTCAAAGCAGACCAAGATCCCTTCCTGCACTTCCCAAACACCCAAGTTCTTCTTCCATAATATTTTTAAAAAAATGGGCATTGGAGTTACAGCTCAAGCACATTTTTTACATAAGTTTACCGTGGATGAGACTTTTTAAGGTGCCTATTACAGCAGAGGTCCAACAACCAAGGAAATGGTCTAGAATCCACCTCTTTAGTGTGCCATACACAAATGCTCCTCTACTAGCCTCTTATCATGTTTCAGCTATCCTCTGGAGATATTACACTCCGTTTATTTTCATAAATTCAAAAAAACTTTATTTCGGTTAGTTTTAACCATAAAAGCACATAGAAATACATGTACAGTTTTTAAACAGTTCATTGGTATTAATATATTCTAAAATACATTGTCTAAAACATCAGAGGGGAGAGGACAATATATTAAAACTATAAAACTTTAAATTATCTCCAGATATTAAAAAAAATATTTAAAAAATAACATTTGCTGATCCACTTGGTTCCCTTGTCTCTATGGATATATACATTTGTGCCATCCTTAGCTAAGCAGTTTCCTTCGGGTAAGCCACATAGAAAACAAAAACTTAGTTACAGCAGATACTATCACTGGATTTGTATTAGACTTCAAAATCCTAAAGAAAGCAACATAGTTCCTGATGCCCAAGTTGTTACACAACTGTATTATCCACTTTCTCCGTCTGGATGAGTAGGCCTGACAAAAGAAAATAATGTGAAGAATCGTTTCATCTTCTGTTCTACAGCCTGGGCATAAATGTACAGGACCCCCCGTCCACCTGTCGGTCATAGAGTAAAGGGGCAGTGCTCCATATCTAAACTGTAGGTACAGCTTCTTCGCTAGGGTGGGTTGAATTACATCAATTTCCTGTTCAAAGCTGTAAAGTGACTTATAATTCAGGAAGGCACCAGTCAAGCTCGTTGGTATAGCTGAACAGAATGTCTTCCTGAGATTAAAGCTCTTTATAGTGTTGGACAATATTTTCTTAGAAATAGCTGAGCAGGATACCTCAGGGTTTGACCATAGATTCTCATGTCCGATCGAAGCAAATGACTGCCTTACAAAACACAGCCATGGAATCCTGCCAGCTCCTAGGGAGGCCAGCACCACCTTCATTTCCTCCTTGTAGCATTCCAGCTCGGGAGTGCTCCACAACCTCCTCCAATAAAGGAGTAGGCGAGAGGCGATGGCTTCAGCAATAGGGCTAATGTTCAAGTCCAACCTGATTGGAACAAGTGGGGTATTTCTGGGCAAAGTTAACATTTGCCTGATGAATTTTTTTTCAGTAGTGGTTAACTCAGGTGAGGGGACGTGCCCACAAAGTTCCGCCCCATAAAGGGATGATGACCTTGCTTGATCCCGTATCCGGCTATACCCTCCGCGTGACCGAACGGCATACCACAGTGCGTTGCATTACTATAGGCAGTACCCGCCTATGCTCTAATTCGAGCTTCTGATCCTTCATGCCGGTTTTTGTTTGTGCGGACCCTTGCACACTACAGGCTTGAACACCCGATCAGGACCGGGTTGGAATTATCACCGGTCCCCCGATATCACCTCATCTCCACATTTTGCAGCCCTGAATAGTCATTGGGTTAAACATCCTTACTGACAAAACATGTGTCGGCTGGTTTCTTTCTTTATGGGTCTCCTTTGATAGGAGACCATCTACACACCCATTAAAAAAGAATAGAAAGAACACTTGTTTGAGATCTTATCCTGGAACAACTTTACCTTGATTGCCCATACCGTTACAATTGTTGTGTGCGCTTGACTGGTCAGTTAAATGACCTTGCTTGAACTTTGAAAATTTTGAGTGGGGCACTAATTATTTTGTGAGCCCTTTTTTTTGGACTTTTAAGAACCTCCAGTAGTCTGAGTTAATTTTAAAGTGGCCTTAGCCATTTGTGCGCCCCACCCCATTCTGTCATTTAGGGTTAAACCTAAATAGTCAAAAGTTGTGACTCTTTCTTATGGTCTACCTTCCATCATAGGATGGGGACAGTTAGTGGTACTGGAGTTAAATACCATGTACTTGGTCTTATCAATGTTAACTACCAGGTTTCTTTGGTTGCAAAATTTAATGAACGGATTTAAGACCCTCTGCATGCCCATGGGGGATTTTGAGAGCAACAGGGTGTCGGCCGAAAACATTAATGCGGGAAATCTCTGGGAGGCCAATTTCGGGGAGTCAATGTGTTTGGTAGATAGTAGATCTTCTATAAGCCCGTTGAGGAAGAGGGAAAAGAGGGTTGGGGCGAGCACACAGCCCTGCCTGACCCCCTTCTCAACCGGGAAGGGCCCCGTTAGTTGGCCATGCTTTCCATGAAGTACTCTGGCAAAAGTGCCATCGTGGAGGAGTTTAAATTGGTAGCATAGGTATGGTGGAACCCCCATGGATAATAGAGTAGACCAAAGTTGGTTTCGATCCCCCAAGTCAAATGCTGACTTTAGGTCCACGAACGTTAGGTATAGGCTTTCCCGGCCCTCCCGGTCCAACACAACGTGTGTCCAGTAAAGAACTTGGAGCCGAAATAATTGGTCAGTTGTGGACGTTTTGGCCCTAAACCCTTCCTGAAGGGGGGGTCAAGATGTTGTTGTCATTAACCCAGTCCAGCAAACGTTGTAGGAGTAACCTTACATAGATTTTCTGGCTTACATCGATAAGGCTGATCGGCCTATAATTTGAAGGTTCAAGCAGAGAACCCTTCTTGTAAATGGGTATTATCTCCGCCCCCAGCCAAGTACATGGGAGAGGTAGGCCCCGCAGAATTGCGTTATATAGTAGTAGTAAATAAGGGGCCCAAACTACTAGTTCCTCTTTAAAAAGGTCGTATGGAATCCTATCTAGCCCGGGGGCTTTGTTGGATTGCAGGCTGTGCACAGCAATAAGTACCTCATCCAAAGTGAAAAGCGGTGTAGACCACATAGGATCCACACCTGCAGGGTTAAGGGGGCTGCACTTTTTAGCGTTGGGGGGGATGGAGTAAAGTTCTTTAAAATGCAGAGACCAAGATTCTTCGGGAATATTTGGATCAATTGAGGTCCTGCATTCTGGTTTCCCCGTATGAACGAGATTCCAGAAGGTCCGAGTATCTTTAGCCTCGAGGGCAGATCTGATGGCAAGCCATCGTTCTTCTTTCCACTCTGTTTGTTTTTGCGTTAAAAAGCATTTGCTGATCTGCGCCCCTGACTTCAGTCACTCTGGTGGGTGTACCTTGTTTCAGTGCCCTGAGCAGTGCGTGCTTCGATTCTCTACAACCCCTATTAAACCAAGGGTGTTTAAAAGCCTGAGTCTTAGGTTTAATGGGGGCTATTTTATAAAAGGAATTCGCCAATAGTGCGATGATTTCCTCGTGTAATCCTGACAGGAGCCTTTGCGCACTATTTTCAAATGGGAGAGCCATAATAGAGTTTGTTCTTTCTAGCAGAGGAATTATATCTTCAGTAGACTTCTTCATGTTTGCCCATCGGATTCTCCTCCCACCTTGGATTATTCTAAGGTCGCTGTTTTCGTGCGTTTCACTACCCCCAGTAGCAAAGTTAAAATTCATCTCAATTGACAAAGGGTTATGGTCGCTTTCCGTGCGACTAGAAATGTGGAAGTTAAGAATCTTAGGCCAAAGGGACGTACTAATCATAAAGTAATCAATTACAGAAGTTCGCCCCATTCCACTATAGGTTGAGTGCCCTGGGCTATCCCCCTGGAATCGCCCGTTACACGCTCTTATAGAAAAGGAATAAGTAATGGAGATTAACTGGAGTACCAGGGCTGAGAAATGCTTTACTGGATATATATTCGGGTGGGGGACTAACCATGCTTCATCCTCTTCGGTTGAGATCTGAGAAACACCAGTGAGTGGTTCATAGTGACAATTGAATTCACCACCAGTCATCAGTGCGACATCTCCCGGAAGAGAGTGAAGAAGAGTGGTCAAACCATCTAGGGTCTGGGAGGTGCCTCCCAGTCCAGCTGGCCACGAGTAGATATTAATAAGTGCCAGTTTGGGTGTTTTAGTATGTGACAGTAAAATACATGTCAGATCGGAGCTATTGGTGTCTATTCTTTTCATTGTAAACCCAAGGTAAGCACCTACCCATATACACAGTACCCCCGATGGTCTGCCTCTGGGTCCCTTCGTGGCTGGCTCCATGCAGGTGACATAACCCAATTTATGTATGGGATTAATGGCCCATGTTTCCTGGCATAAGCATATCCCATAGAGGTCTACAAAAGCACACCAATCGGTAATTTTCAGATTGGCAGCGAGACCCGCCACGTTCCAGGATAGGATTTTTAGAGTTGCAATTTGATTGGTTTTCCTAGATGTCGAGTTGCCACGGATAGCCAAGCTATTTGAGTCCCCAGGTGCCTTAAAAAACCCATGTTGTGCTGGTGTGAGTTGTAAAAGCGGACTTTGGGCAGATAGTGCGAGGGATTGTTGAAGTAACCACTGTGCCCCTCATCGATACTCCCCATCAAAGGGAAGTTCTTCATTGGATAATAACAGGTCGGTAGGTCCTTCTACCCCCTTCTGTCCTGCCCTCCCATGGTCTCCTGAAAATAGCTGGCTAGTAGCTTGATCTGCCCGCCTTTCTTTGTCCACCCCTTTTCCTAAGGTTATATTATTCTGGACTGGTCTTTGGGGCACATACCGTCAGTCACAGTCCCCCAGTCCTGACAGAGCATCAAATCTATTGAACAACCTGATGTTCCCCAAAGGACATGGGTTCAGGTCTTCTCCCAATGGAAATGTTCCCTTGGTATGGAATGCGGGGGTCCATAAAAGTAGGACAAGGGCAATGTATGGATTCCGGGCAACAGATCATTTTGGGGCCAATTACAGATAAATTCGACACACCTCCAGTCTCTAAAGTTAACTTTGACACAGTCCCCCACCATAGATTTAGTACTCCTACCTATCCAGTTCACTCTCCTGGCAAACAAAATTTCTGCTCGTATATTTGTTGGCAGTGCTCGATGCTCATTAAGCCAGAAGGTGCATCTATTTTTTAGATCTGTATACGTCTCCCTTTTCCACTGAGCAAATGGGGGAACCCCCGCCAAAACTACCACGTAGGGGGCTGATTCAGGTGGGAGATCAATAGTGGACAGGGTAGCTACACTGTGTACTTGAGACATCACAGGCGATTTTTTTAAAGTAGCAGCTGATCTACTAGCAACTGCTTGATGTGGCCTATCACTTGGAGCTATATTTTCACCCCCTGGCAAATTAGAGATCAGAGTAATGTCAGTAGACAACGTGGGGGCTTTTTGGATAGAGGCAGTACACCCATTTGATGCTTCAACATTATTGGAATCGGCAGAGATTTGTCCTGTAGTTTTTGTCTGCCTGCAAGTTAGATCACTTTTCCTAGTTCCCCCCAGCTTCTGGACTGTGCGAGTGGGAGTTCAAGACCCACCAATCTATTCTCGATTGAGTCCAGCCGGGCGGAAAGTGGATTACAAAACTTTTTAAGGGTACTTTCCAGTCTCTTCCAAAACGAAGGGCCCAAGTCAGCTTGTACATCTTCCCCCAGAGTAGAATTGTGCCTACTATGCCCCCCTGTAGAATTTACTATAGGATGTGCAGGACTTGGAGGAGGCCTATCAGCTAGATCTTCGTTAGGCACAACCGTTTTGCCAATTTAAGCCTTTTTACCCCCTGCAAGTATTTGAGCCCCTGTACGCTTTCTTTTGTCTGTTACTCCCACCTCCCGCTGGGCAGTACCTGTTTTTGCATGAACCGCTGAGCGGGTTTTAATATTAGGAGAGGGAACTCTCCATACAACATTAAGTGCGTCCATCCCATTGGGGAAGTTCGAACTTGTTTCGAGGGTGACAGCTGACTGTGACAAGAGGCTTCTCTCCTCCACTCCCGAAGGGAGCAGCGTGTCCTGGGAATCAACCTGGTGATAGATTGGTGATCTAACCCTAGCCGGGCTTCCCAATGAAGATCTCTTATCAAATCGGGTTTCCAAGGATAGTTTCTACTCAGTAAGTTCAATATCCTTGGCCAGTGCTGATGTTACCCTGATGAGGAAATTGTCCAGGGTGCCCATTAGTGATCCTCCAGTAGACTTCCTAGCATTCACTCCTTCAGTTACTACAGTAGACATGTTTGCTATGTGGAGCCTGTTTCTTATACTCCTCTGTAGCGGATTATAGCACAGCCAAACAATAAGGAATGTCACTAACCTTTTTACGTTGTGGCTGATATTAGGGGGTGGCCCATCCCGTCCTGAACCAGTCTTGAACGGGCTTAAACGGGCCCACCCTTGGCCCGGGCTTCTCCCGGCTCGTCCCGCGCGCCTCCCGAGACACCAGGGGCTGTCCCGGGTAAATGCGCCACCTGGCGCGACGCTGTTGCGTCTGTTGTGCCGCACTGCCTGTTGTGACTTTCGGCAGTGGCGACAGAATCAGCAAACTCCCCCACTCCTCAGTGGGCCGTCCCGGTTAAATTCGCCACCTGACGCGATGCTGTAGCGTCAGTTGCGCCGCACCGCTGGGGCTGCTGGGATGTGTAGTCCCAGCGCGGCTGCGGCGGTGTCTTTGGCGGTTTTCACCATGCCCATTTTGGCGTCCAGATAGAAGGTGTCCCCGCTCCTACCTTGCTGCCTGTTGTGACTCTCGGCAGTGGTGACAGAATCAGCAAACTCCCCCGCTCCTCAGCGGCCTGTTCCGGTTAAATACGCCACCTGGCGCGATGCTGTGGCGTCAGTTGTGCCAGACGACTGGGGCTGCTGAGATATGTAGTCCCAGTGCAGCATCGGGGGTGTCTTTCGGCGTTTTTCATCTTTCCCGTAATGGCGTCCAGATAGACAGTGTCCCTGCTCCTACCTTGCTGCCTGTTGTGACTCTCGGCAGTGGCGGCAGAATCAGCAAACTCTCCCGCTCCTCAGCGGGCTATCCCGGTTAAATGCGCCACCTGGTGCAATGCTGTGGCGTCAGTTGCGCTGCGCCGCTGGGGCTGCTGCGATATGTAGTCCCGTAGTAATAAGAAACAAGGGTACCCCTTTAGTCAATGACCTGGGGTCAACATACGGTTAAGCTAAACAATGGTCATAAATGGCCTGATAAGGTCCAGGTTGAAAGATTATTTCTAGGTTGGCTAACAAAGTCCAAGAAGGTGGAATTTATTTCTGGTAGATAAGTTAAACTTGGGAGACAGTTTGGTAAGGTTACAAACACAGGGCTTTATTTAAGACTTACACAGTTAGGTTTTCTTTGTATCAGGTGCTCACATATGTGACAAAAAGTGCTTATAGTGACTGAGTGAAGTATTAAACAAACTATATACAAAGTGTCACAAGCAAGGGTAGGTCCCCAAAAAAATATGTACAGTAGGGAAGGGGAGTTTTCCTTGCAAGGGTCGACGGCGTTTCGATCTAACATTACTTTAGATCATCATCAGGACGTGAGCTTTCCTGAAACAATTAAATTAGAATTTTTACTGTTGTATCCTTACAAAAAACACATTACTTCATGACTGAGAAGTGAAGGGTGCTCCCAGTGGCATATATTCCATGCACATTTCTTACTCGTAATGGAATAGGGCAACCGTGAATAAGGCGCGCTTTTATTTTAAAAGAGGAAAAACTTTTTTTGGGTTGAGGATTATTTTTACGCGCTGCTTGATACTAAGTGGTATATCTTACTTTTCGCGTTGTGATAGCTATATTTAGCTCAATGGTTGGGAACTTGGTGCTCCGATTTAATTGGAGATATGCGGTCCAACTACGTAAAGCAGGTGGAGAAAAGAATTAATTATAGCATACATATCGAGTTTATTATTTATCGTGAGTTGTAGGCTAAAAGACTTACTTATGTTTAAGGTGCCAAGAATTAAATGATTATTCATAATTCTAGTTTAAGTTAGGTTCAAGAAGGGTGGGTTCCTTAGAGTCTTGAAAGTAAGATCTAGGAATGAAAACAAATTACAGTTTGCTTATACGTTTGAGGGGAAGATAAAATTAAAATTAAAAAAAGTTAAAGGAAGGGACATTACCAGTAGCGGTCCTTTTATTTGTATTGCAGAGGGAGTAAGTTCAATTAGGGGCGGGAGTATATCTGTTGACAAAAAATGGGGGTAAGGATTAAAACCACCGATAACGTTTTGTCCATGCGTGTCCTATCAACAAAATCGAAAGGAAGGTTCTTTACAATACCCGGTAAATTTCGCTGTCCTACGTTCCGGCGGGAACTGTAAGGAACAAAAAAGAACGGGAAGCATTTAAGACATATGGTCCTAGAGAGACCTACTCGGTGCATAGACACGGGGTGTAGGAGGCGTATTCACTTACTTAATCGCCGCGGTCCGTGGCGCAACTGCCTCTGCTTCAGTGCTCCGGCGAATGCGAGCGCTGCTACAGTTACTTCCTGGTTACGATTTAAAAGGGCGCGCCAATTCGTTCATACTAGCGTCACCCTAATTGGAGCAGCCAGTGGCAGCCAGTGCGCATGCCTAGAGATCTAGTGTTTGTATTGTATTACGCGCATGCTCATTGGGGATTACATATTAGAGAGTGCGGTAGCCCTGTCTATTACGCGCATGCTTATTCGGGGATACACATTCGGAATTGCGGTTGCCCTTAGCTTCAATAAATTGCACATGTAAAATTACAGGAGCTTCATGTTCAAAACATTTTTGTGTTACATACACATGTGAGTAAGCGTCTGTAATTAGGTATAGCTGTTCCATTCGTCCAGAGTGTTAAGTCCTTTTTCAATGCTTTTGCAGAGAAAAATCCATTTGCACTCGAGGCGATTCAGGATTGTCTGTTGGTTTCCTCCTCTGGGATTGGGCAAAAGTTGGTCCACCACTTGCCATTGTAGATCATTCTCTGAGTGTCCTTTTTCAACATAGTGTTCCACCAGGGGTGCAGTTAAGACTTTACATCTTATTCTGCTCCTGTGTTGCGAGATCCTATTTTTGATCTGTTGGGTGGTTTGGCCAATGTACACTTGTTGGCAGGGGCATTTTACACAGTATATGACATTCTTAGAATTACAATTAGTGAAAGTTCTTAGTGTATGTGTACAATTCTCATATTCAAACACCTTAGTATTTATCGTGAATTCACATGCAGTGCAGTTGTTGCATTTGTGGTGCCCTATAATAGGAGGTAGATTAAAGCAAGTCTCTATAGTTGTGTTTTTCTTGGAGGCGGTGGCTGCTCGTACTAAATGATCCTTTAAATTACGCCCTCTTTTAAATGAAAAGAGGGGTAGTCCTGTGTTAAGTTCTAGAGGAGACAGTACAGGCCAATGTTTCTTGATCGCTTTACATAGTTTGTTGCTGATTGTGCCAAAGGTTGTCACACAGGTTATTCTTTTTAGTGCTTCTCTCTTTTTTGGCTGTAGAAGGTGTTCTCTGTGGGCGTACCAGGCTCGTTTCATAGACCTTCTCACCAGCTTTCTAGGGTAACCTCTGGTCATGAGTTTTGAACAAAGAGTTTCTGCCTCTAGAAAAAAGTCTTGTTTGAACTTACAGTTACGCCTGATTCTAAGGAATTGGCCGTATGGAAGCCCGTCCCTGAGAGCTCTAGGGTGTGAACTGTGGTATTCTAGGAGCGTATTGCGCTCCGTCGGCTTTCTGAAAAGGGTGGTATATAATTCGTCCTCATGGCATTTGATGGTGACATCTAAGTAATCAATCTGGTTTTTATCAAAATTGAAAGTGAATCTTAAGTCTGGTTGGCTGTTGTTCAGCCATTCACAGTATTTTTTAAGGGTATCTTCATCCCCTTTCCAGATCATGAGCACATCGTCTATGTACCTTCGCCAGCTAAGTATATTATCTCTGTACGGGTTGTTCCTATTTAGAATGATGTTGGACTCTAGATCATCCACAAAAAGTATGGCAAAGTTGGGGGCAAAAATAGCCCCCATGGAAGTCCCTTTACATTGTCTGTAGTATGAATCTTTGAAGAGGAAGTAATTTTTAGTGAGGGCAATCTCAAGTAGGTTCATAATGAAGTCTGTGGGCACTTGGTGTGGTGCTGGGCGTTTATTCAGGTGTTTACGAATCACATCCATTCCCTTTTGTTGCGGAATATTTGTATATAGTGACTCGATGTCAAGGGTTACAAGTAGTTCTGACTCAGGATGGTAAGGGTGAGATTCAATGAGGTTTATTAGATGTGTGGTGTCTTTGATGTATGTGGTTGTGTCTTTAACCAAGTCTTTTATGAAGAAGTCTATATACTTCCCTAGTGGTTCTAGGATAGAGCCACATCCGGAAAGGATGGGTCTCCCTGGTGGTTTATTCAGGTCTTTGTGTAGTTTTGGGAGGGTATATAGTACTGGGATGCGTGGTTCTTTATTGTTTAAGAAGAGGTATTCATTCTTACTAATGTATCCCTCTTCAAAAGCATTCTTGGTGATCTGTTCGATCTTTTCACTTATCTCTTTCGTTGGGTTTTGTCTCAGTTTTTCGTAGTGTAATGGGTTTTTTATCTGACGCTCAATTTCGGCCTCATAGTTAGTTCGGTCCTGAATTGCAATTCCACCGCCCTTGTCACAGGGTTTGATCACAATAGTGTCATTCATTTTTAGTTCAATGAGACTATTTCTTTCTTCTTTGCTGATATTATATGGGGTGTATCTGTAGTCCTTCTTTAAAGTGTCTAGTTCACGTAGGATTAGATGTTCAAAGGTGATCACTTCAGGGGGCATGACACTGGTTGCTGGATTAAAGGTGGAGCTCGGGCGTAGACCTGTTGTGTCATATTTTTGAGCTGCCTCTCTGTCTTTAAAAAAGGTTTGTAGTCTAATTTTTCTGAAAAATTGGAGCATTTCCGACTGAATGTTAAACCAGTTAGGCTTTTCTGATGGAACAAAGGATAGACCTCTACTTAGTAGGGAGATATCAGTGGGATTTAGCTGGTGACTGGAGAGGTTGAATATGGGAATAATTTCCATATTTGGATTGGGTTGTTGGGGAACTTCAATGTTTAATATTGGTTGCCCCACTGGTAGAAGCGGTTCCTGGTTTGTCGCTCTCCCGGGGGGAAGTTGTATCTCGGTCTGGGTCTGTTTACCCCTCTCCCTCTCCCCCTGCCTCTGGGGTTGTCTGTGTTCCTCTGTTGGCCCCTGTCTAAAAAACGGGGAGGGAGTGGTTGGTTGGCGTGGGATGAGGTGCTAGGGCCCTCTGCTGTCTCTGCGCCGTCTGATTCGGCTGAGGAAACTGAGAAAGTTACGGGCGCTCTGTTTCGGAAGCGACCCCAGGTGCCAGCAGGGAATTGATGTTGTTCCTGGTGATTACCAGAAAAGAAATCTTCCTGAAGGTAGGGGTAAGTTTTTTCTTTGTTATAGTTCTTAATGTCTTTTGTCACCTTGGTCGTTTTTTTATGGACCTCAAAGGCTTCAAAATCCTGGATAGTTCGTTCAATTTTTTCAAGACAGGTTTTTGCGTCTGCTAGGGTGTCTAGATTTTTGATAGCTTCTTCTAGAGCTTTGATCTCTTCTAGTTCCTGTTTGCTATGTTCTATTGCTGTGTCTATACCGAGCACCATCCAGTGGCGTGAGCATGTGGTGCCGATATGGGCAAAGCCTGTTTTGAATTTTGGGTCTTGGATGAAAATCGCCGGAACGTTTCTCACCTGTAGACCAACTGGAATGATTTCCGCTCTTAAGTAATCAGTTAACATACGGGCATGCAATTCTGTCCTTACATGTTTCTTTTTCAGACGCTCAAGCTCAGATAGTTTGTCACTAGCTGGGTCTAAAGTTGTTCGTGTATTTAGAGCAGGGCCCTGAAGTAGAGATGGCCCGGTCAGTTTACTTGCTATGTATTCTTCTGTGTAGGTAGTGCCTACTTGTATAGACATTTCCAGATTAGTTGGTGTCTATATTGTGCGATTTGATCATGAACACCACTCAGTGAGCGGAACCCTTGCAGTGCAGCCACTGCGCATAGAGTAGTAATAAGAAACAAGGGTACCCCTTTAGTCAATGACCTGGGGTCAACATACGGTTAAGCTAAACAATGGTCATAAATGGCCTGATAAGGTCCAGGTTGAAAGATTATTTCTAGGTTGGCTAACAAAGTCCAAGAAGGTGGAATTTATTTCTGGTAGATAAGTTAAACTTGGGAGACAGTTTGGTAAGGTTACAAACACAGGGCTTTATTTAAGACTTACACAGTTAGGTTTTCTTTGTATCAGGTGCTCACATATGTGACAAAAAGTGCTTATAGTGACTGAGTGAAGTATTAAACAAACTATATACAAAGTGTCACAAGCAAGGGTAGGTCCCCAAAAAAATATGTACAGTAGGGAAGGGGAGTTTTCCTTGCAAGGGTCGACGGCGTTTCGATCTAACATTACTTTAGATCATCATCAGGACGTGAGCTTTCCTGAAACAATTAAATTAGAATTTTTACTGTTGTATCCTTACAAAAAACACATTACTTCATGACTGAGAAGTGAAGGGTGCTCCCAGTGGCATATATTCCATGCACATTTCTTACTCGTAATGGAATAGGGCAACCGTGAATAAGGCGCGCTTTTATTTTAAAAGAGGAAAAACTTTTTTTGGGTTGAGGATTATTTTTACGCGCTGCTTGATACTAAGTGGTATATCTTACTTTTCGCGTTGTGATAGCTATATTTAGCTCAATGGTTGGGAACTTGGTGCTCCGATTTAATTGGAGATATGCGGTCCAACTACGTAAAGCAGGTGGAGAAAAGAATTAATTATAGCATACATATCGAGTTTATTATTTATCGTGAGTTGTAGGCTAAAAGACTTACTTATGTTTAAGGTGCCAAGAATTAAATGATTATTCATAATTCTAGTTTAAGTTAGGTTCAAGAAGGGTGGGTTCCTTAGAGTCTTGAAAGTAAGATCTAGGAATGAAAACAAATTACAGTTTGCTTATACGTTTGAGGGGAAGATAAAATTAAAATTAAAAAAAGTTAAAGGAAGGGACATTACCAGTAGCGGTCCTTTTATTTGTATTGCAGAGGGAGTAAGTTCAATTAGGGGCGGGAGTATATCTGTTGACAAAAAATGGGGGTAAGGATTAAAACCACCGATAACGTTTTGTCCATGCGTGTCCTATCAACAAAATCGAAAGGAAGGTTCTTTACAATACCCGGTAAATTTCGCTGTCCTACGTTCCGGCGGGAACTGTAAGGAACAAAAAAGAACGGGAAGCATTTAAGACATATGGTCCTAGAGAGACCTACTCGGTGCATAGACACGGGGTGTAGGAGGCGTATTCACTTACTTAATCGCCGCGGTCCGTGGCGCAACTGCCTCTGCTTCAGTGCTCCGGCGAATGCGAGCGCTGCTACAGTTACTTCCTGGTTACGATTTAAAAGGGCGCGCCAATTCGTTCATACTAGCGTCACCCTAATTGGAGCAGCCAGTGGCAGCCAGTGCGCATGCCTAGAGATCTAGTGTTTGTATTGTATTACGCGCATGCTCATTGGGGATTACATATTAGAGAGTGCGGTAGCCCTGTCTATTACGCGCATGCTTATTCGGGGATACACATTCGGAATTGCGGTTGCCCTTAGCTTCAATAAATTGCACATGTAAAATTACAGGAGCTTCATGTTCAAAACATTTTTGTGTTACATACACATGTGAGTAAGCGTCTGTAATTAGGTATAGCTGTTCCATTCGTCCAGAGTGTTAAGTCCTTTTTCAATGCTTTTGCAGAGAAAAATCCATTTGCACTCGAGGCGATTCAGGATTGTCTGTTGGTTTCCTCCTCTGGGATTGGGCAAAAGTTGGTCCACCACTTGCCATTGTAGATCATTCTCTGAGTGTCCTTTTTCAACATAGTGTTCCACCAGGGGTGCAGTTAAGACTTTACATCTTATTCTGCTCCTGTGTTGCGAGATCCTATTTTTGATCTGTTGGGTGGTTTGGCCAATGTACACTTGTTGGCAGGGGCATTTTACACAGTATATGACATTCTTAGAATTACAATTAGTGAAAGTTCTTAGTGTATGTGTACAATTCTCATATTCAAACACCTTAGTATTTATCGTGAATTCACATGCAGTGCAGTTGTTGCATTTGTGGTGCCCTATAATAGGAGGTAGATTAAAGCAAGTCTCTATAGTTGTGTTTTTCTTGGAGGCGGTGGCTGCTCGTACTAAATGATCCTTTAAATTACGCCCTCTTTTAAATGAAAAGAGGGGTAGTCCTGTGTTAAGTTCTAGAGGAGACAGTACAGGCCAATGTTTCTTGATCGCTTTACATAGTTTGTTGCTGATTGTGCCAAAGGTTGTCACACAGGTTATTCTTTTTAGTGCTTCTCTCTTTTTTGGCTGTAGAAGGTGTTCTCTGTGGGCGTACCAGGCTCGTTTCATAGACCTTCTCACCAGCTTTCTAGGGTAACCTCTGGTCATGAGTTTTGAACAAAGAGTTTCTGCCTCTAGAAAAAAGTCTTGTTTGAACTTACAGTTACGCCTGATTCTAAGGAATTGGCCGTATGGAAGCCCGTCCCTGAGAGCTCTAGGGTGTGAACTGTGGTATTCTAGGAGCGTATTGCGCTCCGTCGGCTTTCTGAAAAGGGTGGTATATAATTCGTCCTCATGGCATTTGATGGTGACATCTAAGTAATCAATCTGGTTTTTATCAAAATTGAAAGTGAATCTTAAGTCTGGTTGGCTGTTGTTCAGCCATTCACAGTATTTTTTAAGGGTATCTTCATCCCCTTTCCAGATCATGAGCACATCGTCTATGTACCTTCGCCAGCTAAGTATATTATCTCTGTACGGGTTGTTCCTATTTAGAATGATGTTGGACTCTAGATCATCCACAAAAAGTATGGCAAAGTTGGGGGCAAAAATAGCCCCCATGGAAGTCCCTTTACATTGTCTGTAGTATGAATCTTTGAAGAGGAAGTAATTTTTAGTGAGGGCAATCTCAAGTAGGTTCATAATGAAGTCTGTGGGCACTTGGTGTGGTGCTGGGCGTTTATTCAGGTGTTTACGAATCACATCCATTCCCTTTTGTTGCGGAATATTTGTATATAGTGACTCGATGTCAAGGGTTACAAGTAGTTCTGACTCAGGATGGTAAGGGTGAGATTCAATGAGGTTTATTAGATGTGTGGTGTCTTTGATGTATGTGGTTGTGTCTTTAACCAAGTCTTTTATGAAGAAGTCTATATACTTCCCTAGTGGTTCTAGGATAGAGCCACATCCGGAAAGGATGGGTCTCCCTGGTGGTTTATTCAGGTCTTTGTGTAGTTTTGGGAGGGTATATAGTACTGGGATGCGTGGTTCTTTATTGTTTAAGAAGAGGTATTCATTCTTACTAATGTATCCCTCTTCAAAAGCATTCTTGGTGATCTGTTCGATCTTTTCACTTATCTCTTTCGTTGGGTTTTGTCTCAGTTTTTCGTAGTGTAATGGGTTTTTTATCTGACGCTCAATTTCGGCCTCATAGTTAGTTCGGTCCTGAATTGCAATTCCACCGCCCTTGTCACAGGGTTTGATCACAATAGTGTCATTCATTTTTAGTTCAATGAGACTATTTCTTTCTTCTTTGCTGATATTATATGGGGTGTATCTGTAGTCCTTCTTTAAAGTGTCTAGTTCACGTAGGATTAGATGTTCAAAGGTGATCACTTCAGGGGGCATGACACTGGTTGCTGGATTAAAGGTGGAGCTCGGGCGTAGACCTGTTGTGTCATATTTTTGAGCTGCCTCTCTGTCTTTAAAAAAGGTTTGTAGTCTAATTTTTCTGAAAAATTGGAGCATTTCCGACTGAATGTTAAACCAGTTAGGCTTTTCTGATGGAACAAAGGATAGACCTCTACTTAGTAGGGAGATATCAGTGGGATTTAGCTGGTGACTGGAGAGGTTGAATATGGGAATAATTTCCATATTTGGATTGGGTTGTTGGGGAACTTCAATGTTTAATATTGGTTGCCCCACTGGTAGAAGCGGTTCCTGGTTTGTCGCTCTCCCGGGGGGAAGTTGTATCTCGGTCTGGGTCTGTTTACCCCTCTCCCTCTCCCCCTGCCTCTGGGGTTGTCTGTGTTCCTCTGTTGGCCCCTGTCTAAAAAACGGGGAGGGAGTGGTTGGTTGGCGTGGGATGAGGTGCTAGGGCCCTCTGCTGTCTCTGCGCCGTCTGATTCGGCTGAGGAAACTGAGAAAGTTACGGGCGCTCTGTTTCGGAAGCGACCCCAGGTGCCAGCAGGGAATTGATGTTGTTCCTGGTGATTACCAGAAAAGAAATCTTCCTGAAGGTAGGGGTAAGTTTTTTCTTTGTTATAGTTCTTAATGTCTTTTGAATTCGACCTCCCGTGTGGCTTTGCGCTGGTCGTATCCTTCTTTCCTCACCTTCATGGCTTGTTCATGCTTCCTCAGGCTATCCTTTTCTTTGGTTCGGTCCGACCACCCCTTGTGCCATTCCATCCACCCTGGGGTAAGCTTAGTGTTGGGTGTCCTTGCGCGGAGCAATTCGAACGGGGTGACGCCCGTCGTCTGATGCGGCGTGAACCTGTATGCTTCCAAACACCTCCACACCTCTTCTTTCCAGCTTATGCCACTGGCTTTGGCCAGCTGGATGCTCTCCTTGAGGGTTTTGTTAAAACGTTCGACCATGCCATTGGTTTCTGGGTGGTATAATGCGCATCGTTTGTGTCTGATGCCTCTTTCTTCTAGGAAGTCTTCCATCTCTTTCGAGCATAGTTGTACTCCGTTGTCAGTGAGGATGTTGCTGGGGAGCCCCTCTCGGATAAACACCTCCTGTAAGAATCCGATGACAGTCTTTGTCGTGACTTCACTGACGAGTTTTATCTCTGGCCACCGAGAATACAAATCCACGAGCACCAAGATGTAAGGCGTCCGCAGTTCCCTAGACATCGGGCCCACGATGTCTAAAGCCAACTCATCCTATGGTCCTGACGGGGGCGGTCTACACACCATGGGTGGTGTCTGTTGCTTCAGGACCTTGTCGCTATTGCTGCATGGGATGCACTCCCTGATTCTCCTTTCGGGGACCAGGTCCATGTTCGGCCACCAATAACTCTCCCTGAGTCTTTGCTTGGTTTTGGTGATACCCAAGTGCCCTTCGTGAGCTATCTCGACTAGGTTGTCTCTCACGGTTGCTGGTGGCACAAGCCTTGTTCCCCTGAACAGGCATCCATCAACAATGGTTAACTCATCCTTAACAGCCTGGAAAGGCCGTAGGTCTTCATCTCGTTTGTTGCCGTGCTTCCATCCATCCCTCACTCTTCTGCAAATTTTCTCCAGTATCTCGTCCTCATCCTGTGCCTTTCTCCACGTTTCTTCTCCCAACGCCTTCTGGATGGTGCAGATATTCTCTACCATGTACCCCTCTTCTTCTTCATCACTTTTTTCTCGCATTTCCCCTGCTTCTACTTCACTGACGAGTCTGGATAGGCAGTCAGCTGCAAGGTTTTGCGTTCCTGGGACGTACTCGACGTTGAACGTGTACTCCTGGAGACTGACCACCCAACGCCTTATCCTGCTGGAGATGGCATCCAAACCTTTTTTGCTGAATACTTCTACCAACGGCTTGTGGTCGGTTCGGAGGGTGAACTGCGTACCCCACAGGAAGTCTCTGAATTTTCCTACTGCCCATGATACCGCCAATGCCTACTTGTAACCCTTGACATCGAGTCACTATATACAAATATTCCGCAACAAAAGGGAATGGATGTGATTCGTAAACACCTGAATAAACGCCCAGCACCACACCAAGTGCCCACAGACTTCATTATGAACCTACTTGAGATTGCCCTCACTAAAAATTACTTCCTCTTCAAAGATTCATACTACAGACAATGTAAAGGGACTTCCATGGGGGCTATTTTTGCCCCCAACTTTGCCATACTTTTTGTGGATGATCTAGAGTCCAACATCATTCTAAATAGGAACAACCCGTACAGAGATAATATACTTAGCTGGCGAAGGTACATAGACGATGTGCTCATGATCTGGAAAGGGGATGAAGATACCCTTAAAAAATACTGTGAATGGCTGAACAACAGCCAACCAGACTTAAGATTCACTTTCAATTTTGATAAAAACCAGATTGATTACTTAGATGTCACCATCAAATGCCATGAGGACGAATTATATACCACCCTTTTCAGAAAGCCGACGGAGCGCAATACGCTCCTAGAATACCACAGTTCACACCCTAGAGCTCTCAGGGACGGGCTTCCATACGGCCAATTCCTTAGAATCAGGCGTAACTGTAAGTTCAAACAAGACTTTTTTCTAGAGGCAGAAACTCTTTGTTCAAAACTCATGACCAGAGGTTACCCTAGAAAGCTGGTGAGAAGGTCTATGAAACGAGCCTGGTACGCCCACAGAGAACACCTTCTACAGCCAAAAAAGAGAGAAGCACTAAAAAGAATAACCTGTGTGACAACCTTTGGCACAATCAGCAACAAACTATGTAAAGCGATCAAGAAACATTGGCCTGTACTGTCTCCTCTAGAACTTAACACAGGACTACCCCTCTTTTCATTTAAAAGAGGGCGTAATTTAAAGGATCATTTAGTACGAGCAGCCACCGCCTCCAAGAAAAACACAACTATAGAGACTTGCTTTAATCTACCTCCTATTATAGGGCACCACAAATGCAACAACTGCACTGCATGTGAATTCACGATAAATACTAAGGTGTTTGAATATGAGAATTGTACACATACACTAAGAACTTTCACTAATTGTAATTCTAAGAATGTCATATACTGTGTAAAATGCCCCTGCCAACAAGTGTACATTGGCCAAACCACCCAACAGATCAAAAATAGGATCTCGCAACACAGGAGCAGAATAAGATGTAAAGTCTTAACTGCACCCCTGGTGGAACACTATGTTGAAAAAGGACACTCAGAGAATGATCTACAATGGCAAGTGGTGGACCAACTTTTGCCCAATCCCAGAGGAGGAAACCAACAGACAATCCTGAATCGCCTCGAGTGCAAATGGATTTTTCTCTGCAAAAGCATTGAAAAAGGACTTAACACTCTGGACGAATGGAACAGCTATACCTAATTACAGACGCTTACTCACATGTGTATGTAACACAAAAATGTTTTGAACATGAAGCTCCTGTAATTTTACATGTGCAATTTATTGAAGCTAAGGGCAACCGCAATTCCGAATGTGTATCCCCGAATAAGCATGCGCGTAATAGACAGGGCTACCGCACTCTCTAATATGTAATCCCCAATGAGCATGCGCGTAATACAATACAAACACTAGATCTCTAGGCATGCGCACTGGCTGCCACTGGCTGCTCCAATTAGGGTGACGCTAGTATGAACGAATTGGCGCGCCCTTTTAAATCGTAACCAGGAAGTAACTGTAGCAGCGCTCGCATTCGCCGGAGCACTGAAGCAGAGGCAGTTGCGCCACGGACCGCGGCGATTAAGTAAGTGAATACGCCTCCTACACCCCGTGTCTATGCACCGAGTAGGTCTCTCTAGGACCATATGTCTTAAATGCTTCCCGTTCTTTTTTGTTCCTTACAGTTCCCGCCGGAACGTAGGACAGCGAAATTTACCGGGTATTGTAAAGAACCTTCCTTTCGATTTTGTTGATAGGACACGCATGGACAAAACGTTATCGGTGGTTTTAATCCTTACCCCCATTTTTTGTCAACAGATATACTCCCGCCCCTAATTGAACTTACTCCCTCTGCAATACAAATAAAAGGACCGCTACTGGTAATGTCCCTTCCTTTAACTTTTTTTAATTTTAATTTTATCTTCCCCTCAAACGTATAAGCAAACTGTAATTTGTTTTCATTCCTAGATCTTACTTTCAAGACTCTAAGGAACCCACCCTTCTTGAACCTAACTTAAACTAGAATTATGAATAATCATTTAATTCTTGGCACCTTAAACATAAGTAAGTCTTTTAGCCTACAACTCACGATAAATAATAAACTCGATATGTATGCTATAATTAATTCTTTTCTCCACCTGCTTTACGTAGTTGGACCGCATATCTCCAATTAAATCGGAGCACCAAGTTCCCAACCATTGAGCTAAATATAGCTATCACAACGCGAAAAGTAAGATATACCACTTAGTATCAAGCAGCGCGTAAAAATAATCCTCAACCCAAAAAAAGTTTTTCCTCTTTTAAAATAAAAGCGCGCCTTATTCACGGTTGCCCTATTCCATTACGAGTAAGAAATGTGCATGGAATATATGCCACTGGGAGCACCCTTCACTTCTCAGTCATGAAGTAATGTGTTTTTTGTAAGGATACAACAGTAAAAATTCTAATTTAATTGTTTCAGGAAAGCTCACGTCCTGATGATGATCTAAAGTAATGTTAGATCGAAACGCCGTCGACCCTTGCAAGGAAAACTCCCCTTCCCTACTGTACATATTTTTTTGGGGACCTACCCTTGCTTGTGACACTTTGTATATAGTTTGTTTAATACTTCACTCAGTCACTATAAGCACTTTTTGTCACATATGTGAGCACCTGATACAAAGAAAACCTAACTGTGTAAGTCTTAAATAAAGCCCTGTGTTTGTAACCTTACCAAACTGTCTCCCAAGTTTAACTTATCTACCAGAAATAAATTCCACCTTCTTGGACTTTGTTAGCCAACCTAGAAATAATCTTTCAACCTGGACCTTATCAGGCCATTTATGACCATTGTTTAGCTTAAGCGATATGTAGTCCCAGCGTGGCTGCGGCGGTGTCTTTGGCATTTTTCACCTTGCCCGTAATGGCGTCCAGACAGAAGGTGTCCCCGCTCCTTCCTTGCTGCCTGTTGTAACTCTCGGCAGTGGCGGCAGAATCAGCAAACTCCGTTTATAACAGCATGTTACATCCCTTGGCTTGGCTCTGGCTCGACTCTCCTTTTGAATTTCTTGGCTCGACCACCACTAGCTGTACGTTTCTTCTGCAGCGGTGCTTTAATGCCACCAGCATGCCTGTTCGCTCTTTAAACCCTAGCTCTAAATAAAAATATTTAAAATATTTATTTTATCAATGAACAGATATATCAGCTGAATTCTGCGGTCACACAAAACCTTAAAGTGGCAACTTTTTAGAGAAAGGTGGAGTTTAGTGTGGTTGTTTGCTTTCCTGCTCATTCCCCAGACTTCCCTTAAATGTTCAGTATTCTTGCAGTTGAATCTGTCTCCAATTTTAATCCTAGGGCTGAGACTATAAAGTAAATAAGGCTTTCCCGAAAGCTGTCTGACAATAAGTGTCATTCCCTGTGCTATTTAATGCGCTTGGCTATAAAAGAGAATTGGCGAGGATATTGGGTATGATTAAAATGCAGAAGCAAAAAGGGTATCTTTAAAAAAAGATACATGAAATGCTGAAATTACTGAACAAGTAGTCATTTTCATATTTTAAATTATTGTTTTCTTTAGAGCTCATGCAAGGCATTTGAAAGGAGATATAATGTTGATTAAAGGCCATGCATTTTCAGAAAATAAGATAATTATGGCTTTCCCAAACAAGATGTCAAATTCTGTGAAGAGATATGAAGCAGGGTAAAAGTAGAAATTATTTGGGGGGGTTCCAAAGTCGGTTTTTTGGATGCAAAACGCTCTCAGTCACAATATTTCTCCACAATGTAAAATGCTTTGATCTGGAGAATAGCAATTTAAAAAGAGGGCCTTCTTGAAAGCCTGCGAAATGGCTCTGCGAGTTTCAGGCGTATGCTGGTTTCTACCATGGCTTTCTTAAGTCAGTATTTTGAGTACTACTATTGTGAGCTATAACATCATCTGTCCATTTTTTGTACCGTGACAAAGTTGCTTTTGTATAATAATTATATTTGAATAGCTCTGCGTTTTTATGGGACAAATGCACAATTTAGCACATAACATTGTGTCATGATAACTTGTTTTTGTGCATCATCATATAGTACATTTATGCCATTTCAAACTACGATAAATGATAGATGTAAACTTTTCACTATGTCAGATGCCATTTCAAACTACGATAAATGATAGATGTAAACTTTTCACTATGTCAGATGCCAGCAGCGAGGTTTACATCTTGCCAGAAGTGCTCAGGTTAGTTACATGTAATCTTCATAACTCCAAGTCTTACTCCTCCTCATTACAGATATTACCTATGAAGTCAAGCATAATAAATGCTGGTGTCTAGGAAGCTAAACCTTTTCTACTATTTGCTTCACACTCAAGTGGGTATCACACCTATGAGTAGCTAACAAAAGAAAACAACATCCTCCATCAGAACCAGGTAATCCCAAACAGAAAAATACCAAGTTCACTTGACACAATAGAGAGGGTAACGGGGTGCCGCACTGTGACAAGGAAGAGAAGCATACACACTAATTAAGTTCACAGATAATTAATCCAAGCATCATTAACTCAATATTGATTCCAATTTCAACAGTCATTTCATATGATGAAGTTGCGAGCACACACAAGGTGACAAGCAGAAAGACACACAGTATCCTTGATGTGCATACATATGATACAGGAGATTAACGAAGGACAAAGAAAAGACCAGACAAATGCAACCACTGATGGTGCAGACAGACGCAGGGCCGGACTGGCTACCGGTGTTTAGGTGTGCCAACCTGTGGGCTGATTTCAGCAACAACAGAGTCAACTCAAAACTTTAATCTTAACAAAAAACACAGAAAGAAATGTTAATCCCAGTTGAGCAGATGTGCCACCAGTTCAGAATGAGCCTCTTCAACTAACACGACTAAACCCTGTTGCCAAAAGGACGGGGCCACTCAAAATTCCTACTTATCCCCCAAATGATTTGCCATCTGTCTTGAGCTACACACTGCTCAAACCAGAGTATATTTCAAAAGGACCTCACGATATGCTAAACAGGGGCAACATTTTGAAATTACTTCGGGCCATACCCACTTTAGCAGACCTGAACACAACAGACCTACTCGCAATAGAGTTTCTCACTCCAGAAAACCCAGCTACGCTGGAAATAACAAGGGCATCGTGGAAAACAGCTGCAATAGCCCAAAGAGTATTACAACAGCACCTTACCTTTGAAGACTGGGGCATTCAAGTCAGCCCCTATCATCCTCCAGCCTACCCAGAGCTGCTAGCAAGATCGAACCCAAGGTCAGGTATCATGGAAGGCTCGAGGCTTTCATCTTCAGTTTTAAGAGGGGCACTGGACCATTCAGTGCCACAAAGGTGTTTTAATAGAGGTGCACAACACGGATCTCCTAGGACTGAAACATCACGCGGACGCAACGCTTGGTGTGATGATCCAATTATAAGAACTATAAACCTTTCTGCAGCAACTCAATGACATCATAGCCATTCTGACCCCGGTAACAATAGACAAAAAGAACCCGCATTACGTCTCTTCTCATGGAATGTTAACAGCTTAGCTTCAAAAATTCAAACCCCTGAATTCCTGCAATATCTTAACAACTTTGATATTATTATGCTACACGAAACATGGCTTAAAGAACCACTACACATACACAGGTTTCTTTGCTTTGATCGTCCAGCTGTTAGAGGCAGAAAAACAGGACATTCTTAAGGGGGGGCCTGGCAACCTACATCTCGACAATCTCCATACCAACAGCTGTGGAAACCGGCCCAGAAACAGATGTAGCTTTAGCGATTAAACTTACTCTTTCTCTGTCAGGGGTACTAAATGAAGTGACTTTCTTTAACGTGTATATCTACCCAAAACGGACAGTAAGCGATTCGCTGAAGTTGACCGATCAAATACCTACTCATCTAGATTCCAAACCTTATATTATCTGGGGACTTGAATCAATATGTAATGAGAACATCCAAAGAAAATGAAGTTTGCCTCCAATCGTAAATTTATGATATACCAATACAGGAAAAACAGATTCCTCTTGGAAGAATTAGAACTTCTAAATCTTAGGGCCCTTAATGGAAGATCAACCAGCGATACCCCTGCAGTGGCAAGCTACTACACTGAACCAACAAGCTCGCTTTTAGATTATAAGTTTGTTAGTCTATTGCTGTTTTCATACGTTACTGGCTTCAGAATGGGCGACAAGGGGGACGGCGATCACCACCCACTAGAGGTTATCTTAGCGGCAACCCCTCAGTCTGACATTCATCCTGCTCCACATCTAGGCTCAAGCTACATGATAAATTATAAGAGGATCAGGTATACGGCAGAAAAAATAGAGTCCTTAACAGACACAGCAATCAATCTTTTACTCATACAACCATCGGGAAAAAAACTGATACAAACCTGGGAATGCTTCACCTCTAACCTCAGCAATCTAAAGGCTACGGAAATAAAAACAAGGGGTTTTCCGGTTCCTGCACAAGAGAAAAAGATAATTAAGGTTCAAAGAGCACAAATAAGAGCTCTTAAGAGAATGATACATGGCTCTATAAGATCTCTGCGACACAATCCAGGGAATATACTGCTCCTTTCATCGCTGCGGCAACAACAAACTCAACTAAAGAAGTTGAAATGGAACATTAACAACAACTATGAGCAGGACCTCTGGGCAAAACATTTATATAATAAGCATAATGCCAGTGATCGCTTCTGGAAATCAGTAAATACAATCATCCACCAGCACCATGGGGAACTTACTTCCTATATTTTGGAGGAAACCTGGTCAAGTTACTTAAACATCCATTTTAATAGCGAAACCAATAGTCTGCCTAAACTAGAGCAGTGCAGAGCAGACTCAGACAAACATTATGCCAATATCGGAAGAGGGGTAAAAGGCATCAATAATTTCCCAGACTGCTCCGTTATTTCCCAACCAATGGGAAGAGATATTCCTAAATCTCCTGTTATAATGTATCATCAGGAGGAAGGGCAACTTGCCATGGAGCATCTAACAATCAGGAAACAGTGTAGGAAGGGAAGAAAGGAAGGAGCGCCTGGCCGAAACAGACAAAAATACTCCATCCTTTATTTCTGGAAGTAAGACTACTGGGCATCATTCTAGATTCTTGGAAAGGTTCGACAATTATTCTGATTCATAAAAGTGGCAGTAAGGCCTTGCGAGCCAATTATCGGTTAGTGGCATTGCTCGATAATGCGGCCAAATATTTTACGGGAACACTGTTAGATGAATTTACAATCTGGCCAGAAAATAAAGAAATAATCCTGCTAAATCAGACAGGTTTCTGAAAAAACTCTAGCATGATATCCAACATCCTGGAAATCGTGCTAATAACGGACACAAGAAAAATTAGGAAAACACAGCTGCATGTCTGCTTTATCGACTTTTTCGCCGCATTCGATAATGTGGAGAGGATGAAACTGTGGACTAAGCTAGCCAGATGGGGCATTCCAAACACTCTTTTATCAATGCTAATGCTTTTACATATCAACACCTGGGTACAGGAGAAATTAGGATCAGGGTCTCACCTCTCAAGCAAAGTAAAAACAACAAAAGGTCTTAAACTGGGCTGCTTGCTGGCCCCTATTATATTTAATGTATTTATGGCAGACTTACCACACACACTTGACATCTGTAACTTTCACGCGCCCAGACTGGGGGGAACAACTTTGTCCAACTTACTATATGCGGACGACGTAGTCCTGCTTAGCCATACGGTAGTTGGCTTGCAACATCTCCTTAACGGTTTGCAGGACTACGCAGAAGATAACAGCCTTTCAATAAACTTAGACAAAACCAGGACTATGTCAATTAACAACAAATGAAGAAAAAGGCATCTCTGGCATCTGGGCGGCACACATATTAAACCAGCAGTATCTTACAAGTATCTGGGTGTCTGCTTAGATAAAGAAGGATCATTTACCGACCAACAAGAAGAGATCAAAAGAAAAGGGATGATCCTTGCCGTAACCATGAAAAGCTTATCAGCCAAACTGCTGGGTCCAACGCTGAGCCCTCTCTTAATGGTAGCACAGGTTAAAATTCTACCTACAATCACCTATGGTAGTGAAGCTTTGCGAGGGAGAGATGCCAATCATTTGGACAAAACACTTGTAAAAGCATACAGAACTATGTTCAGCCTCCCGAACTATACCTCTCCGGCGCAACTTAGACTGGAGTTTGGCCTGTTAAAGCAAACTTGGGCCAGATATGGAGCATACATTAACTGCTGGAATAAAATTAGAACATCAACCCCTAATTCATTAAACCACCTTCTGTGGCTAGATCTCCAACAGAGGGAGAATTCACCCGCAAGAACGTATCTTCAGGAGGCACTGGCAAACACAGGCTTCTCCCCCTTATGGAATACACAGAGCCACCAATCATCTCTGAAGAAACTAGCCTGGAAGTCTCTGAAAAAACAGTCATTGGTGGAGGATAAAGCAGACTTTTCATCTAGAGCGCACGCCTGGATGACTCTGAATTCTTATAAGATCCTAGCCCCGCAACAATATTTCAACCTGGGCTATCCAAAAGCACAGAAATTAAAATTCCTAAAGCTATGACTCAAAGTGATACCATGCACACAGCATCTTCCAACCTGGAAAACGGTGCAGACCTTTACAGTATGCAGTTTGTGCAAAAATGGCAAGGGCGACATCATCCATACTGTTTGTTCCTGTACGGAGATGCTTCAGGAAAGGAGGCAATTGCTAAAAAAACATTTAATCAAAGGGGAATTCGGACAAGGAGGCAAGCATTTCTGGCTCGCTTCAACACAGAATCACCATAATTGAACTCCAGACTAGTTAGATCTCTTGAAGGGGCCAGGGCAAAAATGCCAAACTGGCACTAAAGCATTTTTGGGGCAAGGAGCCATTGGATAATCAATTTTAATTTCCTATTGGGAGTAACAAATCGCTGTATTGACTGGGCCGCTTATAGTGACTGATCTCGTATGTTTAATTGGTATTTCTTTTAACTTTTAAGTAACGGTTTTACAGTTTAATCATGAAATTTTTATTATTGTGAATTAATCTTGTATATATGGTTTTAAATCTTGCATGCATCACAATGGTTTTAAGTAACTCTGCAAAATAAAATAAAATAAAATAGACTGGGGGCTGATTTTGTTGATGTTTTTAAAGTATGCTTTAATAACACTCATTTTGCTTTGTTTTTATTCCAAAGCAAACGCAGGTCCCCATCAACGAAATCGGCCCCCACCGCAATAAATTTATCCCCCAGCTTGGCAGCACACCAAAATGCCCGGTAGCCAGTCCAGCCATGAACGGCTTACCACCAAATCACTTGCCCAAAGGAAACAAACATGTTAATAGATTTTTGGAAAGTGTCATTAGAGGTTAAAAATTGTGGGCCAACCACCTCACATCAAGAGGCTAGGCATCTCAATAAATCAAGGAGAATCATCAAGATGCAGGATAGTAAGCACATCATACTAAAACAACTGAAAATGTGAAACCAGAACTCAAGGGAGGAACATGTAGTAGGGTTCCCATGGAGACAATTTGCCTTTGAGCTGCATCAATGGTGCTGAGACATTCCATCTTCAAGGATAAAAATGTCAAAGGAACCTGAATTTTCACTTTTTAGTTTCCTTTCGAATGTCCATCTAGATGTTTTCCTCTGTACATTAGGGACCTTATACGTCAGAATTACAGGATTGTGATCGGAAATTATACTCGGTAATCTGTCAATATTTACCTTGCCGATTTCGCCCATTGTGACAAAGAAGTAATCCAGTTTGGAATACTTCTGTGCCGGGTGAGAGAAATATGTATACCCACGGTCTCCGGGAACTTTTTCTCCCCATACCTCCACCAAACCATGAGACTGGATCAAAGAGCTTAAAGCCCTATTAACTTTACGTTTGCGGCCTGTATAGACACTGCCCCTCTGCCAGTCTGTCGAAATGTTCATATCACCACACACTATCATCGGGGCAGTCCAATTGGCCAACTCCTCTTCTAATTTGTCATATACCCCTGGGTCATCCTCATTCGGACCATATATTGCACACAGCGTGAACCCCAGATTCAGCTCCACCAGCACCCATCTCCCAGAACCATCTGTTTTACTGCGTTTCACTCCACCCAAGTTATTTTTAGCTAAAATAGCCACCCCTCTAATCATTGATGATTGCGATGAACATCCAATCAAGGTATACCCATACATCTCCAACATCTTTCTTTTATTCCAGGGGATATGGGTTTCCTGAATGCAGACTATGTCTATATTATTTGATCTAATCAGGTGACTCAATCTCTGCCGCTTCTTCCAATTATTTAACCCCCCAGCATTAATAGTACAAATCCCAATGTCTGACATTGTTAAAGTATTTGCATTTCCTACCTTGACTAATTACCATGTGTCTGATATCTGCCCAATTCCACTACCTTTCCATCTCATAGTTTTTCAAAAAATGTTCCCCCCTTACCCTCCCCTCCCCCACCCCTCCCTCCCTCTGCTCTCTCTCCCTCCCCTTGACCAGCTCCAAAATGGAGCTCCCCCTCACCCAACCCCCTATTTCTGAGGCGCTCAGACCGATGGTCTGTGCACGTGATGGTTTGCAGCTCAGATTGAGGAGAAGAGCCTGTGGCCAGTTTTCACCCAAAAAAAAATTCTTTTTTTTTTCCCCAATTTTATTTTAGTACTGTGACCCCCTACCTGATACATTTCACTCCACCCCACTATCTGTGTTCCTGCTTTGTACTTTTTCCGTAAACTGACCGGATAGAGTTACATATAGGTTACAGCCACTATTTCAAACACATTTTAACATTTTGACCACTTAACACCGTTTCTAAGCTACCTACGACAACAGGAATTCTTTTGCCTTAATTTCAGAAGAAAAATATAGTGTTTTCCCATCTTTGATTATCTTCAGCTGGGCGGGATTAATCAGGTAGGCCTGCATACCCTTGTCCTGGAACGGTTTGATCAGCTGCCTTAATCTCCAGCGCCTCTCAACCGTAATATGACAAAAGACAGGGCGAACAAAGAAAGTATAGCCATCAACTGTCTTTTTTTTATCTGGTCTCGCCCTCTCAGAAATAGCTTGCCTCAGATTAAAGTTGCCCAGGAAAATTAATATCGCTCTAGGCTTGTCGGCCTCTTTCGTGTTCTTATGGAGATTGGCAGGGGTACGATGCGCTCTCTGAACCTCTCTGTCAAAATCCCAATCTTTCAAGTCCGTAAAGGCATGTTCAAAGAGTTTTACAAAAAATGATTTCATATCTGTACCCTCTGATCCTTCAGGGATTCCCAGAATGCGTAGATTGTTCTGACGCGATCTATTTTCCAAAGATTCAAGTTTCCACTGTATATCAGTTAGCTGCTTAGCTTGCACATCCACCTTATTGGAGGCGGCCTCTGATTCCGCTTCAGTAGAAACAATTCTGTCTTCCAGATTGGTGACCCGCTCCCCCAGGTTCACGCATGCCTTGGTCAACTTCCTGACCGCCCCTTGTATTTTTCTGACAGCTGCCTGAGATTTGCGACTCTCCTGTCTTGCTTCCTCACGATGCGCTAAAATCTCCTGATGAATAACTTCAAGAAGGGACATTTGTGCAGATTCCCCAGCTGGGCTAACTGAGGCAGTATTAGTCAGTGGCTGCTCTCTCTTTTGACCATGCATTTTCGTTCTCAGCATAGTTTTCACCGCTGTGCTCGGGGGACTGCCTTCATCCTGTTCCAGATCGCTACCAGTATCTAAGTCACTGCCTTCTTGCTCCAAGCTGTCCTCCTCATCTTCTGACCATTCTCCACCCTCTGATACTGAGAAGAATGCCTCGCTTGGGGCTTCCTTTTTACCACCGGGGTTCCCCCCAGTATCTTCCTCCAGGATCTCTTCTAATGCTTGAGGTATTAACAAGACATTGGCCATGGGATCCACTTCAGGAGCCTCTCCCTGCTGTTCTACCCCCTCTATATTTCCAACAGTATCAGGCTGCCCCTCTTCCGTGTTATCCGGGGGCCCCTCATCCACCTTTAATATAGTCTGCGACTGGATCTGGATAACATCATCCTTACTATCCTTGGAGTCTTTGTTCTTACTCACTTTTTGGAAAATGTCAGAGATTGGGGTGGTACCCTGGGAATCAGAATTCAGTTTGCCGCCCCCTTGCTGTTGTACAGATGTTTTAAGTGAAGGAGAACCTTGTTTCTTCCTCTTGTTGCCCTCTAAATCTACCAATGATTCCGCTAATTCAGCAGCTGCCTTCCTCCTCGCGGCAGCTTTAGCGCTAGCGCTCATTTTAGGGGCCATTATTTCCCTCCTCCTCTCCATGAGTCCAAACTGCTCGTTCCTGGGCTTCTACAACTGTCAGTAACCTCCACTTTCCAGACCAACGGAACCTCCAGGGCGTAAGGCTTCAATACCGCCTCACCTTGTAAAGAGCTCGCTTGTCCGTGCGGTCGGGTATTAGCTTGTCGGGTTTCAGCTTAGCGGGGCTTTCTGCTCCGCTGCAAACTCCGTTTGATCAGGAGACTCCGCACCGCTTGTCTGGTAAAGGCAGACTCCGCGAACTCCGCTGCCTCCGCCTCTCCTAACAGCCCGACAGCCGCCCCGCCTCTCAGCCTCCTCGTCACCTGCAATACGTCCAGCAACAGCCGCTTCAGCTGACGGCAGGTAAGTTTCATGCAGCGGATTTTTTTTTTTCTCGGCGCCGAGCAATTCCTGCTTGCGTTTCTGCCTCGGATCGAATCTTCAGTTTCCAGCCATTATCGATATCGCTTTCCAGGCATTAAGGCAGTAAGGCAGTAAGGGGTTACGAGGTTATCATTTCTTCATAATTTTCTTTGTGCACCTCCTCAATCGAGCTGCTTTCCCGGCCGTCTACACAGCCGCCATCTTACTAAATGACGAAAGGTTTGTTAAACATCTTAAAAACTGGGCAAAGGAATTTTTCGAGTGTAACAGATATAGTGCTTCCAGAAATGGAGTGTGGGAATCCATTAAGGCCGCATTAAGGGGTGAGACGATTAGTTGTGCAGCAAAACTAAGGAAAGAGGATAAAAGTAAGGTGGGGAAACTCACTTCAGACCAAGCAGGAATAGAGAGGTGTCATATCGAGGAAATAGCTTCAGGTAGAGATAGTGGGGAGACTGTTAGGAACATGGCTCGGGTTAAGGGTGAAATCTTAAAAATAATCACACAGAAGGAGATTTGTGAATACCAAACGCAAAGAGCAAGGAGATACGAGACTGGAGAACAAGCTGGTAGAGTATTAGCGCTCCGCATTAGGCAAGATTCAAATCGTAATAAAATTGGGAGGATTAAATATAATGGGAGTGAATATACTGACCCAAAATCTATAATGGATGTGTTTCATAAATTCTATCAAAAGCTGTATGATCAGGAGCCAGGGGTGGTACCATTTATGCAAGATCAGTCTCCCCTAATTCCAAGGTTGGAGGAGGAAGATAGGGCCCGATTAGAAATGGATATAACATCAGAGGAGATTAAAAATTGCTTTGAATGAACTGGCAGCGGGTAAAGCGGCGGGCCCAAACGGTCTTCCAATTGAGGTGTATAGGGCCTTGGGGGACGAGATTCTCCCCTTGCTCGAAGACCTTTTTAATGGAATAATCTGTTCAGGTAATATTCCGGATACATGGAAACAGACCAATATCGTTATATTCCATAAGAAGGGAAAACCAGAGGAGAACCCAGGGTCATATCGCCCTATCTCGTTAATAAATACAGACGCTAAATTATACTCTAAAGTATGGGTGAAAAGGTTAGCAAGGATCATTGGCCAACTTGTCTCACCCTGGCAGCATGGGTTTGTCCCAGGGAGAGGTACTACCGAGCATACAGCAAGGGCAATCTCATTATTCGATGCGGCTGCTGCAACGGGTGGAGATATGGCCATGATTCTTTTGGACGCCGAGAAGGCTTTCGACCGTTTGGTTTGGGACTTCATGTGGGAGGTATTGGTTAGAAGGGGTTTCGGAGAAAAATGCAGGAGAGCTATCAAAGCATTGTATATGGATCCAGTAGCCAGAATTACCACAATGGGTTTTCAATCAGATGAGGTAGCGATTAGGAGAGGTACACGCCAGGGATGCCCCTGCTCACCTATACTCTTCTCGTTATATATAGACCCACTAATCAGGAAGATTCTCGCATCGGATAGAATATCTCTGGTGATATCTCATGGGCATACTACTAAGTTATTGGCGTACGCGGACGACCTGGCAATTGTTACCACCAATCCGCAAGCGGCAATGCAGGAACTAAGCAGTCTGGCTAAGGAGTTTGGGAACTATTCGGGATATAAACTCAATTCAGATAAAACAATAATAATCTATACTAAGAACATTCAGAAAAGGGATCAAAGGTATGTGGACTCCGCGGTCTATTTAGGTGTAAAAATTAATTCAAATGTAGATAAAATTATTCAGGAAAATTACGGCCCTCTACTCGCCACAATCGATAAAGATTTGAGGAGGATTGATGTACTACAGTTGTCTTTGATTGGGAGGGTGAATGTTCTGAAAATGTCGATGTTCCCAAAAATATTGTATCTATTTCGTGCCATACCGTTATTAATTGATGAAGGCTTGATGAAAAAAATGGAAGCAGTGTTTTCACAATTTGTATGGCAATATGGCAAAGTTAGAAGATCATTAGCTCGACTTTCTACACCATTGGAGGGAGGCGGATTATCTGCACCTAATTTAAGGCTATACCACTGGGTTTGCTTATTGTTGCATATGAACCATCTACTGTATTATGATGCTCCTGAAGTACCGTTTGTTACCCACAGAATCCCCACAATTTATGAATTAGTAATGGGTGAAAAAGCTATGGGGTCCTAATACGGGAAATTAATGTTTTGCATTTTAAGAGGAGTAAAAGTAAAGTAATGTTAAGCGCGTGGGGTGCATGGAAGGCGCTGTTGAAATTTCTTAAGATCCCTAAAATCAATGGTACAATAGATCTCTGGAACTCAAGTCCGTTGCAACATCTTGGACAGAATAGGAATAGTGGCGTGTAGAGGAGCTTGGGCATTCGATCTTTGGGGGATGTTATGTGTAAGGATGATCTCTTAGGGTTTGAGGTGTTGCAACAAAAATGTGGTATTCCATCTAATCATTGGCTGTTATACAATCAACTAGAACAAACAGTGAAGGCACTAAGACCTAGGGTTTCTATCCAGGAGTTAAATCCGATTGTGCATTACATAATGAATGGGGGTAAGAAGATTAAAATAGGCTATAACTATCTTTTACAAGGTTTGGAAGAGGATATTGGAAAAATAGAAAGCGCATGGGCTGTAAAAATAGGGGACCCAGACGTGGATGTGGACTATGCGCTGGCATTAAACAAGAAAGTACTAAGAGCGACCAATTTGAAAGCACAACATTATAAGATGGTTTTTAATCTTTATTATACCCCCGCTAAGCTGTATCAATGGGGTAAAAGGGATACAGATAGATGTCCAAGATGCAGCCAAGGCCCAGCAGATGTTATGCATATGTTTTACTCCTGCCAGAATCTCAAACCTGTTTTAACAGAAATTGAGAAGTTTTTATCGGGGCTGCTAGAGTGTCAAATTCCTCTATCCCCAACCACTGTTTTGATTGGCAGGGATGGAAACCATAGAGTTGGACCGGAAGCCGAAGCTTTTATTTTTCTGTCCGTCGCTGTTTTTAGAATTTTAATTGCGGCGGCCTGGAAAGATCCGGTAGCTCCTACATTCCAGATGTGGCTTTCGAGATTGCTCGGGACACATAACATTGAAGAATGTCTATATAATTTTAAGGGTAAAAAGAAGAAAGACTATGGTAAAAAGATATGGGCTCCCCTTAGTAACTGGAGGAAAATAACTGGTTGATAGATCTTAAAGGGTCCCTGCATTGTCTTTTATTTTGGTAAGGTAATGTGTTCCAACGATGTTAATCTAGTTTTTTTTAAAGCTATTTGGATTTTGACAACCATTGGAAGTTGTATAAAAACTATTTATATTTGCATACTTGTTTTAATCCTTATGTCTAAACTGTAATCATGTCTTTATCTGGCTGATATCTGTAAATATGTATGTGTGTTTTATTGAAATTCTGATCCATCTCAATAAAAAAAAAAAAAAAAAAAAAAAAAAGGAACCTGAATTTCACAATGTAGGATGGGCATAGGCAAAGTTAGGAGGCCATCAAGGAAGAGAACACTCACCTAAGAGCATCTTCGTGAATATTCTGCATGCCTGGATGATATGAGGACCGGACGGAGTCCAGATGAATCTTAACAACAGGTAATGAGCTAATAAATTTAAGGATCACATTAATTTGCTCCTATGAGTTAATTTATGCCCTGGCTATCTGGTTGCCCTTCCACATAAGCAAAAGGACCTCCTAAAAATGTGTACTGAAGACTTCTGTGCTGTCATTCACAAAGCCCTATATTCTACTCCGATATGAAGACATAGAATGCTCGATGGATTCTGGGCATTTGCCTGATTAGACAAGGCACACATCGTTGCACACCAACCACTGTTGATGGTGGCCATAATCAGGAGCAAAGGTGGTAGATGATGACGCTTGATGCCCCTGCTGATGTTCTCCTCAATCATGCACCAATACAGAAAAACATTGAGATGGGAGGCTCTGCGATGAGTACATGATAAATCCTGACTAATAGTCCCTGCAATAAAAAATGTGATGAACTAGAATCATCCCATGTAACTTGGCCCAAACTATCACAAAACTGCTTGTGGCTTAGTCCCACCGGTGTCCCATCAGCAGTGAAGTCAGTGCCATCTCCCAACTCAAAAGATCATTTATTTGAAACGTAATATCACAGCAATGCCAGGAGACAGTAACACTTTCCCTATCGAGTAACCACATATGAACTCCCTCTGCTGGGAAGGATTTACACTGGATTTAGAATGAATTATAATGCCTCAAATAAGGATCCTTTATTATTGGTGTGATATCTATCACACATGACAAATAATGACACTCTGGGGTTCATTCTTTATCAGATGTGATAACTAATGCGAGTTACGAGATGTACCGTGAAAATGGACATAACAGGAGAATTTTGATACTAATCTCGTAAAAATTGGCATTATTTGGAATTTTCACCTAGTCATTTTCTGCTGGTTTTGCCTGCCAAAATGTATCATGGGAAAAATTTGACTGCAGGATTTTGATGGACAACTTGTAATCCCGACACCCGTGTAAACATAGGTTTGCACGGATGGTGGAATTTAATGAGGTACTCATATTCAAGCCCTAAATTATGTGAAACTGCTTGAATCCAGCTCGATGTCCATGCTCCATCAGAGGTATTTGTTAAAGCCAAATGAGCCTATGTCAGCACAGTGGGCAGAAGTTAAAACCACTGGCAGTTAGCTGTTATAAAATATGGTGAAGCGTGATGGCACAAAGCTCACCATAAATGCAACACTTCTACCCTGCATGGCACTTCTCCCCTGCACCCACAAGCAGGCATGGAAGGGCCTCCTTCCCGCTCAGTGAAACGTGAAACCAACCAACCGTGGAGTTGCTTGCATGCTATTTTCAACATGAGAGTAGCTCTAGGATTGGTGGAAGCAGGATAACCCACCTCTAATTTTGAGGCTGGGGATCTGTGCCAACAAACCTCCAGCTTTTTCACAGCCTGGGGATTGCTGGATCTACAGTGTGCATGTGTGTCTGGCTGTGGTTAGGCAGAGGGCAAAACCAACATGTGCACTGAAAGGGCCAGCAGTAATCATGAAATAGCAGCCCCTCCACCTGCCTCAAAGTCAGTACACAGCGCAAGCTGGTACTGACTTTGAGGCAATGAAATTTCATTATTATGTCATTTTATATATGTTTGTTTGGCGGCTGCACTCACAGCAGGCAAGGCAACATTCCTCCCCTCTTTTCTTGGAGGAGCAGCCCCTGGTTAAAATTTAAATTGGCCCAAGGAGCCCACAAAACAAACGAAGAACTGATAGTGAGAAGCCACAGGAATATAAACATATGAGCTCCTATTGTTTGGAGGTTAAAGGAGGGTCTTTGGAACTACCACTGGAACAATATTTTGTGATACACCGTTGAAACGGAAATATTCTTCATTTAAAGAGAGACACCTTACAGATTGAGAATCGGGTAGACTGCCTCTACAATTTTAGGCCCCAGAAAGAGGCTGGAACAAAAACCCAAGCTCAACGTCTTCAGAGCCACTGGCACAACAGCCTTTTCCCTCAAGAGATTCATAATCCCTTGCTGCAGAGCCAACATCTTGTCATCAATGGAAAGATAGAATGTCAGATATACAAGTGAATCTATAAGAATGGTAAAAATGTTATGGGTGGTACTGCCCAACACTCAAGCTTCTGTAACAAAGTCCCCCCATGTTGGAATGTAGGCAGTGAGATGATCCGATTTGGGTGACTTTTATAAAATCCTTCCCAGTAATCTGTCTACAAGAAACATGCCTGGTAGGAAATAATGTATTCATATAAGGGTATAAAAGTTTCTTTGTGCCCGAGGAGCCACCCAGGAGCGGCAGAGCTAAAGGGGGTTTGGCTGTGTACATTGACTTAGCACTAACATGTTCTGTTCAAAGATTTCCCTTCTGTGATAATGATATTCAAATATTGACGGTCAAAAACGGGAAAGATTCTTTAACTTTGATTAATTTTTACAATGCTGTTAATTAAAAAGGGGATTGTAAGATTGCTGAACTAGGCAGTTTTCTCAGGGATAACATAGAGAGATTCCCACTTCAGATCGTCATTGCAGGGGATTTTAATGCACATCCCTGTGCGAACCCAGCAAATACCGTAATCGGTTCAGTGGGTTGCAACAGACTAGAAGGCTTCCATTTTGATCATACCCACCGGGGCAATTTGCTGAACGATCTCATGGATGAATTTGATTTAATTACTGCCATGTCCCAGGTGGATGATCATATTCTTCAAGAAGTCCCCACATGTAAAGGCAGCGCTGGGGGTTCCTATATTGATCACATACTTCTCTCTAGTGCCCTTAGCACCCATATATTAGGCTTTAAAATCTTTGAGAATTCACTTAGTGACCATAATCCAGTCTGCATTCATCTAGGAGGAAAGATCTTAAACGTGCAGGAAAAAAGGTTAGACGGTGGCGCCTTAAAATGCACGGATGGTAAAAGACGCTTAAAGTGGGTAATGGTGAAGTCGGCCCCATTGTATGAAAAGATTAATATTACGTGCAACATCGAGTTATCAACCTTCGTTTCCCCAGCACCCTCAGCCCAGGAAATCCTCTTAGCCTTTGATGGTATTGTTTCAAAAGTTGGGGCAATATTAACCGTACCCTCCACAGGTCGGATCTGTAGTGACCCTAAGTGGTTCGATCACTCTTGCTCTAAGGCAAGTCATGATTTAAAGACGACTCTAAAGGTCAGACCGAGGGACCTGCTAAGTATCAGGGCAGCTCGCCTTAGTTACAAAAAGGCTCTGGCTACACGTAAAGCAGAAGTGAAAGCTTCCACTTGGGAAAATCTGTTGGATTCCATAACTCTTGGAAAAAGTGCAAAATTTTGGGGAATTATAAACAAACCCTT
This sequence comes from Lissotriton vulgaris, assembly GCF_964263255.1. Classification (NCBI taxonomy): domain Eukaryota; kingdom Metazoa; phylum Chordata; class Amphibia; order Caudata; family Salamandridae; genus Lissotriton; species Lissotriton vulgaris. Next base: position 862,980,116 of record NC_141691.1, on the reverse strand, counting down.
GATTGAATCCCAAGGTGATTCTTCTGTAGGCACCCATATATTAGAAGAAGAGTGCATCTTCCATTTTAGTTCTATTTTTAACAGTGATATGCCACAGCCAGAACATAAAAAAGGTGATCCAGGAGATAACCCTCTGCGATTTTCTATTCGGGACGTGGAGAAGGGTATTATGGGCCTATCTAGTAATAAAGCACCCGGGCCTGATGGCCTGCCCCCAGACCTTTTTAAATCAAGGGTATTATTGTGGGCGCCTGTTCTTTCTGCTGTATTTAATGCAGTTGCTGATCATGGATGCCCAAAGTCCTGGGGGGTATCCACAATAGTCCCAGTTTTTAAAAAAGGGGACCGTAATATGACGGCCTGTTACAGGCCAATATCCTTAATTGACTCGGTGGTCAAAGTAGTGGGAGGTGTAATCTTGAACAGGTTAACGCCTGGGCTGAAGAAAACAATATAATTTCTCCAATTCAGTATGGCTTTAGACCAGGTCACTCCACCATTTCACAGTGCCTCAACCTGTACATGGTGTTGGGAAAATACACCTTGGCATGCCAGGGCACAATTCATACGGCCTTTATGGACCTCTCCTCAGCCTTTGACTGTGTCAACCGGGCCAAGTTATGGGAGGCTATGGGTAACATGGGGGTGGAACAGAACCTTGTTAAATCTTTTGGCGGATTTACACTAGGACACCCGGGCCAATGTACGATATTCGCAGGACTTGAAGGTAACCAGGGAATTTGGAGTACACCGGGGTGTAAGACAGGGCTGTATCTTGGCCCCGTTTCTTTTTAACTTATACATTAAAAATCTGGAAAACAATCTTTTAAATACAGGCGCCGATTACCCTTATGTTGGGCGCAAACGGTTACCTGTCCTACTTTATGCAGACAACGCCGTGTTGTTGGCTAGGACTGCAAAAGGGCTCCAATCGCTGCTCGATGCCTTTTTCAGTTTTATGAAATCCCGGGATCTTGCCATTAACAACTCAAAGGTTCAGAAAAGGGGGTGGTGATGAACAGAGTGTCTGAATTAAGCAGACCACTCTTACCCAGTCCAAAGATCAGGGCTTGATCCAACACCGTTATTTATCTCACTGCACCATCCCAGCTCAGAACCTGGCTATATGCAAATCAGTCTGTCCCTGGCCCAGTGCATCATGGGAACAGGGCAGACTAAACTACCAAGCCAATTCTTCACCAGAAAGGAGACAAGCTACCGGGGACCGGTTTCTGGCATTTCAGCCGTCTTCGGCCCGGCTTGCTTGAATCCTGATGGTGCAGTGAGAAAGGGACTCATGTCTGAGTATACCCTGCCACACCTATAGTGGCCAAAAAAGATTCAGAAAAGGGGGTGGTGATGAACAGAGTGTCTGAATTAAGCAGACCACTCTTACCCAGTCCAAAGATCAGGGCTTGATCCATCACCGTTATTTATCTCACTGCACCATCCCAGCTCAGAACCTGGCTATATGCAAATCAGTCTGTCCCTGGCCCAGTGCATCATGGGAACAGGGCAGACTAAACTACCAAGCCAATTCTTCACCATAAAGGAGACAAGCTACCGGGGACCGGTTTCTGGCATTTCAGCCGTCTTCGGCCCGGCTTGCTTGAATCCTGATGGTGCTGTGAGAAAGGGACTCATGTCACGCTGCTCGATACCTTTTTCAGTTTTATGAAATCCCGGGATCTTGCCATTAACAACTCAAAATCATTTGTAATGAATGTAGGCAAAGGACATAATAAGACGTATTCATTTTATGTAAACGGGGAGAAGATTCCTACAACTAAAACTTTTTCATACCTGGGTGTCCTGTTCGATAACCAGCTGAAACGGGGACCCGCCGTACAGAGGAAAAAGGCGGAGATAACCCGGGCTAACGCGGCCATTTTTAACTTCACGGGGAAAATGGGCAAACGGACGATTGCCGCGCTGTTAAAAATCTACCAGGCCAAGAGCCTGGGGATAGGCTGTTATGGAAGCGAGTTATGGGGTCATGCAGCTGTTAATGACCTGGTGGTAACTGAAAATAAATTCCTGAAACAGCTTTTGGGGGTCCCGAGGGAAACTGCTAATTTTATAGTGCACAAAGAACTAGGTTCTCCCTATTTAAGTGATATCATAGCACTACGACCTTTAACATGCTGGTTGAAATGCTGGCTTAATAAGGATCTACCGTTAAACCACCAGCTCTTGAGAGAAGCTTTATCATGGGATAATATGTTAAAAATCCCGTGGCTAAAATATTTGAAAAACTGCTTCCTTGCATTGGGGCGCCCTGAACTTTTCTCGTCCCCTGACTCTATCACCGTAGCTGACGTAGAGTTCGTGAAGAATACCTTTTCTCTTTCGCAGATTCTACAGTGTGAGGAGGCAGAACTAAACAAAAGCAGTGTCCGAAAATATGTTGTTTTACAAACTACATTCAGCTTGGAACCTTATTTGTCCTGGCCAATGTCGAGCTTTGACGGTTTTTTGTTAATTAGGTTCCGATTGGGACTTTTTCATTTACTGGTAGCTGTTCCAAAAGGTAGCCACCAAGTGCTACCGTCCTGCGGCTGCGACCATGTGTCTCCACAGGACTTGGTGCACTTTTTATTTATCTGTCCGTTTTATGATATACCCCGGAGGGTTTATCTTAAGCCTCTTCCCAAAAAATTGAACTTTACCCAGGTTAGACCTGCACTTTGTTATTTACAGCTGCTAAATCACGAATGCACTTTATTTGTAATCAGCTTTTTAAAATTAGCCCTAAAATTTAGAAACAGTATGGAGGGTTAAAATGCCTAGAATTGTTGTAAATCTTTGCACCAGATTAACTGTGTTTTATAATTCTGAATAAGTGTTTTTTAGATATTTTGTTTTAATGATGTTTTTATCAAATTGTGCTTTTATGGTTGTTTTGTGTAAATAACCGAATAAAGATTTTCTGATTCAGTGAGATGACCCCCTACAATGAGAAGCTCCATGGCAAACATCTTCCCCTTCCACAGAGACTGGAACAAAGGAGACAACTTGGAGCTAATTGCTGATGGGGATTAGAATGTAGCGAAGAAAAGCTCCATGGGATGGCCAGAGGCCTGGATAAAAAGAGAGACTAAAACTGGCATTCTCTGCCGTTTGTTTCACCATTTTCCTTGCGAATTAGAAGTAAGGCTACTGGGCAGTTTTTCCCTTCCATGCTCTCACCCATTTCTGACTGCAGGCCACAGTAACAGATACAACCTTTAACATAACAACATATATCCCATCAGAGGCAAAATAATAGGTATGTTGAAGCTGCTACTACATTAGGTACAAAAAGGACTCAAAATCTTCCCCCTCCTCCTTAGCAACCAACATAGGCTGGAATCTTTGTAGTAGGGGCAGGGCAAATAAGGGAACCTGTAAATCAGAATCTAATCAGAGACCTGCAGCTTCATGTATGGTTTCCACCATTTTTGGAGCAGGATTTGAAAGAGAGTCCTCAGAATCCATTTTTGTGTGACATGTAAGAATGTACATTATGGACTCAGCTTTTAAAGTCTCACAATTACATTTTTTTATCCCTAAATGGGATACAGTTTATGCCAGTAAATAAATACCACAATTTTCGTAGAGTCTACCCATCTCCCCATTTCTTGAATGGTAATTTACTTCCAGTTCAGTCAGTTCAAAACCTTTATTTCGGTCAATAAGACCATAAAAGTATACAAGCATTACTATCAAAAGCATAGCATTGTAAGTTTGAAACCCACCAAACACAGGTGTAAAAGATTAGAATATAGCATCTGTTTCATCAAAGGCAAGTTAACTGCACAGGCCAACATGACATTTCAATCGGTGAAAGTGCAAATGCAAAAATGGCATACTATTCAAAAGGAACAGTACACAAACAAAAATACCAGTTCATTAGTGTAGATCAACCAGTGCATAGCAACATGGCTACAAATAGTACAATATATAATTAAATCTAGAAAGGTCAATTGAGATCATCATTTCATATAAAACTTTAAAAACTGTTAAAAAGAATTAGGATAAAAAAGAGAAGAAACAATAACTATTTTTTTTCTCTCTCCATTATTACAACAATAAGCTAATCCACACACTGGACGCTTGGGTTGTTATTGTTGTGTGCCTGTTGCTAAAAATTCCCATTGCCTCTGCCACATTGCATTTAGGAACCGAGAGACAGAAAAGACAATGGGCTTAGAGGTGTCGTACTTCAGAACTCTAAATGCCAGCTGGCATTGCACAAACTCTAAGTTCCGACACAATTGTATAAGCCAACAGCGCCTAGCCACTTTGTACCCAGGACAAAAGAACAGAACATGCAACTCTGACTCCTCCTGATGATTACATGCTGGGCACCCACGGTGGGGCGATCAAGCCCATTTGGAGGTAAAGGTCCGGAGGGGAAGGGTACTGTAACTGAACTGGACATATAATTTCCTTGCTGAGAATGGTAGGATGTTGTCCACAAAGGGTTCTAATTTATACCGATCTTTTACAGTGAGGAATTCTGCAGTCAGAACACCTAAATTTGGATTTACATGAATGGCTTCTAGTTTTTAGATTCAATAGGTTCTCACCAGTTCAGCTCGGGAGACTATTGAGCTAGTTTCTTCGGGATTACTCCAGAGAGTTGGTTTGCTTATCCTTGCACATTCGTCCCTTATATGTGCAAACCAAGCACATTTGTTTTTCTACCCCTGGGTGGCCTAGTAGCTCTTTAGTTTCTACATGATACTCTATCAGTTCCTGGGTCACCCACAACCTACGCCAAAAGGTTATGGGTCGTAAGGAAACCTCATCTTCAATCAGGCCTATACCAAGATCTAACTGCAAGGGGGTTAGCGGGGTGCTAAACGGAAGGCCCAGAATTTGACTTAAGAAACGGTTCTCAACTTTGGTTAAAGAAGCAGGAGAACAGTGTCCCCAGAGTTCAGCCCCATACAGTGTGGCTCCCCTTGCTTGAGCCATGTAAATCTCAATAGCAGGGCCAATAGGTTTAGTGGTTGATTCCCCTAAAAATGTAGCTATCCCCCCGGAGGTCTGAGCTAATTTAAGCTTGGCTTTGGCTATTTGGGACCCCAGTCCATATTTTCAGTGAGGGTAACACCCAAAATTGTGTAAATACAGGAACCCTTTAAAGTGCAGTGCCATTTAGTTGGGGATTTGAGCGTGCTTTCTTGTCTGGATTGACTATCATAAACTTTGTTTTCATAGTGTTAATCTCCAAGCCCCAGTTATTACAAAAGATGGCAACACTGTCCAGTAGCCTCTGGATTCCCATCGGCGACTTGGACAACAAGAGAGTGTCATCTGCAAACATCAATGCAGGAACCTTTGAGTTTGCTAGCTTGGGGGCATCATTGTCCTTAACCTCTGTAAGTTGGACGATAAGTGCATTGACAAAGAGGCAAAACAGGGTTGGTGCAAGCACACAGCCCTGCCTTACTCCTCTGCCAACTGGGAGTCTATTGGTTAGTTCTCCCCCTTTTCAACATCTTACTCCGGCATAGTTGGCATCATGCAGCTTAATAAGCATGCTAAGCAAGTTAGAGGGAATCCCCAATTCTCTTAGTATCCCCCATAGTTATATTCTGGGGACCAAATCAAAGGCCGTTTTCAGGTTCACAAAAACCAAATAGAGGCTGCCACTCTCCATTGATACCGTTTTCCAAAGAATAAGTTGGAGTCTATATATTTGGTCCACGGTAGAAGTGTTCTTCCTGAATCTGGCTTAGTAGGGGCTTATGACATCATTCTCTTGCATCCACCCCTGGATTCGGTCTAAGAGTACTTGTGCAAACAATTTTTGGGTGACATCGATCAAACTGATTCGGCTATAGTTTGCAGGAAGTAGGGGAGAGCCCTTTTTAAAGACTGGGACAATTTCTACCCCAGCACAAGTATCAGGGATCGGCATGCCATTCATTATGGCGCTGAACAAGGCGCACAAATAGGGACCCCAAATAGTTGGTTCTTCTCGGAACAAATCCCCTGGTAACCTATCTAAACCATGTGCTTTGCATGCTGGAAGTATCTCAATTGCCTTAGTAATCTCAAGGAGGGTAATTTCAACAGCCACCTCGTTGGCATGCCTAGGTACGGGGGTAGTTGAGTCCACTGCCCGGCCGATGTCTGCACCCGAGTCCCCTTGGGCGCCAATATGGCTACTGGAATGTGGACCAGTGACGGTTTCTATTGTATATAGCACCTAAAAGTGTTCAGCCCACTTTTCTGCTGGAATATTCGGTTCAGTAGCTGGGGTTGCCTCTCTACTACCAGTTCTCACTATGGCCCAGAATTCCTTCTTATCCCGGTTCAGTAGAGCGGTTTTGATATCCTCCCATTTATTCACCTCCCAGGACTGCTCTGCTTGACAGACAGCCTCTTTGTGTGAAACCCTCCTAGTTTTAGTTAAAGACTAATTTTCTGCTTTGATGGCTGCTATCAACGCCTGTTTAGCCTTGCGGCGGTTGTCATTAAACCACGTCTGGGTTACCATGTTTACTTTTTGGGACGTCCTACCGGGTAAAAAATATCAGCTAATTTAGTTGTCAGACTCTTATGGAGTTCTTTCGACCAATTTGATGTAGGCTGGGTTGTTCCAATCAGCAGAAATGCTGCTCAGTTCCTGCAAAGCTGGTATTACTACTTCATAGAGAGCTCTCAGCTTCTCGGTGTTTGTTTTATTAACCCCCCACTTAATTCTTCTTCTGTTGTTGGTAAGAAGTAACCTATTCTACAGGGGGGATTACTAACAGGGAGAATGCCTGAATCCGGGACCTTCAACGTCAGTGCCAGGGCATTGTGATCACTATTGTGTCATGATACGACAGCAGCATCAAGGACCCTATGCCATGATCTGGACTCCACTAGAATATAATCTAAAAGAGAAGCTTGGCCAATTCTATTAAATGTTGTTTCACTCGGCCTATCAGAATAAATGCTACCATTACATGCTCTCAGCGAGTGGTTTAAAAATATGGCATTTATTTGGAGTACCAAATGGGACCAGGACTTAACCGGATGGATTTGTGGGTCTGGGATAGCCCACTGCATGTCCTCCTCATTGGTAATCAAATCATAAATGCCAAAAAGGGGTTTATATTGGCAATTGAGATCTCCCCCAACTATCAGCCCTGTGTTTAGCGGCACCGTGGGAATGAAAGAATTTAAGTCATCTAGTGTTTTTCATTCCTGGCTCAGGCTTACGGGCCAAGAGTAAACATTAATGATGGCAAACTTCTGCTTAGAGGGAAAACTGAGTGTTACACATTGAATGTCATTAGAGGAGGTGATTAGGGGAGTGGCTGAGCAGCCCACATGGAAGGCAACCCAGATAGATAGTCCCCCAAACGGTCTGCCCCTCTCTCTAATGGCAGCTGGAATATTGAATGTCGCAAAACCCACCTTTGCGCACTCATCTCTTGCCCAAGTCTCCTGGAACAAGCAAACGTCAAACTGATCCACAAAAAGTCCCCATTCAGGGCAGGAGAGTTTGCCCTTGATGCCAGCTACATTCCAGGAGAGGATCTTCAGCTCACTACCTGTGCTTGAGAATCCTCCCGAGAGATCGGGGCAAGGTGCGATTGTGCCTAAATGGTTTATCCCCTGTGCGGTGTTGTTGAAGGGGTAGAAGGATTAGTGGATGAAAGCCCCGGTGAGGAACAAGCCCCCGTTTCTGTGCCTATCTCCACTAGGGACAACCGCTTTGTACTCCCATGGTCTAACTGCACTTGCTCTCTCGGGGGCATCTGGATGCCCTTGGGATAGCCCACACCCCCTATCCCTGATGGTCAATCGGCATCTTCCAACGCCTCATAACGGTGTCTGTGGCCAAGATTCTGCTTTTTATCCAAGTGCCTTACAGGCCCCAAAATAATATCTGCCCTATCGTTGTTAGAACAATGGGAGTAAAAATATTGAAGTGGAAGAGTTCTCATTTCTGTGCGGGAGTCTGCAGGGCTGATTTTATAATTTAGTAGTGTGTGTACAATCCCCTTGATTTGGTTTTTTGCTGGGTCCAACCCAACCTACTCTCCGCACCATTAGAATTTCCCCAGCTCTCTCATAAGGAAGCTGCCTATGCTTTGCTAACCAAAATAAGCTCTTATTCCTGAGTTCTAAATGAGTCTCCCTCTGGGTGTTATTCAGAGGTGGGACCCCTGTCAGAATGATTACATAGGGTGATGATGCTGGAGGAAGATTTATAGTTGGCAGGGCAGCATCTACCATTCTCCTCAGCTCTTCACTACTTGTACTTGTCCCTGTTGCAGTGCTGATGGATTGATGAATACTCTGCATATTAACTATTTGGGAATTAGTCTCAACCACACTGCGGGGTGTCCTCAGCATTGTATTTGCGTTCTGCTCTTGCTCTCGCTGAGCAACAGGATGCTGGGGGGTACAACTAGTATCTCAGCTAGTGAACAGCTGGGTATTAGGGGCTTGAGTCCTGAGTATCACCCCTTTGCCCCAAGGGGCCCGGGATTTAGGATCAGCCTCAGAAATGGAGCCACCCTCCCTCGGTGAAAGTTGTGTTATGCTGGGGCGGGCTTGCATTTGCCTCGAGCTCCCCATAGATGTCAGGGTATTTAATTGATCAACTAGAGGGGCAAGCTCTTCCTTTATCATGTCTTTAAGTCAAGTTAACAGATCTTCCAGTAGTGTCTGGACCCAGACTGGGTACTTTGGGTCTGTACTAGGGGCAGCTGCGGGTTCTAATATTGGATTTAGATTAAGTAGATCTTCTGCCCTTGAGTCACTCCCTCTTCTTGCCTTCTTGCTATTAGTTGCCCCCCCAGCTATTTGCTTGCATTTCCCATTCTTGCGGGTGCCTACATCCTCATCTCCCGTTCTTGTTGCAGTAGCCGAGACATTCACTTGGATTGAGGGGGCGGGGAAGCATCTCTAACGGATGACAGTGCTGCAGTAGGGGTATTAGGAATGGACAAATCTACTGTTGGTGGAAAAAGGTCAGGAGTAATTGACAACCGTCTTTCGGTGCATTCAATTTCCGATGTAACAGCACCTATGGCCATTTGTAACATCTTTTTGATTGATGTCGGGGATGGGGAAGAAGGATTAACTTGGGCCCATGGCTTTTTGGTGGTACAGGTGCGTTTCCCCATATTGAGATGTACATGGGCACTCCGTATTGATAGGACCCTTTGTGTAAACAGGCAGGAAGAAGACTCACAGGGATTTTAGAAAAGGCTCAGGCAGGGTACAAAGAAGAATTTGTTATACTCATAAGTGGAGGAACCCGTTGAGCAATTTGCCTTAAAGTCCACATGAATAATGTAAATCAGACATGAGTATGCAACATTTACAGTTAATAGCAGTGGGGGGAACACCAGAAGACAACCAGTCTGTTTGCCATAAGAAGTAAATTAGAGTGAAGATCGATGGCATCCTCCAGGGGGCAGAACTTAAGGGTTGACTGGTGTGGAGGCAGAATCAAGGGGGGTTGCCCTGTCCTGCCTCTTCCTGTCGATGACAGGCAAGGACGGGCCCGCCATTGGCCCGGGCTTGCCACGGGAAAGGCTGCAGCGCTTTTGAGCGTGTGATGGCTCCTCCCCCACACCTGTGGCCACTAGATGGGATCGCCCGGCACCCTGTAACTTGGAGTCCACCAGGGTCAGCGCTGCTCAATCCAAGTGAAGGTCGACAGTCACATGCAGCGTTCATGGCAAGTATGGCTCCCTGGGACAAAGTTCCCACCAGGCTATTTCAGGCACTGAGAACTGGCCCCCACAGAACAAACAGCTTCTCTGGACCTGCGCCGTGGGAAAGACTTAAGCACTTTTGAGCATGTGGTGGCTCCTCCCCCACACCTGTGGCCACTAGATGGGATCGCTGGGCAGCCTGGGACTTGGAGTTCCACCAGGGTCAGCGCTGCTCAATCCAAGTGAAGGTCGATAGTCACACGCAGCATTGATGGCAAGTACTGCACCCTGGGACAAAGTTCCTACCAGGGTATTTCAGGTGCTGAGAACTGGCCCCCACAGAGAACAAACAGTTTCTCAAGATCCAGTAATGGCAGATCAGGGATGGTCACGGGCACCTGCTAAAGCCATGATCTTATGGTAAAACAAAAGTACCTGAAAATAAATTTTGTGGGATGGTTTTTATACCATGGCCCAATTCCTTAGCTTAGAGCTTCCTACAATCGTATCATTCCAAAAATCTACTGTTTTCCCTCGATCCATCTCATTGTCCTCAGGTATGGGCAGTGGATCCCCATCCAGCATCAGGATTTTAAAAGTGGTAAGAGCAGGTAAGCACTGATATAGCACAGTCTTCCCAGTGGCATCAATTAGATTTTTTTTTAGACTTTTTAAGTGCTGCGTTGTTAAAGGAGCTTAAGGCTATTCAGCAGAGGGACAGGAGTAAGGCTCGCACTGCACACCATAGGATGAACAGCGTGGGTTTCACCATCATTAGAATAAGATCAATGACAGCCATTGGAATGGGAGAATTGCTAGGAGGCCAGACGGAAGTGCAATACCCTGCACTGTACATCAGACAGACACAGAAATTCCAATACACAAAAATTGTGACAGGTAATGAACTCACCCTTTGCATGCAGCACTAAGAAAGATAAGTAAGTACCTATACTCCACCCCCTGAACATTTAATTTTGCCATCCCTATTGAACTTCAGAAGTGTTTTCCAGCTGAATGGAAGTGAATATGCTCATCAGATTCTGCGTCAGACTGCAGCAACGCCGGTAATACAATTGCAATAATTCTCATCTGAAATGTAAAAGAATATTGGGACATATCATCAAGCAGGGCGTTAAAATTATCGCCATTTTTGCGGCAGAAAACTGCCGCTAAAGCGGCAATAATGGGCTTGATAATATGCCCTGGAGAATTCCAATAGAAGCCCATGTTCACACCAGAACATGGGTTTCTATAGGAATTCACAAGGCCACATTATCAAGCCCATTATCGCTGCTTTAACTGCAGTTTTCTGCCGCTAAAACTGCGCTCATTTTTAATGTCCTGCTTGATAATATGCCCCATTGTTCTGTCAGTGGGATTAGTGTGGACAAAAATGCTTGGCATGCACAGAGCCTTTTTGCACAGCTCATAACATTAAAGGGCAATGAACCAGTTATCTGTGCATGACCTGTGCTTCCACAGAGTAGAATCAGTTGACTACATATAAAGTCTTTCTCAGAGCCAAAACCCAACTAGAAATGGGAACAAGGAACAAGCAATCACAACATGTGAAAAACGTTCACTTACCAGCACAGGTGGTAGTGTGTAACAAGACGTTTGATGTGTGGCTTTTCGTTTTTCTGCTGATGTGCTGTATTTTTTTGTGTTGCTGTCATTTTGTGCTACATTATTGTAATGTGATTTAGATTTGTTGTACTATAGTTTTTCTGTTGTGTTCTGTTTTTTGTGCTTTATTGTGATGTGCCATGTTATGTTCTAATTATGGTCTTATGCTTGAGTATGTTATTCTGCTATTTTTGTTTCTTATTATACGTATGTCACCAAACGCTGCTATACTCACAGCCCAAAACAAATGCCTTGAAAGTTCTTGTGAGAAGCTAACATTTGCCACTTTCTAAGATGGGTAAATAGCGCTGCTCCAGCTCTTCAACCATTTAGGACACCAGTCAGCCCCAAGTTGTGGCCAGCGTCAGTGCTCACTTCATGTGGTTCGTCCAAAAACGTTTTTAAACCAAAACAAACTAACAGAATAACTGCGAATCATTTGTGTCCCAGAATGAGAGAAAACTACTGTTCTCCATCTCCTATACACTGTAAATTTAGATTGTAAAAAGTCTCCCTGGTTAATATTAAACTTTGAATATTCGGACTGCCTTTATAATTTAATCTACCCCCAAAAAAGTTTCCAAACGTTTTACACCCAATTTGTATTTTTTGTTATTATCGGCAGTGGCGTTTCTGTATCTCCCTTACAAAACAGTCTACAAGCTGTAATATGAAGCACTTATAGTATTACTTCACAAAGGCATACCCATGCTGCAATTCCTATTGGCGTTTGCAGTCTTGATAAATAAATCACAAACTTTTCACATTCCATTTGAAATTGCTATTCACTTTTTTAAAAAGTTCTTGTAGAATTTCATGTACCAAACAATCCATGAATTATGAAAAATGTAAATAATTTTCGGGGGCCAAGCCAACTGAATTATGTTTATCTTGGCCCAAAGCTCTAAATTTAACATTTTACATTTTTGAAATCATCCCTAAACATTCTCAGAAAGGTTTCTATATTCTCTACCACAATATAAGAATTATTTTAATTTAGTTGTATAACCACATATATTTGGGAGTCCAGTAATCCCCAAAAATAATCTTACTTCCCTATTTAAAACATAACCAGAGATTGTGATATTAAATTTGTAAAAGCAGTGCCAGGATCAAATACAAATTGATGAAAATGGCCCTCATGAAATAGAGTTTTGATTACTTTGCCTCAACACGGGACTTTATGGGGCATGTTTTTGATAAAGTGGTGAAGTGTGTCATTAAGCCAAGAAGGCTAATAACCTGCTTCTTCACTTTAGAAATGCATTTACTAGAATATGGTGCAGCCATGCGTTGCCCCCTGCGCTGGCTCTAACTTTAGCTGCCTAGCGCCAATCCACCATAGTGCAATGGTGCCAGTGTAAGAATATTTATGTGCGGGAAGGTCCCCCTTACCTCACATAAACAATCTTTCAATGCCATTTTTATAATTTATATGTGTGCTGATTTATGCAGTACACATAAAAGTTGCAAAACTGCATTTTAGTTAAATGATTTTTTATGTGCAGGAATGGGCACCTTCCTGCATATTAACAATCATAGGCAATTTGCTGTTTCTATGTGTGCTGCACAAGGCACCCTTGTACCATAGTGCAAGGGTGCCTGTTTTAAAGAAAAGATTGTTTATGTGCAGGAAGGCCCCCCTACCTGCACATAAACCATCTTTAAATGCCGTTTTGTAACTTCTATGTGTGCTTTTTATAAATGATTGTTTATGTGCAGGAAGGGACACCTTCCTGCACATAAACAAATATTGGTGTTTTTCTGTTTCTATGTGCGCTGCGCAACACACCACACATGAAAACAGCAAAAAGAAGGTGAAATAAGGTATTGGTCCTTGTTTCGCCTGTTTGGTGGCGATAGGGGCTTTTAAATATGCCCCAGAGTTTCTTCTTCGCACCCCTTCCAAACTGTTCAGCCATTTAGCACGGGGACCAAATGCTTTCACTAGGGATAGAAACAACGGGGACTGTGGGTATATAGCCCACCGCCCACCGCATCCTGGGGCAACATCAATGGATGGACCCTCTTGGTTTATTTTGCATTCTCCCTTCCCTTTCCCCACTATATGAATGAGTGAGCAGCAAGACTTTATGGAGTATACACCAAAGCATGCGGCCATTTCTTCTGTGCCCAGCAAGGACGGACTACAAAACCAGCACAGCGGGAGCGTTGCCCAAGACAGATACAAGTGTGTTGCCCTTCCGGTGCCTAGTCCTCCCTTGCAGCATCTGTCTGTGCCAGCTAAATGGGAATCTCTTCATTCAGTTTTATTTATGTGCCTCCCCAATACCCTATTCCACTGAGCCACAGGTTCTGCATTTTAGGTATTTAAACCGCGCATGGAAGTACAGCATCATTTTAAGTGCCAAATTAAACTTACAAATATAAAGATGTGTCCTCTTAATTTCCTAATAACACAATTGGTAGAAAAGCCGATTGTGTTTATAACACAAACACCTTGCTTACAATGTGTTCTTTTTAATTGTGTGCGGAATTGGATGCAATTGCTTTTGATGCTAAACTTCTAGTATGAAGGGCAACTTCGTCACCAGATCGCTTCGGGTGACTTAAGGAATCAAAACAGTTTTGAGGATGATATTCAGACGAGCCAGCTTTTGACATTTAAAGTTGAAAAAAGCTCTCTTTTTGCAGAGATTTGTAACACCACAGTGCCAGGGTTTAGTTACCACTACTCTTTTACCTAGGTCCCTGCACAATGTACTCTTGTCCACAGAAAAGCTATGCAACTCTCAACCAAGATGGAAGCTGATTTGACCACACTGATGGTCGTACTGTATGCACACTTATCCTCCCCCTTGACACCATGTATGTTCAAGGGAGGGAGCTACACCAATATGTAAATCATTTTTTCCAGTAAAATGTTTAGAAGTGGCTGTGAGGTGATACTGAACTATAAAACAGACCTCTAATAAGAACACCTGCTTTCTATGTGATCTCTATCTTCAGTGCACAACACTGACCTCAGAAGATTCTGGGCGGCTTTATTTAATAAAAAACAGATTGTTATTATTGTTTCCTTTGTTCGTAGGACCTATCATTCAGTATATGCACATCCTTGCTACACATAGTCTCCTCATGTCACCAGTGGAACATAAAGTAACGGTAGATGTTGTGGCTCCCAGGAACATGAGTTGCATGGCGAAACTCTTATAAGGTCCTAAAGGCAAGAGCTATTGGCTATGCCAATGCTTGTTTCAAAGTGTCTGTACAAATTATTTTTTCTCCATTACATGCACTGTATGCTCTGCCACTGTAATCAAGGAGACAACAAATAGGGTAATTAGGGTGAGGGCTTCAGGTGCAGCACTCTAACACGACTAAATCCAAAAAGTGTTTTTTTGCTTTCTTGCGAACTTTTCGAGAAAAGAAAAATATGTGCAGAGTAAGGGATGCAATGCTTGCAGTACAATACAAAAATTTTTCTGAAAGCAGCCTCCTAGGGGAAAAGCAAATGTTACCACACTCTGTCCAATAATGCATTGTTGGTCTATCCAGAGATGCCATTCCATGCATTTTTAACTCCTTGCTACAGTACCAGCAGTAAAATAACTTTTTTGATACTGATTGTAGCCACAACTTGTCAAGGGCAGGTTTCTGGCCGATTACTTGATGGTCTTCCAGGATTAGACGAAGGGCCTGCAGCTTCAAATAGCAATTCTAGACCCCAGGTTTAATAAGTCTCAGTTTAATTCCCAAAAAAATCCAAGGCTTGGAAAGGAAAGAAACGTTGACAAGCAGAATAAGCCTTCCAAACTGCAGTCTCAAAGACATGGATGAGTCAGAGATAATAAATAGGCAAGGCTAGCTTGGATCATGAAGTGGAAGAAGTAAGGAGCTGGAAACAAGTTGAAGAAATGACCCAAACAAGAACCATGAGTGAGCAACCAACAGAGGAAAAGTTGCAATGCAAGGCTTCTATTCATGTCCCGTAAAATATTAAGCAATTTCAATTTGCCTTATTCCTAGGGAAAACAAAAAGCATCCAAAGAAAAAATAAACTGTTTCCAATCCAACATCTTGGGCTGGACTAACCAGTGTCATACGGTTCTCACTAATCATGTTAGACAGCGTGTCAAAATATGGGAACTTAGTCCATCAGAATGTGTTGGTACAATTCCTGGCTAGCTCACAGTTCACCAACAGGACCCCTAAACATGAGAGGGTACCAGATGGCGACCACAACCTTAGAACTTGACCATTCTGACTTCCCCAGGAAAATTGTGAAAACACATTTACCCTTTTATGGTTATTTTAGGCATGCCCAAATGTAGACACAGAAATGCGCAAATTGGAATTTAAAATGTCTATTAAAGGAATCAGATTATTGTGTAAAAGTTACCAGCTGCAATTATTAGTAGAAGGACATAAAGTACAGCTACCTGCATTACAAGAATGGGGAAGAACATTAATAAATAAATCAACCATTATAATATTGCAGTGATTATATGAATATATATCATAATGATTACCCTACCTAACACTGACTCTACTTAAAGAGCATAATAAGAAATACATTCTGCCAGATCTCTTGGATCAGTTTAACTCCCCAATTAACCTCTATGTGTGATGCATCTTGAAGCCAGTATAGTGTAGAACAGGCTGCTGTCCTTTTCAGGTTAGTGATGGAAGCCAGCAGGGCTGGCAATTGGTCACAGGAGAATGCCCAGCATAACCCATTGAAGTGTTCTTCTGAAGAGCAAAGATTCAGAAGCAGTTTATATAATAAAACTGTTTCCGATCACACTGTGTCTGAGGTCCCGTGCTAAGTCATTGTTTATATTTTTGATTGAGAGATGTCTCCTAGCGGACAACACTGTGCAAGATGAACGTGCTTTATCCTTGAACATAATGTACAATATTGTGATAAAATACCTACAAAGAAATGTGTGCTGCAAGTAGAAAACTTCCTAAGTATCTTATCTTGTGCTTACAAAGTATATTAAAAGTTACCATCTAAAAAAGATGTCAAGTTTAAACGGGATATTGTAAAATGGAAGCTTTTGTGCATGAGCCCTCTTGAAATCCACTCCTTGGCCAGAGGGAGAAAATCACTTAAAAATAAAATTAAAAGCATTTCCTAAAATGTTACTTAATATGTAAATAAGCCTTAAATCATGAAACAATGTATAATAAGTCACTTTAATAAAGAAGTAACATGAATGTCAAATAGTAAGAAAAGCCAATTTTAAATATGCAATGTAAAAAACATGTAAAATCAAATTAAAGAAATAAAATAAATGCTGAATTAATATTGAGGAAACTCCAGGTATGTCTCACATGTCCTGGGAGTCATCATGAACCATGATGGAACCAACCAGCTTCTGCAAATAATGTTTCCAGTGACACTCGACCTACAAGTTCCAAAGAACAAACATGGTTGTATCCAACCCAATCCGTAGCTGTTGATGGTGTGCCAGCCGGAGGTGTAGTTCCAGAGGAGGAGCCAGGATCCAGAGAGGAAGCATCCAAATAAAGGCTCATAATTTGCATACTGTAGCAACGGCAGTCACATAGGACAACACTGAAAATGATTCCATAGCAGACACATCAGAAGATCTATATCCATATATTGAACCAGTTGCGTTCCAATGCATACATCCAGATCACACTCGAAAGTGCACCATAGACAGCGGAACACAGGCTGAATGCAATGTAACCATACAGGTTGAAAGGACAAAGGGCAATTATAATTTATTTCTTGAAACATTGACACACCAAAATACTGCATCATATGTTCATGACACAGCAGCATGTATAGCAGTTTCATCATGATTTGACCATGAGGTGGGACATCCATTGCAGAGCAGCAAAAATAGAACCAAAATACCAGCGGTATGCCTCTAAAAACCCTGGAAAACAGGAGGGTATAAGTGGTGAAATCACTCCTAAGACATTATGGAGCATGCTATAAAGACACACCTAATCACAGTGTACTACTCCTGCAGTATTAGGTGCATTAAATATGCGGTGCACAAGCTCTCCAAAATGTTGAGAGAGGTCAGTGCGTAGTAAGAATTATATTTCAGAAGACCTTACAACTTGGAGATCAAAAGTCTTTCTAGCAGATGTTAAAGAAAACTCCTTCAGGAAAAATAAGGCTTTCAGTCTACTCAACTTATCGAAGCTCACATTAAAAATAGCTAGTGAAGTCCAAACTATCACCTCTCTGACTGCATATTCAGGTGGAAATAACACTGTTGCAGCAAGTCACAACCCTGGAACAATACACTACCTTGCTCATTTAGCATCAAATAACTTTTATTTTAAACAATCTGAATGCCAACTGAATCAACGTAGCTGGAGTACCTTTCAGATAACAAGCTAAGTTGGCCATAGGCGCATTACAAACGCCATGAAACGTAACCTCCTTGCAAACGAAAGAATGGACAAACAAAAGTTTGCATTTGTTCCAGATAAGAATTACTTCAGTTTCTCCATTCTTACATCTGAAATTGAAAGGTAGGATCCATGTCTAATGTACAAATCTCTCCCCTAATGCCTTATATCTGCCTACTTGAAAATGTTTAGGCAAGACTTTAAATGAAATGTGGAAATTGTCAGCGAGTAAATCCTGAGTATTAACCATTCAGTAGACGGAGTTTCAGCCCTTATAAACAGTAATTTCTCTAAATGCTCTAAGCTTAACATTGTATAAGTCGAGTCCTTTTTGTCATTATTTTTTGTAGATGTGTTAGATTATAAGACAAAAATAAAATAGTCACATTTAGGTGTTTCCATGGAACACAATCAGCTTTTAAAGAAGGTAGTTTCCACCTTAATTGCATAGCTGTACTAAGCTGACTTTGTCCATTTTTTAAGAGGAACATATCACTTTATATAATGTCAAATGCTGAAGATACAATGTTATTCATAGAAGGTATCCTAGTTGACAATGTAGTCATCCCATTATTAACTACAGGTAATGCCTTTTCTAAACCAGCTAAATTCAATTTCACATATCGGTTCAGCAGGTTCTTTTTGGGAAGTTCATTGTATATGGCAGATAAAATGAGTTTATGGCTCAGTGTTATATGGTCTAGCAACAAATCCTGTCAATCCATGCCATCAGAAAGGAGAGACAAGTGTTCTTTCATCTCACCTAAAGTAGAATGTGGTAACCATTGTTGACATAACTTCCCCACACTGTATGTAGTGACATTTTCCCAGTGTTGTGTCTGCACATAGTGTGGGTCTGGTCTATTTATTTTGAAGCCCTTGACATTGTTTAAGAAACATGCATGATAACTATTAGTGTTTAATGGCCACACTAGCAATCCATTTGGACCAGAAAGTGACATTTTGTAGGTACCATTCTGAATCATGTTGTTGAGCTGTTTCTCTGTGTAATTTGTAAACTGTAGCAATTTATAAAAATGTGCAATGGTGGAAATGTGTGCTGTATTCATTACAAACCAATATTGTCTTTCCAAATATTGTAACCCTGTACAGGCAACTGAGAAATAAAGGAAGCCAAGGAAATTAATTTAGTTTCAGTCAGTGTATTTATCTTATGCTGGGGGAGGGGAACGTTTGAAAAATTATGACACTGGGTCAACAAGGTTGTTACCAGAAAAATATGCACACTTTTGCACGTATGTTTTTGAGTTATGCACTGGTAGTGTTGGACAACGTTGTCATTGTGTAAAATTGAAAACTGCATTTGGAATATAATGTCTGTGTAAATAAAAGGGTGCATAGTAATGGTATGTTATGTTATGTTATGTTAATTAAAACTTATAAAGCGCGCATACGCCCATGGGCTTCTTGGCGCTGGGAAAGAGATTAATAACACAACAAGGAAAATACCAATAACAATCACTACTCAAGGTATACCTGTGTGAAAAGCAGGGTTTTGTAGGCCCGTCGGAAAGTAAGGAGGTCCCTACTCTGTCTAAGAGTCAGAGGCAAAGAATTCCACAAGAAGGCTGCCAAGAAGTGGAAACAACTGCCTCCCTGTCGCTTTCTCCTAAACCGGGGTACCTCCAGTAAATCTTTATGGGCTGATCGCAAACTACGCGAGGGGGTGTATCTCCCTATCAGCTGCCTTATAAACAGCGGGCCCTTGCCTTGTAAGGCCTTGAAAATAATGCACCCTGCTTTAAAAGCCGCTCTCTGGGCCACAGGTAGCCAGTGTAGTTTCTCAAGTCCTGTTTTGATAGATTCCCATTTGGGTACCTTACAGATCAGCCTGGCAGCTTGATTCTGAAGATATTGCAATCTTCTAAGTTGACCTGCAGGCAAGCCCAGATATAGGCTGTTGGAAAAGTCAATATGGGAGAGGACTAGGGCAGTGACTACTTGGATCAAAGCTGAATGAGTAAGGAGGTGTGCGATTTTTTTTATTTTTCTTAATTGGAAAAAACCTGAGGAAACCACTGTTCCGATCTGTGATTTTAGGGAAAGATCCTCATTGATGGTCACTCCCAGACTCTTTACCGAGTGCGACTTTTTGGGAGGGAGGCCCATGTCTAAAGGCCAGAAATGAGGGCCCCAACTGATCTCGCTTTTCCCAGGCAAGATCAGCTCGGTCTTTCCTGGGTTCAGTTTAAGATGGTTTGAGGACATCCACCTCTGAATGTGGGTCATAGTTGCCTGAAAATCCTCAACAGCATCGGGCGAGTTTAATGTAAAGACTAACTGTAAGTCATCTGCATAGTTGTATGTGGTTACTTTGTAATTTCTCAGTGAAAACAATAAAGGCCTCATGTACAAATTAAATAATAAGGGAGACAAAGAGGAGCCCTGGGGGACCCCGCAGAAGGAATTGATTTTAGAAGCTGTGAATGACCCTAGCCGAACAGACTGAGTGCGTTCCGATATAAAAGAATGTAGCCAGGCCAAGGCAGAATCTCTGAGGCCGGCCTGTTCGACACGGTTGACCAGAATCGAGTAGTCAACCGTGTCGAACGCTGCAGACAGGTCAAGAAGCACTAAAGCCTGATGGAGGTTATTATCGGCGTTGGACCTCAGAGTGTTCTGAACGGCCAGTATCACTGCCTCTGTAGAGTGGCAGGGCCGAAAGCCTGCCTGATTAGGTTGCAAATATTCAGAATCCTCTATGAATTTCGATAGGCAGTTGGTGACATGAGCCTCCAAGATCTTTGAGAGGTAGGGCAGGAGAGAAATTGGCCGATAGTTTGTGAGGTCAAGGGGGTCTTTACCGAGTTTTTTTGTCAGAGGGATCAGTAGGGCCTGTTTAAAGCTGCGGGGGACCATTCCAGACAGGAGGGATTCGTTAAGCAATGGTAACATGCCATTAGGAATAGCATGTCCGATCTCCCTCATAATGTGCGGAGGGCACATGTCCTCAGGGGATCCTGACTTTACTCTGTTTAATAGAGCTGAGAAGGTTTTTAAGTCCATGAGAGGAAAGGAGTGAAGTGTTAATGGATTATAAAAACAATCATCCAAGGTGGTGCACACAGGAAGTTTGGATATATCTTGTTTGATAGTGAGTATCTTTTCACTGAAAAAATTATTTAAAGAGTCGCAGAGTGCTTGTGTAGGGACTACAGGAGGGGAGGTTCTATCGTCATTGCATAAGTCGTTCACAATTCTGAAAATTTCCTTCGACTTGTTGGTAGATGTTAGTATTTTAGTCGAGAAATATTCAGTCTTGTGTTTAAGAAGGAGTTTTTGGTACCCTTTCCTAGCTAGACAGTAAGCTGCCCTAGCTTGTGGGCAATATTTTAATCGCCATGCTCTTTCTTGCTGACGGACTTCCAGCTTTAGTTTTTTTAGGTCAGGTGTAAACCACCTATGGGCATCCGCGTTTCTTGAACTGCCAAAGCTGATCAGGGGAGCATGATAATTAGTGGCTGTGTTTATCCATTCTCTGAGCCTAGAGTCCGCTACCTCTACGTCAGTGCTCAATGAGGGGAGGGAAGTAGTTAGTGAGTTTAAAAATGCTGGCATGTCCACTGAATTCCATTTCCTAGTGGTCCTGCTGGCTTGTAGCCTAAATTGAGTGATTTTATCTATAAAAAATGAGAACCCTATAGTGTAATGGTCAGACTAACTGCAAGGTTTTATATCGATGGAGTGAATTGATAAGTTTGAAGTCCAAATTTGGTTGAGGCTGTGGCCCTTCTGATGGGTCGAGGTGTTAATATATTGGGTCAAGTTAATATCATTTAGAAGATCTTTCATCTCTGCTGCTTGCGGATCTAATAATAGGTTGTCAAACCAATAGTTTAAATCTCCAATCAGGAGTAATTTGGAATGGTTCGTAACTAAGAGAGCCAGCTGCTCTGCTAGAATGGCAGAAAATGTGGTCATTGTTTGTGGCGGACGGTACAGAAGAACCACTACCAGTGTTCCGTTGATGGTATCTAGTTTGGCCACTATATTGTCTGAATTGGGCAGAGGTAGAGATGGTAATTGCCTGAGTTGATATTTTTTATTAATGATAATGGCCACTCCTCCCCCGACCTTCCCTGAGGGACGGATTGCTGATATGATATAATAATCAGCTGGTAAAGCAGCTAAAATGTCCGGTAGAGAATCTGGGGTAAGCCATGTTTCTGTTAATAACAGCATATCCGGTTTCATGTCTGTTAATAACAAAAATATATCCGTCTGATGTCTAGTCATTGAGCGGGTGTTTAAATAAATGCAGCTGAAATTGCATGTTGCGCCCGATGTGGTCGCATGCACTAAGTACTTAGGTATAGACTCAGCTGCCAAGGTACCAGAGTTACTGATACCAAGACGAGATGTTCATTTCATCGTGTTGGGCGGCACTGGGGGGCACATCATAGGGTTAGGTTTTAGCGCCAGTAGCTCTGCAGATGAATAAGTGAAAAGACGGGCAGAGTCCTTGGCCCCTGGCCCCGGACGCTCGCGGACGAGCGCAGACGAGCTTAACTCTAGCGCAACTCCGGCGCGCCTCCGTCGTGCCCGCTGCGCTCGTCCGCTGCGCTCCCTCCAACACATCGCGTTTTATGTGAGTGAGCCTCGAGCAACTGGACCGCTGCCTCAGGTCCCAGTGCTCTCTGGCTCCTCCCAATATGGCGCCCGTTCTCGCCACCAGACCGGCAATGAAAGCCGCTGTAGGCGAGCCGCCCTCCACTCGATCGGCAGAGGAGCCGCGGTGGACCGGGGCAGAGGGGCCGCTAGCTGCAGGTAAGAATAGCAGTGTAACTTGCGCTAAATGCGTTTTAAGCAGGCGTGTTAGTCAACATGAAGCCGCCTAAATAAACAGGGTTTAAAGTGCTACAATCATGCACAAAAACACTCCAAAGGTGCAGCGTTTACAAGAGAATGCAATTATTAAAATAACCACTATTAACTCAGTGATTCAGGTATCGCATTTAAAATAATACAAGCAGGTTGAGGTTAAAAAGATTCTTAATGGTCTGCCCTTGTGTAGGCTCTCTCTCCAATGGCGCCGGGAAGCTGCCACATACCCGGAACAGAACATTTCCCTATAATTAGTTGTTAACTAGACATATCTTCAATGACAGAATATGGTTTATCAGTAGGGGTAAGTAGGTACTTACCACTAGTAATATGGCCACAATCAAAATATAAAGTCTAGTCAGAAAATTATTCCCTTGCTCAACCCTTCATAGCTGGCTACAACCAGGCAGGCTTAACTTAGGAGACAGGTGTGTAAAGCATTTAAAAACACCAATCCATTAAATAAGTAAGACACAACACACAATAAAAATCAAACACCAATTCATAGAAATAGGAAATATTGTTTTAATTAAAATGACACCGAAATAACAAAACTCCAATCTAGGGAACAGGAGATATGAGTTTTATAGAATAAATACTTTCTGTGCCTAAAAGACAAAAGCGCTACTTTGGAACATCTGCTTGCACATGACAGGAACAAAGTCCCAGTTTCAGGCTGACTGCAATGGAGCGTGGGTAGGATACACTTAACGGTAGGGCCCAGTCAAGTTGTACCGTCTGACCTAGTCACTTTTTTGGAGCTTTTTCTCTTGACATCAAGTAAGGCTCCTAGTCAGACCGGCTTTAGGTACAACAACAGTGGCTTGGCTCAGCATGATGCCTCTGTCAGCTCCTGGAAGTCTCATTGAAGACAAAAAACTGTGGAGCAAACCTGAATCTCAGTCTGAGTCACGGTTCCATGTCTCCAGCTCGACTCTCGTTGACAGGTCGGTCATCTTATAGTGCTCTTTACCATAGCTTTTCACATCTTCTCCAAGCTTCTGGATCTTCTTGCAGAAGGACCTTTGGTGTTTCAAATTGTCTACAACACCGATTTAAGGTCCGAGAAGCTCTGCGTTGCCACTTTGGATGCTGGGACTACATCTCCCACAATGCACCTGGCATAATACTTTAGTCCAGCTGAAGGTGGTCAGCTGGTTTCTTCTCGCTGGAGAGGATGCAGGTGGAGCTCTTTTATTATGGTGCTTTCAGGAAGTCCACTCCTTCATTTTTCAAAGAAAGGCAAAGTCATTAGGGCTGTAGTTCCCAAAGTGTGCAGCAGGTGCAGTCATTCAGAGTGCAATCCTCTTGGTTCAGGCCAGGGTTCCAGCACGGCTGTCCTTCTTCGTCTTGTAGTTTCAAACAAGGGACGGAGTTGCTAGGCAGCTCTCCCATATTTATCCAGTGTTCGTGGGTGACAAGTGGGGGAGACTGGACCAATGGAGTGCAGGGTGATACCCTCAGGTATGACAACTTCCTCCAAAGTGTGGCTTATTCTTGTCTCAGAAAGCACCATTCCTTTAAAATACAAAATTGAGAAACTCTCTTTTGGAGATTAAGATCTGGCTAGGCCGACCCACTGGTGTTGCTAACTTTCCCTAACACTCCCCATTCAGCCCTTCTCTTAATCAATAACTGGGGGGTCCTGTATGGCTGGAGGTGCAGGATGTGGGGGTGAGCCTTTGTCCTGTCCTAACTGACATTCCCTCTTTGAAGACCAGTTTGGCTACTCCATCCCCATCCTGTCATTTGCTATACAGCTGAGGACTCCTCCCACCAGATGTCCTTTGTCTCTAAGAAGGTCACTTCACACCTCATGAGAGCAGTTTGGCTCAGCCTGCTAAAGACTGGCCAACCAGGAGAGGCTGCTTGAAGGCTTGATTTCAACACATCAGAAAATTGAGTTCTATACATCCTTTTCTGTGATAGTTATAATAAATCTAACCTTGGCAAGTTATTATATTTATGCTAAATGTCATTTTCTTACTTTGAAGTATATTTTTTGCTCACTTCTAACAGTAGTTATACTTTATTCAAGTATTCCCTTTTTAACCTAGCAAAACATTGGCTACAATGGGGAAAACAAAATTGGCAGTTTTTCCCTTACCAGGGCATCTTTTAAAATGTCCCGCTTATAGTTACAAGGCACCCTACCCCTGTAGCACTTAAGGGGGACCTTAAGGGTGACTTATATGTAAAAATAAGGTAATTTACGACGTTGCTTACAGTTTAACTTTAAAAGCAGCCTGCAAAGCAGGGCTGGCTTTAAAATGACAGCAGGTAACACAGCAATGCACACGTAAGTGTATGAAATCTGTAGGGTCTCGAACCTTATTACCCCTTCCATATACTAGGGGCTTACAGGCAGGTTATCATACCAATTGTAATCACACCTAATTACCATATACCTTTTACACAGTGCACTGGCCCCGGATCTGGTTAGCAGAGTCTAGGGCACAATCAGAGTCAGTTCAAACCAGTAGTAGTCAAAAAATGGGGGTGATCAGGGCACAAAGGATGAGTTACTCACGTTCTCTATCAAATGCCGTATAATCTAAGAAAGCATAGACATAACAGATTTTCTATCCCAATCATCAGACAAGCTTTCAGGAGTTATAATGTCACTGAGTGATGTTTTAAAAATATTAGGGATCTCTAAAGCCTCAGTAGGACCAAAATTATCAAATGGGACCTTTTTCCAAACAAAGCCATCCAAGACTGGAAATACAGAAATGTTGACAAGGGACATGTCTCTTTGCACTTTATGTGATGTAGAATGAGGCTTCAATACCTACGTAACCAGTTTGACAGCAGAGCATTCTAATAGATAATGTCCATTCAAAAGCAAAAAACCCTGTCACAAATCCAATCCAAATGAAAAGGAAAAGAAATGAAATATATCCAAGGTGGAACAAGACACATCTGTTTAAGCCAAAATGTAAATGCACAAATCCCATGCAATGATGAATCTGACAAATCCAAAGAAAAGTCATCTATGCCAGCAAAATAGCCAGACACAGTCTGTGCCAAAACTGGAACCTCATGGGGCAGCATAGAACTGATGGATACCTCCAAAGGGGGATCATAAGAAACAACTTTGTTGTTAGTAGTGGTGGTCGAAGACTGTAAATTCACATATGGTGTGTGTATGGTGGTGGTAGTTGCAACCGGAAGTAGCAAAATGTCACTGTATGAAATTCCCTACCAGGGAGTAGAAATTTCAATAGTATTCAATGCTTGTAAAGGGATTTCCTAAATGGTAGTGAGGGGAAACAGGTATCTACCCAGGAGCCCTCTTGGCTTTCTGTGTAGGACTGGTAACATGGTGTGGTTTTATGAGATCTATGGATACAAATTTTTGTGTTTACAACTAGCATGGGGTGGCAAAAGTACTGTTCTGGTACATTTAGCTGTTAGGACTGGCACCAGTGCTATGTATGATGAGCCAACTTCCCTTCTATTGACAATCTTCTCTCAAACTAGGTCCCCAGTTTTGGAATCCAGACAGTAGTTGCTGGTTGTACCTTCACTTCTACTGTGGCGGTACACATATTTTGTTGATTCCAACGGTCATCTTGGAAGTCTTTCAGTTCATGTAAGACAGCCAAAACTTCAATGATGTCAAATGACTTATCCACCACCACTGTACCGGGATTAGGAAGGCCAGAAACCCACATCTATATTCTGAGCAGGATGTCATAGGGAGTCCGGCTGCCCAAGGATCTTTTTGGCAGATTATTTAAAGCTCTCTGGGCTGCATACAGATGATGTATCCAACTACGTCCTGAACCTAATAGCTGTTAAAAACTGCTTTAAGTCACAGTTTTTCCTCTCTAAAATTGAATTTCCCTCAGGATGATATGGAGAGGAACCCAGGGTGCCCAAGGTATTCCTGTAAGCCCTAGAGGCAAAAGCTGGTCCATGGTCTGAATGGAATGTAGC
Organism: Lissotriton vulgaris; assembly: GCF_964263255.1. Classification (NCBI taxonomy): domain Eukaryota; kingdom Metazoa; phylum Chordata; class Amphibia; order Caudata; family Salamandridae; genus Lissotriton; species Lissotriton vulgaris. Next base: position 862,953,684 of record NC_141691.1, on the reverse strand, counting down.
TTCTGCATATATCCAGATGAAGACTTGCAGAAATGTTATAGTGGTTCGATCGTCAGCTGATTGCTGTGGCCATACCGATAGGAATGTCAAATACAAATTCACTGCTAACAGGATGTATTTAAAGGAGTCATCAGGGTTTATTGACCCACAGTGGTCAAAATACACACAAACCAAGAGCGTGTCTGAAAGTAGGAGAGGGATTTGCGGTGTGCGTGTTGAGGGGAATATTTTTATTTGTTTACAAATGCCACATGGCTTCCCTTACATTTTGAAAAACAGGCGATTTATAAGTTACAGCAAGCTATCAATTTATTTGTTTGGGCATATAAGACCACAAGAATGGCATGGAAGAAGCTTAGGTGTAGGAGGGAGAAAGGGGGTCTTACCCTCCCGATTCTTCAGTACTATGCCTGGGCCTTTCAACTAACACTTTCTAGGATGCTGCTGAAATCCCCAGATAATACAGATAGGGGAGTCATGTTTTCTGCTATGATGGAGGAGGTAGGGTTGCCACTGGAGGGGTTCATTTTTAAATATGGTGACCAAAAGTACTTCAAAAAGATCAGTCTGAAAGTCCTTTTGGCAACCGCCCAAATATGGGCCAGAATTAAGCGATGTACGGGCTTGAATTACTTCTCAAATTTAGCTCCCTTGCGGGATTTGCCAAGGGCTCCAGGATGCCTAAAAGACAAACTAGCTACACCACTCAGAACAGCTGGGCTTATGGTGTGGAGAGATTTGACTTTTGAGGGGTCACTATTACCATGGGCATCTCTACACAGTAAGCTGCAGGAGGGCATATCTAGGTTTAAATACTTACAGCTGCAGAACTGGTCACAGAATCCAAAACAGCTAATAGGTATAGGGAACACTAGAGGAGCAACTGTTTCTAAGACCTGGGGGGGTAAAAGGAAGTCTCTTTCTTCTACTGGTCTATAGAGGAAGCAGTAGATGGAGATTTTAAGTTGACAGAAGAATTTTGGAAAACCTCCATGACAGACGAGAATTTGGAGGATTCGTGCCAGATTTCTTTTCAAACCTTGTTTGCTACTGTAAAACCTGCCTGGCTTAGGAGGAACCACTACTTCACCACTCATAAAGCCTATTTATCTCCAGCAAGACTTTCTAAAATAACTAATGGCCCCCCAGTTAGCTGTAAGAAATGCGACCTAGCAAACACTTCTGATATATATAAGTTTAAAGATTACCCTGGGCTAACAGATTTTTGGGAGATAGTAGGGTCAACTTTAGCTGACATAGTGATAACCCCAGTTCAGATTTCTCTCACTCTGATCATTTTTGGAATAAGTAGTGAATTTATAGGTTCTATAAGGGGTATTCTTCGGCCACACCCCCATGCACTCAGAATGGTTGTCCTCCCTATATAAAACCTCTAAGATCTTGACGTGTGTCGTTTATTAACCCTAAAGCTAGACATGCTCCTAAATTGCCCTACCCCATCACGTCATATTGTATTACATTTTTACTTTGGATGCAAACTCCTGGATTATTAGCTGAGCTGTTTAACAACTTTCTATCCTTATTCCTCTACATTCACTGTTTAACTGTCCTGCCTCTTCGGGATCACCTAATTTTTTATCATTTGACATTACCCACAGCAAGACAAAATGCATTATAGCACATTGCACTTCCATCTCTTTGCACGCTAGGGAACTGTTCGTGCTTGTGGTTTATTTATCTACCATTCTCTCTGCATCTTTATGTTACCTCACCCCATGGTTTTGGCTTTTTAACAGGTTTAGAATGGATTAACAATGCCCCCCTCACGCACCCCCTTACTACACTGGATTCACCTATCACTAGACACGGCCCAAACTCTTGGACCATCCTTTATCCCCCCCAACCTCTCCAAAAATGCTAAGAAACACAAACTGCTAATTTGTCATCAAGAAACTCTATTTGTAGATAACTACTGCAGTATCACCTTGATTGTAAAAACCAGTCATCTTCTACTCCAAGTACCGCTCTAAATGGAAAGGCACCTTCCTCCACAACCTCCCTATCATGAAGTCATGCAAAATCCCATATGGTTTGAAACTATCTACCACCCCTTCCCCTTCTTTTCTTGGTGAAATAGGCATCTCAATTTTCAAACCTGGAAACATCCTCATTCAAGCCCCTGATAAACATCTTACTATCTTTGAACACCATTTCAGCACCTTATCCTACCTACTCTCGATACCTTCCTCTGACACTTCAGCCTCCCAACCACAGTCTGATCCTATACCTCCTCTTTCACCTACTCTAACCCCTCCTCATACAGACATTGAAAACACCATGGAAGTCTCCCATGCACAGATTTTCAATCTCTTCCCTGCCTTAACAACTTTCCCTCCTACTGATTCACCAACGGCCTAGTCAACCACCCAAACTCTCTCTCCTCCTCTTGAGGCTCCAACAACTCGCATAAGTTCCTCCCTTCTATCTTCTTCTTCCTCCCAGCCCCCTCAATGTAACCTTCCTACGACTCAATCATTTATTCCAACTTATTCCCTCCAATTGACCTTCCCCTCCTTAACCAGGATGCCAACCCCTAAATTTGACCACCCTATGACTCAATCACTTATTCCAACTTCTTCCCCCTATACAACCTTCCCCTGCTTAACCAGGATGTCAACCCTCCTCACTCTCCCCAAGCACCCTTTCCTTCTCCGGACTCTCTTCAGTCTCCAGTGACTGCCCTGTCCCAACTCACCTCCATCTCTTCGGCCATCAATCGGAACTCCCCTCTCCACCCCCCACCTGGGCTCCTACCCCTCACTCACCCCAGACTTCTCGTCCTAACTAACTCAGAACTTCCTCCAAGTCCCCCCAAACTCCCAGCCTGCGTCCCCTTCTCCCTGATTCCCCAGATGCTTTTTAATATAGAACTCCATCTCACTAACCTATTGTTTGAACTCACTTCTCTCAGAAAGGATGTTAACTCCCTCTCCTCACTTAACCGTCCCAATCATTCTATTTCCTTGTGTACTGAACAAAACAATACTACATTCCAACAACAATTAGATACTACCCCCTCTGTAACGATACACTTAGAACATTCTGCACCTCGAAAAACCACCCCGCCTCTGACCTCCCTGATCTCTGTAATCCTTACCCCATCTGCTCTTTGACTACTGACACTCTGATCCCACATGCACCTTTCCCTGTGATCTTTGGGACTAGCAGAATTCCAACTTCCCCAGCTTCACCAAGACTTTCCCCACAAATTACTACTATCTACTCCTGTCCCCCTTACAACCAACCCTACAACCCTGACTTGCATGCTGGTTAACTGTCGCTCAGCTGTCCAACATGCGATTGAAATTTCAGAAACCATCCTTAGTGAATCTATTGACATTGCCTTTCTGACATAAACTTGGCTTAAATATCACTCTTCTTCCATTCTTGATATGCTCTCTCCCCCTGGCTACTCCATCTTTAGAAAAGATAGACCGGTCAAAATTGGGGGCGGTCTAACAATAATCTATAAAAACAAACTCCAACTCTCCCCTGTGCTAAATTCCAATCATTCTACTTTTGAATACCTCGGAGTAGAACTTAAAGTGCAGGGCTCCCCTCCAATTTGACTACACAATATCTATCATTCTCCCGGCGACCCTCTTTCTTTTGTAGATGAATTGTCCGACCTTCTTACCCAATCCTCACTTTCGAACTCTAAAATCCTCTTCCTCAGAGATTTTAACCTTCATTGGAACAAAAAGGCCTATCCTATGGTTAACCTCCTCACTGATCCACTTGACATCAATGACCTAAAACAACTATGCCACTCTCCTACTCACTCCAAAGGAGCCACTCTCAACGCTATCATTACTAGCAATAAGCTGGCCTCCCTTTCCTCCATCGTTCCTATCGACTGGTCTGACCAACACATCATCCTTTTCTCGATCATTAACAGTGCACTTCCCCCTCCACCCAAAACCATAAAACAGAATAAATTGACCAGGAATCTTCATCTTATCCCTCCAGGCGAACTTGAGACCAAAGTCAAAGCTCAACTTCGACTCTCTCCTCCGTCCCAAAATGCCAATGACCTCACCAAACACTTCAATAAATCCATTGTTGAGGTCCTTGACCAAATTGCCCCAGCCAGACTAAAACAACAGAAAATCTCCTCCTCCAAATCCTGGTTCAATCCAGATCTCAACAATGAGGTGCTCATGGATGCGTTTAGATGGACTGAACGCATTTGAAAGCAAAACCCTTCCCCCTTTAATCTCTCTATCCTCTGATCCGCTAGGTCCAACTATAAAAAGCACATCCTCAATGCTAAGACTTCCTTCCTCCGCTCACAACTCGACGGGGCCAAAAACTGACCAAGCAAACTCTTCAGCATTGTTAAAAACCAAACGTCCTCTGCACCCCCCAAGGTGATTGCCACCACTGAGAGATGCAAAGAAATTGCCAACTACTTCTCAGAAAACATCTAAAAAATTGATCAATCCTTCGCCCTAACTCCCCTCCCTCTTAACCTATTTCTCTCCCCGGACATTCCCCTCAACTCTCCTTCACTCTCTACGCTCCCTCATGACTCTTCATCATTCCCTCCTATCGTCCCTATTCTTGAACCCATCCCCATCATACTTGAGCAAAAGAATAATGCTTCCTGGCACAACTTCCCACCAGTAACTGAACTTGATGTCCTTAACGTCATTTTCAGACATAAACGGTCATCCCACACTAAAGGCCCTCTCCCTTCCACCTTGTCCAAGATCTAAAACAAATTATTGCCCCCTATTGGACCTCTATAATCAACTCCTCCTTTAACGCAGGTTGGGTCCCTGCTTCCCTCCAATTGGGACAGATCACTCCAATCCTCAAAAATCCTGCTGGTGACCCTAATGACCTAAACAAGCCTCGTTCTATCTCTAACCTTCCTCTTCTCTCAAAAGACCTTGAAAAATGTGCCCTGCTCCAACTAGATAGACACACTGATTCATTCCATTTTTTAGACTCTTTCCAATCAGGCTTCAGAAAGGCTGTAGTATAGAAACGGCAGTGCTAAACATAATTGATGACATCCATCACGCCCTCGACAAAGGCGAATTCTCCCTTCCCATTCTCCTTGATCTCTCCGCTGCTTTCAACCCTGTCAACTACTCTACTCTACTTAACACACTGAAAGATCGTTTTGGCCTCAACGGTTCAGTCGTCAAATGGTTCACCTCCTTATCCCAACATAGAACCCAGCAAATTTAAATCTGTGACTGCCTTTCCAAGCCTCTGCCCGTCTCCCCAGGGGTCCCCCAGGGCTCTATCCTCTCCCCCTCTCTATTTAATCTCTTCATGGAACCCCTCACCCTTATCCTTAAAAAAGTGGGAATCAATTACCACCTATATGCCGATGACACCCAACTTTACTATAAGATTCAATCCTGCTCGGATTTTCTTCACCTCAATGATGCCTTGAGTAAGATTCAATCCTTGTTCCTCTACCACCACCTCAAACTCAACCCAAAAAAGACCAAAATCATTCTTTTCTCTACTAACAATAACTCGCTCCCCATTCTATCATGGATCTCTGACCTTACCGCACTCAACTGCTCTCTCACTATATCAAACTCAGTTAAATCCCTCAGTTTTAACATTGACCAGAACCTTACCCTTATCACCCACATAAATAATTTAGCCAAAAGCGCTCTCTTCACAGACCATCACCTCAACAAAAAAAATTAAACCCTTCATTCCCGCAGATGATTTTAAATTAGTCGTCCAATCACTGGTCTTGTCGAAAGTCAACTATGGTAACACCAACCTCGCTGGAACCCCTAAAGCACATCTGTTCTGAACCTGGCAGCTAGGCTCATTACCGACCTAAAACAGTTCGATCACATCTCCTCTACACTTAAAGCCCTCAATTGGCTTCCCCCCTCTTCTCCATCCTTTCCCTCCCACGCTAGGCTAATTAATATGGGCTTGTTGTAGCCAATTGCAATTTATGTAAAATGATTGTGTAAAACTGGAGTTGTTTTTTAAGTCCGGATGGGTTTTGAGTACTACCGCATTGTAATTCTGTAATTTCAATTAATTATCCATGTATAGCGGTATGATATTGGCTTATCCTACCCCCCTCCCTAGCCTCTCCCCATTCCTATACCCTACCTCCCTCTTTTCCATCCTTTCTAACCCTGGGCAAAGCACTGCGCTACGCTTGCGTAGTTTGCAAAGTTTGTGCTACTTCACACTAGGCGAATTGCACTATCACGGTGCAAACACGCCCAGTGTAGAGCAGCGGTCATTTTTTGCTTGCTCGCGGTCCTCAAAATCAAGTTGGTGACTGCGAGCAAGCAAAATGACATCCCGGCGAGACTTTTTCCTTGTTCGTTATCAGCAACATCAATTTGCCAATCCCGAGCGTGGAAAATAAACCTCCCGGCGAGATTCTCAACGCGGGGAGGTCAGGTTTCTCATTGCGACCGCTCGCGATGAGAAACTACCAGTCAACGTTGAGAAAGCTGCCGCTCGAGTAGAAATCTACTTGAGCAGCAGAAAATGACCGCTTGCACTGTGCAAGATGCAGTTTGCACTGATTGCACAGTGCGTACAAGCATCCGGCACTGTGCAATCAGTACGAACAGCATTTTACACAGTGCACTACGCAGTTCGCGTAGCTACATGTACTACTTCGGGAACTGCGCCCAGGGTTAATCATTTCCCTCTCTCACTAGCCTAATCTCTCAGGATTTGCTGTAGTTCATTGCAACTTTTGTAATTTGATTGTGCAATATTTATGCTGCCTTTCTACTGTTTGTTAGTTTTTTTTTATACAACCTCATTGTAATATTTTGCTTTATTGCAATTAATACACATGTAAAGCGCTCTAATACCCTCCGGTCCAGCCAGCGCTATAAAAAAACCTTTTAAATAAATAAATAAATACATAAGATAGATTTGGGCAGACTGCAGAATATTAAGAGGAAAGCAGTATGGGACTGTCTGCTTAATTGGTCTCTGCGTTAGTCTTTCTGGGGCTGGTTTGATTTGATCTGGGGTGGGTGGAGTCTAGGATTTTAAAATGGTTTTCAAATTATATTTTGGATCCTATGATTATGCCTCTCTGGAAACTCTCAGGCTAGGTCGTGCCTCGCTCTTTTCGCCCAGTTTCCATTGTGTGCAGACCCGCACCAACAGTCTTCGGTCATAATCCACAGGAAGACAGTGAGATCTTTTCCCCTTTACAAATGGGTCAGCAGCATTTTGAGGGTTATGGCATAACAGTAGGTGAGCATTGTCCCAGATCTCTAACTTGATGGCCTACGTCTCCTTGAATCCAAGAAATGGTATTGACAGCCCACCTAATGTCGACTGTGGTCTGAGGCGAATGAGGATAAAAGAAAAAAACAAAAAAAAACAAATGTCACATGGACATATTGCTTCATCTGTTTCTAGATACTTGGCCACCGATAGCGATGCTCTAGTAGTAACACTGTAGCCTCCACACCTGGACGGGCAGAAGCTAACCCCTCATGAGCAGCTATGATCAATTCTAGTCTGCAATCTGCATTTAGAATCATTCTATCCCCCACTCCTAGAATACAAGCAAATAGTACGTTTTGCACACTCAGTAGGTAGGAGTATTTTGCTGGGTATTTAATAAGTACTGGAGTGCCAGTGCATGAAGCATTGACAGCTACCATAATGTTTCCATCCCCTCTCATATCAGAATTAGTAGTTGCAGCTATGACAGCAGTCTGGACTGCTGAGTTTGTGGCTTCGTCAGCCAATGATTTCCCAGCAACATGTATTCCAACAAATTGGTGACTCTGTGTATTTATTACATGAGCCTGTGGCAAGCATTCTTTCAAATGTGCCACCTTTCCCCAAAGCAGCTTCTGTTTGATAGAAATTCCCATTAGAGCCTCTGAATCCATTCAGGTGATAACAATGCAAGTGATCATTGTAAGGCTATGCACAATGAAATGAATCACACACTATTAGTGTGGGGAATTTGGGATCTGTATTTTCTAATGTCAGAATTAGAGCTTTGAGCTCTGCCAGCTGTGCAGTACAATCACCTAGTGATTATGTATATATTTAATAGGCTGGAAGACTTCATCCCTCATTTTTCCCCTCACAGCTGTGCAAGGGGTGAAGTATTGATGTGTAGTTCTAACTGTGGTCTAGGCAGAACCATCAGTATGGACTATGAAGTCATACTAATCAAGAGGCAAAATGTCATTGGGCAAAGGGTATTCTTGTTAATAATGTAGGAATTCTTGTGTTTGTAGTGTAGGGTCAAGGACATAGTCTACATCAGTATCTGTTAAGGAGGTGGTGCACTGTATCTATCTAGAATGTGAGGCTTTTGCATTAGAAATAATTGCCTTCGTAATAGCATCTAAGGCTGGGGTGGAATTCACCACAATTATGTGTTCTGGTGTTAACATGCATGGGTAAATGTTTTGATGCTAGCATGTCAGTTTGCAGTGAACTCAAAATCTGTGTATGTTCATGTGTTCAATGTTTTCTTGAGAAGCCTGGATCTACTAAATCATAAACAGGTTTCTCCCATAATGCATAATTTGGTATGGTGTTTTACCAAAGTTGAAAAAGTCCAAAAGTGATTGTAACTGTTTATTGTGTTTGGCGGTTGTAGGAGTGCACATTTCTCTAAGAAATGTGATGCTAGGCTATTTCCTTCATTTGATAACTTATATCCCAAGAACAGGACACAGAGATGAGCAATTTTTGTTTTTTGGAAGTTGAATTTGTAGCCATTTTCAGCAAATCCCATAACAATGCGATCTACTCTGACTAGATGTTTGTTTAAGTCATTGTCAGTAATGTATATGTCATTGAGATAAGACTATGCTTCTGGATCAATTTCTTGTAGAATTGATATGACATGGGCAGCGAGCAAGCCTGGACTGTTCTTATATCCCTTAGGGAGTCAACAAAACAGCCTATGTAACCCATGCGCGGTGAATGTGGTAAGATCCCTGCTTTCAGATGCTGTGTTTTGGCTGAAAAAGCCATTTGAAATGTCTAATGTTGTTTTATATTTTTTGCGCGCTTTGTTGTTCATTAGCACTGTGCTGTGTGAATTCTGTACTGCAAATTTGTGTGTGTGACTGTTTATAAGTCTGTAGTCTAAGATTAAGCAGTATAAGTGATCTGCTTTTGCTACTGGAAACAAAGGATTGTTCATCGGTGAGGTGCAAGGCTCAATACCACCTTGATATTCAACTTATGTTGCTTAGCATCCTGCTTAATGGTATATTGTAGTTGCAATTGTGGGCTAGACCTTATGGATATGACATCATAAGGTGAATCTTAATTCCAGCCAACATGGTTGTTGTATATTGTTGGGGCTTGGGCAAAGGCCCACTCAATGGCATACGCATGTTTAGCTCCTTCAGAAATAAGGACAAAGAAGTGCAATATTATTATGTCTTCCCCATGTGGGACATCAAACTCAAGTGGCCAATCCCTTCCGGCCAAGAGTATGGCATCTATTCATGTCAGATTTCCCCCAAAAAGGACTTTAATGATCTGGGGTATGTCACCCTGACTTTGGATGTCCAAATCATATATTCTACCTGGAAGACTAACTCTCTGATCAGGTGTTTTCACCTGAACTAAAACAATAGTTTTTGTTGCCACCCAAAACTTTTGAAGATTCTAGAGAACTATTACAACCTTTGCCCCACTGCCTAACAGAGTCTCCACCTACTCCTGGTTCTAAAGCAGTGTCCCTAATATGTCCGGCATATTACCTGCCACTTTCTTCTTCTTGAATTTAGGCTTCTGTTGTGGAAGCTTCTCTTCTTTATTTTTGATGACGGCATATGAGGGCTGTGATCCTTTAATGGTTTCACATACTCTTCTGATCTGTTCTCTGATCATCTTCCTCTCTCATTGCATTTTTCAGATGTTTCCTGACTGGAACAATAAGGACGTGTATCAGTATACCAGTACCTATCAGCCTGTTGGTTTCATGGTTTCACAAATTATAGCATTTTTCTGAAGACTCTGACTGCGGAGATCCACCCAGTGACTTTGTCTTTTCTTTTTTTTTTATTTATCAAAGCATTTTTTAGAAGACTCTGGTGCCTGCTTCGAGTTATCTGTATCAGAATTACTCTTCAGTTGTGGTTCATCAGGTATAGTTCCCAAATAATCTGTTTGTATAGAAGTTTAATTTTCTGCAACAGTTATTGGTAGTTTGCTCTCCTGATCCACTAACAGAACCTGCATGAAGCGATGACGTACTCCAAAGCTTCTCCTTCCCTTAATGTTGCTTACAATGATGTGGGCTACTATGGCATATTTACCAATAAGCTTAATCCCCAAATCCAGGGCAGGGGCATGCATAACTCCTTTAGCAATCCAGACATGATGATATATATTGCAGCAAAAACTATGCCCCAAGTGGCACATTCATCTATCAGGTGAACCATCCATAAAGGTAGGCACATTGTGAAAATTCTATGTTTATCTTAGAGTCATATATGGGGAAATACGGCTTCAAGCCAATTTGTTTTTTGTGCAATCCAGAATAGAATTTTTTCCTGTCCCGTAGGATTCTTACCCATTATTGTGTTAATAGTAACCAGACTAATTGCAGGCATTGCTAAAAGCAGCTGCACAGCTTGAACAACCCTTGCTGGGTTTGTTGTTATTGTTTACATACCAAACTGTGTTAAACTCTGATTAGTCTAACTAGAACTGTGTAAAGTGTTTGAAATTCTACTACCATGAGGGCTCCTTTTTGTGTATATGGTGTGTAGCCAGATAAGGAAGGCCATGTTGTCCCATCATTGCTGAGGGAACCCAGTCACACATTTGCTAGTGGATGTGGTAGGGTGCCTTAGAAACAATCTGTGTGTTCCTGAAATATTAATGATATTTCAAAATATCCATAGGCTCTACATTGGCCTAATATTTGTGTTTTTGTGTATGTTTGGAATAATCGATTGTTTGCATCTGTTGTAGGAAAAGTGACTCATAAATACAATACCTCTGTTTTATAAACTTCTTGGGCTCTACCATGAAGGTAACATCTCTTCCAGTAAGATGAAGTCCTTGTGGATATCATATCTGTGTTACTGAGTGTCTGCAATTTATTGGGACAACTACTGGTGCTGCATTCACCATTTAAATTAACGGAATTCAGAGTAGGGAAAAACTTTAGTGGTGTGATCCTTTTAAAATGCTCAAGCTTGAAAAATCTACAGACAAAAATTGGGGTTCCTTTTTTAACTGAGGAGAATTATTCCCTAAAACCACGTACATCTCTGTATAATGGGCTTTGGGCACCCATAAGAACTACTCTTGAGACCCATTACATAAGTACCTGACTTATAACATTAGTCACACCATGTCGTTACGTTCCTACTAATCAAGTAAGAATGTGTGTTTGCACAACAAATATATCTAAATATCTAAATATAGGTACTCAGTCCACGCATATCATCAGAATTTTTGGGCCCAATTGCTGGTTAACTCTCAGTGTGCCATATGGACCACTAAACCTGACAAGGTACAGAATGGTGCCTGAAACTTTACAACATGACTACTCTGAATTCCCCAATGACATTGTGTAGATAAATCCAGATTATATATCATAGTGATAACCCTACCTAATACTCACTCTACTCAAGAGAGCCTAATAAGAAGTACATTCTGCCATATCTCTTGGAGCAGTTTAGCTCCCAACCTACCTGTATGTATGATATATCCTGAAGCCAGTCTGGTGAAGGGTAGGCCACCGCCCTTTTCAGGATAGTAATTGAAGTCAGCAGGAACAGAAATTCGTCGCAGGTGAACGTCCAGGATAATCCATGGAAGTTCTCCTATGATGAGCTAAGTTTCAGAAGAAGTTTATATATTAAACCTGGCTCAATTCGCAGTGTGTCTGAGGTCCTGTGCGAAGTCATTGCTTGTATTTCCAATCGAGAGCTGTCTCCAAACAGACAATAAAGTACAAGGGCAACATGCTCAGTGTACTTTATCATTGAACATAATGTATAGTCATGTGTTAAAATGCCTACAAAATAATATGCATTGCAAGCAGAACACTCTCTGAGTATGCCATCAAGACTTCCCTCAGGTCAACCTGGATGGGTTAGAGGCAATATCTAAGACGCATAACAAAGAACCTCACATAGTTGGCTGGGAAACTTTTGCCGTAATCAGCTTGGAGGAGTCTTCCCAAACCATATCCAAACTCAAGTCAGGATCACCGTTTGATCCGTGCCCTCCGGCACTGTTAAAAGCTATAAAAGAGAAGGTTAACCTGTTGATAAACTCAATTCTTAACTCATCCCTCCAAACAGGGGAGATTCCAGCATGCTGGAAAGTCGCAGCTGTTAGGCCCCTACAAAAAAAAGTACTACGGGACCCACAGTTTTATCCAATTTACGGCCCATTTCGCTTCTTCCATCTGTATGTAAATTAGCAGAAGCCTGTGTCAATAAGCAGCTCACAGCTTATTTGGAGGAGAATAATATTCTCCATCCAAATCAAGCTGGTTTCAGAGCCCATCACTCGACAGAATCTGCACTTCTGTTCACTACAGAGACCATAAGAGCTGCACTGGATCAGGGCAAGAGGGCAGTCCTGACCCTATTAGATCTATCTGCAGCGTTTGACACGGTGTCCTTTGCTATCTTATTACATCGCCTGTCTAGTGCAGGCATAGCGGGCACCGTGTTAAAGTGGTTTAAGAACTTTCTGATGCACAGACGGCAGGTTACTATGTTGGGCCAGTTTTGTTCCGAAGAGAAAGTGGTTCAGTCAGGGGTATCTCAGGGCTCTAGCTTGAGCCTTACTTTATTTAATCTTTATATGGTCCCCTTGATTGATCTTATCTCCTCCTTTAACATCAGCACAATAGCGTACGCCGACGACACTCAACTAGTTTTAGTTTTGGATGAAGACTCAGGAAAAGCCGAACAAGTCCTGAAAGAGTGTCTGACGGCGGCCTTTGCCTGGATGAATAACAACCACCTTAAATGTAACACTGCCAAAATGGGAATCCTGCCGTTTGGTCAAAACAATCTCTTTTCCCCCTGTACGTGCTGGCCAAAAGAGGCAGAAGCCCCGCCCAACTCCATCGTGGCAGCGCGAAACCTAGGAATTAAATTTGATGAGACCCTCTCCTTAAAACAGCAGGCAAGGGAAGTTGCTGGAGCATGCTTTATTATCATTAAGGGCCTTAGGAAATTCTTTGATCTCCTGCCCTTATCAGCCAGACGTACTGTCGCAGTGGTGCTGATCACATCCAGACTGGATTATTGCAATAGCCAATATGCAGGGGCAAATAAATCTGCCCTGCATAGACTGCAGATGGTCCAGCAGGCAGCAGCAAGACTGGTACTCAGATGGCCAAGAAAATCTTCGACCTCTGCTGTGTTGGATGCGCTTCATTGGCTTCCTATTCAGAAACGCATCCTTTTCAAGGTCCTAACGATCACCTTTAGGGCCTTCCACAAACATGGCCCTCGGTACCTGTATAAAAACTTCAACCAATACCATCCCACTCGAGCACTTAGATCCTCAACAGCCAATCTGATGATTGTCCCAAAATTCAGACTGGCAACAAAAGGAGGAAAATCCTTGGCAGTAATAGGGGCTAAGGTGTGGAACAAACTACCTCATCAACTTTGTGCAACCACTTCTGAACAAGAGTTCAGGAAATCCTTGAAAACATGGATTTATAGTCTGGCGGACTCAGTCTATAAAACACTTGTTTAAAATTTTATTCTGATGACTGAGCACAACAAACACTAACATCTCTTAGCATATGAATCTAAGCGCCAAGATGCTCCCTGGAGTGGTAGCGCGCTATACAAATGCTTATCATATCATATCATATCATGTCATATGCATGCAAAGTATTTTAAAAGTCACAGTCTAAAAACGATGTCAGGGTTAAACATGTATTTGTAAAATGGAACCTTTTGTGCAGGGGCCCTATTGAAACCCACAGCAACAGAATTCAGGGTTGGACCAGATGCAGACAGCATTACAGAAACACTGCATCCAACAGCTCCAGAAAACAGAACCATCCCAGAATGAGCAGGTGTGGCTTAATTGCTAGCGTGGCCGACTTTGAAGCTTGGTAACCAGGTTCGAGTCTGGTAGGAGGCTCAAGCATCCTGTGATACTGGGCAAATCACTTAATCTCTCCATGCCTAAAAAGAAAATGAATGATTCCATCTGCAACACGGAGGAGTGGTACCTCACCTAGCTGAGCGGCCCACACCCTAGTGAGGGGGTGCCTCCTAACGCCACTATCACACAAGTGGCCTATTTGAAATCTAGCAGCAGGGTGAACTGTGCCGTCAGAATGGAATTTGCAGATGAAAAGCTCCACATCTTGGCTGAACAAGTAATGAAAGAGGTGACTGCTTTGTTTGGCCACCTCAGGACAAAGATTGCGTATCAACACATGCAAAGCAGTGGAAAGCCAGAGAACAAAAGCCAATTCTACACCCAAGCAACGAATAGTACATCAGATAGCAACTGACCTGCAAAAATAGGCTGAAAAGGTCCCTGGTCACGTTTGAGTCTCTGATCAGTGGACAACTAGGTAAGTCCCAGCTATTGCTTTGGCCACGGAAGCTAAAGATTCAGGGCCTCATTTATGAAAGTGACAACATCACTGTTGAAAACAGCGATGTGTCACTTTTCATTGCACCCTCCGTGCGACACGCTGAATGCATCATATTTACAGTATGATGCATCATGTCGCAAGGAGTTACAGATACGTCAGTATTTCTGATGTATCTGTAGGTGCAAAAATAACGCATTGCTGGAGTGTGTCAAAAAAGTGGCGCAACTCCATCAATTAGTCATTTCACATGTGCAAGTCCCATTTCAAATGTGCCTGCATCAGTCTTGCGCCTGCTGTGAGGCAGGCGTAAGATATTGACGCATTTGCGTCCTAGAAGTGATGTAGTGAAATCTCATAGATTTCACTGTGTGACTTCTACGAGGCTTATTACATCAGAATGCCCACCCTGCATACATTAAACCTGGCGCAGGTTTAATGTGGTGCAAGGGTTTACAAAGTGACGCATCTACCTAGATGCATCACTTCGTAAATATGACGCAACATGGTGCATTTTTGACGCTGCTGGTGCATCACAAAAAGTGACGCACCGGCAGCGCAAAAGTGACGCAAGGTCTCATAAATAAGCCCCTCAAAGTTTTCTTGATGCAGCAGAAATTACGAGACTCCCAGGCATCAAGGTTGCCTGAAGGGCACAAGCCACGCTGAACGTAAGTCACATAATATGCATTTCTCATGGATAATGTGACGGTCGCTTCCCTGGCCTATAAGTGCATGCGTTCAAATACACAATCACTGTTCCTCTCCTATATATAACTTAGAAACATGGCAGGACACCTATCAGAATAATAGTATGCATGGCATTTTACCATACAATCACAGTTACATATTCCCCATTTTTATATTGTTCCTTATAATGTCGAGATGGATTCACGAAAACTGAAGTGTAACATATCAAAAGTGTGCTGCAGAGTTACAGATATCTCAAAAAAATCAAGCCTGGACTATATTAAAGAGACCAGTTGTTATTTAAAGGAAATTATATATAATTCTGTAGTGCCCATATTTCATGGCATTTATAACTGCCAAGGTGGGACGTGAACAATAACACAGGGAAGGTCTGACCTGATGAAGGGACATCACATATTGGTGAGTAGGGGAAAGGTTTCATCAGTCCCATTGACCCATTTCCCCCTCAGCGGTCAATGGATTGCTGTACAGAAATTTCTCTAGAGGATGCTAGACTTGTGGTTTCCTCCCTTAGGGCTGTGGAATTGGCTACTCTATCACCGGTGGTGAGTGCGGCTCTGTTTGTAGATGTGACTCCGTGGAGCTTCCAGGGCACCAAACAAGCACCATTCAAAAGGAGACAAGAAAAAAGATTGGTCTATGTGTGTCTACATTTTAATCCATTATCCCATTTAATTATATTGCTGCATAGGCACACTGTGCGAGCAATCGCTCTTATCATGAATGTTGTATGTAGCCCTAACAACAAGGAGTGAGGTAATTCCACCAACAGAAACCTCTACTACCCACCACCATCGCATACATAAAGGATGGATTAGAGGCACCCATTTATGTGTCGGTGGTTCTGTTCTGAAGGCTTCTTCGTGAATACACAGTCACTGACTGTTGCATATTCATTGGCAGCATTAGCAAAGGTTTTCAAATCATAGGCAGGCATCAGCACTGCCAGAGTGAATAAATAGCACAAACGAGTCAGCATTATCCCAAGCATGTTTTGCAAACAAACGTATGCCAGTTTGAGATGACAGATGTCTTAGTTTGTATTTACTATCTTATATGTTTAATGTTTTTTGTAACATAAAAAAAACATATCTCCAATGCAACTCATTCAGGGCTCAATTACTAGTGCTCTGGAGAGGTAGGTGATATTTATTTGCATCTGCTAAATATCAATATTCCAAGGACGGAATTTATCGAAAGCAAACAATATCATATTTTACAACCAAAGCCCTATAAAATAGTGGTTAACAAGAGGGCTTTCATGCTTTCTGCACTAAAGCCACATGTTGCATTATTTACTGGGCCTTTTCTTTTGTTACCTTTCGGCAGATTTGACCTGCCAAAATGTATCTTGGGAAAAAACCCAAAGGTACAGTCTTTATCACACAGTATTTACAGGGTACAAATAATATCACACCCATCATAATTGAGATCCTTGCACAAACTGGCATTTATGAAGATATGTTAAATTCCAGAACCACTCCAAATCGAGTGCCGGTGTGTGTATCTGTGTGGCTGTGTGTGTATCTACAAACTTGGCTCGTACAGCTACAGTACCTTAGTAAATGTATTGTGTTGTTTGATATCCAATAGAAGTTTATTTGATCAGCATTCATTTGTTTATGCATATATTGGAGGAAATATGAATATACATCACACCTCCTGATTGTATAAGTTGATTTTAGAATCAAGTTGTGTTTGTATTTTTTACAAAACTCCTAACTGGGGCCTTAATTTTTTTTGCTGTATTAAATGCAAATTTGCTGCAAGTTAATTGTTAATTACTACACATGTGCTAATGAATAGTTTGAAATATGTGGTAATACAGTAAGTCGTCTCCAACGTTCTGGCACATGATACTATCAGCAAAAGCCTGTAGACATACAAGTGGAAAGAGGTGTGCAAAAATAAACCTTAACTTGGGTACTGCAAGTTAATCCCTCATTTATAATGAAACTTCCAGAACCCAAAATATAACATACCGTGACTTGTAGATAAAATTTGAGGTTAACATTGTCGACAGCCATATCTGTCATACGTTGAACATGTATAGATAATTTAGGGAATTAGTAGAAGAAACATTGTTCCAGTCTTCATTACTATATAACTACCTGCAGCAAGAGGTTGCTGGAAATGCAAGAGACATTTTTGAAAGCCAAAGATACATACTAATGCAATATGAACGTCACATTCTGATATAGTTAGCAATGTCCTGAAACATAAATAACATCGGGTTAACACAAGTGTCAAACTTTTTTGTCATTGTACTATTTGCATAAGGTTTAAATGTCCCATAAATCCACCTGTGGTACCAATTAATGATGAGAATTGAGGACACAAATCTAAATATGGTATGCATATCTATATGTAATGTCTTGCTTTAAAAAAAGTCTGCATTAACAGCAGACTGCTTTAGTTTTGGAAAGTATATTATGGATCAAACAATGTAGGACAATTAGACTGATCAAGAGCCTTTCTTTCTTATCCTGAATGGTCCATTCTATATGAGATTCGGTTAATGAGCGATTTGGAATTCCATGATCATTTATTTACACTTGAGGGAGTCTTCATATGGCATTCTTGCTTTTATGAGTTAAACCCCACAGAATGTGGAAGAACTTCTTGGAAAATAAATTATCAGCCTTTATCTTGCAAGTAACTTCATATTCTGTTTGGATTAACACGGACATTTGCCCCCTGGTTTACCATCTGCTCTGAGCAGGTGGTAAACATCTGCGAGGGAGTCAGAGAGGGGTTGTGGACTAGGAGGTGTTTTGGGAGGTTGGGAGAGGGAAGCAGAAGATATAATCTAGCAAGAGAAAACATTACATGCTCCTCTATGCCTATGCGGAGGGTGAGCTGTCATCTGTAGAATGGTTCTAGGCTGCAATGCTAGCTGATCTTTACTTAAAACGTATGTGGGTCAGCCTTCCTTTTTTTCCCAAATGGCCCTCTTTCCTTTCCAGCTTCTGTTTGCCTTTTCTCTCTGGCCACAACCAGTGCACGTCACATGCCTGTTTGCCTTAATATCTTAATGTATTTCTGTAAATTGCCCACTTCTCTTTTTAAAGTTCACATCCTCTCATTTTTGGAAAGTGATATCCCTAAAACCTAACACTAGCTAATCTGCTCTATGTCATCTATTAACTCCACCAAACATCTGCATGAAGTCACGTATCCTCCTTTCCCCACTAATGATCACACCTAATGTTTATAACTCAGTGGCGGCAGCGGAGGAGTGTCGTCCCACTGCCTTGAAGCAGTGAAAAAAAGGAAAAAATAATATGATAATAACGTAATGTTATTATCATTTTATTTGTTCCTCCTGCTGCCTGGCAGCCCTGTATGAGGGGGGCGGGCGGGTATGCAGAGCAGGGGTGGAGTTGTGTAACCCCTCCTAACTGACTGTTTGGTCAACCATCTATGGTCGCCCAAAACAGTCATGTGCACTTTCCCTGTTCTCCATGCAGGCTGCCTTACAGCCTGCATGGAAAACATGCCCAGGCCCTCAGTCCCTGGCCGAACTATGGCGCTCAGATCAATCACAACGCTGCAAAGGGGAGCATGGGTGTTCACCAATCACAGCACTGCATTGCAGCATTGTGATTGGTCAGGGGAGCCTAGCTGTGTTTCCTGGAGTCTGGAGGTAAGTGTATCTTTTTATTTTTTTATTCAACATTGTGCTTCACGCCCTCCCCCATACCTCCCCTTGCTGGTTGCCACCCAGGGCGGCCAGCCGCCACTGTTATTACTTAAAACCACTGCAAAGAAACAATTAAATGCATGGAGTGACTTACTTGAGTGCTCGAGACTAATCCAGGAAATCAAAAATAACCAATAACACTGGACTAGCCTCTATCTCTAGGTCCCAGACCAGGGTGCTGCACGGCGTAAAGGGCTTCGAAGTCCTCATCAGGGGTAGTAACCGCTTTATAAATGCAACTATATTTTATATTTTGCACTGCAACCCTTTCAAACCCGACTCCACTGTCCGGCAAGTAAATTCATCTAATCTCTGACGTCATAATTGATTTATGTGCACGGATGTGCGATAAATTACGAATGCCAAAATCAAACCGCTCTTACTTTGTTGCTCATTTCCTTATTTTCCTGTTACTTCTGCACGAACGTAGGCGGTATATTTCTATTCCAAAATATTGTGCTTACCAGTTCTTTCGCATTGCACATTTGATGTTTCCACATCGAAGCCCCAGCCATGGCAACACCAGCAGAATATAGACAAACTCACTTGACTTAATAAAAACCCTCTCTTTGATAATGGCGGGCCCGCCACGGCGTGTTCCACAGCCTAGACGTTTTTGATGTTAAATTGGCGCACTGGTCTGGCTTTTAAAGCGCTGCACGCCCGCCACAGGACTCTCATTTCACACTTTCAAAAGATCAACATTTTCTATCGAGATGCATTCCTTTGTGGGTAAATATGACCTTTCAGAAGCAGAATGAGTATTCTTTGCTTGTTAAATCACTGTCTTTATAGCTAACCGTGGGGCCGCGTGCGTCACGAAGCTGCTTGCGGTTTATTTCTACAGAAATGCACAATTTTCCTTTGCGAAAACATAACAGCTATTGTTGTATTTCCTGTGTGTGTACTTCGTTCAAACAGTGGGTTTCGTGTTTGAATGAAGGCAGCACAGCCTTACCCTCCACGCGGCTTCCAGTGTCCTGGGGTTATAATAGCATCAGGGGCAC
Organism: Lissotriton vulgaris; assembly: GCF_964263255.1. Classification (NCBI taxonomy): domain Eukaryota; kingdom Metazoa; phylum Chordata; class Amphibia; order Caudata; family Salamandridae; genus Lissotriton; species Lissotriton vulgaris. Next base: position 862,933,685 of record NC_141691.1, on the reverse strand, counting down.
GCGGAAGCACATCGATGGGGGGGGAGAGCTTGCACCCCTCAATTATTAAAACACGCATTGTGCGACAACTACCACAAACAGAAACTCGACGCTCTTCTAGGTAATACCTTTCTTATTTTTTGGAAAGCTTCTAAACCTTGTTGTGCGGGATTGAAACAAGAAATGCATCCACTAGTCTGTTTCTTTCTTCGTCACACTAAACTATCCTGTCACAAAAATTCAAATGTCTGTCAGTAATTCGATGCCCCTAAACTCTGCCATTAAAGGTTGCCGTGCCGACTGAACTGGTGTAGACTTAAACCCATCTCAGACCTTTTAATTTCCTACCAGACACTCCCTTCTCATTTCTTTATCTTACTCCTGCAGGTTCTTGTCCTATCTCTCTGTAACAAGTGTTTCTGTCTTTCTTTTCCTTCGTCTTTCTGCTTTGTGTGCTTTTCCCTCTTTAGTCTCGATTAAAGGAGCATGCGCAAAATATGGTCCCGAAAACGTGAGTACTGGTAGCCCCCACCACCAGCCACCGGCTCAAATTAAGCACTGTACAGTAATTGTCTGAAGATCATTGCCTAGAAGGGAAGGCTGGCGCAGCAGAGCTGCTCCCCAAGAACACGGAGTCCGCTGTTGCTATCTCTGCAAATAATCCAAATGTAAGCCATTAAGACAGAAGCTTTAATTGCACACTTCAGAGATAGTGCAGCGCCGCTTGAATTAATGTCAGCAAATATTGCGAGATGGACAAGACCTGGATGACATTATGGCGGCCTCTCTCTTAAGCGCTTCGCAATCTCTCCCGCGTGCATTTGACATGTTTACTCAAGCACATTAATATCCCGGCAGTAAAATAAATAATAGCACGAATATGCTGAGAGTCAACTGCAGAAATTCAGCAAGTGGGCAGACTGAACAAATATTTTGCATGCATGGTCTGGCAAGGCTTTTCGTCGCTTTATTTTCATCAATAGCCAGTTCAGAAAACTCATTTCACCTTAACTCTATTAATATCGTTGGCTGTTCTTTTTAAAAGTATCAGTATGCATGAATGCACCGTGTCTCTCCCTGATAAGTACATGACTAAGTGTAGGTTAATCAATACATATATTATGCTATACTGTGTTTTTTAATGCCGTCGCCCCTTAGATTGTATTTTTATATTACGCTGCTTCAAGGCAATGTCGTTTTTATATGTATGATTACAATTAAACCTCTTTAGACCTAAACACTGGTAAAGCCAATAGGTCTGCCTTTTGTTAGGGCAAATGTTTATTTATTGTCTGGGCCTGCGTGTGGTTAGTGGCTCCATGCTGTCCTAGAAATAAAATCCCACCATCGAATTCTTTCATGATCAATGAATATATGAGCAGGAGGTGGGGGTCATTTGCTGGACAGACCACATCAGCAGAAGTAAGCAGTACGACAGTTCTACATTTGTAAGCAATTAAAGTTTTGCTCAGAAGCATAAGGCTAGCACTATGGATGGTCAGGGTGCCAGATAGCAAGTCTGCGCGCGAAGTCTTGATTCTACCTCCTTAGCCTTAGCCAATAATGTTAGAGGAGCATTTCGCTGAGATTTCCCAACATGCAACAAGGTGTACCTGACTAAAAATGGTAGAGTGGGAGGGCGCCACTGGACGGTAGTAATGAACAGAGTTAGGGGGAGTTAGTTTTCAGGTATTTGGAAAAGTAGGGGCAACCGTATAGAGATACTGTAGGAAAGTCTTGACTATTTTATCCACTCTAGTCCGATTCCTCTTCTGAGCAATCTGGTACAAGCTCATTCCTAACATCAGCAGACCAGGTTTAGGGTGGGCAGCAAGAGCAGTCCTTTCTGTACCCCAGATAACATGTTCATGAAGTCTGAACACCTTTATGACTGTTGAGATGGAAAGGTTCTGCGCCTGGTAATAGATGTGCACTCCTGCCCTGAGTGCACAACTGTACTGATGTCTGGATTTCAAATGCTGATTTTTGTTGTCATAGTCAAACACGGATTATGAATGTGCACCATGACATAGGATTGCAGTCTTGTCGGGCCGGGAGGGTCACCCAAAGCCCTACCCTTAAAGTGGTGGAAGGCTACTGACTTCACCAAGAGTAAAGCACCATGAGCACAGCCATACCAGCATACCATGTAGTGACCAGCAAAAACAAATACGTCCTTTTTTTAACCTGTGTCACTGAAGTAAGGCCAATGGGCTCACTCATTTTAAATTTCGGCTCCTGTGTGCTTAACTCACCCTTGGCCTACATCAGTTTGTTGGGAAGTGCTATAACGTGTAGGTGTAATGGATCTGCACTCGGTGTATGTGTACCTAGGAAGGGTACACTATAGGAATACTGCAGTACTAAGCAATGCATGAATGGTGAGTGCATATGCTTGATGTATGTGTGCCTATGATTGAAACAGTACATGTAGGATGTAGTGCTGTGCAGTGTGTGCATGGGGAGTACATGTTCTAGAACCATGTGCACCTACGAAAAGTACAGTACTTGAAGGATGCAGTGCTGGGCAGTGAATGCATGTTAAATGTATGTGCGGGATGTATGTATGCCTATGAGTGGTGCATACATAAAGGATACAGTGTACACATGCACTGGGTGTATGTGTGCTTGTGGATGGTCCAATGCATGGATGTCCCTGGGTTCCATTTTGGAAAACCCAGTCCTGCATGGCGATTGAAATATCCCCCAGACAGGTTTGTGTATTCCTACATTACTGTAAGCAGGGTGGGACGCACTCTGGAGAAGGCAAAGCCAGGCTTCTCAATACAATTTAAAGGGTACTTGTAGAATCAGTGAAAGGTCACACAGGATGGGCCTGGGTACATCTCAGAAAGGAAGTAGGGCTGATAAGAAAATCATAAAGAATAGGGCTAATGTCCTGGTCTAACCATTTGATGCACATCTCACTGTGGCTGACATCCAGGTGTGAGCTCTAGTCACTCTCATGGGCTGTGTTGTGGAACTATCAGCTTTGGAGTTGCTCCTGCCAAGACAAACATCTTTCAAGAGGAAGAGAGAGCAGCAAAGGAGTGGACATTTCAAAAGAAGCAGATCCCCAAAACAAAACTTCAAAGACTCAGACCCTAAATTTTATTTGGTGTCTGTTAATGGACTATAAAAACGGGAGTTTGATACCCAAAAAATTGTCACCTGCCAAACACCTAGACTGGCTGTGTGAGGAGGGAAAGCTCAGCAAGAATTCTGTCTGCAATGAGGGCTTGTTGCCAAGGCCTGCCAGTTTCTCTGCTGGGTGCGCAGACCTCGCTCAGGGAATCCGAGAACACCTGCACTGCAGCCTGGAGCACCAGTGCATACCTGCTTGACAAGACCAGTGTGCCTATGAGGAAGAAAAGCACGTTGAATGGAGCGAGGTCCAGTGGGGAGCCCTGTTAAGTGGATTACTTCTGTGAGGCATGAGGAAATGGCTGCTGCACCAATCGGATTGTTGCTCATATGCAGTATAGAGTTGATCACCCTCTATGCCAGGGCTAAATCCCCATGAAGAAGGACATATGCCATGCTGCGCTAATCAGGTTGGTGTGATAATGGATGTAGCCTTGTACCGCCCCCAAAAACGTAACTGTGCAGATTTGGTTGGATCCAGCGTACTGTGAGATAGAGGGACCTCGATTGCCACAGGGGGTGTTCAGGAGCATCAAGAACTGCAACCTGATCTGGGACTCCCTCAGAGAAGATAGGATGCCATGGAAGCACCTTTGCACCATCACCCAGGATTAGCGCAACCACCCCCAACTAGAGAAGAACCTAACATTTACCCTGCAGGAGGACCTATAGCGAACATCCAGTCACTTTGGGGTCATGACTGGGAGAGAGGGACTCTACCCCGCAGAGCACAGCTGATTCGGTCACATGAAGCGGACACACCAAAACTCAGATGTAGCTGATTGGAGCACCCAGGGATGCAGCGTGCTCAGGACCTTCAGATGCTCCAAGACTGACGTAGGGCCTGTAGATTCGGGTACACTAGCTGCTAGTGACAGTGGCAGTGCTGGAATACTATTGAGTTTAAATTAGAGTCAAAGTGGACACTTGAGACTCGGATCATTTGTGGGAATAACCTGGTTGTTCCAATAGTGAATGGGGAATAACCAGTATCACTAAGGCGAGCAGGAGGAACAAGGAATTGCCAAAAAAACGCCAGAGCCCCGACTTCAAGAGAGGACTGTGTAATTGTTTATGAATTAGACATTTCTCCTTTGTATCATAATGGTAAAAGTTAAAATACTTCTATTTTTTCATAAAAGTCAGTATTTGGGTGGACAATGATTTACTGCTGCAGCTGCAGCTGCGCAGATGTTAAGTTCTGAGCCTTTGCTCACTCCCATGTATCGACATCTCGCCCGAGGAAGTCTTGGACTGCTTGGATCATGCATTTCCTTAGAGTCAAGTGAGAAAGAGTTCCTTGGCCCAGTTACTCAGATGCCATAGTAAGTTGGGCCCGAGTCATTAGGTGTAAAAGGCCTCAACCACACCTCCTTGCCCAATGACCTTCTGAACGGGATTCTGACCATGTTGCATTGGAAGGTACTTAGCGAAATTAACTCTGCCTTTAAAACTAATCTGCAGAGCTCTCACTCATGCCCCATCATGAACACTCAGCCACAACCAGAAACTCACCCATACATCTAGAAGAGTCTCAGTTCACATTCAAACTGTATATTATGCATGAAAAACTAAAGAGATACAAGATATGGTACACAAATAAATACGCTTAGGGAATGCAAGATGAAGATGTAATGTTAATAGGGACGGTATCACTTTTATGGATTACATCAAGGCTTACTACAGTCGCTGGGAATAGGAGCTTTGGGCCCAATTCACAAAAGTAATCTGAGACAAAATACTAACTTTACGACTTTCGGTATTGACAAAGGACATTTAGGAGTAGTAAAGTTAGTATTGCTAACTTTACTACTCCTAAATGCCCTTTGTGAATACCGAAAGTCATAAAGTTAGGACTTTAATATCAAAACTTAAGTTTAACTGAGACAAAATCCTAACTTTATGCCTTTTGGTATTCACAAAGGGCATTTAGGAGTAGTAAAGTTAGGAATCCTAACTTTACTACTCCTAAATGCCCTTTGTGAATACTGAAAGTCGTAAAGTTATGATTTCGTCTCAGATTACTTTTGTGAATCAGGCCCATAGTTTTTGCCTGTAAAGGACATGAATTGAGTGAGTGATGAGCAGGGGCCCAATCAGATCCATGTCCACAACCATGCGTGCACATCGCTCAGATCTTTGTAGGTCACTCATGTAGGGAGCTGGCTTTCTAAATAGTGAATCCCCACAAGGTACACAGAGGTAAAAGCAGATCACTTTAATGCTCTTTTTGGGGGAAACAACTTTTACAACTCTGTCATTACATCGCACTACATTTACAACGTAGTTATTACATCACAACATCCTTTACAATGCATGTCACTAAAAGCCAGCCATTACATTGCATGTCACTACAAGGCAAGACACTACAACGCATGACACGACAACGCAGGCATTACACCGCATGTCATTACAATGCATACCATTACAACGCATAGTGTCCCTACGCTATCCAACACTTACCCTACTCTGCATCCCCTGGAGTTAGAATAGTAATTTTTACCCCTACACTATCCAACACTTACCTTAAATGCAATGTAATGGTGTGTGTTGTAATGATATGCGTTGCAAAGGTATAATGCAATGTAATGGAATGCGTTGTAAATGTAGTTTTAAAAAAATTGTTGTAATGGCATGCAATGTAAATGTACGCATTGTAAAGGATGTTGCGATGTAAAAACTGTGTTGTAAAGGCCTATTTGAGGGAAGTGCTAATCATTTGTTGTACTCACACAGACAATAAATGAGACCCACACACAAGAAGAACCCAGAGAACAATTTATAAAAATAATATAATTAATTTTTATGGCATTTTAAAGACCAAGAACACAGTTCTCAAAGTCATGAAAATATATCACTTCTGTGCGCAATTACACACTATTGAAAACAACGGGGAAAAAGCAGAAAAAATGTGTATAAAATCAGGCAATGCTTTTGTGTACTTCACCTTCTCATTTAAGGTCAATGTCGGGACCAGGTCCACAGTTGCAGCAGGAGAAGTTCGGGAGCCTCCAAGTTTGGCCGGGAGCAAAGTGCAGAAGGTTTTAGAAGCTGGTGCACAAAGACAAAGGGGGCACTTGAAAATGCAATGCACAGAAGGACTTACAGGTGAGTCTGGTGGGGCCTCTTTGAAGGAGCAGGTTGCAAAGATTTGGGTATAATGGGAGCGCAGCTTGTAGGTCATTGCCAGACCCAGTGGGGCCGGGTGTAGAGCGAACAGGTCAGCTGGAAATATACAATGTAATTCACTAATCAGTTATTGCAAATTCATTTATTTTACATTTCTTCCTGGATAATGTTCTGAATTTGCAATTTATTTTTTGCTCACTGGAATTGCGAAGTGTAAAACCCTCTTATGTTTAACAGACGATAATGTTGCCCCAACTATCATAAGAATCAAGGTCATCTATGCGGTACACATGGTAATTGACTTGCCTCTGATTTCAGTAGCTGCATTGTGGTCAGGGCGGGGGGAGGTATGATTACTTCTGTGGTTATGTTTTAAAATAACTCCTTTCGTTAAACCACCTCTCAATGCAGTGATATCATCTAAAGTACTAAGTTGAAATACATCCACATTTTGAAGAAAGGCACTTTTTAAAATGTGAATTTATATATATATATATATATATATATATATATATATATATATATATATATATATATATATATATATATATATATATATATATGTATATATATATTACCTACTGGCGGTCGCCAGTAGGTATATATAGTTAGGATTTTTTCTCTATGGGATTTTTGAAAATTCTATGTCTAATAACTTTGGCGTTTGTGGACAGAATTGGATGAAATTTTCAGGAAAATGGAACATTTTGTTTCTAAGCAGCCCCTGACAATTTGGGGGGGTTTCATCAAGGGGGGGCCGAGAAAAAAGGGGGGTCCCAAAACGCGTTTTTCCCATGTTAATTTCCATAGGGCGGTTGGCCTCACTTTTAGCCCGAACGGCTGAATGGATTTGCACGAAACTTGGCAAAATTGTAGGGACTGTTAGCCCGATGTGCCTTTGCTAGGTCTCAATATATGTGCTCCAGTGGATTTTGAGTAATTTAGGTTAAAAAAAAGATATATATCTGGGCGGAGCCTAAACACACATCTGATCTGATTGGCTGTCAGCACTTCATCCAAGAAGTGTTGGCAGCCATCTTGGGACCAATATACATGATAGCACCTCATTAAAAAGCATTGTAGTTAATAGAGGGTTTTAGGACTTTAGTTACATTATAAATCATTTGTTGATGGTACCATACTCGTTTTAGGAATTGTGGTGGGTTCTAAGGTGATTTTACCATGTGAAAAAGCCTTCTGCTGTGATATCATGAATATTGTTTGAAAGAAAACTAATATCTCATGATTTTCCCACAGTGGTTTGGAAGGGGATCTATAAGCTAAACTGAAAGCATATTTTCTGTAAATTCACATTATCTTTCTCAGTCATGTGAAAATGAAGTCTGACATTCTCAGTAAAACATGTACATCCAACAAGGACAGAGACTGTCAGTTGATTCCTTTGTGCTCTACTGCAGCCTCCTAAAGTGTTCTAAAGAACAACTAGAGCGCTACCAGTCCTACGTATTACAAAGGTATAGCACACCTGGAGCCATCGTGATGGGAATAAAGTGGTAACTCTTAAAACATTTAATTTAAAAAGGAACAAAATGAGGGGGTATATTATGCAATAGAAGGTATTATTAGTGCTGCAGAAAGAAAAATTAGGGCACATTTTGAGTGACTTTTCAAATCCTCTTCTATTTCATAAAAAAATTCTGACATGCAGTCTCCCAAAATGGCCACCAGAGACAAAAGAGCCCAAATGTAGCCCAAATATCACCCAGATGTAGCCCAAGTATAGCCCAATGACAGAATGTCCCAGAGTGTTCTAAAGAACAACTAGAGCGCTAACAGTCCTACTTATTACAAAGGTATGGCACACCTGAAGTAAGCATGAGCGAATTTTGCGGATCTCGCGTTCGCGAATTTTGCGGATTTGCGGATTCGCAATCCGCAAAATCCGCGAATTCCCGCGAATTTGCGGATTTTTTTTTTTTTGTGTTCGCCCGTGTTTCTGCCAGTTCGCGAGGGTTTTGTACACTTTCGCAAATTGCGAACTTACCTGTCGGGTCGCAAGTTTCGCGAACTTGTTGTTTCTACGTGTCCAGCCTGTTTGGGACACTCTTCTTCATCACTGCCACTCTCTGTCACCACTGCCACTCTCTGACTACTCATGCCACCCTCTGGCCCACCCATGCCACCCTCTGTTTCATCACCACACCCTCTGGTTGTCCAGTGTACATTATTTTCGGCAAAGCAAAGCACACCTTCCCTGCCTCAAGTGACCTGAATTAATTTGGGGCTGATTAAATGTGTCACAGAATATTTTTTTAGCTGGCACCTGCTTCCTTAGTGCGCCCTGATTAGTGATCTTTTGCACTTGCTAAGTGCTTTCATTGTTGCAAAATTAGTTACAACACCTGCCCTGCCCCAACTGACAATAATGAATTAGGGGCTGATTAATGGATTTTAACTTCCAGCCTGGCTCCTGCTTGTCTCCCTTAGCTGTAATTCAGGACCTTTGTGGCATATGTGTAACTATTCTGAGGTTCAGAGCAGGGTCACATAATAGTTTCAACTGGCAACTGAACTCTGGAGGAGCCCCTCAGGAAGCACTACAGGAAATGGCTACTAATGATGAGCCTGAACTTTTGAACCTGGTAAGTAGTTACTTTCAGTTTTGCTAAGATCGTATTTCTGCAATTTTGCACTTATTCGCGGGGCGCGAACTCACGCGAACTCACGCGAACAGTGCGAGCAGTGCGAGCAAAATCCGCTGCTCGCGGATTTGCGGATTTTGCGGGAGATTCGCAAATCCCGCGGATTGCGGATTTCCCGAAAATCCGCAAAATCCGCGAGCGGAACGGATTTTCCGCCCATGCCTAACCTGAAGCCATCTTGATTGGAATAAAGTGGTAACTCTTAAAACATTTAATTTAAAAAGGAACAAAATGAGGGGGTATATTTTGCCATATGAATTATGATTAGTGCTGCAGAAAGAAAAATTAGGGCACATTTTGAGTGACTTCTCAAACCCTCTTCAATTTCATTAAAAAATTCTGACATACAGTCTCCCAAGATGGCCACCAGAGTCAAAAGAGCCTAAATGTAGCCCAAATATCACCCAGATGTACCCCAAGTATAGCCCAATGACAGAATGTCCCAGAGTGTTCTAAAGAACAACTAGAGCGCTAACAGTCTTACTTATGACAAAAGTATGGCACACCAGAAGCCATCTTGATTGGAATGAAGTGGTAAGTCTGAAAACACTCAATTTAAACAGGAACAACATGAGGGGGTTAATTTTGCCATAGAAAGTATGATTAGTGCTTCAGAAAGAAAAATTAGGGATCATTTTGAGTGACTTCTCAAATCCTCTTCTATTTCATTAAAGAAATTCTGACATGCAGACTGAAACATGCACTTTGAATACCAGCAGCAGACGTCCCTGGTGAGCAGTAGCTTTACTACAGTGATCTAATGTGCAACTAGAGTGCTAACATTCAGAATTTATGGCAAATGTGTGACACATCTGAATGCCTTCTTGATGGAACCAAAGTAAACAAGCAATGAAAATGCAATAGATCTCGCCCTCGTTTAAGTTAAAGCCATTCTGTTTGTAATGAGGTGGCTTTTTAGCTTTGCTTTTATTAGTGTTTTTTCAACTTTTATGTAAATAACATGCATCTGTATGCATATAAGTATATGTATGCATGCATTTATGTTTGTATTTATATAGATATACAGATGATATATGTTTATATATGTATGTATATATATATATTCACTGAAAAAACCATAGGTTATAGACCATATATAGTTAGGAATTAGCATTTACAAAACCTTGAAAATTCACTGAAAAAACCATAAGTTATAGACCATATATAGTTAGGAATTAGCATTTACAAAACCTTGAAAATTCACTGAAAAAACTATAGGTTATAGACCATATATAGTTAGGAATTCGCATTTACAAAACCTTATTTTACTCACACAAAACCATTAAAATTCCATATATAGATAGTTGCACTAACTATATATCGCGCACCCGCAATCCACTGCTGATGATGTCACATATTACATCATTCATGACATGGTCAGTGACATCACTGATGACATCACTGATGACATCTCAAATGACATCACTGATGACATCACTGATGACAACATCCAGTGACTGTATGTTTCTGTAAAGTTAAAATATGTCTTACATATTGAAGAATGAGTGGATGTATAAGTGTCTGGATGAAGGATTTAGTGGGTGCATGACTGACTGTATGAGTGAGTGATTAAATGTGTCTCACTGAGTGCATGGGTTAGTGACTAAACTGTCTTAATTTGTGCATCATTATGTCTGTTGTTCTGTAAACTGTTGCATGTGTTGATAAGTAGCTATATGAGTAACTATAAGGGTTATTGATTGGTTGCCCAAGTATTTGTATGGGAGACTGAGTGTGTGTGTGGGTGGCTGGGAGGTGTATGACTCTGTGCATAGATGTGTGAGCAGTTGATTCACTAGATGTATGGTTTCAAAAGTGCATGTGGAAACAGCTGTATGGGCGGTTGACTGTGTGCATGAGTGTATTGGTGAGTGAATGGATATCTCAGTGCTACATGTCAAAGTAAGTACATATGTAAAACACAGTACATGTGAGAGTTGACATATATAAATAACTGTGCATAAGAGCCAGTGAATGTGTGAGTGGCTGTATGGATCATTGTGAACTTGTATCAGGGATTGTATAAGAGAGTAAATATGTGTTAGTATATGTTTGAATAAGTAAAGTTTGCATAACTGTATAGTTGAGGAAATGGAGGTGTGATTGATTCTTTGCATGACTGACTAGGTGTGTGAGTAACTCCATGGATGAGTGACAGTCTGTGAGTGTCTGTTTACACTGATTGTATCTAAGGTTATATTAGAGTCTGAAGAGGTTCATCGTATTATCACATGAATGATATCATCAGTGATGTGATCAGTAATGTCAAATGAGATGTCATCAGTGATGTCATCAGTGATGTCATTTGAGATGTCATCGGTGATGTCATTTGAGATGTCATCAGTGATGTCATCAGTGATGTCACTGACCATGTCATGAATGATGTAATATGTGACATCATCAGCAGTGGATTGCGGGTGCGCGATATATAGTTAGTGCAACTAACTATATATGGAATTTCAATGGTTTTGTGTGAGTAAAATAAGGTTTTGTAAATGCGAATTCCTAACTATATATGGTCTATAACCTATGGTTTTTTCAGTGAATATATATATATATATATATATATATATATATATATATATATATATATATATATATATATATATATATATATATATATTACCTACTGGCGGTCGCCAGTAGGTATATATAGTTAGGTTTTTTTCCTATGGGATTTTTGAAAATTCTATGTCGAATAACTTTGGCGTTTGTGGACGGTATTGGCTGAAATTTTCAGGAAAATGGCACATTTTGTTTCCGAGCAGCCCCTGAAAATTTGGGGGGGTTTCGTCAAGGGGGGGCCGAGAAAAAAGGGGGGTCCCAAAACGCGTTTTTAACATTGAGTTTTCATAGCGCGGTTGGACTCACTTTTAGCTCGAACGGCTGAATGGATTTACACGAAACTTGGCAAAATTGTAGATATGGTTTGCCCGACGTGCCTTTGCTATGTCTCAATATATGTGCTCCAGTGGATTTTGAGAAATTAACGTTTTAAAAAACAGATATATCTGTGACAGCGCTCCGGTTAGCGCTCCGGTTCGCGTACCTGACGCGTAACGGAACTTTGCGAAGCGAAGCTGATTGGCTCTCCGGTGTCTGTCAACATTCTAAACAGTCCGGACCGGCCGCCATCTTGTCTCTCGGTAGGATCGAGAGACAAGAGGAGGAGAAAATCGAAGGGGGAATTTAATTAAAGGGGGCAAGGTAGACCCCTCTTGACCCCCTAGAAATGATGTTGGGGTTATTAAAGGGTCCCGTGGGGAAAATATAAAAAATTCGATTTTTCGCAGTAGAAGCGCTTCCCGGTACGCGAACCGGGACGCTCACCGGTAGCGGAACGGGAGTTCGCCATTTTGTGTTTCGGTGGAATTTAATTACAAGATGGAGGAAAAACAATGTGGGAAATGGGTATAAGGGGGCACGGGAGACGTATCCTGACCCCCTAGGTTTTCTGAGGGTGGCTGAGGAGGCTCATATATGTTGGAATAAAAATAAATTGGAATTTTTCGCGCGGTTAGCTGCCGGTACGCGAACCGGGTAGCGAACCGGGAAGCGAACATAAGTGAAAATTAGTAAAAAAAGGTACATTTGAAATTTGGAAAGACTAATTATAGTTAAGGTAGCTCTGAAAAGAGCTTTTGTGTTCTGTGTAAGTTCTAGGTACTTATAAGTAGGTACCAATACACAGTCTTAAATTTTGTATGAAAACTCTGTTTCCCTCATCTGAGAAGTGCACACCATCTCCTCTGTAGATATCTTGCATGTAGTAACGCAAGTTATTGTTGTAGATGGCGCCCATTCCATGGTCTCTCATATAAGCTGAAACAGACTTATTTACATGCTTCCTCGCTTTCTCAATTTGTGGACAAAATTGATTGGACCACCTCCATTTCTGTCTTTGGCATATATTGGAATATACCAAGGCAGTTTGAGGGAAAAGTGCCATTAATTGCTCAAAGGTGTCCTTTAAGAGCATTTCCAGACCTACCCCAGTCAAAGTGCCCAAATCATTTCCTCCACAGTGCACTATTATGAGGTCAGGGTTTGGCAAATGCAAAAAGGTTTTCACCAATGGTATCAATTGGTGACATCTCAATCCTCTTTGCCCAATCCATTTGATATCCACATTTTGAAAATTGAGGTTGTGTAAATTTCTGTTATCAGCATACCTGTGAGCCCAGTGGATATAGCTATGTCCAAGAATCCAGACAGAAAACATGGCGAGAGGAGGTTCTGCTGCAGTCAGATGAAGTGTGGGAATGAAATAGCAGTTGAAACAGTAGGAGTTTGTAAAGAAAAAAAAATGTGGAGTTTCAGTGCTAATGGTTCATTAGCAGTGATTGGTGGATTTCCATTGCTGAAAACAGAAAGTTAGGGTGCATGGATGTGTTCTTTGAAAGATGTAATTTGAATGGTTAAGAAAAAATTATTTTATGAAAGATTGCAGTGGATTAGCAGGTGTACTGAGAGTTCAGAGTTCATTTGAAACATTGTTGTGTGAACTTGTAAACATGAGAGCTCTGTCAGGAGGTAGTTGCTATGGAAAAAGGGCAGAAAGGGCAGAGGGGGGAAGGGTGTTGATTTGAAAAAAGTGAGGGAAGAGTTTTGATTGGCTGACATGAGAGATATGTGAGATGAATATCAGCATTTCTGTGCCTTTCTTGGTTGCAGCCTCTGGAGTGCATACCTTTTGCTCTGCTAAAGAAAAATTGGTGTGTTTCTGAGACTGTTTTTAAATTCAAAAAGCATTTGCTAAGGTGAGATATGGTTCCTTTATTTTAGAAAGAGACTAGTATGCTTTTTGGAGAAAATAAGAAAGCCAGCTGTGCATTTAAAATGATGTTTTGAGTCAAGTGTTTGCATTATGTTTTCCAAGAAGATTTTGCATTCTTTTACAAATTGTAATTGCAGTACTGACAAGGTGTGGTTGTACATAGGAGCTGTGCTGTGTCTTAAAATTATGATCAGAAAATCGTTTTTAAGGAAAAGGAATGCTTTTTAAATTTATTAGAATTTATTTACTTGCGATGTGACTCTTGCAATGCGTCGCTTTTGTGAAATAAATGCATGATGCATCTGTGCTGTTTATGCCCCATGGTGCTCCAAAGTGTCAATGTCAAAAGCGATGCATAAGTGGTGCAAGGGCCTTCTAAATACGCCTCCATGTGTGCTTGGCAATTTTAAGTCACTTCCCCCTGGTGCAAGGGCCTTGTAAATACACCCCCATGTGTGCTTGGCCATTTTAAGTGACTTCCCCCTGGTGCAAGGGCCTTGTAAATACGCCCCCATGTGTGCTTGGCCATTTCAAATCACTTCCTCCTGGTGCAAGGGCCTTGTAAATACGCACCCATGTGTGCTTGGCCATTTTAAGTCACTTCCCCCTGGTGCAAGGGCCTCTGAGACTGTTTTGTAATTCAAAAAGCATTTGGTAAGGTGAGATATGGTTCTTTTATTTTAGAAAGAGACTAGTATGCTTTTTGGAGAAAATAAGGAAGCCAGCTGTGTATTTAAAATGATGTTTTGTGTCAAGTGTTTGCATTATGTTTTCCAAGAAGCTTTTGCATTCTTTTACAAATTGTAATTGTAGATAATGTGAAGTATTAGTACTGACAAGGTGTGCTTCTACATAGGAGCTGTGCTGTGTTTTCAAATTATGATCAGAAAATCGTTTTTAAGGAAAAGGAATGCTTTTTAAATTTATAAGAATTTATTTACTTGCGATGTGAGTCCTGCATTGCGTCGCTTTTGTTGAATAGATGCATGATGCATCTGTGCTGTTTTTGCCCCATGGTGCTCCACATTGTAAATGTTAAAAGCGATGCATAAGTGGTGTAAGGGCCTTGTAAATACTCCCCTATGTGTGTGCATGGCCATTTTAAGTCACTTACCCCTGGTGCAAGGGCCTTCTAAATATGCCCTCATGTGTGCTTGGCATTTTTAAATCACTTATCCCTGGTGCAAGTTCCTTGTAAATACGCCGTTATGTGTGCTTGCACATTTCAAATCACTTCCCCCTGGTGCAAGGGCCTTGTAAATACGCCCCCATGTGTGCTTGACCATTTCAAGTCACTTCCCCCTGGTTTAAGGGCCTTGTAAATACGTCCCCATGTGTGCTTGGTCATTTTAAGTGACTTCCCCCTGGGGCAAGGGCCTTGTAAATACGCCCCCATGTGTGCTTGGCCATTTCAAGTCACTTCCCCCTGGTGCAAGGGCCTTGTAAATACGCCCTCATGTGTGCTTGGCCATTTTAAGTCACTTCCCCCTGGTGCAAGGGCCTTGTAAATACGCCCCCATGTGTGCTTGGCAATTTTATGTGACTTCCCCCTGGTGCTGTGTTTTCAAATTATGATCAGAAAATCGTTTTTAAGGAAAAGGAATGCTTTTTAAATTTATAAGAATTTATTTACTTGCGATGTGACTCCTGCATTGCGTCGCTTTTGTTGAATAGATGCATGATGCATCTGCGCTGTTTATGCCCCATGGTGCTCCACAGTGTCAATGTCAAAAGCGATGCATAAGTGGTGCAAGGGCCTTCTAAATACACCTCCATGTGTGCTTGGCCATTTCAAGTCACTTCCCCCTGGTGCAAGGGCCTTGTAAATACGTCCTCATGTATGCTTGGCAATTTTAAGTCACTTCCCCCTGGTGCAAGGGCCTTGTAAATACGCCCCCATGTGTGCTTGGCCATTTCAAGTCACTTCCCCCTGGTGCAAGGGCCTTGTAAATACGTTCTCATGTGTGCTTGGCAATTTTAAGTTACTTCCCGCTGGTGCAAGGGCCTTGTAAATACGTCCTCATGTGTGCTTGGCAATTTTAAGTCAATAACAATAACATCTACAATGTCTGTTCTGGAACAATCTCTAAATAGAAATAGAGTCTCGAAATTAGTTGAGATTAACATATAACAGAGCACAGGTCATATGTAGAAGCATTCTATTCCATTGCTATTTTCTACCATCAAGTATGTTGCAAAATCCTTCCATTCAATTGTTTGCTTACTGTTATTGATTTACTGTTTGGTAATAGTATTTAATAACATTTTTTAAATAAATTTTCCACAGATTCAACTCAAGATATTCTTAAAAATTCAAACATGCCCTCAAGGCAAAGAAAAAAAAAGAAGCAAAGCGACTTACACCGCACCTTGGTAAAAATGAAGATAATGGACCTTTGCAGCAGTCCTCTAGAATTAAAAGTTGTGAAGTCACCAAAAAAATTCCGGGTAAGACAACAAAATCTTTTTTAAGAAACATTTGCCGACGAAAAAGTATCACTAGAGAACATGTTTTTAGTTCAGAAGAAGAGAGCCAATTTAAATGGGAAGGAAAGGTCCCTCAAAAATGTAACTGCTAGAGCAGGAGATAACTCTGTGCATGGTAGTAGAAGGAAAAATTTGTTTAGAGACATTCGTAGACGAATGTTCCGCAACAGGATAATTGGCAATTTGTTAAAAATTTTTAAGAAAGGTCAACAGAAAGTGACTTTTTATAAGAGAAAGAAAAATGTAGAGAAAATTATTGATCAGTCCTTCGAAATTAGGCAAAAGTTATTTATTTTGGTAATCAATAGAATTAGGAAACTAAACAAGGTAATTTATGATTTCAAATCAAATAGTAGATGGAAGAGAGTAGTTAATCGTACTAATTTTTGTGAAGTTTTCTCAGGAGAATGGATGCATAGTTCAAGTTGTGAGGCATTTCTCAATGAGGAGAGTTACTTCCAGGATAATGATTTGGTGCATGCAGTTGACACCAGTGGTCGAGCATATGAGGTAAAAGATGGTTGTCTGGTTGAAAAAGAAAAACTTGTGTCTGCAGATGCAGAAGAGGTGTTAGGTGATGAGGTTTTAGGGAGACGTCCTAAGGGACCACTGTACACCTGGAAGTGTAGTTCTATTTGCAGTGTGCGACAGGATTCCATCAATTTGCTTTGTGATTTTGTACGGACATTTAATAAGAAAAGTTTAAAACAAAAAATAAAGTTGTTGCAAGAATTAGATCCTAGCAGAGTGAGACAAGTGACAGGTTTGCGTGGTCATTCACTGGCTTGTCTTTCCAGGAGAGTATGTCAGAGTGTTTTTCATCATTTCAGGATGCTAGCAGTGCATCATAATAAAGTGAGGAAATTAGTTAGAATGTTGTATTATGCTAAGAGTCCGGCAATTATGCTTAAACAATTAAGCACTGCTCTTTTGCATGGTTCTGAAGTAGATGTGAAGAATATTTGTGAAGAAATTGAGTTCTGTTACTTTGCTAGTGAAGAAAACAATGTTGAAATTGACCCAGTAGAAGAAGGTAATGTGGAACAGAGTGTACTGATTTCTAATATAGATAAGTTTCACAAGGAAATTTTCAACTTTCCGGTAAAATCAAGTGAGAGGCCTAATTTCACTTGTGTGTGTTGTCGACGGACTTATTACAAGAATCAGACTAAGTTAGTGGATTTATATGCAAAAAGTGAAATGGAAAACAATAGTGAATGGAAGGATTTTGCCACATACTTGATGGTAGAAAATCGTTTTGATTTGGATCGGACCAACGTATGTGTACTTATTGTTTAAAGAAATTAAACCAAAACCGAATGCCTGCTAGAGCGGTTCATAATAATCTGGAATTGGTTGACATTCCTTCTGAATTGAAGGATTTAAATACTTATGAATCTATTTTGATTCAAAGTGTCCATCCCTTTCAGGCTATTGTACGAATGGAGCCAAAGACAGGGAAATTGCCTCCATCAGATTTACAGAGAGGATTAAAGGGAAGAGTTGTTTATTTGCCTTTAGATTTGAAGAAAAACAATAATACAATTGGAGTAGAGAAAGTGGAAGAGGAACCGCTAGTTATCCTAGTTAATGGGGTTCCGACAAAGAGTAAGAAAATCTATCAAGATTTAGTGGATGTTAGGAAAGTCAAAAAGGCAACATTGTATTTGATAAAAAATAATGAGTACTACAAGAATGTATGTGCTGCAGAAGAGGAAGTAAGTGAAGAAGAGGACAGCGAATTGTGTGCTGGGCAAATTGAGAAAGTAGAAGCCTCTAAAAATGAAGAAATATATGAACATTATAGTGTTCATCCTTTGCATTCCAAGGAAGTCATGGGGAATGCTATTGAGTTGTTTCAAATGAAAGAAGCCAAAGGGAGTCCCATTAGTGTTTGGGAGGAAAGTTTGGAAGCTCTGTGTTTTCCACAGTTATTTCCCACAGGTCGAGGAGGACGATATGATGAGTGACCTGATCAAATTCCTGCTTCAGAATACCGGACTTTACGATTGTATGCAGAAGATCCTAGGTTTCGTCAATGCATTCCCTATTTATTTCATCTACTCTTTGAAAGTGATCTGTCTGGACTGTCTTATACAGTGAACCGCATCTTGAAAAGTGGTGTACAACTGCGAAATATCTCGGCAAGGGACTTTATGGATAAAGTCAATGTGCAAGACAGTATTTTGGATTCTCACCTGATTAATCTCATCATTAAATCAATGGGGTTCACCCACAGAAAGAAAGGACCTAGGTATGAATAGTATAAAGAAAGATGGTCATTGACTATGATTTAAGTAAACACTTGAATGAATTTCATTTGTTTTTCGGTTATGCAGTTAAATTTGCATACATTGATTCAATCAAAACAGTGGGAGAGATATTTTCAGTAGTAGACAAAACCCAAAAAGTTTAACACAATTGACTTAGGAAAACCAGGGAATTGCAAAAGCAATCAAAGTATAACCACACTATGTATGTTTGTTATATCAAAGATTCAATTATTTATTTACAATTAGATAAAACAGTTGTCTAAACGGCGCAGTAAACTATCAAGAGTATAGTCAGTGAAGAAGGGAAAGGGGTGCTCAAGTGATGAGGAAATTGGAGAAAAAGGCAAAGATGATAAACAGTTATATTATTTACACAATACACAGCGGGATAGCCTCCGCTATCTTATGTGCCTGTCCCCTATAGTTGTCAATTGGGGGGTATGGGGGGGATGGACACTAGGAGGGATACAGGCAGGTCAATTGGTGAGCGTCGACGTTTCGACCCTGATGCTCTTGGGATATTGGGGACCTCAGCTGCGGGTCTTCTTCAGGACAATCGGGGGAGGGGGGGAAGGAGGAGCGGCGATGTGGCTGAGCCGTTATCCAACAGATCATCTGGATTGAACACCTATGGTACACGAATAAGATGGGTGCAACATATTTACAAGTGTGGCTAACGGTGGGTATTAGGTACATTACCAGTGAAGTGGTAGGAGTATGGACCTCCGTCCACGCTTCTTAATGGATAGGTCAACTATTGGGCAGAAAAAGAGTACTGAGTCAGGACCCCTCTCCCAAGGGTAAGTGACTCCAAGTAGTTCTTTAATCTGCATGCCATTAGACTCACCTAGTGTCTTGTGGTGGTCAAAAGTTGTAATGGCTGTATATCAGGCTGCTGTTCTGAATGGGGCCTTTGAAGGATTGAAAAACAATAAGCTCCCCATTTGTATATAGACTAAACCATGTCTATTAAGTAAATTCGCTGGGGGCTTACCGCTACAAAGAATTTCAGCGCGGTCCTACCGGTGCCCCCTCGGGCGTTCCGGTGTTGTAAATATCCGCACTTAGTCCGGTATTGTTTTATTCTCACAGGTACACTTGTCACCTGATAAAGAGAAAAGGATTGGACACAGTAAGGGAATTTCTCCGTTATCCCGTTTTAATCAATTCCTCGCAATGGTAACAAAAAGGGTAGACACAAGGGAACTTATACCGAGTTCTTACCTCGAGTATTCGTTTTTATCAAGCCGGGTACCACAGGTGTGATCGTGTGATCGGGCCGGGTACCGCAGGAGAGCTAGTGGTGTAGAACAGCCTCAATCGGCGTTTGTCCGAAAACGAGCACCGCGTTCCGACTGCACGGGTACTTCCGTGTTGAATTGTCACGTGTCTGCGTATCAGCCAATCAGGAAGGATCTGGTGAAACGGTTGACAGTGTGGAAGGACTCGTTTATTATGAGAAACTCAAGTCTATATAGATAATTCCCATGTTCGGATGGATTCTATCGGCTAATTAAATGAAACCCACATCCGTTTCTGGAGTTAACGTGCAATCATATTTCACTCAAACGTATTTGTCAGCCGGGTGGGTACACATAATGAAATGTTGTGATCACACATGGTTTGACTCATTATTTCAATTCTGGTATGTAGAGGCCTTTGTGATTACAAACGATCTCAAAATGTTTGGCTCATTGGTTCAAATAGACACAAAATACAAAAACAGTTATACATGCAATATGTAAAACAACACACAATTGTGTAGTGACACATGAGTCATCGATATCCATACAGTACATGATACAAACATGACATATCTGGTATGCCTAGTATATACCGATTATACATGCAATATGTAAAATAACATACAATTGTCTAGTGACACATGTGTCATCGATATCAATACAGTACATAATAAACATGACATATCTAGTATGCCTGGTATGGTGCTGAGCATATTTAAGGTTCTGTTTCCTATATGAAGGATGCTAGACCATCATGGTGCACTTAAACAGGTATGGCGTTTGGTGGCTCAATATGGTGGTCAACCATTGCGAATTGCCACCATTTGTCTGAGCACTTCCTCGCGATCATTAAGACCGAGATTGACAGTATCAAATAAGTGCATCCAGCGGCATTTTCTGGTATTAAGAAGTTTGGCATAGTTGCCACCCCATGGGTTTTTTGCAACCTTCTCTATTATCCACCATTTGAGACTTTCGGGATGGTGATTAAAGTTGAGAAAGTGATCTACCAGTGAGGCTCCTTGCACCTTACAACGTATTTTGCTACAGTGTTGTAAGATACGGGTCTTAGTTTTCTGGGTAGTTTGACCGATGTATAAGAAACCGCATGGGCACATTATAGCATAGATCACTCCCATGGTGTTGCAATTAGTATGTTGTTGTAACGTGTGAGTGTAATTGTTGTAGGTGAACACTTTTGTCTCTGATACCATAGTACACGCTTTACAACTGCCACATTTGAAGTGGCCCAACACAGGAGGGATATTCCACAGTGATGTTTGACTTTCTCTGTTGTGTTGACTGAGCATGGAATGCACTACATAGTCCTTAACACTCCTGCCTAAACAGAAACCTGACTCCACAGAAAATAGACTTATATGTGTGACCACCTTTAATACACGTAGCACGGAAATCAAACAAACTATTAATACACATTGGCACCTAATAGCAGAGGCGATAGGAATAGCTGAACCCCCAATGCACGCCTTCCGTAAAGGCAGGAGTGTTAAGGACTATGTAGTGCATTCCATGCTCAGTCAACACAACATAGAAAGTCAAACATCACTGTGGAATATCCCTCCTGTGTTGGGCCACTTCAAATGTGGCAGTTGTAAAGCGTGTACTATGGTATCAGAGACAACATTGTTCACCTACAACAATTACACTCACACGTTACAACAAATACTAATTGCAACACCATGGGAGTGATCTATGCTATAATGTGCCCATGCGGTTTCTTATACATCGGTCAAACTACCCAGAAAACTAAGACCCGTATCTTACAACACCGTAGCAAAATACGTTGTAAGGTGCAAGGAGCCCCACTGGTAGATCACTTTCTGAACTTTAATCACCATCCCGAAAGTCTCAAATGGTGGATGATAGAGAAGGTTGCAAAAAACCCACGGGGTGGCAACTATGCCAAACTTCTTAATACCAGAGAATGCCGCTGGATGCACTTATTTGATACTGTCAATCGCGGTCTTAATGATCGCGAGGAAGTGCTCAGACAAATGGTGGCAATTCGCAATGGTTGACCACCATATTGAGCCACCAAACGCCATACCTGTTTAAGTGCACCATGATGGTCTAGCATCCTTCATATAGGAAACAGAACCTTAAATATGCTCAGCACCATACCAGGCATACTAGATATGTCATGTTTATTATGTACTGTATTGATATCGATGACACATGTGTCACTAGACAATTGTATGTTATTTTACATATTGCATGTATAATCGGTATATACTAGGCATACCAGATATGTCATGTTTGTATCATGTACTGTATGGTATCGATGACTCATGTGTCACTACACAATTGTGTGTTGTTTTACATATTGCATGTATAAACTGTTTTTGTATTTTGTGTCTATTTGAACCAATGAGCCAAATATTTTGAGATCGTTTGTAATCACAAAGGCCTCTACATACCAGAATTGAAATAATGAGTCAAACCATGTGTGATCACAACATTTCATTATGTGTACCCACCCGGCTGACAAATACGTTTGAGTGAAATATGATTGCACGTTAACTCCAGAAACGGATGTGGGGTTTCATTTAATTAGCCGATAGAATCCATCCGAACATGGGAATTATCTATATAGACTCGAGTTTCTCATAATAAACGAGTCCTTCCACACTGGCAACCGTTTCACCCGATCCTTCCTGATTGGCTGATACGCAGACACGTGACAATTCAACACGGAAGTACCCGTGCAGTCGGAGCGCGGTGCTCGTTTTCGGACAAACGCCGATTGAGGCTGTTCTACACCACTAGCTCTCCTGCGTTACCCGGCCCGATCACACGATCACACCTGTGGTACCCGGCTTGATAAAAACGAATACTCGAGGTAAGAACTCGGTATAAGTTCCCTTGTGTCTACCCTTTTTGATACCATTTCGAGGAATTGATTAAAACGGGATAACGGAGCAATTCCCTTACTGTGTCCAATCCTTTTCTCTTTATCAGGTGACAAGTGTACCTGTGAGAATAAAACAATACCTGACTAAGTGCGGATATTTACAACACCGGAACGCCCGAGGGGGCACCGGTAGGACCGCGCTGAAATTCTTTGTAGCGGTAAGCCCCCAGCGAAATAATTAATAGACATGGTTTAGTCTATATACAAATGGGGAGCTTATTGTTTTTCAATCCTTCACAGGCCCCATTCAGAACAGCAGCCTGATATACAGCCATTACAACTTTTGACCACCACAAGACACTAGGTGAGTCTAATGACATGCAGATTAAAGAACTACTTGGAGTCACTTACCCTTGGGAGAGGGGTCCTGACTCAGTACTCTTTTTCTGCCCAATAGGTGCCCTATCCATTAAGAAGCGTGGACGGAGGTCCATACTCCTACCACTTCACTGGTAATGTACCTAATACCCACCGTTAGCCACACTTGTAAATATGTTGCACCCAATTTCTAAAACCTATCTCATTTGTGTACCATAGGTGTTCAATCCAGACGATCTGTTGGATAACGGCTCAGCCACATCGCCGCTCCTCCTTCCCCCCCCCCGATTGTCCTGAAGAAGACCCGCAGCTGAGGTCCCCAATATCCCAAGAGCATCAGGGTCGAAACGTCGACGCTCACCAATTGACCTGCCTGTATCCCTCCTAGTGTCCATCCCCCCATACCCCCCAATTGACAACTATAGGGGACAGGCACATAAGATTGCGGAGGCTATCCCGCTGTGTATTGTGTAAATAGTATAACTGTTTATCATCTTTGCCTTTTTCTCCAATTTCCTCATCACTTGAGCACCCCTTTCCCTTCTTCACTGACTATACTCTTGATAGTTTACTGCGCCGTTTAGACAACTGTTTTATCTAATTGTAAATAAATAATTGAATCTTTGATATAACAAACATACATAGTGTGGTTATACTTTGATTGCTTTTGCAATTCCCTGGTTTTCCTAAGTCAATTGTGTTAAACTTTTTGGGTTTTGTCTACCACTGAAAATATCTCTCCCACTGTTTTGATTGAATCAATGTATGCGAATTTAACTGCATAACCGAAAAACAAATGAAATTCATTCAAGTGTTTACTTAAATCATAGTCAAGCACCATCTTTCTTTATACTGATTAATCTCATGGCATGTCAGCGTGGTAGTAATGAGTATTGGTATCGTCGTCATGGTGACTTAAAATGTATGCTGAGGAACTTAGGAACTCCTACTTGGTTCCTCACTCTCAGCTGTGCTGAGTATGGCTGGGAAGACTTACTTGAATTTCAACGAGAGGCAAATGGAAACATTGAAAATATTGAATTCAAGACACCCGGAGAACTGTGCTCTTTGGATCCAGTGAATGTATGTAGGTACTTCAATCATAGATTTGAAGCTATGATGTCTTTCATCACGAACAAGAAAAATCCACCTCTTGGAGAGGTGTTGGATTTCTTCTGGAGAAAGGAGTATCAAGCAAGAGGTGCTCCTCATATACATATGCTGCTATGGATCAAAGATGCACCCAAATTTGGAACAGATCCGGATGACTTAGTGATGAGTTTCATAGAACAGTATTCTACATGTTCTGTTCCAAAGACAAAGGAAGATAAAAGTCTAAGAGAACAAGTTTTACGGTTTCAAAGCCATCGTTGTGGAAAGTATTGTCGTCGTAAATTCAGAAACAAGGACAAGTACTGCACCAAATGTCGTTTTGCATTTCCACGATTGGTAATATCTAAAGGAAGAGTGAACAATTTGATGTCTTCGCTGCAACATAATGTGACAAGGAAATCACCCAAAAACACATACAATTTGAAAAGAAACGAAGAGTCTAAGTACATTAACGACTACAACCCAGTGATTTTGTCCATGTGGAATGCTAACATGGATATACAGTTTGTGGCTGACAACTGTATGGCTTTGGCTCGGTATGTGACGTCTTATATCACAAAAAAAGAAAAGACAGAAGTGAAGGATATGTGGGAGGATATTTCCCATGAAAAGAGCCTCAGCAAGAAGTTGTACAGTTTCAGTCTGAAGATGTTGTCGCATCGAGAAATCGGAGCTTACGAATGTTCTGACCGGTTATCTTCAGCAAGTCTCCATGCCAAATCTAGGAGTATCATTTGGGCGAGTCTTGGTCTTGCTGCAACGCGTAATCGAGTTCTGAAACCTGTACGGGAAATTGAGTATTTGGCGGAGAAGGAGCCAAGCAGTACAGATATTTTGAAGACCAACATGTTGGATACATATTATCCAAATAGAAGCAGTCACCTGGAGAATGTTGGTCTGTATGAGGTTCTACAAAATTACATTTTCAAGAGGAACATCAAAGAAGATATTGATAAAGGAGTGTATGCTGTAATTGGAAGTGAGGGATGTCTGGTCAAGCAAAGAAAATGTCAATTGGTAAATCATCGAAAATTGAATTGCGAATCTCCAGAAAGGAAAGAGTTTTTCTATTTAGCTTTTTTTCAACTTTTCAAGCCTTGGCGTGCAGAAGACGAACTGCCTGGAGATTTCCTCTGTTATGAAGACTCTTTCAATGCAGCTAAGGAGTCCATAGAATGTCCTGTTTTTCCAAAATATCTAGAAATGTTGAATGCAGAAATCGAGCAGGAAGCAACAATTGCAGCTGAGATTGCTAGTGACAGTTCTCAGGACAGTCAGAGTTCTGTTTCATTGAGCCAGGATCCACTAGGAGAACCAGTTATCGAAAATGAAGGTGCCACTGCCATGATTGAAGTGGAAAGAGCCATGGCACATGCTCAGGAGGATGCGGTTAACTTAGAAGATTTGGAAAGACAACTCAACGTTGAGCAGAGGAAAATATATGACGAAGTTACCAAACTAATTGAGCATGGATTAAGTCATGAGAAGAAAGAGTGCTCATGTACGTCGTTGAAGCCTGTCAGACTGTACGTGCGTGGAGAAGCAGGAACTGAAAAAAGTTTCCTCATTAAAACAATTTCATGTTATCTGCAGAAAAGGACTGAGTCATTGCTGTCTTGTGTTGTGACCGCTCCAACTGGACTGGCAGCACATAATATTAAAGGTATTACTTTGCATCGGCTACTGATGCTGCCAGTGGAGCATGATAACAAATTACAATACCACAAGTTATCTGGAGATGCTTGTTGTGAAGTATCTAGAGTCCTGAAGAAGATGAAACTTCTTATCATTGACGAAGTAAGCATGGTTTCCAATGTCATGCTTGCCTTTGTGCATTTGAGAATGCAAGAAGTTCTTAAAACAGAGTATGATGTGTTATTTGGTGGCAAACACATCATTGTTTTCGGTGATCTTCTGCAGCTGACACCAGTGAAAGGACAACCAGTGTTCAAACTGCTTACGCATGAAGATACCAGGAAGTGCCTAGGGAGCATTGGCAACGTTAACATATGGTTAAACTTCAATTATGCTGAGCTGCGTGAATATATGCGTCAGGCGAAGGATGAAGATTACAAGAATATTCTACAAGATGTTAGAATTGGGAAAGTGACCGAGCGTGGGAAAGAAGCTTTACATGCACGATTACTGTGAAATTTGTATCCAGAAGAAGACGTTCTGCCAGAGGATATTTTTCAGAAAATTACTGAGAAGAAATCTGGAATATGTTTGATGCCAACTCTTGCAGAATGTTCCATCTTCAACAACAAAATGTTGAATTTAGAAAACCAAGAGATTGTGAAACTGGAAGCTATTGACAGAATAGAGCATATGGGAGCAACAATTATTTTTTCTGAGAATTTGAAATCTAAATTGGATTCATTAGAGAAGACTATATCTAAAACTGCTGGTTTTGAAAAGACTCTGAATGTGTGCTTAAATTGCCGTATCATTTTGAGAAGGAATTTACATGTTGAAAGAGGTCTGGTAAATGGATCAATGGGTAATGTTGTTGATTTTAAGAAATACAGAAATAGAGATGGAATAGAATTTTTAAAAATTAAATTTGATGGCATTGAGGAAGTACAGCTAATTGGTCGTTGCACAGCTAGGTTTTTGCTTGTAAAAGACTTATATGTTCGCCGTAAGCAGTTTCCTGTTTACTTGGCATATGCGGTGACAATCCATAAATCGCAAGGTTTAAGTGTAGACACTGCTTTAGTGAATATTGGCAGTTCTGTGTTCAAAGAGGGTATGGCATATGTAGCATTGTCACGAGTCAGAACTTTATCGGGATTGTACTTGATTGACTGTGATGTCACAAACATTTGTGCGGATCTAGATTGTGTTAAGGAATACAATAGGTTGCCTCAATATCCTTTGTTTGAGAAACGTGTGGTAGGCCGGAAATGAAGAAATATCAGTAATAGTAGGGAGGTTGTAGCAAAAAGACCAAAAGTCGATGAACCGAAAATTGTAAGCAGAAAGAAAATGAATTCTGTTGAAGATGTTGTTGGTTTTCAATTTGAAAATAGTTCTGGTGTCAACTGCTATGCTAATGTAGTGGTTAATGTTGTCTTTTCACTAGACACTTTAAAAGAACAGATTGTGATCAATTCA
The DNA here is from genome assembly GCF_964263255.1 of Lissotriton vulgaris. Lineage (NCBI taxonomy): Eukaryota > Metazoa > Chordata > Amphibia > Caudata > Salamandridae > Lissotriton > Lissotriton vulgaris. The sequence goes on along the minus strand of NC_141691.1, from coordinate 862,906,509 downwards.
GAACAAAGTTTATGCTGTTTGTTGAATTCTGTGTTAGAGAAATGTAGCGCAGATAGAACAAGAGTAGAAAGTGTGTCTGAAATTCGTAATCTGTTAGACAAATGTTTAGGTCAAACGCAATTCTCTCAAAATATTCAGCAGGATTGTCAGGAGTTTTTAATGTACATGCTTGATGTATTGCAAGATGAAGGTGTAGATGTAGATTATCTGTTTGGCCTTTCTTATCAATGGCAGAATGATTTCGAGAATTGTAGGCTATCAAGTACTACTAGTGTAGACTCAGAAAGGTTTATATATTTAACTTTGCCTGACAGTAAATCAGTATCCTTCAATAAGCTAGTAAAAGCAGCTGATCAAAACATGGAGTGTAGCCAATGTAAGTCTGCAATGCTGTCCACGTTAATTATACGAAGTTATGGCCAGTATGTCATTTTAATGTTCCAACGATGTAGGTCTGATGGAACTAAATTGACAACTTTAATTAAAAATTTTGTGGCTTCGCAGTTGTCAATATCAGGAAGGACTTTTGTAACTACAGCAATTATATATCAACAACTTCAGGACATTACACAGCTTATTTAAAATCTGGAAATGGCTGGTCATTCTGCAATGATTCTGTTTTAACTTTCAAAAAAAGATTGCCTTTTCACCTTCAAAATTCTTACCTAGTGTTCTTACAACCAAAATTTTAGGGAAGGAATCTCGGGATTTGTTCAGAGGAATTTCAAGAGGTTCTAATAGCTCCTACTCTATATGGCCTTGTGGATAAGTGTAGCACAGAGCGAAAAGTATTTGTGTTTATAAGCTAATTCAAGCAGCAGATCAAAAGAAGGAGTAGAGGTGATGTAAGTCTGTAATGCTGTCTACATTATTTATAGAAACTTATCGGTGAAATGTCATTTTACAATTCCAACTGTATAAACCAGATGTAAATAAGTTGTCAAGTCTAATTAAAAATGTTTTGGCTGCACAGTCGTTGATTTCAGGAATAACATTTGTAACTGCAGCTATTATATGACATGATGATCCTTTAACAACTTCATGATATTACACAGCTTATTCGAAATTTAAAAAAGGCTGCTCTTTCGGCAATGATTAGAATTTGACTATGAAGCAATGTTGCCTTTTGACTGGTTTTCAGAAGTGAGAATTTAGGGTAGGTAACTGGATTATAATGATTCTAGGTGTTGTTGTAATTTAGTGTGCTGTTTTAAATTGCTTTGTATGTCTCATTTTTCTTAAAACGATAGAGCTTATCTTTCAGAAAGTGGCGGGCAGAAAATAATAACAGCACAACAGAGTATAAGCTGTTCATAGGACATCCTTTGACGTCATGGAAAGTAAGTTACTTTTGAGGAGTTCTGATTTCTGATTGATAATATTATATGGGTTTTTTAAACACAATCATTTTGATTGTGTTTTTTTTCCCCGCTGTTATATGATGAATACCTTCAACTCACTGTTTTCAGTGAAATTTGATATATTCTGAGAACAGCAAAAATAAACAATTTATTATCCCCGCCCAGAACGATTTTAGGTTCTGGGGCGGTGGAAAAGCGGAGGAAACGCCATGTTAGGTGAGGGATTCACGAGCCCCGCACCAGCTGTCAGGCTGCCTCCCTGCTTGGCTATTTAAGCCTCGCTAGCGCGCCAGCATCTTTTATGCTTCCCTTCTAGGATGTGCCAAATGCGCCGTCCCCTCCCTCCCGCGGTCTATGGGGTGGATTTTCATCCCTGGTGAAGTGAGAATTTACCTTTTCTCACCTCTTTTGCTGCTTTTGTGTTGATTGATCACTGGCCACTTGGCCTATTGATCGCTGAGTGATTTAGTGTTGCCTGAATGTTCTCACTGCCATTCGCCTCCTTTTTCACCTATTTACCCTCCCTGCGCACTCACACTGCTAGATTCTGCAACTTGGCAATCTACCATGAGAGTGTCACTGCTTAAACTATACTACCTACTGTTTAGTCTCAGCCACAGGCAGAGCCACGCACCTCTGCTATTATGTATGAGTTGTGCACCCTGGCACCTTGAGCACAAGTAATTAGCTTGAATCGGCTAAATCTATCGACAAAAAATTCTAATTGTTTGTTTGTCTTGTTTTGTTTGTCTGTTTTTAATCCCCGCAGGTGCTTCTAATTTTTGTCTCTAAATTTTAGAGACCGGAGGTGTGTGCGTCCTACCTTCGGGTGGTGAAGCCCGCCCCCCCCCTTTTTTTCGCACTTCACAGACTTTTTAACTTTCAAGTCCTCTGGTTGGGTGGGCCTTAGAGTGCCCATACCGCCGAGGTTTACACTCTAGGTCCTGACGAATGCCAGGTTAATTATACCACACCGGCTGAAACATGTTCATGTTGACCATTCACGTTGTCACTTAATGCTAGTGGGAGTAGACCATCCAATTAGTTGGCCTTACTCACCATCACATTTTTTAACCTTGTCCTTGATGATCTTTGATTAAATAAATTTTTTGATACATACAAGGCAATTTTAAATCACCACTTCACACTATTCACGTAATTTTTCACATAGCCCTCCCACCCTCACAAGACCAGCTCCGCAGTAATTCTGGCGTCGCAGCACACCGGGGTGGCATTCGGTCACACCCGGTGGGGCCCGATGATGAAGCAAGTCACCGACCAGGTCGGTGAGTGAGGGCTTTCCTAACAAACTAAATGGGGTTTGTTGGTTCCTTGTGCTCTGTGCTTTTTTCCACCTTAAACAGAACAGGAACACTCTTTTGTTGTTGATGTCAAGTGCAGTTATTAACCTATCCTGCAACACCCCCAATTTTACGGTGCTGGGAGACTTCAACATTCAGGTAGATAAATCAGATACCTCAATCTGTCAGAATTTGTTGACAGCGTTAAACACAATTCAACTTAAACAAATTATTCATGGTCCCACGCACAAAGCAGGACACACCATGGATCATTGTTACACCAATCTAAGTGCGCTTGAGTTTATAAACTCTACTCTAATTCCCTGGTCTGATCACACGCTTCTGTCCTTCTCCCTTACCCACCAGGAACAGGCAGGCCAGGCTTGCTTTGTAAAAAAAAACAGACGTCCCTGGTCTAAACTAGTAATTGAGAAATGGACACTCAACCTTTTAGAAATTAGACCAGAAATCAGCAATGACCCCTCAGATGCTAACAACTGTTACAATCGTTGGCTGGAGGACTCACTGGATCAGACCCTTCCCAAGGTTGAGTTTTCCCATCGTATCGGAGCAAATAAAAAAAGCCTGGTATACCCCAGAGCTTAGAACTCCTAAACAACTCTGTAAACAGAAGGAGAGGCTCTGGAGAAAAGACTACCAAGAAACTAGTAAGGATATTTATAGGACTGCTCTTCGCAACTACAAAAAACTGATCAAATCCACTCAATCCAACTATTACCAGGAAAAAATCAGCTCTGCTTCCAGCTCTTCTAGGGAAATATTTAAAATATTCAAGTCCTTAGTTACCCCACCTATTCCCATTGCTGATCCCAGTCTTGCACATACTCGCTGTAGGGAACTAGCTAATTTCTTTATATCAAAAATAACAGACATCTTTTCCACCTTCCATGATACACCACGGATATCAGTATCACCCCCTAGTCTGGAGATGAACCTCCTTGAGACATTTCCCCCTCTTGACTGCCCTGAGGTACAATCGCTTTTGAGCAACCTTAAATCCGGTTCACCAATTGATGTAGCACCCCCCACCATGCTCAACCTGGTCTCCGATGCTGTGGCCCCGGTGATTAAGGAAGTGATCAATGCTTCACTCGCAGCTGGGGTAGTCCCCCTCCACTGGAAGCACGCAAGAGTGAAAGCATTATTGAAAAAGCCCAACCTCAATCGTGACGATTGGGCTAACTATCGCCCTATCTCTTTGCTTCCCACAATTAGTAAACTGACTGAAAAGTACGTCAACTCTCTGCTTTCCACCCATCTGGAAACCCAGAATCTTTTGCATCCAACCCAGACCGGTTTCAGATGCAAACAAGGAACCGAAACGGCTCTGGTGGGAGTTATTGAGGAAGCAAGAAGGATTGTAGATGAGGGTAGTTGTGCAGCCATATTATTATTAGACCTCAGCGCGGCCTTTGACACCGTTAATCACTCTATTCTGATTCAAAGGATGGGTGATGTGGGTGTCACTGGGACTGCGCTGAAATGGCTGCAATCCTTCCTCTCTGACCGGACTTTCTCTGTGTTTGAGGATGACATCTCCTCTCCTCCTGCGCATCTTCACTGTGGCGTTCACCAGGGTTCATCCCTCATCCCAACATTATTTAATATCTATATGAGACCTTTGGCTGAGGTGGTGTTACCCTGGGGAGTGCAACTAGTGACGTATGCTGATGATACACAGCTCATCATCACCCTTTCTGATCAGATGTCATCCTATGATAAACTTTCCTCCTGCCTTAGCAAGGTTCGTGAGTGGATGGATGCCTCTTTCCTGAAACTCAACGGAACAAAGACGGAGATCATGATGCTGGGGCATGATGCTCCATCCACGGTGGACGGATGGTGGCCTACCACCTTGGGTCACCCCCCTTCTCCCAAAAAGAAAATTAAAAGTTTAGGGGTTTGGTTAGATCCAGCTCTCAACTTCTTGGCACAAGCACAGAAGGTTGCAGCGACCTGCTTTGCCCTGATGAGATCCTTTAGAAAAATCATTGAATTGCTTCCGTTCGAAGCAAGGCGGATATTAGTCCAGGCCCTGATTCTAACACGCCTGGACTATGCCAATGCGGTATACTTGGGAGCAACGCTAGGGACACTCAGGGTCCTTCAGAGGGTACAGAATTGTGCTGCCCGGATGCTTCTAAAGATACCACGTAGAACGTCCGCCAAACCAGCACTTCGACAACTCCACTGGTTGCCAATACAACAAAGGATCGAATTTAAGGCCATGACCACTGTTCATAAAGCCTTGACCAACACAGGGCCTGGCCTAATTCAACCGCTGTTCTGCCCTTACCAAACCAATAGGACTCTGAGATCTAGTAGTAAGAACTTTCTGGCAGTCCCACGAATAAGGAGAATCCGTATGGGCGGCAGACGTTTTTCTGTCCAAGCAGCTAACCTTTGGAACAACCTGCCGGACCCTATTCGGTTGGAAGAGAACCACTTTAGGTTTAGAAAAATGTTAAAAACCTTCCTATTTCTTTAATCTCTCGGGTGATGAATTGGTTCACTGCAGCGCTGGGATGCCCCTGGGTAACCATGCGCTATAGAAATGAGTATTCATTCATTCATTCAATATGTATAATTAATTCTGTACTTTGAATTGTGATTTTTAATATGTACTCATCTTGTCTCATGCTCACTCATCTTTTACTACTTTCTATCAATTTTATAATTTGTGTTCTCTCATTCACAGATTGAAAGTATAAAAATAACACGTGACTAAGTTAACGATAATTATAAGGTAAGTGTTTAGTACTCATTCTGTTACATCTCTTTTACATTTAACTTTTATTAGTTCCACTGCTTCATTTCTTTAACCCTCAGTTTCCTGCCTTTGCTACTTCCCTCATTCCTTTTTCTATTACTTTTTTTTACTCTACTCTTTCCACTCCTGTTCTTAGTCCCTCTTTAAACAGTATATCTGTGTTACTCCCTCTAACTGTCTTTCTTTTAACATTACTCTCAGTTTACTTACTCTTCTTTTTTTTTAAATTATTTTTTTTTTGAGTTTGCTACCGGTTCGCGTACCGGCGCGCGAACTGGGAAGCGAACAAAAAGAAATAGAGGTTGTCAGAGTGCTAAACATTCTAGCAAATTCTTATAAAGGGGAGGTAGTTCTGAAAAGAACTTTTTTTTAAATTATTTTTGTTGTTTTATATTTTTTTTATTATTTTTCTGAACATTTTTATTTTTTCTGTATTTTTTGAACGGTTTTATATTTTTTTTGTTTTTTTTGATGGGGGAGAAACAAAAATGATTCATTATGAAGGGCTCAACAGGAGCAACAAAAAAAAAAGATAATTTATTTTCTGGGGCGTTTTGTACATTTGTGATTGTCAATTGCTTTATTAATTAAATGTATGCTGCTCTCTCTGAAGCAAATAAGTTGTCCACAAAAAATGCATACATGCTTCACGTTGCCGAATTTCATTTGAATATTTGGGACCATCTCCCTCGCCTCTAGTCCCGTCACTGCCTCTTCATTGGTGGATGTACTGGCCACAGGTCGGGGGTTATCCACTAGATCTCGTACTTGAGCAGCACTGTAATTTATTGGGTGCTACCTTTCCATATGGCGATGCATGGTATAATTACCATAACTGTACTTCTTCTCTGTTCCTCTGGACAGTTGATTTTTACAAATCAGGCAGGTAACATACCGGGCATTTACCTTTTTTTGATGTGGGGGAAATAAAAAAAATTGCCAAATAAAATGTTCTTTAACATGGGACCTCCTTGGCTCTTCAGGTAAAAACCTCCCTGTCCCTTGCTCCTCTTCCTCTTCTTCCTCTTCTTCCTCCTCTTCTTGTAGGATGACCTGAGGAGGTGGTCCTCTCTTCATAGGAGGTGGTTATGGTGGTGGGGGGGTTCCAACAGCTGCAGCAATCAATGAAGCCATTTCTATGGTATTCAAAAAAAGGTCTTTCTCTCATAAAAATGAAAGTCAGAGTGAGGAACAAAGGTGGGGCTTTCATCATTTGGGAAAAAAAATGTTCTAAACCAATGAAAAGTGTTATTTTTAGGTCATATGACCAAGCCTTCCATCATTAGGAAACCAAAAGTAAAATGAACCAATGAAAAGTTTTATAAACAAGTCACATGACTTGTTACGCTTACGTTACGCGCTCCGCGCCGCACCCCGGATCGCTTCTGGGGCACTGCGTTTCGCGCCTCGGTTCGCGTTCCTGAGCGCTTCCGGGTGCGCTAACGCGGCGCGTCATAAGACGCATTACGCGGTAACGTGATACGTCGCGCTTACGCGAAGCGTCACGATGTTGCTTTCTAACGCGGTAGTTGCGCTAACGGAACGGAACGGATCGTGGAACAAAATGAAGCTAACGGGAAGCTGCCTGGTTCGCGGACCGGCAGCGAAACAAAAAAAAATAATTAAAAAAATATATATATATTACAAAAATATAAAATACATTTTTGAATTAGAATAAAAATACATTTTACAGCTTTTGATATTTGCTATTTAAAAAACCATTGAAATTCACTGAAAAAACCATAGGTTATAGACCATATATAGTTAGGAATTAGCATTTACAAAACCATAAAAATTCACTGAAAAAACCATAGGTTATAGACCATATATAGTTAGGGATTAGCATTTACAAAACCTTATTTTACTCGCACAAAACCATTGAAATTCGCATATATAGTTAGTTGCACTAACTATATATCGCGCACCCGCAATCCACTGCTGATCATGTCACATATTACATCATTCATGACATGGTCAGTGACATCACTGATGACATCACTGATGACATCTCTAATGACATCACTGATGACATCACTGATGATATCTCAAATGACATCACTGATGACATCACTGATGACATCTCAAATGACATCACTGATGACATCACTGATGACATCTCAAATGACATCACTGATGATATCACTGATGACATCTCATTTGACATTACTGATCACATCACTGATGACATCATTCATGTGATTATACGATGAACCTCTTCAGACTCTAATATAACCTTAGATACACTCAGTGTAAACAGACACTCACAGACTGTCACTCATCCATGGAGTTACTCACACACCTAGTCAGTCATGCAAAGAATCAATCACACCTCCATTTCCTCAACTATACAGTTATACACACCTTACTTATTCAAACATATACTAACACATATTTACTCTCTTATACAATCCCTGATACAAGTTCACAATGATCCATACAGCCACTCACACATTCACTGGCTCTTATGCACAGTTATTTATATATGTCAACTCTCACATGTACTGTGTTTTACATATGTACTTACTTTGACATGTAGCACTGAGATATCCATTCACTCACCAATACACTCATGCACACAGTCAACCGCCCATACAGCTGTTTCCACATGCACTTTTGAACCCATACATCTAGTGAATTAACTGCTCACACATCTATGCACAGAGTCATACACCTCCCAGCCACCCACACACACACTCAGTCTCCCATACAAATACTTGGGCAACCAATCAATAACCCATATAGTTACTCATATAGCTACTGATCAACACATGCAGCAGTTTACAGAACAACAGACATAATGATGCACAAATTAAGACAGTTTAGTCACTAACCCATGCACTCAGTGAGACACATTTAATCACTCACTCATACAGTCAGTCATGCACCTACTAAATCCTTCATCCAGACACTTATACATCCACTCATTCTTCACTATGTAAGACATATTTTAACTTTACAGAAACATACAGTCACTGGATGTTGTCATCAGTGATGTCGTCAGTGATGTCATTTGAGATGTCATCAGTGATGTCATCAGTGATGTCACTGACCATGTCATGAATGATGTAATATGTGACATGATCAGCAGTGGATTGCGGGTGCGCGATATATAGTTAGTGCAACTAACTATATATGCGAATTTCAATGGTTTTGTGCGAGTAAAATAAGGTTTTGTAAATTTTAATCCCTAACTATATATGGTCTATAACCTATGTTTTTTTCAGTGAATATTACCTACTGGCGATAGCCAGTAGGTATATATAGTTAGGATTTTTTCTCTATGGAACTTTTGAAAATTCTATGTCTAATAACTTTGGCGTTTGTGGACGGAATTGGCTGAAATTTTCAGGAAAATGGCACATTTTGTTTCTGAGCAGCCCCTGAAAATTTGGGGGGGGGTTCGTCAAGGGGGGGCCGAGAAAAAAGGGGGGTCCCAAAACGCGTTTTTCCCATGTTAATTTCAATAGGGCGGTTGGCCTCACTTTTAGCCCGAACGGCTGAATGGATTTCCACGAAACTTGGCAAAATTGTAGGGACTGTTAGCCCGATGTGCCTTTGCTAGGTCTCAATATATGTGCTTCAGTGGATTTTGAGAAATTAACGTTTAAAACAAGATATATATCTGTAACAGCGCTCCGGGTAGCGCTCCGGTTCGCGAACTTTTCGCGTATCGGAACTTTGCGAAGCGAAGCTGATTGGCTCTCCGGTGTCTGTCAACATTCTAAACAGTCCGGAGCGGCCGCCATCTTGTCTCTCGGTAGGATCGAGAGACAAGAGGAGGCCAAAACAAACGGGGAAATGAAGGAAAGGGGGCAAGGTAGACCCATTCTGACCCCCTAGGATTGATGAGGGGGATATTATAGAGCCACGCGGGGCCCAAAAAAAAAAAAAAAAAAAATCTGATTTTTTCGCCGTAGAGACGCGTCTTGGTACGCGAACCGGGCAGCTAACCGGGCAGCTAACCGGGCAGCTAACCGGCAGTGTAACGGGAGTCTGAGGAGTAGCTGATTGGCTGTCAACATTGTAAACAGTCCGGAGCGGCCGCCATCTTGTCTCTCGGTAGGATCGAGAGACAAGAAGAGGCTAAGACAAACGGGGAAATGAAGGAGAGAGGGCAAGGTAGACCCCTTCTGACCCCCTAGGATTGATGAGGGGGATATTATAAAGCCACGCGGGGCCAAAAAAAAAAACATCCGATTTTTTCGCCGTAGAGACGCGTCTTGGTACGCGAACCGGGCAGCTAACCGGGCAGCTAACCGGGAAGCTAACCGGCAGTGTAACGGGAGTCTGAGGAGAAGCTGATTGGCTGTTATCATTGTAAACAGTCTGGAGCGGCCGCCATCTTGTCTCTCTGTGGGATCGAGAGACAAGAGGTGGAAAAAAAAAGGTGTAAATGAATGAAAGGGGTAAGGCAGACCCCTCCTGAACGCCTAGGATTGATGAGGGGGCTATTAAAGTTCCCTGCGGGGCAAAAGAAAAAAAAAATTGCGATTTTTCGCGGTAAAGGTGCTTCCTGGTACGTTAACCGGGCAGTTAACCGGCAGCGTAACGGGAGTCCGACATATTGTGTTTTTTGAACGTTTGTGCACGTGTGGATTTTGTCTAATTAAGGTTAAAAAAATATATATATATCTTTAAGCGTGTTCTGGCGCGCTTACGTTTTGGGTTTGGTTTGCGCTGCAGAGACGATACGTCACGGTTATGCGATGCATCATGAGGCGTCTCACGGGCTACGTGATACGTCACTTAATAAAGAATATTTTTTACAGCTATAGATATTAGCTTTTAAAAAACCAATGAAATTCACAGAAAAAAACATAGATTATAGACCATATATAGTTAGGAATTTGCATTTACAAAACCTTGAAAATTCAATGAAAAAACCATAGGTTATAGACCATATATAGTTAGGGATTAGCATTTAAAAAACCTTATTTTATTTGCACAAAACCATTGAAATTCCATATATAGTTAGTTGCACTAACTATATATCGCGGACCCGCAATCCACTGCTAATGATGTCACATATTACATCATTCATGACATGGTCAGTGACATCACTGATGACATCACTGATGACATCTCAAATGACATCACTGATGACATCACTGATGACATCTCAAATGACATCACTTATGACATCACTGACATCTCGTTTGACATTACTGATTACATCACTGATGATATCATTTATGTGATAATACATCTTCAGACTCTAATATAACCATAGATACACTCAGTGTAAACAGGCACTCACAGACTGTCACACATGCATGGAGTTACTCACACACCTAGTCAGTCATGCAAAGAATCAATCACATCTCCATTTCCTCAACTATACAGTTATACACACCTTACTTATTCAAACATATACTAACACATATTTACTCTCTTATACAATCCTTGATACAAGTTCACAATGATTCATACAGCCACTCTCACATTCACTGGCTCTTATGTTCAGTTATTTATATATGTCAACTCTCACATGGAGTGTGTTTTACATATGTACTTACTTTGACATGTAGCACTGAGATATCCATTCACTCACCAATATACTCATGCACACAGTCAACTGTCCATACAGCTGTTTCTACATGCACTTTTGAACCCATACACCTAGGGAATCAACTGCTCACACATCTATGCACAGAGTTATACACCTCCCAGCCACCTACACACATACTCAGTCTCCCATACAAATACTTGGGCAACCATTCAATAACCCATATAGTTTCTGATATAGCTACTGATTTAAACATGCAGCAGTTTACAGAACAACATAAATAATGATTGCCAAATTAAGACACTTTAATCACTAACCCATGCACTCAGTGAGACACATTTAATCATTCTCTCATACAGTCAGTCATGCACCTACTAAATCCTTCATCCAGACACTTATACATCCACTCATTCTTCAATATGTAAGACATATTTTAACTTTACAGAAACATACAGTCACTGGGTGTTGTCATCAGTGATTTCATCAGTGATGTAATTTGAGATGTCATCAGTGATGTCATCAGTGATGTCACTGACCATGTCATGAATGATGTAATATGTGACATCATTAGCAGTGGATTGCGGGTCCGCAATATATAGTTAGTGCAACTAACTATATATGGAATTTCAATGGTTTTGTGCAAATAAAATAAGGTTTTTTAAATGCTAATCCCTAACTATATATGGTCTATAACCTATGGTTTTTTCATTGAATTTTCAAGGTTTTGTAAATGCAAATTCCTAACTATATATGGTCTATAACCTATGGTTTTTTCTGTGATATATATATTTATATATATACATATATATATATATATATATATATATATATATATATATATATATATATATATATATATATATATATATATATATATATATATATATATATATATATATATATATATTACCTACTGGCGGTCGCCAGTAGGTAGTTATAGTTAGGATTATTTTCAATGCAAAATCTCAACATTCTATTGTGAATACCTTTGGCGCCGGTTGAGGAATCTGCCTGAAAATTTCCTCAAATTTGCCTCACGGCGCCCCAGTCCTTCCCTGAAAGTTTGGGGGGATTTGTCAGGCGGGGGCCAAGATAAAAGGGGGGTCCCAAAACGTGTTTTCCCCATGTTAATTTCCATAGGGCGATCAACCTCACTTTTAGCCTGAACGGCTGAATGGATTTCCACTAAACTTGGCAAAACTGTAGGGACTGGTAGCCCGATGTGCCTTTGCTATGTCTCAAGATATGTGCTCCAGTGAATTTTGAGTAATTTAGTTTCAAAAAAATATATATATCTATGGCCGCGCCCCGGTACGTGCACCAGGGCGCTAACCAGCGCGCTACGCGAGTTCGCGCGTGGAAACCTGATTGGCTCTCGGGTGTCTGTAAACATTCCAAACAGTCCGGAGCGGCCGCCATCTTGTGTCTCGGTAGGATCGAGACACAAGAGGTGGCAAAAACAACGGGTGAAATGACCATAAGGGGGCAGAGTAGACCCCTCCTGACCCCCTAGGTTAAATGTGGGGGCTATAAAAGGGCCCCGCAGGGCAAAAAAAAAATATTTTTTTTTTGATTTGCGCGGGGGGAGCGCCCGGTACGCGCACCGCGGAGCGTACCGGGAAGCGTTCCATGGGAAAAAAGAATGAAAGAGTTTTTAAAAAATGTAGCCTTTTTTTATATTTTGGAGGTAGTTCTAAAAAGAACTGTTTTTTTTCTTCTTTTTGTTGTTTTATATTTTTTTTAATGTTTTTTGAATATTTTGTACTTTTTTTTGGCTTTTATGAACTATTATTTTTTTTAATTACTTTTATGGGGAGAAACAAAAAATAGTGAATTGAAAATGGCTCAACTGGAGCAAAAAAAAATCAGGAAAAAATTAGGGGTTTTTGGGGCAATTGTGGTTGTCACCAGCAAGGAGGATGAGCTTTATGCTCTGTTCACCATAGGAGATGGTCTTACCACAAAAAATACATGTAATTCGGAATTCCCCAAACCGTGGTTGTATGCAAGGGATCGTCTCCCTTGTCTCTTGTCCCGATGGAGTGGGTTGCTTTCTTTTGAAGGTGGTGGTTGTAGATTGGGGACTGTTACTGGCCAGTTCTCTCACCTCTGCAGCAGAATAGTTGCTTGGATGCTTGCGCTGCATGTGCCTAATCATGGTATTATTACCAAAAGAATATTTTTTGTTAGGGTTCCCCCTTGAAAGTTCCATGCCACAGATTAGGCAAGTCACCTTGGGCGCATTGACTTTTTTCTTGCCCGCTGGGATTGAAAAAAACTCCCATACGATGTGCTGCCTTGGCTTGTATGGGGTATTGTCTTCTGGCAGCCACCTTCTCCCTTCTTCCTCCTCCTCCTCCTCCTCCTCCTCTTCTTGACCACCAATGTAATGTTCTGGTGGTCCTCTTGATGGTGGTGGTGGTGCAGATGCTCCAGCTGCTGCTGCTACTGTAGCCATTTTAAAGTACAACATTTTTCTCAAAGATGTTCAAACAGGTCTTCCTCAGTCAAAGGACAAAGTCAGAATAAGGAAGAAAGGTGGGGTCTTTCATCATTTGGAAAAAAAAAACTGTCTTGAACCAATGAAAAGTGTTATTTTCAGGTCACATGACCCGGGCTTTCATAATTTAGAAACCAAAACTGTCCTGCACCAATGAAAAGTGTTATTTTTAGGTCACATGACCCGACGCTCTTAGGCAACGCGCCCCCGGGTGCCGCGTAAGCGCGTCAGATGATTACGTTGCGCGATCGTATTCGCTCGAGAATTCCCGGGTGCGCTTACGCCGTGTGTATCACGCGGACGCAGCTACGCGATACATCATGATGTTTTCGTTTGCGGCAATAGCGCTAATGGGACGCTCACCGGTGCGCGACCCGGGGCGCTCCGAAAAAATGCGCTTTCCAGTGCGCATACCGGGGCGCGCCCCGGGAGCTCACCAGGGCAAAAAAATATATATATATATTATAAAAATATACAATATAGGATTCATTATAAAAAATATTACATTTCATAGGTTTGAGGCCCTATATATAGTTAGGAATTAGCATTTAAAAAACCTTTGAAATTCACTGAAAAAAACATAGATTTCACACCAGTTAATGAGGAAATATAAATTTTATGGTCAAGTAATGTTCCCTAGCGTGTACCCCACCGTCTCCATGTACCAGCTTAAAGTGCATGTAACTTCCCTCCTGTGCCAGCTATGAAGACGCAAATACATTTGCGTCCAACGTTAACATGTCCTCTTTCAGACCCACCCTGAATGGGTTGAATATTCCGTTTCCAAGTATGCCTTGCCAACGTCTTTTTATGGTGTACTCCACACGTTTTCCAGCTCTGGCAAACTAGGCCCTGAATTCTGCCAACGAGCCTTTTTTCCTCTGCTTTCTGACTCTGAACGTCTCAGCCCAGGCTGTCTCTGTACTCGTGACCTCTGCCTTACTCCCTGTGCGGCTCATGGCGCTTAGCTCAGCCTGCTGCCTGCCAAGACTGTATTCAACCTTCGAATTATCTGTTCCGCTCCTCGAAACTGCATTCCTGCCTACTAGTTTAAGTAAACATCCCCCCAGCTGTAGAGCAAAGGGCCCGGCCTCACTGTCTCCGTGCAAATAATTCATAGCCTCTGTTACCATGGAAGGCCCATGCCCCTCGCATCTCATGCAGACACTTAGGCGCTTATACACGCACTCACAGTCAGTATAGAATAGCTTCTGCCCCAGAGACCTTTCCCTCTAGATAGTATGGTTCCCAAACATCAGATATCAGATATGATAGAAGTACGAGTTGATCTGACATGCCAGACTTCTGTCTCTTTCCGCCAGTGTAAATGTCAAGTCCCCTGCACCCGTCTGTTTCACGTCAATCATACGTCATGCAGCTGCGCGCGCATCCATGCTTCATATTCCTGCTGACATTACAAAATTCTGCTTTGTTGCCACCCACTGTGACACCTATCTGTGACGTTTCTAGTACACACCTCCATGTGCACGCCCAGTTCACGCCTTCTAATTACGTATCACTATCACGTGGATGCTGTTATCTTGTTTCTCTCAGCTGTTACGCCTACTATATTGGTTTCTATAATGCAAGTCAAGTATATAAGCTATGTATTGTCAATAAAATATTGCTCTATCCCTTCCTGAACCCCTGTGGTTGCAGGAACATGATATCCAGGTCATGACCATTCCTTTTTAAGGAATAAAACCCCTAAGAACTCTAACACCACGGACTCTGCCTCTTTCTTTCCGATTGAGTTATTATTTATTAAGTACTTACCTGCATAGAAATTAGGACGGTAAATCAAATATTTACCACATTATTTTGGCGCCCGAATAGGGACCCCTCCCCCACCCCACGCACCGGTTGGTGCGTTGCAAGCTCTGTCCCCTGCCATCAGTTAGACGGAAACTACGCGTACTGGCAGGATTTCCTGTACTCCGACTCCGAGAGACCGACTCCAATATCTGTAATTCACCTATCATTCCGATTCTTAAACGTACTGATCCCAATGCACCGCCAGTATATCGGCTGGTGATTGATTTACGAGAACTGAATAAATGCATCGTTCCACAGTACCCTGTGGTTCCCGACATCTCTTCCCTATTGACTGCTATTGATTCAGAAGCAACGTTCTTTACTGTAATTGACCTCAAGAACGCCTTCTTTAGTGTGCCTATTGATCCAGAGAGCCAATATCTTTTCGGATTCAGTTTAAATGGACGAAGTTTCAAATTTTCACGCGCACCTCAAGGATTCACAGAAAGCCCCAGCATCTATAGTCAAGCACTGAAAAGACAACTAGATTGTATTCAAATGCCAGTTAACACCGCCTTACTGCAATACGTCGATGATCTGTTGATCACCGCACGAAGTGAACCCGAATGTGAACAAGCATCACTGGCAGTTTTACACTTTCTGGCCGACAAGGGACACAAGGTGTCTCCTTCGAAGCTACAATTCTGTGTTCAGCAAGTTGTGTACTTGGGTCACTTGCTGTCCAAAGTGGGGAGACAGCTCACTCCTGATCGCATCCAGTTAATTATAAATATGCCACAACCCCAGACACAAAAGGAAGTGCGGGCCTTTATAGGCCTCACCTCGTACTGTAGACAATGGATTCCTCAGTATGCATTTCTAGCTAAACCACTCCTTCAGTTGACAACACAGGAGGCAGCAACTTCGACTGCCCTTCCGTGGACTCAGGAACATACACAAGCCTTTGAAGAATTAAAGAAAGCTTTATGTCAAGCACCAGTTTTAGCGACACCATGTTACAGCAAACCTTTTACACTTTTTGTTACAGAACGTGATGGTACGGCGTTGTCTGTCCTCACTCAAAATCAAGCAGGTTCACATAAGCCTTGCGCTTATTTTTCAAGTACATTGGATTCAGTAGCCCAGGCACTCCCTGCGTGCTTAAAGTCAGTAGCAGCAACAGCACTAGCAATCAGACAGAGCGACTCAATTGTTTTAGGACATCAATTAACAGTACAAGTTCCACATTCTGTAGAGGTTCTTTTAAACAGAACTCAGACTCAACACTTGACTATAGCACGACTGACAGGTTATGAATTAACACTATTCCAGCCACACATAGAAATCAGACGCTGTAGCATTCTGAACCCCGCTACATTATTACCTTCAATAATGACAGATCCAGCCCCGCATGATTGTATAGAGATCATTAATGCAGTAACAAAGCCCAGACGAGACTTAACAGATGTTCCATTGACAAATCCAGACCTGACACTTTATTTGGATGGTTCATGTATGAGAACAATTACAGGAGAATTAGTGGCCGCATATGCAGTGACCACTGAAACTGTAGTCAAAGAAACATATCGTATTGATACACTGTCTGCTCAAGCGGCAGAGCTTATTGCTCTGACCCGAGCCTGTATACTAGCCAAGAACAGAAATGTTAACATATACACAGATTCCCGTTATGCGTTCGGAGTCGTACACGACTTCGGAATGTTGTGGCAAGAACGAGGTTTCTTGACCTCTCACGGTGCCAAGATCCAACACGGTCCCCTCATTCAAGCACTGTTAGAAGCAATACATCTGCCTTCAGGCATATCCGTCATGAAGTGTAAAGCACATACTAAAGTTACGGATTCTGTTTCCCAGGGTAACGACCTGGCAGACCAGACAGCAAAACATACAGCACTGACTCACACCCAGATAACTGACGTGACAAAGACAATAGTACCGACACATTGTATGACAGTTAGGGATCCCGCCCTAGATGTAATCGATATTCAGACACATGCTACTGCAGATGAAATAAAGAAATGGACCGAACTAGGAGGGATCCAGACAGATCAAGGATGGATGACGAAGGGAAAATCTACATGGTTTCTCCCCGACTCTATGGTTCAAGTTATAATCAATACAGCACATAGTCCAGCACATCTAGGAGAGAAAGCGATGTTAGACAGTTTACAGAATCTCTGGTATAACAAACACTTACGAGCAGCAGCAAAACAGAAAGTGCGTACTTGCATGATCTGTTGTCAGTTCAATCCAGGTAAAAGCGTCCCTGTAGAGCAAGGTGGATTTCATCCTCCCGATCACCCTTTTGAAGTCCTCCAGATGGATTATATCCAGATGGACCGTTGTCGAGGATTCAAATATGTCCTCGTAATTGTTTGTGCACTTTCCCGTTGAACCGAAGCATATCCAGTCCCAGATTACACTGCTCCGACCACTGCCAGGCAGCTGGTTCGAGAATTTTTCCCACGATACGGCTTGCCTCGTGTCGTGTACTCAGATAACGGACAGCCATTCTCATCCGAATTAATGAAGCAGGTTTCCCTTCTATTAGGGTATCAGTGGAGATTCCATTGTGTCCGACATCCCGAAGCCGCGGGCCTTGTAGAGAGGCATAACCAGACATTAAAGACCCGTCTTGCTAAAGTTTGTAAAGAAAAAGGGGTCGACTGGATAGTCGCCCTGCCAGTTGCACTGTTCTACATGAGGATGGTTGCCCACTCGCGATCAGGACTGTCCCCGTATGAAGTGGTCTTTGGCAGACCACCGAATATGTGGGGGACGCCCATACCTAAGAAAATTACCGATGTTGATTGTAATATGCTGACAGATTACCTTGCCTCCTTGATGTCTGCACTCCAATCATGTCGTTCACAGGTTGCCGCAGCCTTTCCTGACAACACAGATGTAAAGCCGCATGATGTCCGTCCAGGAGATCTGGTCTTAATTAGGAACTTCGACAGGAAAAGTCCGCTGGAGCCCCGCTGGAAAGAGCCGAAGACCGTCCTTCTCACAACAAGGACCGCTATCAAAATAGAAGGGAGAAAGGGCTGGATCCACACAAGCCATATAAAAAAATGCAATGAACTAATGCCAGGAAAAGACTCGTTCACCCCTTCCAAAGACTGTACCGAACCTAGTGACTTTAAAGTTCCGAAAACAAGAGAAAACTCCCCAAGAGGAGTACAGACTGAAACTCCGATCTAGCAAGTCAGACAATTTAATTGTTTAAGTCCTCCCCTAGGTGAATCGGTTAAATAGTTTCTGACATGTATCCCCTAGATCGAGATAGAGAGAGAGAGAGACAACTCAAGAAACGTACATATTGTAAATCACTCCGTAGTCACTGTATAGTGACATTATTGATTATGTTTTTTCTAAGCCTTCTGATTATTGTTGCTAGTATATTACTTTCTATATATTACCCTATTTTCAAGCGTGAACAATCTGCTTATAATGACACTGCCGAACATTCCTTTAGTGAATTACCTCCCCACGAACTTTCTTACAGACTTGCGCTGCGCAACAATACATTCATTAGTATGTTACATCACTCCCATCAGACTCACAACGCTACAAACTGCTGGATATGTGGCCGACTCCCTCCCTACCAGAAATACAAGGGAGTTCTGCCCCTCTTTCCGTACCCGTTCACACACAATGGCTCCTGTGGTGCCTGGTTTAGAATAATTAATTCCGTAGATCCTGATATTGCTGTTTTTAAAGGGAGCTGGGTTTGGGGAAACTTGAACTTAGTTCTGCTTAATGCATGTTATCCTGACAAGAAGGGACTTCCCATTAGAATAGGAACTGATCTAGAAAATGAAGTATATGGATTAGGTAATTATACAATTAACCTTATGATTCTTACTGTTGAATCCGAAGCTGCTCCAGTTCTCCCTGCTATGTCAGTATTACCAGTCACAGGTGAATTATGTGTTAGTAAGAAGGGTTCAGTACACTTAGGTCATAGCAAATGTACTACAGTGGTCGAATTCAGTGACCAAGGTAAATCTTCCTTTAGAGCTACTCGTCATTCTTACTTTGTTTGTGGTCATACCGCATACATACGCTTACCTCCAGATTGGGATGGTACCTGTTACATTGCATTCCTTCTGCCACCTGTTTTCTAGCTCCTCCTGATTATCACAGAAATACAAATCTAGTAAAGAATAGACTCCGAAGAGGTCTCCCGATTGTCGACTATACTGAAACGGCATGGGAGCAGTACACAGATTTCAATAAAGGATTCTTTTTCTTCACAGGCCCCATCCAAAATAGTAAGCTAATCCGCAGATTAACTAGAACACTTGAAGCAGTAGTGAATGAAACTGCCTCCGCCCTGGGTAACTTAACAGAGGAGCAGTCCGCCATGCGGGTTGTTGTCCTTCAGAATCGTCTTGTTATTGACGTCATCTTGGCAGACAGAGGAGGAGCTTGTAAGGTCATCGGGTCAAGTTGCTGTGTTTTCATCCCAGAAAACGCGCCAACAGTATATCAAGCTATTACACGTCTTCATAAAATTGCAAATCTGATACATCAGAATCCAGGCACCTGGACTTGGTCCGGTTGGTTCTGGACAACGTTAACCGCTTGGGGATGGAAGATCCTATCCTTCCTAGGCATTGCCCTCGTCATAGTATTCAGTTGTTGCCTGTGCCTACAGTGTGGGCCAGCGATATGTGGACTGTGTGCCACATCGTGCATTGAACATTCCAGTTTTTTCTCAAAACGTGAAAGAAAGAAAGATGAGCAAATGATGTTACAAGAACAGACTGATCGATTCATGAGGATCGATATATCATGAAGGGTCCGTAGGGAACAAGGAGGGAATGAGGAAATATAAATTTTATGGTCAAGTAATGTTCCCTAGCGTGTACCCCACCGTCTCCATGTACCAGCTTAAAGTGCATGTAACTTCCCTCCTGTGCCAGCTATGAAGACGCAAATACATTTGCGTCCAACGTTAACATGTCCTCTTTCAGACCCACCCTGAATGGGTTGAATATTCCGTTTCCAAGTATGCCTTGCCAACGTCTTTTTATGGTGTACTCCACACGTTTTCCAGCTCTGGCAAACTAGGCCCTGAATTCTGCCATCGAGCCTTTTTTCCTCTGCTTTCTGACTCTGAAAGTCTCAGCCCAGGCTGTCTCTGTACTCGTGACCTCTGCCTTACTCCCTGTGCGGCTCATGGCGCTTAGCTCAGCCTGCTGCCTGCCAAGACTGTATTCAACCTTCGAATTATCTGTTCCGCTCCTCGAAACTGCATTCCTGCCTACTAGTTTAAGTAAACATCCCCCCAGCTGTAGAGCAAAGGGCCCGGCCTCACTGTCTCCGTGCAAATAATTCATAGCCTCTGTTACCATGGAAGGCCCATGCCCCTCGCATCTCATGCAGACACTTAGGCGCTTATACACGCACTCACAGTCAGTATAGAATAGCTTCTGCCCCAGAGACCTTTCCCTCTAGATAGTATGGTTCCCAAACATCAGATATCAGATATGATAGAAGTACGAGTTGATCTGACATGCCAGACTTCTGTCTCTTTCCGCCAGTGTAAATGTCAAGTCCCCTGCACCCGTCTGTTTCACGTCAATCATACGTCATGCAGCTGCGCGCGCATCCATGCTTCATATTCCTGCTGACATTACAAAATTCTGCTTTGTTGCCACCCACTGTGACACCTATCTGTGACGTTTCTAGTACACACCTCCATGTGCACGCCCAGTTCACGCCTTCTAATTACGTATCACTATCACGTGGATGCTGTTATCTTGTTTCTCTCAGCTGTTACGCCTACTATATTGGTTTCTATAATGCAAGTCAAGTATATAAGCTATGTATTGTCAATAAAATATTGCTCTATCCCTTCCTGAACCCCTGTGGTTGCAGGAACATGATATCCAGGTCATGACCATTCCTTTTTAAGGAATAAAACCCCTAAGAACTCTAACACCACGGACTCTGCCTCTTTCTTTCCGATTGAGTTATTATTGATTAAGTACTTACCTGCATAGAAATTAGGACAGTAAATCAAAAAAAAACATAGATTTCACACCAGTTATAGTTAGGAATTAGCATTTAAAACACCTATTAAATTCACTGAAAAAAACATAGGTTTCACACCAGTTATAGTTAGCAGGAAGTTTTACTCGCATAAAACCATTGAAATTCCCACGTTATAGTTAGTTGGACTCACTATAACTTGCGCGTGCAATGCACTGCTGATGACGTCACATATTACATCACTCATGACATGGTCAGTGACACCACTCATGACATCACTGATGACACCATCCTGTGACAGAGTGACAGACCTCCTTTCACTGTAATGTAACCCATGAAACACATATTGAAAAATATAAATTAACATTTTTTTTAAAAATGGAGATACCCATACCAGTTACAACAACCAATTCAATAATTCCACCATCTATATACACATCCACTCATTCACCAACAGTACTATATAGTCACTCATACATATACTCACTCATCATATGTAGTGATTCACCTATACATCCTGTTACAAACTGACAGTCATCCAAAGGTACTCTCACACATACTCACACATGCAAGTAAACTAATGAACATCCATTTATTTGCATATACAGCTATACACACACTACCACCTTACTTCTAAGGAAACTTACACATACTTACTCTCTTAAACAATCACTTACAGAAACACATAATTATTTAAACAGGAACTCTTTCAATATCTCACTCTCACATATACTCACTTATATACATCAATACTCACATATACTAGATTAAAACATATGTAGTTACTGATAAAGACACTAGTGAGACAGTCATTCACTCACTAACACACACATATACACACTCATCCACCCATACAGTCCTGCACATATGCTGTCTTCAAAACACATACAAAGAGAGAGTTAGTCATTCATGCATCTATGTAATAAGTAATACCCCCACGAAACCATACACTCATGAAAATACTAAAAAAACATCTAATAACCCATATACCTACACATGTAACTACTCACCAACACATGCAGCCACTTAGACACAAAGTGAAACACTAATACATATATATAAATATTTAAACATTACTCACTAATATATGTTTTCACTAAGAAACTTTAACTAATCAATTTGTATTAAAAAAAACATCAATTTAGACACTTATTTAAACATTTATTCTTCCAACAACTTTTACATATACATATATAAAACAAATGTATTTTTCAAAAAGACACACATTTACTGGATGGTGTTATCGGTAATGTCATGAGTGATGTCACTGACCATGTCATGAGTGATGTAATATGTGACGTCATCAGCAGTGCATTACATGCGCAAGTTATAGAGAGTCCAACTAACTCTATAACGTGGGAATTTCAATGGTTTTATGTCAGTAAAATTTCCAGCTAACTATAACTGGTTTGAAACCTATGGTTTTTTCAGTGAATTTATTAGGTTTTTTAAATGCAAATTCCTAACTATAACTGGTGTGAAACCTATGGTTTTTTCAGTGAATTTCATAGGTTTTTTAAATGCTAATTCCTAACTATAACTGGTGTGAAACCTTTGGTTTTTTCAGTGAATTTCATAGGTTTTTTAACTGCTAATTTCTAACTATAACTGGTGTGAAACCTTTGGTTTTTTTAGTGAATTTCTAAGGTTATTTATTACCAAATGTCTATATCTAAGAAATGTATTTTTTTCTAAAAATGAATCCTATATTGCACATTAATATAATATATATTTTTTTAATTATATTCCTTTTTTTTATCTTTCACCCTGGAGCGCTCCCGGTGCGCGTACCGGGGCGCATCCCGTTAGCGCACCAAAAAAAAAGAAAAAAAAAAGAATGAGAGAGCATGAGAAAAGGGGACAGAAACAGTGGTGTAAAGAGAAAGAGAGCTAGAGGGAGGAACACAGAGGGACTGTAATAGATAGTAAAACAGACAAAAGGTATAAGAGGAAGTAACTGAGAAAAGGAAAATGAATAAGGGAGCAAAAGAAGAGAAGAAAGAGGAAGAATACTAAAGTTGAAGTTCTGGGAGAAAGTGAATGGGTGATGAAAGTAAAAGGAAGGAGAGTAAAGGATGGGGAATGACAGGTAGTGACAGAACTAGAGAAAAGGAACAGCGGTGACAGAGGGAAACAAAATAGCAGTGAGTGTTAGTAAAGAGGAGTGAAAGAGGGTGGATAAAAGTGAATAAGGTGTCAGAAAGGGACTAAGTGAATCAGATAAAAAGGTAAGTGAAGGAGTTCAAATGAGCAGGGACACTGAAAGAAGTTGAATGTGGTAGGAAAGTAAGGAAAAGAGAAGTAAACATGGAGGATAAGAATAAGTGAGGGAAGCACAGTAAGGAATTAGGGGTGAGGTAGGGTGAGAGAAAAGTAGTGAAGTTAAAGCAAAGGGTGATGATAAACTACTTTTTTTAATCACACTTACCATATAATTATTGAAAACATTACTCCATGTTAAAACTACACTTTGTATCTGTGAAAGACAAAAGAAAAAAAAGTTTTAATTAGTAAAATATATATTTTAAAATAGAAGAAACAGGTCAAGAGGAAAAAAAACAAAAAAAGTATACTAAGAAATAAAGCAAGAGTGAAGGATACAGAAACAGAAATAAAGTAATGTAGAAAGACAAAAAAGAGGGAAAAAGAAATAGAAGGAGAACAAATTACTGAAGATAAGTAAAATACTAAAAGAATGTGAGATACCAAAACGAAATCAGGAAAGAGAAGTAAGTAAAAGGAAAATGAGGGAAAGGGAAAGGAGTCTAAATGATGATCCATTAATAAGAAACAGGAATGGAAGGTGACTGAGAGTGAGTGAAGGGGAGTCACAGTGTGAAGGGATGAAAGGAATGAGGTTAATATAGAACGATAGAGGAAAAAGGAGTGAGGAAGTAAGTACACAGAAAGACAAAGAGAAGGACTGAGTGAACTGCAGTACAATGAGTGAAGATTGCAAAAAGAGTAAAGGAGCAAAAGAAGGAGATAGAGGGGAAGAGAACTAAAGCAGTGGTACTGAGAGAATGTGAGAAAGATGAAAAGTGGTGGAAGGGAGAGAGGAAATGCAGACAGTTGAAATTGGATTGAGGAGTTGTGAATGAAGTGGAGTAAAGGAACAGTGATTAAACAAAGTGAAAGAAAGGCAGTGTAAGTGAGTAAAGAGAGCTAAATAAGGGTGGAAAAAGGAAAATGAGTGTGAGACAATGGGAATACAATATAAATTACACAATGCAAACTATAGAATAACTTATACAACATGTTACATAGTTTTTTTTTACTGTTCTCAGAATATATTGAATTTCACTTAAATTAGTGAGTTCAAACTCTTCATCATATAACAGCGGGAAAAAAAAACACAATCTAAAAGATTGTGTTTAAAAAAAAACATAAAAACTTACAACTCATATAAGTACACTAATCTTTAATTCACTTACTTTTCCGTGAGGCCAAATAGAAGATAGTGAAGGTCCTTTTGGTGGAAAAAAAGTCTGCTGTTCTCTATAACTTCCATTTCATCGACTTCCTATGAAAAAAAATCTAAGAACATCATACCTTACACTTTCCTTACGGCCAAATCGTGTCTGATATATGAGTATTTTTCACTTTGAGATCCACTTACAGTACCTATATGAGTTAAATAATTTAAAACATTAGATTAACTAACTAACTAACTAACTTTTATTATCTATTCCCGTCTTCAAAGGACAATTCCATTTACTAAAACTTTGGTTTTAAAAACACTAGGTAAGAATTTTTAGAGTCATAAGGCAAACGTTGTTTATAAGTCAAATGAGAATCATCGCAGTAACTCCATCCTTTTCACATTTTAAGTAGCATGTATAATGTCCTGAAGTTGTTGAAGGACCGTCATGATAAATAATAGCTTCAGTTGTAAAGGTTCTTCCTGAAATTGATAACTGAGAAGCCACAAAATTTTTGATAGAAGTTGTCAATTTAATTCCATCAGGTCTACATCGTTGGAAAACTAAAATGATATACTGACCATAGCTTTGTATAAATAATGTGGATAGCATTGGACAGTTACATTGGGTACACACCATATTATGATCTGCTGCTTTAACTAGATTTTTAAATGACACTGATTTACAGTCTGGTAAAGTCAAATATATAAATCTTTCAGTGTCTATTCTAGTATTACTTGATGAACTACAATTGTGACAGTCATGCTGCCATTGATAAGAAAGGCTGAAAAGATTATCTACATCTACACCTTCATCTTCCAAAACACCAAACATATACATTAAAAATTCCTGACAATCCTGCTGAATGTTCTGTGAAAATTTATCTTGACCAGAACACATATCTAAAATATTTCGAATTTCTGTTACACTTTCTATTTTTGCTCTATCACTGCTACATTTCTCAAACACAGAATTCAATAAACCACACAATCTTTGATCCCGATTTTCAACAATCTGTTCTTGTAAAGTTTGAAGATAAAAAACAACATTAACCACTACATTAGCGTAGCAGTTGACACCAGAACTATTTTCAAACTGAAATCCAACAACATTTTCATCACAATCCTTTTTCTTTCTGTTTTGAATTACAGTTTCATCTACTTTTTGTCTTTTTGCTACTACCTCACTGCAATTATCCTCATTTCTTCTTTTTCGGCCTACCACACATTTTTCAAACAGAGGATATTGAGGCAAATGTGGAGCATACTCTCTTCTTAACCTATTGTATTCTTTAACACAATCTAGATCTGCACAAATCTTTGTCTCATCACACTCAATCAAGTACAATCCTGATAAAGTTCTGACTCGGGATAATGCCACATATGCCATACCCTTTTTAAACACAGATCTTCCAATGTTCACTAAAGCATTATCTACACTTAAACCTTGAGATTTATGAATTGTTACTGCATATGCCAAACAAACAGGAAACTGTTTTCGGCGAACATATAAGTCTTTTACAAGTAAACATCTAGCAGAACAACGACTGATTGGTTGTACTTGCTCCATACCATCAAATTTTATTTTTAAAAATTCAATTCCATCTCTATTTCTATAATTTACAAAATCAACAACAAAACCCATTGCTCCATTTACCAGACCTCGTTCAACATTTAAATTCCTTCTCAAAATGATACGAAAATTTAAACACACATTCAGAGTCTTTTCAAAACCAGCTGTTTTAGAAATACTTTTCTCTAATGAATCCAATTTGGTTTTCAAATTTTCAGACAAAACAATTGTTGCACCCATATGCTCTATTTTATCTATTGCTTTCAGTTTCACAATCTCTTCATTTTCTAACTCTAACATTTTGTTGTTGAAGATGGAACATTCTTGCAGAGTTGGCATCAAACATATTCCAGATTTCTTCTCAGTCATCTTTTTAAAAATATTCTCTGGAAGAATGTTTTCATTTGGATACAAATTTGAAATTAATCGAGCATGTAAAGCTTCTTTCCCAAGCTCACTTACTTTTCCAATTCTTACATCTTGTAGAATATTTTTATAATCTTCATCCTTTGCCTGTCGCATATTTTGAAGCAGTTCAGCATATTTAAAATTTAACCATATATTAACATTTCCAATGCTTCCAAGGGACTTCCTGGTATCTTCATGCGTGAGCATTTTAAACACTGGTTGTCCTTTTACTGGAGTCAACTGCAATAGATCTCCAAAAACGATAATGTGTTTTCCTCCAAATAACACATCATACTCTGTTCTAAGAATTTCTTGCATTCTCAAATGCACAAAAGCAAGCATTAGATTTGAGACCATGCTTACTTCATCAATGATAAGAAGTTTCATTTTCTTCAAGACTCTTGAAACTTCAGAACACGCATCTCCAGATAACTTGTTGTAATGCAATTTATTATCATGCTCAACTGGCAGCATCAATAAACGATGTAGAGTAATCCCTTTAATGTTATGTGCTGCCAGACCAGTTGGAGCAGTTACAACACAAGACAGCGGTGAATCAGTCCTTTTCTGCAGATAACTTGAAATGGCTTTAATCAGAAAACTTTTTCCTGTCCCCGCTTCTCCACTTACGTACAGTCGGACAGGCTCAAATGATGTACATGAGCACTCTTTTTTCTCATGTCTGAATCCATGTTCAATCTGTTCTGTGACCTCACCATATATCTTTTTCTGCTCAACGTTTAGTTGCTTTACCATATCTTCTAAGTTAACTCCATCCTCTTGAGCTTGTTCCATAGCTCTTTCCACCTCATCCATGGCAGTTGCAGCTTCATTTTGGATAATTGGTCCTCCTAGTGGATCCTGGCTCAATGAAGTAGAACTCTGACTGTCTTGAGAACTGTCTCTAGCAATCTCTTCAGCAATTGAGGTTTCTTGCTCTATTTCTTCGTTCAACATTTGCAGATCATTTGGAAAAACAGGACATTCTATGGTATCCTTAGTTGCATTAAAAGAGTCTTCATAACACAGAAAATCTCCAAGTAGTTCCTCTTCTGTACGCCATGGCTTAAAGAGTTGCAAAAGAGCTAAATAGTAACATTCTCTTTTGTCTGGAGCTTCGCAACTCAATTTTCGATGATTAATCAAATGGCTTTTTCTCTGCTTCACTAGACATCCTTCATACCCAATGAAAGCATATTTTCCATTATTGATATCTTCTGTGATGTTCCTCTTATAACTGTAGTTTTGCAGAACTTCATATAAACAAGTGTTCTCAAGGTGAGTACTTCTATTTGGATAGTATGTATCCAACATATTTGTCTTCAAAATATCTGTACTGTTTGGTTCTTTCTCCGCCAAATATTCAATTTCTTGTACAGATTTCAAAACTCGGTTTCGTGTTGCAGCAAGACCTAGACTCACCCAAATGATTGTTTTTGATGTGGCATAGAGACTTGCTGATGATAACCGATCAGAACATTCATGTGCTCCAATTTCTCGATGCGACATCATCTTAAGACTGAAACTGTATAATTTTTTGCTTAGACTCTTTTCATGTGAAATGTCCTCCCCCATTTCCTTCAGTTCTGTCTTTTCTTTTTTTGTGATGTAAGATGTCACATATCGAGCCACAGCAATAGAGTTGTCAGCAACAAACTGAATATCCATGTTAGCATTCCACATGGACAAAATCACTGGGTTGTAGTCGTTGATGTACTTGGACTCTTCGTTTCTTTTTAAATTATATGTATTTTTGGGAGATTTCCTTGCCACAGTATGTCGTAGAGATGACATCAAATTATTTACTCTTCCCTTAGAAATCCCTGGTCGTGGAAACGCAAAACGACATTTCGTGTAGTACTTTTCCTTGTTTTTAAATTTTCGACGACAGTACTTTCCACAACAATGAGATTGAAAACGTAAAACTTGTTGCCTTAAACTGTTTTCTTCAGTAGTTTTTGGAACAGCACATGTTGAATACTGTTCAATGAAACTCATCACGGTTTCATCCGAATCTAATCCAAATTTGGGTGCATCTTTAATCCATAACAGCATATGTATATGAGGAGCACCTCTCGCTTGATATTCCTTCCTCCAAAAGAAATCCAAAACCTCTCCAAGGGGAGGATTTTTTTTGTTGGTAATAAAAGACATCATAGCTTCAAATCTATGATTACAATATCTGCAAACATTGACTGCATCCAAAGAACATAGTTCTCCAGGTGTTTTCAATTCTATATTTTGTATGTTTCCATTTGCCTCTCGTAGAAATTGAAGTAAGTCATCCCATGCATACTCAGCACAGCTAAGAGTAAGGAACCATGTAGGAGTTCCTAAGTTTTTTAGCATACATTTCAATTCCCCATGACGACGGAACCAATACTCATTTGTTCCACGCTGACATGCCATGAGATTGATTAGCTGAGATTCCAAAATACTGTCTTGCAGATTGACTTTCTCCATAAAGTCCCTTGCTGAAACATTTTGCAGATGAGCTCCACTTTTCAATATATTATTACCTGCATAGGAAAGCCCAGACAAATCACTTTCATACAGTAGATGAAACAAATACGGAATGCATTGCCGAAACCTTGGATCTTCAGCATATAATCTTAAAGTCCGGTATTCAGCTGCAGGAATTTGAACTGGGCGATCGTCATATCGTCCACCACGACCTGTTGGAAATAACTGTGGAAAACAACGAGCTTCCAAACTTTCTTCCCATACACTAATGGGACTTCCTTTTGCTGCTTTCATTTGAAACAAGTCAAATGCATTCCCCATTACTTCTTTGGAATGCAAAGGATGAACAGTATAATGTTCATATATTTCTTCACTTCTAGACACATCAACTTTTTCAATTTCGCCAACTGAACAATCACTGTCTTCTTCTGTAGCTGTTTCCTCTGCTCCAACACTTACATCTTTATAGTACTCATTGTTTTTGACCAAATACAACGTTGCCTTTTTGACTTTCCTAACATCCACTAAATCTTGCCAGATTTTCTTACTCTTTGTCGGAACCCCATTAACTAGAATAACCAGAGGATCCTCTTCTACTCTTTCTACACCAATTGTATCAATATTTTTCTTGATATCTAGAGGCAAATAAACAACTCTTCCCTTTATTCCTCTTTGTAAATCTGTAGGAGGTAATTTCCCTATCTTAGGCTCCATGCGAACAATAGCTTGAAAAGGATGGACACATTAAATCAAAATAGATTCATAAGTATTTAAATCCCTCAATTCAGAAGGAATATCTATCAACTGAAGATTATTATGAGCAGCTCTAGCAGGCATTCTATTTTCATTTAGTTTTTTCAAACAATAATTACAAATACACTGATCAAAACTCAAATCAAAAGAATTCTCCACCAACAAATAACTTACAAAATGCTGCCATTCACTATTATTTTCCAATTCACATTTTGCATATAAATCAACTAACCTAGGGGTCGATTAGGATCGCGGACGGACTTGCGTCCGTCCGCGACCCCAGAGCAGGAGGGAACCTCCGCATGGCATGCGGAGTTCCCTCCTGTGCAATTAGGATGTGACCGCAAGGGTTGCGGTCACATCCTCTATTTTTAACATTGCCGCGGGTGCAGCTTCAAGCTGCACCCGCGGCAATGTGAAAAATGCACGCATTGCATTTGCATGCAGAAAGAGGCAGGCACCGCGCGGTGCCTGCCGCTTTCTGCATGCAAATGCAGGGGGGTACCATAGGTACCCCCCATGTGCACCCCCCACCCCCCCTTCACCTAGGGGGCCCGCAACGGGCCCCCGCAGTGAAGTTCCGTATGCTTTTCCGCGGCGGAAAACCCGCCGCGGAAAAGCATACTTTACTGGCCATCCTAATATGGTGCACGGTGTCTGTCAGACACCGTCACCATATTAGAGCTTTTCCGCCGCGGTTGTAAGCCAGCCGCGGCGGAAAAGCTGCGGACGGAAACCAGGACCCACCAGCCATCCTAATGTGGCGGTGGGTCTTTGGTCAGTCCGCTGCGGATTTTCCGAATCCTCGGGCCGGCGGTGGCTTCCGCCCGCCCCGAGGATGCGGAAAATCCGCAATCATAATGACCCCCTAAGTCTGAATCTTATAATGAGTCCGTCGACAACACACACAAGCTAAATTAGGCCTTTCACTTGATTTCACCTTAAACTTGGTAATTTCCTCGTCAAACTTTTCTGTACTTGAAATCTGTACATTGTCTTCCACATTACCATCCATTACTATATCCATTTCTACACTGTCCTCTTTGTTCCCAAAATAACAAAACTCAATTTCTTCACAAATAGTCTTCACATCCACTTCAGATCCATGCAAAAGAGCACTGTTTAACTGTTTAAGCTTAAGTGCTGGACTTTTTGCATAATACAACCTTCTCACTAATTTCCTCACTTTATTATGATGCACTGCTAACATCCTAAAATGATGAAAAACACTCTGACATACTTTTTAGAAAGACAAGCCAGTGAATGCCCATGCAAACCTGTGCTTTCTCTCACTCTGCAAGGATCTAACTCTTGCAAGATCTTCATTTTTTGTTTTAGACTTTTCTTCCTACATGTACGTAAGAAATTTCGAAGCAAATCGATTGAATCCTGTCGCACACTACAAATACTACTGCACTTCCATGTGTACACTGGACCCTTAGTACATCTCCCTAAAACTTCATCACTTAACACCTCTTCTGCAACTCTAGACACAAGTTTCTCTTTTTCCATCACACAACCATCTTTCACCTCATATGCTCGACCACTGGTGTCAACTGCATGCACCAAATCATTTTCCTGAAAGTAACTCTCCTCATTAAAAAATGGCTCAGAACTTGAACTATGCATCCATTCTCCAGAAAATACTTTAGAAAAATTAGTCTGATTAATAATTCTTTTCCATCTACTGTTCGATTTGAAAACATCAATTGTCTTATTAAGTATTCTAATTCTATTGATTACTAAAATAAATAATTTTTTTTTAACTTCAAAAGCCTGATCAACAATCTTCTCTACACTTTTCTTTTTCTTGTAAAAAGCAGCTCTCTGTTTACCTTTCTTTTCATTTTTTAGCAAATTTAAAACTACCCTATTGCAAAACATTCGTCTACGAATGTCCCTAAATTGATTTAACCTTCTATTGCTATCCATAGTCTAATCTCCTGCTCCAATAGAGACATTTTTTGAGGGCCTCTCCTTCCTTTTTAAATTTGTTCTCTGCTTCTGGATCTTCTTATGACCATTAACATTACTTTTTGATCTACATAAATTGTGAAGAAAAGACTTAATTGTCTTACCAGGACCTTTTCTGGTGTTTTTTGAAGTACTTGTTGTAGAAGATTCTTGTATTTCCTTTGATGATTTTGATTTTTCACGTATGGTATTTTTTCTATTCCTTTGCCTTGATGGCCTTTTTGCTTGCTTTTAAAATGTTGATTTCAATCTGTGGTTCTGAAAAAAATAACACATTAAAGACCACTATTAGCAAACAACAAAGTAATGACAAAAAGAAAACAATATAAACACTAATTTGCAACATATTAAAGTTTATACCACAGCAACTCAGGGCCTTATTTATGAAGGCCTTGCGCCACCAGTGCATCCCATGTTAAAAGAGATGCACCGGTGCCACAAGGCAGTCATAAATAAGGATCAAATGTAAATACCATTGATTTTCCCCAAAAATCGTTTTTTTTAATAACATTTAAGAAACACTGCGCAGAACCTATGTACAACCACTCAATATCACTTTGGGAACCTCACTGTTTCCCAAAATACAAATCCTCTATTTTGCAAATGTTCATAGCTAGTATTATCAAAAAGCAAAAAACAAACCAACAGCAAACAAACTCAGGGCCTTATTTATGAAGGCCTTGCGCCACAAGAGCGTCACTTATTTCCCATGTTTAAAGTGATGCACCGGCTGCACAAGGCAATCATAAATAAAGGCCAAATGAAAATACCATTGATTTGCACCTAAAATCGTTTTTTGAATAACATTTTAGAAACACAGCAAAGATCCTATGTACAAGCACTCAATTTCACTACTGAACCCTCACTATTTCACAAAATAGAAATCCTCTATCTTGCAAATGTTCATAATAAGTATTATCAAAAAGCAAAAAACAAATCAACAGCCAACAAACTCAGGGCCTTATTTATGAAGAACTTGCGCCACAAGAGCGTCACTTATTTCCCATGTTTAAAGTGATGCAACGGCTGCACAAGGCAATCATAAATAAAGGCCAAATGAAAATACCATTGATTTGCACCCAAAATCGTTTTTGGAATAACATGTTAGAAACACAGCAACTATGTACAAGCACCCATTTTCACTAATGAACCCTCACTATTTCACAAAATACAAATCCTCTATCTTGCAAATGTTGATATCAAGCATTATCAAAAAGCAAGACACAAACCAACAACAAAAAAACTCAGGACCTTATTTATGAAGGCCTTGCGCCACGAGTGCGTCAAATGTTAAAAGAGACGCACTGGTGCCACAAGGCAATCATAAATATGGGCTAAATATAAATACCATTGTTTTTCCCCCAAAATTGTTTTTTGAATAACATTAAAGAAACACTGCGCAGAACCTATGTACAACCACTAATTATCACTTTTGAAACCTCACTGTTTCCCAAAATACAAATCCTCTATTTTGCAAATGTTCATAGCAAGTATTATCAAAAAGCAAGACACAAACCAACAACAAAAAAAATCAGGGCCTTATTTATGAAGGCCTTGCGCCACAAGAGCGTCACTTATTTCCCATGTTTAAAGTGATGCACCGGCTGCACAAGGCAATCATAAATAAGGGCCAAATGAAAATACCATTGATTTGCACCCAAAATCGTTTTTTGAATAAAATTTTAGAAACACTGCGCAGAACCTATGTACAACCACTCAATATCACTTTTGATACCTCACTGTTTCCCAAAATACAAATCCACTATCTTGCAAATGTTCATAATAAGTATTATCAAAAAGCAAAAAACAAATCAACAGCCAACAAACTCAGGGCCTTATTTATGAAGGCCTTGCGCCACAAGAGCGTCACTTATTTCCCATGTTTAAAGTGATGCACTGGCTGCACAAGGCAATCATAAATAAGTGTCAAATGAAAATACCATTCTTTTGCACCCAAAATCGTTTTTTGAATAACATTTTAGAAAAACTGCGCAGAACCTATGTACAACCACTCAATATCACTTTTAAAACCTCACTGTTTCCCAAAATACAAATCCTCTATTTTGCAAATGTTCATAGCAAGTATTATCAAAAAGCAAAAAACAAACCAACAACAAAAAAAATCAATGCCTTATTTATGAAGGCCTTGCGCCACAAGAGCGTCACTTATTTCCCATGTTTAAAGTGATGCACCGGCTGCAGAAGGCAATCATAAATAAGGGCCAAATGAAAATACCATTGATTTGCACCCAAAATCGTTTTTTGAATAACATTTTAGAAAAACTGCGCAGAACCTATGTACAACCACTCAATATCACTTTTGAAACCTCACTGTTTCCCAAAATACAAATCCTCTATTTTGCAAATGTTCATAGCTAGTATTATCAAAAAGCCAAAACACAAACCAACAACAAAAAAAATCAGGGCCTCATTTATGAAGGCCTTGCGCCACAAGAGCGTCACTTATTTCCCATGTTTAAAGTGATGCACCGGCTGCACAAGGCAATCATAAATAAGGGCCAAATGAAAATACCATTGATTTGCACCCAAAATCGTTTTTTGAATAACATTTTAGAAACACTGCGCAGAACCTATATACAACCACTCAATATCACTTTTTAAACCTCACTGTTTCCCAAAATACAAATCCACTATCTGTGTTCATAATAAGTATTATCAAAAAGCAAAAAACAAATCAACAGCTAACAAACTCAGGGCCTTATTTATGAAGGCCTTGCGCCACAAGAGCGTCACTTATTTCCCCTGTTTAAAGTGATGCACCGGCTGCACAAGGCAATCATAAATAAGGGCCAAATGAAAATACCATTGATTTGCACCCAAAATCGTTTTTTGAATAACATTTTAGAAACACAACACAGGACCTATGTACAAGCATACAATTTCACTACTGAAACTTAACTATCTGCTTCCAAATATTCTCCATAGAGCAAACAAGTCTCTATCTAAATTAAATAAATCATTACTTACCTTTACAAATGCTTTGGGAGATTGAAAACAGTGTAAGACTTACAGACCAATTTTTCTTTAGCAGAGCAAAAGGTGTGCACTCAATACACTGAAACCAAGACTGGCATAGAAAATCTCTAACTTTACACACATATGCCTTATTTCAACCAATCAAAAGTCTTCCCTCACTATTTTAAAACCAACACCCTCCCCCTCCCAGACCTTTCTATCTGTTACCATAGCAACTCCCTCCTAACTGAACTCTCAGGTTCAAAAGTTTATTCTACAATGTTGCCAATTAAGTCAGCAAGACCTCTCAATACACCAGCTTATCCAGGGCATTATTGCTTTTAGTGACTTTTTCTTAACCATTCAAATTGCTTCTTACACACAACACAACCATGCACCCTAACTTTCTGTTTTCAACTAACTGAATCCACCAAGCATTGCTTGTGATTCAACAGCAGGGAAACTCCACAATTATTTTTTTGTAAACTCCTACTGTTCCAACTGCCATTTCATTCCCACACTTCATCTGACAGAACCAGAACCTTCTCACATCATGTATTCTGTATGGATTATTGGACATAGCTACATCCACTGGGCTCAAAGGTATGCAGCAAGCAGAAATTATCACAACCTTGATTTATCAAATGTGGAAATTAAGTGGATTGGCCAGAGAGGATTGAGATGTCATCAATTGATAGAATTGGTGAAAACCTTTTTGCCTCTGCCAAACCCTGACCTCTTAATAGTGCACTGTGGTGGAAATGATTTGGGCACTATGACTGGGGTTGGTCTGGAAATGCTTTTAAAGGACACCTTTGATCAATTGATGACACTTTTTCCACAAACTGCCTTGGTATATTCCAATATATGCCAAAGACAGAAATGGAACTGGTCCAACCAATTTTGTCCACAATTTGAGAAAGCACGGAAACATGTGAATAAATCTGTTTCTGCTTACATGAGAGACTGTGGAATGGGTTCAATATACAATAATAACTTGCGTTACAACATGCAAGACATCTACAGAGGAGATGGTGTGCACTTCTCAGATGAGGGGAATAGAATATTCCTCTTGTATTTAAGACTGTGCATTGGAACCTACTTGTAGGTACCTAAATCAGCCACAGAACCCAAAAGCTCTTTTCAGAGCTACCCTACCTCTGATCATTCAAAACGTATATCTTTTTCTAACTTTTTTCACTATTTTTCACCAAAGTACACTCCCCGGTACGCTTACCGAGCGCTCCCCCGCGAAATTTTTCAATTTTTTAAAAATGTTTTGCCTTTATGAGCGTCCTAAGGCCCCCTCAAAAAACCTAGAGGGTCAGGAAGTGACTACAGTGCCCCCTTCTACCCATTCCCAACGTTGTTTGTCCTCCATCTTGTGTCTCGATTGTACCGAAACACAAAATGGAGGACTCCCGTAACGCTGCCGGTGCGCGTACCGGGCGAGCACCGGTAAGCGCTCCATAAAAAAAGGTGGGAAAGTAATTTACAGAAAAACAACTGGAGACACTTTCATCAAATATAGAATAGGCCCTACTACATAGCAGTCCCTACCATTTACCCAAATTTGGTCGAATTCCATTGAGACATTTAGGCTGTAGGCCTGTCTAAATATCCTGAGGTAAATTACATGACCAAAACACATATGAAGTGTTAGAATTTACAACCAATTAAAAAGTTACTTTCATTTTCTACGATTATTTCCTGACATTTGATTGGTTATGTACATGAATATATATAAAAAAAGAGAGGGAAACACAGCCATTTTGACTATCACTTCCTGAAGTACATTTGAAAAGAAATTACACTGACAACTTCAACTGCTTTCTCAAAGGTAAGTTGTTATTTGGGAAAGTGAAGTATGTTGTGCACTTTAAGTTAATTTGAGAAAAAATATTCTGTTAGTTATATACTATCCCACTGTAATAGAAATAGATTGAGATAGGCTTCTCTGTTATAGTTATAGATTGAGTTAGGCTTCCCTTGTATTATTATAAATTTACTTAGGCTTTATCACATACACTTTTATATATTTCAAATTTCAGCCTAATACCATACACTACCCAAAGATAGCTTCACTATTAAAAAATCCGAACTGCCTGTCTGAACTTAAACACAACTGTGCCCTAACTCTACTGATAAAAAATTTTTATGCAATTTACAGCAACAAAATGGAAGGAGAACAGGATATTTCTTTTGAAATTGTTTTGGACAACAACACAGAAGAAAGAATTGCTGAAAATGATGACTTTGATTTTATGGATGAGTCTCTGGACCATGAATTAGTTCAGTGTGTGAAATCAATGGAATCACAGAATAAAAATGAGGACATTCCAGACAATATATTATTAGAAGTTTTATTAAATTATGAAAAAGAATCAGAAGAATAAATTTAGATTTAATAATCAAAAATTGTTCGAGCCATTATTCATTTTTATATGTAATTCATCAAGTAGATCAAAAATGTTTAAAATATAAAGTGAGACTTATAGTATACTGTGCAACTTTTTTGTGTTACATAGTAAGTTTGCTCATAGTTACTTCCTTTCTCCCACTATATTATCTCCAATGTGTATTTAACATCTCTTTATCATCTCCTGCCTCCATGTTGTTTCTGCTTTCCTGACAGACTACGCTATGAATTCCATATACCACAATAACTTCTGTAACAACATGCAAGATATCTACAAAGGAGACGGTGTATATTAAATTATAGACTCTGCATTGGTACCAACATGTTGGTACTTAAATAAAAAAAAACAACAAAAAGAACAATTAATAAACATACAATTTTTAAAAGTGTCATTCTTTTTTCCCCATAGTACGCTCCCTGGTGCGCTCCCCGGTACGCTTCCCGGTGCGCATACCGGGCGCTCCCCCCGCAAAAAATCGAAGAAAAAAAAATCTTTTTTTTTGGGTCCCGCGGGGCCCTTTTAAAACCCCCACATCAAACCTAGGGGGTCAGGGAGGGTCTAATCTGACCCCTTATGGTCATTTCCCCCTTTGTTTTGGCCACCTCTCATGTCTCAATCCTACCGAGACACAAGATGGCGGCCGCTCCGGACTGTTTGGAATGTTTACAGACACCCGAGAGCCAATCAGCTTTCCGCGCGGAAGTCGCGTAGCGCGGCCGGTGCGCTCCCCGGTGCACGTACCGGGGCGCGCTTACAGATATATATTTTTTTTAATCTAAATTACTCAAAATCCACTGTAGCACATATCTTGAGACATAGCAAAGGCACATCGGGCTACCAGTCCCTACAATTTTGCCAAGTTTGGTGGAAATCCATTCAGCCGTTCGGGCTAAAAGTGAGGTCGACCGCCCTATGGAAATTAACATGGGGAAAACGCGTTTGGGACCCCCCTTTTATCTCAGCCCCCGCTTGACGCATCCCCCCCAAACTTTCAGGGAAGGACCGGAGCTCGACGAGGCCATTTTGAGGAAATGTTTAGGCAGATTTGTCAACCAGCGCCAAAGTTATTCCAAATAGAATTTTGAGATTTAACATTGAAAAAAATCCTAACTATAACTACCTACTGGCAACCGCCAGTAGGTAATATATATATATATATATATATATATCTCGCTCAAGGTTTCCAATCTTTCACTCCGATAGAAACCACGCACTCCGGGGATAATTCTCCAAGTTAAGCTTTATTTCGTTCGCAACAGACGCGTTTTGGCGCTCCGCCTACCTCAATGTTACAAACATTGTGAGGGGACGCCATGTTTTATTGCTCACGTCCAACTAACTTTCATAATGAAAACAAACAAGGGACTCAATTCTACCAGCATATTGGTTGTGTGCTCATATCGAGATTTACATTTAAGTCATTCTTTTTCTTTGAACACTTTAACTATATTTTGTTAAAAGCGTTGTTATCCAAAGTGTTGTTCTTCGCTTTGAAATAATATTAGTTACAATATTTTTGTCCACAAAATGCATGGTGTTGCCATGTATCGGCTGTAGTATAATGATAAAATGCTGCCAAAGTTTGGCGATGTTAAGGTCAGTGTATCAGAAGACATCTTCCGGCATTCCACAATCAATTGATAGTTCCGTATATCGGTTTGTTTATGCTGATTGCGGCCACTGACAGTATCGGCGCCATTTTGGTAGTTTTTACCTCACTTTCTATCGCTTTCTAATAGAAATATACTTTGGCATATTTAATGCGCACAAAGAACAAAATTATACAGCCGTGTATCGGCCCCACCAGATTTACATGACAATGTACATCTCCTTTGATTCATTAAGCCATGGATCGGCCATTATCCCTTGTCAAAATTTGTTTCCACATAATACATTCATTATAATATGTAATTGGTTCGGGGTTTGCTCAAAATTAGATCTCGTTATTAGTGCTCTTAGTTATTGCAATCCAAAATTCATTAGCATTTTGGTCAACGAAATACTGAAAATTTCAAAGAGTTCCAAAAGGTTCATAGTTTTCTGCTAAAGTTCATAAAGTACGATTCAAACTTACATAACTAAACAAAACAAATCAACATCATTATAATTAATTTCTCTTTTGTGCTACACAGTGTCAAGTTGCTAGTATTATTGACAAGATATCTTGGGGAACGGTCTCATTTTTATGGTCAGTATTTTATAGTTCTTGTTCAAAAACCAATATGTGATGCTAATTCCTCTCCTGCATTAAGTCCCTTAGGATGTTTCGTCATCAGGTCTATTATATACCGGGATTCTAACCTCCTTAGTTTGTGTAACCTGTCTCCCCCTCTAATACTGTCTACAATGTGATCCAATCCAAAATACTGCAGCTTATTTCTGTTGCTGGAGTGTTTGTCTTGGAAATGGCGCGCCACAGGGTACGCCTGATCATTTTTATCAATTGCTCTTAAATGGTCCAAGATTCTCAATTTCAGTGGTTTGATGGTACTTCCAATATATGAAAGTCCCCGGAGTGCGTGGTTTCTATCAGAGATTAAAGTCTGTTGAGAAAAAATAAATGCCAATCCCCAGAATTGAGTGCCAGTGATGTATCGTCACAGAAGAATGTTATGAAAAGAAGTCAAAAGAAGAATGTGTCATAAGTGAAAAACTTAAAAGGAATACAAGGTAAAATGAAGCCTAGTGTGTTCTTTTTGGTGCTCCCATCCAGTGTCATACAGACCTTTGAAAATATGTACCCACAAAGGAAGGAACTCTATATTTTTGATAAAACACTGTATAATGAACATTTGGTACCCAAAAACATTCAACAAAATAGGGTAGTGAGATGTCGTTGTATTATTATACAATAAGGCTAATATATACATATATGTATATTAATAAAAGAGGAGTTGTTTTATAATCTGAAATTGGTATAATGTACGAAAAAGCAGAACATGTTTTTAATTGAAACAGAATGGTAATTATAGCAGAGTTTGCGCAAAATAATTGAGGTAGATAATGATTGTTTAGATTGCTCGAACGAAGGTTAAAGTTTGTGAAATTACATTATGAGTGTTCAAAGCAACATGTTTAAGGCACTGGTTGTTCATAATTGATATTTAGTAGTACCTTTAGAAAGAGAATTGTATGACTTGTTTAGTCACTGTGTGGCAATGCCAGTGGAACACAGACAAAAGGCACACATTTCTATTTATTATGTCTTTAAGGAAAAATGTATGTGCTCATATTTTGGCTTAGTGAGCAAAAAATAAATTGCACATTCAGAACATTTTCCGGAAGAAATGTAAAGTAAATGAATTTGCAATAACTGATTAGTGAATTACACTATATATTTTTTTGCAGGAACAGTCAGCTAAACAGCACGAACCTCCTAAAAAACGCCACAACCAGATATTAACATATTGGTGTGCAAGCACCGTAAATACATAAAAAAATAAACACCACATCTCAGTTGTTGTGTTGCATCTATCATCTAACAAAAGGACTAATTGAAGCCTCATCACCAAAACATAGTAGAGACTCAAATGAGACTATTATCCATCCAGGAAATGCTATGGCTTTGATTGACAAAGGCAAACCCTAAAACATCTGAAAGCCAATCGCATAAAAAGGACCACTCACAATCCACTGACCCTTTGAGTTTAAGCTGTCAAGAGCCACATGAAAAATATAAATTGCGCCCATGTTTCATAAATCAGCACCTAATATGTTTACCTATCAGTGATGTAATTCATATGAGGAATTAATTCCTAAATGTTTTATATAGCAGGCATTTTTATTCACTTAAACATTCGAGTCT
Source organism: Lissotriton vulgaris (assembly GCF_964263255.1). NCBI lineage: Eukaryota > Metazoa > Chordata > Amphibia > Caudata > Salamandridae > Lissotriton > Lissotriton vulgaris. The sequence continues at coordinate 862,865,478 of NC_141691.1, read as the reverse complement.
CAATTGTGACACCATTTGGACTGTTAAATTTAGCACATTATAACATTGCTTATGGTTTTTGGCCTATAAGGTATACCTGAGCAAAACAGTTACCAAAATAAAATATTTGCATCCTAGTTAGATCTATGTAGGTTATAGGAAAAGGTTGAGGTATTTCAGGTGGTTGTCCCAACAGATATCACCACTTAATTTAGGATAATGGTCTGTATTTTGTTTTGCACATGTTTCTTTAAAATCTCTTAAATGGTCAGAAAACAACAGTAATCAAACATTGGCAAAGTCAATTGGTTTGACATTGGCTGTCAGACTTTTGCCTTTGTCAATTATGTTTGTTCTCCGTGGTTTTTATAAAACATTGGGTGGGAGCAGTTACTTCTTCACAGATAGTCTTTGGCGTTCAAGGAGACTGCATTGTGTGAGATTGTGCTGCTTGTGAAAGAGCCTAAATTTGTCACTAACAGTGACGTTAGTCAATAGGTGCAGTGAGCACACTAAAATAAAAATGTATTGGCTCTTGCCAGGCCTAAAAATGTATTTATACTGTGGTGGCTAGCTGTATGATATGGTCTACAGACCCTTAATTTAGCTGTGAGCATGCCATTTGATTGTGAGCAATTACCTGCCAATATATATGTGTTTATGCTCCAACGCTTATTTCATCTTTCAGCTTTAGGGCAAGCAAGCACTACAAATTTCATATATTGGTAAGGGCTTGGGTATATCCCCCATACAGGGAGAAGGTCTGATTCTCACATTTTGCAGCATCCATGCCAGAGTCCATATCTTTGCCCACTGCCAGAAGCAGGGTGAATGTATCCTATAAACAATCCTTATTTCACTGTAAATAGGAACTTAGACCATAAGACACAAAGGATGGCTAAGGTTGAGGTTGCTTTCCCGCTAACTTAACCCTTTAACCCACCACGTCATTGCCTGCATGATCTCCTGCTCCATGTCCAAACCTCTTCTCCTATGTCCTCTTTGCTATCTTCCATAAATGTGTCTATGTGATCCTCCTCACTAAGCATTTTCAGTGTCCAGCTCTGGTTCCTGTCTGGGTGTTCGTCACTGCGTGCAATAACCAGACAAGACACAGTCACTTTGCAAATGTGATCAGAGCTAGTAAGTCTATTTTTTTGCCTTCGCAGCTCTGAGCTTGTGCCGCCACTGTGCCCAGTGTTGTTAGCAATTATGTATTACAAGATGTTATCAGTGATGCCATCTGTGATGTCAATGAACATTTCATGAGTGATTCAGTCTGTCATGTGAAATGAAGAGCATTGTGGGGGCACAATTTCTAGTTAGCTGAGTAAACTATAATTGGCGAATTTCAGTGTTTCTTTTCATTTATAATTTTAAGTTTTAATGGAAATCTTCACCTAAACATTTAGGTCACTCCTTAAAAGCCACTTCATCCATACAGAAGGCTTAAATTTTTGAATTTCAGCCCAATTATTATATCAATATATCTCTACATTTTGAGCCTTCATTTCTCAAAAACTACTCAATGGAGTTACACCAACTAAAAAAAACTCACTTTCTAGGTAGATCTAAGCTTTCTACCAAATTTGGTGTAAATCTCTTCAGACATTTTGACTGTTGCAATGCCTAAAATTCTGCACCGTAACTGTAGGATTGAAGGTTGTAAGAAATAATGGGGAAATAAAGCCTCACCTCTTTGTCCGCGTCTCTCCTCACTTATCGCCACGTCTCTCCTCTGTCTTATTGCAGTGTCTCTCCCAGCCAGGAACATAAATCACATACAGGCTCCTCTGACCAATCACAAAGCTGCAGTGGTTCGGCACTCAGCCAAGGAAAGGGAGCCTGGGCATGTTCTCCACCCAGGCTGTAAAGCAACCTAGTTGGAGAACATGCAAAGTATGCATGACTGTTTGGCTGGCTTGGGAGGGCTGGCCAATCAATCATTGATAACAATGAGTTATTATCAATTTATTTTTCATTTATTTTCACTGCTGAAAGAAGTGGGGTGACGCTCCTCCACCTTAGCGGAGGAGCGTCACTTCTTGCCTTGAAGAAACCAAACTATTTGCATGTTTTGCATACACACTTTCATACAGCTATGTTGAGCAAAGCCAAACCTATGCTTCTGCAACAAAAACTCTGACCTAACCATAACTGCAGATGCTCTATCACCTATAAATTAGGTTCTTCATGGAGGAAGTCATACGGATCCATCTGATCCTAAATATTTATACCAATACAGAACAAGACCTAAAATCAAAATGTAATTAAATGACAGGACATAATTGGACCAATTAATGATGCTATATTCACTGTCATCTGTCTGAGTGGGAAGGGTATGGTGACACGTACTCTCATCTATAAGATGATTTACAACATGTGGAACTGCATCTGTTTCATTAAGTGTGAGATTTTGAGCATTGAATTTAGACTTATGGTTTATATGACTCTTGTACGTTATAAAGTTATGAATTGTGTTATTAGTCATAACTACTGAATATGTAGTGAGTTTTGGTTTAAATTTGTAACTATAATTGCAATTTTAATGCAATTTATAATGTGAATACACTTTAATAACGTAAAGCCACATTACCCCAGAACTGAAAAATCTGTGCTTGGAAAAATCAGTGTAGCGGTTTTCAGTCAGACTCTTCAGACCTCAAAACAGAGAAGTAAAGACTAGGGTGATACCAGGTACTGGTCCGAATGTTTACAAGATATGATGAGAAGAACTTAGAGACTGAATTTTCTAGACATCCTCATTGTTGGAAAGTTATGAATTGTGTTATTAGTCATAACTACTGAATATGTAGTGAGTTTTGGTTTAAATTTGTAACTATAATTGCAATTTTAATGCAATTTATAATGTGAATACACTTTAATAACGTAAAGCCACATTACCCCAGAACTGAAAAATCTGTGCTTGGAAAAATCAGTGTAGCGGTTTTCAGTCAGACTCTTCAGACCTCAAAACAGAGAAGTAAAGACTAGGGTGATACCAGGTACTGGTCCGAATGTTTACAAGATATGATGAGAAGAACTTAGAGACTGAATTTTCTAGACATCCTCATTGTTGGAAATGGCCCTTTTTGCAGGGTTATCCCCAAACATGTTGCTTCTTCCTCCCTCGTTTTTCCTGACCTGTGGTTGTTGGTAATAGGACTCAAGTCAAGTCAAGTCAAGTCAGAAATTTATATAGCGCACTACATACCCATAGGGTCTCAAGGCGCTTGAGGAAGGGGAAAATTACTTGTCGAATATCCAAGTTTTAAGTTGCTTTCTGAATGCTAGGTGGTTCTGAGTAAGCCGAAGGTGAGTGGGGAGAGAGTTCCAGGTTTTGGCTGCCAGGTAGGAGAAGGATCTACCTCCCATGGTGGCTTTGTTGATGCGGGGAACAGTGGCCAGGGCTTGGTTGGAAGAACGTAGTTGACGGGAGGGGGAGTAGAAAGACATTCGTGTGTTGAGGCAATCGGGTCCGAGATCGTAAAGCGCTTTGTGTGCGTGGGTTAGTAGGCGGAAGGTAATTCTCTTATTCACAGGAAGCCAGTGGAGGTTTTTCAGGTGACCCGAGATGTGTTCTTTACGTGGGATATCAAGTATGAGCCTGGCTGAGGCGTTCTGGATGCGTTGGAGTTTTTTCTGGAGTTTTGCGGTGGAGCCGGCGTATAGAGTGTTTCCGTAGTCCAGGCGACTCGTAACAAGTGCGTGAGTGACCGTTTTTCTAGTTTCGGTGGGGATCCAGCGAAAAGTTTTTTTAAGCATGCGAAGAATGTTGAAGCAGGATGAAGAGACAGCATTGACTTGTCTGGTCATTGAGAGTGAGGAGTCCAGGATGACGCCCAAGTTCCGTGCGTGGTCCGTCGGGATGGGTGCTTTTCCAAGGGCTTCTGGCCACCAAGAGTCATCCCAGGCGGAGGGGGAGGTTCCTAAGATAAGGACTTCTGTTTTGTCTGAATTCAGTTTCAGACGGCTGTGCTTCATCCACTCGGCTACTTCTTTCATTCCTTCGTGTAAGTTGTTTTTGGCGGTGTTAGGGTCTTTGGTGAGTGAGAGGATCAGTTGGGTGTCATCAGCGTAGGAGATGATGTTGAGATTGTGTTGGCGAACGATGGCTGCGAGGGGGCTCATGTATACGTTGAAGAGGGTGGGGCTGAGTGATGATCCTTGCGGCACGCCGCAGATGACTTCAGAGGCCACTGAATTGAAAGGAGGGAGCCTGACTCTCTGAGTTCTACCGGTGAGGAAGAAGGTGATCCAATCCAGTGCTTTTCCTTGGATTCCGATGTTACTGAGGCGCTGTAATAGGGTGCTATGACAGACTGTGTCGAAGGCTGCGGAGAGGTCGAGGAGGATGAGGGCGACTGTGTCTCCATTGTCCAGTAGAGTTCGAATGTTGTCTGTGGCTGCGATGAGTGCGGTCTCAGTGCTGTGTTTGGCTCGGAAGCCGACTGTGTGGAGTCGAGGGATTTGTTGGCTTCGAGGAAGGCGGCGAGCTGGTTGTTGACAGCTTTCTCGATGACTTTGGCTGGGAAAGGAATGAGCAATATGGGTCGGTAGTTTTTGAGTTCGGTGGGGTCAGCTGTGAGTTTTTTCAGAAGGGCGCTGAGTTCTGCGTGTTTCCAGCTTTCCGGGAAGGTGGCGGAGTTGAGGGAGCAGTTGATGACGTCTCGGAGGTGTGGTGCTATGATGGAGTCTGCTTTGTTGAAGATGTGGTGAGGGCATGGGTCAGTTGGGGATCCTGAATGGATGGAGTTCATCAGACGGATGGTGTCCTCAGTGGAGATTGGGTTCCAGATGTTAAGGATGTTCAAGGGGGGAGAAGGTCCTGTAGAAGAATGGGTGGGTAGGTCTTCGGGTCGGTTGTTGAAGCTGTTGTGGATGTCTGCAATTTTGTTGTGGAAGAATGAAGCTAGGGAGTCGCAGAGGGCTTGAGAGGGGGTGATGTCATTGGAGTTTGCTGATGGGTTGGTAAATTCTTTGACGATGTTGAATAACTCCTTGCTATTGTGGGCGTTGTTATCTAGACGGTCTTTGAAGGCGGCTTTCTTGGCGGACCGGATTAGTTGGTGGTGTATGCGGGTGGCATTTTTGAAGGCGTCTCTGGTGTTGGAGTTTGGGTCTTTTTTCCATGCTTTCTCGAGGGAGCGGCAGAGTTTCTTGGATTTCTTAAGATCATCGTTGAACCAGGAGGCCTTCTTGCTGTTTAGTTTGTTATGGTGTTTTTTCAACGGTGCTAGGATGTCGGCGCTTTTGGATAGCCATTGGGTGAGGTTAATGGCTGCTTGGTCGGGGTTTGAGGAGTGGACAGGAGGCGTTTGGAGGAGCGATGCAGAGATCTGGTCGATGGTGATTTTGTTCCAATTTCTACGTAGGGTGGGTTGAGGGTGGTGGTGAATTGTGGGCTTATTGAAGAAAAAGTGAACGCAGCTGTGGTCCGTCCAGTGAAGAGCAGTGGTGTGGCTGAAAGAGACGTAGTTGCTGGAGGTGAAGATAGGGTTGAGTGTGTGACCTGCAATGTGAGTGGGGGACGTGACAAGTTGTTTAAGTCCAAGGTTTGCGAGGTTGTCCAGAAGGGTGGTGGTGCTGTTGTCATTGCTCTTTTCCAGGTGAAAGTTGAGGTCTCCCACTAAGATGTAGTCCTCGGAGGGGAGGGCGTGTGTGGTGTTGAAGTCAGCAATATCGTCATTGAATTGCGCCCGAGGACCCGGGGGTCGGTAGAGAAGGGTGCCTCTGAGTGTGGTTTTGGGGTCGGTGTGGATCTGGAAGTGAAGGTGCTCGGCGCTGGCGAGGTTGTCATCTGAGCTGGTAGTGATGTGAATGGAATTCTTGTGGACGATGGCGATGCCACCTCCTGTATGCTTGACGCGGTCCTTGCGGATAATCATGTATCCTTCAGGGATGGCAATGGTGATGTCTGGGGCTGATGAGGCATTCATCCATGTTTCTGTTAAGAACGCGACGTCCGGTGCGGTGGTGTCTAGAAGATTCCAAAGGTCGATGGCATGTCTGTGGATTGAGCGGGTGTTGAGCAGGATGCATTTTAGGTGGTTGGTGTTGGGTCTCTGTGGCACGTTGGAGGATGAGGAGTTTGTATTAGAGCCGTCGAACTTGCAGGAGAGGCATGAGAAGGGACCATGGGTGTGTCCAGGAGCGGCTTGGACGCAGTTAGGGGAGCGGCGGGAGTTAAGGGCTAAGAGGGTGGCGGCATCGTAAGTGATGCGAGTGGCCGGAATAATAAAGGAGCCAGGGGGTATGGCACTGGGCGCGGTCCAGGCGTGGACGGGCGTAGACGGGCTTACCTTTGTCGCACCTTCGGCGTGGACGTAGCGCGTGGACGCTGCGCGTGGGACCATCTGGCTTAAATGGTTGGTGGAGGGGGCGGAGCGTGGGAGGGTCAGCTGGGAGGCGGGATCAGAGAGGCGGGTCAGGGGAGAGGAAAACACAAAATGGAGGGCAAAAATGAAAGTAAAAGCAGCAGCGAACGCACAGCACAATGCTCGTCAACAGGCAGCCAAAGGCTCTCAACTCCAGCACAATACCTCTGCCAAAGCGCCACTCTAAAACTACCAACGTTGAAAGCACAACACAGCAATTAAGTGCACGTTATGAACACAGAGCGCCAAACAAAATTGAACAACCAGGTTTCAAAAGCGACAGTCAGCTTCAAAGCGCTAATGCTGAAGTTATGATAAATGCGGTTAACTTCACAGGCAATGAGGCACAGAGCGAGATGCAGATAATTAAAGTACAACAAGCACAATTCAATTATGGGAAATAAAGTACTCAAAGCGCTGCGCGAGTAAGAGCTTCAGAACGCGATAAATTTTGTCAATGGCAACGATACCAGGCGCAGTCAGGAATACTCGGGTGCAAAGGGCTTCAGCTGCGATGCAGGTGATGTCAATCAAAGAGTCTAGCAGGAGAGCGTGGGGGAGCTGATTAGTGCTAAAGTGCATATACTCTCTCTATAAATTGCTATTATGATTGGTTATCCATGATTGGTAGATGTGTTTCATCAGTAGGTCCCTAGTAAAGTGCACTGAGTGTGCCAGGGCTGGTGATTCAAATGCTACTAGTGGGCCTGCCGCACTGATTGTGCCTCCCCCATGAGTAGCCCTAAAATGATGTCTCAGGCCTGTCACTGCAGTGCCTGTGTGCAGTTGCTAACTGCTATGCTGACCTGACCAGTGTCCCCACTGGCCAGGCCTATCCCTTTCCTTTCTGTACACATTGGACACCCCTATGGAAGGCCCAAGGTACCCCTTGGGCAGGGTGCAGTGTATGTTAAAGGTAGAGCATGTACTAGTCTGGGTGACATGCTCTGATAATGAAATACTGCCAATTTTGCTTTTCTCTTTTAAAAGGCTATCTTGCCCATAGGCTAGAATGGGGAATGCTGTGTATAATGTTTATCTGCATATCTTCCCATTGGAGCACAATAGAAAATCAATGTCTGGTATCCCTGAACTCCGATATTTAATAACACATCTTTTAGCAAGGATGGTTTTAAATCCTGTGTTTGAAAAAAGCAGTTTTAGAAAGTGGCTGTTTTCTTGGCCTGTTTCTGAACTGACTGTCTGGTTTGAGAGTGACAGGGGTTGGGGTGGCTCCCGGAGGCTGGGTGAGTCAGCACTAGGCTGAATAGCTTCATCTGCATCTTGAGTGGTGGGAGGGGATAGCACTTGGGCCTGAACAGGGCTGTGCCTGCCTTCCACAATGCTGGATCCGCCTCATGCTGGATGGCTGATGACCCTGCCCTTCTGTCCCAAAGGAAAGAAGGAGTCATGTATACAGAGTGCTCCAGGACAGACCAGAACTGGTTTGGAATAGGAAAAGGCCTCTCTGCCTTCAGAGCACAAAGAGAATATTGGTATAAAAATGGGTTCTGAAGAGGAAGGACTGTCCTGCTGTGTGTTTGTAGGCTATTCTGCCAAGGGGAGGGTAAGGACTTTGCTGTTGCTGTGTCCCCTGCTTAAAGAAATCTCCAAAGGCCTGAGAAGAGCTGGCCTCCTGTTCAGAAGTCCCAGGAACAAAAGGAATTCACCCCCAGCTTCCCCACTGAACTCTGCTGTGTGAGTTCTGACCTGCATAGAGTGCTTGATCCATTTGTGGGGTCTCTGGAGGTTGTTTCCAGCTGTTTGGGAAACTGGAAAAGCAGAAAAGAAGAAGATCTACAATTTGCACGCATTGCTTGCGGAGTGCATTGTCGACAGTGCGAGAGAATTCCCGTCGCCGCGAAGATCGCCACTGCAAGAACGGACGCATCATTCGGTTGCGGAACGCATCACCCCGGTGCAGGAAGATTCCTGACACTGGGAATATCGTCGCTGAGCCTGTCATCACTGTAACACCATCGCATTGCTTGCTTGCGGACCGCAACCTATTGCAGAGTCCAGTGCCAACCCATTGCGGGGCCGCGGCAGAAGAGGATCAATGCGGCACCCCACTTCGCCGCTGCACCGGAGATCGTCGCAGTCCCGAAGATCATCGCATCATGCCTGTGCAAGATGCTTAAACCGAAGAACCTGCACACAGGAATCCATACAAGGTGTAGCATCGCTGCGTGCAGCAGGGTTGTCGCATCGCCTCCCCAGGGTTTCAGGAGCGACGCATCGCTTGTTTTTCGATGCTGCAGTTGCTGCTAGGAACTTTTGTCGCATCTACAGGTACTTCGGGCTAAAAGTGACGTAACTGTGGATTATTTTGACGCTAACCCTAGAACTCTTTTAAAATCATATTCTTAAACTGTGTATGTTGGATTTTTGTCGTTTCGGTCTTGTGTAGTTTAGATAAAGACACTTTATTTTTTTAAACTGGTGTGGAGTCCATTGTGGTTTTTTCACTGTGTTACTGTGAATGTTGGTACAAATACTTTACTCATTGCCTTTGATAAGCCTGTCTGCTCCTGCCAAGCTACCAAGGGGGTGAGCAGGGGTTATCCAAAGAGTGTATTCCCCTTACCCTGACTAGAAGCAAGGGTCCCTTTTTGGACATTGGTACCTACCTCTACCAACTAGAGACCAACAGATCTAACACTCGTAAATATTAAACGTGAATGTTGCATACAATTACATCTACCCTGAAGGAAGAACTTTTTTCTCACCGGGGTCATTACATTTTGAATTCTGCTGTGTGATGAAGTTGCAAACAAGTCTTTAGTCAACAAATGCTCTATGTAAAATTACCATTCCCGGGAACTTACAGTGCAGCCTGCTACTGTCGGAATGAAAAGACAGACAATTGATGGATAGAATACAGTCCAAATCAAAATATTTGCCCCTAGTCAAAAGATCTGGGTTAAATCCATCATTCTTTTGTCCACCATGCCACCCCAGTTTAGACTTGGCCATATGTAAATCAGTCTTGACCCTGTGCTTCATGGGAAGAGTCAAGCTCGAACTGCCAAGCCAGAATTTCAACCCTCATCAGCCAGGATAGCTTGAATCCAGTGGCACAGTGAGCCCGGGACTAACGTCTAGGCATGCCCAGGGCACTTATGGTGGTGAAGCAAAAGACTCACAATTGATGTACGGAATGCAGAACAAATCAAAACATTCACCCCCAGTCAAGAGATCTGGGTTAAATCCATCATTCTTCTGCTCACCATGCCACTCTAGTTTAAACTTGGCCATATGCAAATCAGTCTTGACCCTGTGCCTCATGGGTACAGTCCAGCCCGAACTGTCCAGCCAGGTTCTTCCTGGTCCAGAAACAAGCATCCTAGGACAGGTTTCGGGGTTTAACCCGTTATCAGCCAAAATAGCTTGAACACAGGGGCACAGTAGGCCCGGGACCCACATCTGGGCATGCCCGGCGCACTTATGGAGAGGAAGCAAAAGACACACAATTGATGGACGGAATGCAGAACAAATTCAGCATTCCGTCCATCAATTATTTCTTTTGCTTATGTCGCCATCTGTTGGAAGGGAATGCCCAGATGTGGGGCCTGTGCTGGGCAAACATACACTCATTAAACTGGTTTACCTCTGTAAATAATATTATTGTCATTCCTAGATAGTGCAATTGTTCTCACGTTAGCATTTTATAGATGGGTTTGTAAATTTTTTCCTGTCTTATGTCGATCATTCAGCATTGGCAGTGAACAGGTAACATTAATGAAAATATATATTTTGTACAAATTAAAATATTCCAATTTTGGGGCAACAATCGTCCTTCTTTCACATTTTTATTAATTATATATCTTCATCTTTAACAAAATGGATAGCAAAGGATGTGATCTCTATGCTTGACATGCTGACCACAGTTCAGAGGACATTGTGCAATGCACAGATTTTCTCTTTTTGTTCTAGTATCAATTACATCTGCTGGAGATCTCACTGAAATCCCAATATGAGGATACAAAGGTCCTGAAGTAACAAGTGATGGTTCTAGAAATTGAACTAAAGTAATGACACTGTTCCTGACCATGTGAATGGAAGAGATGGGCTTACAGGTGTAGATGTCTAGAAAACAGAGACATCTAAAGCTTCAAGGGCTGGCTCAAAGAAAGTGACTGATGGAACTAAAGTTGAGACCCTAAAGCCTCTGGGAATATCTAACTTCTTTCATTAGAAACAGGAATATGGAAAAAGCAGTTTTGTGATCTATTTAACCTGAAGTCAATAAACCTCAAAATGTGTTTTATTGATGTGCCATGGGTAGGGATGGTTCTAAGTTGTGTCACTCTACTGAGCATGGTTGCAATATGAACCATATAGAAACAGAGATTTGGAGTTTGGTGCTCAAGGGGATATTTCTGTTAGAGAATCAGGAGTCTATTTTTTCATGTATGCCAGTACAAAACAAACTACACTTGCTATAAAGGCTGACCGTTAGCTGTATCCTATGGCAAGAATGCTATTTGAAATACCCATGAAGAATATAGGGTGCAACCAACAGTCTGTCTGTGGGTATAAGTAAAAAGAATTGATCCTTTACTCATAATTACATATTAGTCAGAGCACTCGACGAAGTCATGTCCATGTGAGAAAAGCTGCCCGCTTAGAAGAAGGCAAAGAAAATGTGCTAGGCCTCCAGATAACCTCTATACTGTCTTTCTTCTGCTTTGACCCACCACTCCCATCTCCCTTACACACCACCCCTCATTATATTCCTTGTGCCCTGGTCAGTTGTTTCGTTCATTTGGTACTGGACTCATCTGTCATGTGCCGCATATCCTTTATTATCCAGTTTTCGCACATCATCCTCCCATTCATTGTGTGCGTCATTAACTCAATGAGCCTCCTTCTTTCTCAATTGCCCTCAGATATGTCTTACACCTTATTTTTCTTTCTGATCTTGATTACACCTAGCTCTTCACTCTCATCGCTTGTTGTTCCAGGTTTCTTTTGTACATAGTGCATTGGTCTCCCTTCTAATTTGTGTATTACAGCCTTCTCCAATCTGCCTTGATTCATGCTATCCTCCTTTGTACTGTGCTCCACTATCTCAGCCACGTTTTTGTTTCTCTGCCATTTCTCATTTGGCATCTCATCAATTATTCCCCTTCTACCTTTCTTTAATTTCGATTGTGCCTCACTTTATTCTCTTTCACTGTGCCTGCTTTGGTCTTTTGTCATATTTGTCATATGCATTAGTCCCAACGTACAATTATCAAGTCTTTTGCTGCTCTTGCTCATAAACGTCCACACTCCCTTATCTCATCCATTTTGCACAAGTCCTATAGTCTTTTCCTTAGTGTGCCTCTATTTTTGTTTGCATTGACAGTATGCTTTTGGTCCTTCTTCCATCCGTCTTGAACTTCACTCCCTTCACTTGTCCATCTTGCTCACTGGCCCTCTTTCATCTGCCTTTTTTTTCTGCTCCCATCTTTTAACTACCTTTTTCCTTGCCCTCTGTATTAATTAACTAAACTGAATTTTTAATCCAATGGGAGTGATGAAATGTCCTGCACTTCTCCATACCCATGGTCAACCATGCCTTGTGATGACCAGTAGTGGACCCGAGGAAAGGGGACTAGGATAAGAGAGAAAACAGAGACAGCAGATATCACCGCACTGACATGCCACTCTGCTGGGCGATAATGTCCAATGGGTCATGTTGAATACTAAAACACAAGATTAATCTCTTTAATATATCATGCTCTGCACAGAACCATTGAATACTTGATATAACAAATGAAGTACCATAAAATATATCTATGGCTTAGACTCTCTAGAGTATTAGTGAAACTCTCAACTTCCTGGCACTGAAACATTATCCATATCAAGGTAATTTATATCACTCAGGTTTTGTATGCTCCTCACTCAGATGTATGTTGTTACTACGCATGCTTTTACAATGCATGCCTTTACCACGCAGGTTTTACAACGCAAGTCGTTACAACGACTTGCGTTGGGGGGCGCTGCATAGTAAATAGTTTAATTTACTATTCCAACTCCAGTCCCCGTGGATAGTAGGGAAGGTTTTGCATAGTAAATTAAACTATTCCCTATCCTACAGCGCCCCCCAGCGCAAGTCGTTGTAACGACTTGTGATGTAAAAGTTGCGTGGTAAAGGTACTGCGTGGTAAAAGTTGTGTTGTAAACGCTGTTTCCCCCTGACTCCCTTCTCTAAGCAACACAAGTACCATCTGCTTTGTATTGTCCTATTTTCTGTCACCCATATTTCCGAATCAGAGTTTGCGACCACAAAAATCAGTTTTCTAATGTAATCATTTTTATTTGAAAATGCAGATTTGGTATGCAATATATCAATGGTGTGCGGTTGCAATAACTCTGGTTGCATACCATTGACAAGTTAATGAACCTCAAGGTGAGGTAGTAACGCATTTGCAAAACGGTAAGGATTCAGTTTGGACTCCGTCCTCTGGAATTTTGATGAAATGTTTCTGGGAGAGTAGGAAGTGCTTCCCACTCTCAGTGAAACATTTGTTAAAAATAGGACAATTTTCTTTTGAAACGCAGTCCTTTTTCCTTCAAGGAAAATGTCTGCCTTTTATAAACGTTTTCTTTACACTATCACAGACTTGGTGGGTTGGTGTCTTTACAGGTCACCATCCGTGTGATTGTGTCCAATCACAGTGAGTTGCAATTCGCTAACTATCTCATGAATATGAATGAGTTAGGTCGGATAGTGACCTATTTGCAATTAGGTCGGTTTGCAAGATTCCACACTGGTCCCAAAATTACCAGTCGCAAGTTGCGACCAGGTTTTGCAACTTGTATATTAATATATCTGCCCCTTAATTTCTTATAATACTTCACTGTATCCATCTTTGGACTCTAGTTACCCTTTCAAAAATTAAACAATCTCCAGGGTTTTCAAAAGACCTGATGACAAGGCCTTGGTTATAGTAACAAAGTATTTCAATTGCTCAGTAACGGTGCCTTTGACTCCATGGAAACCTAAACCTGATACCTGCAAAAATGTTAAAAGCAATAACACTAATACACATTTCAATAATCTAATATGACAAACGTATTTAAATGTGCATATTTATACATAGTACAATTTAAAATGTAGATTTAAAAAAAATATATATAACTGTACAACAGGGCATATTTACAAGCCCCTTCCGCCTCCGGTGAGTCACTTTTAGTGATGCACCGGCCGGAAAATTTGGTGCTCTATATTTACAAGTTCACGAAAAGCAACCCTGAGTGGCTTTTCGTGTTCTTGTAAATACGTCCTCCTTTCACGCAGCCCTTTGTGTGAAAGGGGCGTTCTGTGGGTATTCCGACGCAACACCCATGGATTCTGCCACATTCCCAGATTTACAAGGTTTTAAACCTGGGAATGCGTTAGAATCCTATGCCTCCCCAGGAGACACGTAAGGAGGCGCAGCAAGGGTAAATACTTTTATTTCTCTTCATTTATCCTTTTTCTATGCCTGCTGCATTTTGCACAGGAAATTGTCACTTAAAGCACAAAAACAATCATCCTAGCAACACAGGCACCTGGGCACCATGGTGCAAGGGTGCCTATGTTGGCACATGAAAGCCAATTGTGCGCCAGCACAGGGGAGAGTACAGAGATCTGTCATATTGTTGTAAATATGTTTTGGAAGTAATGCAGACAGCATAGCCAAATGGCTTGCGGCACTGCGCTGCATTACTTTCTCATAAATGAGGCCCAACATTTTTACATAGAACAGGAAATATGTGCCTTGTTATTCTCAGTATATTAACAACAGTTCCAAGTTGGAAACATGTGCAATACTTTAAACATATCTTTAAATGAAATATTTAACAACTAATTAAAGTAGAATATCCTAAATTTGAATATAAATAATGTATTAAAAATATATATTATCCAAATATAAATATAATTATTAAAAAATAAAAACTGGTTCCACATAGCTATATTTTTGTATTTAAAGTTAATTCAAAACTATTGTAAAAGGTATCATTTGCTATAGATATGAACATTTATTAATACATTCTCTATAATTATAATTATAATAATAAAACTATGTTATTATGGATTAGGTTTATATGTATGTTGTTGGACTTGGCCCTTTTATGCAGGGTCATCCCAGATTGTTTTGCATTGCTCCTGTATTTTCCCTGACCTGTTTTTGTTGATTTTCTGAATCTGGACACGTTTACCACTGCTGATCAGTGCTAAAGTTCACGTGCTCTCTCTTATAAATTTGGTAAGATTGGTCTACACCTGTTTGGCATGTTAAATTTACCTGTGAGTCCCTTGTAAAGTGGTATCCCATATACCCATGGCCTGTAATTTAAATGCTTCTAGTGGGCTTGCAGTGCTGCTCTGGCCAACAACGGAAGTAGCCTTTCAATCCTGGCTCAGACAACTACCACTGCAGGACCTGCAAGCACAGTTTACTGTCACAGTAACATGGCATGTAAAGTACTTCCCACATCTGAAACTCTCCTTTTACTACATGTAAGCCACCCCTAAGTTATGCAGTAGCTAGCCCTATGGGCAGGGTTCTGTGTAGATAAAAGGAAGGACATGTGTTTTAACTGTGTGACATGATCTGGTTGTGACAAACATCCTATTTATTTTCTCATTGCTGTGAGGCTACCCTCTCATAGGTTTACATTGAGGATTCCTGAATATTTACTTCAGTGGTAATTTCTGATACTAGATGGGTAACATGTTTGGTATGTTTGGAATAGTAGTGATAAATCCTGCTTATTGGTGAAAGCAGATTATTCATTACCATTTCAGTAATGGCACTTTTAAAAATTGGGCATTTCTGTGTGCCTATAAGTCTTTGTGCCCTGCCTCAATGTGTATTCACTGTCTGGTTTTGTCTGACAGGAAAAAAAGAGATGAACATTAACTCTAGACAGTCACAAGTGGGGTTCAGGTGAGTCCTGTCTTTCCTGGGTGACTGTCTGCTAGGATGAATAGACCTTGCCTGCTTTTAGAGTGGTGGGAGGAGTTTCCCTTGCACCTGAATAGGCCTGGTCTGCATTTAGTGTGGTGGGAGGAGTGCACCTGCGCCTGAATAGGGCTGTGCCTGCCTTCTACAATGTTGTCTTTGCCCCCTGTGGTGCGTCTGTGGACAGGGCTTGAGATGTGAATGGGGGTGTTATGCACTTCTTAACAGTGTTTGAAGTGCCCTCCACAACAAACACTTTGAAACTATAAGTACGGGCTCCCATGAAAACAGACACTGAGTGGACTTGTAAACAGATGTTGCTGGCTCTACAAACAGCGCATTGCTAGGAGGAGCTTTTATGTGGCCAGGAGGAACCACCAGGGCACTCCGTTACTTGTGCTGACCTGTAGCCTGTGAGGCTATGGGAAGGACTACCACTTTGTTTTCTAGAGGACCCAGTGCACTGGACTACTCACTGCACTCCTGCTTTGGTGCCCCCAGTGCTCTCCAAGGAGTGCTGTTATGCCCCTTTCCTGTGCAAATTTGAGTGCATGGTGAAGGGCTTCATTTTTTGGCTTCTGAGAGCCTCCCTTTACTTTCTTTACTGGAGAAACCACTGTGTGTTTTTATTTCCCTGGGGGGAAGTCTCTCATGTGCATTACATGGGTCCCTATTTGCAAATATCCCAATACGCCTTTCCCTGCAAGACCATCCCTGCCTGGGCTCAGCCTTCACAGTTCTTGGTCTGTCCCAACAACCAGGGAACTGAAACCAGTATGGCGTCAGTTGCAGCCGGTCCAGCGTGGTCAGTGTTGGGCCGCAGTCCACCTCCCTGATGCGAGCCAGTACTGCCGACACATCATACCACCCCGCGAACATATGACGTTACAATGCATGCTTTTCCAACGGAGTCTATACATCGCAACTACCATTACATTGCATGAGTTTACAATGCATGCCATTACAACGCATTTTTAAAAACTACCATTACAACACATTCCATTACAATACATATCATTACAACGCATACGATTACAATGTATAATACTTTTAGGGCAACAGTAGGGTATGTGTTGAATAGTGTAGGGGTAGACATTACTATTCCCACTCCAGTGAGTGCAACAGTAGGGTACGTGTTGGATAGTGTAGGGGAAAAATGACTAAGTGTTGGATAGTGTAGTGGTAGAAAATGACTATTCCCACTTTAGTGAGTGCAACAATAGGGAAAATGTTGGATAGTGTAGGCATAAAAATTACTATACCATGTCCCCCAAAAACCCATACCCACCCTAATACATAAAAAAAATCTCCTTTACTCATATTATAATGTGTGGTAACGGCATGCGTTGTAATGGTATGCGTTGTAATGGCATGAGATGTAAAGGCAGTTGCGTTGTAACAGCTGCGTTTTAAGGGTAGGTCGTTGTAATTACTGCATTGTAATTGATGTCCCCGCCCCAGCAGGGAGACCGCCCTCTTTATCTTCAGCCAAGAAGAGGGGACGAACATGTCGCCCTATGCCTGCAAGGCCCTGAAGCATTATAGAATAAAAACAGATTTAGTAATACATATTCAAAACTCCAAAATGCTCACATATTTACCACTGCTACAATAAAAGATTCAAAGATTTCTTAAAATATAAAGTGGATCAGAAACAGGACACATAACAGAAGATTTCATCAAGTTGGGCAGTAACTTTTGCCTGGTTAACTAGGCTGCTTACAAAAACTTAGGCATAGCAACTACAACTTTTGATGAAGAGTCACTTTTGCAAATCCTAAATCCTTGACTTCTTTTTGTCAAACTCAAGCAAAGGGGAACAACCCACTTACACCTACAAAGGACAAAAGAACAACATATGTTCTCCTGTTTCTTCAAAAGAAAGGCAAAAGAAGCATTATTGAATCCTGGTTCTGGCACCACCCATGATGAAGAATAGGCTGCGACAGTAAGAGTCCCATATATAAACTGTAGAAACAATGTTTGAGCACGTGCTGGACAGAAATAGTCTAAATATTTCTGAGGTTTGTTCATACATTTGTGTAATAAAAAGCACCTTGTAAGGCTACCTTTGCGATTTTGTCACTCGTTGTGGGCAGCCACTTTCTAATAAATCTCTTTTTCACCACAGGGGTGCAATTAGCTTGAATAGAAGAGGGGTCTTCCCACAAATCTGTCAGACAATGTTCAAACCAAGCCTTTTTTTAAAGCCCAACCATTTTTTTGTAGACGATTGCAATCCTAAAATCTCTTCAAGCCCCTCTCTGCAGTGGTGCAGAACACTGGTAGCCCAAATGCACACCTAATATAATAGTGGTCTCAATGGAGTCGATTCTGCAATTGCAATAACAACAAAAATGAGTCGTAATGGCACTAATGGTGTGCCTCTCTCTAAACCCAAAATGGCTCTATTAAATGTTTTTTCTGAGACACTCAACATGCCCATGTTACAATGACACCATAACTATCATCACCAGAAAAATAAAAATCCACATTAGTGTGCACAGGAGCACGATTCGATGCAAGAGGGCCCGAGCAAACTCACTGCCCTTGTTCCGGAAACCCACCATACAGACACTGATATGAAGTGGACAATCATAGAAAAAGCAACACAACAAAACGGGGCCCACATGACACTCCTGGTAAAAGAAAAAGTTGGGTGTACCGATTATAGACACACATAAAAGGTCTAAACGATGACATTCCTTGGAGCCAGCAGAATAAACTCAATAGATACTAATCAGGGCTCAACATTTGGCTTGAGCCAAAAAATCCCCCTGGAGCAGCCATTCCAGATATCTAATGTAGTACCATTATTACTATCAATCTTAGAAGTACTATTTTCTTACAATCCTCCCCACCCCCACTTCTTTCTGCCACCCCACAGAGAAACCACAGCCCCAAACCAGACTGTTCAGGAGACCGCCTATATGGTGTTTGTCTCGTGTATGCAGTCCAGTCATTGATGCCATGCCCTATGACGCAATGTGCACCAGGGGTATTACACGCTCACTCCTTGGAGACTTTATATTAAGCCTCAGATGTATTGAAACACCAATTCTCGGTTTTCAAACAAAATATTCTAAAAATATGTTAAAAGCCTTGCCCTGTAGGCCATTGTTCTCATCTATAATGGTGCCCAAAATAACCTTATGAGTTTGCCTTTTCGTGTGAAATTGGTTCTCCCTTTATTTTCATGTGACAATGCATGTTTGTGGAACAATGGTTCTCCCTTTATTTATCTGCCCACTTCGGTGAGATTCCTTGAACATGTGGGGTCTCCACACATGCGTTAACTCACTCTAGGAGAAATGCCTGATTCTTTTGTTGCACATGGACCAGCACGCAGCCTCGCACTGGGGCACATGTCTGACTCTATGACATGGGAGGTCAGGCCCCAAACTGCATGCCTTCTATCACACCTGTCATCCTGACAGGACTCTAGCATGAGGAAAGTCACATCTCCCTCTGACGCTCGAGCCGAGCCCCCACTTCGTGTCCCAGGACCATTTTTGGGCCACTAGAAGGGCTGATACATTTTGGTGTCTAGCTTAGGGTCACAGGACCATTACATCCTCTAACGCTGTTATAGTTTTTGTAACCTCCCCTCCCGCCACAAATAAAGGATACTTTAGGAGTGGGGGAGGGATTTATCTTTAACGTTACGCCCCTGTACACCAAGTCTTCATAAGTGCTCCTTGAAATATGGTTGAGCCCACCATGACCTTTAGGATTTAGGGTAAGCCCAATGATGAAGCATGTCACTATTAGAGTGAGTGAGGCCAATATAAGGAAAAGGGTCTCTTTGCCTTCCCACCTATGATAGTGGGTCAGCTGAAGACAGACGTAGAAACTCTTGGTGTCATATCATTTCAAAAAGATCCCCACCCCTTTTTTTTCCTCTTGAAGGAACCATCCTGGTTCAAGAAGGGATACTAAAAAGTGTTTGGCTATACTGAATAGGGAGGACGTATCCCTTCCCACCTCTTTGGTGAGGACCTCTCCACCCTTCGAGGGCCCTCCTGGGGTCCCTATCCTGTGAAAGAGACCATACCTTGGCTCCATACAGAGCAACACCCCTGGCTTGTGACTTATACATTTCCATAGCAGGTATTATTGGAAACCAAAAGGCCCTTTTAGCCAATCTACATACAGCACCCGCTCTGTGTTTAATCATAAATGAGCTTTTGACGATCTATGGGTCCCAGGATCCAGATTCCGCCAACCGAATTCCTACATAGTTGAACTTCCCAGCCCTTTCCAATGCTTCATTTCCTATACTGACAACACTCTTCACCCATTTTTTTCACAGAGTAGGCCATCAACGTAGTTTTAGAAGTGTTATTTCAAGGCCATGCTCGGAGCAGAACCAACTAACACTACCAAATTTTGAAGACCCCTATTAGTTTTGTCCTTTAGAAGAGTGCCATCCACAAAGAAAAGTGTCAGTATTATTTGTCATGCCAGGTTAGGGGAGTAATTGGCACAATCAAGCAAGTATCTGACACAATTGGTAATATATCGAAGGAACAGCATAAGGGCTAAGAGCAACCCAGACGCATACCTAGCTCCATATGGAAGAACCTTAGTCAACTCCCCTCTTGTACCATTTTAGACCCTTGCAAAATTCTGTTCATGAAGAAGCATAATTAAATACAGTAAATTGAGAGGAACTCCCATCCCTTGGAGAAGCTCCCACAATTTCTCTCTGGGGACCAATTCACATACAGCATTGAGGTCAATGAACATCACAAACAGACCTCCCCCTCCTATGTCCACAACCTCCCACTTGACCAGGAGACAGTGGAAGGCCTGATCAATTGCACTTGTTATGGATCTAAAACCTGTCTGAAGGTTTGAGAGGATTTGATTTTTGTCACACTAATCCAAGAGCTGTTCCAACACCTGTTTACAGAAAACCTTTTGAGACTGATTGGATGGTAATTTGAGGAGATACTGGGATTCCACTTTCAAAAAAATGGGATAATCTCAGCACCCTTCCATGAGTCAGTTATGGCTGTCCCAGCCGCAACTGCATTAGAAACCGCATTGATATAAGGGACCCAGATGGAAATGTCTGATTTAAAATGGTCTGCAGCAATATCATCAGACTCTGGTGGCTTCCCTTGTTTAAATGAAGCTTCTCCTAGTTAAGTCTCTTTGAGAGAGAAAACTATTGGGGTCAAATAGGAGGTGGACATACAGCTATCTTACAGGTAGGAATCAGCTGTAGTAAGTTCACAAGTGCTGGAATACAATTACCTGAAATGAGCAACCCGTTTGCGAGGCAGGATTGAGGACTCTGCTGCTTTCCTAAATTTCCCACCACCTATTCTGACTAATTGCCAACATTTCTTCTGGTCATTGTTTAGTGATGCTTCTAAGAGATCAGACACATTTTCATTTTCCCATGCTGCTTTAGCTTGTTTTATGAAGAATCAATATAAGGCTCTGCTTTACTTTATCACCTGGATGGCTCCTTTTTTATTTGCTCCCAACAGCTTAGTCTGCAGCTCTACATGATTTAGTTAACCACCCCTCTGCGCGATTCACTGTAGATGGTCTCAAAAGTTCCTTCGCAAAGGAATTCCTTAGCTTTGCAAATATTCTGTTGTGCTAAGTCATAATCGCTGCATTGTTTCAGAATTATCATACATTGTCTCCAGTTGAGATGCAAGGATTAGAAATATGTCTGAGACAACAGTGGAGGAAAGCACAACGCCTCCCACTTAACGTTTTTACGATAATTCAAAACTTCTCTCTGATTGTAGTATCTCTCAGATTCCAAGTGGAAAACAAGTGAAATCAACTACTTCCTTTTAAGTATTAAAGGGTTGTGATTGCTCTCCTCATGCTGTTACCATCATATCACCCATATGGCTCCAGAGTCTCACATCCAAATGGATTAAATCAATTCATTTATGGTACGGCCCTCCAATAAAAGTGGGAGCAGGTTTAGTGTCAGAAGAGGAACTTCCATTACAGGCTTCAAGGCTGTTTGCTAAAGTAAATTTAACCATTTGAAGGGCAGCCCTTGAAAAATTCCTCTTCACTGGTGAAATTAGTTCAGGAATTTCCCATATTTGATATTCAATGCTCAAATGATCTATAGTAATGCCATTTCGTTCAAAAGTGAAATTTAAATCTCCAGCCATAATAACATAATGGGTCTCTGAGTGGGATACCATTATTTTATCCAGTAAATTGATGGTCAATGATTGCCTATGCCACAGCTTCTGTTATAGATTATTATTATTTTATTATTATCAACACTTATAAAGCGCAACTAACACCCTATGGGTACCCTGACATTGTGATATGAATATCCAGCTAAGAATAAATACAGATGGAATGCCCTTACCAGAGGGAGGATTAACAAGATTTCAGAGAGCATACTTGAGTATAAAGCCATGCATTTATCCTTTTCAGAACTGCTGGAGATCGTCCATTTGTCTAATATCAGGTGGAAGTTTGTTTCAGAGGTGTGAGGCTGCCGCACTAAAAGCCCTGCCTCCTGATTTAATTTTCCTGACTCTAGGCACCTTCATCCGATTGGCTGAAGAGGATCAAAGCATTAGGGGGGGGCATACCATGCAAACTTGTCCTGTAGTGATTTGGATCCACAGCCGTGCAAGCAGGGCCGGACTGACTACCGGGGGTTTTGGAATGCTGCTGAGCTGGGGGCTGATTTCGTTGATGGGGACCTGCGTGTACTGAACGAAATTCATTTTGCTTTAATTATTTCGAAGCACACGCAAGTCTTCATCAACGAAATCAGCCCCCACCGCAGTGAAATCAGCCCCCAGCTCGGTAGCATTCCAAAACGCCCGGTAGTCAGTCCGGCCCCACGTGTAAGGCTTTGAGCACTATACACAATGCCTTAAATTGTATTCTCTGTGAGATTGGGAGCCAGTACAACTCTGAGAGTACCTGGGAGGAGAAAGAGCGGAGTGATCTCATCAATGCCAGCTTGGCCGCCATGGTCTGTATTCTTGATCAAATACCTTGGTGATTCCAGCAGCAGGGCGTTACACTAGTCCAATGTACTGAGGATAGTGCTTCTAACTATCAATGTTCCAGCCTGTTTTGAGAACATCAGGAACAGTTTCCAAAATGCTCTAATCAATGTAAAGCAGCTCCCAGCTGTTTTGTTAACATGATTTTTAAGTGTCAGTTTATTATCAAACATGACGCCCAGGTTACGTGCCGTGTTGCTGTTAACCAGTGGGGTAGCAGTGGAAGTAGGCCAGAAATCAAACGGGAGTGTAGGGAGAATTCTACCTACTGCACAATGTAGGATCTCTGTCTTGTCAGTATCAAATTGAAGAGAGTTCTCTCTAAGCCAGGGTGCTGTGATCTCCAGACAGGCGTGGAAGTCTTCTAGGGATACAGATTGCTCACTGTGTAGTTCACAAGATTAACGTTATGAGCCCTTATAACAGCAAGTAAAGGGCTCATATAGATGTTATATAATATGGGACTAATCGCAGATCCTTGCAGGAAACCATGCAGAGTGTTAAAAAACTTGGAATGAAAAGGGAGGAGGGCTACTGCCTGTTGTCAATTAGATAGATACTTTTGAAACCGCTTTAAAACTGTGTCCACAACCCCCACCTCTTCAAGCCTTCACAGAAGAACCTCATTGTGTACCTTATCCATGGCATGACAGGTCAAGAAGAATCAGTATAGCTTACTGTCCCCTGTCTGCATGCATATGTAGATCGCCCATGACGGTCACCAAGGTGGTCTCCGTTACATGACCCAGGCGAAATCCAAATTGCACCTTGTCCAGAATGTTGTTGGTTTCTAGAAACTGGGAAAGTGCTTTATCAATGGGAGGGGTTTGGTCTTCAGACAAGAAAAAATTAGCCCTTGGTTGCTAGGAGATACAGACTGAAATTCAATCACAGGGCAGGATAGAGAGGTATACATCCAAGCAAGCAACCCACCGGACGTTGCCCGGCAAAAAATCTAATTGCAGGGACACTATAGCACTTTAAGCCACTCTCATACACCCGCTCAATCACCCATGTTTCCTGGAATAAACACATTGCATGGCTATCAATGAACTGGCCCCAATCAGGATCGCCAAACGTGTCCCTAATGCCAGCAATATTCCAGCCAGGGAGAATTGCTATTTGAAATCCAGCCCCCCAACATTGTGGAAAGTGCATAAATTGAAGTAGACAGATTTAATAAAATTCACTTCCAAGTACATTTGGAGAAAGTGCCTAATAGGGGGTATGATTCTCTTTTCTAACTCCAACCCATCTAAAAGAGGAGAATGTGAATTAATTTAGGAGGTGAAATCTACTCTTGTAACTCCAGGCCAAAACACATTGGGAGATGTGCATAAATAAAAGGGATCACATTTACTATTCTAAATCCAATCCCACAAATATTGTGCATAAATAAAGAGGGTAGGTTTATTGGTCCGATTCTGACTTTGGATGTGGGGTAGTGGGACTGCTACCCGGCTCCCACACAGACAAAGCTGTGTGAGGACCGCCCACCAGATTACCAGTTTTCTCATGTCTGGGGCATTTCTTTGGCTGCCCCACGGTGGTGTCTCTGATAACGGGCAAAGCATTGAGATCATCAAAGGCAGTTCCTGCACAGCATGGACTCCGCAACCCATGCCATGCTGAAACTGGGGTGCATTCAGACGGGGTGCACAACATATGCCCCCTGCATGCACCCCATGGCCCTGAGGCAACAGGGGGCCCTCTATGGCCCCCCATGGTTCCCCTCTGCCACAGTTTTCACGGGGGGCTTTCCACCATGAAAACTGTGGCGTAGAGGAAACTCGTAATAGGCTTGGCATTGCTACAGTGGCACCGCCAAGCATATTGTGACCTCAAGACCGCCACAACACTGCCAGGGATCTCTGATCCCTGCCGGTGGTTGCGGTCCCATGGCCATCCGACTGCCCAACTTGAAATATGGCGGTCGGACTACCAATGTGAAGGTGCCCACCCTGCCACGGTGGTATGCTGCCGTAGTGATAATTAGGCCCTTTGTATTCTAGCAATAGTTCTTGAAACATTGGGAAAGTGTATACAATTAGACAGTGACATTTACTATTCAAACTGCAGTTCAACAAACAAAAGGGAAAGTGCATTAATCAAATGGGCAAGATTTTTGATTCAAACTACAGGCCAACAAACAATGGTGTAGATGCATAAATATAGAGGGTAAGCTTTACTATTCGTTTTCCAGTCCAACAAGCATTGAGGAATGTTCATTCACAAAGTGTGTAAAAATTACTATACTATCCCCAGGCCAACAATCATTGGGGGAATGCATAAGTACAGACAGTAATATTTACTCATCTAATGCCAGTCCTATAACCATTGGTTAAAGCAGATAAATAAAGGGTGTACAATTAATTATCCTAACTCCAGTCCTACAAGCATTTATGCTCAACCATCATTGCAAAACATCTGTTGATGAAGGGGGCACTATTTACTATTCTAATTGCAGTGCAACAGAGTGCCGTGGTTTCCCAAAGGAGCATGCCCCACTGCCACCCACCTCTGGTCCTCTGTATTATTGCCCTCTCAATATATTCATTGCTCATAGCATTTCCACTCAGGATGTAGCCAGTGCTTGTGTAACCGGAGTAGCAGTGCAGCCAATTGTGTTCCCATATAGTCACTCGAAAAGCTGTGACAATATGCCCTGTCTGAGATGTATGCTACAACAGGATTTGAGGATGTACATCAGGATTCGAGGATCCCAGAATTCAAAGGCCTACTTCAGAATTCGATGATCATGGAATTTGAGGATCCATTGCAGGATTTGAGGATCTTGCATAAAAGACAAGCACAGGACCTGCCCAGGTGCTTGGTATCCTTCTCTGTAAGTGAGAGGAAGCCTTTGCAAAAACAATCACCAAGCTAGAATCTGAGTTAATCTCAGAAATGTTCTGCTTGTGGTACATCTTGGAACTTCTTCTTAAACATAACATCAAACAATTTACTCACATCCATAGGATTTGGCATATAATTTTCTTGCATCTTTAAGACCCTTTGACCTTGTGCACCACTGCATTCAGAAACCTCAGATTAGGGATTGCTAGGGAGAGTTAGATTTATGTATTTATTTATGTATTTATGTATTTGAATTGTAGAGTATGTATGTATGTATGTATGTGGTATTTCTAAAGGCAGCAGAGCACAGTTCAAGGTCAAAGACAAGCATACAATCAACAAGTGCAAAGAGAGGTAGGTGGTTTGTGAATGGTTCATGCATTGTGATATAGTGTCCTGGACAGTGAAATGTCTTTAACATTTTCTCAAAATAGAGCAGTGTTGGGGTAGTCCTGATCGACACAGGGAACTCGTTCCAGATCCTGGGTGCATATACAGAAAAGGCATGCTGTCTTCTTTTTTTACTATTTTTAGTCTGCAGGCTGACACGTCCTGGCTACTGGTGTGCTCTACAACAACTGTCTTCCAGATAAGCAGGGGTGCTGGTCATGATGGCCTTGTGAATGATTCAGATGGTTTTTGAGATGGTGCAGGGTGGCAAGCCGAGCCAATTGCATTCCATCAGGTAATAGCTCTCTTTGAGGTCTTTGCATAGATATTTACAAATCCTGAATTCTGTTTGGTGTCTCAAGTTGTGGAGCTTTAACAACTGTGTATAGGACATCAGAACAGTACTAGTCTCTTAACACTTTTCTTAGCTGTAGCAAGATAAGGGCACTGTTCTACCTATGCATTGAGTGTTTACTATAAAGCATGTTACTAAAGAGATTTGTGTGTATTGTTTCAGGCTCCATAGAGTGTTACCATTCACATGAATTCAAAGTCAAAGAAAATATTTCATGTTAATGCCCTATCACTCAGCCAACACTCCACCTAATCTGAAACAAAAATAACCTAGTGTATTGCTAACACCTCAGCCAACCTCCTCACCCTCCCACCACCTCCCAGTCCAAAGCCATATTCTCTGCGACCACATTGAGAGTGGAGAGACAACCCTTATTGGCAGCAGCTCTGTGAGAGATGCTTTACAGCACCGCTTCTTTTTCTCACTCAGCACAGGCCTGAAAGGACCTGCACTGAAACGGGGGAGGGCAATTGGCACTGGGACAGCACCACTGTCTTTGGACACCCAGGAGAAGCAGAACAAGATGCCTGTCAACTGCTGTACCACCACCCACTTGGGTCTCTGGCCACTTCAGAAATGCAGCAAAATAACTGAAGCAATGGTCTGGGGGGCAGTATTGCTGGATTGTCTGTGGTCTCATTCCCTTTCTCGCATCTCAACAACTGACATTTGATTTCTCACCCATTGTCTTTTTTAGGTACTTTAAATTAGGAAGCAACGAATCTACATAAGTATTGTGGGTTAGAGGTAAAACAGGTAACTGTTACTATAGTTTAGTTTACATATACACTTCTATTAGAAGTTCTCAGTCTACCGAATAGCGAGACTACTCCTGGTGAACTGTGACAATTACACAATCACTTTAGTAATTAAACGTGCAAATATTTTCATGTGAAGAAAGGTGCATATGCACATTTATCACGTGTAGAAAAGTCATGCTGTATATGTATTTGTACATTTTCTTTATTATACCTAATTGGCGTAAGCTGAAATGAACTGATGATGACTTCTCTTGTGAAAACTGTCAAAATAATTTTTAAAAAAAGAATTGTCATGCTGAAGTGAGTTTCAGCCTTGAACGTTTTGTTTTTTCTGCACTTAAAAATATATTTCATCCACTGAGACACTTTTCGTATTCCCCACTGATTTTCTGGGTATTCAATTACAAATGCCACCATGAAAACGTATTTACTCATGCCCATTTTAGGAGTGCATCTCTGACCTTATATAAGGTGGAAAACTACCTCAAAATGTTTTTGTGGCTCTTCACCGTCTTCTGCTGGTTTGCCCAAACTGAATCGTCCACAAACACACCCATGTGAGCAGATTGGAGAAAACATACAATTTCACCTTACTTGAGAAATTCAACTAATAAATCTAGACAGAAGGTTACATTTGCAATCTATAAATCAATAAAACATATATTCAGTTGAAAATGACCAGATTCGCTCATATACCAATTTGTCCCTTTGACATTAAGTGAAGATCAAAGCAATTGAAATGCAGAAAAAAAATCTCCATAAGCAATATATAAGGACTAAGTCACAAAATGTTACAGTGACTTAGGGCAGGCATCCAAAGCGATTTTTCGCAAATGCACATGTAAAAGGCATTTTCAATGCACCAAGGCCCAATTCGGGCTTTTAAGCAAAACTGCCTGCATTAAAAAAAACTGCTTTATTGAAAAGCAACCACAGACATGGTGGTCTGCTGACCCCACCGTGCCAGCATCCCTGTGATTTTTTAGATTCTCAATGGGTCGAAAACTTTAACTCACCTCATAAAATAAATGAGATAGGTTTCTTTGCAAACCACTAGGAATCGCAAAATGTGCCAAAGACACATTTGGACATTGGCATTTCGAATTACCAATTAGCGAATTGCAAAAATTTGCTATTTGGTAATAGCAAATGATTACCAGAGTACATCTGGCCATTCCTTCTGTACACCTTCTGACTTACTCATCAAATTCATTAGTTTATCAGGATTACAGCAAAAGCAAGTCACTTCTACTATAGCAAAGTCTTTGTGAATAGTGCCCAATACGTCCATCCACTACTTAGATAAAAACCTGTTTTACACACAAAAACTTGATTTCCCACAAGACATGTTTTAAAACAGTGCACATGATTCACAAAGCCTTTGCTATGAATTAATATTGAGGGAACCCTAGCTTACTCCAATATTTTAGGAGGAAGAAGTGTAGATCAGGAGTACTTATGCATTATTTCTGAAATTCAGATGAAAGTCAGAACTACAAGAGTAGGTTGCATTAGGCACTGTCAACAGGTTATTATGTTATAGAGGTGTTGCTTATTGTCATGTATCCCAACGTCATCATATGTCACTCCCCTTTTTCACTCACTGTGTTAGCATGAAATAAAAGACAGACCTATCTTTCAATATGTATGCTTCCTAAATCTGCATTACTTCTAATGAATGACAGTTTATTAGCAATATAAATAGAACTTACTTGTTTATTTGGTCACAAATAATAGAATCCTTTATTCATAAAAAAATATTTTTTGTATGTTTCTTCAAACGAGGTTTAGAAGACACCAGTTTAGCACCTACATTATTAATATCACTGCAAGGTTCATATTAATGCGGAGTGCACCGTTAACTTGAGTTCTGTCCAGAGAGACATTTCCAATTTCCAGCAAAGGATTGAAAAGCTGCATTGACAAAGAATACAAGGAGCGTGCTTGCAAATTCTAAATTAGTAGTGACTGTAGCAGACGTTTTATTGACTTACAAATCGCTCTATATGAACTTTCGAAACGCATTTTTTCCTTCGATATTAGCTGCTTTAGCCTCGATGGTTTAGTTGACATTCTCTGGAGCATAATTGCTTCATTGTAGAAGAAGTATTCTTGCCTTCAGTCGCCAAATCGAGATTGAAAGTGGTGGGGAAATATGCTTTGAGGAAAATATCCTTAAAATACATCAATAAATATGTTAAAATCATACAAGATTCAGTGCATGCTCATTTCCTGGAAGAAATGTGCCTCTACATACCTGGAACTGTTTTTGAAAGAGAGTTGACATTTCCAATCTAACAACCGCAGGAAATGGCTGGAATTCAAAATGTGGCTGTTAACTCTCTTTCCCAGATGAATCCGGAATAGATACTGAAGACGTAAAACCACATTTCAGATATTTCTTCCGCTTCACATCTACGAAGCTTAAAAAACTGGACAGGTGGGAAAATATTGAAAAATGAGGTAGTACCATGTGAATGAAGTCAGTGGCGCACCAAGGGTGCTGTGGGCCCTAGCGCGAGCTAGGAAAACGGGCCCTCATGCCCTTGTTTTGTAGTAAAAAAAAACAGCAATAATTAGAGTGCAGCTGCCTCCTCACACCTATGAGCCTTGTTGCCACAGGATCTGCTGTTTTACAGATAACTAAGCCACAAGATTAGGCACGGAAACCCTATTCCTAAATGAAATCACATTTCCCAGGGAACCACTCGGGGCGAAACACACAATAGCACAAATTACTGATACCCATGATATTAGTAATTCTGGGTCTGAAAATACCTGTCTAGTATTACTGGGCCACCAGGAATTAGGACCTAACTACTCAAATCAAACAAACTATAACTATAAACCACAATAATGTATGGCCTTCATTATATTTTTTGCATATGCCTTTTTTCTCTAACCTTATGTGTGCAAAGTCTCTGGACTACTGAAAATCAGCATGTACAGGTAAAGGTGTGATGTCATATAAATATAGGTACAGTATAACGTTAAATGAACAACAGAAATATGACACATTGGATATTTAATACAAGAATACAATATGACACAACAAATGCGTTTGCAGTACTGGGCACCCAGGATACACACAGGGGATATTCTCAAGAACGTGTGATAATCATCGCCAAAATCGATTATCGCAACGTTTCATATCACAGTCTATCGCTACAAAATAATACTGTGTTAACGTCGTATTCCCAACCCGGCGGCACCATGCGATAGTAGCAGGATAACGCGCCAAATGACCGCGTAAAATCAAAGCGACACCGAAAAAATATGAAACATGAACGCGAAAAAAGTTGCGATGACCCAAATCGCGATACAAAAATCAACGACAACCAGCAACAGGCCTGCAGTTCCCATGTGTCATGTGGGAAATGCACTACGACAGCAACAAAAAACCACACCAAAACCAAATCAAACTGAGTAGCTTCATGGATGCACCCGGACCGAGTGCAGAGGACAACCCAACCCCCACAAGTCCCATGGAGGACCAGCCAGGAACCCTGTGTTCAGGGAAGGTCAAGGAGAAGAGGAAGAGGAAGACAGGGTTCAGTCCACAGGAAGACCAGATCATCCTCACTGAGGTGACAGAACACTACCAACAACTGTTCGACACCTCCACTGCGTCATTGGCCACACAAACGGAAATAAGGCAGTCCATCATCAACAACGTGAATGCAGATGGAGTGTTGAGGAGGTCAATGGAGGAAGTCAAGAGGCACTGGCATGATGTGCAAAGCCAACCCAAACAGAAACTCGCTGCCAACAGGAAGGCAGCAAAGTCGACTGGAGGTGGGAGTCCTGTGCCACAGGAGGAGCTGGATGAGCTGGAGGAAATGGTGGCCACAGTCATCAGTGTGGAGACGGTGCACGGAGTCGGAAGCCCAGACACAGCTCGACATGACCTGACCCAACAGCAACAGGGTGGGTAACGACCAGTGACTGGGGGGACAGAGGGAGATGGGCTTAATGGTACACATGCACAATCAAGGGTAGCACACTGCACACCAACAATGATTGTGGAACATGTCGCTGATACTCTTGGCACACTGCAGCACACCTGGAAACAGCAAGTAGGCCCCCATCCACT
The DNA here is from genome assembly GCF_964263255.1 of Lissotriton vulgaris. Lineage (NCBI taxonomy): Eukaryota > Metazoa > Chordata > Amphibia > Caudata > Salamandridae > Lissotriton > Lissotriton vulgaris. The sequence goes on along the minus strand of NC_141691.1, from coordinate 862,834,709 downwards.
ATGTGCACAAAGGAGCAACCTCCCTATCATCAATACCCAACCTACACATGCACGTGTGCTGAAACCAGCAAATCTGCGGCTGTGTGAGCCACACTGACAATGCAAGTGACACTGCTTGACCGATAGCATGACTGCAACCAAAATACGTGACATGGTTCACAATACGACACAGAGGTGGCCCAGTGTGGATCACATCCTCAAAGTAGCAGGTCAAACTCTGACACATCCACTTGCACATACAACCACTGACGTCAACAACACATCTGCAGACAAACAATGCACAAGAGTACAAAAACCGTCCAAGAGCACAAATGAACCAAGTTGTCCACACCTCAGCACCCAAAAGCACACAAGTCAAAGGCACACCGCCTCAAAGGGATAAGGGGCCAGTAAATCAGAACTACAGGGGCTACTCTCCCACAATGCAGCACACACACATAGCAATCACAGCACATCAACATTCATTACAATGTGGCACACAGTGCAATACTTACACCACAGGACAGAGGACACAACTGGTGCCGCTTCTGCATAGAAACTGGCCAATCACATCTGGCATTGCAGGAAAATGTGAGATGATAATGTACGAGTACAACCGCATATCCGTCATGTTGTCGAAATGTCCACTATCTCCCATCAAATAGCCAGCTGTTCTAAAACAGTCCCAATGTACATTGTCATGCTGTCTGTCTGGAAACATGTACAATGCGTCAACATACATGGGACACACTGTTAACATGCATCTCCACTTTACATTGCAGAGGGACAATCTACAACTACTGCAGAGCAGACCAGATCCATCGTCAGTGATGATAAAGAGGACCCCCTGGTCCTCACTTGTTAGAGGCGGCAGACCCGGAAGCAGAGGTGGGCCCCGGACCACGGTTCGATTCCCGACGCGGCAGGGTCTTGGACCATGGTCAGCGGACTTGATAATTCTCGCCTCGGTGCCTACTCCTACCATGGGTCCCACTCAGCAACTCTGGGCATGAGCTTGCTTAATCTCTACTAACGGCCCCATCAGCGCCGGGGATGCTTGTCTTCACCTTGGAGATGCCCAGGAGGGACCATCTCACAGGGAAAGCCAGGATGGGTTCCCCAGCGGTATACAGCGCTGGTACGCCCCTTTGCTGGGGCAGCTGTCTAACATCTGCATCAATACCCTCCAACATATCATAGACAGCCTCCGCACCCCACCTCCAGGAGCAGGGCAGCCCAGCTGCATCGAGGTGAACCCACCCCCTGTACATACCACACAGTAGGAAGCACACCCCACCAAAGCTGTCTCCCAGGACCCCCAAGGCCAACACATGGCATTCCAATACCATGTTTTAGGGTGCCAGAAGACGGCTGATCAGCTGTGGGTGGGGTTCAACCTCATGGCAGCCAAATTAGATGCCATACGTGGGTGTCTGAGTCTCATCAGGGACCAGTTACTGTCCCTAATGAACACCTACTATCCACTCCAATAACTACAACAATCCTTGGCTGACCTCGCTGGGGCCATTACTGAGATACAAGAACTGTCAAGTCAGACAGGCTCCAGCGATGACAGCACAGAGTTGGCACAGATGCAGAGGACAATGGAGACCTTGGAGCCCATGCAGGCTGGAAGTATGGCTGCCACAGCTGATCACCAGCAAGATGTAGCTGGAATCTTCCATGCCCTGCAGATCCTCATCTTGCCACTGCTGCCACAGAGCCTGTCCCAGATAACTGCTTCAGGAACTTTGACACCTAAATCTCCATCCCCTGATGTGTCATTGGCGCACAGTGATGCAGCCCTACCACCTTCGCCCCCTGATGTGTCAGTGGCACACCGTGATGCAGCCATAACACCAATACACACACCTGACACACCGGACACAGAAGGCACGCCACTAATATGTGGATGGTAATGACAGTGTGAGAAAGGAGGTAGTAGCATCCATCCTGCCATGTGGCCTGTCCCTATTGGTTCAGCCCTATGCTCTGGAACAGCAACTCCCACTGTCCCCCAAAACACTCTACAACATTCACTGGGACCCCAACATGGACTGCTATATCTGCCTGGTTACAAATGACCCAGCAATCCGGCTGCGGGCTGAACTCTTCCTCTTCAGATGAACTTTTCATTCTCCCAAGGACTCTGGTTGGCCCACCACTGGGCAACCATGTAATGATGGCTTGGCATGGTCATGTACTGCTCCAGCTCCTACACTCCACATAATGTGAATAAAACATTCCAAATCACACAGAAGTGTCATGTCTATGATCACTCAAGTATAAAAGTATAGATGTATGTAGGGACATTGATTGCAGTAAAAGATACACTCTGGTAAGTAACATCAATGCACATGTTTGGCCCTGACCCACATGTCCAATTAGATGAACGTGAATGTGTGAACTAGCTGTGGCCTCATTGCACATGAACAACAATCTTGCAACTCCCAACGTAGCCCCACGTCCATGTAATAAATAGGGCTGTGTGTAGAAATGTCAAAATCAGTAGCAGGCCTGAAGTAGTGTCCCCCATCACATGTGACACCAGAACATCTCTTTGCATGACCTACTCACACACATCTGGGTGGACACAGCCTGTTTTGATGGATCACATTAATCCACATGGAAAGAAGTAGGACACCATACTCACATTGCTGAAGACACATAAGAGCACAGGTCTACCAGCAACTGTCCCAACCACAATGTCTGGCTCACAGAGTTGGAGCTGTCAATATGGACTCACCCCTAATGGAAATGCATCAATCAGTCCCTCCATGTGTACAAACAATGCTCATTGAGGCACATGATTTGTCATTCTAATAAACAATCATTACAGTTTAACACTGGTTAAGTTGCGTAGACTTTAATAGCCTGTGTGTCAGTACGGGCAAGGCAAGGCCCACAGCATGCAGACAAATGCTTAAGACACTTACAGGCAGCATAGGAACATGTCGAAATGGGGAGGCAAAAATTAACACAAATCATTACAGATGGTGTCGCGCTCAGCCCACCTTGCCTTGCTGGACGAATCATGTGATGTTTGGTGTCTGCTCATTGTCCGTGTCAGGGTACACGGCTCACAGCCCATGGGATTTGCATAGTGCTGTACCACCGGACGGCTCCAACTGTGTGCTCTGCTGACAGTGAGCAGGTGAAAGGGTCCAACAAACTCACATTTCGTACTACATTGCCATGTGTGTAGTCTCCCTCCAGGAGTATGTCAGATTTAGGAACGTTGCTAAACGACGCCGTGCAGCTATGCCCATGGAACTTCATCACCTTGCACAAGAGTGTATCAACACGCGTAGGTACAAACACATGCATTCTGACTCTGGGCGAATGCAGACATGTCCACTGTTGTGGTGGGATATGTGAACATTCCTCAAAGATGCAACAAGGTGTTGGGACCTGTGCTCTGGGTGACAATCAGTTGTGGCTGCAGGAACGTAGTTACTCGTCCATGAATGCAAGTACAGCTTCATGGGCAATCAGTTCCAGGAGTAAGTCGTTCTCGAGTTCAACGAACACGAGGGAGAGGTAATCCATTATCTGGTCGAGACATATGTGCTCCATCCACGCCGTTTCACCAATCTACAACACAGCCCAATAGGGGAGCGCCTCGATGTGGTCACTGCACATGATGACTTGTGCAAACTCCCATCCATAATGGCCAGCACATACGACACATATCAAGGCATCACATGCACGGGTATCCCGGTTACACTGCTGTTCGTGGGTCAACAGGGGGCGCACACACAAGTCAATAATCCAGTTCAGCTACCGTTGTGTTGGATAGGCACACCTCAATGGGCTACTCGAATGTGCATGAGCGACAGTGGAACTTGGGCTGGACGCATGTGACGTACGCAAGATGGAAACTCAGACGGTAACTAATTCGCAACACTGCCAGTGGCAGTGATCCCAACAGATGCAGCATTTGTGCATGGTACAGTTCCACGTGACAGAGGTTGTGCATGTGCCCGGGATTGCCTGCCATTGCGTTTGTTGGCCTCGTAGCACCGGAAGCAGTTATGTGGATGACATGCCACAGCTCGGAGCAATGAGTTGTATGTGTGTGCAACATTTGGACGCATGTTTTTTTAAAAATTATGTGTCAAAGGCATCCCATTCAGGTGTACCCCCAGCACAGACAACTGTGTGTGTGACTACTGCTTGCATTTCTGGAATGTGATGTGGCGAATTTCGTAGCGCGCCCTGCATCACATTTTGCGATGCAGGGCACGCTACGAAATTTGTTTTATTAATTACATTGTTTACTTACCTTCAATTATCCATACTCCAGTTCTTAGCACCCCCCACCCTGCCCCTCCCCTGTCCCGCCTCTCCGCCTCACCGAAACTCCCTCCACGGGCCGTGGCTGGTGTTGTGGTCCTATTGGATGTCCGAGCTTCATGATTGTTGGCTCCATGGCATCTGTTGTTCTTCTGGTGTGTCTCTGGGCTGGAATCCATTTTATTTTGCAGGTTGTCGTCCGACTTGACAACAGGTAAGGGCAGGTGTTAAATTCATGGTGCTAACGTGCCTCATTGCGTGTTTTGTGATCTTAATGCAGATCTGGCTGGTCATTTTGAGAATATTGTGATGTTGTGTTGTCACTGCTTTTTGCATGGGAACGTCTACTGTGAATCTCATTAGCATTAGTTACCGGGGATCATCTCTGGCGAGGTTTTTTGTGGCTACTATCGCAGGAAAACTGGTGATAAGGGCTGTTTGCACAAGCTTGTGAATGGGGCGATATATGTATTGTGACTTTGGCTGCGATAAATAGCCGTTATCTTGTCGATATGTCCTAGAGAATATGCCCTGCAGTGTATACTGTTTGCTATCACTGCCTGATTGTGATAAGGAAAAAATTACATACTGCACATGGTGGGAGCTCAAGAGAAAAAATATGGTTATTGTTTGAAAGAAAATGAAATATAATATCTTGTGACCCAAGGGTAGTAGTACCACTGGGTCAATGACCCCACATCTAGAGGGTCAGATATTCATACTGGAAGGGCACAGACAGTAGCCACACCCTCTAAGCTATTGCAGTGTTAACTAACAGGCACAAATGTATACAGAAGAACCAAGCACATGTTTTTCAAACATTGAATCTGATTCAGATCTTGGCGGAATCAGTTCTGTCATCACTTTTTCAGCAGTTTTCCCGCTGCCGACCTGGCTGTCCACTCACCCTATTTAGATGTTAGTGGGTTCATTGATGAAAGACCTCCGTGGTCCCACATTCGCCGCCAGGAAATCTCAACCGTGTTCATGGCAGGATAGGCACAGCAGCTGTCGGAGGGCAGACTTCCAGTTTCCCCACCAGCTAATAATGATGTGCCACCCCTCTGTCATGACTTTTGAGGTCAAATCTCAACAGCCAAGTTGGCAGAAGAGAAGGAATATTAGGTTGAAACTTACCTTTTCTCGTTTTCACTTTTCCTGTTTCACCATGGATCAGATCTGGCAAGTCCTGCTGCAGCGGCTTGATGATGAACGAAACCAGCACCGTCATGGACGCAACTTTAGTAAGCTACACTCTTACCTGGTACCCATTGACTTGTCTGTTAACATTTGCACAGGACTTTTGCATTTAGAAGTCACTCGTACAAGTAATAGCATACCTATGTGCAATGCATATGTTTGTAATGTTAACGTTTAAGAAATGTAAAGAAACACACCTATATCAACACATTGTATGAATTTGGTGCAAGTTGGCTTCCAAAAATGTACATTTGCAACAAAATAGGATTTCCAAAGAAAAATCTAAAAGTCACCATACAGGTGTGTCTAAAGAAATGTTGAAATTTTCGATATTAAATACGTATGCTACACACATTATAGGGATAAGTGCAATGTAACATATTGTCGAAATTGCCCTAGACAAGTTGTTACCTTTACTGTAGTATTTAACAGTAAAATGAACGTCAGTCACAAATTAGCAGTAATCAACATATACATACATGTAACGTTTCCCCTTGTGGAGTGCACGTCCTGTACTGTATCCAATAGCAATAGTCACAATCGAATTTTTAAAAAGTCATGCATATGTGCTCGTACTGATCAATAATTAAGGTGAAAACACACCTGTAGAAACACATCCCCCCAAAAATTGTAACATAAAATAGTTGGTGCAAGTGACCATTACTATGATGAATGCCTGCATCTAAATTCAAATGACCATCACATACAACATTAAACAGTGTATGCACTTAACAAAGTAAACATTAAACAAATCAGTTGCATCACCTGCCATCATGGCAAAGATAACTGCATACTTCAGACTTCACTCAGAAACATTGGTAGGAATAACATTTTTGCTGAGCAAAAATAGTGCCAGGACAAACTTGGTGAAATGAAAAATAGGTAGAAACAATGGGTATCTATCTAATATAAAAGTATGCCAAATGGCAGTCCATTCTTTGTCCCACATGTCTTGGGGACTGTTGTGCAGTGGCACTCAGTTTGCCTCCTACATAACTGACAAAGGGGACATCCTCAGGAAGGGGCATCTAGTGGGCAAAGCAGGCACCTTAAAGATATTACATGGGAGATGAGGGTTTGAGTTTGGGAGGGGAGTCCTTGGGTTTGAGAAGAGTGTCCTAGTGCTTAGGAGGGGTGTCCTTGGGTTTGGAAGTGGTTAACCTGGGTTTAGGAGAGGTTCCCTTTGGGGTTGGAAGGGGTGACCTTGGGTTTGGAAGGGTTCCCCATAGGTTTTTGAGGGGTGTCCTTTGGTTTCAGAGGGGGAAGCTGTGGTTTTAGGAAGGGTGCTTCTTGGTTTTGTAGGGATAGGTTGACATTCTGAAGGTGTGGATTTCCATTTCGCAGGAGTGGACTGGGATGTGGATGGGGTAGGTTGGCCATGTGGGAGTCATTTTGCACAGATAAAACTAACATCCTCAATGGGAAACTATGTAGGCTGTTTGGGAGGGAATAGCATTTAAGAGGTAGAGGAGTGGCAGTGTCTGATGTGTGTGTTGAGGGTGCAGGTGCCTGTAGGTCTGGTGTATGTTGTGCTTGTTTTGTTTGGGTGTGTCTTGTGTTATATGTCATTGATGTGTTTTTGCTTATGAGTGTCTGTTTTGGGTGTGCATTCTAAGCTAGATGTGTCTGTGTATGCATATGCTGTTTGAGGAGCTAGGTTGTTTATGGTACACGTGGAGAGTGTGATGCATGTTTGTTTGGTGGTAGGTGTGTTGTGTGGGTGTGTTGACTGTGGGTGTGGTGCAAGTGTGCATGGTGGTGGGTGTGTTGTCTGTGGGTGTGCTGGTGTGGTGCATGTGTGTGTGGTGGTGGGTATGCTGTTTGTCAGTGTGCTGTCTGTGGTTGTGGTGCATGTATGTGTGTGGTTAGTGTGCTGTCTGTCTGTTGGTGTGCTGTCTGTGGGTGTGGTGCATGTGTGTGAGGTGGTGGGTGTGCTCTCTGTGGGTATGATATATGTGTGTGTGGAGATGGATGTGCAGTCTGTTACAGTGCTATCTATAGGTGTGGCGCATGTGTGTGCGGTGGTGGATGTGCTGTTTGTCAGTGTGCTGTCTGTGGGTGTAGTACATGTGCGTGTGTGATGGGCTGTCTGTATGTTTGGATGATCATTCTTTGTGGTACTTCTGTTTGTGTGTGCTGCTTGTATCTGTTGGAGCAGGTGCATGAAAATGTATGAGTGTGCTCTGTGCAGGGCTTAGAATAGGGAATTGAGATGGGGATGGGATAGGGAACGGGCGGGAGGTAGGGCCAAGGTTGGGATGGCTGGGAGGCGGCGGTGAATGAGGAGGCCATAGTTTGAAATGACTGCTGTAGGACAGACATACCAAGGTGGATGCCTTCCAGGTAAGCTACCATATGTTGCATATGGCGTCTAAGTCCCTGGGTGGCATTCAGCAGGGCAGTCTGGCCTACATTGATGCTCTGGCAGAGGTCAATAGCCTCCTCTTAAAGTGTAGCTGAGGAGACAGGGGCAGAGGGTAGGTCCTGCAGCAAGGGAGATGTCAGGCCTTTTAGCGGACCTGGCTGCGCTAACTGAGGGGGAGCAAGAGGGAGGGTGGAGATGTTACTCTGGGTGACCACTAGGGAGTGCTATCTGGTGGCTGAAGATGGTGACCTCTGTTGCACTCAGTTCACCCTCTGGGCCACTGTGTCTCTTGGTGTAATTACCAGACCCACTGTGGCCAGATGTTTCCTCACCAACATTTGCAACTTCTCATTCTCCTGTCCTGTATGATGCTGAAATAACATACAATAGTGTTATGGATATTTGTGTAAATAGAACAGATCATGAACTTTTACCACAAAACTGTTACCAAGATGTTAGATTTCACCTACTTCAAACCACTCAAACTTTGGTTATACATCAGCATATGCACATACATCTAGGCAACATTTTCAGAAGACACTTGGATGCAGTTATGTCATTCCCCATGATAGCTCCTATATCATGTATGATGTGGTCTCCTACCCATTATTATGTTTCTTCAGGAACTGTTTCACACCTCAGAATGTTTGGCCTTCGTGGTACAGATTAGTGAACTGAAGTCACCAAAATGGAAATACACCAACAATATCTTTGTACTGTGTGTTCACTCGGGCCTTAAATTTGCATACATTTCATTATCAATAAGTAAAATATGAATCAATGTCTGTCAACACGTATTGGCATACACTGAAAGCAGGTTACCTTTGTTTGGACATTTACTTCAAGTCACTAAAGTTTATGTCAAGTGTCAAAATTAATAAATGAATTATTTACTGAAGTAGCTTAACAACGAACCACATACTATTTATATACCTATGCTGTTGAAGAGAGTCTGAAATTAATCTTTGTCGGGATTGACAAATGACTACTACAACATAAAGAAATATTTAGCACGTGAGACATTTATAATGGACTTCAGTATAGAGCAAAAGCATTTTCAAATTTGATTCCTAAATATCGTTATTATTTGAGCCTTGTTGTGTCTTTGTGAAATGGTTCCACTAAATATACTGGCTTTCACTGTAGTAAAAAAGTTGTAGAACATCACACTAATCATAACATTCAATGATTCATGAATGATCTTTACTTCAAAGATTAAAATGTGTATCACAATATACAAAAAAGTACACCTTAATGCATTTCAACATTTGCCTAATGAGTCATGAATCTGGCCTGAATCCGAGTTTTCCTGTTGGTAAACTCATATATATATATATACACTTTATCTTAGGGGATTTAACCCATTATTTTACATGGATTACAACATACCTGACATCTAGGGCATCTATAAAGATGAGCAGTAAAATTTACTGGCAGGTGCGATGTGTCAGACTGTGCAATTTATATTTGAAGTGTCAGTATTTCACCTGCATTTTAAACTTGGTTTTACCTTATTGTGTATATATCTTCTATTTTAGTCGATATTATAATCAAGTCTGTTTATTATGTTTACTAAATGTCAACCCAATGAAATGGTAGCACTTGCACTTTAAAAGTTCATTCACTCCTGTTGCACGCTGTCATGTGATCAAGGCTCGGGAGAGCCGAAACGTTATGGCGACAGCACAAGTAATAAAGTAAATTTGGCATCCTATACCTGGGTTCGTGACTGTTCCTGTTCGTGTCAGTGAGTAAGACTGCAGCGCGGGAAAGACGGAGGTTTTTGTTATATTTTTAGACGTTTGATTTCGCACGGCTATACACGGGACCCTCTCCGAACTTGCTTCAAGAACTACGAGGTCAATGCTGATTGCGGGATCATATCCAGGCTTGCTTGGGCATTAAGACTTCCGGGAGGAAGACAAGCGTTTGACCCCCCTGTCGCTGGAAGAGTACACCTGAAGTGAAGGAACCTCCGTGAAGACCGCGTCGGATGACGCGGGGAACCAAGGACGAGTTCTGACTCCGTGTGAGGCTGCCAAAACCTCAATGGGAGCACTGAGGGAAAATAGGACTGGGTCGCCCTCGACTCAAACTTAGACCAGGAGACGCAGCGCTCAAGCAGGAACATCATGAATGCTAAAGGCTACGTGAAGGCGAGAACTCACGTTTGGAGTACTCCTGAATCCCTTTCAACCCCTGGGAGGCCGGTATGAACAATCAGGCTAGCTCTGGTTAACACAGAACAAGTGTCCAAGAGTGGAGTGCCAGCCCATAGTGCAGCCCTGATGAAACTGCCTAAATTGATGTGGCAGTGAAACATGTCGGCATTGGCAATAGGTATTGGTATGCATGAATAGCTACCAGCCTTCTTATATGTACAGCATACACTCATTTCCCTATGAATAAAGTTGGTTAAGGGAATTGGATGCTGAGTTGTATGCACTTTTTTATGTTGTGTGTTTGTCACTAGCAGTTGTTTTCTGCTTTCCACTGTTTGTTACACGTTTTTGGTTGTTTGTTTTGGACACGTTCCTTCTTCTTTCTTTGAGAAGCAAGTGACTACCGATGATGAGACAGGGGCTTGTCTGGAAATTACATACCAGTTACCCCGTTGGTGGTGTTTCCGTGAGGTGTCACTTGTTTTTCGCACATTTTTTTCTAAGTAGAAGATTGGTCCAACACTGAGGGTGTGGACCCTTGTTATTGACCTAGATGGGTCAGACAACTTGTACTTGTTGTTCTGTGTAGCTGTCAAGTAAGATGGGCCTTTTTTAACGTGAATTTGGGCGTAGTGCAGTGAAGTGTCCCCTCATAATTGTAGGGTACCAGAATAGGTATCAATACATACAGACTGTGCTATTCTTTTAGTAACTGACAAAAGTTGTCGTCCCGTGGACAGGGTCTTTTGTTTATTGGTCTCTGTGTAAGGCTGCACCAGGTATTTCAGGGGAGGAGAGACTGATGGATGCGCGGGCGCAACATTGTTAGTATTGATTGTACAACATAGTTGAAGACGCCTGCATTATTCACAAGTGCATAAAAAAATATCTGCCGACAGCGAAAAGGAGAGGGAGGCTTGGGCGAGCACAATGTTTTCGGATAATCTCCCTATACCTGCTACAATCCGTGATAGATTGGACACTGCCAATGGCCCCAAAAATGATTCACTACATGAGAAATGTAAGATTCTTGAGAAAAAGTCCAAGCAGGAACAGAGTAAATGGTGGAAATCTAAGTCCCTCCAGCGGTATATTGATGTGAATAGAATACCACGGGGTTTACGTATTCTCACCGCACCTAGCTATGAGAGACCAAATCCGGACCTCATGAAGGAATGGGCAGAAAGCAATTTGGAGGCGTTCAGGCGATTATCATCAAGTACGCTGACATTGACAGTGCCAAGCTGCTGAATGAAATTGCAGCCCTACAAGAGGAGCTGGAATCTATGGGCCCTGAGGAGGAGAAAGCAAAATTAATTAAAGAAATGAACACAAGACTTAAAAAGGAGGAGGAAAAAATCATTGACTGCAAGACCTACAAGTTCCAAAGGGATAGAACGGACTATGAACTTGGACAAATTTTCACGTTCTCAAAGAAATATGACAGCCTACGCATGGCGGCAGAGGGAACGCAATCTGGTGAACGCAGTAGATGGAACCGTAAAAATACGTACAAGGATCAAACAGACTTGACAGTTTCAGACTTCAGTTCCGGGACAGGAAGCGAATCTGAGTCTGAACAACGCGGTGCAGCCTCCACCGCAACAAAGAAAAAACCATCACCTGGTGAGGAAATACGTTTTTTATGCCAGGATCGCCTTCAGTCCCTATGACCTCGGACTCAAAAAAATACAACCAAAACACAAAAATTACACAAGGAGGAAGAGGCAGATGGCAAGGAAATGGTGGGAAATACAAAAAGAGAGGCAGGGGCCAGTGGACCAAGAAGCAATGAAGTTTAAAAACTCGCAATTAACTATTGTTAACCTCACCCCTATGGTTCTTACTACCAATGAAGAGAACATTCTGGGTCTCTCCTATGCCCCAAAGACCAATATGAACTGCAGCGGCTAGATCCGACATCTACAAAGCAACAAGAAAACTTAAATTGAAAAAATTCCATCTATTAAAAACCAGTAATGTACTGCCTGACAACAGTGAACCAAATCCAGGCACTGCAATGCCAACTTTTTCACAAGAAATGCTTGGGCTTTGGGAAAATAAAGGGGCAGATTCAGCCTTTATGGATCACAATACCAGGTTTATGGGTGCAGATCAAGAAGCAGCCAATGCATCTATTCGAGCCCCCTTAACACTGTTCAAGTCACCCTCCACATTTTATCCCATCATGCCACGTGACGTCATTGACGTATTTCACGAGAATTTAATCAGTGAACTGAACTATTTACACAGCAAGACATGCAAGGGTCATTATATATATGACCAATCAACTACAGAATATTAATCTTTGGTATCGAAACTCAGCAAGGATAAAAGCGTTATATTACGCCCCAGTGATAAAGGGGGCAATGTTGTTTTGCAGACCAGGGTTAACTATGAAAAGGAAGCTTACAATCAATTGAACAATCATGACCATTATGAAAGGATGAACGTGAGCATGGTCAAGGCCATGCAGTGTGAATACCATCAACTTGTATCCAAAAGGAGGTCGAGAAAGGTATTATCGGAAGCAGAATACAAGTATTTGAAAACTGACTATCCGGTGACTCCATCAATATATTTCATACCGAAAGTCCATAAGGGCCAAGTAAATCCCCCAGGTAGACCCATCATTACAGCTCATGGGGGTCTACTAGAAAGGACTTCGGTTTATATTGATTCTTTTCTGCAAGGTCATGTTAAATCCCTCAGATCATACATAGAAGACACAGATGATTTTTTGCTCGAATTGAAAAAGGTTAAATGGCAGGATGGTGACTGGATGATGGCATTAGATGTCACTGCCCTATATACTAGCATCCGTCATCCAGATGGTATAGCTGAAGTTAAGTACTATTTGGAGCGAAGGTATGATATGTTTGACCATCATAACAACATGTTGATTCAAATGCTTACATTTTGTTTGGAGCACAATGTCTTCACGTTCAACATCCAGCTATATAGACAACTGCAAGGGGTGGTGATGGGGGCCAGTTTTTCTCCAAGCTTTGCGTGCCTACACATGGGTGCATGGGAAGAACTCATGGCTTGCTTTCATAATAAGATGACCAACAAAGTGATAGCATGGTACCGCTTCATAGATGATTTCTTTGTGGTATGGAGGGGTAGTATGGAGGAGGCCTTGGACTTTGTAGGAAGACTTAACGTGAATCAATACAATCTTAATTTCACGGCTACTATGAGCCAAGAAAAAGTACCCTTCCTTGAATCTGAGGTGTATGCCAGCCGGAACAAATTAGAAACCAGATTGTATCAAAAGAGTACCGCTGGCAATACAACCCTCCATGCAGGCAGTACACACCCACCTCATTTAATAATGAGCATTCCCTACGGCAAAATGATTCGCCTTAGGCGACTGTGCAGTAATGATTCGGATTTACAACTTGCACAGGTAGCCAGCACCAAGAGGTTTCTGGAAAGAGGATATCCACGTAAGATCATTGATAAAGCTAGACAAAAATCTATGATGATCAGCCGCCCCACTATGCTATCTAAATACGATGTCTCGGACGAGGCATCAATGCAGAAGTCTTTGGAAAGTGCGGGGAACACCAATGCGGTAGATTCCTTCCATTTCATTATTGGTTATTGCAACCAACACAAGGACATACGTAGAATGGTCAATAAGAACTGGACTATCATACTCAAAGATCCTGTTATAGGCAATCTACTACCAAAGAAGGCATTAATAACGTACAGCAGAGCCCCAAACATGAAGGATAGATTGCTGGATACTGGCCCAGAAGTTTTGGGAAAAACTTGGCTACGGAGCTTAAGAGGTTTTTACAAGTGCAAAACCTGTAAAGCCTGTACACACAGCACTAACAGGATGACATACAAGGATGGCTTTTGCAGTCAAGAACCTCAGATTAGCAAAATTCTCACAGGTAAACCATAATATGCGGTTTACATCCTGGAGTGCCCGTGTGCATTACATTATGTGGGAAGTACCAAGCTCCCCGTCCACAAGCGAATATTGCAACATCTTAGGGCTATAACCTCCCAAGACAATACCTATCCGGTTACTAGACACTTTAAAGAGCACCATCAGAGTAACAATAAGGGACTGCGATATTATGTTATTGATGCAGTATTAGCCAGCAGGCGTGGGGGAAACAGGGAGTCAAAATTGCACAAACTTGAAACCAAATACATCCTACAGCTAGACACCAAACAGCCTGGGGGTTTAAACTTCACAGAGGATTTATACACATGTTTACACTAGGCTCTGTAGCATGTAAATAGGATATATGAACAATTGTGGAGTGCATGAGTTAATTAAGGTTTTTAAATAGTGTTTATGAGATTTATTACTATTTATTGTTTTAACATGACTCATTGTTTTTAACTACTCTTAATTATTTCTTATTGCACCATCCTATGACTATTTATTGTACTATCAATTGGACTAGCTATTGCGTGTTTTTGTACTACACCCCCCCCCCATTGCACAATTTTTGAGATATGAGAAGCAATAAATTACACCCCTTTTAAGTACTGTATATTGTGTTATTTTCTACCTCTTAATTGCAGTCTGATCAGCAATGATATATTCTTTGACATTTTATAGCTATTTTTTCTTAATGTATATGTAGTTGGTACCTTTGGCAGTGTATATCCATTAGCATGGACAGGACTGGGCTCAGTCTGTCTAAATGAATTATGTTTGAAATTGATGTTTTTAACACCACTTATTGCACTTTTGCACCTTCCATGTATGTAGCACTTTAGGTATGGATTGTTTAAGGGAACATTAGTACTGTATGCAATTGCACTTTATCTTATGGGATTTAACCCATTATTTTACTTGGATTACAACATACCTGACATCTAGGGCATCTATAAAGATGAGCAGTAAAATTTACTGGCAGGTTCGATGTGTCAGACTGTGCAATGTATTTTTGAAGTGTCAGTATTTTACCTGCATTTTAAACTTGGTTTTACCTTATTGTGTATATATCTTCTATTTTAGTCAATATTATAATCAAGTCTGTTTATTATGTTTACTAAATGTCAACCCAATGAAATGGTAGCACTTGCACTTTAAAAGTTCCTTCACTCCTGTTGCACGCTGTCATGTGATCAAGGCTCGGGAGAGACGAAACGTTATGGCGACAGCACAAGTAATAAAGTAAATTTGGCATCCTATACCTAGGTTTGTGCCGGATCCTGTTCGTGTCTGTGAGGAAGACTGCAGAGTGAGTAAGACAGAGGTTTTCTACCCGAGTGGCAGAAACACCAGCACAAACTGCAGTTTGCACTGCACTCTGCCACTCGCAGAACTTCGCTGAGTTTTTTTGTAACTTCGCGGAGTTCCACGTAGCAAAACTCCACAAACTACGCCCAGCTCTGGGGCCCCTACATAATCTGTGATGTGACCTACTTCTGATCAGTGCAAGATATTGTGAACTCCTGATGGCTAAACATGAATAATTATGGCACAGTGAATAGAGGGCAGAGTGAATAAGGGGCCTGAGGTTTGGACATGACATACTTTAAATTGTGAGTCAATAGAAACTAAGTGTTAGCTCAAGAAGTCAGGAAATTCTCTCTTACAACTGTTGTACAATAAAAAGTATTCTGGGGTATATGTTAATCACACCTCAAATTTTTAACTAAAAAAGGATAAATGTTCTTGACATTTGTACCTCAGTGCTTAAGTTATATGGCCCTGTGATTAAGTTCCAGTCTGGCCCATGATTTTGAATGAGAACTGCTCAAATCAGGTCTTGCTATCTGCAGTCAGATGTTCAAGATGTCACATGAACACTGTCTTTTCTCAACTTTTATATTATAAGGGTAACCTTTTTCCTATCAAATAAGGGACCTCAAGGCTGTGTGATACTCTGAAGGGGTCTGGGAGTTACTGGTAGCTCCCAAAATACATTATGGAGGGCCCTAATCTAGGCTAAGTGATTCGTGGGACTATACACATAGTTAACATCATTTTCAATTGTTTTAACATAGTGCATACATATCTCCAGGTGTAAAGAGTATATGATGTGTTTACCATTGATCATGATGTAGTTTTGCAACTTATCAAAGGTACATCGAACATATACATGAATAGATCTCTACATACACACCAATTTGAATCCAGGGCTTTACACATGCAACACATATTGATGGGGTTGCATATTTGACATTGAAGAGTACGTACAAATCCTAACATCATTGTCCTATGTAAAGTCTACATTACATGACACTTAACATCAATCACTACACTTCACTTTGGAACTCAAAGGGACATTATAGCCTGTACAAACGGAAAAGAGCAGGTTAGACTGATTCACATATTCATGCCAGACACGAGCATGTTCCATTGGTGAACCAAAGATCTGGCCATAAAAATAACTCCTCTGCCAGCAGCTCCAGCTCCTCTGGAATGAAGGCAGGGACCATCTCACCTGTTAGACCTGGCATTGTTGTTCTCAGAGGTGACTTCTTCAAAGCAGCAGTTTTAGAAGGCAAGTGTGTTTTTTCCGAACCACCTGGTACATATAGGCAACATACGCAATATTCAGCAGAGTTGGACATATCCATTGGCCTCCTACTGTTATATTCACCAATGTTAGCCTATGGATGTATCCATTATGGAGTTTACTGCCCACTGCGCTGTCAACTTCCTCAGCAGCTGTGTGATTCCAAATGTCCAATCAGTGAGGTCATGCACCCGCCACGCATTACCTCTAGTCCAAATGAGGGCTAGTTTGATAATTTAATCAAACTTCGATGAATAAACATTTACGTGTAGTGTTGCCGTGCTGAAACTCGATATTAACGCAGTGCTATGTACACCTCCAATGATGGCATTTTTGCAGAAAAAAATATATTTTTTCTTAAAACTTATAGATATGAAATGGATGAGTTACACGTTTATTTTTCTTATTCATATGAAGGGCGTAAATGTCATTTGTGATGGTTAAAGGACAAGAAGCAAATGTTGCATCAAAATATCTACTAAACCATATACATTTTGTCAAAATTCATGACTTTTGTGTTACTCATTAAAATGTTGATGTGGATGATGTAAAAAATGCTCACACATTTTTTCAATGCAGACATATGTACCCTGGGAGAGTGAGGAGACAACTGCCTCTAGTATATCACCCATTTTCAGAGCTTGCCACCATGGATGAAAGGGATATAATCAAGTATTTCAGGTTGAATAGATAAATTATACTGGATTTATGCCATCAGCTGGAGTTAGATCTTAAGCCTCACAGCAGAAATCCCGCATCTATTACACCAGTTGCCAAAATCATGTCTGTACTTCATTTTGTGGCCACAGGATCCTTCCAATACACTGTGGCAATATCTGGTGACATATCACAACCAAATGTCAGTGGTGTGTCCCAAGAAGTTCTATCCTCAATGATGAGACAAATCAACTCATTCATTCAGTTTCCACAGCATTAGCATTTAGCCAATGTGAAGGGTGACTTATACAGCCTGGGTCACCTAGCACTTGTGGTTGGAGCAATTTAAAGCACACATATGCCTTAGTGTCACCACAAGCCAGAGAGCAGGTCCACTGGAATCAAAATAACTTCCATTCAATCAAAGTGCAAGTTGTCTGCTTATCAGATTTGTACATCACATGCATCCATGCCCATTTTGCTGGCTCTGTCCATGATTCCTTTGTACTACAGAACAGTCCCATACCCCTACAAATATATCAGTTTGGACCTGAGAGGGCCTTGCTTGTGGCCAGTTTAATTTTTCTTTATATTGTTTGGGGTAATGCTAGTTGCATATTATGGTGTTGCATTACATTATTTTGGGCTTTTTCTGTCTTCCATCTAGGAAACTTAGGTTATCCCAACCTACCATGGTTGTTGGCACCACTGGGGAATTCAACAATGGTAGGGGAAGTCTGCTTCAATGAGACCCATGGAAGAACAATGCGGCCAGTGGAGTGGGATCTTGGGCTCCTAAAGACCAGGTTGCATTGTCTGAACAAAATTGGTGTAGCCTCTTCTGCTCACCTGATAAGGTGTGCCAGATCACCGTGGCATGTTGCATGCTGCATGCTGCACAACATTGCTCTGTGATGGAACATCATTTACATCGCAGAGGATGGAGACCATGAAGAGTCTCCGGATGAGGAACCTGAAATACCAAATGAAGATGATAGTGGTGAAGAGAAAGGAGTTGACTTATGTCTGGATGTCATTGACGACTTCTCATGAGTGTAAGTATATCTTTATATGTCCTATCTTTCACAGTTACACCAACTATTGATGTGGTGATGGAAAAAGTATGTGGTGGTACTTTGTTGGGAAGGGCAAGTTCAGGGAAAATCAGGTCAAAGGTGTTTGTAATTCAAAGTGTGGACATATTGACTACTGTGTTCAGTTACATTGGTTATTCCTGACTGTTTTGTGAATCTGCGTCCTCCAAAGGTTGACTTTGTAATGTGGCCATCATGTTCTGTGTGATTGGTAATGTTTTTTTTAAATATGTTTTAGGTTCTTTCACCATTTCATCTTCATTTGGACATTTCAGAGTTGTAACATTTGCAGGTATATGGTGCTGTTTCCAAGTACAAAGGGAACCTGGTTTGATCCTTGGAAAGACAGACACAGACTTTGGATATACAACTCTTTTACCAAGAAACTTTGTACTGTGATTGAATGGGAGATTTCAAGATTTCATTGGACTTGTTCACTGTCATGTATTTGCACTAAGGCAATATGAGTGCCATCATTTTGTCAACGCAAATATGGCAGTGGAGCTAAATTATGAAAATTCCCCTTCACATTGGTAACATCCTCTTTGTGTGTAAAGTGTATGTGGTAGTTGATGTGTCACATCTTTGAGGGACATACTTCTTGTTGGCACACAACTGAACCTTGGTTGTGACATTCGACTAGTTACTGGAATAGTGGTTTGTAATGACTTGTTGTCTACAAAATTTAGTGCTGACATGATTTTGTCTCTGGGTATTAGTAATGTGGGATACCTTATGTGAGCCAGAAGATCTGGCTGCAGCTGATGACATCAATCAATGATAATCTGCCAATGCTATCTTATTGTTTTGGACATATCCTCTTCTTCCATGTTGGCAAGATCTTGAACTAGAAATGTGCAAACAGGCACTGAGTATTAGTCTAATATATAGATTATTATTTTAGTGCAAATATTGACAGACAACTATTGATCACATGGAATAAACATAGTAGTTCCTGATTGAATGGTATGACACATTTTAAGAGTCACGTTTGGGAACTGAATATACACGTTATCTACTTGCATGTCATATATGTTGACACAATCTTTTATTGCTATGTCATTGTCAAGTTAGGATGTATGACGTTACAACGGATACTTTTACAACGCATACCTTTACAATACATGTTGCGTTGTAAAAGTTTCGTTGTAATGGTAGTGCGTTGTAAAAGTTGCGTTGTAAAGGTTGTTTCCCGTCAAGTTATAATGGAATAAAACAAATGCATTGATAGAGTTGAGATACACAATACTTGTCAATGAATTTGACTTGGAAATGTAATGTACTAAACTTGATGAAATTAAAGAGGGTGAACATAACAAAAGCAAAGCAAAATGTGAAGAAGTCAGTTATGGTGATTGAAACTATAGTTGGAGAGCCAACATTGTTGAAGTCCAGTATCAAAAATACTATTGGCATCAGAAAGGGCAAATATGTCCAGAAATAGTCAAAAGAGTGACTGGTAGGAAAACACTTGAAGAAATTAGCATTGAGGTTTTTTGCTGGTGGTGCAGAGTTCTTGCCATCCTTACCTCTTAGCAATCTACATGGACATCTTCTGCCACAGGGGAGAGAATAAACCACTGCAGGGGCTAGTGGGGGATGCAGGTGGTTCTTACAGTGGCTGATGTAGATGGCTCAGATGTTTTAGGACCAAAGGCAGGGGCAGATGGTGCTGGGAAAGCACAGCACATGTGGGTATCTATGTTGCTGCATCACTCCAATCAGGGAGCCCATAATTGAGTTATGGGCCTCCATCTTATGGTTGTGCTTCCTCTGCAGCTGCTTCATCTCACAGAGCTCAGTGAGTACCTGGCCCTACATGTCTTGGGACTGATGGTATGCTCCGAAAATTTGGTTGGTGATAGTCTGGGTGTCAGTGATCCCATTAAATTCAGTGTGTTGGCCAACAAACACACTCCCATGACCCCTATAGCCCCACTCTCTTGTGCCATTGCCCCAGTGTATCCCATTGGAATGGGTCCTTGGTGAGCTGGTGGTGGTATGGTCTCCACATTAGCCAGGACAGGGGGCACACTATCAGTGTCACAGTGGTAGGAACACAGGCAATTGAGTCTATTATTAGCTGACATATCACATCTGGAGTGGGAGCTGCCAGTGTAGGTGCAGGGAGTGTCTCTAGAGCCATCTGCCCAGACTGACCAGCTTTACCAGGCTGATCTGGCTCCTACATATAGCCAGGAGTGTACTCCTTACTGAAGGCTTTATGCTGGACTGGAGTGGATGTTTCTTCAGTACCTACAACCTTCCCACTTGCTCGGCAAGTTTGACCTATTGAGAAATGGAGAATCTTCTTATTAGTAAAAGTGTGTATTGTACATTCAAATCTTTGGAGACAAACAATGTAGATACCAAGGCAGCAAAATAGGTAGATGTTGTTGTGATGATAACTTCCAGGAGTATTGAACATTTTACCCTAACCTTTATCAATTTCAAACAGTACAACTTTAAACCAGCAGATAATAACAAGTCCTGAAAAGTTCATGAAGTGGTTAGGGAGTATACCTAACTTCTCCCCAAAATAAGCCCTAAAACAGTGGAGGAGTGAAATATGTACTTTGCAATTCCAAGGCCTAGCTTACTGCAAAACATGCGTTTCCAGTACTTGGGCGTATGTTTGGCACAAGTCATCATGTGAACAGTGCAGTGTCAATTTTTGAAAGTGCCATTTAAATGGTTCACCTCCTTCCTTCATAACAGGACTCAGAAATTCAAAACTAATAACACTATGTCCACACCCGTTCCAGTAACACTTGGTGTCCCGCAAGGATCCTCCCTATCACCAACCCTGTTCATACTAGTCATGGAGCCACTCACCGCACTGCTTCATGTCTCTAATGTGCAATTCCACATGTATGCGGATGATACCCAACTCTACATCAAACTACAATCCCCTGAAGTCCCTAAACTTCTCAACTCAACACTTAAGGACACACAGGCATGGTTGGCAGAGAACCATCTCAAACTTAATGCTCTAAAAACAGAATTCCTCCTAATAGCACCCCCTCCAAAATCCCCATCGCCCAGGATTGGCTGAAACACCTCACTGCATTCAACGTCCAACCTAATATTGTAGACTCAGCAAAATCCTTAGGTATCACCCTTGACTCCAATCTCAATATGCAACGACATATCAGCAATGCAACCAAGGGAGCTAATTTCCAAATCAATACCTTGAGAAAGTTGAAACCCTCCCTCCCAGCCGACGACTTTAGAACTGCAGTCCAAGCGTTAGTTATCCCTCGGATTGACTATGGAAGTGCCTCCCTCTGCGGCCTCCCACTATCAACAACCAGACTACTAAGAGCCTCTATCAATGCTGCAGCAAGGCTCATAACTGGATCAAAAAAACGCTCACACATCTCTCCTGACTTAAATCTCTGAACTGGCTACTGCTTGAAGCCAGAATACACCTGAAAAACGCATGCATTACTCACAAGGCCTTACATCACAGCTCGCCCAGTTACATTGCTCAGAAATTGACAATCTCAGGAGGCTCAAGAACCACAAGAAGCGCAGAACCTCTCCTTTTGAAACCACACAGATTCAACAAGAAAAAAACTTACAAGCGCTCCTTCTCAGGGATGGCCCCCAGGATCTGGAATGCCCTCCCTCCAGAAACTAGACTCATCTCATCCACTGCATCCTTTAAAAAAGAAGTCAAATCGATCCTCATGGCTAAATTCACTTGAACATAAACTATGCAAATACTGCTTGCCTGTGTTCGACCACAAAATCACACTCTACTACCATGCATGGTTCGCTTCTTTGCACAAACTGCATTATTAAGTTTTCTTTCCTTTTGTCCTCCTTTCATATGTATGTAAAGCGCTCTGGTATCTGTAAGGATCTTGTTCGCACTATACAAAACTATGAAAATAAATAAATAAATAAATAAATTCAGGATAGTAATTTGCATACCTGACCAATATTGTGTCAACATAGTTTGAATATTGAAACTCATGACATCAATACAATTGTTTGAGAAGAACAGGACAACATTCAGAAAACAGCAGAAACCATTTTCAGAAGAAAACATAGAATAGAGATTGATCACTGCATGACACATCACCACATGTTGTAATCTGTTCTGAAAGAGAGAATGATCAACATTACACAGCAATATTCTTTTGAGAAACAGGAACAGGGCATCTTGGTAGTTGCACTCATTTTAAAGATAACTTTCTAACATTTGCAAAATGATTACTGGAACATACCAGTCAAAAAAAGAAATGGGTCAGACACTTACATTACAGTGTTAGATTATTTGGTGTTGTAACAGTTACGAGCACCATACCCTCATGTGACATGTAATGAGGATTAACACCTGTAAACTTAGATGCAACACAATACATTCACACAAACAATCTAAATTATCCAATATTGATACTTTGAGGTTTGCATGTTAGGGACGCATTGGCATCAGCTGAATTGAGAACAAACTGAACATTGATGTTTATTGAGACGCTGCAAAGTGTAACTTAGCAGACTCCACTCTGTGAGGTATTGTTGTCTAGCCTTCAGTATGCAGGATCTGATAGACCTTCACCACCAAGTGCATGACTGGTATTGATGGCCTGGGAGAACCACCACCAGTCCTGTAGGCTTTCATGTGACACTTGCGGGTCAGGGAATGCACCCTCCCCCACAGGTCATTTCACATTTGCCTAATTTACTCCTGTGAGAACAGGTTGTTTGCTACAGCATTCACTCTTCTGACGATTCTGGCCACATTTGCTTTTTCTGAGATGGGGTGTATTTTGGACTTGGACCCTAAACAATTGTGGCTCTACTCTTATGATTTCATCCACCATGTCTGAAAATTCTCCCTAAGTAAAACATGGATTTTTAAGTCCTGACATTGTGCAAACAATAAGATTAGTAATTGACCACAAGGTACTAAATGAAAGGGGATAAAGAGACAAGGAGAGTGAAAATAAAAACTCACTTGACTTGCAAAGCCTCTAGTATCAAAAGTCACGGTGGAACTGAATGGCCAACGATCATGGTCTGAAATAGTTTTTTTATAGTGTGGTGTGCAGGTCTTTCCATTTGGCCAATAGACATCATGGATGTGTTCTACCAGCATCCATACAATGGTCACAGAGTTGGTACATTGTTCAGAGCATGCTGCGATGGACTCACTCCACATCAGAACTTCAGCTAGTAGGCTGCCAGAGCAACTCTGAAATCTAAATTTGCTTGGCAGGAACCCACTGTCCTGATGTCGAAGGAGTAGTATTTGCCAGCACTGGAGTCCACTATGTCAATGAGAGTGGGCCATGACCGCATCAGGAAACACTCTGTTGACTCCCACAGTGAGGCAGCTTATATGCATCTAAATACGGCAAGTGAAAGACTGCCAACACAGAAAAGTTCAAGGGACCATGATAGGATGGTGCTAAGACGGCCAGGATTTATATCAGGCCCATAGTCTTTCAGACTAGTATGTATCCCAGTCAGGTCCTGAAGCTCTTCTCTGCAGCGCAGGATCTGGTCTAGGGAAACACAAGCATGGTCTTCTTCCACCCTAGATGCTGAGGCTAAAGATCAATTCTTGTTCATGGTACGTTAAGTCGATGCCATTGGATGATAATAAAGGGCAAACTTGGTGGGGTTCTACAAAGGATTAAAACAGGCAACAACCGAGCATTGACAGATAAACTGGGCATGCTCAACTGGTACATTTACCATTTACCATTCTGCTCAAAAGTACCTGTAGATGGATGTTCTTAAGCAGACCTTGTGTTCACATCTCTGGACTGCTTGGGCTTGAAGGTGTCTTCCAAGCAGTCAAGGTCAGAAACAGCAATACAGAGAAGCAGAGCTTCAGGACAGTAAAAGGCTTAGCTCTAACCATAAGGAAGTAAACATCATACAAATGCACATTCAGAAATGACCCTGGAGGGTCCAGTAAAAGCAGGTCTTCCTCATTCTTGAAGAATGATTCAGCTTGATGTTCACAGCTCTTATCTGTTGTAAAGCAGAAGTCTGGAAATCAGCACCTGTGTATTCTTCAAAATGGGAAAATTCAACCAGGTGAGACAATGTTTTCTTCTATAGAAAGGGGTCTGCTACCAGAATGCACAATGGGAACAGGTGCCACATGAACCCAGAAATGCACACTCTCTAGGGAAAGCTTACACAGTCAAGCCATACAAAATGAGAAGTCCAAGAAGCAAACGGTGAAGAAGTAAGATATTAGAATGGCAATGTTATTTCTCTTAACACAGCAGCTATCCTCCATCTTATACCGATTGCTCATAATACATGATATTGCTGATCATCAAGGGCTAACCCAGGGAGTATTGCACAAAATGTGATTGAGATAAATTTTCCATCCACTTTTATTCAGAAGTTCACCATCATTATTGCAAATACAATATATACAACAGTCAAAAACCTTAACATTCATCAGGAAATTAAACATAAATGGTGCTTCTCTATCTGAGGTTATCAGCTTTAATGTACATGAGGAGGTCAGTAGGCTTCATCCTTAGTTGCTGCTTTTGAAGTACAAAATCTAGAAAATTACATATGATATAAGTTTCGGCAAAGAGTTCAATAAGTTCAGTACGTTTTTTCTTTGTAAATCATATCACCTATGTACAAAAAATAATGCATTTTATCATCAACATTTATATACATCAGTAACCTCAATATTATAATGTATGCTCACACGAGGGGTTCAATAATAAAAATTAGGTATCTATCTACAAAATATTAACTTTTTGACTACAAAGTAGAAATACAATTTTACAAGGTTTCTAATTGTAAAATACACATTTACTTCAATTCCCCAGCAACTAAAGGGGGATATAAAGTAATGCTGGGGAAATCGTTCTTCCACTATGGGGCATGTGGATCATCTCCCACATTTATGGTTGAAATTCAGCTATATTCTGAGTGCTCTATGACGTTGGTCTGTTTTTTTTTTCATTATAGTTGATAACTAGGAGGAGAAATTTTGTGGCCCTTGCATACATATGACTGCAACATTTCTACCATGTATCATAGACACAAAATCTATACCCATTGTAGAAATGAATACATCCAGATAATAATTGACTAACAATGTGATAAATGGATAATTTGAAAGGGAGAAAGAAAAGTATTTTGTCATGAGTGAACCCTCTGTAATTAAAAAAAATGAGAATATCAAAACACTAAAATATAGGAAATTAGATAAGGATAACAAAAATATTGACTTCGTATACTTAACTTTAAAAACCACAAACAATGCTGTTGGAAATATCAATTTTTACATATATCAAAACCAAAAATATCAGAAAAAGAAATATTGTTACCTTTAAATAAACATATATTATGTCTAAATATTGATTCACACAATATTGACTGCAATATTATCAGTAAAATAATTAAATAATCATTAATAAAATGATAAGAAGAGTTATTTTCACATAAAACACATTCAAATAAACCCAAAAAATGTTATACCCATAGTTAAAATAAATACAATTACCATTCCCACACAAAAAAATAATATATCTAAAATATATACAATAAAAAACACCCCAAAATGTATTAGCATTAACTACACACATTAAAACACCACCCTAAAAAAAAAAAAATATATATATATATATATTGTAGACACAGTGGTTCAGGTTTCCCAGCCGTTACAGCGCTCGTTATGGATGCCTCTCCCTACGGCAGAACCACGCCGTTTCAATATTCAAACACTTCCTTCGGCTCGCCAAAGAACTGGGGCGCACTCCTTTAGTTTTCCACAACAGGATTTTATTCACGATCTTCTCAACATGAAAGTGAGTGATCAACGCGTTTAGATGCTGCTGTCATCTTGCTCACAATCGTGAAAAGCCATTCCTTATGTGCGATTAGCAATTAGCGAATTGCAAATAAGGAAGCAGTAGAAATCGCATAAAATATTGTGATTTCTACATGCATCCCCGTTTTGTGAGTCTTTAATAGCGAATCCTTAAAATTCGCTATTAAGGACTCGCAAAACATGACCATGATGAATCTGGGGGCTAGTTTCCATAGGAAATCCACAACATTCTATTTGGAATAACTTTGGCACCGGTGGACTAATCTTAGCGAATTTCTCAAAGAAGATGGCCCGCTCCGCCCCGCTCCTTCCCTGAAAGTTTTGGGGGGATTCGTCAAGTGGGGCCTGAGAAAAAAGGGGGGTCCCAAAACGTGTTTTCCCCATGTTATTTTCCATAGGACAATTAGACAGGGCTACAGCCCGAACAGCTGACCGGAATTACAAGAAATTTGGTAAAATGGTAGAGTCTGATTCAAAAATGGTGTAAATCCCTCCAGTAGTTCCTGAGAAAATCGAAAGGACCTTCGCGTGCACGAACTGCATGCTGATTTGCTGCCACTGTCTGTCAACACTCCAAAACAGAAATTGTTGTGCCTCGGTAGACTGAAGCACAAGAAAGCAGAAAAACAAACGTGTAAAACTCAAAAAGGGGGCAGGGTAGCAGCACCCTGACCCACTAGGCCTGTTCAGGGGGTCCCACAAGGACCCCCAAGACCCAAAAAATTATTTTGATTCGAATGCTCTGTCCATCACCACCCCCTTTTGTACCGCTTTTGGCCACCATAAGTGTGGCAGGGTATGCTCAGACGTGAGTCCCTTGCTCACTTTGCCACTGGATTCAAGCAAGCCGGGCTGAAGACTGCTGGAATGCCAGAAACCAGTCCTTGGAAGCTTGTTTCCAGTCCAGGGAAGACATGGCTTGGCAGTTCGGGCTGGACTGTTCCCATGAGACACAGGGTCAGACTGATTTGCATATAGCCATGTCTGAACTGGGGTGGCAGAGTGGGCTAAAGAACGGTGATGGATTAAACCCAGATCTCTTGACTAGGTGTGAGTGTTTCATTGATTCAGAGATTCCGTCCATCACCACCCCCTTTTGTACCGCTTTTGGCCGCCATAAGTGTGGCAGGGTATGCTCAGATGTGAGTCCCTTGCTCACTTTGCCACTGGATTCAAGCAAGCCGGGCTGAAGACGGCTGAAATGCCAGAAAACGGTCTTCGGAAGCTTGTTTCCGGTCCAGGAAAGACTTGGCTTGGCAGTTTGGGCTGGACTGTTCCCATGAAGCACAGGGTCAGACTGATTTGCATAAAGCCATGTCTGAACTGGGGTGGCAGAGTGGGCTAAAGAACTGTGATGGATTAAACCCAGATCTCTTGACTGGGTGTGAGTGTTTGATTGATTTGGATGCTCCGTCCATCACCACCCCCTTTTGTACCGCTTTTGGCCACCATAAGTGTGGCAGTGTATGCTCAGACGTGAGTCCCTTGCTCACTTTGCCACTGGATTCAAGCAAGCCGGGCTGAAGACAGCCGGAATGCCAGAAACCGGTCCTCGGAAGCTTGTTTCCGGTCCAGGGAAGACATGGCTTGGCAGTTCGGGCTAGACTGTTCCCATGAGGCCCAGGGTCAGACTGATTTGCATATAGCCATGTCTGAACTGGGGTGGCAGAGTGGGCTAAAGAACGGTGATGGATTAAACACAGATCTCTTGACTGGGTGTGAGTGGTTGATTGATTCGGATATTCCGTCCATCACCACCCCCTTTTGTACCGCTTTTGCCGCCATAAGTATGGCAAGGTATGCTCAGACGTGAGTCCCTTGCTCACTTTGCCACTGGATTCAAGCAAGCCGTGCTGAAGACGGCTAGAATGCCAGAAAACGGTCCTCAGAAGCTTGTTTCCGGTCCAGGGAAGACATGGCATGGCAGTTCGGGCAGGACTGTTCCCATGAGGCACAGGGTCAAACTGATTTGCATAAAGCCATGTCTGAACTGGGGTGGCAGAGTGGGCTAAAGAACGGTGATGGATTACACCCAGATCTCTTGACTGGGTGTGAGTCTTTGATTATTTTGAATGCTCCGTCCATCACCACCCCCTTTTGTACCCCTTTTGGCCGCATTAGTGTGGCAGGGTATGCTCAGACGTGAGTCCCTTGCTCACTTTGCCACTGGATTCAAGCAAGCCGGGCTGAAGACGGCTGGAATGCCAGAAACCGGTCCTCGGAAGCTTGTTTCCGGTCCTGGGAAGACATGGCTTGGCAGTTCAGGCTGGAATGTTCCCATGAGGCACAGGGTCAGACTGATTTACATATAGCCATGTCTGAACTGGGGGTGGCAGAGTGGGCTAAAGAACGGTGATGGATTAAACCCAGATCTCTTGACTGGGTGTGAGTGTTTGATTGATTCGGATGCTCCGTCCATCACCACCCCCTTTTGTACAGCTTTTGGCCGCCA
Source organism: Lissotriton vulgaris (assembly GCF_964263255.1). Classification (NCBI taxonomy): domain Eukaryota; kingdom Metazoa; phylum Chordata; class Amphibia; order Caudata; family Salamandridae; genus Lissotriton; species Lissotriton vulgaris. Next base: position 862,806,173 of record NC_141691.1, on the reverse strand, counting down.
TAAGTGTGGCAGGGTATGCTCAGACGTGAGTTCCTTGCTCACTTTGCCACTGGATTCAAGCAAGCCGGGCTGAATACGGCTGGAATGCCAGAAAACGGTCCTCAGAAGCGTGTTTCCGATCCAGGGAAGGCATGGCTTGGCAGTTCTGGCTGGACTGTTCCCATGAGGCACAGGGTCAGACTGATTTGCATATAGCCATGTCTGAACTGGGGTGGCAGAGTGGGCTAAAGAACGGTGATGGATTAAACCCAGATCTCTTGACTGGGTGTGAGTGTTTGATTGATTCGGATGCTCCGTCCATCACCACCCCCTTTTGTACAGCTTTTGGCCGCCATAAGTGTGGCAGGGTATGCTCAGACGTGAGTTCCTTGCTCACTTTGCCACTGGATTCAAGCAAGCCGGGCTGAATACGGCTGGAATGCCAGAAAACGGTCCTCAGAAGCGTGTTTCCGATCCAGGGAAGGCATGGCTTGGCAGTTCTGGCTGGACTGTTCCCATGAGGCACAGGGTCAGACTGATTTGCATATAGCCATGTCTGAACTGGGGTGGCAGAGTGGGCTAAAGAACGGTGATGGATTAAACCCAGATCTCTTGACTGGGTGTGAGTGTTTGATTGATTCGGATGCTCCGTCCATCACCACCCCCTTTTGTACCACTTTTAGCCTAGTCTTGCCGACGGAAGCCGCAGCCCGAGGAATCGAGCGCAGAGTTGATCTGCAGCGTGTGCAGCGTGTGGGCGCCAGACGCCGGACGAGACAGGACAAGACAGCACGCACGCGAACGGAGAACGGGAGACGGCAGGCAATTCGTGGGGGGTATGGAGCCCCGAACATTTTGGAGACCTGTGTCTTGTGTGCCCAGCCACCCCTCAACCACCCCGCAGCCCCCGCAGCCCCGCAAAAAAACCCAAGTAGCGGGTGAGCTCATACGGGCACTGACAGGAGCTACCTGCGCAGCCAGGATTCACCAGAGGCACGCAAGATAGTAGTTTAGTAGCGGGGGGTAGGTACAGTATGGGTGCATCATTTCCGACGGCGAGATAGCACTCGAGGAGCTAGGAGCTAAGGAACGAAGGCTACAAACCCTGGGTATATAAGCGCTGCTGTAAGAAGGAGTCTATTTGCCCATAACACAGGGAAAATCAGAAAAGCCCCTTAAAAGCCCCTGGGAGAAGATATTAAGTGTGGCAAGGCAGGCTGGAGGACTAAAGGCACAACAGAGGTAAGTGAAAGAATTAGCATATTTACAAGTCAATTCTGAACTGTGAAAACAATTACAGCAGCACCGGAGATAAGTGTATTACAATTTTAAAAGATGGCCCTAAAAAGAAGGCAAAAACCACGCAAAGAAGAAAGCCCAGGGAGGAGTGAGTTAATGGAGGGCTCAATGTCACCGGAAGAAAGCCAGGAAAGCCAGGCCTCTGCCGTGGATAATAGTAAGGGGCGACGTAAAAAAAGAAAAGTTAAAAGGGTCATTAATAACGTCCCGCTAGCCAAAAGGGATTGTTCCTCAACTTCCAAGCGGAAAGACAACACGGCAGTCTCAAAATCTATAAAGGACGTTGTAGGGAAACACTACAAATCTGCAGAGCCGGTAATAAATTTGGGACACGAGGAAGATGAGGAGGAGTATTGCGCGGAGAACAGAGAAAACAGAGAAAACACGGTGGTAGAGGAGGAGAATCAGATAAGGAAAGAAATGGGAGAATACCCAGAAGAAGAAATAGAGGAAGGAAGGGAGGACCCCCTACTGATAAACCTCACCCTTTTGAGTCAAAATCTTCAAATAGCAGCTCCTCGTCTTTCATCATCGCCAAAAATGTACTCGCTGCAAACCTCAGAAAATGAAGGGCAAAAAGGAAATGAAAGTCAGAGCCCGAGCTTTGTCTGGGGGGGTGCATCAGATCAAGCTATGCAGCATCTAACCCAGCAGGACGCAAAAAGAACTGGAAGTCAAGTCAATTCAGAAAGAAATAACCCACAGAACTCGGTCCTTTCTGTAACGTCCACAGCCTCCTTGATGAATTTAATATTGATGTTACAGAAGACATTACAAGGCATTCTAGAAGTAACATTATCGAACAATGGAGTGTTAAAGGCACAGAAACTGTTTTTAAAAAAGATTGAAGAGGAATTGGTGGGAATTAACAGTCAGATGCCAAGTATGACAAGACCAGTAGCTACCCCCCAGCCCATAGAACAAAGTATAGCGAGTGAATCTCGAGATGCTTTAGATAATGTATATATCTCTGGACGCCAGATGCTGATAAAAAGGCATGGTATGTATGTAGGGGTCCCCACTAAGAATAGGATAGGCAAGAAGCGGGTCCCGAACATAATAACTAAGAAAAAAGGGAAGTATTTGGAGGGGGAGGCACAGGCAGGCCTAAATGCATCTGCTTTGACCTATGTACCGATTGGACCCTCGCAATCGGAGAGTAAAATACCAAAAACCCCAATAGCACCAAGGAAAAGGCGGAGTAGAAAGGAGTTGAAAGAGAAACCCCTAACAACCCACATCGTAAATCAGAAAGTAAAGATATTCTCAGGAGAACAACCCATAAGTCGCCAAAGAGTTGATAACTCACAATTTCGAGAACCAGCAGGTGAGGAAAGCAAAGGGAGGCCCCCAGTGAGATCAAAGGGTAGCCAGTTAAAACATGAAACCCCCAAGAAATTATTAGAGGTGGATAACAATAAATGGGTGTACCTGGAACAGATACAAACAGTTCAAAGGGGAAAGAAGGTGAGAAAAATGAAACCCTTTAAATAGGGCACAGATTCTGACCTCCCTCGCCAAATGCAGTAGCCTGTGTGGGATCAGCACAAACAATTTGAGTCAGGTAGGCTTTGTTGAAAATAAAAATGGTAAGGAAATAACAAAAGTGTCACTCCATTCGGACCTGGTAAAAATGGCAATTTTAAAAGCTACTAGTGAGATAACCCAAGTGGGAATAACGGTAATACCAGAGAGGGGAGTAAAGGGCCTCTCAGGCAGTACTTTTTTAAAGTACCACGCAGGTCTAGGGAGGAGACAAGTGAAGTTATTAAGAGATAACAAAGAAGACAGTAGCTGCCTAAATATAGGGATAAATAATACAGGCAAAGATGCCTCAGTAGAAGCTATATGGGAGACCCCAACGAGAGATATACGGAGGAAGGGGCCGAAGAGGGTGGCTTAAGTTAGGTAGAATAGGATGGGGGGGGTGCCGCAATGTCTAAGTCTCTTAACATGGAATGTAAATGGCCTAGGCAATGAGTTAAAACGAGAATATATAAAGGAAGGAGTGAATAAAGTGGAAATTGCCTGCCTACAAGAGACTTGGACATGCGACGAAACCCCACTCATCGAGGGATATCTACAATTGAGTCGTTTGGCCAGGAGAAAAAGGTTTGGGCACCCTACGGGGGGGTTAATGACTCTCGTTTCAACAAAAGTATTGAGAGAAGTAACATCGTTAAAAATAAAAAGTAATTGGCTACTGGCTTGTAGACTAGAATTATTGATTTTGGAAATGAAATATAAAATGTTGACCGTGATAAATGTGTATATGCAGTGGAATAATGCAGCAGAGTATGAGACTGAGATGGGTCATTTTAAAGAGGATGTTGACTTTTTATTAGGAAAATATGTATCGGATGTAATGATAAATATGGGGGATTTTAACCACAAGCTAAAGCCTAGAAAGTCCGATCTCTGGAATAGAGAAATGTTAGATGTATATGGAATAAACCACGCTAGCTTTCCAGTATGTGAGTCCTCGATACAGGAGACAGAATTAGTAAATTTTCTAGGAGGTAGGGGTCTCCTCTGACTGAATGGCAGAGTGAAGACAGATTGCCCAGCAGGGAAGACCTTTAAAATAGGTTTACAGAATTGCCCAATTGATTACATATTCATGCCAGCATGGAATTTCCCTCTAGTACGGGAATTCAAGATAGAGCAAAAAGAATTCAGTGACCATAATCCACTGCACTTAATGATACTTGGGGGGAAAAAGATGCCTAGAGATAAAGTGATCCCACAGGATGTTGATTACCCAAAACGTGTAACGACACGACTTACTGAGGAATACCAGGAAAAACTGAAGGTTTTTCAACTTCAAGTTGAATCAGAAGATTTAGAGAGTAGAAACTTGGAATGGTTTATAGAGAAGATAGACCAAGTAGTTCAGTGCCTAAGAATAGAATTAAAAAAGGACAAAAGGAATAGTATAAAAGCCCCGGTCAGTCGAGTAAAATGGTTCTCCGTGGAGTGCCAATCTAAAAAAAGGGAGATACGGGCAGCACAAAGAAGGCAAAAAAAGAATTTCACCCAAGAAATACATAAATGTATAAATAAGCTGAAAGCAGAATTTAAAAAAATGGTAAATGATGCAAAAAGGTCATTTAAAGAGAAATGCTGGGGAAACCTGTTAGAAGCAATTGAAGAAAAAAATCTAAGACAATTCTGGAAAATGGTAAAGGCAGCGTCTGATCCAATAGACGGAGAAATTAAATGTGTTGTCAGTGAGGCAGCCTGGGAGGAGTACATAAGGGAACTGTATGGGGCAAGAGTCCCCCGAGGACATGTAGAGTCCCGACAATTGCAGGAAATATCTGAAGATTTTAAATCAGACTTTAACGAAAAGCAAGTAGAGCATTTAATAAGAGAACTGAAGCTAACTTGCGCGGCAGGCCCAGACAACCTTCCCGCAATAATACTAAAGTCAGAGGTAAAGTGGTGGGCAAGATTGTTTGCCCAGATGTTCCACATAATACTATCAGAAGGCATAATGCCATCAAATTAGAAGGGTGCAGTAACCAGGCCAATCCATAAGAAAGGGAGTATGGATTCACCACAAAACTACAGACTGATTAACCTCCTAGATATAAGAGAGAAGGTATTTTAAAAAAATCGTGTTAAATCGACTTAACACATGGGTTAAGGAGTTTCAGATCGTACCCATAGAACAGGGAGGATTTAGGGAAGGGCACTCCACGATAGATCACGGCTTTGCATTGTGGGCAATGGCAAAGAAGTCAACGGAACAAAACGGCAAGTTACGCTGTTGTTTCGTTGACTTCCGAGCAGCCTTCGATTCAGTAGATCGGGACTGCCTATGGGAAACACTAATGAAGGAAAAAATTCCCAAAGACCTACTGACAATAATAAAAGAACTACACCGAGGGAACTGGGCCCAAGTAATCAGGGACACTGTGGGGTCATTGACACAAAAAATACCCACTGCAAACGGCCTGCGTTTTGGCCCCACAGTTATTCTCCATATTCTTGTCAGACATACCTGCCTACTTAGAGGCTGAGGGTAGTGCAAGCCCCAGAATGGACGGAAAAAAGGTGCCCTGCCTACTTTACACAGACGATCTGGTAATAGTAGACCAGACCGAGATAGGCCCCCAAAGAAAGTTGAATTTATTTAATGTATACTGTGCTAGGAAATTCTTAACAGTAAACCTAGACAAATCAAAAATGTTATGCTTTGGTAAAAAGGCAATTAAGTTCAACTGGTTTTTAGGTGATCTTAAACTGGAAAAGGTTAAGGAATATCATTACCTAGGGATATGGTTCGATAAGACACTAAACTGGCACACTCATCTGGAAGCCCAAAAAGCAAAAGCTCATACTTCAATTTGTGGGCTAAAAATGTTTAATCAGGATTATGGGGATTTGTCACACCGACCACTATTAAAAGCTTTTAGTGTAATGATACCCCCACAAGTCCTTTACGGAGCAGAAATCCTTTATCTGAACGGTAAGGGAGACTGGGACTCGGTGGAAGGTAAATGCATGAAAAGCCTCCTATCTCTCCCCCAATCATCCATGGCCCAAGCAATAAGAACAGAAATAGGAACAAAGTCTTGGGAGGTGCAAGCACAAATTGCGGTAATCAGACTTTGGAAACGATTGGAGGATATAGAAGGTCAAAAAGTTGCACAACGGTGTAGGAAAGAAATTCAAAATAGTGACCTAAAATGGGCAAAAGCTTGTAGGGAAAGAATGGTGCAGGTTTGTGAAAGGCTAAAGGTGGAGGTGAGCCAGGAATCGCAACAAATAGTCTGTACTAAGAGTGAGTTGAAACTTAATGGGAAAGAAGTATCCAGAAAGACTGATATGGGTTATTTGGCAAAGAAAAAATCAGTAGAATTCATGATGAACTCATGGTCAAATGAAAACTGGTTTCCCTATTTAGATATCCTACCAAATCGCTGGTACAGGGAGTAGATATTAAGGTTGCCGATTCCGATCAATCCATGGTTAATAAATAAAGATCTTAAATAAAAAATGTTAGATCAGCTGAACTAACTATAAAGGGGGAATTTCAAAGGTTTTGTATGAGTAAAATGACCAGCTAACTATACCTGGTGTGAAACCTATGGTTTTTTCAGTGAATTTGCAAGGTTTTTTAAACGCTAATTCCTAACTCTAACAGGGCTGAAACCTATGGTTTTTTCAGTGAATTTATATTTATATATATATATATATATATATATATTTTAGCGACTCCTGCACCGTAGTGAAGATGCGAACCCCAGTAAGAGAAAGATGGATGAGCATTCATATAAGTAAGGCAGTTTATTGCTTTTGGTGCATATACCTAACCACTAACAACCCAAGACATTTCAGCGTCCTGTACGCCTTGGTCACAGGTTGATTTACCATGTGCTGATACAAAGAAATAGGCAATGCTTGTGTACTTAAACGTAAACAACAAGTTACAGGCTTTCATTGCCATGCAGTCTGAAATTATAGCAACAGCCATCTTAGAACATATTTAATCATAATAGGTAGAATTGAAAGTACTCCTTTATAAAGTGCAGGGGCATAAACATAAAAGAGAAATAAAAATAAAAATTATCGTAAATCATACTGCATGGTCATTAATGCCATATGTATGTAATACTACCAAACATGTCGAAGATCATACTGGGCAGAAGAAAAAAACATGTGTCTATGGGAAAACTGTCTAGTAAAAATTATCATGAGCATACATGCTAAAGTGATAGCAGCAGCCATCTTAAAATGTAGTAAGACATATTGAGCAAAGTAGAACGTGCTGTTAGGATACCATAATCAAAGTATATGCCAAAATAGCAACAATTCATACCACAAGATAATAATTGTCATGTGCAAATTGCACTGAAGGGCATGTACAAAAACCTTAATGTGAATGTTAAAGAGTAACACTTGGAAATCATACAATAGCGCACTCCATAGGCAGTCCATAAACCAACACATGGCATATGTAATGGTAACATGCAATAATCAAATAATGCATTTCAAATTATCCAAGAGATTAATAAAACTCATGAAGAATAAATTCACTGTGAGCCAATGTAACACAGAGTGGCTTAGTACAATGTCTGTCGGAGTTGCCTCCAACCAACACAGTCGCGGGACTGACCGACCTCCGGTGGGTGGTTTCATCTGCCTGAATACTATGAGACCAAACACTGTTCAGTCGGATTTCTACTGTGCTCTATGGGATCTTGTGTCACAGCTGTAAACTGCAAAACGGAATGGGGTACCGTTATTGTGGTATAAAACAATTTGTGGCATAAGTAATATCATTGCATTGTGACATCGCGAAAATTAAATATGGCAATATGAGCAAAAAAACATGAGCAGGCTTACAAACAAACATAATAATAGTGTGCACTCAAGGTGAACATTGAAATGAGAATGAAACGTCACTTACATGCCTTTCTGTGTGTTGTTTTTAAGATCTGTAAAAAAACGGTAGGGATCGGTTAAACTATGGGTGTTGAGCCTGCTCATGTTTTTTTGCTCATATTGCCATATTTAATTTTCATGATGTCACAATGCAATAATATTACTTATGCCACAAATTGTTTTATACCACAATAACGGTACCCCATTCCGTTTTGCAGTGTCAATTCCCTGATGAAGGGCATGACCCTAATGCCCGAAATGCATTGGATAGGATAAATGATGATGACATTGCCTGGGATAAAAACGTTTGAAAAATGTGAAAGGATAACAAACTATGCTCGAAATTAAGCCAAAGTGTCAATGAAATAATCTACCTGTAAACCATTAAATTAACAGAGTGGAAGTCTCTCTTTTGGTGGAAAGACAACAAAATGTGTGCCCATAAAGGGATGATTCTAGAGAATCTCTAGTATCACTTTTCAACTTATGTTCTAGACGCCGTTGGACCCTCGGCGCCACCTTTGGTGCACCAAAAAAATTAATTAAACCTAACATAATCACATTTGCAACAAATCTGCTGTGCATCTATCCAACCAAACAATTATAACAGCTGTAAACTGGCCATAATACAGGCTCCTATTGAGAAATGGATGTGTGTATAGAACCCTGCACAGTGCAGGGTTTTACAGGGGGTACTCTAAGTACCCCCTTGACCACCAACGTACACTGCTTATGCAAGGGGACCCTACTAGGGGCCCTCAAAGTCGGTTTCTGACAGACTTTCTGTGTCAGAAAGGCAGGAACAGAAGGGTTGTGGGAAAGTTACATCATAATCCTGAGTCTGGAAACGCCGTTCATGGATGATTACGGTGCAGTTTCAATCAGCTGTAAGACTCCGACAGCCGATCAGATCCGAGTCGGAATGACCGGTGGGTATACATTCCAACCGCCGATGTCGTAATCGGGCAGTCGGACTGCAAACGGACTGTGTCAGTCAGAAAGCCTCGGACCGCGGTCGGACAGCTTCAAGCTAGCGGATGGAGGCTTTACAACTGACATCGTAATTGACCCCAGAATGTTCATTCCATCCAGCAGAATCAGGTTAACATGCATAGGTTTCATGGGTAAAAAGTGCATGTTCTTGATTTTTATCTACTTGGAGGTAAGCGAGCAGTGTAATGATACACAGGGTATTTGCAGATCACACCAGCAGCTATTGCTTGGACATTCACAACAATCATGTCCCGCTGGGCAAATGCACAAGGATTGCAATTAGTTAGTAGGGACAACACCAGCTATCTCCCAACCTCCATACAATCAATGCATGTATTAGACTCCACATCAGAGTGAGAATAATACTCAATATTATTTATACATTACAAAGGCATTGTTGTGAGGGTCATCCAAAGTGCATATATAATTTATCCTGATTGAAATGGCTTAAAATCAAAGAAAATAGAAGAAAATAACAGATAGTTGTGCCTTATCTCATATGTCCCAACAGAGACATAGGGGAAGAGAAGACAAGTGGTTTGCCCACCAACACAGTGACCAACAGCAGTAAATCCAACAGCTGTAATTGCTTACATCAATCCCCCAACCCACCTTGAGAAAGTGAAAAAAACATGAACAGATATGTAATTAAAATCACAGAAAATTGGAAGAGGATTAAAAAGACATAATCTTTTGAGGCAGCTACTCAACAATGTAAATGTAGATATAATACCCAAAGCTAGTGTCAGTGCAAATAATATAGGATAAATACATATATATATATATATATATATATATATATATATATATATATATATATATATATATATATATATATATATATATATATATATATATATATATATATATATATATATATATATATATATATATATATATATATATATATATATATTACCTACTGGCTATCGCCAGTAGGTATATATAGTTAGGATTAATTCCCTATGGGACTTTTGAAAATTCTATGTCTAATAACTTTGGCGTTTGTGGATGGAATCGGCTGAAATTTTCAGGAAAATGGCACATTTTGTTTCTGAGCAGCTCCTGAAAATTTGGTGGGGTTTCGTCAAGGGGGGGCTGAGAAAAAAGGGGGGTCCCAAAACGCGTTTTTCCCATGTTAATTTCCATAGGGCGGTTGGACTCACTTTTAGCTCGAACGGCTGAATGGATTTGCACGAAACTTGGCAAAATTGTAGGGACTGTTAGCCCGATGTGCCTTTGCTAGGTCTCAATATATGTGCTCCAGTAGTTTTTGAGAAATTAACGTTTAAATCAAGATATATATCTGTAACAGCGCTCTGGGCAGCGATCCGGTCCGCTTACTTTTCGCTTATCGGAACTTTGCGCGCAGAAAGCTGATTGGCTCTCCGGTGTCTGTCAACATTCTAAACAGTCCGGAGCGGCCGCCATCTTGTCTCTCGGTAGGATCGAGAGAGAAGAAGAGGTGAAAAACGAAGGGTGAATTTAATGAAAGGGGGCAAGGTATCCCCCTTTTGACCCCCTAGGAATGCTGTTGGGGTTATTAAAGGGACCCGTGGGGAAAAGATAAAAAAAATGATTTTTCACGGTAGAAGCGCTTCACGGGCCGCGAACTGGGCCGCAAACTGGTAGCGAAACGGGAATTCGCCATTTTGTGCTTCGTAAATTAAATTACTAGTTATAAGTGGGTACGGGAGACGTATCCTAATCCCCTATGTTTCCTGAGGGTGGGTGAGGAGGCTGATATATGTTGATACATCTCTTCCAGCGGCTGTGCGTGAGCTTTTTTTTTTTTTTTGCTGCGTGACAGTCCGGAGCGGCCGCCATCTTGTCTCTCGGTAGGATCGAGAGAGAAGAAGAGGTGAAAAACGAAGGGTGAATTTAATGAAAGGGGGCAAGGTATCCCCCTCTTGACCCCCTAGGAATGTTGTTGGGGTTATTAAAGGGACCCGTGGGGAAAAGAAAAAAAAATGATTTTTCACGGTAGAAGCGCTTCACGGGCCGCGAACTGGGCCGCAAACTGGTAGCGAAACGGGAATTCGCCATTTTGTGCTTCGTAAATTAAATTACTAGTTATAAGTGGGTACGGGAGACGTATCCTAATCCCCTATGTTTCCTGAGGGTGGGTGAGGAGGCTGATATATGTTGATACATCTCTTCCAGCGGCTGTGCGTGAGCTTTTTTTTTTTTTTTGCTGCGTGACAGTCCGGAGCGGCCGCCATCTTGTCTCTCGGTAGGATCGAGAGAGAAGAAAAGGTGAAAAACTAAGGGGGAATTTAATGAAAGGGGGCAAGGTATCCCCCTCTTGACCCCCTAGGAATGTTGTTGGGGTTATTAAAGGGTCCCGTGGGGAAAATAAAAAAAAAATGATTTTTCACGGTAGAAGCGCTTCACGGGCCGCGAACTGGGCCGCAAACTGGTAGCGAAACGGGAATTCGCCATTTTGTGCTTCGTAAATTAAATTACTAGGTATAAGGGGGTGCGGGAGACGTATCCTAATCCCCTATGTTTCCTGAGGGTGGCTGAGGAGGCTGATATATGTTGATACATCTCTTCCAGCGGCTGCGCCATCTTGCCTTTTTTCGAATGCCACAATTTTGTCGTGCACGGCAGCCATTTTAGATGCCAGGCTGGTCCCAGGCTATCACCTACCCCTGCGGATGTAGTTTATGGCCCCAGCTGTAGAGAATTCAGACATGCCAATCCTCCTGATTCAGGCGTGTGAGTACTGATTTCAGTGCTAGTCTCCCGCCTCCCGATTTCTGCAAGCAAAAACCCGGGGGCATATTACTAACAACTAGCGATAATTTTTGTCTATAACTTGTTTAGAGACAAAAATTATCGCCGCACATCGGCGATTTTTATCGCAGATAAACCTTGCTATTATCGCAGAAAAGTCAGCGATATTCATGTATTATCGACCTAATGCTCTTAGCCATGTTATCCACCTCCCATTGGATAACATGGCTAAAACCTGCTCAGGGCAGGTGTTAGCTTTTGGAGATATTCGCGCTTAGTGCGAATATCTCCAAAAGTTGGTAATAGAAGGTAGCGATGTTAGGGACTGTTTCCAGTCGCTAACATCTTGGCACGCCACTTTGCATGTCATTAGTGATAAGTATCACTGACATGCAAAGCCGGGCCCAAGATGGTCGCTATCTCCTTTTAGGTGTCACTAACTGGTGTTAGCGACAGCTTGATAATAGGGAAATAATTTTATCTCCGCTTTCATGGTTTTTAAAGCCAAAAAAGGGGAGATAAACCCCCTTGCTAATATGCCCCACGATTCCTTGGGGGTTTCAGCTGATAGGGCTTGGTATTGTGTTACATGGTAATTTTTCCATGAAACGTCAGAGGGTCGATGTAGGGGTTCTAGAAGAGGTGATAAACCATTTAAGCCTCATGAACAAGCGCATGGTCTTTTAAAGATTTCTGAAGTACTCGGGGCGGCGGTGTGTGTGTGCCCTCTTTCAGGAGCGGGCGGGGGGGCACTGCCAGCAACTTGCCAGGTCAGGTAGTGTTCAACACGTGCATCACCCTTTCTCTGCTTGCTATTGCGCTCCATGCTTCGGAAAGGTAAGAAAAAGAACGTGCATTTGAGTTTGAAATGTCCGATCCTGCAGCAGCACACTTCCAAAGCCCACACATGACAATAACCCGATTCAAGGCCCCATTCACCCGTTTTTCAAAAAATAGATAACACTCCAACAAATTAAGGTTATAAAACTTTATTAACTTTTAACGATAATGAACAGAACAAAAACTAAAAACATTTAAACATTTATTAACACAAAAAGCAACAATGGTTAGAAGCTGTCTTTTGTGCGAATAGTCCCAAGGCAGCACAACGTGCAGAGTTCTGGACGGCACCCAGGTGATGTCGCCTGGGTGCCGCACTGGTTTAGGGATCCTACAATGCTGCTCCGAAAATTGGCGTGGGGCGTCCCGGGTGGGGCGGGGGGAGGCCTCGTCAGTAGCGGTCTGTTGTGCGAATAGTCCCAAGGCAGCACAACGTGCAGAGTTCTGGACGGCACCCAGGTGATGTCGCCTGGGTGCCGCACTGGTTTAGGGATCCTACAATGCAGCACAGAAAAACAGCGTGGGGCGTCCCGGGTGGTGCGGGGGGAGGCCTCGTCAGTAGCGGTCTGTGTCCAGTGTCACATGGCTGACACAACATGTACGACAGGCACCCAGGTGATGTCCAGTAAACTGCCGCACTGGTTTTGGTATCCTACAATGCTGCTCCGAAAATTGGCGTGCGGCGGCCCGGGGGGGGGGGGGGGGGAGGCGGCGTGAACGGGTCTCCCCAGGTGGCGGCCATCTAGCTGAGTTGCGCTCGCTCTTGCGGCCACAGCGTCTCGCTCACCATGTTGTGGAGTTGCTCCCACTCTTGCAGTGCAGCGATAGGCGGCTGCCACATGGCTGTCAAAATGGCGGACGGCTCTTCGGTTTTGGGCCTGGTCCACTGAAATGGCCCTGGGACACCTTGGAAGTCGGACGCTTGCCTGCTAGGGCTTGGGCTCCATTCTCGAAAAGCGTCCCCTCAGCCGTGAAGATTGTATAAAAGTCTTGGGGGCCCCCGACTCCCGCAGGCTTCCGGTGGGGAGCGGCTGCCATGATTGCTCGCGGAATGACCACGACGGAGCCACGAGATGGTGGTGCTCTCATGCTGACGCCAGCTTCAGTCTGAATGATCCAGAAACAAGGTGGGGCTTTCATCGTTTGGGAAAAAAAAATGTTCTAAACCAATGAAAAGTGTTATTTTTAGGTCATATGACCAAGCCTTCCATCTTTAGGAAACCAAAAGTAAAATGAACCAATGAAAAGTTTTATAAACAAGTCACATGACCTGTTATGCGACATAGGGCTACAAAAAGCGTAGAAAATCCGTTGGCACGTGAGGCGGCGTCAGTAGCGGACCGATGTGCGAATAGGCCGAAGGCAGCACAACGCGCCGAGATCCGGATGGCACCGAGGTGGTGTCCAGCAAATTGCCGCACTGGTGTGGCCATCCTACAATGCTGCGCCGAAAGACGGCGTGTCCAGCTGAATTGCGGTCACTGTTGCGGTACAGTGACTCGAACGCGCCGAGATCCGGATGGCGCCGAGGTGGTGTCCAGCAAATTGCCGTACTGGTGTGGCCATCCTACAATGCTGCGCCGAAAGACGGCGTGTTCAGCTGAGTTCCGGTTACTCTTCCGGCACAGTGACTCGAACGCGCTGAGATCCGGATGGCACCGAGGTGGTGTCCAGCAAGTGGCTGCACTGGTGTGGCCATCCTACAATGCTGCGCCGGAAGTCGGCGTGGGGTGCCCCGTTGGCTTATGAGGTGATGTCAGTAGTGGACTGATGTGTCAATAGGTCGGAACCAGCACAAGGCGCCAAGATCCGAATGGCAAGTCCTGGATGTTGAGTGCCTCAGTTGAGATTTCTGAGAAGTGCTTGTAGAACTGTCTGAAGCTTATTTGCACCTGCTGCAGCTTCACTAGGTCCGGCGGAACTTGTTGCCTTTTCCTTTGTGCTTCTTTTCCTACAATGCGTTTCTTCTGAAGACACGACCAGGTCCCTGAATGTGTGCAGGGGGACGCTATTGAATGAATGAACGCGCCGAGATCTGGATGGCACCGAGGTGGTGTCCAGCAAATTGCCGCACTGGTGTGGCCATCCTACAATGCTGCGCCGAAAGACGGCGTGTCCAGCTGAATTGCGGTCACTGTTGCGGTACAGTGACTCGAACGCGCCGAGATCCGGATGGCACCGAGGTGGTGTCTAGCAAATTGCCGCACTGGTGTGGCCATCCTACAATGCTGCGCCGAAAGACGGCGTGTCCAGCAGAGTTGCGGTCACTGTTGCGGTACAGTGAGTCGAACGCGCCGAGATCTGGATGGCCAAGTTTCAAGTTTCATCTGGCAGTTTTTCTCCATCCCTCCTGGATCAAAGAAGGTGAATGCTAAATATGCCACCTGCCTCATCTGAACATATGAAGTTAACTTGTATACACTGTGGTGCTATGCTGTCCTATGGCAACATGAGCATCAACCTGATGAATACGGCATTCGAAAATCATAAATGCCCTAATGCACCCAAGAAGTAATTTTTTTTTTGCTCCAGTTGAGCCGTTTTCAATGCCTGTTTTTTGTTGTTTCCCCTCCATCAAGAACAAAACAAAAATACAAGGCGCTAAGATCCGAATGGCAAGTCCTGGATGTTGAGTGCCTCAGTTGAGAGTTCTGAGCAGTGCTTGTAAGACTGTCTGAAGCTTATTTGCACCTGCTGCAGCTTCACTAGGTCCGGCGGAAATTTTTTCCTTTTCCTTTCTGCTTCTTTTCCTACAATGCGTTTCATCTAAAGACACGACCAGGTCCCTGAATGTGTGCAGGGGGACGCTATTGATTGAATGAAAATGGCGGCTTGACACAAAGCTGACTCAAGCGTTACTGTTGGTGCTATACAGACAAAAATTGGTTTTCAGTTTGTACATTCTTCAGGTTTTTTTTTCCATCTAAGTCTGATTGAGAGTTTGTAGAAAAATGGCTTCAGATTTTCCACATACTACTCTTCAACATTCTTCCTAAATGTAACAATGTGAAACTCACTAGGAGAACGGCTGTTTCTGTTTCCTTTCAAAATGCTGCCACCAATATTTTCTGAATAGAAGACACCATCTTGTAACATAAAGGGCCGAAAGGGGTTCTGGTCTGGCCGATGGTTGGTGGAGACATTTTGACTATATCTTGGACCTGCCCGGCCTCGCCTAAAATGGCGCCGGTATAAATGGGACTCGTAACTCTTTGCCCGCAAATGTATATCTAGAAAATGTTATTGTAAGTGGCCCTGTCGTATTTTAATTACAAAATGTACGTCCACCGATTCCGCAACTGTTAGACACCTTTGTTCTTGTCACCTAATGGCCCGCTCGTTACGTTCTTCTACAGTGTAAATGTCTCCTCATCATATACGATTTGAGTTTGCTCCGTGGCCGGCCCACGTGGTTATAGGCCCGTATTTGTATACTGACATTTTCACAATAAAGGTTTTTAAAACAAAACACGGTAGTAGTATTTTCATTTGTAAAGTTTTTACTTTTAGTGACTGTTTTCGAATCAGTAAAAGGCAAGTGAAATAAAGCAGTCCAATTACATGACGGATAAAAGGTATAATATGTAGGAACGCAGTAAAGATAAATGGTCAAGGGCAGTTGTGTTTTTCATGTCTGCAACATAAAGTGATCGATAAGAATCTGATAATCAGGCGTATCGGCGACTAAGACAGCAGGCCGAATCTCTTTTACTCAACGGCTCCGTCATGGAAGGAAGAAACGCCCTTTTTCTCGAAAAAGGAATATATTTTACTTGCAAGACAGTTGTAAATTTTCCGGGAAAGTACATTAGCCTGGAATATTATAACATATGTTTGAAAAAAAAATATTGTTCGAAAATAATAAAAAGCGTAATTTTTAGGTCATAAGACCAAGCTTTTCATCATTAAATTAACAAAAGTAAAATGAACCAATGAAAAGTTTTATTAACAAGTCACATGACCTGTTATGCTTACGTTACGCGCTGCGCGCCGCGCCTCGGATCACTTCCGGGTGCGCTAACGCGGCGTGTCATAAAACGCATTACGCGACAACGTAGGTCAAGAATATAGTCTAAATGTCTCCACCAACCAGCGTTCAGAACACAACCCCTTTCAGCAGTCCAAAAAGTTCTGTTAAATGACAACAGAGGGGACAGGCAACAAGAACCATCAGTCAAAGAGGGGAGGGCAAGTTCTTCTCTTCCGGGTCATGTTGGGGCGCTACCGGAACTGATCGAATTGGTAGTCTACAGTGTTTCTGGATGTTTCACACTAAAGCTGGCGTCAGCATGAGACCACTACCATCTCGTAGCTCCGTCGTGGCCATTCCACGAGCAATCATGGCAGCCGCTCCCCACCAGAAGCCTGCGGGAGTCGGAGGCCCCCAAGACTTTTGTAGAATCTTCACGGCTGAGGGGACGCTTTTCGAGAATGGGACCCAAGCCCTAGCAGACAAGCGTCCGAGTTCCAAGGTGTCCCAGGGCCATTTTAGTGGACCAGGCCCAAAACCGAAGAGCCGGCCGCCATTTTGAGAGTCCTGTGGCAGCCGCCTATCGCTGCACCGCAAGAGCGGGCGCATCTCAACTACATGGTGAGCGAGACGCTGTAGTCGCAAGAGCGGGCGGAAAACAGCTGAATGGCGGAAGAGGCACAGTGTAGCAAAAGCGGGCGGAATGGCAACTAAAACGATAAAGGGGCGCCCCACTACAGCTTGTCTTCAGGTCAAACGGATTGTGGGACAAGGTCCAGAATTGAAGAGTCATCAAAAGGCAAAAAGTACCGCCGGGAGCCGGCCGCCTATGTCGGGGGCGATCTCAGGCTACACCAGTGCTATAAGACTTGGGGAGGGTGTCGGAGCCAAGCGTCTTCTCCGAGTCCATGGCCATCACAGCGTCCCTCAGGGGCCTCCGTCAAGCTGTTTAGGAAGGTAACATATCACATTGTTTTCTAATGCAGTCAGGTCCACAAACGACACTCACTTACTTTGAGAATAGTGAAGCTGCAGTAGGTGGAAATAAGCTTCAGACAGTGTTACAAGCGCTGCTCAGAACTCTTAACTATGGCACCCAACATCTAGAACTTATGCTATTTGAGAATGGTAGTGACATCGAAGCATCTCAGGGACCAAAACCATTAACGTACTTTCACGTATGAAAATCTTACTTGGGGAGGGGGCAGGAGCGAAGCGCCCCCTCCCAGTCAGCGCCACCACACCGTATGTTGAAAATCTGAAGCCATCGTTCTACAAAGTCAACCAAACTTGGATTGAAAAATCTAGAAAAATGTACAAACTGAAAACCAGTTTTGGTCTGCATAGCATCAGTAGCAACGCTTGAGTCAGCTTTGTGTCAAGCCGCCATTTTGATTCAACAAAGCACAGGCATTGAAAAAGGCTGAAATTCAGAACTCTAAACTATGGCACCCAACATCCAGGAGCTTGCTATCCGGATCTTGGAGCCTTGTGCTGTTTTCGATCTATTCACACATCGGTCCACTACTGACATCATCTTATAAATCAACGTTATGTAAATAGTTTTTTAATAAAATGTTTTACCCTGTTTCTTTGCTGGTGTGTTGTCTATATTTTTAATATTTGCATAGGGTTTGTCATTATTTTGTGCGGGATGGGTGATGGAGCCGAGCTGTCTTGCAGCCCTCATGGTGTGGAGCTCAGTTCATGTCACTATTTTCGTATTTCTCAAGAAGGGTTGTTCCTAATATTTCTATTTTAGCGAGGTCAAAAAGAGATCCAATTAGTGGCCTACTGATTTTGCTCGATTACTTTTATTTTTTTTACACGATTTTTCACTATCTGCAAAGACTAAACAGAGTATTGCGACTTTGTGCTTGTTTGTAAATAGAGAATGATCCAAAGAGAACCAATTCTAAAACAGTAAATGCTTGGACAACAATCAATCAAATGGAGAGACAAGGAGGTACGACGGATTACAACGGAGGGGAGGGGGGGGGCAGCGTTCAAAGCACATCAGCGTGCATAAATACGAAAATGTTTTTATCTATCACGTACTTGACATTTTAAAGCTTTTCATATTTGCTATTAAAAAACCAATGAAATTCACAGAAAAAACCATAGGTTATAGTGGATATATAGTTAGGAATTTGCATTTACAAAACCTTGAAAATTCAATAAAAAAACCATAGGTTATAGGCCATATATAGTTAGGAATTAGCATTTACAAAACCTTATTTTACTCGCATAAAACCATTGAAATTCCATATATAGTTAGCTAACTATAAGCGCTAACTATATATCGCGCACCCGCAATCCACTGCTGATGATGTCACATATTACATCATTCATGACATGGTCAGTGACATCACTGATGACATCACTGATGACATCTCAAATGACATCACTGATGACAACTCAAATGATATCAATGATGACATCTCAAATGACATCACTGATGACAACTCAAATGACATCACTGATGACATCTCATTTGTCATCACTGATCACATCACTCATGTGATAATACAATGAACCTCTTCAGACTCTAATATAACCTTACATACACTCAGTATAAACAGACACTCACAGACTGTCACTCATCCATGGAGTTACTCACACACCTAGTCAGTCATGCAAAGAATCAATCACACCTCCATTTCCTCAACTATACAGTTATACACATCTTACTTATTCAAACATATAATAACACATATTTACTCTCTTATATAATCCCTGATACAAGCTCACAGTGATCGATACAGCCACTCACACATTCACTGGCTCTTATGTTCAGTTATTTATATATCTCAACTCTCACATGTATTGTGTTTTACATACGTACTTACTTGCACATGTAGCAATGAGAAATCCATTCACTCACCAACACACCCATGCACAGTCAACCGCCCATATAGCTGTTTCCACATGCACTCTTGAACTCATACTCCTAGTGAATCAACTGCTTACACATCTATGCACAGAGTCACGCACCTCCCAGCCACCCACACACACACTCAGCCTCCCATTCAAATATTTGGGCAACCAATCAATAACCCATATGGCCACTCTTATAGCTACTGATCAACACATGCAGCAGCTTACACAACATCAAACATACTGATGCACGAATTAAGACAGTTTAGTCACTAACCCATGTACTCAGTGAGACACATTTAATCACTCACTCATACAGTCAGTCATGCACCTACTAAATTCTTCATCCAGACACTTATACATCCACTCATTCTTCAATATGTGAAACATATTTAAACTTTACAGACACATACAATCATTGGATGTTGTGATCAGTGATGTCATCAGTGATGTCACTGACCATGTCATGAATGATGTAATATGTGACATCATCAGCAGTGGATTGCGGGTGCGCGATATATAGTTAGCGCTTATAGTTAGCTAACTATATATGGAATTTCAATGGTTTTATGCGAGTAAAATAAGGTTTTGTAAATGCTAATTCCTAACTATATATGGCCTATAACCTATGGTTTTTTCATTGAATTTTCAAGGTTTTGTAAATGCAAATTCCTAACTATATATCCACTATAACCTATGGTTTTTTCTGTGAATATATATATATATATATATTATATATATATATATATATATATATATATATATATATATATATATATATATATATATATATATATATATATATATATATATATAATATATATATCCACAGACAAAAAGCACCAGACTTGGGAGGCCACACACCTTGTTGTTTACTTTATTTCTGCAAGGCATCATTGCACAGCAACTTTGAAAGCACAAAAGTTTGTCATGCCAATAAGTATATCCTTACGCGTTTCGGACGTCACGGCGCCCTTCTTCACAGGAATTTGGCAAATGCAGAGGGCAGGATACTGTTACTCTAATTAGCAGATTATACACTCGCCTAACTAGGCTTGACTTCACATTGCATGCTGGTAATTAGAGTTCATATTATCGGGAAAATCCTTTGTCAACGGCTGCATACTCCACATTGAAAAAGTTTGAATACCTGAGTAGGTCTTTATGAATTCTGCAGTTGTGGCAAGATGATAATAGTCCCAAACAGCAGGAACCAGCAAGGCTCCATATTGCGATGTTAAATAACACTCCTGTGAGCCAAGTGGATGTAACTATGTCCAACAATCCAGACAGAAAACATGGTGAGAGGAGGTTCTGCTGCAGTCAGATGAGGTGTGGGAATGAAATGGCAGTTGAAACAGTAGGAGTTTGTAAAGAAAAAAAACTGTGGAGTTTCAGTGCTAATGATTCAGTAGCAGTGATTGGTGGATTTCCATTGCTGAAAACAGAAAGTTAGGGTGCATGGATGTGTTCTTTGAAACATGTAATTTTAATGGTTAAGAAAACATGATTTTAAGAAACATTGCAGTGGATTAGCAGGTGTACTGAGAGTTCAGAGTTCATTTGAAACATTATTGTGTGAACTTGTAAACATGAGAGGTCTGGCAGGAGGTAGTTGCTATGGAAAAAGGCCAGAAAGGGCAGAGGGGGGAAGGGTGTTGATTTGAAAAAAGTGAGGGAAGAGTTTTGATTGGGTCACATGAAAGATATGTGTGATGAATTTCAGCATTTCAGTGCCTTTGTTGGTTGCAGCCTCTGGAGTGCATACCTTTTGCTCTGCTAAAGAAAAATTGGTGTGTTTCTGAGACTGTTTTGAAATTCAAAAAGCATTTGCTAAGGTGAGAAAAAAATAATTTAATTTAGATAGAGAGTAGTATAGTTTATGGAGAAAATAAGGAAGTCAGCTGTACATTTAAAATGTTGTTTTGTGTCAAGTGTTTTCATTATTTTTTCCAAAAAGATTTTGCTTCTTTGACAAATAATAATTATAGATAATGTGAAGTATTAGTACTGACAGGGTGTGCTTGTACATAGGAGGTGTGCTGTGTTTTCAAATTATGACCAGAAAATCGTTTTTTAACAAAAAGACATGCTTTTTACATTTATGAGAACGATAACATGGGGTGTGCTTTTTTAAATAAATATTTCACTTCCCAACATGAATATGGGAGAATAACTTGCTTGTTTGTTGGTTTAAAAACTCGTTTCTTGAAGTCATTTAGGTTTCACAATATGTTTTGCAAGAGTTACATAGTCAACATGGGGGCATATTTACAAGGCTTATGAGACACATTCAAGTCATTTTCCCCATTTTAAAAGTGACTTTAAAGGTGGTGCAAGGTTCTTGTAAATACACCCTCATGAGTGCTTTGCAAATTTAAGTCATTTTCCCCTGGTGCATGTGCCTTGTAAATACGCCCCTATGTGTGCTAGACAATTTTAAGGTACTTCTCCCAGGAATCTGGGAGACTAATTTGCTTACATGATGTGTTTAAAAATCGTGCTAAGGTGAGAAAAGATTCCTTTAATTTAGAAGGAGATTAGTATGCTTTTTGGAGAAAATAAGGAAGCCAGCTAGGGTGTGCTTGTTCATAGGAGCTGTGCTGTGTTTTGAAATTATGACCAGAAAATCGTTTTTTTAAAAAAAGAAATACTTTTCACATTTATGAGAAGGACAACAAGGGGTCTGCTTTTTTAAATAAATATTTCATTTCTCAACATGAATATGGGAGAATAATTTCCTTGTTTGATGGTTTAAAAACTCATTTCTTGAAGTCATTTAGGTTTCACAATATGTACTTGTAGAGTTTCATAGTCACCATGATAATTATGATGTACATTTAGGACTGTTTAGGGGGCATGGATATGCTGAGGCTTCTGTAATTGTCATTGGAGGAGAATTATGTACATTGCACTGCTGCATACAGTCCTCACCTTCTGCGTACTCTTGGATATGCTAGACTATATCTGCTCAATGAGATACCTAAGCTGAGGAAACACAGGTGATGTGATTGTGAAATGAGCAAAAATATTTGCACGTTTTTTAATTACATCACCTGTGTTTCCTAACATTACTAATCACATTGTGCAGATGAGGTTTAGGCCTGTCCAGGGAGACAGAGGAGGTCTGGCCTTTGTTGAAGTGTGCAGTGGACATGACTCACTTCATCTGTTGGCCTGCACATGTATTATGTCCTCTGTACTCTTCAACAAGCCAAAATTTCATATGCAACCCTGAGTAGGCCTCACCTCAAACAAACATTTGTGACTGCAAGACCTGCCTTTTTGCTCCTAGATATTTCTTGGTTTTACCATTGCAGACAGGCAATCCAGCATACCTCTGCATAGGCCATACCTTATGGTGGTGCAAGGGCCTTGTAAATACGCCCTCATGTGTGCTTGGTAATTTTAAGTCACTTCCCCCTGATGCAAGGGTCTTGTAAATACACCCTCATGTGTGCTTGGCCATTTCAAGTCACTTCCTCCTGGTGCAAGGGCCTTGTAAATACGCCCTCATGTGTGCTTGGCAATTTTAACTCACTTCCCCCTAGTGCATGGTGTGGTAAATATGCCCTCATGTCTGCTTGGCAATTTTAAGTCACTTCTCCCTGGTGCATGGGTGTGGTAAATACGCCGTCATGTCTGCTTGGCAATTTTAAGTCACTTCCTGCTGGTGCAAGGGCCTTGTAAATACGCCCTCATGTGTGCTTGGCAATTTTAACTCACTTCCCCCTGGTGCATGGGTGTGGTAAATATGCCCTCATGTCTGCTTGGTAATTTTAAGTCACTTCCCCCTGGTGCAAGGGTGTTGTAAATACACCCTCATGTGTGCTTGGCCATTTCAAGTCACTTCTTCCCGGTGCAATGGCCTTGTAAATACGCTCTCATGTGTGGTTGGCAATTTTAATTCACTTCCCTCTGGTGCATGGGTGTGGTGAATACGCCCTCATGTCTGCTTGGCAATTTTAAGTCACTTTCCCCTGGTGCAAGGTCCTTGTAAATACGACCCTATGTGTTCTTGGAATTTTAACTCATTTCCCCCATGGTGCAAGTGCCTTGTAAATATGCCCCCTTTGTCTATGTTGTTAAATTACTGTAGATAGAATTGACATCTAGTGTGTTAATTGTTTGCCTACTGTTATTGGTTTACTGTTTGGTAATAGTGGTTAATATCAATTTTTTAAATATTTTTCCACAGATTTAACTGAAGATCTTTAGAAAACTTTAAAAATGCCCTCAAGGCAGAGAAAACAAACAGAAGCAAAGCGACTTACACTCCATCTTGGTAAAGATTTGCAACAGACCTGTAATATTAAATCGTATCAAGTTGCCAAAAAAGCTCAGTGTAAGAAAATAAAATCATTTTTAAAAACAATTTGCAGACAAAAAAATACCAGTATTGAACATGTTTTAGTGCATAAGAAGAGCGACAATTTAAAGGAAAAGGAAAGGCCGGTCAAAAAAGTTTCTGCTAGAGCAGGAGATAAGTCTGTGCATGGCAGTAGAAGGGAAAATCAATTCAGGGACATTCGTAGGCGAATGTTCCGCAACGGGGATAATTGTCAATTTGTTAAAAAAATTTAAGAAAGGCCAACAGAAAGTGACATTTTATAAGAAAAAGAAAAATGTAGAGAAAATTATTGATCAGGCTTTCGAAATTAAGCGAAAGTTATTTATTTTGGTAATCAATAGAATTAGGAAACTAAACAAGGTAATTTCTGATTTCAAATCAAATAGTAGATGGAAGAGAGTAGTTAATCAAAGTAATTTTTGTGAAGTATTCTCAGGAGAATGGATGCATAGTTCAAGTTGTGAGGCATTTTTCAATGAGGAGAGTTACTTTCAGGACAATGATTTGGTGCATGCAGTTGACACCAGTGGTCGAGTATATGAGGTAAAAGATGGTTGTCCGGTTGAAAAAGAAAAACTTGTGTCTGCAGATGCAGAAGAGGTGTTAGGTGATGAGATTTTAGGAAGACGTCCTAAGGGACCAGTCTACACCTGGAAATGTAGTAGCATCTGTAGTGTGCGACAGGATTCCATCAATTTGTTTTGTGATTTTGTACGTACATTTAATAATAAAAGTTTAAAACAGAAAATGAAGTTGTTGCAAGAATTAGATCCTTGCAGAGTGAGAGAAGTAACAGGTTTGCATGGGCATTCACTGGCTTGTCTTTCCAGAAGAGTATGCCAGAGTGTTTTTCATCATTTCAGGATGCTAGCAGTGCAACATAATAAAGTGAGGAAATTAGTGAGAATGTTGTATTGTGCTAAGAGTCCAGCATTTATGCTTAAACAATTGAGCAGTGCTCTTTTGCATGGTTCAGAACAACATGTGAAAAAATATTTGTGAAGAAATTGAGTTCTGTTACTTTGCTAGTAAAGAGAACAATGTTGAAATTGACCCAGTAGAAGAAGGTAGTGTGGAAGACAGTGTACAGATTTCTAATATAGAAAAGTTTCACAAGGAAATTTCCATCTTTCAGGTGAAATCAAGTGAGAGGCCTATTTTCACTTGTGTGTGTTGTCGACGGACTTATTATAAGAATCAGACTAAGTTAGTGGATTTATATGCAAAAAGTGAAATGGAAAACAATAGTGAATGGAAGGATTTTGCTACATACTTGATGGTAGAAAATTGTTTTGATTTGGGATCGGACCAACGTATGTGCACTTATTGTTTTAACAAATTAAACCAAAACCGGATGCCTGCTAGAGTGGTTCATAATAATCTGGAATTGGTTGACATTCCTTCTGAATTGAAGGATTTAAATACTTATGAATCTATTTTGATTCAAAGTGTGCATCCCTTTCAGGCTATTGTACAAATGGAGCCAAAGACAGGGAAATTGCCTCCATCAGATTTACAGAGAGGATTAAAGGGAAGAGTTGTTTATTTGCCTTTAGATTTGAAGAAAAACATTAATACAATTGGAGTAGAGAAAGTGGAAGAGGAACCTCTGGTTATCCTAGTTAATGGTGTTCCGACAAAGAGAAGAAAATCTGGCAAGATTTAGTGGATGTTAGGAAAGTCAAAAAGGCAACATTGTATTTGATAAAAAACAATGAGTACTACAAGAATGTATGTGTTGCAGAAGAGGAAGTAAGTGAAGAAGAAGACAGCAAATTGTGTGCTGGACAAATTGAGAAAGTAGAAGCCTCTAAAAATGAAGAAATATATGAACATTATAGTGTTCATCCTTTGCATTCCAAGGAAGTCATGGGGAATGCTATTGAGTTGTTTCAAATGAAACAAGCCAAAGGGAGTCCCATTAGTGTTTGGGAGGAAAGTTTGGAAGCTCGGTGTTTTCCACAGTTATTTCCCACAGGTCGAGGAGGACGATATGATGAGCGACCTGATCAAATTCCTGCTTCTGAATACCGGACTTTACGATTGTATGCAGAAGATCCTAGGTTTCGTCAATGCATTCCCTATTTGTTTCATCTACTGTTTGAAAGTGATCTGTCTGGACTGTCTTATGCAGTGAACCACATCCTGAAAAGTGGTTTACAACTGCGAAATATCTCAGCAAGGGACTTTATGGATAAAGTCAATGTGCAAGACATTATTTTGGGTTCTCACCTGATTAATCTGATGGCATGTCAGCGTGGTACTAATGAGTATTGGTACCGTCGTCATGGTGACTTAAAATGTATGCTGAGGAACTTAGGAACTCCCACATGGTTCCTCACTCTCAGCTGTGCTGAGTATGGCTGGGAAGACTTACTTGAATTTCTACAAGAGGCAAATGGAAACATTGAAAATATTGAATTCAAGACACCCGGAGAACTGTGCTCTTTGGATCCAGTGAATGTATGCAGGTACTTCAATCATAGATTTGAAGCTATGATGTCTTTCATCACGAACAAGAAAAATCCACCTCTTGGAGAGGTGTTGGATTTCTTCTGGAGAAAGGAGTATCAAGCACAAGGTGCTCCTCATATACATATGCTGCTATGGATCAAAGATGCACCCAAATTTGGAACAGATCCGGATGACTTAGTGATGAATTTCATAGAACAGTATTCTACATGTGCTGTTCCAAAGACAAAGGAAGACAAAAGTCTAAGAGAACAAGTTTTACGGTTTCAAAGCCATCATTGTGGAAAGTACTGTCGTCGTAAATTCAGAAACAAGAACAAGTACTATACAAAATGTCGTTTTGGATTTCGACGATTGGTGATACCTAAAGGAAGAGTGAACAATTTGATGTCTTCGCTGCGACATAATGTGACGAGGAAATCACCCAAAAATACATACAATTTGAAGAGAAACGAAGAGTCCAAGAACATCAATGACTACAACCCAGTGATTTTGTCCATGTGGAATGCTAACATGGATATACAGTTTGTGGCTGACAACTGTATGGCTGTGGCTCGGTATGTGACGTCTTACATCACAAAAAAAGAAAAGACAGAACTCAAGGATATGTGGGAGGACATTTCCCATGAAAAGAGCCTCAGTAAGAAGATGTACAGTTTCAGTCTGAAGATGGTGTCGCATCGAGAAATCGGAGCTTATGAATGTTCTGACCGGTTATCTTCAGCAAGTCTCTATGCCAAATCTAGGAATATCATTTGCGCAAGTCTTCCTTCCTGTGTATTGGAAGGAAGACGCGGAACGAAACACATTTTTTGGCAGCAGCGTATGCGGCATGACGATGGAACTTATCAAGGCTCCAACTGCTGTGAGGATACAATAATATACTAAATGTAGATGGAACCAGAGTGAATACATGCGTCTATAAGAAAACGAAAGGCTTGGAGGTACAATGCCAACCTGTTTTTAGACTACTTTTAGAACATATGCTGCTCATTTGAATAGTTTTCTTGCCTTGAAAAAGCCCGAGTAGGGCGAAACGCGCGCGTCGGCTGTGACAAGAGAAAGAACTAATAAAGAAAACTGTGGATTATCGGATACTGTGCATTTCTATTGTGGACTGAAAGAATACTGGTTGTATAGCAACAAGAGACTTTTGGATTAACAAGGCAGATTGCCTATTGGATAATAGAGACTGAACAAGGATGTGCACTGATGTGTTTGTGAGATGTGTATGATATTCTATCACACTTTTTAGTGGGTAGATTATCGTTGATTTGTGCTTAAGGTGGATGAGCACTACATTTGATTTGCACTCCAACAGAGAAGTATAACTAATACACACCAAGAATATAACAAGGGAGAAATATTATGATGTGCTGATCGTTTTTAGCAAAATCTTCCACTTGTGTTTTTTCCATCACAGAAGATATTGATAAAGGAGTGTATGCTGTAATTGGAAGTGAGGAATGTCTGGTCAAGCAAATAAAATGTCTATTGGTAAATCATCGAAAATTGGATTGCGAATCTCCAGAAAGAAAAGAGTTTTTCTATTTAGCTCTTTTGCAACTTTTCAAGCCTTGGCATGCAGAAGAGGAACTGCTTGGAGATTTCCTCTGTTACGAAGACTCTTTCAATGCAGCCAAGGAGTCCATAGAATGTCCTGTTTTCCCAAAATATCTAGAAATGTTGAATGCAGAAATCGAGCAGGAAGCAACAATAGCAGCCGAGATTGCTAGAGACAGTTCTCAGGACAGTCAGAGTTCTGTTTCATTGAGTCAGGATCCACTAGGAGGACCAGTTATCGAAAATGAACCTGCCACTGCCATGATTGAAGTGAAAAGAGCCATGGCACATGCTCAGGATGATGTGGTTAACTTAGAAGATTTGGAAAGACAACTCAACGTTGAGCAGAGGAAAATATATGACGAAGTTACCAGCCAAATTGATCATGGATTAAGTCATGAGAAGAAAGAGTGCTCATGTACGTCGTTGAAGCCTGTCCGACTGTACGTGAGTGGAGAAGCAGGAACTGGAAAAAGTTTCCTCATTAAAGCAATTTCATGTTATCTGCAGAAAAGAACTGAGTCATCACTGTCTTGTGTTGTCACCGCTCCAACTGGACTGGCAGCACATAATATTAAAGGTATTACTTTGCATCGGCTACTGATGCTGCCAGTGGAGCATGATAACAAATTACAATACCACAAGTTATCGGGAGATGCTTGTTGTGAAGTATCTAGAGTCCTGAAGAAGATGAAACTTCTTATCATTGATGAAGTAAGCATGGTTTCCATTGTCATGCTTGCCTTTGTGCATTTGAGAATGCAGGAAGTTCTTAAAACAGAGTATGATGTGTTATTTGGTGGCAAACACATCATTGTTTTCGGTGATCTTCTGCAGCTGACACCAGTGAAAGGACAACCAGTGTTTAAACTGCTTACGCATGAAGATACCAGGAAGTGCCAAGGGAGCATTGGCAACGTTAACATATGGTTAAACTTCAGTTATGCTGAGCTGCGTGAAAATATGCGTCAGGCGAAGGATGAAGATTACAAGAATATTCTACAAGATGTTAGAATCGGGAAAGTGACTGAGCGTGGGAAAGAAGCTTTACATGCACGATTACTGTCAAATTTGTTTCCAGAAGAAGACGTTCTGCCAGAGAATATTTTTCATAAAATTACTGAGAAGAAATTGGGAATATGTTTGATGCCAACTCTTGCAGAATGTTCCATCTTCAACAACAAAATGTTGAATTTAGAGAACCAAGAGATTGTGAAACTTGAAGCTATTGACAGAATAGAGCATATGGGTGCAACAATTGTTTTGTCTGAGAATTTGAAATCTAAATTGGATTCATTAGAGAAGACTATATCTAAAACTGCTGGTTTTGAAAAGACTCTGAATGTGTGCTTAAATTGCCGTATCATTTTGAGAAGGAATTTACATGTTGAAAGAGGTCTGGTAAATGGATCAATGGGTAATGTTGTTGATTTTGAGAAATACAGAAATAGGGATGGAATTGAATTTTTAAAAATTAAATTTGATGGCATTGAGGAAGTACAGCTAATTGGTCGTTGCACAGCTAGGTTTTTGCTTGTAAAAGACTTATATGTTCGCCGTAAGCAATTTCCTGTTTGCTTGGCATATGCAGTGACAATCCATAAATCACAAGGTTTAAGTGTAGACAGTGCTTTGGTGAATATTGGCAGTTCTGTGTTCAAGGAGGGTATGGCTTATGTAGCATTGTCACGAGTCAGAACTTTATCGGGCTTGTACTTGATTGAGTGTGATGTCACAAACATTTGTGCGGATCTAGATTGTGTTATGGAATACAATAGGTTAAGAAGAGAGTATGCGCCACATTTGCCTCAATATCCTTTGTTTGAGAAACTTGTGGTAGGCCGGAAACGTAGAAATGTCACTAATAGTAGGGAGGTTGTAGCAAAAAGACCAAAAGTCGATGAACTCAAATTGTAAGCAGAAAGAAAATGAATTCTGTTGAACATGTTGTTGGTTTTCAATTTGAAAATAGTTCTGGTGTGAACTGCTATGCTAATGTAGTGGTTAATGTTGTCTTTTCTCTAGAAACTTTAAAAGAACAGATTGTGATCAATTCGGATCAAAGTTTTTGCTGTTTGTTGAATTCTGTGTTAGAGAAATGTAGCGGTGATAGAACAAGAGTAGAAAGTGTGCCTGAAATTCGAAATCTGTTAGACAAATGTTCAGGTCAAACACAATTCTCTCAAAATATTCAGCAAGATTGTCACGAGTTTTTAATGTATATGCTTAATGTATTGCAAGATGAAGGTGTAGATGTAGATCATCAGTTTGGCCTTTCTTATCAATGGCAGCATGACTGCGAGAATTTTACGTTATCAAGTATTACTAGTGTAGACTCAGAGAGATTTATATATTTAACTTTGCCAGACACTAAATCAGTATCCTTTAATAAGCTAGTAAAAGCAGCCGATCAAAACATGGAGTGTAGCCAATGCAAGTCTGCAATGCTGTCCACATTATTTATACGAAGATATGGCCAGTATGTTATTTTAATGTTCCAACGATGTAGGCCTGATGGAACAAAATTGACAACTTTAATAAAAAATGTTGTGGCTTCTCAGTTGTCAATATCAGGAAGGACTTTTCTAACTGCAGCAATTATATATCATGAAGGTCCTTCAACAACATCAGGACATTACACAACTTATTTGAAGTCTGGAAACGGCTGGTCATTCTGCAATGATTCTGTTTTAACTTTCAAAAACAGATTGCCTTTTCACCTTCAAAATTCTTACCTGGTGTTCTTACAACCAAAATTTTAGGCAAGGAATCTCGGGATTTGTTCTGAGGAATTTCAAGAGGTTCTAATGGCTCCTACACTATATAGCCTTGTGGATAAGTGTAGCACAAAGCGAAAATTGTTTGTTTTAATAAGCTAATTCAAGCAGCAGATCAAAAGAAGGAGTAGAGGTAATGTAAGTCTGCAATGCTGTCCACATTATTTATAGAAACTTATCGGTGAAATGTCATTTTACACTTCTAACTATATAAACCAGATGTAAATAAGCTGTGAAGTCTAATTAAAAATGTTTTGGCTGCACAGTTGTCGATTTCAGGAAGAACATTTGTAACTGCAGCTATTATATGACATGATGGTCCTTTAACAACATTAGGACATTACACAGCTTATTTGAAATTTAAAAAAGGCTGGTCTTTCGGCAATGATTAGTATTTGACTATGAAGCAATGTTGCCTTTTGACTTGTTTTCAGAAGTGAGAATTTAGGGTAGGTAACTGGATTATAATGATTCTAGGCGTTGCTGTAATTTAGTGTGCTGTTTTAAATTGCTTTGTATGTCTCATTTCTCTTAAAACGATGGAGCTTATCTTTCAGAAAGTGGCGGGCAGAAAATAATAACAGCACAACAGAGTATAAGCTGTTCATAGGACATCCTTTGACGTCATGGAAAGTAAGTTACTTTTGAGGAGTTCTGATTTCTGATTGCTTATATTATATGGGTTTTTTAAACACAATCATTTTGATTGTGTTTTTTTTCCCCGCTGTTATATGATGAATACCTTCAACTCACTGTTTTCAGTGAAATTTGATATATTCTGAGAACAGCAAAAATAAACCATTTAATATGTATAATTAATTCTATACTTTGATTTGTGATTTTTAATATGTACTCATCTTGTCTCATGCTCACTCATCTTTTACTACTTTCTATCAATTTTAAAATTTTTGTTCTCTCATTCACAGAATGAAAGTATAAAAATAACAAGTGACTAAGTTAACGATAATTATAAGGTAAGTGTTTAGTACTCATTCCGTTACATCTCTTTCACATTTAACTTTTATTAGTTCCACTGCTTCATTTCTTTAACCCTCAGTTTCCTGCCTTTGCTACTTCCCTCATTCCTTTTTCTATTACTTACTTATTCAACTCCTTCCACTCCTTTTCTCAGTCCCTCTGTTCTCACAGTTCCTCACTCCTTTTCACTCAGTCCGTTTCTCTAACACAAACTGTCACTGTCTCTTGACTCTTTTACAAGTTGTTCTTTATGCTTTCTCTCTGTAGTTCATGCACAGTATCTTATGTTCATTTCTTTGCTGTTTCAATTATTCTTTTTCTATCACTTCTTCTTTTCTTCTTTCTGTTTTTTCTCTCTGTCATTGCACATCTTTTTATTTTATTCACTATGTTACACCTTGTTTTAATCCTATTTACTAACACTCTCTTTTTTTTAACACCTTCCCTCAGGGTTGTTGTTTTAGTCCGGTTCTATCCCTACTTCTTATTCCACATCCTTTACTCTGTTTCTTTTTCATTTGAAAATTCATTCTCATTCTCCAAGTAACTCTTGTTTATTATTCTTCTACACTCTTTTTTTCTTTCACTTCCTTTTCTATTTTCTTTTTCTCAATTTTTCCCGCTTACAACTTTTTTTTTGTATAATTATCCAATTATCTATTATACAGTATCTTTGTGTTACTCCCTCTAGCTGTCTTTCTTTTAACATTATTCTCTCTGTCTCCTTCCCTTATATACAATATTTTTTTTTTCATTTTTTTTTGGTTCGCTTCCGGTTCGCGTACCGGGGCGCAAACCAGGAAGCGAATCTTAAAAAAAAGAGAATGCAAGAGTGCTAAACATTTTAGAAATTTTTTGTAAATGGGAGGTAGTTCTGAAAAGAACTTTTTTTATTGTTTTTGTTGTTTTATATTTTTTTCATTATTTTTCTGAACATTTTTTGCTTTTTTTGTATTTTTTGAACAATTATAATTTTTTTTTGTTTTTTTCAGGCGGAACAACAAAAAACAGGCATTAGAAACGGCTCAACAGGAGCACTTGTGATTTTCAAATGCTCTGTTCATTAAGTTTATGCTCATTTCGCCATAAGAAAGCAAACCCCCACAATAAATACACACCAGCTTGATGTGTTGAAAATTTGTTTGGATAGTGGGGACCGTCTCCCTCGCCTCTGGTCCCGAAAGACTTTCATGCGTTGAGGTGGTGGCCACAGGAGTTGGTGGATTTTCACATAGGTTACGCACCTCCGCCACACTGTAATTTATTGAATGCCACCTTTGCATGTGGCGATGCATAGTATAGTTCCCAAAGCTATACTTTTTATCTGTACCTCGGGACAGAACTTCTTTGCATATCAGGCATGTAACATGCCGGGCATTCACTTTTTTTTGGCCTTGTGGAAATGTAAAAAACTTCCAAATGAAATTGTCCTTGCGGTGTGATTTCCGGGGCTCTTCAGGCAAAAATACTATGTCATGTACATCCTGTTCTACTTCTTCCTCCTCTTCTTCAGGGTTGGGAATAAACTGGGGAGGTGGTCCATCCTTCCTAGGAGGTGGTGGAGGTGGTGGGGGTCCACCAGCTGCAGCTACAATTGAAGCCATCTTCCAATAAGCAAAATAGGTCTTCCTCTCACAAAGTTGAAAGTCAGAGTGAGAAAAATAGGAGGGGGCTTTCATCATTTGGGCAAAAAAAATGTTCTAAACCAATGAAAGGTGTTATTTTTAGGTCACATGACCTAGCCTTACATCATTAGGAAACCAAAAGTGAAATCAACCAATAAAAAGTGTTATTTTCAAATCACATGACTTGTTACGCTTACGTTGCGCGTCCCGCTACGCACCCGGAGCGCTTCCGGGTAGCTGCGCTTCGCGCCTCGGTTCGCGTTCCAGAACGCTTCCGGGTGCGCTAACGCGGCGCGTCATAAGACGCATTACACGGCAACGCGATACGTCGCGCTTACGCGTCAGGATGTTGTTTTCTAACGCGGTAGTTGCGCTAACGGAACGTTTACCGGTTCGCGGACCGGGTCGCGGAACCAAATTGAGCTAACAGGAAGCTACCCGGTGCTCGGACCGGTAGTGAAACAAAAAAAAAATAATAAAAAAAAATATACACATAAAAAAATTATATTAAAAACATATAAAATATATTTTTCCATTAAAATAAGAATACATTTTACAGCTTTTGATATTTGCTATTAAAAAACCATTGAAATTCAATGAAAAAACCATAGGTTATAGACCATATATAGTTAGGAATTAGCATTTACAAAACCTTAAAAATTCAATGAAAAAACAATAGGTTATAGAGCATATATAGTTAGGGATTAGCATTTACAAAACCTTATTTTACTCACACAAAACCATTGAAATTTGCATATATAGTTAGTTGCACTAACTATATATCGCGCACCCGCAATCCACTGCTGATGATGTCACATATTACATCATTCATGACATGGTCAGTGACATCACTGATGACATCACTGATGACATCATCCAGTGACTGTATGTTTCTGTAAAGTTAAAATATGTCTTACATATTGAAGAATGAGTGGATGTATAAATGTCTGGATGAAGGATTTAGTAGGTGCATGACTCACTGTATGAGAGAGTGATTAAATGTGTCTCACTGAGTGCATGGGTTAGTGATAAAACCTAACCTAACCTAACTGGTTTTCAAACAAAACAGGTTTTCGAAAGTGCAGTTCGTGCAGGGCTTGTAAGTTCGGTGTTAATACCACCAAATACGTTCAGGGCTTGACGGATGCTGTGATTAAAATCAATAACTTGTATACTTGTAAAACTGACCATGCGGTCTATGTTTTAAAGTGTACGTGCGAGTTGCAATACGTTGGCAGCACAAAGTTGCAAGTATACAACCGCATTTTACAGCATCTTCGTGCCATAGTAAATTCTGACCCCAACTACCCTGTGGCACGTCATTTCAAGTTGGTACATAACAATAACCTAAATGACTTACAATATTTTGTCATTGATGCAGTCCCCCCACACAAAAGAGGTGGAGACAGAGAAAAGAGACTAAGACAGTTGGAAAGTCAATACATTTTGAGGTTAAATAGCAAGATTCCGAATGGCCTCAACATGGGGGAAGATCTTAATAACTTTTTGTAAATATTTTATTCCATCATATGCATGACATTTTATATGGATTTTATACCTATTTATATGGTTTTAATCTATTATATTCATGTTGAGGATGGTTTAAGAATGAATGAATTGTTAAATCTCTGTGATTTGATTATATTTAATGGATTTATACACACATTATTTATATTCTAGCTGTGCTGCTATAATTCTCACGGTTCGCCTGTTTTCTTGCTGCCGGAGGTCACTGGTCACTTTAATCTTTTCAGAAATGTTGCATTTTTCTGTATCTAAATGTTGATAATCTTTCCCCCTAACATATAAATGTACTGCCATATTTTGCACTTTTTTGCACTATGCACTTTCTCACACTCGTTTACATCTTGCTCTAGGTTTTTACCTGTATATACATTGCTCTCTCCCAAACTTTGGGATAATGTATTTTGCACTAATCTTATGCACTAATTCCTTATGTGGTTTCAACTTTTACTTACTGGTTTGATACTATGACCCCATGACATCAGTTCACATCGTTTAGCTGTAATGCATAGTTTATACTGTGGTTGACTGTATTTGGGCACTTGCCCTTTATTTACTTAATAGTTTATTTCTATTTAAATTGTATGTTTAATGTTTTGCATTTTACACATAATTTTGTGTTCTAAACTATATATTGGTTGACCATAGTTGAATTTGAAGGATATTTCTTCTATGTTGTTTGAATTATGGGAGGAGTCTCGTTATAACCAGTATTTAACCACGTGAATCTCTGGGTTTGTCATGTGATCAAGTCCGGGTTTTCCGGACGAAACGCGTCATGTTGCCGTCCCCATCGATGGAATAAAGCACTTCATTCACCTTTAACTCCTCGTCTTGTGGTCTGTACCTGGTCTGTGTGTCCGTGCGCTGTTACTGGCACCTCAGGATTGTGAATTCTTATTCAATTGACGAATTGGCCGATTTCGTCTTCTACAGACCCTCTCGTTCTTCATACTGTGGCTGGTTTGCAGTTTTGGCCGCCTTCGCCTTTGGCGACTTGTTTCTACCCGGATGGAACATTGCGTGTGCCAGCCCCCCACGACCCGGAAGTGAATACGGACTTGCTACGCGTCTCGGCTCGCTGGAAGTTCGCTGGTTTCCGTGAGGAATCATTTGGTTCGGAGGACCCGAGTTTTTCTTCGCTGGCAGCGTTCTAAGGTGAGCCGTTTGACGTTTGTTGCTACCGTTGGGACACACGTGGGTCTTACGAGATTTAAGGAGATATTTGTTCATTTTTTCCAATACGTGGTGAACAATACATGTGGAAAAGCTTTTGAACTTGTGCTAATTTCTACAAACTTTCCGCAATTAAGATGGCGATGGCAGCTGACATTTTCAGAGATAGAGAGCAAGCAGCAGATGCTCTTTTTTTAAATTTACCGGCGGTCGCTACCCTTGGGGGGAAACCTTAGGAGAAAACCACTGAAGGCGACAATGTTAAGTCTAAATTGAAAAAACTTGAAAAATTGCTCCGGACGGAGCTCACTAAGTGGTGGGAACAAAAAAGTCTTGAAAAATACAAGGAAGCAAAAAGGGTGCCTCGTGGCTTGAGAGTATTAATAGCACCATCATTTGAAAACCCCAATCTCCTCATGCTGAAGGAGTGGGCACAACATAACCTTGATGCATCCATGGGCATGGTATGCATCCTAATTAAATACGCCGAAATCGATAGAGTCGAACTAATGTCCCAGATTGAGAAGCTTAACCTCGAATTAAACGCCATGGAACAACAGGAGGTGATAATTAAAGGGCGGGAAGATATCAAAAAACGTCTGGATAAATATGAGGAGACCATCAAAACCCGCAAGGCATTTAAGTTCGCTAGAGACAAGGCCGACTATGAGAATGGGAGGATATTTACATTCTCAAGGAAATTCGAGTCAGCCAAAAGACAAGCATTAACTTCATCGGTGCCAGTGACAGCAGCAACATCTCAAACTCCCCAAAACCAACAGGCAGGAGCCCCTGAAGGATCAGATACTGATATGAGTTCTATCTACAGCAGTGGGGGTTATGATGAGGAAACTAACGAACAACAAGTTGGGGTTAGTAGCTTTACTCCATCTGAGGAATTGGTTTTTATGGTGGAAGATCGGCAAAACACCTTAAGGTCGAGAGGGACACAGCAAACAAGAGGAAGAAGCGAAACAAATCCCGTAAGGAGAGGAGGAAACGCCAACAATTACGGGAAAAAGAGAAGAGGAAGGGGGAATGCCCAAACGAAATCATAAGTAAGATTATGAAGCTATCCACCACATCATCTTTTG
The DNA here is from genome assembly GCF_964263255.1 of Lissotriton vulgaris. Taxonomy (NCBI): domain Eukaryota; kingdom Metazoa; phylum Chordata; class Amphibia; order Caudata; family Salamandridae; genus Lissotriton; species Lissotriton vulgaris. The sequence continues at coordinate 862,769,523 of NC_141691.1, read as the reverse complement.
ATGACAAAACTTCGTCTACTGAATTTGGGATTAACAATGATAAACATGAAAACAATGAAAAAATTGAAATAAATGAAAAAATTACAAAAGAAAAAAACACACAAGAAAAAGATAAAACCGCTATGAATGCAACTTATCATCCATGTGACTCCGATGTAGAAAACACTGTGATTAATCTGACTGAACTTGACCTCAATGCAGCAGAAACTCAGCTTCTTTCATTGGGACTTTCCTTTTGCCCTAATAATGGATTTAAGTATGTGCAAGCGAGAATTGACACCTTTAAGTTTATAAGGAAACTAAAGCTTCTCAAATTTCACACCACCAACAAGAAAAGTGAAAAAGCCAATATCATTTTGAATGAATCTCAGAGTCATAAAAACTTTTCTATTGCTGATACCAAGGCTTTGAAAGTTGCTCATTCCCTTGCCAATGATGACAATGATGCCCCTACCAACACGCAGGATGTATTAAGTTCTATGGGAATCAGCAGTGGCAGTGCTGGTAATAGTCCGTTTTGTCCCAAATCTACTTTTGTCCCGGTGATGCCCAGGGATACCATTAACATTTTTAGTGATCGGGTCGTTGAAGACCTAAAGGAATTGAACAAAACTGTGTCTAAAAGTAAAAAACGTAGAAGCTTTAGAGACAAACAATACTCTCTGCTGATGCGAAAAATTAAATCCAAAGGCGATATCATTGTCAATAAGGCTGACAAAGGTGGAAATATCGTTTTGTGGCCACGTACTATGTATCTACAGGAAGCTGAAAGACAATTAAGTGACCCTGCCTGCTATAGGAAGGCCTCATTCAATGAACTCAACAAAGTAAAACTACTTGTACATTCCAACTTGGTATCTTGGAAGAGGGAAGGACTGATAAGTAAGAAAGAATTTGATTTCCTCAAAAAGGATTTCCCTATCACTCCCACTCTATACTTATTACCCAAGATCCATAAAGGCACGATACCTGTACCGGGGCGACCTATTATTTCTGCTCAAAATGGACTTTTGGAACCCCTCTCAAAATATGTTGATTTCTATTTACATGATTATATGGAGGCCTTACCTAGTTACTTAAGAGACACTGGTGGCTTCCTGATGAAATTGAAAGAAGTTGTGTGGAAACCTAACTATTTATTTCTAGTCATGGACATTACATCTCTGTATACCTCTATTAATCATGTTGATGGTTTGAATGCAATTGAATACTTTTTGTCTACAAGAGACATCAGGTATTTTGAACACAGCAAAATGCTTATCAGTATGATTGATTTGTGCCTTAAAAATAACTTTTTCCTTTTCAACAATGAGATCTTCCAGCAGATGCGCGGTGTTGCCATGGGTGCGTGCTTCTCCCCCAGCTACGCATGTTTACACGTGGGTTGGTGGGAGAGGCACGTCCTTGGTGGGATCCGCGACTGTTTGGAGGAAGATGAAATAGGCATTGTGAAAATGTGGCGCTTCATTGACGATGTTTTCATAATTTGGCAAGGCTGTAAATCATCTGCCGAAAAATTTGTTAGTAACATCAATAACAATTCTTTAAACCTAGAATTCTCTGCCAACATCAACAATGTAAGTGTTAACTTTCTAGATGTGGAGGTTTACATTAGAGATAATAAGATCATGACTAGAATGTACAGAAAGTCCACAGCTGGAAATTCTATTTTACATGCACAGAGTAACCATCCACATCATCTTATCAAAAGCATCCCTTATGGGGAGTTTTTAAGAATTAAACGCATATGTAACAACGAGATTGACCTCATGAATAGTCTCAATGGATCTTATCAGAGATTCTTACGCAGGGGCTATGATGTTAATACCCTCACCAACTCTCTTAAAAGGGCTTTGTCTAATCAGACAGTGGTAATAGCAGAGCAACCCACCATGGAAACATCAGAGGAGGTTGCTGTTAAATCTGAGAAACCTACCATTCGCCTTATTACCACTTTCAATAATCAAGAAAAGAAGATCAAACAAATCATTAAGTCCAATTGGCCCATCTTGAAAACTGATATTGTCTTAGGCCCATTGTTGGAAGATATGCCCAGCATCACTTTCCGTCGAGCACCCTCAATGAGGGATGCTCTAGTAAGAACTAGTCCTGAAACCAATATAAAACCTAACTGGTTTTCAAACAAAACAGGTTTTCGAAAGTGCAGTTCGTGCAGGGCTTGTAAGTTCGGTGTTAATACCACCGAATACGTTGAGGGCTTGACGGATGCTGTGATTAAAATCAATAACTGTATACTTGTAAAACTGACCATGCGGTCTATGTTTTAATGTGTACGTGCGAGTTGCAATACGTTGGCAGCACAAAGTTGCAAGTATACAACCGCATTTTACAGCATCTTCGTGCCATAGTAAATTCTGACCCCAACTACCCTGTGGCACGTCATTTCAAGTTGGTACATAACAATAACCTAAATGACTTACAATATTTTGTCATTGATGCAGTCCCCCCACACAAAAGAGGTGGAGACAGAGAAAAGAGACTAAGACAGTTGGAAAGTCAATACATTTTGAGGTTAAATAGCAAGATTCCGAATGGCCTCAACATGGGGGAAGATCTTAATAATTTTTTGTAAATATTTTATTCCATCATATGCATGACATTTTATATGGATTTTATACCTATTTATATGGTTTTAATCTATTATATTCATGTTGAGGATGGTTTAAGAATGAATGAATTGTTGAATCTCTGTGATTTGATTATATTTAATGGATTTATACACACATTATTTATATTCTAGCTGTGCTGCTATAATTCTCACGGTTCGCCCGTTTTCTTGCTGCTGGAGGTCACTGGTCACTTTAATCTTTTCAGAAATGTTGCATTTTTCTGTATCTAAATGTTGATAATCTTTCCCCCTAACATATAAATGTACTGCCATATTTTGCACTTTTTTACACTATGCACTTTCTCACACTCGTTTACATCTTGCTCTAGGTTTTTACCTGTATATACATTGCTCTCTCCCAAACTTTGGGATAATGTATTTTGCACTAATCTTATGCACTAATTCCTTATGTGGTTTCAACTTTTACTTACTGGTTTGATACTATGACCCCATGACATCAGTTCACATCGTTTAGCTATAATGCATAGTTTATACTGTGGTTGACTGTATTTGGGCACTTGCCCTTTATTTACTTAATAGTTTATTTCTATTTAAATTGTATGTTTAATGTTTTGCATTTTACACATAATTTTGTGTTCTAAACTATATATTGGTTGACCATAGTTGATTATGAAGGATATTTCTTCTATGTTGTTTGAATTATGGGAGGAGTCTCGTTATAACCAGTATTTAACCACGTGAATCTCTGGGTTTGTCATGTGATCAAGTCCGGGTTTCCCGGACGAAACGCATCATGTTGCCGTCCCCATCGATGGAATAAAGCACTTCATTCACCTTTAACTCCTCGTCTTGTGGTCTGTACCTGGTCTGTGTCCGTGCGCTGTTACTGGCACCTCAGGATTGTGAATTCTTATATATATATATATATATATATATATATATATATATATATATATATATATATATATATATAAATGCAGACCTCAACCGAGTTGATATCCAAAGAAATACGCAGACGGGTTTCAAAGTTCCATCCTGTAATTTATTCACCCATAGTGATTCAGACAAGTGTCCGCCTCAGATGCGATTCGATCGCCTCCAGGATCTTGTTCACATGACTATAACGGAGGAATTTCAATGGTTTTGTATGAGTGAAATGTCCAGGTAACTATAACACCCCAAACCTATGGTTTTTTCAATGAATTTCTAAGGTTTTTTAAATGATAATTCCTAACTATAACCTACTTTAAACCTATGGTTTTTTCAGTGAGTTTTAAATGATAGTTCCTAACTATAAACCTGCCTGAAACCAATAGTTTTTCAGTGAATTTCAGAGGTTTTTTTAAATGACAATTCCTACTTATAATGTTTACCACTTCTCCATATTTTGAACAAGAAACCAAATCTGCAATGCTACCTAAAAATTCAGGCAACACTTCTACTTACCATTAACAAATTAACATTTAACTAATGTAAGAACGTCGACTGCGTGAATTACATCCAACTCACACCGATATTTAAAGAGCAATATGTGATAGGGGTTCTAATTATACACTTCCAACACCAAACAAAATCACAATACCCAGAGCCACCACCACCACAACCACCCCCCGGACCTCTCCTCCCTACTACCTCAAAGGCAGCGCAAAACAGAACCACGGACCTTTCCAAAATAATATATCCCCTCAACAGCACACTAGCTCAACGTACAGAGATGTGGCAACGAAGTATGTATAAGGGAAATAACTCAAACATCAACAATAATGTACACAATGCTAAGACTACCAGTGAAATACACAATTCCCTATACAAATCAAAAACCTTTCTGTGTGTAGTTATACCATTGATACGTGTAGAGAACTGAATAGTGGACCCAACCATATTATCTCAGACACTGGGAAATATTTTGGTCATGTAGCTGTGTTCACCCCTGCCTTGAAACAGAAGCGGAGTGGGCTAGTCCATTATAAACAACGTCAGCGTAAGACTATAAATAATTAGGCTATGCCTTGGGTGTGGTTCACTTCTGCAAAGAGAAGAGACTGCGCCGCAGCGAAGGTCGGCACCCTGCCACGTGGCTGCCGTCATGACCACGTGCCTCCTCGATACAGGCCCATTGTGAACTCAGCGCCACAGCACCGCAGACTTATGTCTATATCAACTACTGTCTTCGATCTACACTGTGGACAGCAGGGTTTACAACTTAAATTCAACTATGGATCTAAATTTTTTGTCGGTATCTGTGCTGAGTACTGCCTTCAATCACACACAAAAAAGGTCCCAGGGGTAAGTTTATAGACCCTATCTGTTAAGCCCCCTGAACAGAACTGACACCAACCAAAGAATAACAGAGAGTCCAACAAAAACAAAGTACCTTTACATGCAGGAAAGGAAGTGGTTTTAACTAAAACGAGTTCCCATCAGTCCACCATCGAGACCGCCCTTCATCATTTGGGATCTCTTTAGCATAAATGATTCACAATCAGGGGTGAAAAAACCTGTGTTGGTGCTTAGTTACCATACACAGGAAAAACCCAGTGTTAATGCTGATGTGAACTGCTGATGTGGGTAGGATAGCGTTTCTAGTGGTGAACTGAATAGCAGTGCTTAAGAAAAGTGAATTGTGAGAAAAAGATAAAGAGATCTAAAATTAGGTCGTGATTGGGAAAACAATTTTAATAAGCACTCTCACACTCCTAAGTCAATAAAAACAGTGCTAAATAGTGGGTTAACAAATGTCCACTATAAAAGGATATGAGGTCGACATGTTTCTGCAGACGAATGAGGTCTAAAGATCCCCTGCTGCTTCCTCAGGACCATTAGAGCTACTGCTAGGTTAAGTAAAATAAATCATATCACCTGAAGGTGTATGTATAATCATCCTCTCATCCCAACTGATGAGAAGGAACAGCCCCACCTCACCTGGCACGAGCTCAGGTAGTGGATGCACCGCACTCTCCGTCGGTACACCGGTCATCCCTCTAAGCTCTCTCGTATCCTTTCATATCCTTTTATAGTGGACATTTGTTAACCCACTATTTAGCACTGTTTTTATTGACTTAGGAGTGTGAGGGTGCTTATTAAAATTGTTTTCCCAATCACGACCTAATTTTAGATCTCTTTATCTTTTTCTCACAATTCACTTTTCTTAAGCACTGCTATTCAGTTCACCACTAGAAACGCTATCCTACCCACATCAGCAGTTCACATCAGCATTAACACTGGGTTTTTCCTGTGTATGGTAACTAAGCACCAACACAGGTTTTTTCACCCCTGATTGTGAATCATTTATGCTAAAGAGATCCCAAATGATGAAGGGCGGTCTCGATGGTGGACTGATGGGAACTCGTTTTAGTTAAAACCACTTCCTTTCCTGCATGTAAAGGTACTTTGTTTTTGTTGGACTCTCTGTTATTCTTTGGTTACTGCCTTCAATCTACACTGCGGTCAGTAGAATTGACAACTTGATACCAGTTGCACATCACCACTAAAGAAATCATTCAATTCAGTCTCAATTTATTTAAAGCAAAGACAATTGTACTATGTCCTCACATTTTCCTAAAGTTTGAACATTAGGAAATTCAGTCTTCATTTATTTAATGCAGAGACAATTGTACTATATGTCTTCAGCTACTAACATGCAGCTCCCCATGTGGAAAAGCAATCTGATTTAGATTTTGAAAGAGAGAACAGATTTCCTTGCTATGGGACACCCCGGGACACTGCAGAAGCTGGCCCTCCCACAATACATAAAGCCCCGGGGAGTGGTAGTCCCGGGGCTTTGGAGACCTTGCAGCCCCCCCAACCATTTTTTGGTTGCCCCTGGGGTAACTGGGCCCTTGAGTGCTCCAGAAGGAAGGGTCACGCAGGGGGTGATGGTCCCCGCAGCTTTGGGGAACTTGGACCCCTACCCTACCATTTTCTTTCTTTCAACCCCGGGGGTGATGATCCCTGGGGCTGTGGGGCACCTCTGGGCCCCTTTATTAAAATTTAATAATTTTGCCCCTGTTATTTAGCCCCCCTGGGGGCTAATCATAAAAGAATTAATGAAATAAGAATGGTTCTGTCGGGTAGAGCAAACATGAGTAAAGGATGCTTTTAATGCTTTCTGTAAATTAGGTCCTCTGACACACAACAATAAAACTTAATACATAAGGCATTGAGAAGCCCATTACTTGGACAAGAAGATTTACATCAGAATTACTTCATTTTATGATATATACAATACAATATTGTGGACTGTCAAGATCAGTACAACACAGGGGGGGTTGTAACAAATGTGCAAGGTGCTTAGGTGGTGAACATTATATACAGTGCAGTCATTTACATATGTACAAGTGATAATGAAGGTAGGCCATATGACTGTTTTCAAAGCAAAGATTTCTATCTATTGGAGTATAGAATCCTGGTGATGTTGGACCTAGAGTGAAGTGTTGACATTTCGACCCTATGGTGCCCCAATGGGTGGTCACGGCGGGTCTTTCTCAAGACAGGTCGGGGAGTAGCTGTTTGGGAAGACAGTCTGAAAATGAAATGGAAAGTGCGTGTCACAGAGGCGCTTGGTGCATTTGTGCAGAGAATTGCACCTGTAGGGTAATTGAATTACTCACCGTACTGAAGGCCGGGTATTCAGCCTGGAAGAGTAGACAAAAAGGCACAATGGCCCAGTATCTGTGGAAGAGGAGCATTACTAAATTAGTTGCTATAGCTAGATAAATCTAGAGTACTAATTATGGGGGTGAGAGTAAAAGAACGTGTTGATCAAAGCTCACAGAGAGTAGCCGAGTGTGTTAGAGGCTACGTGACTATTGTGGGCGGAGCAACACCAAACGCCTGGTGCTTTTTTACAACGCGGAACTTTTTAACCAGTGATAACCACATCCGTTAATGCCTTACAGTATTTATTTAACTTTTCGCGCAGCTTTTTCACTGACACACCACGCATCCGGCTTCACTGATTAACAGACCAGGCACAGTGGCTTTTAATTGCTCGCGCTTCTTTGTCACTCGCCCCTTGTTCCACCTTGACGCTTCGATTGGAGGTCTTGGTAAGCGCCATTTTAATTTTAATTCCCATGTTAGCCTTGATTATACCATACCTCTGGCTTAAAAGCACCTGGCGTTTGGAGATGATTCGCCCACAATAGTCATGTAGCCTCCAACACACTCGGCTACTCTCTGCGAGCTTTGACCAACACGTTCTTTTACTCTCACCCCCATGATTAGTACTCTAGATTCATCTAGCTATAGCAACTAATTTAGTAATGCTCCTCTTTCACAGATACTGGGCCATTACGTCTTTTTGTCTACTCTTCCAGTCTGAATACCCGGCCTTCAGTACGGTGAGTAATTCAATTACCCTACAGGTGCAATTCTCTGCACAAATGCACCAAGCGCCTCTGTGACACGCACTTTCCATTTCATTTTCAGACTGTCTTCCCAAACAGCTACTCCCTCGAGAAAGACCCTCCGTGACCATCCATTGGGGCACCATAGGGTCGAAACGTCGAAGCTTTACTCTAGGTCCAGCATCAACAGGATTCTATACTTGAGTAGATAGAAATCTTTGCTTTGAAAACAGTCATCTGGCCTACCTTCATTATCACTTGTACATATGTAATTGACTGCACTGTATATAATGTTCACCCCCTAAGCACCTTGCACATTTGTCACAACCCCCCCTGTTTTGTACTGATCTAGACAGTCCACATTATTTTATTGTATATATCATCGAATGAAGTAATTCTGATATAAATCTTCTTGTCCAAGCAATTGGTTTCTTAATGCCTTATTCATTGTTGCTGGTGTGGCAAGGCTGATAAACTCCTGCTAACCTTGGATTAAAATGGTGAATACTCGCCGGGTGTGGTGTCTTCATTGGAGGCAATTCCTTGGATTTCATGTGTCCGGCTTGTCTCAGTCGCGAAGATGCCCCACTGCGGATTCATGGCAGGGCTGCAGCGCCTGCAATTGAAAGGCGCTTGTGGCGCGACGAGTCGAATCCAGGGACCAAGTATTGGCAGGACCTCAGCCCTTTTTTCATGCAGCAAACCCACTGGGGTAAGGACATTTGAACATGTTGGAGGTATGGCAGCACCCACTGAGGTTCAATAATAAAAACAGACTACGTTAACCATGATGCTCCACATGCATACGCCCACATGGGCGGAACGTTTAAATATGCGCAGATGGTCTGTTTTTGCTGCTATATTGCTGTGTAAGTGCCAGTGAGCAATGGCGCTATGCCCAAAGCACGTATGGCCCGCTGTATTTGTTGCTGGTGTGGCAAGGCTGATAAACTCCTGCTAACCTTGGATTAAAATGGTGAATACTCACCGGGTGTGGTGTCTTCATTGGAGGCAATTCCTTGGATTTCATATATATATATCCAGTAACGCGTATGGCAATAAAGGAATGTAGACGCTGGAACTGTTGAGTGTGTTACCTACAAGCTGCCAATAAAGAAGCAATGAACACACTGTGTGAGGCTTTCCAATTTGGAGTGTTTGCGTATGGATTTTATAGCGGCCGGCTCTGGTCGCGGAGAGCCCCCCGCCTTAACTGCTAGTCAACGGCACCGATGAGGGAAGTGGTGCCCATAAAAGCAGCGTGTTGCAATGGGCAGATCTACAGAAGGTGGATCACTCACCTGGCAAATATCCAGCGAGACCAGTGGGGTAAGATATTCATGAAGGAACGTTAAGGGAGGCTCTCAATATGAGTTTTAGCACAGGACTTTAACAACCAGAATGCCTCTGAGAGCACGCCCACTACGGCAGGTTCAAAATCACGCTGCGAGTGCAGCACAACTTCCTGCCTCCCTGTTTTCACCATTACTGAGCCAGTGAGAAAGGGATTGTTATACAGAAACGCGTATTGCGATAAAGCCATGTAGGCGCTGGAACTGTTGAGTGTGTTATCTACATGCTGCCAATAAACAAGCAATGAACACACTGTGTGAGGCTTTCCAATTTGGAGTGTTTGCGTATGGATTATAAAGCGGCCGGCTCTGGTTGCGGAAAGCCCCCCACCTTAACTGCGAGTCAACGGAACCGATGAGGGAAGTGGTGCCCATAAGAGCAGCGTGTTGCAATTGGCAGATCTACAGAAGGTGGATCACTCACCTGGCAAGTATCCAGCAAACCCACTGGGGTAAGATATTCATGAAGGAACATTAAGGGAGGCTCTCACTATGAGTTTTAGCACAGGACTTTAACAACCAGAATGCCTCTGAGAGCACGCCCACTACGGCAGGTTCAAAATCACGCTACGAGTGCAGCGCAACTTCTCGCTTCCCTGTTTTCACCATTGCAGAGCCAGTGAGCAAAGGATTGTTATCCAGAAATGCGTATGGCGATAAAGGCATGTAGAGGCTGGAACTGTTGAGTGTGTTATCTACAAGCTGCCAATAAAGAAGCAATGAACACACTGTGTGAGGCTTTCCAATTTGGAATGTTTGCGTATGGATTATATAGCGGCCGGCTCTGGTCGCAGAGAGCTCCCCGCCTTAACAGTGAGTCAATGGCACCGATGAGGGAAGTGGTGCCCATAAGAGCAGCGTGTTGCAATTGGCAGATCTACAGAAGGTGGATCACTCACCTGGCAAGTATCCAGCGAACCCACTGGGGTAAGATATTCATGAAGGAACGTTAAGGGAATCTCTCCCTATGAGTTTTAGCACAGGACTTTAACAACCTGAATTCCTCTGAGTGCATGCCCACTACGGCAAGTTCAAAATCACGCTGCGAGTGCAGCACAACTTCTCGCCTCACTGTTTTCACCATTGCCGAGCCAGTGAGCAATGTATTGTTATCAAGAAACGCGTATGGCGATAAAGGCATGTAGGCGCTGGAGCTGTTGAGTGTGTTATCTACAAGCTGCCAATAAACAAGCAATGAACACACTTTGTGAGGCTTTCCAATTTGGAGTGTTTGCGTATGGAATATATATATATATATTCACTTAAAAAAACATAGGTTTCAGGCATTATATAGTTAGGAATTAGCATTTAAAAAACCATTGAAATTGCTCCTATATAGTTAGTTGTACTAACTATATTTCGCGCACCCGCAATTCACTGCTGATGACGTCACATATTACATCATTCATGACATGGTCAGTGACATCACTGATGACATCACTGATGACATCTCAAATGACATCACTGATGACATCACTGATGACATCTCATTTCACATCACTGATGACAACACTGATGACATCATCCAGTGACTGTGTGTTTCTGTAAAGTTTAAATATGTTTTACATTTTGAAGAATGAGTGGATGTATAATTGTCTGGATGAAGGATTTAGTAGGTGCGTGACTGACTGTATGAGTGAGTGATTAAATGTGTCTTACTAACTGCGTGGGTTAGTGAATAAACTGTCTGAATGTGTGCATTAGTATGTCTGTTGTTGTGTAAGCTGTTGTACTTCCGGGTAACAAGAGGCAGCTTCAGCGTAATGCGAGGTGCGAGGAACGGAGTGTTAGCCCCCTCGAAGCCATTGTAATACCCGAAGGAGGTGTAAGTTCTCTACACTTCAGGTACATTGAGACCATTAAGAAGAAACAGGTTGATAATTTCCCTTTTCTCACACTTGTTTGCAATAGTACTGTAGACTTGCGCCACTCTCACTCACCACGATTGGTCCTGAAGAAAGCCCATAAGTCCGAATTCCGGCAAATGGGGCTGAAACATGTCGGCCATTTTTATTAGTCACTAGATGCCAGCGCATTCTGAACTCCTAACCTTTTCAAAAGAACGCGCTATTTTTGGGGCATTCCCCTAGAGGGGCTACCTGAACCCAGAATTAATAAAGTTCAATACCTGGTTGTACAGGTATTTTTAATTGAACACTGTCCACATCACTGGGTCACTACTGTTTTTACCATGGGTAAGATCCTCCTGGTGGAGGCTGCATACCAAAAAACTAACCCTATGATTATTCACACATGTGTATGAAGAGCGGAGAATCGAGATATACCGCTACCCACACTTCCCAGCACGTGCATGAGGGTTTTTTATCGGAGACACTTTACCTTTCTCTTGCATACCCTGGTTCATGCAGGACAAGTGATCCTTCCCCATTGATTATTTGGATTGCTGGAGTGGTGTGGCTCACTGGTTAGAGGCGGCAGACCCGTAAGCAGAGGACGGCCCGGGACCAGGGTTCGATTCCCGACACGGGAGGGTCGTGGACCAGGGTCAGCGGGCTCGATAATTCTCGCCTCGGTGCCTACTCCAGTCAGGGACCACACTCGGCAACTCTGGGCATTAGCTTGCCTCATCTTCACAACGACCCCCCCAGACCGCCGGGGATGCTTGGTCGCACCTTAGAGATACCCATTAGGGACCATCTCTCAGGGTGAGCCAGGACGGGTTCCCCAGCGGTCGAAGCGCGGAGATACTCCTCCGGGAGTCGATTCCTAGTGCTATATAAAACCCGCAATTAAATTGCAATTAGGAAACTGAAGGATCAGTATTTCCTCCTCCCCCCTTTGATTAGCAAAAGTTGTGTAAGCTTCTGCATGTGTTGATCAATAGCTATATGAGTGGCTATATGGGTTATTGATTGGTTGCCCAAGTATTTGAATGGGAGACTGAGTGTGTGTGTGGGTGGCTGGGAGGTGTGTGACTCTGTGCATAGATGTGTGAGCAGTTGGTTCACTAGGTGTATGAGTTCAAGAGTGCATGTGGAAACAGCTATATGGGCGGTTGACTGTGTGCATGGGTGTGTTGGTGAGTGAATGGATATCTCAGTGCTACATGTCCAAGTAAGTACATATGTAAAACACAGTGCATGTGAGAGTTGGCATATATAAATGACTATACATGAGAGCCAGTGAATGTGCGAGTGGCTGTATGGATCATTGTGTACTTGTATCAGTGATTGTATAAGAGAGTAAGTATGTGTTAGTATATGTTTGAATAAGTAAAGTGTTGTGTGTATAACTGTATAGTTGAGGAAATGGAAGTGTGATTGATTCTTTGCATGACTGACTAAGTGTTTGAGTAACTCCATGGATGAGTGGCAGTGTGTGAGTGTCTGTATAGGTGTATGAGTGCATATGATAGTGTTGTATTGATGAGTGACTGTATGTATGAGTGATTCTATGGGTGAATGAGTGAATGTGTGTGTAGACCTAGGAATCACTGAGTGCGTATGTAGTAACTGGTATTGGTGTGTCAATGGTTTCAAGAATGGTAGTCTGTAGTCTGTATTTAACACTGGGTGTATCAAAGGTTATATTAGAGTGTGAGGAGGTAAATCGTAAATCGTAAATCATACGTTCTTGTATAGCGTCTTTTCACTGTAAGGTCTCAAGGCGCTTGCTTTGGGAACCCGTCCTGGCCTTTCCCTGCAAGATTACCCCTACTGGGCATCCCCAAGGTGAAGACCAGGCATCCCATCGCGGTGGGGCTGTAGTGGAGATTAAGCAAGCTATTGCCAAGAGTTGCAGAGTGTGAACCACCAATTCGAGTAGGCACCGAGGCGAGAATTATCGGGTCCTTGGACATTTTGAGCTCAAGGCCCTGCCGCGTCGGGGATTGAACCCTGGTCCTGGGTCTGACCTCTGCATCAGGGACTGCCTCCTCTAACCGGTGAGCCACACTTCTCCGATCGTATTATCACATGAATGATATCATCAGTGATGTGATCAGTGATGTAAAATGAGATGTCATCAGTGATGTCATCAGTGATGTCATTTGAGATGTCATCAGTGATGTCATCAGTGATGTCACTGACCATGTCATGAATGATGTAATAGGTGACATCATCAGCAGTGGATTGCGGGTGAGCGAAATACAGTTAGTACAACTAACTATATAGGAGCGATTTCAATGGTTTTTTAAATGCTAATTCCTAACTATTTAAGGCCTGAAACCTACCGTACGCGTACCGTACGCGTACGGTGTGTGTACCCCTCGATTTTTATTAATAACTATTTTATTAATTTATTTTGCACTTGGTGGTCCTTCTGGGACCCCCTGAGAAGGGCTAGGGGTCAGGGGGTCTCAGCACTGCTGATGACATCACATATTACATCACTCATGACATGGTCAGTGACGTCACTGATGATATCACTGATGACATCATCCAGTGACTGTGTGTTTCTGTAAAGTTTAAATATGTTTTATATATATATATGCCAAGGTGCATTGAAGAATGAGTGGGTGTATAGGTGTCTGAATGGATGTTTTAGTGGGTGCATGAGTGACTGTCTTAAGTGAGTTATTAAACGTGTCTTACTGAATGCCTGGGTCAATGACTAAACATTTTGAATGTCTCTATCAGTCTGTCAGTTGGTGTGTAAGCGGCTGCATGGGTTGGTGAGTAGCAACATAAGTGTCTATATGGGTTATTGATTGGTTGTCGGAGCATCTGTATGGGTGCCTGAGTGTGTGTGTGTGGGTGGGTGGGAGTGTGTTACTCTGTGCATAGATGTGTAAAAAGGTGATTTACAGGGTGTATGTATTCAAGAGTGCATCTGGGAAGGGCTGTATGGGTGGGTGTCTGTGTGTATGGGTGTGTTGGTGAGTGAATGGATGTCTATGTGCTACATGTGTGAGTAACTACATATGTGAAAGGCAGTTTATGTGAGTGTTGGAGTATATAAACAACTATATGTGAGAGTGAGTGATTGTGAGAGTGGCTTTATGGATGAGTGTGTGCTTGTATCAGTGATTGTACAAGAGAGTAAGTATGTGTTAGTATCTGTATGAATTAGTGAGGTGGTGTGTGTATAACTGACTAGGTAAGTAAATGGGAGTGTGATTGATTCTTTGCATGACAGACTAGGTGGTTGAGTAACTCAATGGATGAGTGGTGGTGTGTGAGTGTCTTTATGGGCGTGTGAGTGCATATGATAGTGCTGTATTGATGACTGTATGGGTGAATGAGTGGATGTATGTGTAGACCTAGGAATCAGTGAGTGGGTATGTAGTAGCTAGTATTGGTGATTCTAAGGTTTCACAAATGGTAGTCTGTATTTTAGAGTGGGTGGTTCAAAGGTTATATTAAGCTGGGAGAAGGTGCATCAGAGTATAAAGTGGATGATGTCATAAGTGAAATCATTTGAAATGTCATCAGTGATGTCATCAGTGATGTCACTGACTATTTCATAAATGATGTAATATATGACATCATCAGTAGTGCATTGCAGGGGCACGAGTTATAGTTAGCTCAACTAGCTATAACAGCCAAATTTCTCTGGTTTTGCACAAGTGAAATGTCCAACTAACTATAACATCCCTGGGGCGTGGCTAGCAGAGCCGCGGAATGGCCACTTTGTAAGTATTCTCTGCTGGCCGGGAGAAAATCCTGCCAAAATCCTGAAAACGGAGGGCTGTAGCAGTGCAGACATAACCTCTTGGGTTGCGGGGGCACCTACTCCCACATCGATGTTACTTTGGAGAGCGGAGTGCACCATCTGCCAAAGTTGCTGGCAGTCACGCTGAGCGGCAGCTAGCCCATCAGAGCCCGACCCCCGCGGCGGCTGGGCTGACCTGAAACTCGAGCCCGCGGCTGCGGCGGCCCACTGCTCCTGGGGTGGGTTGAGTGGCAGCGGAGGGCTGAGCTGGTGGCCGTGGGCTGCGGCCGAATAGGCAACTTTCTCTGAAGGTACAAGGGGCTGAGCGGTGACACAAGGAAGCAGCGGCTCGCCTGAGAGGCTCAGAGGGGCGAGGCTCGGGAGGCCGCGACTGCCATTTTGTGGATCGGTGCTAGAGCTCGATGGTGAGGAGATGGGGCAATATCAAGCCCGGGACAGACGAGCGCAGGTTGAGAGCTGTATAATGCGCACAGTTCTAGCATGGAAGATGGGGTCATACTGCCTGCACAGACCCTGGGAGACTGTGAGACTCACTATACTGCCTCGGGATGTGTAAATGCGTCCGAGCATAATTGTGGAGGGCTAGATTGCTGTGCTTGCTGGTGTCACAAGACACACAGGAGGGGGAGGTATGCTAAGCCAATGTGTACTGTTGCATGTGACAGCTGAGGTGCCCAGGCGGTGGAGCGCAGGTGCCAGATAGGTGTACCGGCCTGGTTTGCACATGGCCTGCCCTATTACCCACACAGAAGATGAAATACAGCGCATGGGGCACTGGTGCTGCTTGAGGTGAGGCTTTGCCTGAGGTGCCCACGCCAGTTGATTCGCTACAGCTTGACCTACAGTTGGGTGTGACCAGGCACTACGGAGGCTGGGGCTGGGCTTGGCCTGCTGGTCTGCGGCTGATTTTGTGGAAATGGGTGGGCAGTCATACAAGAGTGGGACTGCGGGCCCTGTGCTGCCTGCTGGCTACCGCTACATGGGAAAACCTGATGCAAAGCAGCCCAAGCTGAATTTTGAGAACAAACGCTCTACAAGACACCAGATTGGACAGTCTTGAGAAAAGACACACAGAGTTTCACAAATTCCAGGTGGAAACTAGGGAGCAATTGCTACATATGGATAAATGCCTAGGTGTTATTAGGGCCAAGAATGACGGTTTGGAGGTGAGGTCTAGAAGAAATACGGCTTTTTCTAAAATGGAGCTCTTTGTTACTGATCTCTTGCATGAGCTATTTGATCCTCACTTGTCCCCGGTCTTTGTAATTGAAAGGGCCGGCAGGTCCCTCGGCCCGAAAACCTCCTGTTGGCAGGACGCCGAGACCAATACTGGCCAAGCTACTGAACTATGAGGACAGGGATCTTATTTTGAGATTGGCGAGGGAAAAGGAGCAAATAACTCACAAAGGTAATACAATCTCCTTTTACCCTGACTTTATTCCGGCAGTACAGGCGGCACGCAGAGAGTTCCTCCCAGCCAAGCGAATCCTCATGCAGGCGCAGATCCCTTACTCCCTACTCTATCCGGCCAAACTAAAGGTCTCGAATGATGGCACTGCCCAATACTTTAGTGATGCAAAATCTGCCCTGAAGTTTGCTAAACATGTCGGCGGGAAGAGATCTAAGACCACTGGTGGTGCTGAAGAAAATTTGGGAGGCCATCTCAGTGACAATAATTGATTTATTATTTGGTTTTTGCTTAGTCTATTCTTTAAAACGTTAGCATGATGTGCAGATATTCTATTTTGCCGAACAAAGCTGATCTCTTTTTGTGCTCCGCACTCTCTTAGCTCCACATAACTGGTTGCTGGAGTCTAGAAGCCCTGGTACACATGTATGACTGTTCTTTCATGATTATTGATTACCGCTGAATGCCTGTACGCATTATTCCCGGCCACCCTGTGCAGGCAGGGTAGTCCCCTGGCTCTACCTCGCCCTCGTGGGAAGTCTCCCCTTATTATGTTTGATGTTTTCACAGGTTCAAACTGGGAAGGCTATGCTACAACCTGATTGAGGGGTTGGAGTGGGTGGAGGGTCGGGGTTGGGGCTTGGTTATTTTGTTTTATGCCAGCATGCTGCTACAGAGAACTTTGGAGTGTTTCACAGGTGTAGGAGGCAGCTGCACAGTTTAGATGTAATGGATGGGTGCACGCGCTTCCTGACTGACCACATGCTAATACATTGAATGTTCTTATATGTAACATTAGGGGGCTGATCGATGGTAGGAAGGCCAGACTTGTGCATGCGTATCTAGCTAGACACAACATTGACATATGCTTCTTGCAGGAAACACATCTAAATGTTAAGCCATCACACCGCCTGCAACACAGTAGGTAGAGAGCAATACACGCTTGGGGAGTGGTGGTGTTGATTTGGAAAGGGGTGGACTGGTGAGAAGAAACTGTCTATATTGATCCAGAGGGGAGGTACATAATCTTACATGGGAGGCTGGGTGGCATGTCTATAGTACTGGTGGCCCTGTATGGTTCAAATGTCGACTCCCCGGAGTTCTTTCGTGGTCTTTGGTCAAGGATTAGAGCAACTGGCTGTTGTACGGTAATTTGAGGCGGTGACTTCAATTGAACGATGACATAGATAGACAGAACTCAGCTCGAACCTTACATCCACAGGCTAGCGCTGCACTGCAAGATATTATGTCAGGCGGGGACTTGCTGGATATGTGGTGGATTCGCAATCCGGGACTCAGGGAGGGGACATGTATCTCCAGCCATCATAGTGCCTGGTCCCGCTTGGACTACTGGTTGGTCTCACGTGACGTTGCTACTTGGATGCTGGAGGTGGTTCACTAGGCACGCTCACTGTCAGACCATGCCCCTTGTTTGCTTTAGCTATGCTTGCCAGGTATGCCCCCTCGTGCTTTCACTTGGCGATTACCCCCCATGCGCGTCTAGACGAGGCCTTTAAGGAGGACATCCGATCCGACATTACTGAATATTTTGCTCTCAATACTTGCTCGGTAAACACTGAAGCCTCGCTCTGGGAGGCCTTTATAGTTCTTATCGGAGGTCAATACATAGCAAGGCAAGCCGGGGTGCTGAAGGCTATCAGGGGTACTATTGCTGCCGTGGAGGGACAGATAAGAGAACTAGAGAAACAATTCTACTCTATGAACGACTCCACTACAGCTGAACTTCTCAAGGCAAAACTACTGGAGTTTGCTGAGGAATCCCAGCCGGAGGTCAAACTTTTGGGCAAATATGCCGAGGCGAGAAGATATGGCGAAGGCGACTGGCCGGGCCTTACGCTGGCCGGCATGATCCGTCCATGAAGGGCCACAGCAGTTGTACATGAGATTAACACCGCTAGTGAAGACACTATTAGGGGCCAATCAGAGATTCTTAATGCATTTTCCAGTTTTTACTCTTCCCTGTACACTGCCACCCAGGCTTCCAGCCCAGAAGGCCTGCAGGATTTTTTTTAGACTCTATTGCCTTGGTGTGGTTTAACAATGCACATAGAGTATATATGGACCTCCCCATCACGGTGGAAGACGTAGCCCAGGTTATGAAATGTTTACCACTTGATAAAGCCCCTAGGCCAGTTGGCCTGACTACTGCCTTTTTCAAGACATATGAGGAAGAATTGGCTCCCAGATTACTGGCAGTGTATGAGGAGGCATTGGAGGCGGGCGCTTTTCCCCAATCAATGAGAGGAGCCATAATCATAATGCTGTTGAAGCTTGAGAAGGCTGAAACGGAGGTAGACTCCTACAGGCCATTATCCTTGATAAATGTAGATGTAAAAATGTATGCTAAGCTATTGGCAAATAGATTTCAACCTCTCCTTCCAATGATTGCACTTCCGGACCATTCGGGGTTCATCCCTGGACGGTCGACGTCACACAACTTGCGTACACTGTTCTCTGTGCTACATTACCGTCACCAGGACGTACATGCCACTGCCATTTTTTTAGACGCAACTTAAGCGTTTGATATGCTTGAGTGGCAATATTTGTTCACCATACTAGCACGCATGGGATTAGGCCCTCAGTATATAAATCATATAAGGCTATTGTATACTATGCTGTTGGCACGGATCAGGGTAAATGGTTTGCTATCTAACCCATTCCATATAATGTGTGGCACCAGACAGAGATGCCCTCTTTAGGCCCTGCTCTTTGCTATCGCCATAGAGCCCCTGGCTGCCATAATTTGGCAACACCATACAGCACGGGGTATTGGTTTCAGAACGCAGAGCCTCCTGATTTCGCTCTATGCCGATGATGTGACCTTGTACATTCTCAACCCAGAAGAAAATCTGGATTCGGTCCTTAGAGAATTTATCAGATTTGGAGGGCTTGGGGGTGTCTCCATTAACTGGACAAAATCAGTAATTTTCCCACTGATGGATGCTACTCCCATAGTAACATCTGAATTCCCCCTGAGATGGGAGGCTGAGGCAGTTAAATATTTGGGAGTGTGGCTCAGCCGAAACCTGCAGGAGATCTAGAACTTGAATTTTAGCAGGACATACACGTGGCTAGAAGGCAAAGTTGAACTTTGGTCTAAACTGCCCCTGTTCATTGCTCGGAAGATAGCGCTGACAAAAATGGTTATATTGCTGAAGTTTCTGTATCTGTTTGTCAACGTGCCAATTCCCCTTAGGCAACATTTTGTCTCAAGCTTGAGATCGCAACTGCTTTCCCTGGTTTGGGCTGGAGGTCAGGCCGGGGTCTCATGGGACCTATTGACTCTTCCTTTGAGGCAGGGTGGGTTGAGTACCCCTGATATGCAGCTATGAGCTTTATGCGCCCAGGCTCAATTTCTCTAATTCTGGGTTCACCAGACGCCATATCAGCCTCATGTAGCAGTAGAGATTGACGTGGTGGCCCCAGTGCCACTCGGGTTGGCGCTGTACCAAAAGTCACACCGCACTAGGGGAGATGTGGATACGGCAGGCCCTCTGCGCTGGGCGTGGATTGGACTTCGGAAGAGAGCTAATAACTCTATATTATATGTGCAATCTATACCGTTGGCACAAAGCCCCATGCTACCCTGCATTGAAGACGGAGTGAGTAAAACCCTGGTAAAATATATGCGCCTGTACACATTTGCTAATCTATATCCGAATGGTGAGTTTAGCCCCGCCCCTGCTGGGACTGAGGATTGAGCTGCGTCATTTACAGAGTTGTTTTTGTATCACAAACTGAAAGCTGCATGTTGTGCACTTTGGGCAGGATTTCCCGAAGCTCCGCCAATACTGCCAGCTTTAAAGCAAATCCTGAAATCACCTTCCCCTCGCAAACTAGCTACGCACCTGTATACTAATATGCAAAATACAACTGCGGTGGTCCAGCCAAAGTCCTTACAATAGTGGAACAGCGAACTTGACCCTCAATTGACAGACAAACAGTGTGAATTCTGCTGCAGGCAGCTGACTGAGCTTTCCCAAAACTATAAACTTTGCTTGATTCTTTTAAAATTTTTACATAGGTATTACAGGACACCAATCAGCCTATATCGCATGAAGCTTAGTGAAAATGAAAGATGCTGGGGCAGTGGTTATGCCCCTGCATCCTTTTTACATATTGTCTGGGACCGCCCACGAATTACTGCATTCTGGCAGGAGGTCTTTACTGCGGTTCACCAGATTGTTAGCAGAACGAATGCTCCCTACCCTGAATTGGGTCTCTTGGGTTATGTGAAAGACACACCACCAAAACAGCGCACACTACATGCACTTCTCTTATTATATGCAAGAAGGCAGGTTATTATTCGATGGGGAGAAAGAGGGTACCTGGTCTCAAAGATTGGCTGACTGATGTTACATATGGTCACACACAAATTGGCAAATTCTGGGAATTAATGCCCCCAAATTCCACACCACGTGACATATGGGAACCATTCCTAACTTGGACGCAAAATAGATCTGATTCCCCTGAACCCAGTCCCAGCTCAGATGATTAGTGCTATGTTGCCTCTCGGTACTGGTTTAGTTTACATTCTGATTGTAGAATCTCTACCATGTGCGACTCTGATGTGATAGGTTTGGCTGGATCCTGCTACTTGTTCACCACAGATAATTCATATTTTCTTCAGATCTGTAATGAACTATATTAAAGATTGTGGTATATGTATGGACATTTTGATACCTGATTTGTGCAGGCTGCTCACTTGATGTATCATTCTATCTGTGACGCTCCGATGTCTTGAACTGTAAAGCTTTTTGTACCAATGTGATGACATGCTGGCTGGTTTTGTTGGAACCCACGTTCCTATTGTTTGCATTTGTAACTTGAATAAAATGTTAATAACATTTTTTTTTAAAAATATAACATCCCTGAAACCTATGTTTTTTTCAGTGAATTTCAAAGGTTTTCTAAATACTAATTTCTAACTATGCCTACAGAGGTAGGACTTGTGCAGAAAGAGGAAGAAACATACAAAAGGAAAAAATGGAAATGCAGAACGAGTCAACAGAAGACCAGAAATGCAAAGAAAAGTGCAGAAAGAAGCAAGAGATATGCAGAAAAAACCAACAGAGGTGCAGAAAGAGGCGTTGTTGCAAAGTCATCCGATGCCCCCAACTTTTTGCTGACTGGTACTGGTGGTAAATGACTCTGTCTAACCAGTCCCAGAGCCAGTGCTATACTGAAAGATACTTTGAATACAGTGAAAACACCTATATACACTAGGGTATACTATGGGTTGCAGTACCCATGTGATTGGCATGCCCTCCCATGTAAGGCCCTAGTAAATATTAGGGCAGGGGGGTTAAAACTACCTCTAACTCAGAGGTGCAGAAAGAAGCAAGAGAAGTACAGAAAGAAGCAACAGAGGTGTCAAAAGAGGCAAGAGGGGTCAGAAAGAACCAAGTGAAGTGCTGAAAGAGGCAACAGAGGTACAGAAAGAGGCAAGAGAGATGCAGAAAGCGGCAGGAGGGTTGCCGAAAGAAGGAAGAGAAGTGCAGAAAGAAGAAAGAGATTTGCTGTAAGAAGCAACAGAGCTATAGAAGGAAGCAAGAAAAGTGCAGAAGGAGGCACGTGAGGTGCAGAAAAAAGCTAGAGCAGCGCAGAAAGAACCAACAGAGGTGCAAAAAGAGGCAAGAGGGGTGCATTAAAAGGTAGGAGAGGTACACAAAGAGGCAAGACAGGTATAGAAATAGGCAGCAAAGGTATAGAAAGAGGTAACAGGGGTATAGAAAGAAGCAAGATGGGTGCAGAAAGAGAAAAGAGGGGTGCAGAAAGAGGCAAGAGAGGTACAGAAAGAAGCAAGAGCAGTGCAGATAGAAGTAACAGAGGTGCAAAAAGAAGCAAGAAAAGTGCAGAATAAACCAACAGAGGTACAGAAGGAGGGTACAAGGGTGCAGAAAGAGAAAAAAGGGATGCAAAAAGAGGTGAGAGATCAGAAGAAAAAAGCAACAGAGGTGCTGAAACAGGCAAGTGAGCAGCAGAAAGAGGCACGAGATCTGTAGTAAAAAGCAAGAGAGCTGCTGAAAGAGGCAAGTCAGCTGCAGAAATAAGCAAGAAAGGTACATAAAACAGCATCAGATGTGTAGAAAGAGGCAATAGGGGTACAGAAAGAGGAGAGAGAAGTGCAGAAAGAAGCAAAAGAGATGCTCAAACAGCTAAGAGGGATGCAAAAAGAGTCAAGAGCAGTACAGAAAGAACCAAGAGAAGCGCAGATAGAAGCAACAGAGGTGCTGAACGTGGCACAAGGGTACAGAAAGAGGCAAGAGAAGTGCAGAAAGAAGCACCAGAGGTACAAAAAGAGGTAAGAGTGGTACAGAAAGAAGGAAGAGAGGTGTAGAGAGAGGCAAGAGCGTTGCACAAAGAGGAAAGAAGGTTGAAGAAAGAGGCAAAAGGGGTGCAGAAACAGGCAAGAGAATTGCTGAAAAAAGCAACAGAGGTGTAGAAAGAAGCGAGAAAAGTGCAGGAAGGGGCAAGGGAGATGAAGAAAAATGGCAAGAATGGTACAGAGGGGAGACAAGTGCACAAAGAGACAACAGGGGTGCAGAAAGAAGCAAGACATATGCAGAAAGAAGCATGAAAAGTGAATAATGAAGCAACAGGGGTGCAGAAAAAGGCAAGAGAAGTGCAGAAAGAAGCAAGTGAGGTGCAGAAAGACGCAGGATTAGTACAGAAAGAGGCAAGAGAAGTGCAGAAAGAAGCACCAAAGGTACAAAAAGAGGCAAGAGTGGTGCCGAAAGAAGGAATAGAGGTGTAGAAAGAGGAAAGAATGTTGCACAAAGAGAGAAGACGGTTGCAGGAAGAGGCAAGAGGGGTGCAGAAACTGGCAAGAGAAGTGCAGAAACAGGCAAGAGAATTGCTGAAAAAAGGAACAGAGGTGTAGAAAGAAGCAACAAAAGTGCAAAAAGAGGCACGTGAGATGCATAAACATGCAAGAAAGGTACAGAAAGTTGGAAGAAAAGTGCATAAAGAGACAACATGTGTGCAGAATCAAAAAGAAGAAATCAAATAATCTTTATTCGGATAAAATATCCATAAAAGTACAGATCATCACCACCAATAGGACATAAAATATACAATCATCAGAAACACATATAAAAAATACATTAAAAGTAGAAGAATGGGGTTGGGCGTGCCAGATCTAATGTCATTAATAGCATAGAGCCAATAGAGTGCGAGTAAAGTGCTGTACATGCATTTAACAAGCAGCAACATAGTGCAAAATCGCAAGTTATAAACTTTAAGCTGATGTGCAAAATAAGCAGTTATCTATAGATTAAGTCCTACGAAGGGCAATATATGTGCAGAAACATCAGTATTCAGTAAATAAAGTGCTACACAAGCTGAAACATCATTTTCAGTGTTCCTAGACCTGCTAGCCATGAGCAACAGAAATCTTATAAACACCAAGTTATACAGTTATGCGCCATGTGGACTAATAAAAATACAATGTACAGATATGTTACATATTTAAAAGATCATTCATGGAGGCTCGTGAACGTACCACAGTTTGCAGAAATGAGCTTACTCGAAAAATCATCTTGTGGTTTCCTAACCCCAATATTTCATGGTATGCCAAATTAAAATCAGTAATGGCATGTACCTTAAAGTAGGGAATTAAATACTGTTTGGTGTATCTGACATAAAATGTATAAAAGAGTAAAAAATGTAACAGTGTTTGTTTACTGCCAATGCCACATGGACAGCACAACTTCTCTAGATTATTATTAAATGCAATTGGGAAACAAAGTGAGTAGTTTATGCGCCATCCCTGAGACGGAAAATTAGACTTCTATTCTATCTCCTGATGTTTTTCCTGAGATATTCCTGTGACATGTGATGTTCATTGCCTGATTACACCAAAATAGGGATACATCTAATAATAGATGGTTTGTAATACTCATGGGTGCAGAAAGAGGCATGACAGGTGCAGAAAGAAACCTGCAAAGTGCAGAATGAAGCAACAGGGGTGCAGAAAGAGGCAAGAAAAGTGCAGAAAGAAGCAACAGAGGTGCAGAAGGAGGCAAGAGAACTGCAGAAAGAGCTAAGAGAGTTGCAGAAACAGGCAAAAGAGGTACAGAGAGAGGGAACAGAGGTGCAGACAGAGGCAAGAGATGTGCAGAAACATTTAAAAGGAGTGAAGAAAGAGTCAAGAAGGGTACAGAAATTTGCAGGAGAGGTGCAGAAAGAAGAAAGAGCATTGCAAAAGAACTAAGCCTGGGCGCAAAATCCGTTCCGTTCGCGGAATTTGCAGGTTTTTGGCAAATTCGCAGTCCGCGAATCTCGCGAATGTGCCAAGAAATCTGCAATTCGCAAGCCAGCGGATTTTTTTGCTTGGTCGTGCTTGAAAAATAAAATATTGCACGTGCGGCGTTGACGCGGCCCGCCATCTTGTAGTGGGAGAGTTTGACAACGGAAGTACGTCATAAGGGCCCGAGATCACGTATCGCGGGAGTAAACAATTGCGAACACGTAGATGCAGCGTGCAGCTGACTTCTGGTGGGCGATTTGAACAGCTCGTGTTGCCGAACTTGCAAAAGTTGCAACTCTGCACAAGAAATCCAGCGCAGGCAGCATAAACCTTCTGAATATGATGATTTTGATCAGAATAACTCCTCAGATTGACATTTGGCTGCACTTTTTTGTGCAAAGAGTCCATTTTTGGGGGGGTGGGAGGAAGGAAGTGGCCCGGAGTCTCCAACTTCCTGTTCCTGTCCAGCAGGCTCTTCCCAGTGCTTTGTCCATAGCCTGGTCACTTTTCATTTGGATCAGGAGCTGGAAGGATTACTTTTTGTGGCTGTTGCTGGATGTTTGTATTTGAGGACTTTTTGGACTTTGGATCACTTTTGGATTTGAGATTTTACTAGTAAGTTGGTGTTGTTTGTTTGGGGCAGTGCAGTTGCTGCAACTACAACTTTTAATAAAAATATATTGTGGGTAGCCACAAGGCCAAGGGTAAGTCATGGGTGCATGACACAACTGTTTCTGTGAGTTTTGTTGAACTTAAATCTCATTATGTCATGATATTGAATTTAATAGCTTACTGTTATATGTGGAATTTTGTTTTAATTTTGGGGTGCGTGTAAAGCCACACTGGCCCAGTAGGCCCAGGGGTAATGAGTGGTGCATGGACCAAGGCTTTGTGTGGGGTCTCTTGAATTTAAACATCATTGAGGGCATGGATGGCATTGGATTGTGGTGATTTTTGTGTGTTTTTCGACTTTTTGGGGTGTTGTTGGGCCTGGCCATGTGGGTAGGGGCCATTTTGAGGCCTGGTCCAAGCAGGGCCGGGCCATGTGGCTGGGGGGCAAGGGGCCATTTTGAATCCAGGCAGTGTGCTTTGTGCCATAGGCCTACACCCAGCCTGACCTGCTTTCACCCATTATGCCCAGGGGTAGTGAGTGGTGCATGGACAAGGCTTTGTGTGGGGTCTCTTGAATTTAAACATCATTGAGGGCATGGCTGGCATTGGATTGTGGTGTTTTTTGTGTGTGTGTTTTTGTGACTTTTTGGGGTGTTGTTGGGGCCTGGCCATGTGGGTGGGGGGCATTTTGAGGCCTGGTCCAGGCAGGGCCTGGCCATGTGGCTGGGGGACAAGAGGCCATTTTGATACCAGGCAGTGTGCTTTTTGCCATAGGCCTCCTCCCAGCCTGCCCTGCTTTCACCCATTATGCCCAGAGGTAGTTAGTGGTGCATGTACCACGGCTTAGTGTGGGGCCTCTTGAATTTAAACATCATTGAGGTTATGGATGGCATTGGATTGTGGTGATTTGTGTGTGTTTTTTGACTTTTGGGGTGTTGTTGGGGCCTGGCCATGTGGGTGGGGGCCATTTTGAGGCCTGGTCCAGGCAGGGCCTGGCCATGTGGCTGGGGGACAAGGGGGCCATTTTGATACCAGGCATTGTGCTTTGTGCCATAGGCCTGCACCCAGCCTGCCCTGCTTTTACCAATTATGCCTAGGGGTAGTGATTGGTGCATGGACCAAGGCTTTATGTGAAGCCTCTTGAATTTAAACATCATTGAGGGCATGTATGCATTGGATTGTGGTGATATTTGTGTGTTTTTTGACTTTTTGGGATGTTTTTGGGGCCTGGCCATGTGGGTGGTGGCCATTTTCAGGCCTGGTCCAGGCAGGGCCTGGCCATGTGGATGGGGGACACAGGGCCATTTTAAAGCCAGGCAGTGTGCTTTGTGCCATAGGCCTGCACCCAGCCTGCTCTGCTTTCATCCATTATGCCCAGTGGTTGTGAGCGGTACATGGACCAAGGCTTTGTGTGGGGCCTCTTGAATTTAAACATCATTGAGGGCATGGCTGGCGTTGGATTGTGGTGTTTTGTGTGTGCTTTTCGACTTGTTGGGGTATTGTTGGGGGCTGGCAATGTGGGTAGGGGCCATTTCGAGGCCTGGTCTAGGCAGGGCCTGGCCATGTGGCTGGTGGACAAGGGGCCATTTTGAAGCCAGGCAGTGTGCTTTGGGCCATAGGCCTTCACCCAGCCTGCCCTGCTTTCACCCATTAAGCCCAGGGGTAGTTAGTGGTGCATGTACCAAGGCTTAGTGTGGGGCTTCTTGAATTTAAACATCATTGAGGTTATGGATGGCGTTGGATTGTGGTGATTTTTGTGTGTTTTTTACTTTTTGGGGTGTTGTTGGGGCCTGCTCATGTGGGTGGGGGCCATTTTGAGGCATTGTCCAGACAGGGCCTGGCCATGTGGCCTGGGGACAAGGGGCCATTTTGAAGCCAGGCAGTGTTCTTTGTGCCATAGGCCTGCCACCAGCCTGCCCTGCTTTTACCCATTATGCCTAGGGGTAGTGAGTGGTGCATGGACAAGGCTTTGTATGGGGCCTCTTGAATTTAAACATCATTGAGGGCATGGCTGGCATTGGATTGTGGGTTTTTTTACTTTTTGGGGTGTCGTTGGGGCCTGGCCATGTGGGTGGGGGCCATTTGGAGGCCTGGTCCAGGCAGGGCCTGGCCATGTGGCTGGGGGACGAGGGGCCATTTTGATACCAGCCATTGTGCTTTGTGCCGTAGGCCTGCCAACCAGCCTGCCCTGCTTTTACCCATTATGCCTAGGGGTAGTGATTGGTGCATGGACCAAGGCTTTGTGTGGAACCTCTTGAATTTAAACATCATTGAGGGCATGGCTGGCATTGGATTGTGGTGTTTTTTGTGTGTTTTTCGACTTGTTGGGGTGTTGTCTGGGCCTGGCTATGTGGGTGGGGCCAATTTAAGGCCTGGTCCAGGCAGGGCCTGGCCATGTGGCTGGGGGACAAGGGGCTATGTTGAAGCCAGGCAGTGTGCTTTGTGCCATAGGCCTGCACCCAGCCTGTCCTGCTTTCATCCATTATGCCCAGGGGTAGTGAGTGGTGCATGGACCAAGGCTTTGCCTGGGGCCTCTTGAATTTAAACATCATTGAGGGCATGGCTGGCATTGGATTGTGGTGTTTTTTGTGTGTTTTTCGACTTGTTGGGGTGTTGTCTGGGCCTTGCTATGTGGGTGGGGGCCATTTTAAGGCCTGGTCCAGGCAGGGCTGCTTGGCCATGTGGCTGGGGGACAAGGGGCTATGTTGAAGCCAGGCAGTGTGCTTTGTGCCATAGGCCTGCACCCAGCCTGTCCTGCTTTCACCCATTATGCCCAGGGGTAGTGAGTGGTGCATGGACCAAGGCTTTGTGTGGGGTCTCTTGAATTTAAACATCATTGAGGGCATGGATGGCATTGTATTGTGATGATTTTTGTGTGTTTTTTTTACTTTTTGGGGTGTTGTTGGGGCCTGGCCATGTGGGTGGGGACCATTTTGAGTCCTGTTCCAGGCAGGGCCTCGCCATGTGGATAGGGGACAAGAGGCCATTTTGAAGCCAGACAGTGTGCTTTGTGCCATAGGCCTGCACCCAGCCTGCCCTGCTTTCACCCATTATGCCCAGGGGTAGTTAGTGGTGCATGGACCAAGGCTTTGTGTGGGGTCTCTTGAATTTAAACATCATTGAGGGCATGGCTGGCATTGGATTGTGGTGATTTTGTGTTTTTTTAACTTTTTGGGGTGTTGTTGGGTTCTGGCTTTGTGGGTGGGGGCCATTTTGAGGCCTGGTCCTGGCAGGGCCTGGCCATGTGGCTGGGGGAAAAGGGGCCATTTTGAAGCCAGGCAGTGTGCTTTATGCCCTAGGCCTGCACCCAGCCTGCCCTTCTTTCACCCATTATGCCCACGGGTAGTGAGTAGTACATGGAACAAGGCTTTGTGTGGGGCTTCTTGAATGTAAACATCATTGAGGCATGGATTGCATTGGATTGTGGTGATTTTTGTGTATTTTTTTACATTTTGGGGTGTTGTTGGGGCCTGGCCATGTGGGTAGGGCCAATTTGAGGCCTGGTCCTGGCAGGGCCTGGCCATGTGGCTGGGGGACAAGGGGCCATTTCAAAGCCAGGCAGTGTGCTTTGTACCATAGACCTGCACCCAGCCTGCCCTACTTTCACCCATTATGCCCAGGGGTAGTGAGTGGTGCATGGACCAAGGCTTTGTGTGGGGCCTCTTGAATTTAACCATCATTGAGGGCATGGATGGCATTGGATTGTGTTGATTTTTGTGTGTTTTTTAACTTCTTGGGTTGTTTAACTTATGTTCCTCTGGCTTCCTTTGCTTTTAGGTGCACAAGAGAACCACCAGTGCCAGGAAGAAATCGTGCAGTGGTGTGTGCAGCACAATGTCACGTGACGTCACGTGTATCCACAGACAACTCTGCAACGCGTGCAACTGCGGCCTGCTGTTCTGACATCTGAAGAAGATGGGCCCAAAGAAAGGTGGCC
This sequence comes from Lissotriton vulgaris, assembly GCF_964263255.1. Lineage (NCBI taxonomy): Eukaryota > Metazoa > Chordata > Amphibia > Caudata > Salamandridae > Lissotriton > Lissotriton vulgaris. The sequence goes on along the minus strand of NC_141691.1, from coordinate 862,740,370 downwards.
ATAGCTCCTCTACAAAGAAAGTTGCCAGTGCCACTGCCAGTAAGAAGGAGCAGAAGAAGCAAGTGATGCCACTTACCAAGGAGACTGGTGTGCCCACAGATACTTTTTTTGGGGAGAAAAAAAACAACGCCTGCAGCAGCGGGGTCCGCCGGGGACCAAGCTGGGAGCAGTACCTCCGCTTCATTCAGCTCAGTGCCACCACGCAAGGTTAGGTCCAAGCTCATGAGTGCTGCAGAATCAGCCACTGTCATTGCTCAATCACCATCGACCAGTGATGTTGGCTCATCACAAGAAAGTAGCACCAAATCACGCAGGGTGTAACTCAGCTGACGAGTGTTCAACAACCACAGCCGCAACGACAACCACAGGTGCAACTAGTACAAGCGCAAGTACATGGGCAAGGAGAGGCCCAAGTACAGGCACAAGGAGAGGCGCAAGGAGAGGCGCAAGGAGAGGCGCATGGAGAGGTGCAAGGAGAGGCACATGCTGAGGCGCAAGTAGAGGCGCATGGAGCGGCACAACTGCCCACAATGCTTGTTCCTCCAGAAGTAGGGGCACATCAGGAAATCGAGATTCAGCGGAGGTATCATCCGAGGAAGCCACTCCTCCTGAGGATGATCCATTGTCTTCCAGATCCCCAGCAAGAGAAAGGTCAAGGAGGGCTACTACAAGTTCTTCTTCAAGCCCCCTTCCTTCTGATGATCTTGATCTTGATTGGAACCCACCAATGCAGTCTGAGAGGGAGGCACGCCATGAGCCGACAAAGGTAGCTAAGCATAAAAGGAAGGTTCCCGCAAGGCTTTCAGTTATGGGTGATTATGACGAACAAGAAGTGGTGTATTCTACTGCTGATGAACAGTCTGACGACGACCCAGTCATCACAGTCGTCACTCCAGCCCCAGCGGGCATGCAGCAGACAGACATTTTGACCCTATCCGGAATGGCTGCTGAGCGGGATGTGGGCGGCGTGGCACTGGTACCACCACCAACGCAATTAACTACAACACCAACATGACCTAAAGCTTCCATATTTTTTCGTAAGAAGGGCCGGCAGGGATCTCTATCCAGCTCGACCTCCATTACCTCAAGTAGTGGTGCTGTAAGTGCACAACAGAGTCGAATTCAGCCACACCCATCCACCACTTCATCTGGCATTGAAACTGAAAGTAGCACCTCCACCACCAGCTGACATCTCCAGTCCCCAGTTTGGGACTTCTTTAGTGTTAGCAAAAAGGCGGAAAACATGGTTGTTAGTTGGATTTGTAAAATATTAGTTAGTCAGGGTAAGCTTGGTACCAACTATGGTACCGGAGGCCAGAGAGGTTCTCTCAAAAAACACCACACTATCCAGTGGGAGTCGTACCTAAGGAAGATCCAGGAAGCCAAAAGAAAAAAAAAATCCAAATGTATCCATTCATATAGCATCTGATGGTGGCGAGGGGCTGATCGTGCAGGGGGGAAGTGAAGAAGCGACAGACATTTTTTCTGGTACACCCAGTACCCCTGGCAGCAGCACTGCAGTGGTAGCGCCCACACCCTCTACCACTGCAACATGTATGAAGCACACTAAGAGTCTGGGAGAGACACCAATGCAAAAAGTACATCAATGAGCCTAACTGGTTTGAAGAAGTCTGCATCATCATCATCATCATCACGCAAAACGGTCCAGACCACCATTAGAATCATGTTTTGGTCAGAGGCGCCATTTGAACGCAACCACCCAATGGCCCATCTGTATAACGCAAAGCTGGCTAAAATGCTAGCGCTGGAAATTCTCCCTTTTTCTTTCGTGGAAGGGGTAGGTTTTCTAGAATTTGTGGCAACAGTCTGCCCTAAATTGAAGGTTCCTAGCCGGTCCTATTTTGCCAGAGTTGCTGTTCCAGCACTAAATCAAGATGTGCTGGAGGTGATTGGCGCAGCTATTCAGAAGAGTGCTGTTCACACTATCCACCTGACAACAGACATGTGGACCAGTTGCCAAGCCCTTGATTACATGTGCATCACTGCACACTGGTTCTCTTTTGCAGGGATTAAAGACAAGTTAAAAGCAGGTGTTGACACGGACACAGTTTTTCAAGCTAGTCAGAAACATGCAACAGTAGCCATGTTTGCCATGGAGAAATCTCATACTGCAGCTAACCTTTTGGAGGAGTTTGATAGGAAGGTCTATGAATGGCTGCATCCAAGAAATCTCATGATTGGTTATGTTTCCATGGATAATGGCAGTAATATAGTTAAGGCCATGCATGAGGGTGGCTATTTCAGAGTGCCGTGTTTTGCGCACAGTATTAACATTGTTGTGCAAGATTTCTTGAAAAAAGAAAACACAGTCAGCAAGTTACTGACCACCTGTCGAAGAATCTGCACACATTTCAGCCATTCTTTTAAGGCCCGGAAGAAGCTGAGGAGCATGCAACAGGAACGTAGACTGCCAGTCAAAGTACTCATCCAGGAGGTGGCAACACGTTGGAACTCAACCTTATACATGCTTGAGGGTCTGTCTGAGCAGTGGGGGGTAATCAATGAGTATGTCTTTGCACTGGGTTCTACTATGAAAGATATGAGGCTAGAGTTGGAGGAATGGAAGCTAGTTGCAAGCCTGACAGACATGCTTTGTCCTTTTGAGGTCTTCACACGTGAAGTCAGCAGGGAGGACTGTTCTTTGGGCAAAGCTATCCCATTGTTCCGCATGCTAGAGCACCAACTGAAGGCGGTGTCTTCAACGTTCCGAGATGATGCTGAAAAGCAAGACGCATATCAGTTGGCGGAGAGGTTATTAAGCCGCCTAGTTGACAATGAAAGGCTTAAAAAAATACATACAGAACAACATTACATTTGTGCCACTATTCTGGATCCACGGTACAAAAAGGCCATGGCCAGCAACGCATTTATTCCTTTTAATGAGGCAGATGTATTAAAGTACAAACATTGGCTAGCTCTGTCAGCCACTCGTTTAGAAAAAGAGCGGCAGAAAATTGAAGGAGCCGGCAGAAGTACTACTGAATCAGCAGGCCATCCGGCTTCAAGTTCCACTTCTGATTCTGTGGCCGAAGGGAGTCACTTTCCCTCACAGCCGTTAACGACACCAGCAACGACACCAGCAACCGTATCATCATCCTCACCTGCACCAGGCCCAGCCATAATATTGTCGGAAGCGGATTGGCTAACTCATCAAGGGTTTGCTCGTTCCAAGGTTGCAAAGGCCACAGATGGTACGCAAAGTGGAGCAACCCTGGAGAACCTCGAGTCGATGGTGCAGGCCTATCTGGATGACCCAACAGAGGTCTTTGCTAATCAGAACCCAATGCTGTATTGGTATGGGAAAAGGCCTCTATGGCGACTGATCACCAACCTGACTCTAAATCATTTGTCTTGCCCACTTGCAAGCGTGTCTTCTGAACATGTTTTCAGTGCTGCTGGTGCCATTGTAACTTCAAAAAGGACCCGCCTCTCGCCCAAAAATGTGGAGAGGTTAACACTGATCGAATCAGCACTTCATACTACCAGATTACAAAATACGTGAATGCACGCAGGAAGAAGAGGACACCAACTTAGGTGACGGACTTTCTTCTCTGTTAGCTGACCTACTCCTGTCTCAATTCATAGAGTTTGAGGACGAGCTCTACTTCCCTGACACCGAGGCCTGAAAATGACTTTCTTTGTTTTGCAACTTTTACCACAACAAAACTCTAATCACATAATCACAACAAGTCCATCAGCAGCACTGTCTTCATTTTATTTCCTTATTGATTTGAAGGTGCCGCAGTCTGCATTCCTGAGGTTCACAAGTTCACAACTCAATCATGGTCCTCTATCCTCCTCCTCCATACTCCCCCTATCCATTTCCCTCAAGGCAGATGGCTTGATTACGCAGAATAAAGAAACTTTGTCTTCGTGGACGAGTCCCCTCAAGTGGGACTGGAATTACTGACTACATGCTTGCTGATTGCTGACAGTTACTTCTGAAATTGACAGGAGAGGCTGCCCTGTGGGCCCTCACTTTCAGAAGAAGATGCGGACAAAAAGTGTAAGAGGTAATGAATAATGAGAAGAAGATGGCATGCAGTGGACAGTAATGGCTGTCTAGCTCTGATTAAAGCAATTGCTGTTTGTTTGTTGTGCAGGAAATGAATCATATGTCTTCTGTTATTATTTAATCTTTTACACACTAAATGTAACTCAAGTCTACTCTGCTTTTTTTTACCTTGTTTAATTCAAATTGTACTTCAACTGCAGGGGCCAATACGTTGCATTTTCCAATATGCAAAATGTCCTTGTACTTACTGTTTGCCAATATACCATAATGATTGTTTAAATAATATATATTTTTTCTTTACAGACACTCACTGGGATGGATGGATCATCAGCGTCGGTTTACAGAAGAACTATGGCCAATTCGTGAGTGGCAAACAGGTAAACTATTCTACAACAACTACTAGAGCAGAACTACATGTCTGTCTAGTCATGGTATGGAGTGGTCGAGGCAGTGTAGTGTTGTTATGCCAGGCAGAGTCCAGACAGCAATGTGAAATTGGGGCTATGTGGATTGCTGCATACAATTAGATATGCTTTGTCTGTCTGTGACAAAGAGCCTAGGTATGCTACATCAGGTTGCTTCACTCAGTGGTGCCTGCCTTGACCGTCTGCATGGCCCTGCCGCAAGCATGGGCCAAAAATCTGTTCCGCTCACGAAATTTGTGGATTTTCTGTGGCAAATTTACAATCCGCGAATCTCGCGAAATTGCAGAAAATTCGCAAATTCTTGAGCGTACCGGATTTTTGGCCCATGCATGCGGCAGGGCCATGCAGACGGTCAAGGCAGGCACCACTGAGTGAAGCAACCTGATGTAGCATACCTAGGCTCTTTGACACAGACAGACAAAGTATATCTAAGGGTTTAGGGCTGTTTTGAGGGGTCAATGCGGTTTACTAGGGTTTTTGGGATTAACCCCTCCTCTGCTGATGACGGAACCATTCCGTTATCAGCCGCGGTGGCGCTGTGCTGATGACGGAGCTGTTCCGTCATGGCTCGCCCGACGCGCCTGCGCGGCGCGGATTCCGCGCCTGCGGTTGGCGTTCTATTGAGCGGGCGGGCCATGACGGAACCGCTCCGTCATAAGCTCAACCGACGCTGGTGACGGAGCGGTTCCGTCACCAGCATGCGCCCGCCGCTCTTCCGCCCCACCCCTTTAGCACTGCGGCGGAATAGCCGCACCAGTGAAGAGGTTAATTTGGTAGGGTTTCCAGAGTCTAGGGCTCAGGGCCCGATGCAGGCTCGTTCATAATGATGTTGGCAAGGTTTTAGGGGGGGTTTGGCGTTTTTTGGTCCAGAATTGGACGGATTTTGGCCTTTTTTTGTGTTTTGCGTGCGCGTGTGTTTGGGTGAAAAGTCGTACACCTTCCAGTGAATCGATTTTGTTCTGCCTTGCTGAGATTCTTGGGATTCGCTGGAACAAGTGTCCTGGTAAGTTTCAAGAGGATCGAAGTAGTGGAATTGCTGAAAACAGCAATTTTTTGTCAAGGCGCGATTGGCCATGTTATCCAATGGGCAGTTTGGGGGCGTAAGGAGAAAGTGTATTTGCGGTGTTTCAGTTGAGCTAGGGGAACAGGGCTTCTGTGAGTGGTAGGGAGGGGGAATTGGTGGTTGTGCATGAAATTTGTGAGGAACCAATTGATGTGAAGGGTGTGTTTAGGCAAAGTTGAGGAAGGGAAACCTCTTTTAAACAGCGATTGTGTCTAAAAACATCACGGGGTAAGGTTCCTTTCGGGTTTTACTTTCCTTATAAGATCGGAAGTAGAAATAATGATACCTTGAAGATATGCGACAATGCCCGAAGATAGGATTCGCTATCAGGGCATCGCTTTTTCAAAAAAGGTCCTTTCCCTTGGCCTAATACGATCTGCGGGTATTAGCAAAATGTGGCCAAATTATCAGTAAACAGCATTTGCAAATGGCGGTAGTATACACAGAAGGAATACCGCAGTAATGCACTAAATAGCCGGTCGGTAGTAGAGTGCACTAACAACTACAATGCACTTTCTCTGACCTAGTCTATTCTAAGATCTGACATTGCAATATATATTAAGATATATTGAGAGCTATGAAGACCACCACTTAGGTCTTTTCCTGTGATATGTCTATGTGAGTCTTGTTTTTTGTTTTGTCTTGTTATCAGAACGGTGCTCCACACACCTTGAGCTGCTGCCAGGTGGGGTGATGATATTTCCTCCTACCAAATAGGTAAGCGAGTGTAAACTGGGATAATGGAAACTTCACCATATTCATTTAAAAGATTGCACGTGATTGGCATTTATGATTTGGACAAATTATTAATGTTCATTTTCTTGTGATACTGATGTGTTGTCTGTGCTTGGTACAATTTTATTTAACAGGTTGGAGAAGAACAAGGAATACCCTAAAATCATTCAGGTATTCTTCTTCCTTTTTTTTGCAGTAGCTGTTAAAATCTAGGTCCTGATGAAAGCAGTGACGCATTTATAGTCACCGATGCTGAAACATGTTGACCCTACTTGCAGGTGGATATTCTGTTAAATCTGCCAGTTAATTTACACATATATTTTTAATTTTGGGAGAATTGAGAGAAACCATTAAAATATTTTCCCCTCTACTCAATTTCTATCTAATTTTAACACACTTCACGTTTATTCACATGTATGCACTGCAAAACAGTTACCCAAATTTACTACAATAATTTTTGGTTCCACCCATCACATAACTCATTTATTATTTATACTGAGTTTAAATTGTCAGGATAACATCGAGTGACAAATACATACAAAAAACTTTCTCCTGGGTAAGGAGAGCCCAGGTGATGACTAGGGCGGAACCGTTTGGGAACTGATGGGCACTTTTTCCCAATTGTGGAATTGTGTTTTTTGATGCACTTATTGCACTTTTGTCTAATCTGGCTTTATTGTACCTTTCATAACACACACCAGAATCCCACCTCCCCGACCCACAGACATTTATTTTGTAGTTAATATGAAGGGAAACCGCTGCCATAGGCGCCCATGTTATTTTTCGATTATTGCGTGTTTTTAGGGTGCGATTGGAGTGTGTTGTAAGTGGTTCTTAGTGGATTTGCTTAGCTGGGATGAGAGTTGGGAATGTCTAGTTTTTTGCAAGTGGTTTGAAGAAAATCCATGGTGGAAAAGGAGGGTTTTGGCCTAGTTGCAGAGAGCGTCTTGGCAAGATTTCAACTTAGGCCTCTTTGGGGATAGCAGTATTGCATATTTTTGGGGGCTGTTTGGGGTGTTCTATATTATTGGGAATTGGTTGAGGGGTCTGAAACACTGCTGGGAAGGTCTAATTTTGATTGCAAGTGGTTTGTAGAAAATCCATGGTGGAACAGTTTTTTTTAGCAGTATTGCATGTTTTTGGGGGGCTGTTTGAGGGTAATCTAGATTTTTGGGAGTGGGTTCAGGGGTCTGGAAGCACTGCTGGGAAGGTCTAATTTTGAATGTAAGTGGTTTGAAGAAAATCCATGGTGGAAAAGGGGGGGTTGGGCCTAGTTGCAGAGAGCGTTTTGGCACGATTTTGATGTTAGGCCTCTTTGGGGATAGCAGTATTGCATGTTTTTGGGGGGCTGTTTGGAGGTGTTTTAGATTTTTGGGGATGGGTTGAGTTGTTTGGAGGCACGGTGGGAAGGTCTAATTTTGATTGCAAGTGGTTTGAAGAAAATCCATGGTGGAAAAGGGGTGTTTTTTTTAGCAGTATTGCATGTTTTTGGGGGGCTGTTTGGGAGTCTTCTACATTTTTGGTAGTGGGTTTAGGGGTCTAGGAGCGCTGCTGGGAAGGTCTAATTTCGATTGCAAGTGGTTTGAAGAAAATCCATGGTGGAAAAGGGGGGTTTGGGCCTAGTTGCAGAGGGCGTTTTGGCACGATTTTAAGTTAGCCCTCATGCCAAGTAGCAGTATTGCATGTTTTTGGGAGGGTACTGTGGGGTGTTCTAGATTTTTGGGAGTGGGTTTAGCGGTCTGGGAGCACTGCTGGGAAGGTCTAATTTTGATTGCAAGTGGTTTGAAGAAAATCAATGGTGGAACAGAGGGGTTTGGGCCTAGTTGCGGAGAGCGTTTTGGCACGATTTTGATGTTAGGCCTCTTTGGGGATAGCAGTATTGCATGTTTTTGGGGGGCTGTTTGGGGGTGTTCTAGATTTTTGGGGATGGGTTGAGTTGTTTGGAGGCACGGTGGGAAGGTCTAATTTTGATTGCAAGTGGTTTGAAGAAAATCCATGGTGGAAAAGAGTTGCTTTGGGCCTAGTTTCAGGGTGCGTTTTGGCACGATTTTAAGTTAGGCCTCCGGCCAGGTAGCAGTATTGCATGTTTCTGGGAGGGTACTGCGGGGTGTTCTCGATTTTTGGGAGTGGATTTAGGGGTCTGGGAGCACTGATGGGAAGGTCTCATTAAGGTTGCAAGTTGTTTGAAGAAAATCCATGGTAGAAAAGGGGTGTTTTGGGCCTACTTTCTGGGTGCGTTTTGGCACGATTTTAAGTTAGGGCTCATGCCAGGTAGCAATATTGCATGTTTTTGGGAGGGTACTTTGGGGTGTTCTAGATATTTGGGAGTGAGTTCAGGGGCCTGGGAGCACTGCTGAGAAGGTATAATTTTGATTGCAAATGGTTTGAAGAAAATCCATGGTGGGAAAGGGGGGTTTGGGCCTAGTTGCAGAGAGCGTTTTGGCACGATTTTAAGTTAGGCCTCATGCTAGGTAGCAGTATTGCATGTTTTTGGGAGGGTACTCTGGGGTATTCTAGATTTTTGGGAGAGGGTTTAGGGGTCTGGGAGCACTGCTAGGAAGGTCTGATTTTGATTGCAAGTGGTTTGAAGAAAATCCATGGTGGAAAAGGGGGGTTTGGGCCTAGTTGCAGAGGGCGTTTTGGCACGATTTTAAGTTAGCCCTCATGCCAAGTAGCAGTTTTGCATGTTTTTGGGAGGGTACTGTGGGGTGTTCTTGATTTTGGGGAGTGGGTTTAGGGGTCTGGAAGCACTGCTGGGAAGGTCTAATTTTGATTACAAATGGTTTGAAGAAAATCCATGGTGGAAAATGGGGGGGTTGGGCCTAGTTGCAGAGGGCGTTTTGGCGCGATTTTAAGTTAGCCCTCATGCCAAGTAGCAGTATTGCATGTTTTTGGGAGGGTAATGTGGGGTGTTCTAGATTTTTGGGAGTTGGTTTAGGGGTCTGGGAGCACTACTGGGAAGGTCTAATTTTGATTGCAAGTGGTTTGAAGAAAATCCATGGTGGAAAAGAGGGGTTTGGGCTTAGTTGAAGAGATCGTTTTGGCACGATTTTGATGTTAGGCCTCTTTGGGGATAGCAGTATTGCATGTTTTTGGGGGGCTGTTTGGGGGCGTTCTAGATTTTTGGGGATGGCTTGAATTTTTTGGAGGCACAGTGGGAAGGTCTAATTTTGATTGCAAGTGGTTTGAAGAAAATCCATGGTGGAAAAGGGGTGTTTTTTTATCAGTATTGCATGTTTTTGGGGGGCTGTTTGGGGGTCTTCTAGATTTTTGGGAGTGGGTTTAGGGGTCTAGGAGCACTGCTGGGAAGGTCTAATTTCGATTGCAAGTGGTTTGAAGAAAATCCATGGTGGAAAAGGGGGGTTTGGGCCTAGTTGCAGAGAGCGTTTTGGCACGATTGTAAGGTAGGCCTCATGCCAGGTAGCACTATTGCATGTTTTTGGGAGGGTAGTGTGGGGTGTTCTAGATTTTTTGGAGTGGGTTTAGGGGTCTGGGAGCACTGCTGGGAAGGTCTAATTTTGATTGCAAGTGGTTTGAAGAAAATCCATGGTGGAAAAGGGGGGTTTGGGCCTAGTTGCAGGGGGAGTTTTGGCACAATTTTAAGTTAGCCCTCATGCCAAGTAGCAGTATTGCATGTTTTTGGGAGGGTACTGTGGGGTGTTCTTGATTTTTGGGAGTGGGTTTAGGGGTCTGGGAGCACTGCTGGGTAGGTCTAATTTTGATTGCAAGTGATTTGAAGAAAATCCTTGGTGGAAAAGGGGGGTTTGGGCCTAGTTGCAGAGGGCGTTTTGTCACGATTTTAAGTTAGCCCTCATGCCAAGTAGCGGTATTGCATGTTTTTGGGAGGGTACTGTGGGGTTTTCTAGATTTTTGGGAGTGGGTTTAGGGGTCTGGGATCACTGCTGGGAAGGTCTAATTATGATTGCAAGTGGCTTGAAGAAAATCCATGGTGGAAAAGGGGTGTTTTGGGCCTAGTTTCAGGGTGCGTTTTGGCACGATTTTAAGTTAGGTCTCATGCCAGGTAGCAGTATTGCATGTTTTTGGGAGGGTACTGTGGGGTTTTCTCGATTTTTGGGAGTGGGTTTAGGGGTCTGGGAGAACTGCTGGGAAGTTCTAATTTTGTTCTAAAATAGCAGTTTGGACCTAGCTTCAGGGGAAAGATCCGCAAAATTCACCCATACTTACTAATTACTATCCTTGAAAAGGAGACTCAGAGTACGCACTTTGGAAATGATGCTTGTATGTAATACTGTCGACTCTGAAACTGTTATTTTTGCACTACACAGTGTACCTGTACTGTTTTTTCTCTGTGGTGTTTTAATATCACTTCCTGTTTTTCCATCAATAATTACTCTGCAATGGGAAAAACGGGTAGGGAGGCGGTGGCAGTGTCTCCCCGACCCACTGTTCTCCGGTAAGCTGTTAGAGACTGCAGACTACCAGGCATTTATGTGTGGGCTGCGAGGAGCTTGAAAAGCGCATTTTAAAATTTCACCGTAATAATCATTTTTAAACAACAACTTGCCTAATTGTTGCTGATATTCCTGCTACTCTGCCCGCATTGCCTGGGCTCGATATTGCAGCCTGCCCGCCCTGGTCCGACTCGGCAATTAGTGCCGTAGAGCGGAGGGCGGACAGGTAAGAGCCAGGCACTTTAGACACTTCCGCCAGAGCTGAGGTCAGCGCTCTAGTGGTTCTTGAGACTGGGCTATTTAGACCGGAAGGTGCATCGGGTGACTGTGGTAGGGAGGCGGTGGCAGTGTCTCCCCGACCCGCTGTTCTCCGGTAAGCTGTTAGAGACTGCAGACTACCAGGCATTTATGTGTGGACTGCGAGGAGCTTGAAAAGCGCATTTTAAAATTTCGCCGTAATAATCATTTTTAAACAACAACTTGCCTAATTGTTGCTGATATTCCTGCTACTCTCCGCATTGCCTGGGCTCGATATTGCAGCCTGCCCGCCCTGGTCCGACTCGGCAATTAGTGCTGTAGAGCGGAGGGGGGACAGGTAAGAGCCAGGCACTTTAGACACTTCCGCCAGAGCTGAGGTCAGCGCTCTAGTGGTTCTTGAGACTGGGCTATTTAGCCACGCCCTTACATCAAGCGCGCAGCGGTTGCGCGCAGGGGGCGCCTACGAGCGCGCCTAAGAAGCGCCAAAGAAAAGCCCGTCTGCGCCCGTCCACGACGGGACGCCACGGGACCAAGGGCTATGGGTTCCATTCCTAGGATTACAGGATTACAGGATAGCAAGATATTTACTTATTTGTCTCAAGTACTACGAAATTTAAAACCTATCCTTCCTGCAGCTTGTACTTTCGAGACTTGGCCATACCTTGAGGGTCCTTTTTCCTGTAGACATTGTCGTTTCCAGACTTCCCTCACACACTTAGCGACTAGTAAACAAATAACTGCCTCTACTTCTACCCCTGAAGAGCAGTATTTTCAGATATCTCCCGCAGCTCAAACAGTTGGGAGACAGTCAGAGGGATACCCTGTCGATAAGGGATTAAGAAGCTTCCTATTGAATATTCGCTCCCTGCCTAAACATTCTCAGGAACTATGGGATCTCATTAACACAGACATGCCAGATATTTGCTTCCTTACGAAAACCTGGCTAAAGCCTCACACAGTCCCTGCCATTATGCTGGGAATACCCGCTGGATATAAGATCCTTCACTTAGACCGCCCTATTAAAACAGGCGGAGGTGTTGCTATTGTTTTTAAAGAAAGCCTGAAAGTTTCTGTACTTGATCAAAGATATAGTACTAATATGGAAGTAATGATTTTCAAGATTTCTTCCTTCTCTAAAATGCATTGGAAGGGAGCATTAGTCTATCGACCTCCTGGTCCGTGCACAGGCTTCTCACTTACCCTTATGGAGCTTTTAGCTCCATATTTTAAAGCCGAGGAAGATTTTGTTCTCCTTGGAGATTTTAATATACACACTGATTTACCTAATCATTCAGACACCACAGCCCTGCTTGCTGATCTTTCTATGTTGGGACTTACAGTCCAGAATAGTGGTCCAACGCATTCGGGTGGACATACACTCGATCTAATTTTAACTAATTGTTCCAAAATAAAATTTTGCCCCCCCCACCCCTATCAATTGGTCTGATCATTATTAATTGGGATTCACTCCATTAGGTTTTCAATTGCCATACTATAAACCACCTCCTGCTGTATGGAGTAGAAAGTGGCATAATATTACCATTGAAGGACTCCAGAAGGTATGGATCGAACCTACTTTCTCCGAGTATGATGACATTGAAATAGGTCTGATTAAATTTAATAAAGCACTCCTGGAGGCAGTGTTTTCATTAGCACCTCTGAAACTGTTTTTAACAACATCCTAAACCGAAGCAGGAAGTAGGGTATACGGAAGATCTGAGAGTAGAAAAGCAGCAATGTAGGAAACTGGAGAAAGTATGGAGGAAAGTACATACACCCTGCAGTAAAAAGCTTTATCTGGAGACCCTATCCAAGTATCATAAAAATATAAAACTGGCCAGGAAAAATAGTTTGGCACTAGAAATAACAGAAGCAGGCAATTCCACTAGAGAACTTTATAAAATTCTCAATCTATTTGTCAAACCTATTGCCTGTGAAAGCCCTGATGACTTTACTCAAACCCTATGTGATGATATTTCCGCATTTTTTGAGGGCAAGATTGAATTAATCTATGAGAAAATCACCAGGGCATCATACATCAAGAGTAGTATAGCTGATCCTCCCCTTCTCCGGACCTCAAATAGTGAAAACTACTGTCTCACTACGATTCCGGAAATGAGTTTGTCCGAAGTTACCGTTCTGTACAATCACATTAAATCAGGATCACCTACAGACCTCTTGCCTGCAAAAATGATGGCCCCGCTGGGTAGCTTGTTGGCCCCGAGTTTTCAAACTTTGATTAACCTTTCCCTTAAGGAAGGGCTGGTGCCTAGTATCTGGAAAAGGGCAGTTGTGAACCCTATTCGTAAAAACACGGAGTTACCATGGTCAGACCTTAACAACCTCCGTCCGATTTCTCTCTTGCCCCTTTTAAGTAAGATGGCTGAGAAACATGTCAACACCCATGTGTCTAAATTCATCGAGGCAGCGGACGGTCTAGACCCCACTCAATCTGGGTTCAGACCTAATCACAGCACCGAATCAGCTCTCCTCTCCGTGACCGATACCATCCGGATGGCACAGGATAGAGGAGGCTCTATGATTTTGGTGCTGTAAGATTTATCCGCTGCCTTCAACACGGTGTCACATGACACTCTCTTCAGCCGTCTGAAGATGGTAGGGATAGGCGGAATGGCTCTTTCTTGGTTAAAGAGTTTTATCACTGGCCACTCACAGAGTGTTAGATTGGGCTCCCATATGTCCATCCCTAGGGGGCTCACCAAGGGGGTTCCCCAGGGCTCATGCCTAAGCCCCACATTGTTTAATGTGTATGTAACCCCCTTGGCTGGTATTGTGAGGGAATATGGGTTCACACCCATATCCTATGCTGATGACACCAAGCTTTTGTTCCCTTTCCAGACAATGACGCCAGCAATCAAAAGCTCCTTTGCCGCGGGTATGAGAGCCATATCCAACTGGATGACCTCCAATTGCCTACCGTGTAATGTGGGCAAGACGGAGTTCCTGCTTTTCGGAGATGCTCCGCTCCTGTGGTCACCTGGGTGGTGGCCTCCGGATTTAGGCTCTGCTCCCTGTCCAAAGGAGATAGTGAAAAACTTGGGGGTCAAGCTAGATCGATCCCTGATACTCAAGGACCATGCTACCCAGGTAACAGGATCCTGTATGAGGGTCATCGGACTATTGAGGAGAGTGTTCCCATATTTAGCAGATAGCCACAGGAAAACTCTAGTGCAGGCATTGGTAATCAGTAGGTTAGACTACTGTGATGGGCTGCTTGTTTCCGCTAATGAAGAACAGTTAGGCAGGCACCAAGTAGCCCAAAACACAGCAGCCAGATTAATTCTCAATGTACCAACCAGGTCTTCATCTCGCCCCCTATTAAGCAAGTTACACTGGCTGCCTGTTCGTCAGAGGGTGAAATTCAAGATCTGTTGTATTATTCACAAATGCCTGTTTGGTGTTGGCCCTAAATACTTATCTGAAATATTCAGACCTTATGAACCAGGCCGCTCCTTGCGCTCCAAGAATCAAGCCCTACTTCAGATACCTAGGATCAAAAAAGAGAGACAGGGAGGCCGAGCTTTATCATATAAAGGCCCCACTCTCTGGAACTCCCTGCCCCCCACCCTCAGGCTAAATCCCAATCTGACTGCATTTAGGAAATGCCTTAAGACCCATCTGTTTATGACCTGGTAATGTCCCACTATTCCTGCCTGATTGTCTTTATACCAACCAGCTTGTGGTAAGAACGCAAGCGCGGAGATACCCCTTCGGGGGTCGAATTCCTGCGCTATATAAGAAATAAAATACAATAAAAAATAAATAAATAAATAAACTCAGGCTAACTATTAGCGTTCCGCAATTCTTCATCCGCCAGGCAGGTCAGTGGACAAGGTGTTTTCTGGTCACCAACATTGATCGACGAAGCGTCAGATGGAGTACCGCGAATAAGAAGAATGGCTAAATGCATGCATCTTCCTAAATTCAACAGGACAACTACAACATACAGTTACAGTATCCATATTCATTTCTACTTATCTTTTAAGTAATGTTATTGCTGTGAACTTCTATGAGTGTGACTCTGTGCATTTGTTTGCTGTCTGCTTCAATTCACCACTCCACCCATTGTATATGTTTTTCTTTGCTATTTTTTAAACTAATTTAATGTACTAAGCGGTTCCTCTCTCTGAGGGCAGATAGGCAAGTGAAATTGCGTAATTACTGCAGCCCTGTACTGTCACATTGTTTCTTCATAGTTAGTATGTTGTAGAAAGTACTACTTACGTTTCAGTAACCTATCCATTTAGCAAACAACTTCATGCATGCAGTAGTGCATGCACTTCCTTTATGTCCCTTAAAAGATTTATGGATAGCTTTGTATCCAAAGATTTATATATCTTCATTTGTTGTTTGTCCATGCTTTGGTTTTTTTCCCTCTCTCCACAAAACTTTCCCCACAAACCCCATTCCCGTCCAATTTTCAAACCCTAACCCTCTTACCCCGGGCTGTGTGGTTTTCATTGAGGTGTGACTAAATGACAACAATAATTCCACACACTTGCTGGGGAGGATAAGGTGCAAGCAACCTCCTCAAATCAATTTTAAGGCAGCTAGATGAATCCTAGGATATTTTAATTCTGCTTAAAAAAACAACAATGAGTATTTTAAAATAAATTCTGAATTTCATGCCCACCATCAATTTGATCCATCGTCAATATCATCCTCCTACATGTCAAGAAGACTTGTTACTATGCTGTGTCACTGTTCTTGTTGTAGCCATAATCATCCATGCAATTTTTTTTCCCCATACTTATCTTCAACATTGCTTAGGCTACAAATTTACTGTTCCTTCTAATACTCCTCTCAGGCCACTCAATGTCTCATTTTTTTACTTTGTTTTTCATATGCTGCTACTGCTAGTGTGATACCACTCCTACTAACACCACAACAACGGAATTTTGGTCCTGGATGGATTTCATGGGCAACCGTAATCGCGATTTGCCATGCAGCCAGCGCTGTGCCTAGCTCTATTCTCAAACACGAATCACAGGTAAGATAAGCATTTTGGGGAGGTACAATAATGGGCTAGGACTCGGAAGAGAGACTGACAGTAGTACTAG
Organism: Lissotriton vulgaris; assembly: GCF_964263255.1. Taxonomy (NCBI): domain Eukaryota; kingdom Metazoa; phylum Chordata; class Amphibia; order Caudata; family Salamandridae; genus Lissotriton; species Lissotriton vulgaris. Next base: position 862,724,360 of record NC_141691.1, on the reverse strand, counting down.
TAAAGTACTAGTAGGCCAATTGAATTCACTAACTCTGTTAGTGGCACTTTTGATAATTTTTGGACGTTTTACATAATTCATGCTGGCAAGTTTGAGGAAACCAAATGTGCAGTACCCCACGCCCACCACCCCACAAAATAATGTGAACGCGTACACTATGTTGAAGTATGTAAAATAAATAATTATATATTACCTAACAAAAATAAACTAGTCCCAAAGACCCAAACCACCCCCCTCCCTAACCCAAAAAATTGTCCATTTCAAATGTCCTGAGAAAAACCCCAAAGAATCGCCAACTCCCCGACCCCCACAGTCTTTAAAAAAGGGGCAAGGGACACGGTCCCTTCTGACGGTATGTGGACAGGCGGTCCCGCCACTCTTTGCGGAGGTCCCAAATCTGTTGCTGCTGCTTCTCCACCTTGCGCTCCACGTAGTCCACTCGGAGGCGTAGGTGGCGCAGGCGTGCCATCCAGGCTCTGGGGAGGCAGCTGCTGGTGTTGTTGCAGCTGAGCGGCGGCGGCATGAGGCTGTCCGACCATGGTGCCGTGCTGCAGGCTGCTGCTGGTGGACCCGGGAGCACTGGAGGAGGAAGCAGCTGGTGCCGCCTCCTCCTCCTTTTCCCGAGCCCACAGCCAGCGATATTCCACACAAATGGTCTCCAGCTTCCATGTCCTGGCCGGGACAGCCATCCCTTGTCAGGTGAGCTTTTTTGGAGCTTCTATATGAAGAAAGAAAGAACAATACTGTAACCAAAACTCTTTAACAATATCACAAAATAATTCAACAGAAAGTTGTCTCACAGTAACACTAGCAATTTGCAAGCACAGTATAACATTTTGGCATGTATCTTTCCGCCTTCTTTGTAGGCCTGTAACATTAGGGGAAGTTTCAGGAATTTTACTAGCAGGCAGCACTATGGACTCACTACATAGTCAGAGAGTCAGAGAGTACACCAGTATTCTTCTTTTTTTCTCTAGTTTTGCGAAAGAAATTACTTGTACGTGAACTTGTGGTAGCCGGCATAATGCCAGCTCAGTCAGCTTACACCCATAAAAAACAGACACAAGCCATGATGACGCAGACTCGCATTACTTTAAGCAGTACATGCAGGTGGGGATAGGGAAACTCTTACTTTTTCATAGGGGTGGCACTGGCCATACTCAGTAACATCAAGGGCTACTGCTCAATGTAATTTATATTTCGCACTGCCCCCCCCCCCCGGGCCCTCAGTACTACAAAAGGAAAATTAAGATTATTCATTTCTGATCATGTATCCAGCCGATCACATGATCTCTTTGCTTATATGATGGATGACTTTAGGTGCTTTGTTGTGATAGATTGAGTGAACAACAGTGATAGTCCACCCATGATTGACACAGCACAAAGAAAATTATGAACATAGGGAATGAGTGTGGTAACCATAATTGCCGGAGGAAGGGACTTGACTTGATATAATTGTCAACTATACAATACATACACAATATATTCTGTGCTTGCAAAGTAAACTATTGTACTGTTACTTTAGGCAAGGAAGAGTTTCTGAACAATCACAACTTCTAGTATTTGGATTTCCTCTGCTTTGCTACTCTGGCACGGAAATGCTGTTCAAACAAAGTAACGCTCTTCATGCACTGGGCGTCTGCTCTACATACACCTCTGCTATCTATGAGGAAGAAGATACCATCCAGGCTTCCAAAGTAAACGTCTATCATTCTTCTTAATGTCTCAACTGTGCCAACTTTACTTTTTCTCAACAACCAAATAACACCGTTTTCATTTTTATTGGTAAACCACTGTCTTGACTTGCATTTGAGTTTCACCCAATTGATATAGTGCAATGCACAGCACACATGAATTTTATGATTCACCCACACAGGCAGTCATCTTTTCTTTCTCCTCCAACCATCCTTGCTTCAAGCAGCCATGCATCTGATTCCTTCCTATCAGGCACCTCTGCCTGCATTCAAAAACAGGTATCATTCTATACAGTCATAAATGTTACAACTTCCTCGTCCTTCCATTCACCCTAAGTTCTTTCCCTTTTCGTTCATCACATCCCTCAAGTTCATCTGATATGACTTGGCTTCACGATAAAAATTTCCCAGCTGAGTTGAAGTCAAATAGAGGGGGCCATTGCTTACTCGAGAACTACCGCCGGTAATGCTATTGCTAAGTCAAGGGTGATTGTCTTCTCCGTGATTGGCAAAAATGCAGTTCTAAATTAGTAACTGTTCTTAACAGTACAGTTTACTTGTAGTAGTGTACTGTCTACTGTACAGTACATCATACACTCCTTTGCGAGCCTACTCTAAAATATCAATAAGTAAGGAGTATAATAACTTACCACCGTCCGCTGCTGCTGAGCCATCTCCCTCAGCTCCTCCTGGTGGCACTTGTGGCGCCGCCACATCCGCCCCTGGAGTGACCCCTCCGCGCTGCTGGCCCCAGCACTGGTGGTGGGAAGTGCTGCATCCGATGTTGTGTCGCCTAGAAAAAACATGTCATATTTTTAGATGCCATACACCACCCCCTATTTTGTCTCGTAATGTAGGGGAAAATGTTAATACATATACAATTTTTAATTATTGGGACTAAAGAAAAGTCACAGCTTTGGGGAGGGTGTTAACTTATATGCTTAGCCATAACATGCAATACTTTTTGGCACAACTGATGAATGCTTGCTTTTTAACGTGGAACATTTTTCTAATTACAGACAGAACCAACTACTCATCACCACCAGGAGGACTTGAAGTTCCAACAAGGTGAGGGCTCCTGAGTCCCACACAGTTACTTCTGACTGAGGTATGTGGAAAGTCGAACTGCACCTATCATCAACAATGTCCTATTTCTCTTGTCCATACTTCTGTATGTGCAGAATAGTCCCTGAAACACTAGCTGTATGGTATGTGCTACTATCAAATCAAAAAGCAAACTACTAGCTTATTCTTGGTGGACATTGACATTTTGTTGTTGGAAATTGGCAAAACACTAACATTAAAAAGACTGGAATACACAGCAAGGGCAACCCAGAGAACTGCACTCAGTGCCTCTAGAGCTATTGCTGGATCAGAGTTTTGTTTAACACCGTTTGCCGACTGGGCAAGCTTAGCTACCTACACAGACTGACTCATATTAATAGTAAATAGTAGTAGCACAGAGAGGGATGGTAGAGAGGAAGGATAAGAATGTAGAAACAGTCTACAAGAAGATCAAAGACTATTTTGTAAAAAATAGAATTAGGAAACAGTTTGGAATGAATAGGAGCTGTAGAAGTTAGGGAATTATAATTATATTAACAACAGAACAACTTTACGGGGCCAGCAGAACAGACTGCAGAGGACCGTTCCTGGCCACTTTCTTCCGCCGGAGTCTGGGATGTAGTCTTCTTGCCCCTGGGAGGTGCTGAATGTGCACATGAAATAAACACAAACATGGATGATTGTTTTTTTGAAATATTTGATTTCTTTGACCACAATCTAAAATTATCTTGGGGAAGCAAATACCAACAATTGCACTACATGTATTGACCAATCTGATCTGGTCAACTAGGAGGATACTAGTACAGTATTGCTGGATTCACAGACTGTCTACTTGGAAAATTATGTAAATCACTAACTAAACCAATAACAGAAAGGTTCTACTACAACTGCCAGCACTCAGCAGCACGCGACGTGACAGACACAGTCCGTCATCATGATTGCAGACCACTAAAAAATCTCCTACTACTAATAACAAGTCATAATATACTCAACCTATCAATCCACCACTATCTCTTCTTCTTAGTGTCAGCAGGAGTACAAAGGAAGGACTACACTTGAGTCTCTAGTCTCTCTAGCATTACGCAGTTCTGTAAAGTACTACACTCATACAGATTCAGATCAAATTAACACAAAGTTGCAAACAAGTAAGCATAGTAGCAACGCCACTGAGGAGGCGATCACCTGCAATCACAAAAGCTATTTAAACATTATTTTACCTGCAATGTAATCAAATTGGCAGCATTCTTGCTCTTCAGGAAAAACATGTATTAGCAATATAACACAGAGCAGAAGAAAACAAAGTAGTTATTAAATAGCTACTCACCAAGGCCAGGGATCTCCTTGCCTAGCAGATGGAGCAGGTCCTGCTCCCGGCCAAGGATGTCTGCCCACCGGTGCGTTGCTTGGTCATTGGTGCGCCGGAGCCCCGACTCCCTAGGCATGGCCCGGCACACCTTATCCCACAACTGGCGACGCTCCCGGAGGCCATACCCTTGAGCGGGCCTGCCCCCTACTGCCACAGTCTTCGGGAGGTGGCGCTGAACATAAAATATAAGTCCGGCCACCACCACTGCGCTAAAAATCTCCCTGGCCAATACATCCTCCCCCATTATTCGCCCGCAAGGGAGCCGGCTACGGGGTGCAGGACCCTTCCCCTTGCTCTTCCCGGCTCCCTTTACCATGGTCCTGGACAGGAAAGTTAAAGAAAAAACAGGAAAAAATAGGGAATAAGTAAATAAAAGAAAAGAGTTTAAAAAAGTAGTTTAAAGTAATCAAAAGTAGAAAAAAACACAAAATATAGATGTAGAAAAAGAGAGGGATAGATAATGAGTAAAAAAGATCCCAAAAAAGTTCAAAGAAACAAAGGATTGCAAAGATTAGGGTAGGATTGAAAAAGCATGCCCAGAACCATAGCAATGACTGAAAAACAAGATGAGAAATTCAAATTCTCCAGTTTATATATTTCAAACACAATTTTATCAGTAGTTCATCAATATTTCACTTTACTAACATATACATTAAACATTATTTCCAAAGTAAATATTTGCATTTTCAACACATCAGTGCATATTCAAATCATGATCCAAAACAATACGTTAAAAAACCCAATGCATTTCGGGGCTGAGGCCCCTTCGTCGGGGGTCTGTTAAGGAAAAAGAAGGAAACTCAGTTACTAAGGATGCCGTAGAGGCTTTTAAACTATTAAACTTTTAAGTCTTGTGGTCTTAACGATTCTTACCACAGGCGCAGGGTAACTCAGTAAATATAGTATCGAGAAGATTTTTTCATTGGTTACAGTCGATCTAAAAGAAAGGGATTGTATAGACTTTGTATACATGAAATTATGTTGAAAGAGAATTAAGGTAAGTTTTATTTTTGAATGGATTTACCTGAACTTTAGTTGTATGCTGTCTGCAAGAAAAATTATATTGATTGTCATTGCCAGGGACTCTGAAATACTTGATTATGCAGCTTTTAGAATTTTGCTTGGAAAACAGCTATTTTGTATGGCAACATGAATACTATACCCAACTCAGTGGAACAGCTGTGGGTTTTGATGGGGCATGCATATATGCCAATATATTTATGGCAAAGTTTGAATTGGACTACATTCTAGAAGATTGTACGTGGCAAGAAGGCATTGTGTATTATAAATGATACATAGATGACATTTTCATAATTTGGAAGCGGCCTGTCTCAGAACTTCAACAAAATATCAAAAGTCTAAATCTAGCAAACACAAGAATACAGTTTACAAGCAACACAAGTACAACATCTATACCATTTCTGGACGTCATGGTAGAAATAACTGAGAATGCCATTCAAACAAGATTGTACAAAAAGCCAACTGATAAAAATACAGCGTTGCAATATGGAAGTTTTCATCCGGCCAATTTGATTAATAATCTTCCGGTATCACAATTCATGAGGATAAAGAGGATATCATCTGACAAAGAAAAATGTGAGAAAAGTCTAGAAGACCAGAAACAAAGATATCTAGACAGGGGGTACCCCAAAAAACAGCTTGAAGCACAAATTGTGAAAATCAAAGCAATACCAAGATCAGAACTTCTGCTTAAAAACGTGAAAACCGTAAATAAGAGGATGGTTTTCGTTTCGAAATACTCGACAGCATCGAGGGATATCAAAAGAATCATACAGAAAAGATGGGAGATTCTGCAAGTGGAGAAAGACTTTGGGTCACTGTTTATTGACAAACCCTTATTCGCTTACAAAAGAGCACAGAACCTTAAGGAACTACTTAGTAAAACAGTAGGTCATGATGAGACCAATCAACAGCAGGAAACTCACAAAGAAACAATGCAATGTTACAACTGTAAGAACTGTAAGAATGTCATACCAGGCAACACCTTACTACATCCTCGTACAGGAGAAAGAATTCAACTCAGGCACACTACCAATTGTAACTCGTAGCATGTAGTATACTCAATCAAATGCCCGTGTGGATTACTGTACGTTGGCAAAACTGATCGAAAACTTAAAATACGACTCTTGGAGCATAAAAGTCAGATCCGTAACAAAAACTACACTTCACCACTTGCGAAACATTGGATGGAGACGGGTCATACAATAGCCCAATTGAGAGTTCAGATAATTGAACTTGTTCCTCAACGATTGGGAGTAGATAATGCTAAAATCCTGCTCCAAAGAGAAGCCTTTTGGATACGCAAACTTCAGACATTGGCCCCAAATGGGTTAAATGACAAAATGGAAATGTTTTGTTTCCTCTAAATCTAAAACTTTAAAAAACCTTCAGCCTATTAGATCCTCAAGGGCCTCTAATCCACAGTGATATGTACATATATAAGATATGCTCTTAACACACGCAAGTGCATCAGCGACACAGTGTTAATACTAGATTGTAAATAGGCAGAAATTTGTATTTGTTTATCCTCACCCTCTAGCACTTTAGTCTGATCACCTGAGTTTATCATTAATTTTCATGTCATGCATATATTTGTATTGATTTCCGGTTATCTGTTCTTGTTTTAATCACCACATGTAAAGGTCAGGAATCATTCGAATATTTCTTGTACAACACCATTCAGCGATATTTACTATAACAAGCTCGAACATTTAAAAACATAGTTTTCCCCTTAGTAATGGCGGCCGTTTAACATCATCCATTAAGTCCTTCGTCTATTATTACGGGTTAAACGCCTAAACTTAAACCACGAAAAAGGACCACCAGTCGAGTGGTTGAATTTCAATTGACAGACCGGTTTGGAAAACGCTGTGCCAAGTAGAAATACTCCCGCTATCGGTAAGACTAATAACTAAAGATAAATGCGTGTCCCACTGCTTTCGAAACTGCGATTAAGTTACTAAATGCGGTTATCTTTTATTTTCAGCCAAAACTATTCTTTCAGCGAGACCGTTTGAATCGCTACGGAGCCTCGCAGGTAAAAATCTTTCTTGCAACTCTATGGAGTTCGGCATTTCTAGTAAATATGATGATGCTTAGTGATGCATACATATTTTTATTTTCGTAGGATATTTTCACTTGCGGTTTAACATTATACTTGCAGGTGAGCAAATTATTTTCAATTTTTTTTTTTACATTAACGTATTATGTTCACGATGTGATATTCAGTAGATTCCCTGGCAATGACAATCAATATAATTTTTCTTGCAGACAGCATACAACTAAAGTTCAGGTAAATCCATTCAAAAATAAAACTTACCTTAATTCTCTTTCAACATAATTTCATGTATAAGAAGTCTATACAATCCCTTTCTTTTAGATCGACTGTAACCAATGAAAAAATCTTCTCGATACTATATTTACCGAGTTACCATGTGCCTGTGGTAAGAATCGTTAAGACCACAAGACTTAAAAGTTTCATAGTTTAAAAGCCTCTACGGCATCCTTTGTAACTGAGTTTCCATCTTTTTCCTTAACAGACCGCCGACGAAGGGGCTTCAGCCCCGAAATGCATTGGGTTTTTTAACGTATTGTTTTGGATCATGATTTGAATATGCACTGATGTGATGAAAATGCAAATATTTACTTTGGAAATAATGTTTAATGTATATGTTAGTAAAGGGAAATATTGATGAACTACTGATAAAATTGTGTTTGAAATATATAAACTGGAGAATTTGAATTTCTTTGTAGTGCGCGCTAGAGTCCTGGTGACCTTCTCGGACCAGGCCACATATTTTTGTTTTTCACAGTAAGCAGGCACTAATCTAGCGCAGCACACCTATCGAACAAGCATATAATCATACTTAAAAAGAACTACCAGAGGTGCAAAAAGAGGCAAGTGAGGTGCAGAAGGAGGTGAGAGAGTTGCGGTAACAGGTAAAAGGGGTACAGAAAGAAGTAAGAGGTGGGCAGACTGAGGCAAGAAAGGTGCAGAAAGAGGGAAGAGAGGTGCAGAAAAAGGCAAGAGAGATGTAGAAATTCAGAACAGAGGTGCTAGAAGAAGCCAGAGCAGTGCAGGAAGAACTAACAGAAGAGCAGAAAGAGGGCAGAGGGGAACAAAAATAGGCAAGTGAAGTGCATACCGAAGCAAGAGAGGTGCAGAAAGAACCAACAGAGGTACAGAAAGAGGCAGGAGGGGTGCAGAAAGAGGAAAAGAACTGCAGAAAAAAGGAACAGAGGTGCTGAAAGAGGCACAAATGCTACAGAAAGAGACAAGACAGGTGAAGAAAGAAGGAACAGAGGCCCAGAAAGAGGCAAGAGTGGTACAGAAAGAGGAAAGAAAGGTATAGAAAGAGGCAAGAGAGTCGCACAAAGAGGGAAGAGGGGAGCAGACACAGGCAACAGGGGTGCAGAAAGAAGCAAGGGAGGTGCAGAAAGAGGCAATTTAAGTACAAACGGAGGAAAGAGAACTCCGTAAATAGGCAATAGAGGTGCAGGAAGAGGCAAAGTGAGGGACAGGAAGAAGCAAGATAAGTGCAGAAAGAAGCAACAGCTGTGCAGAAAGAGGGAAGAGGGGTGTAGAGGGAGGCTAGAGGGGTGCAGAAAGATGCAATACAGGTGCAGAAAGAAACAAAAGAAGTGCAGAAAGAAGGAACAGAGGTGCAGAAAGAGGCAAAAAGGGTGCAGAAATATTTAAGAGCGTTACAGAAAAAGGCAAGAGAGGTACAGAATGAGGGAAGAAGGGTGCAGAAAGAGGCAACAGATGTGCCGAAAGGCGGAATAGAGGTGCAGAAAGTATAAGAGATTTTCTGAAAGAGGCAAGAGAAGTGCAGAAAAAGAACAAAATGTGCTGAAAGAAGCAACAGAAAAGCAGAAGGAAGCAAGAGTGGCTTGCACACCATTAGTACCAATTTAACACCCACATTTAGCAATAAGTAACAGGTGACCATTCTAGGTTTGCAAAGGGCCTTCCACCACGCTATAACACTTGTTGCTACATTTTTGGTAACGTTTGACCCGTTTCAGCTAGACTGTGCAGATTAGGGACCAGATGATGAATTATGTGGCTAATGCAGAAAATGTATAATTATGCAAAGGTTGGTGCAGACAAACAGTCGCATAATTCCAGTGGCCCTGCTCAAACCTCTGACTAGGTCCATAAGTGCTCCTCAGTGATTCCTTCTTTTTTGTCTCACTGAGTTCAAATGAGCTTCTATAGAAACGAGGAAGACTAAACCTGACGTTACCACTCCACAACACTTAATACCATACCACATAATTACTCTCCATACCACTCTACATAATACATAATCACACTCCACATAATTCCTATACACTAAATACATGTACAGGAACTACATGAATGTCAGGATGAATGTCAGGGAGGATCCAACAGAATGCCTATGCATCGAAATTGCAAATTTTTGGTTGAAGAATTCACAGCCAACTACTGGATAATGAAAAAAGAGGCGGATTTCTTGGAAAATACCAACCCAACGAACTTGAACTTCTATACCATCCCAAAGATCCACAAATCTTTGGAAAGTCCAGCAGGGAGATCGATTGTATCCGGGATCGGTTCCATTTTGGAACCACTTTCCAAGTTTGCAGAGCGTTCCTACGTCCTCTCATACAAAGTACTATCACTTACTTACAGGACACTAAAGCTGTCCTTTGCCTTCTTCAAGACTTACACTTTGATCCCACGACAAGCATCTTGATAAGGCTTAGACGTGGAGAGCCTTTATGCTAGATTTCCACATAAAGAAAACCCAAAAATTCTGGACAAAGTACTTTTTGAAGACCAATGACGTTATCATACACCTAGACATGTGATTCTAGAATGCTGCAGACCCGCTCTGATCGCAAATTAGAATACAACTAAAGTTCAGGTAAATCCATTCAAAAATAAAACTTACCTTAATTCTCTTTCAACATAATTTCATGTATAAGAAGTCTATACAATCCCTTTCTTTTAGATCGACTGTAACCAATGAAAAAATCTTCTCGATACTATATTTACCGAGTTACCCTGCGCCTGTGGTAAGAATCGTTAAGACTACAAGACTTAAAAGTTTAATAGTTTAAAAGCCTCTACGGCATCCTTAGTAACTGAGTTTCCTTCTTTTTCCTTAACAGACCCCCGACGAAGGGGCTTCAGCCCCGAAATGCATTGGGTTTTTTAACGTATTGTTTTGGATCATGATTTGAATATGCACTGATGTGTTGAAAATGCAAATATTTACTTTGGAAATAATGTTTAATGTATATTTTAGTAAAGTGAAATATTGATGAACTACTGATAAAATTGTGTTTGAAATATATAAACTGGAGAATTTGAATTTCTTTGTAGTGCGCGCTAGAGTCCTGGTGACCTTCTCGGACCAGGCCACATATTTTTGTTTTTCACAGTAAGCAGGCACTAATCTAGCGCAGCACACCTATTGAACAAGCATATAATCAATTGTGAAAATAGAGTGCAGTACCCACACATATTCATTGAAAAACAAGATGGCCGCGCCCATTGAGGACCACGTGGGTAAGTTTGCGCAATATTTCTCCGCGAGCACGCAAAAACGGACGTGACCACATAATCGCGCCCCGCGCACAATGCGAGCATGCAATTAGCGCCCGGAAACGGAAATACGCAACGCGAGCAAAATGACCATGCCCATGTACGACCGCATGGGTAATTTCGCGGTCGGTGAGCTGCGAGAGGCCCGCAAACACTCAAAGCGCCACGCGAACACGCAAAAAAAATCCGCAAATTCGCACAAATTTGCTGATTATGCGGACCATGAATTCGCTTTCGCACGAATTCGGGGTACGCGAATTCGTGCATTTCGCCTATACTTAAAAAGAACTAACAGAGGTGCAAAAAGAGGCAAGTGAGGTGCAGAAGGAGGTGAGAGAGTTGCGGTAACAGGTAAAAGGGGTACAGAAAGAAGTAAGAGATGGGCAGACTGAGGCAAGAAAGGTGCAGAAAGAGGGAAGAGAGGTGCAGAAAAAGGCAAGAGAGATGTAGAAATTCAGAACAGAGGTGCTAGAAGAAGCCAGAGCAGTGCAGGAAGAACTAACAGAAGAGCAGAAAGAGGGCAGAGGGGAACAAAAATAGGCAAGTGAAGTGCATACCGAAGCAAAAGAGGTGCAGAAAGAACCAACAGAGGTACAGAAACAGGCAGGAGGGGTGCAGAAAGAGGAAAAGAACTGCAGAAAAAAGCAACAGAGGTGCTGAAAGAGGCACAAATGCTACAGAAAGAGACAAGACAGGTGAAGAAAGAAGGAACAGAGGCCCAGAAAGAGGCAAGAGTGGTACAGAAAGAGGAAAGAAAGGTATAGAAAGAGGCAAGAGAGTCGCACAAAGAGGGAAGAGGGGAGCAGACACAGGCAACAGGGGTGCAGAAAGAAGCAAATGAGGTGCAGAAAGAGGCAATTTCAGTACAAAAGGAGGAAAGAGAACTCCGTAAATAGACAATAGAGGTGCAGGAAGAGGCAAAGTGAGGGACAGGAAGAAGCAAGATAAGTGCAGAAAGAAGCAACAGCTGTGCAGAAAGAGGGAAGAGGGGTGTAGAGGGAGGCTAGAGGGGTGCAGAAAGATGCAATACAGGTGCAGAAAGAAACAAAGAAGTGCAGAAAGAAGGAACAGAGGTGCAGAAAGAGGCAAAAAGGGTGCAGAAATATTTAAGAGTGTTACAGAAAAAGGCAAGAGAGGTACAGAAAGAGGGAAGAAGGGTGCAGAAAGAGGCAACAGATGTGCCGAAAGGCGGAATAGAGGTGCAGAAAGTATAAGAGATTTTCTGAAAGAGGCAAGGGAAGTGCAGAAAAAGAACAAAATGTGCTGAAAGAAGCAACAGAAAAACAGAAGGAAGCAAGAGTGGCTTGCACACCATTAGTACCAATTTAACACCCACATTTAGCAATAAGTAACAGGTGACATTCTAGGTTTGCAAAGGTCCTTCCACCACGCTGTAACACTTGTTGCTACATTTTTGGTAACGTTTGACCCGTTTTAGCTAGACTGTGCAGATTAGGGACCAGATGATGAATTATGTGGCTAATGCAGAAAATGTATAATTATGCAAAGGTTGGTGCAGACAAACAGTCGCATAATTCCAGTGGCCCTGCTCAAACCTCTGACTAGGTCCATAAGTGCTCCTCAGTGATTCCTTCTTTTTTGTCTCACTGAGTTCATAGTTGAGCTTCTATAGAAATGAGGAAGACTAAACCTGACGTTACCACTCCACAACACTTAATACCATACCACATAATTACTCTCCATACCACTCTACATAATACATAATCGCACTCTACATAATTCCTTTACACTAAAGACATGTACAGGAACTAAATGAATGTCAGGGAGGATCCAACAGAATGCCTATGGATCGAAATCGCACATTTGGTTGAAGAATTCACAGCCAACAACTGGATAATGAAAAAAGAGGCGGATTTCTTGGAAAATACCAACCCAACGAACTTGAACATCTATACCATCCCAAAGATCCGCAAATCTTTGGAAAGTTCAGCAGGGAGATCGATTGTATCCGGGATCGGTTCCATTTTGGAACCACTTTCCAAGTTTGCAGAGCGTTCCTACGTCCTCTCATACAAAGTACTATCACTTACTTACAGGACACTAAAGCTGTCCTTTGCCTTCTTCAAGACTTACACTTTGATCCCACGACAAGCATCTTGATAAGGCTTAGACGTGGAGAGCCTTTATGCTAGATTTCCACATAAAGAAAACCCAAAAATTCTGGACAAAGTACTTTTTGAAGACCAATGACGTTATCATACACCTAGACATGTGATTCTAGAATGCTGCAGACCCGCTCTGATCGCAGAGCACTTTTGTGCCGAGTGTAGCAGGGATCTACATCCATCATCTAGAAAAACAGAGAATACTGAACAACACCAACCCGGACATCAACCATGTCCAAATGTGGAAAAGATATATCGACAATGTGCTACTCATTTGAGAAGGAAATGAGTCAGAAGCCACCTACTTTATAGACTGGCTGAATTTACAAGACCCCTTCCTGAAATTCACTTTTACAATGAGCAGGTCCCAATTGGTCTTCCTGGATTTGAACATCTTACGCGAGTAATGGGACACTGGTAACGACCACCCACTTCAAACCAACTGCAGGGAACTGCCTCCTCATTTATGACAGCTTTCATCCCAGACAACTCAAAGAGAACATCCCATTTGGACAATTCCTATGACTCAGTAGGAATTGCACTGAGTAGGATGACTACAATACTCAAGCAAAAGACTTGTCCGAAAAATTGATTGCAAGACAATATCCGAGGCATCTAGTATCAAAAGCTAGAAAAAGAGCTGCAAACAACCACAGAGAAGCACTCTTAGAACCACAACATAAAAAAGTGACCGATCAAGATAAAAGACCCGTCTGTATTACCATTTAATATAGTATCTGACAAAGTTACAAAGATAGCTAAAAACCATTGGCGGACCTGAACAGTGGTAACCTGGATATACCAAGACTCATGTTCAGCCACAGGAAAAGCAAAATTCGGAGAAACTATCTAGTACACACACGCCCTAAAAATACCAGCGAGACAGAAGGGGCACAACAAATGTTACACACACTACCAGGGGGACACTACCCGTGCAGCAATTGCAGCGTATGTCACCTCACTTCAGCCACCAAAAAGGTGGTCTTTAACAACAAAATGACGTGGAAACTATGCAAATGTACCAAATTGTAAAACTGCAGGTGTTGTATATTTGATCACCTGCATCTGTAACCTACACTACGTAGGGATGACAACCAGGAAGTCAGCACGAGAATAGTGGAACACCGAAGTAACATTAGGTGCAAGCGAGCCACCACAAAAATGATATCACACTTCATTGAAAAACAACACACCCCCAATGACCTTAGGTGGGGGGTCCTGGAACACATTAAAAACTATGATAACCTGGAGCACAGACTCCTCGAAAAAGAACAACGTTGGGTCTTCAAGTTATGCTCTGACAGCCAGGGCCTAAATGATAACATCCCTTGGGGCCAATTTACTAAGTAAACATTTTGCCATTAGTATCTGTTAAGTAGGAAACTGAACAAATAAGTATTTAGTATCTGCCAATCAGAAAACGGAACAAATAAATATTTTTGAGCTGAAGGGTGCCGCCTGTATAGTACACTGGCATCACCTTTAATTGTTGATATCGTCCAGGGTATAAACAGTACATGGGCCTCCAAGAACATGACACCACCTGTGTATAAACGATTTTATGATACTGTGTTAACTAGGGCACCCACAACTATCCACGAGTATTATGAAATCATTTCATCAAGAACTTCACCAGTGTGTCCTCGTGCACCTGCATGTCCTTACATTAAAAATTAATGAAACAATTGTTCATATATACTATCAAATCTCACATCTAAGATGGCCACAATAATCATGCTACCATATTTTCTAGTTTTTCATGGGTTTCTGACCAAGAATAGTGAACCCTTATACTGAATTACCCCTAGGGTTCGTCCTACCTGGCTTTGCATAATATACATTTACGAGCACACATTTTCTCCAAGATGTCACGCATATCATACCCATAAGATGTTGAATTCCTTTTGCCGTTTCATGGCGGCCATCTTGAAAGGGTCCCTGCTCCATTCATTCGTGCAATGTCCGGGTAGAAACACAAGCTTAAAAAACGGCACCCGAGGTGAGATACGCTAATATGGGGTCTCGAGGGGAGCTAATAGGTAGTGTTCCGTTGAGGAGAGCTCAGATCAAGTAAGTCCAATTTTTCTTTTCAGGGGAGAAAGAAACTGGGCAACGGCAGAATCTATTTTGGTAGTCCCCTCATTTTTTCAGAGCTTCACTAGAGAGAGGACATTAATCACGCTTTGTCCTTACTTACAGAATTTTCGAAATGAACCCTTCAACCTCTTAAGACCATGGGGCACATGTTTGCCTCTAAATGAGTATGTGATTAGATGCATTTGTTCATACTTGAAGTTCATGTGTCATTTAGTTTTTGTCACATGGTTTATGTTTTAATAATAGCACTCACTACCACCACTTGAGCAAGCAGCAATGTGTGTTTTTTCCTCCTATTTAGCACAACGGAACACAAGATTACTGCTAATTTCACACACTATAGAGGAGCATTATGTGTGAGAAACTGATGTTCATATTAAGTATACCTACCAACCTCCACTGGGAGGCTGCTGTTACCATAACATTGTTCTTCTTTTTATCCTACAGATACTACGTTACTAATGGGTTTATCATATGTATAAATTAACGCATGAATATTAGTGGCAGGGTTTTCATTCTTTACAATTTTTTCACTATTTACCTTCATTTTAGGTCTTCTTTGAAGTGGTACGCACAGGGCCGGACCCTGTGGAGTCCTGAAGAAGAGCTTTGGGGAGGCTTGAAAAATGTTGACATATACTTGGGGCTACTAACTTATAACGGCTAGGTTCCCAGTATCACCCCTGTTTTTAGACATACCAACTAGGAGCAGGAATAAAGGTACTGCGCCCACTAGTTAGGTATTTTTAACTCACCTTTTT
Source organism: Lissotriton vulgaris (assembly GCF_964263255.1). Lineage (NCBI taxonomy): Eukaryota > Metazoa > Chordata > Amphibia > Caudata > Salamandridae > Lissotriton > Lissotriton vulgaris. The sequence goes on along the minus strand of NC_141691.1, from coordinate 862,708,653 downwards.
CATTCCACATCACCATTACACTACACATATTTCTCACAAAAGAGCTCCTACGGAATTTTGCAAGTTGCAGCACGCCTCAATCCGCAGTGGGTTGAGATGGCCCCTATGATGAAGCATATCACCAAGGAGAAACCCTGGTGAGTGAGGGGACTTAAGAAAGAAATGTTTCTTTCCTGCCTGCTGATCTTCCCACTCACATTGAGCGGAAATCTATTTCCTTTTTTGCTAGGTTGTTTATACAACATCTCGGATTTTGTTGGTCCACTATTGTATTAGGAGGGTGGACCTAGCATATACCTCTACCTCCCCCAGTTTTCTGATATTTTTTTATACACTAAATACTGCATACTTTCTATCCACATAATTTCACTGCACAACATACCACATAATTCCACTACACACAAAGTACATCCACTCCACTCCACTCCAAAAAATTAGTAAAAAACGTTTACATTTACAACGCCAATAGCTCTAATTCTTGCAAATGCTAAACCTATTACATTACAAACACTTCTTTAACTAGTAGTCACTTTTGCAGAGTGGTGGAGAAAGGGTGTTGCACCTCGGACCAGCTCTCAGGTATTCCGCTAAGTAGGGCTTACAGGAGGTACCAAGAGGGCTTGTTGGCCCCCAAAGTCCCTCAGGAGTAAATTGGACACCCATCCCGTAGTCTGCAAGGAGGTGTGTTTGCAGAGTGGTGAAGAAAGGGGGGCATGCCTTCTGAAGACGTCTTAGCAATCCCACTGTGTGAGACTTACTGGAGGTAACAAGAGGAGTAGCTGGCCCCCAAGGGCATATTTGGGGGACAAGTATCCCTCCTATTACCTCCAGTAAGTCCCACACAGCAGGATTGCTAAGTTCTCATAGCAGGCCATGTCCCCTTTACCCACCACTCTGTAAACTCGCTCCCTGGCACACTCTTAGATGGGAATGAAGTTCCCTTCACTGCTGGAGGTCCTTTAGGAGCCAACTAGCCTACCTCTTACCTCCAGTAAGCCCCAAACATTGGGATTGCTGAGAGGTCACACCCCTTTCTCCACCCCTCTGCAAACAAGCCTCCTGGCTGGTTCTTGGGTGGGGAATTAAGTCCCTTTTCCTCCTGGGGGACCCTGGGGGTCAACTAGCCCTCCTGTTACCTCCAGTAAGCCCCATGCAGCTGAATCACTGAGATTGGTCCGAGGCAACGCGCTGTTTTTACACCACTCTGCAAACATGCCTCCTGGCACACTGGTGCTCGGGGATGAGGTCCACTTGTGTCCTGAGGTCTTCAGGACACAAGTGGACCTCATCGCCCCACCAGCAATGTGCCAAGAGGCGCGTTTGCAGAGTGGTATAAAAAGGGGCGTGGCCTCATATCACCTCTAAGCAATGCCACTGTGTGGGGCTTACTGAAGTTTCCTGGTGGGCTAGTTGGCCCCCTTTGACCCTCAGGAATGAAGGGGACTTAATTCCCCAACTTAGAATGCACCAGGGGGCGTATTGGCAGAGTCATGCAGGGAGGGTGTGGGCCTCCTCATTCTGCACCCCTGTTGCTTCATTCTGCATTTTCCATGCTTCTTTCTGCACCTCTGTTGTCTCTTTATGTACCTCTTTTGCCTCTTTCTGCACTTTTTTGCCTTTTTCTACACGTCTCTTTGCCCTTTTTGCTTGTCTGTGGCCTCTTTCTGCACCTCATTTGCTTCTTTCTGCACCCCTATTGTCTCTTTTTACACTGGTCTTAACTCTTTTTGTACCTTTCCTGCTAGTTTTTACATCTCACTTCCCTCTTTCTGCACTTATCTTGCTTCTTCTACACCTCTGTTGTTTCTTTCAGCAATTCTTATGCCTCTTTGTGCATTTCTCTTGCCTGTTTCTGCACTTCTCTTGCCTCTTTCTGCACCCCTCTTGCTTCATTCTGCACGGTCCATGCTCGTCTCTGCACCTGTCTAACTTTTTTCTGCTCCACTGTTGTCTCTTTATGTACCTCTTTTGCCTCTTTCTGCACTTTTCTTGCCTTTTTCTGCACCTCTCTACACCCTTTCAGCACTTCTGTTGCCTCTTTCTGCACCTCATTTACTTCTTTCTGCACCGCTGTTGTCTCTTTATGCACTCGTCTTTCCTCTTTCTGTACCTTTCCTGCCTGTTTTTACATCTCACCTGCCTCTTTCTGCACTTTTCTTGTTTCTTTCTACACTTCTGTTGCTTCTTTCAGCAATTCTCCCATTATCATTAAAAACACGAAGGGGACGACTCACAGAGGGAGTTAGTCTAGACGTTTTTTAGAACCTGACTTCTCGGCCGGTATGAGAGACAGTGGCCGTTTGAGGTTGTGAAGCCCCGGGGTCCAATGCAGTGGCTTAAAAAGTTATATGCCCTGAAGAAATTGCCAGAAAATGCTATGGCAATGAAACATGTCGGCAAGTAGAATATAGCTGTACAAGCAGTAGCCATATTCACTTTTTTACCTTATGCAATCAGCACGAAAGAACTAGAATAAAATGTATGTGTCCGTGCTTTTTGTACATTTTTTACTTTTTATGTCGTGTTACACTAGTGTGTGTCGTCTGTGTTTTTCCACTGCACTATTCTCACAAACACTTGTTTGTTTCATTTGGACACTTTTTCATTTAAGCTTAATGGTACCAATGACGACAACAGGGCAATCCTGGTGAGTACCTGCCACGTTCCCCATTGGTGGTGCGCCCTTGAGGTGCCATCTCGCTTGCACACATTTTTTTCACTGTTGTATACGGTTTCACAACTGTCTTTTCAAAGGGACGGGGCGTTTTTAAGTTGGGAACGATACTGATGTTCCCCCTACCCCAAAATCCTTAAAAGAGGGGAGTTAGTTGTAATTGACTGCAACGTGTGGGACATTAGTCCAAAAAGCTGAAGTGAAAAGTACCTTTGGGACTAGGTCATAACTGTTATTGTGACTTTATGAGTGGAGGGCGACCTAGGTCCTGAATTCCCTCTTTGCTCCTTGTTGTTGTTGACACTATAGGAGGGAGCCTATAGATGGCGCAACTTTGAGGGAAACAGTATTCTCCCCCTCATATATCAATTTATGCACAAAAAGTCCTTAATCCATTTATACTGAATATATTGAATTTAAAAAAAGCCTCCTCCAATGTAACTATCAACATGTTTCGGTTTTGTTATTCCAGTCTCTTCAGTACAAGTGAAAGACGAGGTGTAAACAAACATACAAACACTCAAAATCAGGTGACTTCAAATCTATTTGCCCACACCGACACAGATAGAAAAATTATGCAGAACTCCACTGCACACCGTGATTATCCCATTCAAAATTCTTCTCACATGCTTATTAATAGTGTCTCAACAGAGAAACATTGATAAATGTATCTACTCTCCAAACACCATTTAAAAATCATGATAAGATTCTCTAAAAAGTAATTTTATGAACCATGCCAAGTGCAATTAATTCATAGCAGTGCCCTTGGTACACAAAAAGTAAATGAAAAAGACACTAAAAACCTGTGTAATCATACAAAGCCATCATCCCAGGAGTCAAAGTGTCAAAACATTTACAAGTTAGTAGTGTATTTAATGTATGTGCTATGCACAAATGGGCAAATGCCCTAGCATTTACTGCTGTACCTTTTGTGCGATCTGGAATTTAAGTTGTGTCAATTCCTGAATTTGAACAAAAGACCACATCAATATTTTCTAAATGAAACAAACTGGCAAAACAAGATATCGCCACCTGCAGCTTGCATGTTGCTAAAAATTCAATGCAGCATAATAAAAATACGCAATGTACACTGACATGCATTATGTCTAAATCCATCACAGTTTGCTTAGCATTGCGGGTGCCAGTGTTATGAGGTAGGCCTCCACTGGAGCACTTAAATATAAAGAAATGTATCCAAGGATGCTGGTAACAGTACGAGGGCCGCTTTTAATAACTCCACGTCTTGCCAAGTAGCAGCCGGTAAACTGTTATGTGTCCGCTGCAGAAACAACCCACTGCCATGCCTAAGGTTGGTCATTCTTGCGCTGAGCCGCATTGTTGCTCCACTGTCAGGTTTCCTCAGAGTCGAGTCAGGTATTCAGACATGCAAACATGCAAAGTCCTATTTAAAATATCACTGGAAGTAAACCTTGGACTTCTACTATAAAATTAGACATAGATAGAGGTGTACTCTGCAAACATGGGGGCCATCTTTACACAGGTATCTAGCACTTATAGATTTCATATCCAAATTATAAATGCAATGGCCAACAGCCAAAGGACTGGATGTTAGATACCGTCCATAAATAAAGCACAATACTTCCTGCAGCGTCTACTCAAAAAATTGTACTAGTAGATGGTCACTTCATAGACGATCATCTCATGATGATATGCCATAATGAGAAATGTGTTTCATACAGGAGTGGATCCATTCAGTTCAAGGTCCTAACCATACAACGTACTTTGGAATATGAGAGATAAATGTTACTTAAAATATACATACTCTGTGAATGTTAGTAGTCTGTCATGGTGATCTGCTGTTAGTCATGAATGCAAATTAAGTTGAAAGGCATTCAAATGGACAGAATGACTCCCAGGGTTTCAAAAGAAAAATAGTGAAACAAAGTTAAAATTTAAAAAAATTAAAACCTCCAGTGCATGATATCATCCAATGACTATGTGTAATTTATGTACATAAAACCATATATACGTTTCAACCTCAAGACCCACATTATATAGGATATTATGTCCATACATCTTTATCTACAACCATTATCCATCTGGTCATGTCATTTTATTCAATAGGCACCCACATTTCAACAACATCATTTAGACCATCTCCAGCTGTACCATATCATTCAATCATTTTGGCTTCTGTTTTTTTTATGAAGTGTAGCAATGACCTTACTGCCCTGTGGGCCCTGTACAACAAGAAGGATTGACCACCATATCTCATTCTCAGTGTGAGGCAATGTTTTACAGTGGTCTACTAGTGGGGCCCTTGTAACACTGCATCTCATTCTTGACATATGGTGGATTATTCTAGTTTTTGCAAGTTAGATGGTCTGTCCTATATATACAAGATCGTATGGGTATTGTATAAATAGACAATGTTTCTTGTATTCAAATTTGAGAATTTCAATTTGTGTATGTATTTTGTCATTTATTACAATGGTCTCAGTATCAGAAGTGAAATCTCAAGCCATGCAGTTTATTCATCTATAATTCCCTGTCACAGTTGGTAATTCTAGCATTTCATGTAGATTTTTCTTTTTTATTACAGGCTGGGAAGCCTTCTTGGAGCATGGCAGCCAGTTGAATGCTAGCACGGGGGAAAGCATATAGATCCATCATATTGTTGTAAACAGGACGCATCCCTGTACTTTGAAAGTAATGCATCATGGTGCAGCCAAATGACTTAGGGCTCAGGACTGCATTACTTTCTTGTAAATTTAGACCCAAGTGTACAAGTACATACAGTGTCTCAACACTGTAAATACGAAAACACAACATAAGAGCTATTGGATGCCTCTCAAGTACTGTGTTAGAGGTGTATTTAGTATTTCAGTACTGTTCTACTTAAATGTATCAGAATAACAGTTTGGGAAATGGTGCATGTAACAATCTGCATGTTAATCTATATCAAAGCATATAGATCACTAATTCTTCCAAGTACATGCAAATAGTGTGTCACAGCTTGCAAATATAATTCACCAGATGGTTCTAAAAGACTACATATTCCTCAGTAAAACTTAGAAATAAGTGTTTGTGGTTGAATAAAGGAATACTCCCTCAATAAATGAATTGGTGCATAGGTAGTGCCTGGGAGATTCTTTGAGGATACAGGTAGTGCCCTTATGATTCCCTGAGTATATCAGAACTCCATGGGTCATTCCATATCTGTATAGTTATTACCTGTATGAGTATATCACTACTATCTGGATTTTTGAATGAGGTCATAAGTATACTTGAATGATCAGATAAGTGCATGACAAAAGGCTCAATAATTCAATAAATGCATAGACAGTGGCAGGATGATTCAATGAGTGCAGCTTTAGTGCCTGGATAATTGCACGAGTGCATAGATAGTACATAGCTGATTTATAGAGTGCATGGATAGTGCATACATGATTGTGTAAGTGCATGCATAGCACCTAGCAGATTGGAAGTGTACATGACTAGTGTAAGGCAGGAGAACAGATTTGCTGCTCTAACCGACCTTGAACATGTGATTGTCTATATATATCTGGCCCAAAGAACCAAGCGGGGTGTGAGACCCCTGATATCAGAGTGAGACTAGTTCTACTGGAGTGTAATACTTCTTGCAATGAGGGTGTTTGTGGAAGTGAGGGGGCGGTGAATGTACTGCTGGCACCTATGGAAAAATGAGATTTTTCTAGGAATAACAAGATTACTCGTGGATTGATAAAGACCTGCGAAATAGGGAAAAATGTCAACTAGGCTTGAGACTGATATTATGTTAACTGATAGTAACCCTAAAACTATATCCACTTCATGTGAGACAGACAGAACTGGCCAAGGAGTCTGTGGTGAGATTAGCTTCTTGGAATGTTGCAGGATTGATCAAGCTTTTGCCTGATGCCCACTGGGGTGAATTCATAGACACCTTTGATGTGTGTCTATTCCAAGAGACCTGGGGGGTCATTAGCTGCCCGCCATCCTTTTGGGGAATGGGACCGCCCGCCGATACTGCGGTGGTCCCATGCCTGCTATTAGGATGCGCCCGCCACAGTGGCGGGCACATCCTGCATTCCTGACATTGTGGCAGGCAGTGCACTCAGCACTGCCCGCCACAATGCAAGGAAGGCATGGCGTGCACTTCTCTACACAACATGACAGGCACCGCGCGGTGCCGGCCATGTTGTGCAGGGAACTGCAGGGGGGGTACCATAGGTATCCCCCATGTGCACCCCCCAGCCCCCTGAATCCCAAAGGGCCCGCTACCGGCCCCCAATGGCGAAAACCGCCTGCCTTTCCGTGGCGGCAACGCCGCCACGGAAAGGCAGGCGGTTTTCGCCATTGGGGGCACAACCCAGTTGACATGCTAATATGGATGGCGGTATCTCCTAGACACCGCCACCATGTTAACACCTTTTCTACCCGGTCGGCAGTCTTTCCGTCCGGCGGGGTCCCCCCACCATGATAATGTATCCCCCCCACCATGATAATGTGGCCAGCCCGCCATGATAATGTGGCAGGGGGTAAATGGAGAGCAGGCAGAGGTTTTTCACAGGCAGATCGCCACTGCCACCGCCATACGTTCAGTGGCGATCCGCTCGCAATACTAATGGACCCCCTGGTGTTTGCCACTGGCTCACAGAAATGGGTATACATCTTATTGTGGTAATGCAACCAAAAGCACCAAAGGAAGACCCTCAGGAGGACTGGGTATATGTGTTAAGACTTTGTTGCGGTGTACTATTGGAACTCTGCCGTGGAGCTCTAAAGATATTATTGCCGTTCAGCTCAGGTTTCCCTCAGGACTCTCTATACAACTTATAAATAATTGTAATAGGGTAGAGGGCAGGATTAGTGAGACACAAGTAATTTATCAATTAGAGCATCAACTCCTGAACTTGCGTTCATGAGATCTAATATTGATGGCAGGAGATTTCAAAACTACGTTCGAGCCAATAGTTGCTGCTCCCCACGATTTAACCACTGACCTGGATAACCAATGGGGTATTCCCATTTTGGATGTACCCAATGTAAAATGGACACCCAAAACCAGTCAACTTTTGGCACTTACCCTTGAGCATGATCTGAGGGCCACTAATGGCAGGTGTAGCTCGGATCGCCAGGGTAAATTTACCTTCAATAGATTGGGCCACTGCAGCATAATTGAGTATATTCTAGTCCAAGTTGACTTATGGCCTGTGGTTATGGACATGGAGGTGATCAATCGCTCCAATACTGATCACAATGTACTTAGTCTATCACCTAGGATTAAAGAATCATCCCGCCCTGAGAATATTGGGCATTGTGATTTTGGTGAACTTTGTCCAGCAAATAATTTTCAAACAATTAGACTGAACTGGGTAACCAAACATCCTGAGCTATTAACTATTGTATAAGGACTTGTCAAGGAGGACCTTGACCTTTTATCTAAACTCCCCACTATACTGAGAAATTAAAAACTGCCCCACACACACAAGAAGATAGGGGAGAAAATTAGAGACACATTGGGTAAAAACAGACAGAAGAAGAATCCTAGGCCCACATCCGAATCCTGGCATACCAAGGCATGCAGAGTGGCAAAGGGAGAGCTTCTGGATGCAATTAAATCTAAATCCCAGGCTCAGATTAAGATATCTAGGACCTGTCTCAAGGAGGTCCTTAAAAATGCAAAAACAGAGTGGGAAGATTCACTTTGGCCTGATTTGCATGATGCCCTGGTCAATAGGGACACCAGGGAGTTTTGGAAAAGGGCGGCCATTGTGTCCAGGGGCACAAAACCTATATCGGATTTTTGTATTCAGCCAGAAGAGTGGGTTGCACATTATAGTAATTTATATACTGATATATCCAGAATACCTAACAATAGAGACCCTGTGGTTGTGGGGGAGGGAACACTTAAATCTAAAGAGCTCAAATTCTCGCTTAGGAAAACAGAAGTAGCAATTAGTTCCAGTATCTCTGGCCGTGCACCAGGTCCGGATAGGATACTTAGTGATATATATAGAGAAGATCTTGAAGTGTGGGGACCTTACCTTAACCTACTTTCCAATAGTGTCCTTTCAGGTATGAATATACCTTATTCATGGAAGCTAGCAGAAATTGTGACTGTATTCAAAAAGGGAGATTGTGCCCTCCCGGCAAATTACAGGCCCATCAGCCTAAATGACTCAATGCAAAAAGATCTTCTGTAAACAGGTTCTTGCACGTCTTCAGGAGTGGATTAGAGAGGAAAACATTATCTCTGAGTGGCAGGCTGGTTTTAGGGAATATGTCAGTACCCTGGACCAAGTTTTTCATTTTATATGTATTTTTTGGAGAGAAGTCACCATCCGCAAGGACAAACTTTATGTTGCCTTTGTAGATTTACGTGCTGCCTTCAACATGGTATCAAGAGCAAAACTGTGGGAAGTTTTGGAAAGTATGGGAGTGCCAGCACCTCTTTTTTAATAAGACTCTATGCTAATACCCAGGCCCAAGTGAGATGGGAAGATAGAGGTGCCCTGACAGAAACTACGGAAAGGCAGGCGGTTTTCGCCATTGGGGGCACAACCCAGTAGACATGCTAATATGGATGGCGGTATCTCCTAGACACCGCCACCATGTTAACACCTTTTCCACCCGGTCGACTCTGCGACCGGGCAGTAAAACGGCGGACGGTCTTTCTGTCCGGCGGTGTCCCCCCACCATGATAATGTATCCCCCCCCACCATGATAATGTGGCCAGCCCGCCATGATAATGTGGCGGGGGGTAAATGGAGAGCAGGCAGAGGTTTTTCACAGGCGGATCGCCACTGCCACCGCCATACGTTCAGTGGCGATCCGCTCGCAATACTAATGGACCCCCTGGTGTTTGCCACTGGCTCACCGAAATGGGTATACATCTTATTGTGGTAATGCAACCAAAAGCACCAAAGGAAGACCCTCAGGAGGACTGGGTATATGTGTTAAGACTTTGTTGCGGTGTACTATTGGAACTCTGCCGTGGAGCTCTAAAGATATTATTGCCGTTCAGCTCAGGTTTCCCTCAGGACTCTCTATACAACTTATAAATAATTGTAATAGGGTAGAGGGCAGGATTAGTGAGACACAAGTAATTTATCAATTAGAGCATCAACTCCTGAACTTGCGTTCATGAGATCTAATATTGATGGCAGGAGATTTCAACACTACGTACGAGCCAATAGTTGCTGCTCCCCACGATTTAACCACTGACCTGGATAACCAATGGGGTATTCCCATTTTGGATGTACCCAATGTAAAATGGACACCCAAAACCAGTCAACTTTTGGCACTTACCCTTGAGCATGATCTGAGGGCCACTAATGGCAGGTGTAGCTCGCATCGCCAGGGTAAATTTACTTTCAATAGATTGGGCCACTGCAGCATAATTGATTATATTCTAGTCCAAGTTGACTTATGGCCTGTGGTTATGGACATGGAGGTGATCAATCGCTCCAATACTGATCACAATGTACTTAGTCTATCACCTTGGATTAAAGAATCATCCCGCCCTGAGAATATTGGGCATTGTGATTTTGGTGAACTTTGTCCAGCAAATAATTTTCAAACAATTAGACGGAACTGGGTAACCAAACATCCTGAGCTATTAACTATTGTATAAGGACTTGTCAAGGAGGACCTTGACCTTTTATCTAAACTCCCCACTATACTGAGAAATGAAAAACTGCCCCACACACACAAGAAGATAGGGGAGAAAATTAGAGACACATTGGGTAAAAACAGACAGAAGAAGAATCCTAGGCCTACATCCGAATCCTGGCATACCAAGGCATGCAGAGTGGCAAAGGGAGAGCTTCTGGATGCAATTAAATCTAAATCCCAGGCTCAGATTAAGATATCTAGGACCTGTCTCAAGGAGGTCCTTAAAAATGCAAAAACAGATTGGGAAGATTCACTTTGGCCTGATTTGCATGATGCCCTGGTCAATAGGGACACCAGGGAGTTTTGGAAAAGGGCGGCCATTGTGTCCAGGGGCACAAAACCTATATCAGATTTTTGTATTCAGCCTGAAGAGTGGGTTGCACATTATAGTAATTTATATACTGATATATCCAGAATACCTAACGATAGAGACCCTGTGGTTGTGGGGGAGGGAACACTTAAATCTAAAGAGCTCAAATTCTCGCTTAGGAAAACAGAAGTAGCAATTACTTCCAGTATCTCTGGCCGTGCACCAGGTCCGGATAGGATACTTAGTGATATATATAGAGAAGATCTTGAAGTGTGGGGACCTTACCTTAACCTACTTTCCAATAGTGTCCTTTCAGGTATGAATATACCTTATTCATGGAAGCTAGCAGAAATTGTGACTGTATTCAAAAAGGGAGATTGTGCCCTCCCGGCAAATTACAGGCCCATCAGCCTAAATGACTCAATGCAAAAAGATCTTCTGTAAACAGGTTCTTGCACGTCTTAAGAAGTGGATTAGAGAGGAAAACATTATATCTGACTGGCAGGCTGGTTTTAGGGAATATGTCAGTACCTTGGACCAAGTTTTTCATTTTATATGTATTTTTTGGAGAGAAGTCACCATCCGCAAGGACAAACTTTATGTTGCCTTTGTCGATTTACTTGCTGCCTTCAACATAGTATCAAGAGCAAAACTGTGGGAAGTTTTGGAAAGTATGGGAGTGCCAGCACCTCTTTTTAATAAGACTCTATGCTAATACCCAGGCCCAAGTGAGATGGGAAGATAGAGGTGCCCTGACAGAAGCTATGGAAAGGCAGGCGGTTTTCGCCATTGGGGGCACAACCCAGTAGACATGCTAATATGGATGGCGGTATCTCCTAGACACCACCACCATGTTAACACCTTTTCCACCCGGTCGACTCTGCGACCGGGCAGTAAAACGGCGGACGGTCTTTCCGTCTGGCGGGGTCCCCCCACCATGATAATGTATCCCCCCACCATGATAATGTGGCCAGCCCACCATGATAATGTGGTGGGGGGTAAATGGAGAGCAGGCAGAGGTTTTTCACAGGCGGATCGCCACTGCCACCGCCATACGTTCAGTGGCGATCCGCTCGCAATACTAATGGACCCCTTGGTGTTTGCCACTGGCTCACAGAAATGGGTATACATCTTATTGTGGTAATGCAACCAAAAGCACCAAAGGAAGACCCTCAGGAGGACTGGGTATATGTGTTAAGACTTTGTTGCGGTGTACTATTGGAACTCTGCCGTGGAACTCTAAAGATATTATTGCCGTTCAGCTCAGGTTTCCCTCAGGACTCTCTATACAACTTATAAATAATTGTAATAGGGTAGAAGGCAGGATTAGTGAGACACAAGTAAATTATCAATTAGAGCATCAACTCCTGAACTTGAGTTCATGAGATCTAATATTGATGGCAGGAGATTTCAACACTACATACGAGCCAATAGTTGCTGCTCCCCACGATTTAACCACTGACCTGGATAACCAATGGGGTATTCCCATTTTGGATGTACCCAATGTAAAATGGACACCCAAAACCAGTCAACTTTTGGCACTTACCCTTGAGCATGATCTGAGGGCCACTAATGGCAGGTGTAGCTCGCATCGCCAGGGTAAATTTACTTTCAATAGATTGGGCCACTGCAGCATAATTGATTATATTCTAGTCCAAGTTGACTTATGGCCTGTGGTTATGGACATGGAGGTGATCAATCGCTCCAATACTGATCACAATGTACTTAGTCTATCACCTTGGATTAAAGAATCATCCCGCCCTGAGAATATTGGGCATTGTGATTTTGGTGAACTTTGTCCAGCAAATAATTTTCAAACAATTAGACGGAACTGGGTAACCAAACATCCTGAGCTATTAACTATTGTATAAGGACTTGTCAAGGAGGACCTTGACCTTTTATCTAAACTCCCCACTATACTGAGAAATGAAAAACTGCCCCACACACACAAGAAGATAGGGGAGAAAATTAGAGACACATTGGGTAAAAACAGACAGAAGAAGAATCCTAGGCCTACATCCGAATCCTGGCATACCAAGGCATGCAGAGTGGCAAAGGGAGAGCTTCTGGATGCAATTAAATCTAAATCCCAGGCTCAGATTAAGATATCTAGGACCTGTCTCAAGGAGGTCCTTAAAAATGCAAAAACAGATTGGGAAGATTCACTTTGGCCTGATTTGCATGATGCCCTGGTCAATAGGGACACCAGGGAGTTTTGGAAAAGGGCGGCCATTGTGTCCAGGGGCACAAAACCTATATCAGATTTTTGTATTCAGCCTGAAGAGTGGGTTGCACATTATAGTAATTTATATACTGATATATCCAGAATACCTAACGATAGAGACCCTGTGGTTGTGGGGGAGGGAACACTTAAATCTAAAGAGCTCAAATTCTCGCTTAGGAAAACAGAAGTAGCAATTACTTCCAGTATCTCTGGCCGTGCACCAGGTCCGGATAGGATACTTAGTGATATATATAGAGAAGATCTTGAAGTGTGGGGACCTTACCTTAACCTACTTTCCAATAGTGTCCTTTCAGGTATGAATATACCTTATTCATGGAAGCTAGCAGAAATTGTGACTGTATTCAAAAAGGGAGATTGTGCCCTCCCGGCAAATTACAGGCCCATCAGCCTAAATGACTCAATGCAAAAAGATCTTCTGTAAACAGGTTCTTGCACGTCTTAAGAAGTGGATTAGAGAGGAAAACATTATATCTGAGTGGCAGGCTGGTTTTAGGGAATATGTCAGTACCTTGGACCAAGTTTTTCATTTTATATGTATTTTTTGGAGAGAAGTCACCAGACGCAAGGACAAACTTTATGTTGCCTTTGTCGATTTACGTGCTGCCTTCAACATAGTATCAAGAGCAAAACTGTGGGAAGTTTTGGAAAGTATGGGAGTGCCAGCACCTCTTTTTAATAAGACTCTATGCTAATACCCAGGCCCAAGTGAGATGGGAAGATAGAGGTGCCCTGACAGAAGCTACGGAAAGGCAGGCGGTTTTCGCCATTGGGGGCACAACCCAGTAGACATGCTAATATGGATGGCGGTATCTCCTAGACACCACCACCATGTTAACACCTTTTCCACCCGGTCGACTCTGCGACCGGGCAGTAAAACGGCGGACGGTCTTTCCGTCTGGCGGGGTCCCCCCACCATGATAATGTATCCCCCCACCATGATAATGTGGCCAGCCCGCCATGATAATGTGGTGGGGGGTAAATGGAGAGCAGGCAGAGGTTTTTCACAGGCGGATCGCCACTGCCACCGCCATACGTTCAGTGGCGATCCGCTCGCAATACTAATGGACCCCTTGGTGTTTGCCACTGGCTCACAGAAATGGGTATACATCTTATTGTGGTAATGCAACCAAAAGCACCAAAGGAAGACCCTCAGGAGGACTGGGTATATGTGTTAAGACTTTGTTGCGGTGTACTATTGGAACTCTGCCGTGGAACTCTAAAGATATTATTGCCGTTCAGCTCAGGTTTCCCTCAGGACTCTCTATACAACTTATAAATAATTGTAATAGGGTAGAAGGCAGGATTAGTGAGACACAAGTAATTTATCAATTAGAGCATCAACTCCTGAACTTGAGTTCATGAGATCTAATATTGATGGCAGGAGATTTCAACACTACATACGAGCCAATAGTTGCTGCTCCCCACGATTTAACCACTGACCTGGATAACCAATGGGGTATTCCCATTTTGGATGTACCCAATGTAAAATGGACACCCAAAACCAGTCAACTTTTGGCACTTACCCTTGAGCATGATCTGAGGGCCACTAATGGCAGGTGTAGCTCGCATCGCCAGGGTAAATTTACTTTCAATAGATTGGGCCACTGCAGCATAATTGATTATATTCTAGTCCAAGTTGACATTTGGCCTGTGGTTATGGACATGGAGGTGATCAATCGCTCCAATACTGATCACAATGTACTTAGTCTATCACCTTGGATTAAAGAATCATCCCGCCCTGAGAATATTGGGCATTGTGATTTTGGTGAACTTTGTCCAGCAAATAATTTTCAACCAATTAGACGGAACTGGGTAACCAAACATCCTGAGCTATTAACTATTGTATAAGGACTTGTCAAGGAGGACCTTGACCTTTTATCTAAACTCCCCACTATACTGAGAAATGAAAAACTGCCCCACACACACAAGAAGATAGGGGAGAAAATTAGAGACACATTGGGTAAAAACAGACAGAAGAAGAATCCTAGGCCTACATCCGAATCCTGGCATACCAAGGCATGCAGAGTGGCAAAGGGAGAGCTTCTGGATGCAATTAAATCTAAATCCCAGGCTCAGATTAAGATATTTAGGACCTGTCTCAAGGAGGTCCTTAAAAATGCAAAAACAGAGTGGGAAGATTCACTTTGGCCTGATTTGCATGATGCCCTGGTCAATAGGGACACCAGGGAGTTTGGGAAAAGGGCGGCCATTGTGTCCAGGGGCACAAAACCTATATCGGATTTTTGTATTCAGCCAGAAGAGTGGGTTGCACATTATAGTAATTTATATACTGATATATCCAGAATACCTAACGATAGAGACCCTGTGGTTGTGGGGGAGGGAACACTTAAATCTAAAGAGCTCAAATTCTCGCTTAGGAAAACAGAAGTAGCAATTAGTTCCAGTATCTCTGGCCGTGCACCAGGTCCGGATAGGATACTTAGTGATATATATAGAGAAGATCTTGAAGTGTGGGGACCTTACCTTAACCTACTTTCCAATAGTGTCCTTTCAGATATGAATATACCTTATTCATGGAAGCTAGCAGAAATTGTGACTGTATTCAAAAAGGGAGATTGTGCCCTCCCGGAAAATTACAGGCCCATCAGCCTAAATGACTCAATGCAAAAAGATCTTCTGTAAACAGGTTCTTGCACGTCTTCAGGAGTGGATTAGAGAGGAAAACATTATATCTGAGTGGCAGGCTGGTTTTAGGGAATATGTCAGTACCTTGGACCAAGTTTTTCATTTTATATGTATTTTTTGGAGAGAAGTCACCATCCGCAAGGACAAACTTTATGTTGCCTTTGTAGATTTACGTGCTGCCTTCAACATGGTATCAAGAGCAAAACTGTGGGAAGTTTTGGAAAGTATGGGAGTGCCAGCACCTCTTTTTAATAAAACTCTATGCTAATACCCAGGCCCAAGTGAGATGGGAACATAGAGGTGCCCTGACAGAAGCTATACATATTGACAGGGGAGTTAGGCAGGGGTGCGTATTGGTACCTTCCCTGTTTACCCTATTTATCAATGATGTCATTGAATGTTTGAGCACTGATGGCTGTGATGCTCCAAAAATCGGAGGACAGTGGGCCCCAGCCCTCCTAATCACGGACAAAACCCTACTCATTTCCAAGACCCTGCAGGGGCTGCAGCAGCTGTTGGATGACTTTCAGTAATTCTGCATGAGGCATGGATTAGAGCTTAATAGCTCGAAAACAATATGCATGTTCTTTTCTTCCAACTTGAAGGCTAAATGTTTGAGACAATTGTATGTGGGTGAAAATCCATTAGAATTAGTTAAGGAGTTTGATTACCTGGGTTTCTAACTCACCCAGAATATGAATTGGGCCCCACAAATGGCTAAAGCACATACTACCCAAATATACCAAACTGCAATATTTGTGAAAATCCAAGGGAAAATGATATCCAGAAAGTTGGGGCCAGCACTGGAAATTTACAATACTAAAGCTCTAGGGGTCACCCTCTATGGTGCAGAACTCTGGGGTTGTTCAAATTGTAATAATCTTTTGACTACTCAACATAAGTTTTTTAGATCTCTAGTGAGTCTCCCAGTGTCTACTCCCCTGAGTCCTCTTTATTTTGATTTTTGTCAGAAGAGGGTCTCACATAAAAATGGTTTGTGGGTTCTGGAACCGATTGTAGACTACTGAAGCACTTGCCTCTTATAGAGTGGGGCTCTGGGAGCTAATGATAGTATCTGGTGTGGACAAAATCCCTTGGATGTCTACAGTTAAGAACCTGCTGGGTAAACTGAGGTTGGCTGCACATTGGAGTGAGCCAGAAACTCTGAGTCAGATAAGTAAATCCAGCCTTAAAACGATGTACTAGGGTACAATTGAAAATGACTTGATATTGAATTGTAAGGGGTCTCTTTCAATTGACTTCATAAATTTTAAACAATCTGTTCATTTTGAGCCCACGTAGGATGAACTTGAGACCCCGCTAGCGAGGCAACTGTATTTACAGTTTAGATATGGTTGTTTTCCTCTAAATCACTTTAGAAGAAATTGGACTAGAGAAGGGGAGCGTGGTGTAGATGAGTGTTGTCCCTGCTGTCTAGGGACTACTGAGACTCCTGATCATGTCTTATTGTTTTGCCCCCCTACTCCCAATCTCGAATTAAATCGATAGCTCCCTTTGTAGAAATTTGGGAGTAAGGAGATACAAGGAGAAATATAGAATGATGAGGTCTAACACGACGCACGTGATTGTTTTTTGTGAAGCAAAGTTCCTAATGGCCCTATGGATAAGGCGTGCCAAGTATTCTTCTTTTGAAACAACAATGCAACTGTACTCATGATGTAACACATAATTTTAAACATTTTAAAATTTTTAATTCCTTTTTAAAAGAAGCTGTATTATATGCAATTGGTTTTTCTGTATTAAGGAACATTTATGAAGTCTGTTTTTATAATTAATAATGTAAATTCTATAATTGTGGTGCTACTATGTGGATCTACCTCTTTTTTGCACAAAATATTAGCGCACTAGTATCAATTAATAATATTAAGACTGTAGACAGATTGTGATTGCTTACTTAGGGTGACATGTTTTATTGTATTGTGTGTTTGTCATTGTCTTTTTTATGGTGTTCTTTTACAATCACTGAATTTGAAGATGCAGAAGTCCAAAGCATTCTTGACGAGAACCCTAGCATACTAGAATGTAACCCTGTGGCAGTTAGCACCAAGGAAGAAGGGTGGGCCAAAGTCCTGGTACTTAAGAATTCACACTCTAGAACAATAGTTCATGGTATCGCGATGGCAGAATATCTGCGCAGGAATTGTGCACCTTCAGGCCTCATTGTAAACAACGCTCCTAGACTTTTTCTTGACACTAAAGAGTTTGTCAAGGATTGGTCTATGATAGCCTGGAGTTGTACACGGGACTGGCTAGTCCTTATTATTAAAACAGCGAAGAGAAAGGCTGATAAAATATTAATTGAAATACAGGTACCTGAAGGACAGATAAAAACAACATTGAAAAGTACACGATTTAAAAATGGACAGGATGAAAGCAATAAGAATAATAAGGACTATAAAGAAACAATCCTGTTCGCCAAGTTGGAAAAATTCCTGGCCAAATTTTCCACAGAAAAGATTTATCCTTACACGAGCAAATCTTATATTGCACCTGCATTCAATCGCAATGGGCGAAAAGGTGGCTCCATGTATGCTACCTCCAGTTCGGATGACGCCTCAACCGACTCTGATACCTCTCAGAATAGCAACACCAATAGCACACTTAGGGGACGTGGGAACCGAAGAAACTGGAGGGGTGGGTTTCAGAATCAAAATCAGAATCAATACCAACCATGGTGGCAACCTAACCCATGGATGTACGGGCCCGCATATCCTCAACAAATGGGTCCCTTCTGCCCCCCACAGATGCAACAAGGTCTGGGTATGCCTCCTTTTTTAGGGTTTGGCCCGAGAAGGGCAAGGGGCAGGAGGAGACAAGGACCAGTACAGCAAGTCCACTGGGACCCCACATCACAACCGACAATGGATCTACGGAGCGGGAAAAAGGTCCTCCAAGAAACAGCGGGAACAAGCAACATGATAGCCTCGTGATGAATTTAAGCTCTTCTGTGCTTTCGGATGACAAGGAAAGCCTGTTAAACAAAGGCCTAGGCTTTGTATCGACCCAGAAAGGAGACCCATTTTGGTACAGATTGAATTAGCCAATTTTTTTAGAAAAATCAGGCTTCACTATTTTTTTCCAAACAACCGAGTGTTGAAACAGAAAATGACAAGAATACCGGCCTAAAGAAACCATCCACATTCAATCCACCTGGTATCGGTCTACCAGCTAAGGTGTTGACATTTGAGGAGGTGGTAGAGAATGACATACACAATCTCTATCAAACTGAGAATAAGCCCTTTTTCAATTTGTCTAAAAAGGAACAGTCGGCTCTACGAACATTAACATCAAATGACAGCATTACAATAAAGCGGGCTGACAAAGGCGGGGCCATTGTCATTCTCGACACGGACACCAACCGAAACAAATGCTTGAGGCAATTACAGGATCGCAAAGTATACCGCCCTCTCATGGAGGATCCCACTGAACGACTACAAACCACAATTGGGCACATGGTGGAAGAAGCGACCTCTGAAGGGGGGATTACATCTCAAGAGGGCCAGTACCTTCAAACTACCCACCCTACTATTTTATTTTTATTGCCTCCCCAAAGTTCATAAACCCCTGAGACCACCACTGGGGCGATCTATTATTTCTCTCATTGGTTCCGTTTTGGAACCACTCTCCACCTTTGTGGATCATTTTTTTAAGCCGATTGTGAAAGAGATGCCGACGTTCCTTCAGGACACCAAGGAAGTCCTGAGGCTGCTTCCAGAAATACAATTTGACATCAATACGGACATTCTGGTTTCCTTTGATGTGGAGTCATTGTACACCTCGATACCCCAAACGGAAACACTTGAAGTTGTGGGTCACCTCCTGGAACAGAGGGACTTCCAATCCATTACGCCTGTATCATTCATCATGGGCCTTGCAGAAATAGCAATGAAGGACAACTACTTTAGGTTTGAAGACACTACCTACCTACAAACATCTGGGACCAGTATGGGTAGTGTCTTCGCTCCTAGTCTTGCTAATCTGTACGTACACAATTTCGAACAAATGGAGGTACTAATACCGACAAACCCATATCTATTTTCACTTCAAACCTGGAAGCGATATATAGACGACATACCATACTGGTTGTATGGCGGGGGACTGAAGAGGACTTGCTGTCTTTCCACCAATGGCTCAATACTCGTAATGCGTACTTGAAATTTACTGTGGAGTACAGTAGGACTCAATTAGCATTTCTTGACCTGAAAATCTTAGTAACAACAAGCGGGCTAGAATCAGAGCTCTACCGGAAGCACATGGACAAGAATGCTCTATTGAGCTATGAAACTGCCACCCTAGGGCCCTGAGGAGCAATTTGCCGTTTGGCCAGTTCCTCAGGGTCCAAAGAAACTGCTCCAATGAAGAAGTATTTAACGTCCACTCAAAGTACTTGGAGGAGCAACTTCGAGAAAAGAAATATCCGAAAAAGATAATTCGCCAGTCCAAAAAAAGGGCATCCAACAACAATCGAGAAGCCCTTCTCGAAGCGAGTACTCCAAAAGAAAAATCTAACCGTATCACGTTTGTGAATACTTTCAAGACAAGATCTAACCAGGTTCAAAATATCATCCGAAAACACTGGTCGATATTGAATACAGGTGGTGATGACATTCCCCTGCCCCTGTTTGCATTCAAGAGAGGACAGAGCCTGAGGGACCAATTGGTCCATACAAGACCAAAAAATAAAGAACCTAGAAGAGTGGGTACCCTGTGGGACCTACCGCCAGTGCAAGGCCATAATCCTTGCGGGACATGTTCAGTATGCCCACAAACACGCAAATCACTAACTGTGGATATAGTTACCACCAGACCCTGGCAACAACGCAGATTTACGAACTGCAACCGTGAAAACCTCATTTATTTATTAACATGTCCATGTGAGAAACCATGCGTGGGCATGACAACAAGGAAAATAAGAACAAGAATAATGGAACATAAAAGCACGGTACGCTGCCACAAACAGGCGACCAGATTGACATCACATTTCCTTGAGGTCGGACACGGTTCCAATGATTTTTTCTGGACTGTTCTTGAACAGCCTCCGTTACCAGAACTCTGCCCTGATGTTGGCAAATTTCTGTTCAAGAAAGAACAAAAATGGGTCTACAAGTTAAACAGCGACAAAGAGGGACTTAACGAACCAATACCCTGGATGTCCCTTTGAGCGTCCAGTTCTCTTTGTTCCTGAAGACCTAGTGTGATATACATTGTTGTTCTATGGGGCCCGTAACATTTCAGATCAGACCGTAATTGGGAATATGACCCCCACAATGCCCTAACAATATTTAAGTGAACTTTCATGTAATGACATACTGCTGGGTCCACTGGATAAATACCACCTATAATAAAATGTCCAATCGGTAGTGAACTAATGCCAATACTACAGTGATTTATTTCCAATGACGTGCCACTGGATAAATACCATCCGCAATAATATGCCCAAACTGTAGTAAAATAATGCCCACATAATAGGGATTTAATTCTAATGTCTTGCCATTGCGCTTTCCAATCAATTAGACTGCCGGAGTAAACATATTTAACAGGCATGTTTTTTGCAAACCAAGCATGGTGTAGACGCTGGCACACATAATTTGATATTTTTCCACATGGCAATGAAACGTGAAAATATAAAAAGTGTTACCAGATTAACAAAGCATCTTTTCAAACATTGTAATTGGTTCCCTGGGTGAGATAAGTTATGTGTATAGTCTCTGCTAACAACCAAGTACTTTTCCCAGCATGGTGTAGCGTCATTTGACTGTCGGCTAAATGCATTGATTTTTGCAGTGCTGAATTAACTAAATTTCGTTATTAACATCGCTCTTGTTGGAATGTAATTACATCTCCCCTTGATCCCTAGGTCGATTTATTAAATCTTATTTAATCTCTACACTAAGAAGGAAAAGAACGTAACACGCTTTACCAAAACTACATTTCCCATCATGCCTGAGGGTCATGTGACCGAGTGTCACGTGCACCGGCCCACTTGGGATCAAAAATGGTGCCTGCCGACCATCCGTTGCCTCCCCAGACAGCGCAGATGCTAGTCCGGAGACACCGACGGAAAGGTAGGTGCCGGAATTGAGATATTCCTCCATGTGGTGTCACTGAGCGTGGTTGAAATGTTAAGCGAAGGGACGGCTTGAGGCGGTTTTGTATCACTGTTACCATGCCACAATAACATTAATTTGTATATCCCGTTTGGTTTCGCGAATGTATAATAACGGGGTAGATTTGGATTTAAGTGAAAACTAACCATTACGAGTGGCGGGTTCAACATCGCCACAATGACATTGACTCATTTGTCCCGCTTGATACGGGCAACGATAAAATGAAAAAGTGTGTTCCAATTGTAATACATTGCAGTAACGTTATAAAAAGCAGCTTGATAACACTAACAAGTAAAACAAACGGCAACCGATTTCCGGCCAAGCACGCATGATTCTGCCCACAAGCCGGGCCGAAGTTGCCACTCATTCATATTTAAGCGAGGGTGAAGACTAAGAATTCATAGTGTTCACAAACGCTGGTCGTAGAAATGCTAACTAGAAAAGGGTTTGACCAAACTTTATTGTTCCGTTTTGGTTTGGTGAACAAAAATGCAAAGTGTCCCCACAAGCAGTGTTATACAGTAGAGCACCTGATTTGGATAACACCATTATATGATAAACGACGTATAGAGTATTTTATAGATTGGTCAATAGAGTGGTTGAGTCCTACACTTAAATCTGCGACTCGTTTTTAAATACAATAATAAAGCCTCTGAACGTCTCTCTACTTTTAATCTAGAGCGGTGCTCCTCTAAACCTGAGCTGCTGCCAGGTGGGGTGAAGCGCCATCACCACAACTAATGGGTGAGTGGTTATATATATCCTGTAGTAGTACAACTTTGACATGCAGTGATGTTGTGGAAACTAATTCCAACATGATGTGATAAATTGACTACATCAATGTATTGTGAATGTGACATAATTGTGTCAATTTCTATCTTATTTTTCATGTTTCTCCTGTGGATGTCGTGTCTTCAACATGATGTGGTGATAGTATGTGGTGGAGTACATAACCTGAACATTGCAGGTGATATCTTTTTAAATTGCACATTATATAAGCAGTAGTTATCATCGGGTCCTGAAGAAAGCATTGGTACTTTTCCACTTGAATGCTGAAACATGTCGACCATTATTGCTCACAGATATTTTGTTAAATCTGTTTTTTCACTTTATTTTTAGATTTGGAAAATTGAGAGATAATATTACATTCTAATATCTACTCAGTTTATCCAATTGTATCCCTTTTCTCACTGATTACTTTTCACTCACATTTTTGCACTGCTTATTCAATGGCCACACATATATTTAAAACCTTTCAAATACCACCCTTCTTGATAACACATTTTGTTAAGGTTTATACACAGCCTTGTGAATATATGTAGGTTGTGTTCCTTTGTCGCCTGGGCAAGGAGAACACACATAATGTTAAAAAAGGGTGGTACAGAGCGGCTACTGATGGGAATATTCACCCATGCCCTTGAGTCTTAGCTCAGAGAATATATGTCACACTTAGTAGCATTTTTGGGTTTCCACTGCTTTTTTGTATTGTGTTGAGGTCGGTGTCCACAGTTGAGTTACATCATCACTTGACCCCTAGATACCATTTGTGTTAATAGTTCTTTTATAATCCGCAGAGATCGAAATAAAGGTTTTTGAATTGAATTGATTGTTTAAGTACATGCATAGCACCTAGCAGATTGGATGTGTGCACAACTCGTGTGTCAATGATTGCATGACTACATGGCTGCTGCTCATGTGTTTTTGGTTCAGTGAACAGGTAGCGCCAGGGTTTTTAGATAACTACTTGGGTAGTGCCTTGATAAACAAAAAATTGCAGAAGTATTGCCTGGCTCATTAGATGAATGCATGCCCAGTGCTTGCATAACTTCGTTGTTGAAGCTTGAGAGATTGGATGAAAGTAAGTGTACTGCAGGGTGAGTGTATTATTGCAAGCATATTTCCTCAGTTATTAAATGATTGCATAGCTACTGGATGGATAACAGGTTTACTACAATGGTACCTTCTTTGTAAGTAGATGAGAGCATGAGTAGTACATGAGTGTTTGCATGAGTTCATGCATGTGCCTCAGTATTTCAATGACTGCAATTGAAGTAAGTGGATGTTTAGATGACTGCATATGTTCTGCACAAGTGTTATAATGACTTCATAGTTACAGTCTTGTTAATTGCATAAGTAAATGGTTAGTGTCTGGGTGAGTAGATGAATTAATAGGTAGTGCCTCCATAGTTCAATGATTACATAATTTCTGCCTGCCTGACTCGAAGAGCACAAGTGTAATGTCTAGGTAATTGAATACCTCCATGGATACTGAATCACTGATTTGATGACTGCCTCACAAGTGGTTGGGTGATTGCAAGAGTGCCTGAATACTGCCTGACTGTCTGTGGATGTACCTTCATTGCTGTTAGATACATAACAGTTGTGACTATCTCTGACTCATTGGTTTTCTCCTTCTGTCAGTATCAAACTACCTGTTTTACTGTACATATGTTTGTCTACTGAGCTATGTGTAAGTGAAGTCTAGATATCACTCTTGGTATATATTAGCATACATGGCTCTCTAGAAGCATACATTGCTTTGTTACTGAGGGTGCATATGCATCAGTAAGTTTCTAAAATGGAAAACACAATTTTTTAAATGTTTAAAACACAAACCCTTTTGTGAATGGTACACCTACATCATTTCTCAAATACTTCTTTTGCTTCTAAAACGTATATTCAACTTTTCTCAAACAAAAGTTACATTCAAAAAGAAAGAAGCACAGGATCTCTCAAGGCATTCTGCACTATTAATCCTCCTCAATTTTAAACAAGCCATGTTTAAAGAAAAACACCACCCTCACCATGTACCTGAAATTTTCATCAGCCTTACTGAACATAGATCACCATGTAAACAAATATACAATTTCTTCATAGATGTACACCTTCAAGCCTTCTTTCCAAAAATATATACCTCTCTGAATTGTTAACTCAAACGCTCCATGGTATATATACTAACTTATAACGTCATATTTGTAAAGCTCTAACTAATCCCTCATAAGGGTCTCAAGTTGCTGGGGGCCAGCAGGGAGATTAATTGAGCTTTTGCACAGAGTCACATGATGCTGAACTGATCTGCCTGCAGTTCTGGGGATCGAACCGTGAGCCTGGCACTCCGGAGTCAGCCACCTTTGCCGCTACCCACACCTCTCCCCCTCTACAGTGCAACCACAAGAACCATATCTCACCATCAAAGAAAATGCAAAGCAGTCATGTAAGTTAAAAACCACACTGACAAACACTTCCCAATACATACCTAACAAGTATTACTTCTTTCTAGTTCATACACAGGCAGACAGCATTTTCTCATCTTTTATTTGTGACTACACTACTCCTATTTAATAGTGATGAAGCAAACTTTTAAAATTTATTTAGTTTCCATTCGCAGATTTAAACTCCCATAAATAATAATGTATTAACGAGTGTTGCATGTTTTTGTATTAATTCAACCTAGAATAATGTGCACCTCCTTCATAAACACGTGGGTTTATTAATATGTGCTCTAGCTGCATTTGTCAGTATGTGTGAATAATATATATTAACTTTGTCTTTTCGTTTTGTCAACATTAAATGCGGCTGATTAAAATAATAGCATGTG
This sequence comes from Lissotriton vulgaris, assembly GCF_964263255.1. Classification (NCBI taxonomy): domain Eukaryota; kingdom Metazoa; phylum Chordata; class Amphibia; order Caudata; family Salamandridae; genus Lissotriton; species Lissotriton vulgaris. The sequence goes on along the minus strand of NC_141691.1, from coordinate 862,683,411 downwards.
CTCATTTTTAAATGTACTTTTGTCTATGTCGTGTCTTTTATGTGACAGAGTTTTGTTCATTTCTTGTGCTTACAGCTAGGTAACATAGACTAATGGGTTAACATCAGTCAAGGGGGTGGGTAACAGAATAATTATCATTACTTGAAATAATTGATGTCTTGTGTTTCCTTGCATACTAGAGTCTCAGTAAAAGAGGCCTGTGGCCTATTCTAAAATGGATGTCCGAAGTACTGTCGAGATGGGCCATGCACAGCAAAGAATATAAAAAAGAGCGTTTTGTTCATAATCTTCGAAAAACAAATACGTGGAAGCTGAACTGTGCGGAATGTGCCTAGCATTGTATAACTTTCATTGCCAAGGACAGGACATAGCGGCGGAAAAGCTTGTGCTGAGGAAGCAACAAACTGATTTTTTATTAAATGTTGCAAGTTCTTCGGAAGAGCTTGTGTCACACGTAGACAAAGGACAATGCCGCTTTTTAAGAATATGGGTTTTGAATGAGAAGACGATGACTTCATGGACTGACATTTGATGACCAATCACTTTGCGAGTTGGTCCGTAGTTTGTATTCTTTTAGTTAGTTTTAGATAGAGAAAAGGTATAAAAATTGGTCCCTTGGGAGGAGCTGGGTTGGCTCGTTCCTGTTCTCGTGAGATGCTGTCGGACTTCTGACTCACGTAAGACAAATTTTGGACTTTACTTTTCCCCTTAGGTTTCATTTAGTTAAGACAGGGAAATAGGGTTTAGGGAATGAGACTCGTAATGTTTAAACATTTTCTCATCCTGATATTGATTTAAGCTGACAGTCTAATGTGCCTTACTAAATAAAATGATGTTTAATAAATGCAAATAAAAGAATACATTTCTTGAAAAATGCACTTTGCTTGATGATAAAGTTAATAAAATAGATTTTGAAATGACAAGCTGGTCTTTGTTATTTCATACTAAGTTACCATCAGTTAATCCATTGTCTAGGTTTTGACTTAATTAAATGTTCATATAGGAGGTAGGTCATATGATTCAGTTGGTCAATTCATGTCTCAGACAATTATGGGCCTAGTATTGAAATTGTGAATAATGGTGAGTAACGTGGTGTAGATTTGTGTTTTATGAGACAGAATTTCCTTTGGCCCGCTGGATCAATAGTTTTACTAAAAGTACTTCAACTCCCAGAATGCAAATAACAGACGTATCTGTTATGCACATGATGTTTAGACATTTAAAACATTCTCAATTCCTCATTGCAACTTTCCACAATATTATACTAATATTTTAATAAAGTACACAATGTAATAAAGAGAACTAATTAATTTCTCTTTTAGATCCCAAAACATTCACCATTAACCTCTTAGACACATACCCTCTAATAAATACAGTTTATCTGATATATTTTTTCATATCACTGTGATACACTTTTTTTTATCAAACTCCCATATACATTTTCATTTTTAATGTAATTTTTATAAAAGATTAAAAAGTTGTGTACATAACTGGGAATTCATTTGTAGATTCTATTGTTGTTTTAGTTCTATTCGGATAGTTTTGACACAGTAAGGATTTGTAAAAACTAAGCACAAGAATGGTACACCACTCTCATACAAAGCAAGCATGAAATGGCAACCTCTTCAACTTTGCACTCTTTGATCATCAGAAAGGCAGCAAATGAAATCATGACTTTCATTTTAGACTACACTATCTCCACTTGATAATGATCTATTAACCCTTTACCTCGCTTTCAAAAATGTATTCCTTCTCTATATGTGTTTGCGAAAAGAAACAAGAGTTCAAACCTATATTTAGCTTCATTTAAAAAAAATGAAATACTACACAACAGTTTATTAAATAGGTTGGAAATTAAAGGTTGAAATTACTTAAACTGTGCCATCACTCTTCAACTTAAAAAAAAATAATTCTGTCTCTTTAACACCCTTCCCCAACACACTCTTAGTTCAGTGTACCTAGCAATCAGTAGGTCCAGTAGGTTAGATTTTCATAGCATATTCTAGAAGGTACATGCTACTTCCCAGTAAGATACAGCAGGTGTGCTTTACTCCACAGATTCATATGCATATCTATGTTTGTATTACATTTAATTTCCTAAACAACAGCCAATAATAAGCCTTCTTGCTAAGCCATCCAACACACTTACTAATTTTGTTCACTTTCATGCTGACAGCATCCAATGAAATATATCTTTTTTTAAACTGCTTTTCCTTAGGAAAACAACCTCATTCCCCTCCAGCCTTTTTCTGACTACTTTTACTTCTTCACTTCAAAAGTCTTAGAGTATGGATTGTCAGCCACAGCTTTGTCTATTGGGCTAAAGAGGCTGTAAAAAAAGAGTGATATTAACAGAGACTTGGGTTTGCCAAATGTGCAGATTACTTGGTTTGGCCAGAGAGGGTTAAAGTTTCGTCAGTTACTTGCTTTGGTTAAATGTATTGCTCACTTCATGATTTGAACTTTGGGGTGAGCTAGGCACATTGATTAGGGAAGGCTGGAAATCCTACTGAAAGAAACATTTGCAGAACCAACGTCGCTTTTCCTTCACACTGTCTTGGTGTACGCTAATATATGTCAGAGACAGAAATGCAAGTGGTCAAATAAATTCTGTCCACAGACTGACAAAGCCAGGAAACATGTTAATAACACTTTCTCTGCATTCCTCAGAGACCATCGCAGGGTCTGTATCTATAACAACAATATGTGTTTTTTTTTCAGAACATAATTTTATTGTGTTGTTGAGAGATTGCAAAGAAGGCACAGCTCTCCGGGCACCGGAGGAGCTGTGAGCAGGTGAGTAACAATCATATATAGGCAATTAAATCAACATTTTGAAATAGATTAACATCCCCGAGTTCCCCCCTCCCATCTCCCTCCACTCCCCCAACCCGGATCCCACCACAGCCCCCTGCACAGTGTCTACTTGGTCCAAAATCAAAAAGCATATTGAGAAACATTCATTGTGTACTCCTCTTCACCCAGGATCTAAACTCAATTGTCCTGCATCAACATCATGTTGCACTGGTGGTTTCAACCATAGTCCTCTATAGTCTGCCCATCTCTTCCATATTTTATAATGTTTTCGGGGGCAGCCCCTGGCCTCGAAGACCGGGCGTTCCAGTCCCATGTAAAAATCTAATCTCTTTTTCCACACTCCCACCAGGGGGGCCCTAGGGTCCTTCCAGGCCCGAGCCACATCTCTCTTGGCCACCGTGAGGCCCAGGAGCAGCAGATGACATTTATAAATATTGCCCCCCACTTGTTCCATGACATGAAGAAGGCCCAGCTGTGGTGAGCGGGGAAGTTCCCAGCTGAACACTTCGGACAGGCAATCCCACACACCAGTCCAGAACCTCATCAATTTATCGCATGACCACACCGTATGCATAAATGTGCCCACCTCTCGACCACACCTCAGGCAATCAGGGGATGCAATCAGGCCAGCTCTCCATAACCGTTCCCTAGTGTAGTAAGCTCTATGTAGGTATTTGAATTGAATAAATCGCAGGCATACCGCAATAGCCGCTCCCCATGGGGCCTCAAGAGCTTCTCTCCAGTCTTCTTCCTTTAACTCACCTATGTCTCCCTCCCATTTGGTCCGCAACTTATCTGGGGAAGAGGAGCAATGTGTAACCAGTGTCTGGTAGATACAAGATATTTTCTTATTTTCCAATTCCCCCATAAACACCTTAGCCTCCAGGGGGCTAAATTCAGGCAAAGAGTCCAGGCCGTTCAAGGCGGGTGTTATGGCGTGACTGAACTGCAAGTATTTAAAGAACTGGGTCCGGGGCATATCATATTCTTCCCTCGGCTCTTGGAACGATTTAAGGGTCGTGCCTTTCATAACGTGGCCCAATGCCGATATTCCAATCGCATCCCAGCCGCGGAATCCCTGTAAGGATGCCAGTGCAGGCAACTGCCCATTCTGCCACAATGGGGTTTCCCTCGTCAGTCTGTTCCACCACCCCATACGGTGTAGTGCCCCGCACCATATCCGGAAAACCACTTGAGTAATAACCAGGAGCCTCTTTCTCTTCGCAGCCGAATATAATATAGTGTGCAACGTGTCTGGGTCCATAATGTATCTCTCAAGGGCATAGGCCGGGTCGCCCCGGTCCCCATACCACCATTCCTTCAGTACCAATAGGTGAGACGCCTGATAGTAGGACAAAATATCTGACGTTGCCAAACCACCAGAATATGTGGAGAGGAAACAAGTGCGGAGTGCCACTCTCGCCGCCCCTCCAGCCCAGAGAAACTGGCCCAGCACCGAATCCACCTGTTTGAACCACTGCGGTGAGATAGGATAGGGATGATTTTGCAGTTGGTATAAGAGGCGCGGGAGAGCCACCATCTTGAATATGTCCGAGCGGCCATAAATGTTCAGGGGCATGCAGGACCATGTTTTCATGTCCGATCAGACTCGGTCCCAGACAGGCAAAACATTACAAATCCAGGAGACCCCATGTAAGTCTGTCAGGAATACGCCCAGATATTTAAGGCCTCCGGCCGCCTCCTGCAACGCTGACACCCAGGATCCCAGGCCCCCGCGCTCTCCTAATACCCACAGCGTGGATTTCCGTAAGTTTAAATGGAGGCCTGACACTTCTCCAAATATCCGCATTATTTCGAGGACCCTTGGCCCTGATCTATTCAGATCTGTGAGAAAGAAAAGAACGTCATCGGCATAGAGCGCAATTCAGATGGTCCCGCTTCCCACTCGAAGCCTCGCATCTGTGCGTCTATTCGCACCCACGCCGCCAATGGCTCCATGGCCAGGGCGAATAGATATGGCGATAGGGGGCAACCCTGCCGGGTGCCCTGGCCTATAGAGAAGGGGTCAGACACCGCCCCACCCACTCTCACCGACGCCGTCAGGTCCGTGTATAGCAGCTGCAGATACAATAGGAAGTGGGGCCCAAGGTTCAGGTGGGACAGGAGCGCACAGAGGTAAACCCATCTTAACGAGTCGAAGGCTCTATCTATGTCGGCCAGAAGGAGTGCCGCCGGAATCTCGGCAGCCCGGTCCGCTTCCACTGCCACCTGCGCGCATCTGATATTGTGTCTTGTCGCCCTGTGGGGCATAAACCCGGCTTGGTCCGGGTGGACAAGGTCGGTGATGTATGGGAGGAGACGATTGGCTAGTGCCTTCGCCTGTATTTTCGCTTCAACATTCAGGAGCAATATTGGCCTATAGGATTCATGATGTTCAGGGGGCCTCCCTGGTTTGCAAAAGACCACAATTTCAGCATGTCGCCAGTCCGCCGGAAGTCGGCCACATTCTCTGGCCGCCTCCAGTGCCCTTTTATAGTACATCCCTTAGCTGGAGATGAAATTTCTTAAAGAATTCACACGGGAACCCATTGGGTCCGGGGGCCTTACCAGCATTCAGTTCTCCAAGGGCAGTGCCCAGCTCCTCAGCCGACAGTGGGAGTTCAAGACGAGCATGTCCCTCATCCGAAAGTGCCCGTGGCGGGAGGTCCGCAAGGAATTTGTCAATGTCTTCCGCCGGGAGAAATTCTCGGGGGGTATATTGGGCCGCATAGTATCGTGCAAAGCTGGCTGCTAGATCTGCTGGGGCCGTCATTGATTCCCCTGCCTCATCACGAAGTCCCGGTAGGGACTGCGCCTGGAAGGTATCCTGGCAAAGCCTATAAAGCATTGTGCTGGACTTATCGTCCCACTGGTATATTCTACTATATGTTGCCAGCCACAGCTGACGAGCCTCGTCTAGTAGCGAAGAGGTATATGACTGCTGCATCATTAGCAACTGACCAACGTCTTCTGCATCCCCTCCTGTATGGCATTTCTCCTCCAGGTCTCGAACCCGACCCGCTGCCTCTTCTATATCCTCTCTGCGTGTTCTACGGGCCCCCACACATCAGGCAATATCCACTCCGCGGAGCGTGGGTTTTAAAGCCTCCCAGAGGGTCATGTCATCAGTTTTGGACCTATAATTGTCGTCCCAGTAATGAGCTATGGCCTCCCTCATACACGTCTGATAACTGTCTTGTTGGAGATGCCACGTGGAGAGGCGCCACCTAAATGGCTGCAGCCTCCTATCTAGATGTAAGTCCACCGTTGTCGGGGAGTGGTCCGATAGGCCGCGTGGCAGCATGGATGTGGAGTCTACCCTCCCTATCAAGGTGTGGGGGACAAACAAGTAATCTATCCTGGAAAATGACTTATGTACTGCAGAAACATAGGTATATTCATGGCTATAGGGTATGTTGATAGTGTCATGTATCAACCCAGCCCATCCCTCTCACCATGTTGCTCAATTTAGTGGGTATGTCCGCTAGTAGTTCCCCCCCTGGTCTATGACGGTCCATGTGCCCATTCATTACATCATTCCAGTCACCGCCCACTACAGCCATCACGTCTGGGATCTCGGCCCATACACCAAACAGCTTTTCTATGAGGGCCCCTTGTAATGGGGGCGGGGCATACACACTACCAAAGACCATCGGCTCATCACCTACCATTCCTTTAAAAAAAACAAATCTGCCCTGCGCATCGACCCATTGCGTCTCATGAACATAGGACAGCCTGCGATGTATCAAGACTGCTACCCCCGGGACCCCCGCACAAAGCCAGCATGATACACCTGCTGGTATCCATAACGTTGCAAGCTAAGGGTTTTGGTGCCTAGGAGGTGCGTCTCCTGCAAAAGTAGTACATCTGCCTTTTCTTTCTTCCCTAGCCGCAAAACTGCACCCCTCTTTATTTTATCAAGCATCCCCCGTACATTCCAGCTCACAACGCCTTGTCATGGGGGTGTCAACCGCCATCTATGGGCAGAAAGGTCAATGGCCTAGGTGTCAGGGACCACACACACACATAAAATTCCAATAGGACTTGAATGGACACTGTGCCGTTAAAAGCTACTCCCACCCCTCCAATCCCCCCTCAACTCTCTCCCCTCCACCCAGTTTCTCCCCAACAGCCCCCCTACCCTCCCCCTGCCCCAAACCACCTCTGCAACTCTCTCACCACCCCCCCATATCTCAGCAACATTGAAGTATCTGTCGCTGTATAGATTATCTCCAACCCCTAATGGGAGGCTGGAGACCCACTATCCCAATGGATCCCCATGAACTACCCACTCAATCCCAACTTACCCCCTATCAAACTAACTCCACTAAACTCAGGGGTTGTGTCCGCCCTCTCTGCGACATCCCCCAACCCCCAGTCCACGTCCCATAGCTATACATCTTCTGTTAAGCCAAATTTTTGATGGTGAATCCCAAGAGTTTTCTTCGCCCTCGATGTGAGCACACCCCTCCAGCAACCATTTGGGGCCCTACGCCAGAAATCCGCAGAGCATCACAGGGCCTCATGTCTCCAGAGTCTGAGTGTCAGTAACATTGGTTGCCTCCGTCGCCCCATCACTGGGAGGAGGGTGCTTCTTAGAACACGATCTCCAGTTGCTCCTGCTTCGCGACCGCCGGGGAGTTCTTTGGGGCCCTGCCGTGGAGGATGAATCAGAGTCGCGGCCCGGAGGGGTATGCACCCTGACCCGGACTGTCTCATCAGTCCAAGTGAAGACCTCTTCCGAAGTGTTAAAGGATTGGGTCCGGAACTGGAAAACCACTCGTAGGTGGGCTGGGTAGAGCAGGGCGTATTGGATATTAAGGTCTCTCAGGCGCGTCTTAGCCGCGGTAAAGGACTGTCGTTGTTGCTGCACCAGCCTAGTGTAGTCCGGGAATATCAGGATTTTGTGGTTCTTGCATAGTAGGGGCTCCTTTGCTCGCGCTTGCCGCAGAATAGTGTCTCGATCATGGTAATTGAGCAGTTTGGCTATCACTGGTCGAGGGCGAGCTCCCACCGGCGGCTTTTTGACAAGTCATCGGTGCGCTTGCTCAATTACACTGGGTCAGGAAGGCCTCCATGTTGCCCTCCTCACAGCCCTCCGGGAATCCCACAAATCGCAGGTTGTTTCGCCGAGCCCGCCCTTCCGCAACTTCAGCCCGGAGTGCAAGACCCTTTTGAATCCCTTCCAAGTTGGCTACTTTCTTCTTTACAGTCGCCACGTCATCCTCCACACCCGTGATTCTGGTCTCAGTCTAAGTAATACGGGCAACGGCATTTCGCAAGTCCTGGCGCAGCAAAGTAACATCCGCCCCAACTGCCCCAATTTTTGCATCCAGCATGTCTCTAGATTGCGTTATCGCCGCCATGAGGGCCGCGTTGTCCGGTCCCGGCACCTGATGGCCCCCCGAGGCCCCCGCCCCACCATTCGGCCCCGCAAACTTGTCAATTGGTCCTTGTTTCGTAGCCCTGCCGCTGTTTCCGCCCCTCGTCATGGTGGTCCACGGATATGGGTACAAGTCCTGAGCCTGCTGCGGGGGTGTTGGGCGGCCGCACTCTCTGCTCCAGTAGGGGATCGCTGTCAGGGCCTCTCCGGCTCTCCCAGGCTCAGAGGGGTTCTGTCCCTACTTCTCGAGTGGCCTGTACGCTTACTTGTACTGTCTTGCCACCTCACTCCAATACGTCGTCGCCCCGATCCACTATCGCCGTGTTCGGTATTTCAATCCCCAGCGCCGGATATATGCCCTGCCTAAGTCCGAGGACCACTCTGGGGATGCGTTTACCCCTCTACAAAGGTTCCCTCCTGTGGATTTATGACGCCTCGTATGCTTGTCTAGCTCCAAGGCCAGTGGGAGATGATCTGCCTCCGCCTCTGCTGTCCCCCACGCCACTGCCAGGTTGTCACTGCTTGTGGCTCAGGCATCGATTCTCAAACATACTCGCCCCCGGAGGCTTACCCCGCGGTCCGACCTAACCGCCGAATGAGGGGTAGCTAGCGGCGTTCTGCATCTGGCGCGCAGTGGTACACGGGCCCAGCCAGGGCCTGCATCGAGCCGCCAACCTCAGCAGCAACGCGCGCCGCCCCGGCACTCAGGTATCCATTGGAGGGGGAGGGGAAATGGACAAAAGCCCCCGGCACTCTCAGTCCACCAGACCCCCGCGGTCCGACACGACTGCCGAGTGGGATCAGCCCGTTGCACTGCGGCGCTGCTCCTGAGGGAGTACCCCCTCAGGGCTGCTCGCCTCTCATCGCCAGCTTACCCCACGTCCGCCGGTGCCCCAACTCCAAGGCGATGTTAAAGTCTTGCCGCCGCCTCTGCCCGCCGAAGTCCGTAGCCTTGGACCCCTTCCAGCCGGAAATGAAATCAGATACACTGCTCTTCGCCGGCCCCGGCATCGCTGTACTTCCGCCCGGGCCCACCAAACTCGAGGTCCCGGCTTCTGTGCGTGGCGCAGGCCTCACTGTCTTGGGGCCCGGACCCCTGTTGTCCGTGCACCAATTTCGTACAAAGCGCTGTCAGGGCTTGCTCGTCACCTCCGATAGTTGTTCACCCAGTCAGGACGCCTCTGGGTCGGGGTGATGTAGGATAATTATTCGGATATCTAGCCGGCAGGATGGAGCTCTCTCAGGCTACGTCCGCCATGCTTGCCATCTTGGCCACTCCCCCAACAATATGTGTTTTGACAAGCATGGAATTTATAGAAATGATGGAGTTCCCTTAACAGACGAAGGCAACAGGGTGTTTCTAAGTAACCTGAAACTCTGCATCTGGTCTTATGTATAGCAACCTTATACATAGCATCAATGCAACAGCTCTTCTCAGAGCCACCCTAGTACCCGAAATATTGTGAAGTTCTTTTCTTTTTTTTCTTTTTCACCATCAGTATTCCATCAAGTTTTACAGAAAGAAAAAAAAAGATGAACGAAAATAATTCATACAACAAAATAAACAATTGATCTAGCCAAGACAAAGCACTGTAGAAAGCGCAAGAGCAATATTACAACATTTCACAAACAGTTTTTATACAGTATCAATAACCAAAAATTAAAAATTGCTCCATCCTAGCCTTCCAGTCTGTAATCGGAGCCCAGATAATTTTCCCCAGTTTCATAGCTTTCCACCGTTTCTTCTCATAAAGTCCTATTTCCAGGCTGTAAATGACTAAAAGCCATGAAACCCATTGTTGAAACTTGGGGGGATTAGGATCTTTCCAAGCTGCTGCTACGCAAATCCTGTGGACTGCCATGGCAATAAATAGAAACTCCCTGATAGCTATTACGGCTTCCTCCCTGCAGGTACCTAGGATCACTAGTTCATTAGATAGGTTTACTGTAATCTTTAGGGATTGACCTATGAAATGCTCTATTGCCCTTTTCAGTTGATATAATTTTGGGCAGGCTGCGAACATATGCACCACATCAGCCTCAGTGCTGCCACACCGCGGACAACAGGTTTCTGTTCGTCCTCTCCACTGAGCTATTTTAGCTGGAGTATAGTAAAGATTAAAATAGTTTTAAAACATTGGGCTTGTTGGTTTGCTACTTTCAAAACAGTGCATCCCAAATTAAGCGATGTTACCAGTTCATTACCTTCAATACTCAACTTCTCCCGCCATTTCTCAGTGTGTTTGATAATGTCATCATTTTGCTTTTGGTTTAACTCACAATATATCTGGGAGATGGAACAGCCTTCAGGATTTTGCAACCTATCCATTACAGCATCTCTTTAAAAAACTTTTGCTCCCCCACTTTTTTTATCAGGAGCCGATCGTACCTGTGAGAACTTAAAAAAAACTCCCTGCGCTCCACATTAAACCAACTTTGTTCCATTTCAAATGTAATTATACCATCAGAATCTATAATGTCTCAAATTGTCTTGACCCCCATCCCATCGCCTCATTATATTGTCATGAAACGTCTCTGGCAGAGATAGGTTCCCAAACAGGGGAGTATAATGATTCATTCTGCCCAATCCCAACCTACTCCTAACAGAAGACCAGACTGACACTGCCACCACTAAGGTCTTAAATTTCACTTTTTTATAATAGCTGGCCTCTTGAAACGTGAGTTACGAGTTGCGCGTTTCACCTTTTAAAAGTAGCTCGTATACATCTGGCACCGTTTCATACTCCCTTAAATTATCGGTCACATTTCTCCCCAGCAACCCACGTATATACTGTAGTACTGCAGCCCAATAATATAATTTTAAATCGAGAACTGCCCAACCTCCTTTCTCCGTTGGGAGAGTCATGAACTTGAAAGCTCTTCTCATTTTCCCTTGGGCCCATATGAATCTATTGATCATGCTCTCCATTTCCTGAAACCAGCTATTATCAAATTTCAAAGGTATGGTTCAAAATAGATATAAAATCTTCAGAAGGAATAACATTTTAACAATATTACATCTTCCCACGATGTTTAGGTGCAGATTGTTCATCCTATTAAGATCCCTCCTTGACTTCTGAATTATAGGTGAAAGATTTCTTTCAACAATCTTTGTTAAATCAGATGAAATTACAACACCTAAATGAGTAGCTGATTCGGTCACTCGTGAGTCTGCCAGGCTAGTCTTCTCATTGATAACGATATGAGTCTTCCCCCTGTTAAGACTATAGCTGGAGACTGCCCCAAAGTGATCTGCCTCCTGTTCAATTTCAACCAATGCCTCAGCGGGGTTCGCGGTCGTAATGGCCAGATCATCCACGTATCCCAGAATCTTTGTTTCGAATCCATTAAGTCGTATTGGAACCTCTATTTGATGCTATTTTCCTTATAAACGGGTCAATATAAAAAGTGAAAAGGAGGGGCGAACACGGACACCCCTGCCTGGTTCCTCGTTTAATATCTATTATATCACTCTGTCCTCCCATGACCCGAACACGGATCCTGGGGTTCTTATATAGGACCTATAGCGCTTTAATGCACCCCCTACCAATATTAACTCTCTCTAGTGCTGACCAGAGAAAGCCCCACGAGACCCCATCAAACGCCTTTTCCGCGTCGAGCAGGATAAACGCCATCGGGTCTTGTGTGACTGAAGTGCCATCAGAGTTCAAACTCTCCTAACATGTTTTGCGGTTCCCCTACCCGGGATAAAGCTGTGTTGCCGGATCGAGATCACTCTTCCTATGATTAAGCTAAGCCGGTTAGCCAACATTTTTGAGTAGATCTTGGAATCACTGTTCATTAGGCTTAACGGCCTATAAGACCCTAGTTCGTTAGAGGGTTTGCCTTTTTAAAAAAATACAATCAAAGTAGCTTCTCCCGCCTTGCCCGATGGTAAGTCAAAAATGGCTTTTCTAATTTCTTTGTCTGTAAAGTTGACTTCTAAAGCAGTTGAGTCCTCTAGAGAAAAAGCATCAAAAGGAAATGGCTCTAGATAATTCCTAACTTCCTTGGGGTCTCTAAACGAATCCTCATTACATACATTTTGATAAAACCCTTGAAAAGCCTTACAGATGTCCTTCGGGGTTGTAGCCATTGTCCCGTCTGGTGTTTTAATCTCCGTAATATCCCCTTAGTGGCTAGCTGTCTGGTCCTTACAGCCAGTATATGCCCCACTTGCTCACTAAATTAATGCTGTGTTTGCTTCCATGCCAAAAATGTCCCCGCTGCTTTAGCAGCAATTACATCCCCTGCCGCAGCCTTTGCCAGAGCCAGTTTTTGTAGAATCTCTTCTACGTTCAAGCTATGGTTTATTACATTAACCAATTCCTCCTCTAAATCCGCAATTAATCTGTGCATAACCTCCCTTTCAGTTTTTTCCAATTTACTCCGTCTTAAAGAGTAACTCATCGTTTCTCCCCTAATTGCGGCTTAAAGAGCATCCCAAACAACTCCAAGCTCTGATCTCCTCCAGTTAATCTACAAAAATTCCTTGAGCCAGAAATGTATATGTACAACATGTTCTGCATCGTGCAATAGCGCTCGTTCAAACGTCCAGTTCACTGCTTTTTTAGCCCCAGCATAGACTTGAATATCTATGACCAGGGCACTACGGTCAGATCATCACTCTCAAGGGGTATAGGGGGAATAGGACGATAGGGCAGCCCCCCACTCAATACTCTGTTACAAAAAAGCCCCACCTAGTCCTCCAATATCAATAGGTTGACTATATGGGACATCAGGGTTCTATTAAACTTTATTAATACCCTTACTGCAATTTGCACATTCTATCCCAAGGTCACGATGTTTAAACCAAAGAAAGGTTGCACAGGTCACCCCCACACAGTGCCCAAATGAAAAGTGTGAGAAAACAGAGAGAGTACCTCACGGACGTAACACCCGAGGGGGTTCCCAACTAGTGATTGCCGGTATACCCACTTTTCATTATAGGCAACTCTCTCTGTATGTGAAGAACAAAACACAGCAAAATATGACAGTGTAATAAGTGAGAATAGAAAAAACAAAACAAACAGTCTACATAAATAAGTACTCCTCTGTATATTAGTGTATAAACATACACCAAAAAAACTCCAGCAAAAAATGAAAAATAAAATTATATAAAATCAAAGAAGTTGTGCTGGCTGTATGAACTTTATTCCGTGCTGCAAAACTTCTCATTAAAAATGGTTAAATGTTTGCCATTATACAAGATTTGGAAATGGACCGACATGTTTCATTGCTCCTGTGTGAGCAATTTCTTCAGGGCGAAATATGGGGTAACTATTCTCAGTCTTCACTTAGTTGAAGCACCTGTGCAAACAATGAATAAAAGTGGAGCACACCAGATGTTGAGTAGTACCAATCACATAGGGCATCGTGGGCGCCCAATTAGCAGACACTCAAACGGCACACAAACATGTATTACGTTGAGCCTGCCAAGTCTTTGCATGCCAGCAGGCGTCTGGACTTCGTGTCCAATGATCACGTGTCCGCAACCGGCTCGACCAATCTCGAGCCAATCTATGTAAAAAATCAGTACATGATGTTAGAAGGAATCCCCTATGAAATTCGTGCTCTGCGCACCTCTGTCATGCCTCCCACACTCTGAAGCTTAGCGTTCTGGCATTAATGCCCATCAGAACAGGTGCCCGATGTTGTCATGAACGGGCACCTGTAAAACTGTTAAGTGCATGGTTGCAGGGTTTCACACACTTTGCAACTCAGCCATGCCTCCCAGATTAAAAGCCCGTAGTGGACAGTAACTGATGCCCTTTTTAATTATGTTCACGGGTTCTGCTAAAATTGCGATGCCCTGGTATCACACACACTATCTCAATGCGTATTTAAAAGCCACAATGCTCCCATAACCTCCCCCATTCTCCTTACTCAAGCCGCGTCCCTCCGGCGCTTCCGACGATCCTCGGATTGTGCCGTTAGCAAGGACCGGACATAGCGCTCAGCGGGAGGCCACGCCCCCCACATCAAGTACGGCGGCCATCTTAGAGTGGTGGTGGCCAAAAGTACAGTCAGTGCACCTAAACTGTCCAATGTTACCAAGGACGTATGCTCCCAAAAGTTTTGTAATTCACAATTTTCAGAGTTATTTATAATCATAGTAGGAACAACCCGTAAAAAGTGCTGGAAGGATGTTTATACATTGCGGACAAGATCTTTCATTCCGGCGCATCCTGTGGCTAAGTAGTAGTATTAGTGGCCAGTAACCCATAAGATGCAACTGACTGATATAATGCTGTCCATAACGTTTGCTCACATATGATTGTGTTTAGTATTGGTCTGCACCCCCTACGTTGTGTTTAATCAGATTACAGACAGCATCTAGGAGGTGATAAACAATGCGGAGATGATATCCCATCGAGGCGCACCATTTTACAAAATGGTGTGATACTCTCTATGATGTTTTTCGGAGTTCACTGCAGTCATCATTGTAAATACAGTAGATCTACAGGCCAGAGTGTATATTGTAGTGGCACAATTGGCATACAACAGGTTTACAAGAGGATTGGTGTTTCTACCTCATTGATAAATTACGCCTATGACCAATCAGCGCTTACTGATTTTATTCCACTCAATATTTTCATTGAGGCCCTCTCGGTCCGCCTTCTCAGAATAAATCCGCTTCGCTTCCTTCCTGGTCAGAATCATTTCCAGATTATGTGTCTCTCCTCCCACCTTCTCAAGAACTGTCCACTTCAGGTCTCCCTGATCATGCCCCTTCTCGACAAACTGTTGTACCAGTCTTGTTGTCAATTCTTTGGCTCTGATTGTGCTTAGGTGTTCCTGAATATGGACCTTAACCTTACAGGTTGTAAGCCCAATGTAGTGCAACCCACAACTACATGTTAGCCTATAAATCACGTGCGTCGTGTTGCAATTGCTGAATTTGTTGAGGTACCAAATTCTGCCATTGCGCAACCTGATTTCTTTTGTTGCCTCGGTCAATCGACACACTGAACAATTCCCACAGGGATAGTGTCCTGCAGGGATGGTGCTAGCCTGTGTGGTACTGCTTATACCGCGAGTATGGACCAGTTTGTCACGGAGGTTCGTTGCCCTCATAAACGCAAAGCGCGGGGCTTGCATCTTGTTGGTAGGAGTGTCCAAAATAGACCAATTTCTCCTGATGACTTGTCTTATCTTGGTAGATAGGGGATCATAAGTCGTGACCACAGGTAGACATATCAGTTTGGGTTTGTTATTACGCTCCAAAAGTGCTTCCCGAAGTGTGTTCAATGCTCTCTTGCGGGCATGTTTGATCACTTTAGCTGGATAGTCCCTCTGCTTAAGTTTAGTCACCAGGTCGGCCTATTGATCTAGATAGGCTTCAGTTGTGGAGCAGTTGCGTCTGTATCTCAAGAATTGCCCTACCGGGAGATTGTCCTGAAGGGCCCTCGGATGAAAAGAGTGGTAGTGCAAGAGTGAATTCCTGTCTGCATCCTTATGATGTACAGTGGTCATAAGTTTCTGGTCCACTGCCAATATGACCACATCCAAATAGCCCGCCGAGGTGTTACTGACGGTCCAGGTGAAACGCAAGCTGGGGTCAGCTTGGTTCAACCATTCTAGGAACAGATTGAGCCGGTCCTCTGTACCTTTCCAGATACAGAGGACGTCGTCAATATATCGTTTCCACAGACAGATGTTCCCCACATAGGGATTGGACAGATGGTGGACCACATTCACCTCGAGCTGGCCCACATAAATGCAGGCCTGACTCGGAGCAAGCGTGGCCCCCATCAAAGTCCCAGATGTCTGTAAGTACAGCTGACCCTTGTACTCGAAAAAGTTCCTCGTTAATGCCAGCTCAATGCACTGCATAATGAAACCACAGGGCCCTCGCAGGGCACCCTGGGGGATGCTGGTGTATAACGACTAAATATCGATAGTGACCAGTAGTTGGTTTTCAGGATCATAATTTTGTTCACTCAAAATATTCAGGATATCAGTCGTATCCTGTACGTAAGATTGTTGGGAGACCACTGCTTCCCTCACAAAAAAATCCGCAAATTGGGATAATGGTTCGAGGATGGATTGAATCCCAGAAACTATGGGGTGGCTGGGCGGAGGACGTTGGGGCTTGTGGATCTTCGGCAAGATGTAAAAAGCCGGCACTCTAGGGTTGGTATTGATGATAAAATCCGCCTCCTTAGGGGTGATCCACTTTTTAGCCACCGCCTCAGCCACCATCTTTCTAATAGTTTCAGAGAGCTCAGGGGTTGAATCTCGTGCCAAGGGATGATAGTTTGTACGTACGGCCAACAATTTTAGTACCTCTGCTTCATAGTCTGTGGTGTTAAGCACAACTACTGCCCCGCCCTTGTCCGCAGTCTTAATGGTGATACTGGTGTTCTTCTGTAAGGACCTCACTGCCTGCCTTAGTCATGTTGTTACCCTGTTGATACTGTTGTTGTTGCTCAAGTGTTTCGATTTCATAAAGAATACGTTGTTCGAACACGGCAACCTCTGGGCCCAACTATGATGTGGGAGGACAAAAAGTAGAAGGGCGGTGTAGATTCGTGTCAAATAGTGACAATGGCTTTTTTTCTTTGTCACAAAAGAATTTATGAAGTTTGATTTTCCTCATCATTTCCGATATTTCGGTCCTGCACAGGAAGGAATCGTGGCTGGGTGTAGGGACGAATCCAACAGCCTGATTCATGAAAAAAGGGATTTGCGATTCTCAAATAGCGAAAAATTGCGAATTGCTATTGAGAAATCGCAAATCGGAATTCATGATGTTTAGCGATAATAAAATGCGATGCGCAAGCGGCCGCAAATTCCGTTTGCGATTAACGAAAATCGCAGAAAAATCGCTATTTCCGGCTACATCCGTGTCGGGATTGCGATATCGCAAATAGCGATATCGCAAATAGCGATATCGCTAATTGCGAGATCGCAAAATCGCGAGATCGGGAAAACGGGAAGTCGCATTTCGAGCACAGTGATGACATCACAACCAGGAAGCAGCCAGTTCCCACCCCCATTCACCACAGTGAGGCAGACCTCGAGTGAGCAAGTGGGAGAGCTCCTGCTATTCTACTGTTGATTTCTACTCTGCAACAACATTGCTGCCATGTCTGAGGAAGCTGTTCCTGGCCCCAGCAACACCACAGGGCGGAAGAGAAAGCTGAAATTTTCAGAACAGGAGCTGGAGCATTTGATCGAAAGGTGGTGGCTAACCACTCCAAACTGTTTGGCAAAGACTCCAGGACGGTGCCTGAGCAGGAAAAAAGGAGGATCTGGCAGGGAATAGCGTCCACCGTCAACTCCGTGGGTGTGGCCGATAGGTCACCTGACGAACTTAAAAAAAGATGGTACGACCTCCGAGGTCGTGCCAAAGAGAAGGTGGCGGAGCGCCTTGGAAAGGCATCGGGCACTGGAGGGGGAGGACCTACAGTCCCTCCAACCACAGCCTTGGAGGACCACGCTTGAGAGGGAGGCGTGCATTGGATTCACACGTCTGGACTCATCCCGCCCCACCCAAGACACCCAAGGTAAGTGGCATGCGACTGCGACCCTGTCCCCTATGAATGTCCATGACCATATAGGCTCCCATAATGTTCCATAGTCATGCCATTGTTGCACATCAGGGAATGCCCTGAAGCATTGTGGGACATGTAGTGTGGCCACAATGTAGTAGTACCACAATGCAGCCAGACAGGTTCCAAAGTACGCAAAGCCACAGCCAGTCAGGGAATGTCACCCAGCATGCATGTAGCAACTGCACGTCTTACAGATACATGCAACTAATAATCGTCCACTTACCCTCACAGGTGGCGCTGAAAGCAGCGACAGCGAAAGGCTGCTAATAGATGAGGAGGCCCAGGAGGAGGAGGAGGTGCCGCCACAAACACAGGCACCAGCCCCTGCCGCAGCAACTACACCAGCAGCCAGGTCCACCAGCAGTGTGCCCCCTGCGTCTGGCGCACCAACTACAGCCGCAGCCAAGTCCACCAGCAGTGTGCCCCCTGCGTCTGGCGCACCAACTACAGCCGCAGCCAGGCCCACGACTAGTGTGCCCCCTGTGTCTGGCGCACCAACTACAGCTGCAGCCAGGCCCACGACTAGTGTGCCTCCAGTCCCTGCCGCACCAGCAACGCCTGCTGTGACACCACCAGCAGCTGGTGCTACTACATCAGGGCCCACGACAGCGGCAACACAGCGGCCAGCCACTGTGTCAGGCCAGCAGAGCAGGCGTGGCAGGTCTCGCCAGCACACCAATGCAGCAATCAGCAGGAGGGGCAATGGACAGGGGCTGGCGCAAATGAGCGTCGAAAGACGCATGTTGCGTATTCATCAGCGGCAGGCACGGCAGCAAGGTGCCATACAGCTACAGCTGTACAGGATTGGGCGCAATGTGGCCGGAGTGGGGGACCGCCTGGACCGCATGACGGCGGCCATGGCAGGTGTGGGGGACCGCATGGACAACATGACTGCAGCCATGGCAGGTGTGGGGGAGGGAATGGCCCGCATGACTGCAGCCATGGAGGCCAACACTGCAGCGATGACAACTCAGCGCAACGCACCACGCCGGCGCCACCATCAGCTTTTGAGCCGGCTGGCGGCCTACACCAGGTCCAATTATGTTGCAGGCAATGCAACATCACAGTTGTCGCGGCGGTCCCTTGCACAGCAGCACCAACTCATCCAGTGCTGTGAGGATATGACCAGGGTCCTGGAGCACCTGACCACAGTGGTGACAGCACTACACCCTCCTGCTCTACCTGCCACTGTTGGGGGTGATGATGTCAGTGAGGGGACATCCAGCATGAGCAGCCACTCTGACTCACAAGTAGGGCCACTCAGGCGCAGCACCAGGCCCACGGCAGGTACACGTGCCCCGGAAGAGGATGAGCCTCAGAGGCGCTTGGGTGGTACGCGCAGGAGGCGCAATTGACTACATATGACTATTACAGGCACAGGCTGCGTACAAGCCTGCCCTGTCCTTTGACACAGCAGTATGCAGTAATACTGTTAGTAAAGAAGAAAGTTAAAGTGGTACCATTTTGTGATTGAAACAATTATATTTATTTTTGCAGCACACATTAGCGTTGTGTCATTATTGCATTTTGCATGCATTTGTGATTTGTGGGGTGAGGGAAGAGGGTGCACTAGAAACCGTTCACTGTGATGTGGTTGTGACGTCTGTGGCCTTCAGTTGGGTTCTCCCCGCGTGCATGGCGCGCATGTGCAGGTAGCCGGTCGTCCCCTTCAGATTCACTGCCAGAGATGTCGACAGGTATCTGGCGCTTGGTTGCAATGTTATGTAGTATTGCGCAGACAGCCACAATGCGGCAGCACACTGCAGGACTGTAATACATGGCCCCACCTGTCTTGTGCAGTATGCGGAACCTGCTCTTGAGCAGACCAAATGTCCTTTCTATGCAATTCCTTGTCCGTATGTGTGCAAGATTGTAGCGCCGTTGCTGGGGTGTAGCAGGGTTGAGGTATGGGGTGAGGAGGTATTCACGGAGGGCGTAGCCACTGTCACCTGAATGAGAGGAGCAGAGGGTGATTGCCTGTGCTGTGCTGCTACCTAATAGCAATGTGACATTGTCGACAAAGTGTACTTACCAAGTAGGTGTCCTTCCCCAAAGTCTCCCCTGGCCAGTCGTGTGTGGAGGCCGCTGTGCCGGAATATGAAGGAGTCATGGCTACTCCCTGGGTACTGGGCCACAATGTCAGTGATGTATGTCTTAGCATTGCAGATCATCTGTATGTTGAGGGAGTGGTAGGACTTGCGATTGCGGAACATATACTCCGTGGCAGCTGGTGGGCAGGTGGCGATGTGGGTACAGTCTATGCATCCGAGTACATGTGGAAAATGGGCTACATTATAGAATTGTAGCTTGGTCAAGTCCAAATCCTGTTGGATGGTGGGAAATTTGATGTGACAGTGTAGCTGGGTGAGCATAGCGTCAACAAAAGTCTGGAGGCAGTGTGACATGGTGGGCTGGGATATCCCCCCAGCAGCCGCTACTATCGCCTGGAAGCTCCCGGAGGCCAGGAGGTGCAGGCTACACAATACCTGCACATGTGTAGGCACCGCATTGGTACGCCTTGTTGGGTGCTGCATCAGGGGGTCAAGGTCCTGTATTAGCTGCATTATCATTTCCCCCTTCAGCCTGTATTTTGCATATATCTGCTCTCTGGTTTGGCCCAGCAAGGTGACCCACTGGCGGAAAATCCTGTCCTGGATCCTGCGTCTCCTCCGTGCTGCTCGCTGTAGCCTTCGACGCCTGACCACCATGTACATTCCTGGCATTGTGGAACTCCTAATGCTGCTGCTGATTGTCCTTATGTGTGATTGGTCAGGCCTGAACCTGTTACTGATTGGCCAACGGTTTTTTAAAAGAAAATTTTTAATGGCTTTTATGGTTACCACCTGCTTTGAGTTGTCCTTAATTTGCGCCGCGCAAACAGCGATTTTTGGGTTTTTCGCTATTTGCGATTTTTCATGAATGCCGATTGCGATTGTATTGCGAATTCGCTATTTATTTCGCAGAATCCGTGGATTGTCGCATTTTCTGATTCGCTAATGCTCTCCTACCGGGATTCTGCGAATATAATTGCGAATTCGCTATTATGTGTTTGCGAATTCGCTATTTTCATGTTGAATGCCGATTACGGATATTGCGCCCGCAATTGCATTTTCGCAGCGATTGCGGGCGCAATTTTGCTTCATGAATCAGGCGGTTAGTCCCTTATTAAGTACTCCCTTCTCCGTAGGAGTCAGTGAATATGATGATAAGGTTACTACGATGTCGTTAGTGTTGTTCACTGGTAGGATGACCCCCTCCCTTAATTATGGAAGGATCTGCCTCTGCTCCGTGTGACGCTCGGAGAGTACATTTGCCATGTTTGTTGAGTTCTTTCTTTGCCACGTCCTTTCGGTTGTTTACCTCCTTCTCCCCCTTGGGAACCCCCCGTGCCCTGTCCTAAAAAAGCTCTGAGTAGGGTACCTAGATCTTCTTCTGATTTGCTCCCAGGGGCAAAATTCACCCTGCTCCCTGCGGATGTCGAGGGATGCTCAGACACCTCCTCGTCCTCGCTGCTTGTATTATCAAGTACAAAGAAGAAAGGGTCCGAGTTGCAATGTGACTAATATATTAAAACAATTCTGTATCATAACATACTGACATTCACCACAGATACATTTGCCACAAATTTGTACGAATTTTTAAAGGAGAAATAGTAATAAAGATGAAAATTGCATTTATTTGTGCAATATTGGTATTTGCGTACGTTATTCAACCAGTTGTATATCAAATATTCAGAAAACAATACTTAAATGTAATTATAAAGTCATTACATTCAGAGTGCTCTCAGTGAGAAGGGGAGGGGAAGTGCGAAGGTTGTGAGGGACCGGGTAAAGGTGGTGTGACTTTTTAAGGACATCACGTTAAAATCAAAACACGCCTTTACAATCTAAATGAACAAGAGGTTCCAAAGTTACATCACACATAGGTCAAATCAATATATTCCTTTGTGTCCTATGGTGTGTCCAGATGACGTAGTCTACAATTCGACCCCCATGTACGCTAGAAGTGTTATTATTGCCTCATGTTGGGGTCTTCATCAGGACAGTGATATGGAGAGCCTACAAGGATAATACGGAGGCTAAGGTTAAATTGAAATGGTGAGAAATCTTTGTAGTGAACTAACTGATTAAGAAAAAGAATTACATACATCAATGGACGGTCGTCATCTGTGCCGTCTGAGGGTGGGCCTGGGTGTGCTCCTGTGTATTCTGTTAATACATAATAGGTGGGAAATAGGTCTCAAGGGGCTGTGTGGCTGTGAGGCCAGAATGAATCAAAAATAAATATTGGGAGGGGAGAACTTACTTGGACACTGTTCCTTATTGACGAATGGACATCCTTGTGTCGATTGTCCTGTCAGGGTTCAGTCCTGGTATTCAAAAAGACTCAGCGCGCCGTTCTGAGAAGGTTAACAAATGCCGCCATTAGATATTCAGAAGGACTGAGGCTGTTGGAACAGTCCGTCAAAAGAGATCTATGCGGGCAGATTTTTGCAAGACATCCATGGTGGTGGAGGGGGGCGCTTAACGCGTTGTGATAGAAAAAACATTATTTAAACTGGACGGGACTACTGGATGCATTAGAGTCCGTTGGGTTTCAAGTACACATTTAAAGTAATCAAAATGCTCAAGGATCGCATGGGAAACATGATGAGCACGGGTTTAAAGAACAATAAAACAGGAACGCCGTTTGAAATTTTGGATGGGGACTAGTGGTCTTAAAAAAAGGGGTCCTGCAGTGGGTATTACATCGGGGTACTTGCCACAATCCACAAATCCTGGTGTGATCACTTACCTCATCGTGGTGAGGTTGTGGCTGTCAGTGCTCCTAGCTGCCTTGATGCATCTGTCGATGCTCGCTGTGCAGCCGCTGGGTGCTAGTTGAAAAGTGGCCTCGTCATTGGCGGACCAATCACGTTAGATGACTGTGGACCTGCTCAGTCACCGCGCGAAGCGTGGGCAAGGGAGCGTCTGGTAAAGAGTAGGATACTTCGAAAAGGCTAAGGGAGTGTGTGAAAACGTTTGTATACCTCAGTGGTGGAGAGTTCTTTACTGAAGGTAATTTGCATAGATAAAACACATGTTCGGTAGGGTCAGCAGAAAGGTATAGTACATGTAAGAGTTTCACACAACACAATATCGTTATTGCACAACCTCCACATCACAATTATGTATAAAGATAACATGCAGCATGAAATTGTGGTTATCTTATAGTGTTCGTGACGTCTATCATGCAATCACGTCCAATGTGGATTTGAAAGAAAGAAAGAAAGGGCAACATAAGAATTCAGATGAATACCCTGTACTATAATGGATCAGGTTAGGGAGGTAACAGTCCTTCATGCAGGGTGCTCATTCTGCGTTTATACCGGCCATTTGGGCAAAATTAGCATCTAGTTCATTAAGCCCACGGGTGATAGTTTTAAATAGGTACATCCATTTGCATTCTCTGATATTTAAAATGGTATTCAGATTGCCTCCACGTGGTCCCAGTGAGATCTTTTCAAGTTGCAACCATCTGATGGATTCTGGGGTGTGGTTCTTGTCTTTAAAGTGTTCCACTAGTAGGGCCCCCGCAGTGGAACAGCGGATTCTGCTGCAATGTTGGAATATTCGATTTTTTATTTTTTGCTTTGTTTGTCCAACATACATCAGGTCGCATGGGCACAGGATAGCATAAATAACACCACTCATGTTGCAATTTGTGAAAGTTTTCAAATCTATAGTGAGGTTGTTGTGAACTATTTGCTTAGTTTCCAAGCATGTAGGGCAGGCTTTACATGTTGTACATTTAAAGTGGCCCACCACCTCGGGTAAGTTCCATAATCTTTCAATAGTAGGTGCCTGTGGAGTGTTCAGCATTGATCGTACCACATGGTCCCTTACACTTTTCGCCTTTTTGAAGACATGCATCGGTGGTTCCGGGCTCTCTAGAGTATCCGCAATCAATCCCCAATGTTTGTTGACTATTTTTTGTATTTCATTGCTTTTGGTGCAGAATGTTGTTACGCAGATCATACGTTCTTGAGAAGTTGTACGCGTTTTTGGTACCAACAGAGTTGATCTGTCTTGGAACCATGCTCGTTTGCGTGATCTTTTTATGAGACGCTTGGGTTATCCTCTGTCTATTAAGCGATTGATCAGGTCTTCGGATTCTTTAAAGAAGTCCTCCTTGAGGGAACAGTTTCTCCGTATGCGGAGAAACTGACCAAAGGGTAAGTTGTCCCTTAGTCCTCTGGTGTGGTGGCTCGTGTATCTCAGAAGGGAGTTTCTTTCAGAAGGTTTCCTAAAGAGGGTGGTATAGAGGTGGCCTTCGCCCACTCTTATGCTGATATCAAGGAAGTCGATGGACTCTTTACTCATGTTCATTGTGAATTTTATGTCATCTGATTGATTGTTTAACCATTCCATGAAGGGGTGCAGAGCGTCTATCGCTTAAAACAGCTTTCCCTTTCTGTTGACATGTTCTCTATAGCGCCGGGACACCCCCTCCGGGGGTAGCTGCGTGCTTTATAAGCTTCTTAAATAAATAAATAATAAATAAATTTGTCACCTGTCCATGTCATGAGAACGTCATCTATATATCGATGCCAGGTGGAAATCATGTCACGGTATGGGTTCTCTTGTGATAAAATGCAGTGATGTTTGTATTCCGACATGTACAAGATAGCCAGGTCCGGAGCAAACGCAGCGCCCATGGCAACTCCTTTGCTTTGGATGTAAAATTTATTTTAGAACATGAAGAAATTTTTTGTCATCGCAATTTCTAGTAAATCAACTATGAATTCTGTTGGAACTCCAACTGGTTGTTCACGTCTATTAAGAACTCTTTTGATACACTCCAATGCTGGTCTCTGGGGGATGCTGGTGTATAGAGAGACAATGTCCATTGTTACCAGGATTTGGCTATTTTTGTTGAAAGGTGTTTGGTCTATAAGATTGATGACTTGCATCGTATCTCTGAGGTAAGTCGGGGTTGCTTCTGCTAGTGGTTTTAAGAAGACATCCACATATTTACAAAGTGGTTCTAGGAGTGATCCACAGCCTGAGATGATCCGGCGTCCAGGTGGTTTAACTGGATTCTTATGTACCTTAGGTAGTACGTATATGGTAGGTGTCCTGGGTTGTTCTACATTGAGGTATTGGAGCTCCTTGTTCGTCAGGAATCCCATCTCAAGGGCTTTGTGGGTAAGGGCCACAATCTCCTTCCGTATCTCCTGCGTGGGGTCTCGTGCTACTGGTCTGTAGCTGATGCCGTCCGTCAGTTGCAAGTAGATCTCTGTTTTATAATCTTCTACATTCAGCATGACAATGGATCCCCCTGTGTCCGCCGGTTTGATCACCACCGACTTGTTGTTTTTGAGTCATTCCAATGCTGCCCTCTCTCCTGCAGTAATGTTATGTTTCACATAGGATCTGTTTCCAAGTGTTTTGAGAACGTGCCTCAACACCACGCTTTCATAAGTCAATATTTTGTGAGAGACTGATGCCATGGTTGGCATGAAAGTGGAGGGAGGTCGTAGATTTGTGAAAGCCATCATGGCTGTTGATGGTTTGTTAGTGAAAAAAAATTTCAGTCTCAATTTTCTGAAGAACCTAGTGAGTTCCGCTTGTATATTGAATCTGTTCGGATGAGAGGTGGGTACGAACAATAATCCTTTGCAGAGTATGCTTGTCTCCTCCGGTGTGAGTGTGTGACTGGACAGATTTATGATTGTGCTGGTGCTGGGCCTTGTCCTAGGGGGTCCACCCATTACCATCTGTAGGTCTTCCTCCTGGTGCTCCTTCTAGCCCTTCTCTATTACCAGACGCAACACTTAACACTGAGGGGTCGGCAAGAGAAGAATGGGACAAATTCAGTAACCTTAAGAAACGTCAGGTAAGGGTCGCCCTTCATGACTGAATATTTACGAGCAGGTGCTTCTCCCCCTAGCTTGTTAGTCCGATTAGAACCCAAGATTTTCCTTGAAGACAAACAATTCCGTGTAGATTGGAGCTTTATAGCAAACAAATGCACGAGGGACTGGCTCATCCTGATTATTAACACAGCTAAACTTTTGAGCGAGGCCCTCTTAGAGGAGATTTTAGATTTGGAGGACAGTATAAATTCTAACACTGCACTCACTGATGCTAAGGAACATCTAACTCGTATTCAGGGTGATCTAGCGGAATACAAGACATATATGGTGAACCAAAAAATCAAAGGGTTAAAGAAAAATCTTGAACGCCACACACATACCTGGGCTTTTCCATACATTGAGGATGAATATTATGATCGCCCTATAGAGCAACCCAGAGTTCAATTTCAGAACAGACGCGGTCGTAACTTTCAGAGGGGTGGTCAGAGAGGCAACAGACGTACTCCTAACAACTGGCATTTTGATAATACAAGCAGCGAGGACGAGGAGGTGTCTGAGCATCCCTCGACATCCGCAGGTAGCAGGGTGAATTTTGCCACTGGGAGCAAATCAGAAGAAGATCTAGGGACCCTACTCAGAGCTTTTTTAGGACAGGGCACGGGGGGTTCCCGAGGGGGAGGAGGAGGTCAACAACCGAAAGGACGTGGCAAAGGAAGAACTCAACAAACATGCCAAATGTACTCTCTGAGCGTCACACGGAGCAGAGGCAGATCCTTCCAGAATTAAGGGAGGGGGTCATCCTACCAGTGAACAACACTAACGACATTGTGGTAAACTTATCATCATATTCACTGACTCCTACGGAGAAGGGAGTGCTTAATAAGGGACTTGGATTCGTCCCTACACCCAGCCACGATTCCTTCCTGTGCAGGACCGAAATATCGGAAATGATGAGGAAAATCAAACTTCATAAATTCTTTTGTGACAAAGAATAAAAGCCATTGTCACTATTTGACACGAATCTACACCGCCCTTCTACTTTTTGTCCTCCCACATCACTGTTGGGCCCAGAGGTTGCCGTGTTCGAACAACGTATTCTTTATGAAATCGAAACACTTGAGCAACAACAACAGTATCAACAGGGTAGCAACATGACTAAGGAGGATTGGCAGGCAGTGAGGGCCTTACAGAAGAACACCAGTATCACCATTAAGCCTGCGGACAAGGGCGGGGCAGTAGTCGTGCTTAACACCACAGACTATGAAGCAGAGGTACTAAAATTGTTGGCCGTATGTACAAACTATCATCCCTTGGCACGAGATCCAACCCCTGAGCTCTCTGAAACTATTAGAAAGATGGTGGCTGAGGCGGTGGCTAAAAAGTGGATCACCCCTAAGGAGGCGGATTTTATCATCAATACCAACCCTAGAGTGCCGGCTTTTTACATCTTGCCGAAGATCCACAAGCCCCAAAGTCCTCCGCCCGGCTGCCCCATAGTTTCTGGGATTCAATCTATCCTCGAACCATTATCCCAATTTGCGGATTTTTTTCTGAGGGAAGCAGTGGTCTCCCAACAATCTTACGTACAGAATACGACTGATATCCTGAATATTTTGAGTGAACAAAATTATGATCCTGAAAACCAACTACTGGTCACTATCGACATTGAGTCGTTATACACCAGCATCCCCCAGGGTGCCACGCTGGTGGCAGCAGCGAGGGCCCTGGGGTTTCGTTATGCAGTGCATTGAGCTGGCATTAACAAGGAACTTTTTCGAGTACAAGGGTCAGCTGTAAGTACAGACATCTGGGACTTCGATGGGGGCCACGCTTGCTCCGAGTCTGGCCTGCATTTATGTGGGCCAGTTCGAGGTGAATGTGGTCCACCATCTGTCCAATCCCTATTTGGGGAACATCTGTCTGTGGAAACGATATATTGACGACGTCCTCTGTATCTGGAAAGGTACAGAGGACCGGCTCAATATGTTCCTAGAATGGTTGAACCAATCTGACCCCAGCTTGCGTTTCACCTGGACCGTCAGTAACACCTCAGCGGTCTATTTGGATGTGGACATATTGGCAGTGGACCAGAAACTCATGACCACTGTACATCATAAGGATACAGACAGGAATTCACTCTTGCACTACCACTCTTTTCATCCGAGGGCCCTTCGGGACAATCTCCCAGTAGGGCAATTCTTGAGATACAGACGCAACTGCTCCACAACTGAAGCCTATCTAGATCAATCGGCCGACCTGGTGACTAAACTTAAGCAGAGGGACTATCCAGCTAAAGTGATCAAACATGCCCGTAAGAGAGCATTGAACACACCTCGGGAAGCACTTTTGGAGCGTAATAACAAACCCAAACAGATATGCCTACCCGTGGTCATGACTTATGATCCCCTATCTACCAAGATAAGACAAGTCATCAGGAGAAATTGGTCTATTTTGGACACTCCTACCAACAAGATGCCAGCCCCGCGCTTTGCGTTTAAGAGGGCAACGAACCCCCGTGACAAACTGGTCCATACTCGTGGTTTAAGCAGTACCACACAGGCTAGCACCATCCCTGCAGGACACTATCCCTGTGGGATTTGTTCAGTGTGTCGATTGACTGAAGCAACAAAAGAAATCAGGTTGCGCAATGGCAGAATTTGGTACCTCGACAAATTCAGCAATTGCAACACGACGCACGTGATTTATAGGCTAACATTTAGTTGTGGGTTGCACTACATTGGGCTTACAACCCGCAAGGTTAAGGTCCGTATTCAGGAACACCTAAGCACAATCAGAGCCAAAAAATAGACAACAAGACTGGTACAACACTTTGTCGAGAAGGGGCATGATCAGGGAGACCTGAAGTGGACAGTTCTTGAGAAGGTGGTAGGAGAGACACATAATCTGGAAATGATTCTAGCCAGGAAGGAAGCGAAGTGGATTTATTCTGAGAAGGCGGACCGAGAGGGCCTCAATGAAAATATTGAGTGGAATAAAATCAGTAAGCCCTGATTGGTCATAGGCGTAATTTGTCAATGAGGTAGAAACACCAATCCTCTTGTAAACCTGTTGTATGCCAATTGTGCCGCTACAATATACACTCTAGCCTGTAGATCTACTGTATTTACAATGATGACTGCAGTGAACTCCGAAAAACATCATAGAGAGTATCACACCATCTTGTAAAATGGTGCCCCTCGATGGGATATCATCTCCGCATTGTTTACCACCTCCTAGATGCTGTCTCTAATCTGATTAAACACAACGTAGGGGGTGCAGACCAATACTAAACACAATCATATGTGAGCAAACGTTATGGACAGCATTATATCTGTCAGTTGCATCTTGTGGGTTACTGGTCATTAATACTACTACTTAGCCACAGTATGCGCCGGAATGAAAGATCGTGTCCGCAATGTATAAACATCCTTCCAGCACTTTTTATGGGTTGTTCCCACTATGATTATAAATAACTCAGAAAATTGTGAATTACAAAACTTTTGGGAGCATACGTCCTTGGTAACATTGGACAGTTTAGGTGCACTGACTGTACTTTTGGCCACCACCACTCTAAGATGGCCGCCGTACGTGACGTGGGGGGCGTGGCCTCCCGCTGAGCGCTATGTCTGGTCCTTGCTAACGGCACAATCCGAGGATCGTTGGAAGCGCCTGAGGGACACGGCTTGAGTAAGGAGAATGGGGGAGGTTAAGGGAGCATTGTGGCTTTTAAATACGCATTGAGATAGTGTGTGTGATACCAGGGCATCGCAATTTTAGCAGAACCTGTGAACGTAATTAAAAAGGGCATCAGTTACTGTCCACTACGGGCTTTTAATCCGGGAGGCATGGCTGAGTTGCGAAGTGTGTGAAACCCTGCAACCCTGCACTTAACAATTTTACAGGTGCCCGTTCGTGACAACATCGGGCACCTGTTCTGATGGGCATTAATGCCAGAACGCTAAGCTTCAGAGTGTGGGAGGCATGACAGAGGTGCGCAGAGCATGAATTTCAAAGGGGATTCCTTGTAACATCATGAACTGATTTTTTACATAGATTGGCTCGAGATTGGTTGAGCCGGTTGCGGACACGTGATCATTGGACACGAAGTCCAGACGCCTGCTGGTATGCAAAGACTTTGCAGGCTCAAGGTAATACATGTTCGTGTGCCGTTTGAGTGTCTGCTAATTGGGCGCCCACGATGCCCTATGTGATTGGTACTACTCAACATCTGGTGTGCTCCACTTTTATTCATTGTTTGCACAGGTGCTTCAACTAAGTGAAGACTGAGAATAGTGACCCCATATTTCGCCCTGAAGAAATTGCTCACACAGGAGCAATGAAACATGTCGGTCCATTTCCAAATCATGTATAATGGTAAACATTTAACCATTTTTAATAAGAAGTTTTGCAGCACGGAATAAAGTTCATACAGCCAGCACAACTTCTCTGATTTTATATCATTTTATTTTTCATTTTTTGGTGGGGTTTTTTTGGTGTATGTTTATACACTAATATACACAGGAGTACCTATTTATGTACACTGTTTGTTTTGTTTTTTCTATTCTCACTTATTACACTGTCATACTTTGCTGTGTTTTGTTCTTCACATATAGAGAGAGTTGCCTATGATGAAAAGTGGGTATACCGGCAATCACTAGTCGGGGACCCCCTCGGGTGTTACGTCCGTGAGGTACTCTCTCTGTTTTCTCACACTTTTCATTTGTGCACTGTGTGGGGGTGACCTGTGCAACCTTTCTTTGGTTTAAACATCGTGACCTTGGCATAGAATGTGCAAATTGCAGTAAGGGTATTAATAACGTTTAATAGAACCCTGATATCCCCTATAGTCAACCTATTGATGTTGGAGGACTAGGTGGGGCTTTTTTGTAACACACTATGGTCAGATACCAGACACAGTAATTTCTTAATTATACAGAATGAGATAAAAGAAGAGGAGACTAAAAAATATTCTATGCGAGCCACTGTCCTGTGAGGTGCAGAGTAGTAGGTACTACCCGTACCCAAGGGGTTATAATACTCCCATGCATCGACAAGCGCGTTGTCCTCCATAATTTGAGTCACAGCCCTATGGCCTTTCTTCTTGTGACCTGTAAATTTAGTTGGATCCCTCTTCTGCAGCCAATTCAAACCATTAATACTGAGATCCCCACAAATGATGATCGGAAGTGGACAATTCGCGAGCTTTTGGTTAACAGAATTAAGCATCTCAGCATCAAAAACCGTGGGACCATAAATTGAGAAAAGCGTGAACAAAAATCCTAATATTTGGCCCTCCATGATTACCCACCGACCATATCTATTGGACAGACATTTTTTAAAGGTTAGCCCAATACTTTTAGCTAGTATTGCCACCCCTCTAGTCCTGGTTCCCTATGAGGTACAGGCTATTAGCTGGAAGCCCAATTGTTCTAGAAGGAATTTTCGTCCCCCTCAACATGTGTCTCCTGTAGACAAATTATGTCCGCAAAAAAGTTTTAAGATATTCACCAACCATCCTATTTTTGACAGGGTCATTCAGCCCGCAAACATTAAGGGTTACTACTCACATAAAATATATATTGGAACATAGTGCTTATCACCATATAGTAGAAAAAATTGTGCTTCCACTTTTTGTTTTTTATAGAATTGCTCGGCTCTATATCTGTTTTCTTTACTAGATGGCGAATTTTCCCTTATTTACCCCTCCCAATCCCCCCTGTTAACCCCCATGCCCTCCCGCCCCCCAGCCCCAACCCCTGCCCCCACCTCCACCTATACTGTGCAGCAAGCAGACCTAAGGTCTCTGTGATGGATCCTGAGAGTCGACCCCCCTCGCTGCACTCATGTCTATTGCGTCTGTGCCAAACATATAGCTATCCCTTTCGGCTATCCTCATTAACCACCACATGTCCCTCTCCCCCACAAGTCCCTCAATATTCATTCCCCTTATTTTTTTTTTTAAATAACCCCTAACCCTCATTTCAACTGTCCTTACTCATTAGGTTTAGAATTAACAACTTTGTTTGATCAAAGACATCTAGAAAACTTAATCAGGCTGCCAATGAGAAAAATAATCCATACAGGCTTTCGCTTGAACCTCTGACTTTGGATGTGTTCTTGTAGATAATTTTTAGTTTTGCAGGGTTCATCAAATAAGCCTGCGCCCCCAGAGCTTGGAAGGGCTGAATCATTTCTCTCAATCTCCAACGTCTTTCCACGGTAACATGGCAGAAGTCTGCTCGTTTAGCGTTGGG
This sequence comes from Lissotriton vulgaris, assembly GCF_964263255.1. Lineage (NCBI taxonomy): Eukaryota > Metazoa > Chordata > Amphibia > Caudata > Salamandridae > Lissotriton > Lissotriton vulgaris. The sequence continues at coordinate 862,651,539 of NC_141691.1, read as the reverse complement.
GCATGCCCAAAATAAATTAAGATCGATCTTGGCATAGTGGTTCCATTTTTGGCCAAGTGTGGAGATTTCTTTAGCATCAAAGGAAAACGATGGAGGCATTGAATCTCGACCTCCCAATTCCAGTGATGCAACTCTGGGAAGGCATCTTTCATCAACTTCAAAGTGTATGCCCGGATGTCATCGCCTTCCACACCTTCTTCAATACCGGGAACTCGAAGGTCATTGCGCCGCTGCCCTTTCTCAAAATCCTCAATTTTCCATTGGAGATCTACCAGCTGTATATCGTATGACTCAGCATGTGCCTGGGCTTTGGCTGCATTGTCCTCCAATGTTCTTGTACGCTCTTCACCATGAGTCATCCTTGCATTTATATATGGGCAGGCTTTGGACATTTTCCTTACTGCCCCTTGAAGCTTTTTCGTGGTGAGTCTGTTTTTCTTGCCATCCATGCAAGTGAGGTTCCGTGACAATCGTAAGTGGTGTTTTCGACTCGCACGAATATGGTCGAGTCTGGTATCTATGAACCGCAAATGACGAGTTTAGTGGGTGTACGCGTTTTCGCTGTACTAGCCTGAATCATTTGTTTGTTTCGTGGGTTTCTTCATCTGAACCCACGGGTTCCATCTTAGATACGGCATCCATTTTGTTTCTTGCCCTCAAGTAGCCAGCGAACGGACGCTGTCCGCTTCGCGACCCTGGGATTCCCAAACCCTTGTGGAAGACACGTGTTCCTTTGAGGATGTCTTTATGACGAGGGGGATGATACTGTAAGGCAGATGGCCCGCTCGGGGCTCATCTTGCCGTGCCGGTCTATTGTCTTAGTTGTGCATTTCATTAGGCACGTCCTTTTGATCCCTGCAATCGTGTTTCCTGATACCACCCCTTTTTACACTTTCTTCGATCTGTTCGCTATCCTCGTCTTCCTCTGCACCTGTTTCTGACTCTTCCTTGATTCGTTTACAGCCGAACGGAATGCACTAATGGTGGGAAGATGTACTTTTACAGTTGGGAAATGCCAAATACTACTGTAATCATGTTCCGGGCCCTGAATACATGAAAGCGACCCCCTATGATATTTATTGTGGGAACCGGGTTGTAAACCTTTGTCTGTTATGTTATCCTATGATAGGAAACTGTATAAAAGGAGCGATCCACAGATACAATTTGAAGCAGGCTCCGTGAACTTACATGCTATGTACTTCTCGTGACTTCTGTGTTCCCTGCAGTAAATAAACGCTCGAATCTTTGACGCCGGAGGAAGTGTCCCGTGTCTCTGTCATTTGTACGCTGGAACAGGTAACCCACGAAGGTTTCAGGTGTTATCCCTGGCACCGCTGGGTCTTAGAATAACCCAGTCCTTCAGGTGGCGCCCATAGTGGGGCTGCATCAGTGGTACCGGTCCAAAGCCCGACGATCGTGAGGAACTTCGTGTGAAATCTCCGAGGGAAGGTGCACCCCGCTTCATCGATCCTGTTGTCGAAACAAGTGGCCCGACGACTTTTCCCGCGAAGATTCCCGCCTCCTGACGGCTGCGACGGACTGCTGCCCTGACTGTAGACCTGTTTTGGCGCCTGGCGTAGAACTTGGTACAGCGAGACGATTGACGGGCCTTCCTGGTGACGCCATTGATTTTTGAGTTAAGTATTTGTGGGTCGCTCCCAGAGTCCTTTGTTGTTGTGGGTGCTTAGTTGTTGCATGGTTCCATTGCATTTGTGGTTCTTGGTATTTTGTTCTTTGTTGTACTATTTGACGTCTGCAGTCGCCAAAAACCGAGGGTTTTTGCTTTTTGTAGGGATATTGTAATCCTATAACCCTTGACGTTTGTGAAACTCGGTTAGTGTGCACGATGCCTGGCCGTAGTACTTTGTTCAATTGTTTTAAAGGTTGTGGTACGGATTCCCGGCTGGAGGACTCGTGTCCGATACCTCCGGTTGGAACTCCAACTTACGAGTTGTACAGTCGACACGGTTTGGGTCCAATTACATTCAATGAGTGTTGGGTTCGTTACACTAAAAAAGACGGTGTCCTTAGTTGGCCACCTCATGGTAGTTTTGAGGCCCCGATTTTAGATAATCTTGAAGCGAAATTATTCCAGAGAAAAGCAAGGCCGGCCATGTTTGATTCCTTTCGGTTGTGGCGTAAAGAAGCCAAGCAGAAAGAAATCAAGCAGCTTAAACGTAATAAGAGAGAAGGGATTGTTACCACGTTGAGAAATGCAGAAAAATTTCAGCGAGATAAGGAGGAAAAGGAAAAGGAAGTTTTTGATAGATTGCAGCGCATGTCAGTGGATAAGTGTTATCCCGCTTTACCAGCGGGTACGGATAAGAAGGGAGAGGAAGCAGTAGAGGACCCATTGTTGTCCTATCTCTTGAAGTCACCACTTCCGTATGCACAGGGTACCGCAGTTTCTGCGGTTCCCCTATTCCTGTTCCCCCTATTCCTGTTCCCCCTGTTCCTGCTCCCTTGCCTGCTCCTGTCCCTACTGCTCCCCCGCTTGTACTTCCTCATACTCCTGCTCCCGCTGCTCCTACTGTTCTGGTTACTCCTGCTGTCCCTTCTGTTCCTGACACTTCTCTTGTTACCCCGTTGAGTTACTCTTCTACTCCATCTGCTCGACGTCGCACCCCTTCTGTTGCTGCTAACTTCTTTACTTCTCTTGGACCGATTCTTGAGTCCGCTGGTTCTGATGCTCCCCAAAGACGAAGTCAGCTTCCTGGTGGTAGGGAACGTGACTCGCTATATAATATGGCGATGAGTTGGATTAGATACCCCCTTAGGAATCCTCCGCGTGTGGTGCTTGATACGTTCTCTCAATTCAACGAACCGACACAGAGGTTCGTGTTTGAGGAAATGTGCAAATTTTTACGGGATCAAATATCAGCCGATGCGACTGAGGATGTATTGGCTGCCCTAACTAATCTTCAGCTTCAGTTTGCGAGCGGAATAATGGTGGGTAGCAATGTTCGACGTGCTGTCGAGCAGCTGCTATCTTTTCATCCTTCTATAATGCCTCGGGCATTGTTTTTAGAAGACATTGAGGAACCGCCAGCAGCGCCTGGTCAGTTTCCCATGCGTGAAGTTCCACCAGTGTGGATGCCAGGTAACCCTGGTGCTGCTCCGCCGATCCTGCCACACTTCCAGAGAGTGTGGATACATCTTCCGTGGAAGCGATCGGAAGTATTGCAGGTGAAGCAATCTTTGCCCGACCCTCGCAAAAATCCTGCAGGATACTATAAAGAATTATCGCAGCTAGTGGATGCTACGATAATGAACCTTGCTGACATCGATATGTTGTTCGGTAACGTAGTCCCGCAACCGGTTTGGGCGAAAATTCGTCAAGAAAATCATGTAGCAGAATTAGGTGGTGATTGGGCTGCTCTTATAGCGGAGGATACACAACAAGTTGGTGGGGCTAAGCCTGAACAGTTAATTACGGCTTTGTCCCAGAGAATTATTACCCTTATGAAGACGCTTATGCCAGCTATGAAAGTGAATTGGGACAAACTGTCTGCTTGTAAGCAAAAGAAGGATGAGAGTGTCTCTGATTTCTTTACAAGATTTGAGGAGGCATTTATTGATCATAGTGGTCAAGATATGGGTACCGAGGGAGGTCAGAGATTGTTCGTGGACAAATTTGTGTCGAATTTGCTGCCGGACCTAAGCAACAAATTGAGAAGTTCAGAGAGTGCGTGGGCTGTTTCTACTTCGGCTCAGATATTGGCTACGGCCCAATATTATGAGATTAGAGAGAAAGAGGAAAATGATCGAGCAGACAAAAAGACGAAAGAGCTCAAAACGAAGGTGTTGTTGCAACAAGCGTATCCTCCACGTTCGAATCAGAACGATTCGCAACAGCGGAATCGATCGCAGTCTCAGTCGAATAGGTCGCAATCGCGGAATGACTCTTCACAGCGATCTATGCTTGGGTACAATCAGTGTGCCTATTGTAGGGGTAAGGGTCATTTGAAATTCGATTGCCCAGTTTTGCGTGATCGGAATAGTGGTAATTCATCTAGAGGAGGTCGTAGTGGTCCTCAACAGGCCCCTCGTGGTAGAGGTCGCGGTGCTCAAAATGATCGTTCAAACAATTCTTCTGATTCTAATAATTGTTTCGATCAACGTGGATCGTCACAAGGAAGATCTGCGCAGTACAACGTGGATGATTATTACGTCGATCAGGGTACTGACGGCGGTAATTACTAGGACAGCCATGGACAGAGAGAGGGAGTAGTATCAGTTCCGGTTGATCAGAGAGGGCCTTACATCGCAGTTGCCACCTCAGGCGTAGTTGAGCCTTTTCTATTGGACACTGGTGCAGCGAAAAGTTCCATTATGCATTCGGAACTCCCTGGCGCACCTTTGTCTGGCTTAACAAATGTTTCCGTTGGATTCTCTGGCGCCCCTGTTAGCAATCCGGTTTCTCGTCCTTTGCCCCTTACAATTGGGCCACGTGAGCTGGAAGCTCCTTTGATTTTGACTACTGGTTGTGGTGAAAATCTTTTGGGCTTGGATTTGCTGAAACGACTATATGCGACTTTGTATTGTTCTCCTGCGGGAGTGAAGCTTACCTTGGGTGAGAGAGTTATCTCTCCTATGTACTTGTCTCTTGATAAGCTTCCACCGGAATTGAGTTCTCTTCCTGCATCTTTGTGGGCAACAGGTCCCAATGACGTGGGCCTGCTTGACATCTCCCCTTATGTTGTTCATTTGAAATCTAATGTGCGTTTGCCACGTATTCCCCAGTATCGTATCTCCCTTGATGGTGAGCGAGCGTTGTTAGCGATCATCTATGATTTGATCGAAAAAAGATGTTATCGAGGAGACTCGGGGAAACGTGTGTAATAGCCCTGTGTTACCAATCTTGAAACGCACTGATCCATCTAAGCCTCCTGTTTATCGTTTTGTTATTGATTTACGGGAAGTGAATAAAATTGTGATTCCTCAGTTCCCTGTGGTGCCTGACATCACGGCTCTACTGACTCTGATTCCAGCATCTGCGTCCTGGTTCTCAGTGATCGATCTGAAGAATGCTTTCTTTAGCATTCCGATTGCTGAGGAGAGTAGGGACCTTTTCGGTTTCTCTCTTGGTGGCCGCAGCTTTAGGTTTAAACGCGCTCCTCAGGGCTACTGTGAGAGCCCATCAATATACAGTCAAGCCTTGAAAAGCCAACTTGACGCATTTGTGTTACAGGCTGGTGCGGCTTTGATCCAATATGTCGATGACTTATTGGTGGCTGCGGACACTCAGGACATTTGCAAAATTGCTACGGTATCTCTGTTGCAGCATCTCTGTGATCTACATCATAAGGTGCCACCTTCTAAACTACAATATTGTTGCCAAGAAGTAGCCTATCTAGGTCACTTATTGTCAAAGGAGGGAAGAAGGTTGACCCCAGAGAGAATTGCAGCGATTGCTCGAATGACTGTGCCAACAACTCAGAGAGATGTGCGTGCCTTTTTAGGTATCACGTCATACTGCAGGCAATGGATTCCAAATTTTTCATTGCTAGCAAAACCATTGGTAGCCCTAACGTGCAAGGATGTTCCAACTCCTTTGCCATGGACGGAAGAATGTCAGAAAAGTTTTTCTGAACTACGTGATGCGTTGTGTTCGGCCCCTGTGTTAGGTACCCCTGACTACAGTAAGCCGTTTACACTATACGTTCACGAGAGGGAAGGTTGTGCGTTGAGTGTTTTGACGCAACAATTCGGTGGTAAGCAGCGTCCATGTGCATATTTTTCCTCGACCTTGGACCCGGTAGCTAGAGCATTGCCGAGTTGTTTGAGAGCAACAGCGGCAGCCGCGGTGTCCATCCGACAATCTGCAGGATTGGTCATGGATAATATGCTTACGGTGATGGTTCCGCATGCAGTTGACACTCTCTTGAATCGTACGAAAACTCAACATCTGACGAGTGCAAGATTGTCTGGTTATGAGTTGACGCTTTTGGCAAGTCACGTTCAGATAAAGCGCTGCAATGTCCTAAACCCGGCGACTTTGTTGCCAACCAATATGGAATCAGATGAGGTAGCTGCACACGATTGCTACTTACGAACTGAGGAGGAAACAAAAGGTCGTGTGGACCTAAAAAACACTCCTTTGGAAGACCCTGATGGTACCTTGTATGTGGATGGTTCGTGTTTTAAGTTGCCGAATGGTGATGTGACGACTGCGTATGCTGTGGTAACGTTGAGTACGGTTGTGGAGACTGCGAGATTAAATCAGAATTCTGCACAAGCGGCAGAGCTGATTGCTCTGACCAGAGCGTGTGTTTTGTCGAAAGGGAAACGGGTGAATGTGTTTACGGACAGTCAGTATGCTTTTGGTGTTGCGCACAGTTTTGGATGATTGTGGAGAGAGAGAGGTTTTATTATTTGGAAAGAAAGTAATTAGGAACTAGTGTTTAAACAAAGGACAAAGACGGACTAGTGACAGCAAAAACTATGAGTGAACAAAATGCATGGTACAAAATTGTGGTTTTTATTTTATTCAATCTTCATTATGGTAAAAAGCATTGTTAATTAATTACAAATAATTAGTTATTATGTGCATGCCTCCATTATACATGTGACTTTTTATCTACATATATATACACATATTGTTGTATCCTATACATATTTCAAGATAGTTGATTTTAACTTGAGATCTGTGCGGAAGCTTGTTTTAGCACATTTGTACATAAAAACATGGCTAAGTATGTCATCTACGCGCGTTTCGGCTGAGGGCCTTCATCAGGGAGCCATGTGGGTATCCAAGTGGACCTATGCATATAGAAAAATATAAACAATAGCAGTGCTTGTCAATGTCCGTGAAATGTCCTAAATATATACATGTTAAAAAACAGAGAGAATTGTTGAGATACATTTATACAGTGGTACAAAACATGACATTAGTGTCCTAAAAGTACTTGAACCTGTCCTAATATTTACAATTATATACAGTTTGCTGCCCATTTTAGACTCATACATTTAATGGGTTGCAAAAAAAACCTTATTATACATGTAACATTTGCTACGCAACATGCTGGAGGGTAAGGACAGTGGAGTGGGGAAGGGCATATAGGGTGATAGTTTATACAGCACTCTGAGATATAGATGCTGACTGCATGAGAACAGGAACTACTGATGCCGTGCAGGTCGGATTGAGAGGGGAAGGGCTCGTGAAGGATTGAAGAGGTATAAGAGATGATGAAGAGTATAGGAGAAGAGTCAAAAGTAAGATAAAGGACTGTAGGGGGTGATGAACGATGTACGAGAGAAGTTAGAAATAAGATAAGAGGAGGGAATACAATTATATAGGATGTAAGGAAAGAGTTAGAATTAGGGTGGGGGGGGGAAGGAAAAAACAGATGGATACGGAGGCATATAAGAAGCCATGATTATACCTGGACTTATAGATGGTGTTGAAAAGGAGTAATCTGAGATGTAGTGATGTCTGTCTTGGAGACGTGGGCGCTAAAGGGTGACACAAATATTAAGTGCGTAAATATGAGTGCCCTGGAAGTAACAATTCAGAGATTGAACAAGCAAGTTTACAAAGTTGATGGGTACCTTTAATGTGTTTTACTGATCTGTCTATGGTTTTCTATTTCCAGGTGTCCTGTTATTTAGGAGTGGACTTCGAGTATTAAGCTGTGGAATGAAAGTGACAACCGCAGAAATTATGTAGGTCAGACTAGTGTCACGGGTACTAATTGGTAGCACAAGGCAGGATTATTACCTGTAGGGTTACTCCTATACAGTTAAGAGGCTACGTACTGCTGGTGTCCAGGGGATGGTGTGCAGATAACCTGTATATCAGAGGACATTCATGGGAGGTGGTTAGTTATGGTGGTTTGATGCGGCTGCTAATAGTAATAATATTAAGAGCCAGATAAATACCTGCTAATTAAATTCAATAGTTCTCTTCGCGGGGGTCTTTGGACGGTTCTAGAGAGAGGTTTTATGACATCCCATGGTACGAAGATCCAGCATGGACAGCTGGTGAATGATCTTTTGGATGCACTTACATTGCCCAAGCAGGTGGCGATTATTAAATGTAGTGCGCATCGTAAGGTGACAGATGATGTTGGTCGTGGCAATGCGTTTGCTGATGAGATTGCTAAGGAGACTGCCAGAAACCTTAGCACTAGAATGTATGTGACGAGTTCGGTTAGGTGGCCTGCAGAAGCTGGTATGTGTGAGGACACTATCGAGAGTGTGAAAGCGATTCAGAATGAGGCCACCAAGACTGAAAAGACTAAGTGGAAAGAGAATACGGGAAAATTGGATGCGAATGGCTGTTGGATTGATTTGTCGGAGAATAAAAGGTGGATGTTGCCGGATGCATATGTGCTAGCTGTTGTGACGATGGCACACGGCTTGGCACATATTAGTGTGAAAGGTATCTGCAAGCTGTTGTCCCCTGTATGGAAGAATGATGGTATCGCTAAGTGTGCTGAGAGATTGGTTAAGAATTGTATGATATGTATGATGTACAATCCTGGTAAGGGAACTCCTACACCCCCTGGCCACTTTGCTCCTCCTTCATGTCCCTTTGAAGTGATTCAGTTAGACTTCATCCATATGGAGCGATGCAATAATCTAAAGTACGTTTTAGTTGTGGTTTGCGCGTTCTCCCGATGGATTGAAGCCTACCCTCTTAAAGACAACACAGCTCTGTCCACTGCAAAAATCCTACTGAAGGAATACTTTCCTCGGTATGGAATGCCACGGATTGTATGGTCCGATAACGGAAGTGAGTTTGTGGGGAGTGTGATGAAGAGTGTGTGTAAGGGCCTTGGGATTACACAAAAATTCCACAGGGCCAATCATCCCCAGTCAGCAGGTTTGGTTGAAGGGTATAATGGTACCCTTAAATTGAAAATAGCGAAGATTCAGGCTACGACTGGTCTCTCGTGGCCTGACGCTTTGCCCTTAGCTCTTCTGTCAACCAGGGCGACTGTGCACTCCCGAGTAGGGCTCAGTCCCTATGAGATTGTGTTCGGCCGCCCTGCCAATGTTTGGGGGGTCCCTAGACCCAGTGTGTTTTCTGATCTTGAGTACCCAATGTTGATCGATTATCTTCATGATCTGACTGCTAAACTGAGGTTAATTCACCAACAGGTTTTGAAGCACTGCCGACGCAGACGGAGGGTCCAGGCCACCAGCTCCAGCCCGGAGACTGGGTGGTGACGAGGAATTTTGGTCGAAAGCGCAACCTTGAGCCTCGGTTCACCGGACCCTATCAGGTGCTCCTTGCAACGAGGACTGCTGTTCGTTTGGAAGGGCGTAAGAACTGGGTGCATGCCACCCATACCAAAAAGGTACCTATACCTTTACCAGCAGACTCGTGGGTGAGGAAGGGCATCGCCTCGTCTGAAGTTGAAACTGTGCCGAATTTTGTTCCATTCAGCGACGCTCAGCCTGTCGGAGATACCTCAGTGCAGCAGAACGATATTGTTGAACATTTGTCATCACAGAATTCAAGATCTGAACAATTGATTGATCAACAGAACTCTGTTTCATCATCGGATCAACTGTTTGACGAACAGACTCGTCCTGGGAGAAGCAGATATTTTCTCCGCTCCAACACTAGAGACTAATAAAAAATATTTTTGCCTCCTCCCCTGACGTTCACGTTACCCCATTATCACTTTTCACTTCGAACATTTTTGAATAACTGCAATTTTCGTGAATTCTGATTTCTTTTCTGCATATGTGTATTTGCTTCCACAGTTAGGAGATTTTGTATATATTGTCTAAATTAAAGTACCTTACATCCGGGTGGACCGTAGGGCCGCGCGGGTACTTCCTTCTGGTTAGTAGGTCTTGACATTAGGTCAGAGACCGTCGATTCTTAGGAACTCCTGGGGATTGGCTACTGCTACACAGAACGAAGTGCGTCAAGAACGTTGCGGACGGTTTTAGAGGATGGCTTTCTCGAAGCTGTCGGAATCGGAAAAGACTCAATCTCAAAGATTTGAATTGCATAGAATCGCACGAACAAAATGCTTCATGTTTCAGGTGTTCCTTCTATTCCTAACTGTTTCTTCGTTATTGGTGGGTGGGGTGTATTATATGATACAGTCATTGTTGCCTTCTGCCTCACCTACCCTTTCTTCTGAACCTAAACCTACTTCCACTGTCTCTCCTCATTCCTTCCACATCTTACCCCAACACGAGCAGGTTAGACGTGCGGAATTTATGAATAATTCCTTCGTTCAGCTCCTTCATCAGCATCAGTTGGTGATGAACACTACCAATTGTTGAGTGTGCGGGTTAATGCCACATACCACTGATAGGGGAATTCCGTATTTGGTCCTTCCTTACAGTTCCCAGGGTTCAGCTCGAGCATTCCAAACAATGTTTCGTAGCGCACTAGATTCCTACCCCCATCGAGAGCCACGCACTGCAGATCATGGTCCTGGCCCGTACCACAAGCCTTTGGCAAGAGCGATTGCCGATTTAGATAGGGATATCTTTGACGCATCGCTTATCCCAGAGGAGGAGGTGCGAGCATATCGAGATCTGAGTGAGGCTGAGTATAGCACGTCAGTGGGTGATCGGCAGCTTAAAAGCTCGTCTCCGATCTGGATCGTACCCCATCTCGGAAACTTCTGTCTGAAAGGCCTAGGACGAAGTCCGCGGGCTCAGCTTGGGAGGAGTGCCTGTACCGAAACTTATGTTTTGCCGACGACCTCTTCCCCTGTTCTTCTGACTGCCAAGGGTACTTACTTTGTTTGTTACGACCGCGATATACATGGTTGCCTCGTGACTTCTCAGGCACATGTTATATTGCGAATTTGTTGCCGCCGACCTTTACTGTTGGGTCGGATTATCACAAGACCAGAGTTGTGAGAGGCGTGATTAGCGAAGAGGACACTGCCGGTCAAGAGGCAGGAGACTTCTTTAAGGGTTTCTTGCCGTTTTGGGGACCTATGATCAATAGTAGGAACCTGAGACAGTTGACTCGAGTGGTGGAATCGACCGCTAATATCACTGCGAGTGCCCTTGGCAACATTACAGCAGAGCTTCAGGCGGACAGGCTTATGACGTTACAAAACCGTATGGTTTTAGACGTTGTCTTAGCAGATAGAGGTGGAGTATGTAAGGTGATCCATTCGAGTTGCTGCATTTTCATTCCTGACAACGCTCCAACTGTCTACCAAGCCATCTCGAAGTTGCATAAGATCTCTGAGTCCATACACGTGGACGTAGGGGATTGGACGCTACTCGGATGGTTTTGGGGTTTGATGTCGACGTGGGGTTGGAAGATTCTGATGATCATTGGGGTTGTTGTAGCATTTCTGTTCACGTGTTGTCTTTGTGTGCAGTGTGGTCCTGCCTTATGTAGCCTCTGTGCTGTGACGTGTATAAGGCGGCCGCCTGTTACCAAAGGAACGCTGATGGATAGAATTATGTTACAGCAGCATCTGGATGGTCTGATGAATATCGAAATCGATTCTGACTAGTGCTTGCCTACATGAGGGCAAAAGGAGCGTCTGAGGTTCCGTGACAATCGTAAGTGGTGTTTTCGACTCGCACGAATATGGTCGAGTCTGGTATCTATGAACCGCAAATGACGAGTTTAGTGGGTGTACGCATTTTCGCTGTACTAGCCTGAATCGTTCGTTTGTTTCATGGGTTTCTTCATCTGAACCCACGGGTTCCATCTTAGATACGGCATCCATTTTGTTTCTTGCCCTCAAGTAGCCAGCGAACGGACGCTGTCCGCTTCGCGACCCTGGGATTCCCAAACCCTTGTGGAAGACAGGTGTTCCTTTGAGGATGTCTTTATGACGAGGGGGATGATACTGTAAGGTAGATGGCCCCGCTCGGGGCTCATCTTGCCGTGCCGGTCTATTGTCTTAGTTGTGCATTTCATTAGGCACGTCCTTTTGATCCCTGCAATCGTGTTTCCTGATACCACCCCTTTTTACACTTTCTTCGATCTGTTCGCTATCCTCGTCTTCCTCTGCACCTGTTTCTGACTCTTCCTTGATTCGTTTACAGCCGAACGGAATGCACTAATGGTGGGAAGATGTACTTTTACAGTTGGGAAATGCCAAATACTACTGTAATCATGTTCCGGGCCCTGAATACATGAAAGCGACCCCCTATGATATTTATTGTGGGAACCGGGTTGTAAACCTTTGTCTGTTATGTTATCCTATGATAGGAAACTGTATAAAAGGAGCGATCCACAGATACAATTTGAAGCAGGCTCCGTGAACTTACATGCTATGTACTTCTCGTGACTTCTGTGTTCCCTGCAGTAAATAAACGCTCGAATCTTTGACGCCGGAGGAAGTGTCCCGTGTCTCTGTCATTTGTACGCCGGAACAGGTAACCCACGAAGGTTTCAGGTGTTATCCCTGGCACCGCTGGGTCTTAGAATAACCCAGTCCTTCACAAGTCTCCTCCTGCAGCTGTTTAATGGAATCAAAAATCATTTTCAAAGATGGTGATGATTCATCTCTACCCTCTTCCTACACTATTTGATCGGATAGGTGCTCCTAGTGGCAGAGTAATCCCATTTCAGAGCGGGATCCAAGCTTCCTCTGTTTTCTCTAGGATAGTCTTCTACGCTTTTCTCCAGTGCTGAGCCGTCTCTCTGCTTCTTCATAAGTTTCTTTCTCCTTACAGCTGTGTCTCTTTGCGGTGTGCTAGGGTTTGTGGTGGCGCTGGAGATCTGCGAGTCACTCTCTTCCACCTCGGAAGGGCTAAGGTCAGATCCATCAGAGCCATCTGTCACTGAATAAAACTTTTTCCCTAGATCGAGATCAAGATCTATCGGGTCTTCCAGATCATTGTTTACTTCAATCCCATCTATTAGGGCCCTGGTGTTCAGTTGGTTTTTAGTGGCGGCTGGAGCCCCTGTAGCAGTGACTGATTCTGGGGTGACCCCTTGCTATGCGTCTTCAGTTGTCTGGGAGTGGTTCAAGCCATGGCTAACTGGAGGAGTTTGGCTTCTTGCTGCGGGATCAGCTTATGGGGCATGTCATGACATAGTAACGGAATGCACCGATACAATAGAGCCAAGCTGCACAGGTTGGGGTGAACCATGTTCATTACGACTAGCCTCTGTTACAACTGTTTGTCCGTCTCCTCCAAGAGCCTGCAAATCCTTTCTTAAAGCTGGCGCAATACCAGAGAAGAAGTTCTCGATAGTATTTCCCTTACCCGAATCCTAAGGTCCCGTTTTTTGCCCCCTTAGCTCCTGTGCTCCCTACGCCTTTTTCTTTTTCTTTTTCTTTTTCTTTCTTTTTACAATCCTCAGAACTCTCACCTTTAGATGGACAGTCCAGGTGAGCCTGAGGGGTCATTCCTTTTGCGATAGCCGAGCCTGTCACTTTTCCTCCCTTAGGAACAGCTGTTTCTGCGCTGTCCTGAGGTGATGCCCCCTTTTTCTGAACCGTCTTGTCCACCATAAGCGTGGAAGGGTATACTCAGATGTGAGTCCCTTGCTCACTGCACCATCAGGATTCAAGCAAGCCGGGCCGAAGACGGCTGTAATGCCAGAAACCGGTCCCCGGAAGCTTGTTTTCTTTCCAGTATAAGAATTGGCTTGGTAGTTTGGTCTGCCCTGTTCCCATAATGCACTGGGCCAGGGACAGACTAATTTGCATGTAGCCAGGTTCTGAGCTGGGATGGTGCAGTGAGCTAAAAAATGGTGATGGATCAAGCCCTGATCTGTTGACTGGGTAAGAGTGTTCTGTTTAATTCAGATACTCTGTCCATCACCACCCCCTTTTTCTGAATCGTTTTGTCCACCATAAGCATGGAAGGGTATACTCAGATGTGAGCCCCTTGCTCACTGCACCATCAGGATTCAAGCAAGCCGGGCCGAAGACGGCTGTAATGCCAGAAACCGGTCCCCGGAAGCTTGTTTCCTTTCCAGTATAAGAATTGGCTTGGTAGTTTGGTCTGCCCTGTTCCCAAGATGCACTGGGCCAGGTGTGGAATTTTAATTTACGGGCTGAACATCATCTACGCCAGCTTGTCACCCACGTACAACGCGCACGAAAGCCATTTTAGGTATCATGGTCTCCCTGTCCACGATCGCTCGCCAGCGCGCTCCTCTGACCCTGCAAGCACCCTCCGCGCACACTGGCTCCCCCTCCTTCCCTCACATGAGCACAACCCTTCTCCTCCTGAATGACCCTGTCCTTGGGAGTCACGCCCGCGCCTGACCAGCACCTCCTCTCCTTCCATGAATACCCCTCTGTTGACAAACCATCCCTCCGCGCTTGATTGTCCATGCGGCATGAATACCACTCCTTTGATAACCCCTTCCCCCGAGTCCGACTGTCTACACAGGTCCGAGGCCATCGCCTAAGCCGGGAGATACCGTTTACTGCCCCTTATTGTATGGAGTCGCTCCTCTTCAAAGGCTCCACTATTGATCATGGCCTCCCCACCCCATGGGATATGATCAGGCGCACACATCCTAAGAATCGGCGGAACACTCAGCCGCGTGATAGCCCCCTCCTGTTATCAGCAGGGTGAGGACCTCTATTGTGGATGTATGTGGGGGTGGGTTTGACACGAGGATTATGGGGACGTCATTTCATAAGTTTAAAGAGTCTTTTATGCAATAAAGAATGCTGACATGTCATAAACCAGGGTATAAGAGGCCAGGCCTCAGAGAGGCTGTTAGAGCACCTCGAGACGATACCTTGTTGTCTGATCTGATGTGTTCTGCTCCGTCGGAATAAAACTTCTGTTTCCTGCCTTCTGGTCTCCGGCGCCTGCCTCATTGCTTGATAAATTGAATGGTACAAAGGCGGTAAGCGCCGGGCAAATCTTGAAAAAGGTCATAGCCCTACCCTTTTTCCACAATTGGCGTCCCAAAGCGTGGGGCCCATCAGCGACACGTGGATCCAGTGGGAGAGGTCCCGACGACAGAGTGAACGACTGCAACGATCGGGAGAGCTCGTGTCCGATAGACCCTCGTCTGACAGCCGATCATCCAACCTTCACTAGTTCCGAACAGACCTCTCTCGAGTGATCTACGGTCCTGACTGGGAACCATCAGGAGTGCCACGAACATCACGAAGAAGAGAGGACGATCGGGCGCTGGATTCGGAAGACAGGAAACCGTCCATGCGGTCCGGGTAAGGTCGTGTAAACACGACAAATTAAGAAATGATTGTTTGATTTGGATAATACTAGTATTACGCTTTGTTGATCCCTCTGGAGATTCACCGTCTGCAAACGGAGAAAACAACAGGCTCTCTCTTTGCAAACAGTGAAGGATAGGTAACGCAGACTTTTGTCCCCATTGTAATCCGTCGTGCCTATCTTCCTCCCCCACTGTTTTCCCGAACTGTCGTTCGTGGATTGTTGTCTGGAGATTCTCTGTCTACAAACAGGGAAGAACAAGGTCTCTCTTTGCAGGTAGAGAAAGAGTGGGTAACGCAAAACTTTGACACGTCGTACCCACTTATTCTCCCCATTGATTGTTTGATTGACCGTACATTAAGTGTTCGGTATTGGTTCTTTTGAGGTATTCACGGCCTACAAACAACGTAGAATAGAAATATTCTGTCTAGTCTTTGTCCGCCGTGATAAGATAGGTAGTGCAGACCTTTGTCCCCGTTGTAACCCGTCATGCCTATCTTCTCCCCACTGATTGGTAGCCTGTACAGCCCGGACCGCTTATTAGAGATGAACCATCCAGCTCCACTGGAGGGCACCCCTAATAAGGACATGTTCACTAAGCATGGACTAGTCGCTATAGCTTATACTAAGCTATGGCATAAATATACAAAGAAGAACCCTGAAAGTCAGTGGCCACTGATAGGTTCCTTTGATGAAAATAAAATAAAAACATTGGAAATAGCGCTCCAGAAAAATAAAACCACGCCCACTATGCTTGATAGTCTTGGCATGTGGCGCAAAGAAACGGAACAACGGAAGAAAAGAGAAGAAGCAAAAATAGGGAAAGAATTACGAAAGGCAGCCCACCTAGCCGCTAAGCAACTAGAAGAAGAAATAAAAGAAAGAAAAGAAGCTGCACAAAACCAAGAATCAGGGTCGACAGGTCAATGCTAACCCTGGGCGAAGCACTACGCTCCGTTTGCGGAGTTTGCGGAGTTTTGGCAACTCCGCGTTCCGCGGAGTTCGCGTAGCTGCCGATAACTCCGCTATCCGGTGCGGAGCGTAGTTGTCGCGCGCTACATAACATTGTCGCGCGCTAAATAACATTATCGCGTGCGCGGCAATGGCTTACCTTGGTTCTGCGTTCGCTTTTTCCCGGTCGCGTCGGCCACCATGTTTGTAAACCCTTCCGTGCAGCTGTGCGAACGCGATAACGTCATTGGAAGCGCGATAAAGCCATAAGGACGCGCGAGTATGTTTGTTGGTAAGATCGAGTTGCCGAACACGCAGAACCTGCAATCTTGCACAGAATAACTCGCGAGCATGTTAAAAGTTAAACCATAATAATAAATTACCATTTTGGTTAGCAAACAAGTGAGAAACCCCTCAAAGTTGTACCTTTGGATGTATTTTTTGGGGGGAAGGAGTCCTCTTTCTGTTTCTACTGTATTTTTGAATATTAAGGAGGAAGGGCTCTGGAGTTTACAACTTCCTGTTCCTGTCCACCAGGCTCCTCCCAGTGCTTTGTCCATGAGGTGGTCACTTTCATTTGGATTTTGAGCTGGCAGGATCACTTTCTGTGTGTGTTGGCTGCATTACTGCTTTTTTTGAATCTTACTGAGGACTTTTGGATTTTGAATTCTCTTTTTCAAGTAAGTTCAGTAATGTATGAGTGAGTATGATGTTGTAGACTTGTGTTTGTTTGATTTAAAATGTTTTAACTACATTATTCATTCCTTGATTTAAATTATTGATGGGTGCCTACTTTTATGAGGTCCCAACTTGTATTTCTTTTTAAATTTCATCCAGGCTACATAGAGAGGTACCCATGGGTAAAATCATAATTCTGTGTTTAAATTTTTATTCAAGTTTGTAAACAAACATCATGGCTGGCATTGGATTATGGTCATCATTCTGCAATAGCAATGTCTGCTGTGGAATTTCTGTTTGTGTAATGAAAAAGTTTTTTTATTTTTTTAAGCCAATAGCTGACCCTAGTACTCCATGTAGTTAGTGTGTAGGCATGTTTGAGTTCATTGTAATAACTTTCTGTGGTTGGCCTGGCCATGTGTTGTTGGCGGCCATTTTATGTTTCCCAGCCACTTTGGTCTTGCCATAGGCCTCCAAACTTGTGGCCTACTCTTCCAGTAGGCCAGAGGTACTAGTCATAGGGTCATGAAAGGTAATCAACTGTTTTTCTGGTGTACCTCTAATTAGGAAATCATGGATGGACTGGATTGATTTAGAAAATCTTATGTTTATGTGTGGGGTATGTCAGGTTTCGGGTGTCTGTCAATTTCTGCCATTAGGTAACCCTAGGAATACAGCTCGGGTAGTTTTGGTAACGTCGCGCCGTGTGGGAACGCGACCTTACCTTTTTTGTCTTTTTCGCGCGCTCAATGTACTGGCTCGGGAACGCGATAACGACTTTTTACTCGATTCGCGTTGCCGAACACGCCGATTTTGCATTCTCGCGAACAATATGTCCCGAGTTGCATAAAAGTTCCTCGAAAATGTTTAATGTGTCCCCTGTGCTACCAAAAAGTCCTCATTTTTTGTGTTATTTACTTCTTTGGTTGTAGCTTTGTCTTCCTGGAGCATGGGCCACTCCCAGTTCCTTTCTGTCCTCTATGTAATGATTTCTTGTTTATGGTTGGGGTGAGCAATTTGGGGGGTGGTGTCTGGTGTGTTCATTTTGTGAAGCAAAGCATTGTCCCTTTGGCATAGGCATTTATTGTCTGTCCTCTCTTTCTTTTCATGTAGTGGTGAGGGCCATTTTGTGTGTACTTCCTTTGTGATGATTCTGCTATGTTGTTGTTGGTGGGCAGGCTATGTGGTGGCGGCCATTTTGTGTATGCTTCCTTTGTGACTGATTTTGCCATGTGGTGGAGGCCATTTTGGGTGCATCCCCTTTCCATGTTGTCTTTGGGTGTCCCTGTCCTCCTGGCCCTATGGAGGCGGCCATTTTCTGTGTCCTTCCCTGGTCCTCTTCTTTTGCCATAGCCATCCAAGGCTTTTGTAGGTACTACCACTCAAAGCCATAGGTGCATTCAAGTTAATCAACTATTTTTGGGGTGTAACTTTAATTACACCGTGTATGGCTTTGGATTGCTTCACATTTTTTTGTAATGGTGGTACTTTTAGTTTTTTGGTTGCTTGTGTGTAGCTATTATGGCACTCCCTGCCATTAGGTAACCCTAGGAATACAGCTCGGGTAGTTTTGGTAACGTCGCGCCGTGTGGGAACGCGACCTTACCTTTTTTGTCTTTTTCGCGCGCTCAATGTACTGGCTCGGGAACGCGATAACGACTTTTTACTCGATTCGCGTTGCCGAACACGCCGATTTTGCATTCTCGCGAACAATATGTCCCGAGTTGCATAAAAGTTCCTCGAAAATGTTTAATGTGTCCCCTGTGCTACCAAAAAGTCCTCATTTTTTGTGTTATTTACTTCTTTGGTTGTAGCTTTGTCTTCCTGGAGCATGGGCCACTCCCAGTTCCTATCTGTCCTCTATGTAATGATTTCTTGTTTATGGTTGGGGTGAGCAATTTGGGGGGTGGTGTCTGGTGTGTTCATTTTGTGAAGCAAAGCATTGTCCCTTTGGCATAGGCATTTATTGTCTGTCCTCTCTTTCTTTTCATGTAGTGGTGAGGGCCATTTTGTGTGTACTTCCTTTGTGATGATTCTGCTATGTTGTTGTTGGTGGGCAGGCTATGTGGTGGCGGCCATTTTGTGTATGCTTCCTTTGTGACTGATTTTGCCATGTGGTGGAGGCCATTTTGGGTGCATCCCCTTTCCATGTTGTCTTTGGGTGTCCCTATCCTCCTGGCCCTATGGAGGCGGCCATTTTCTGTGTCCTTCCCTGGTCCTCTTCTTTTGCCATAGCCATCCAAGGCTTTTGTAGGTACTACCACTCAAAGCCATAGGTGCATTCAAGTTAATCAACTATTTTTGGGGTGTAACTTTAATTACACCGTGTATGGCTTTGGATTGCTTCACATTTTTTTGTAATGGTGGTACTTTTAGTTTTTTGGTTGCTTGTGTGTAGCTATTATGGCACTCCCTGCCATTAGGTAACCCTAGGAATACAGCTCGGGTAGTTTTGGTAACGTCGCGCCGTGTGGGAACGCGACCTTACCTTTTTTGTCTTTTTCGCGCGCTCAATGTACTGGCTCGGGAACGCGATAACGACTTTTTACTCGATTCGCGTTGCCGAACACGCCGATTTTGCATTCTCGCGAACAATATGTCCCGAGTTGCATAAAAGTTCCTCGAAAATGTTTAATGTGTCCCCTGTGCTACCAAAAAGTCCTCATTTTTTGTGTTATTTACTTCTTTGGTTGTAGCTTTGTCTTCCTGGAGCATGGGCCACTCCCAGTTCCTTTCTGTCCTCTATGTAATGATTTCTTGTTTATGGTTGGGGTGAGCAATTTGGGGGGTGGTGTCTGGTGTGTTCATTTTGTGAAGCAAAGCATTGTCCCTTTGGCATAGGCATTTATTGTCTGTCCTCTCTTTCTTTTCATGTAGTGGTGAGGGCCATTTTGTGTGTACTTCCTTTGTGATGATTCTGCTATGTTGTTGTTGGTGGGCAGGCTATGTGGTGGCGGCCATTTTGTGTATGCTTCCTTTGTGACTGATTTTGCCATGTGGTGGAGGCCATTTTGGGTGCATCCCCTTTCCATGTTGTCTTTGGGTGTCCCTGTCCTCCTGGCCCTATGGAGGCGGCCATTTTCTGTGTCCTTCCCTGGTCCTCTTCTTTTGCCATAGCCATCCAAGGCTTTTGTAGGTACTACCACTCAAAGCCATAGGTGCATTCAAGTTAATCAACTATTTTTGGGGTGTAACTTTAATTACACCGTGTATGGCTTTGGATTGCTTCACATTTTTTTGTAATGGTGGTACTTTTAGTTTTTTGGTTGCTTGTGTGTAGCTATTATGGCACTCCCTGCCATTAGGTAACCCTAGGAATACAGCTCGGGTAGTTTTGGTAACGTCGCGCCGTGTGGGAACGCGACCTTACCTTTTTTGTCTTTTTCGCGCGCTCAATGTACTGGCTCGGGAACGCGATAACGACTTTTTACTCGATTCGCGTTGCCGAACACGCCGATTTTGCATTCTCGCGAACAATATGTCCCGAGTTGCATAAAAGTTCCTCGAAAATGTTTAATGTGTCCCCTGTGCTACCAAAAAGTCCTCATTTTTTGTGTTATTTACTTCTTTGGTTGTAGCTTTGTCTTCCTGGACAGGCCATGTGGTGGCGGCCATTTTGTAGGTACTTCCTTTGTGCATTTATCATTGGCCTCCCTGCTTTTGGTCTGATCTGATAGTAGGACAGACTCCCAGAGGTGGTAGTTAGTTACTAGTGAACGGGGCTGCTTTATGTAGCTGTTTCTATTTGGTCTATTTAATTACCATCATTACGGCATGTGTGTATGCCATTGCATTTCCAAGTTGGTTGTCTGGGCAGGGGGGTAGGTAACTTTTTTTGTGTGTGGAATAATTTTATGACTTGTATGTGTTTTTGCCGTGAAGTTTTACAAACTCTTAGCCATGGTGTATTTTGATTTTCCTTGCATTAACCTGTCATGACTCATGTGTACCAGGCAACCTCCTTTTTCTGTCCATGTTGGTATATGATAGGCCTGCTTGACTTTATTATTGGTTATTTCTAGCTGGGAGCTGTGGTGCTCGTACTATTAGTCTTCTTTTTTGTGTTTTATACATTGCCCTGTGTGTCTTTCAATTGTTCATGTGTTGTTGGCTTACTGCTTGTTTGACTGACGTTTTCTGTCTTCTTTGCTTGTAGGTGCACAGAAAAAGACTGAGGAGGTGCTGGCTGTTTTCATCCATCGCCCGTTCAACTGCCAGACGGACGTCCTTCAATTGTACGCCACGTGTGGGGTGTGACTCATCTGACCACACATCTCTGCAATTTGTGCTACTGAGTGCTGCTGTGTGCTGCTGACATCAGAAGAAGATGGGTCCTAAGAGAGCAGTTACCAGGTCCTCCACCACCAAGAAAGTTGCTGAGAAGAAGGTACAGAAAAAGGAAGTGTCACTTAAGGCTGGTATGGACCCCCAAACCTTTTTTGGGCCCCCAAAACGTACGCCTGCAGCAGCGGTGTCCATGGTGCAAGCTGGAGCCAGCACATCGGCATTAGCGGGGGCAAGCCACCAACCCAGGGCCAAGCACATGAGGGTCGAAGAGGTAGCCGACCTAGTGTTACAAAGCAGTGATACTGAGCCTGAACTTAACTTATCGCTGTCTCAAAGTAGCACACAATCTATGCAAGCTGAAAGTGCTGACCAACCGCCGCCAGCAGTAGATGTTCAACAACCACAACCACCGCCCGCAATAGTTGTTCAACAACAACAACCAAATCCCACAGTAGTAGTTGTTGAAGAACCACAGCACGCTATAGTACTTCCTCAAGAACAACAACCACCGTCTCCACACGCAATAGTGGAAGTTGTTCCTCCCGATGTCGGGGCAGTTCAGGAAGTAGAGCCTCATTCCGAGCAAGAAGAAGAGGAAGCCACTTCTGGAGGTGATCTACTGTCTTTAAATTTACGAAAGGAAAGGAGGGTTGGTGGCAGTGCATCGAGTTCTTCGCATAGCATCCCTTCAGATGACCTTGATGAGGATTATCATCCACGACGAAGAACTGAGCATTCAAAGGAGAGGCATCAAAAGACCAGGCTGGGAAAAAGGAAGGATCCGTCAAGGCTTGAACTTCCGGAGTTCGATGTAGGTGAACAGGATGCTGATGGTGATAAAGACGGGTCTGACACTGACAATGTCATCATCACAAGCGTTATTCCTGGTGCAGAGGATGTAGAGACCAGCATTTTCACCCTATCTAGAAGGGCTGCGATTAGTGATGAGCAGGTAGCACGTGTAACTCCTACACACTCAGCGCCCAAAGTAACACCAGCTCCCATTTTTGCATCAGCGAAGGCCCGGCAGCGTGCGACATCCAGCGCAAGCGCCACCTCAAAAGAAGGAGGTAGTGGCAGTACTAGTACTGAACTGTCACATAGGGAAATGCAACCAAAAGGCTCCAGTTCATCCGGGATTGGAAGTGGGTCCTCCTCTTCCTATGGCAGGAGACAAAAGTTTAGCTCCCCAGTCTGGGATTTTTTTACGGTTCACCCACATCAGGAGAACATTGCTATATGCTCCATTTGTCACACCAATGTTAGTCGTGGTAAGATTGGTACAAACTATGGTACTGGAGGCCCAACGACCCATATGAAAAAAACACACACAATTGTATGGGAGAACCACCTTGCAAGCTTACAAAAAGATGTAAGCACTGGTGTTGGTGGGGAGGATACAGTACTACAAGGTCCACTCATGGAAGAAGAGGGAGACGATGACCTATCTGGGAGTGGTACACCAATGAGCCCTGTCGCCAGCACTGGAGTGGTGCAGTCCAAATCCTCAGCATCAGCAACTTCTCAGTGGCACCAGAGTCAGCCGGAGACACCAAGGGCAAGGAGTGAAAAGTCTGCGTTGAAAGGTGGTCCGTCTAGCAGAACAGACAGAATTACCAAGCAGCTTACCATTACTGGCATGTTTAGGCAGGAGGGAAAGTACGAGCGGAACCACCCAACAGCACGTTTGTACAATGCGAAACTTGCAAAAATGTTGGCACTGGACCTTCTCCCATTTTCATTTGTTGAGGCAGTGGGATTTCGGCAATTAGTGGCAACACTCGCCCCAAAATGGGACGTTCCCAGTCGCTACTATTTTGCAAGAGTTGCTATTCCAGCACTACACCACGACGTGCTGGGATTGATTGGGAAAGCCTTACAACAGAGTGTTGTCCATTGTATCCACCTGACAACCGACATGTGGAGCAGTCGCGAAGCCACAGCAGATTACATGTGCATCACCGCACACTGGATCTCTTTTGCAGGTGTGAAAGACAAGTTAACATCAGGCCTTCTTGATGTTGCTGGGATTTTCAATGACACTCGCAAACATGCAACTGTAGCCATGTTTGGTATGGAGAAAACTCATACTGCTGACAACATTTTGTCTGACTTTAACAGCAAGGTCTTTGAATGGCTGAAACCAAGAGGCCTTAAGATTGGTTTTGTTGCCACCGACAATGGCAGTAATGTAGTGAGGGCAATGAAAGATGGACAGTATTTCAGGGTACCCTGTTTGGCACACTGCATTAACTTAGTCGTGCAAGACTTTCTGAAACATGAACAACAAGTCAGCAACATACTGACCATCTGCAGAAGAATATGCACGCATTTTAACCATTCTTTCAAAGCGCGGAAACTGCTACGCGTCATTCAGCGGGAGCATAATTTGCCAGTCAAAGCACTGATCCAGGAGGTCCCAACACGTTGGAACTCGACTTATTTCATGCTTGAGCGTCTCTTTGAGCAGTACATACCACTGAATGCTTATGTAATGTCAAGAAGATTAGTGGATCCTACTGTTAATCTTAAAAGCCTGACCGTTGAGATGTGGCAGTGGGACATCATTAAATGCTTGACAGAGATGCTACAACCTTTTGAGGTGTTCACACGTGCAGTTAGCAGGGAGGACTGTACTATGGGCCAAGCCATCCCATTGTTGTACATGCTCGAGCAACAGCTGAAGGAGGTCTGTGAAGCATACGAAGGTGACGAAGAAAAAGTTGATGCATGTACCTTGGCCAAGGCCTTACGCAACCGCTTATCTGTAAATGCAAGGCTTAAAATGATTGTGTCAGATCCAAATTACATAACTGCAACAATCTTGGATCCACGGTACAAATTGTTTGTCAGCAGTAGCGCAGTCATTCCTTTTTCAGATGGGGATGTTGCCAATTACAAAAGTTCCATAGCTGTGGAAGCTAATGATTTCGAAAC
This sequence comes from Lissotriton vulgaris, assembly GCF_964263255.1. Lineage (NCBI taxonomy): Eukaryota > Metazoa > Chordata > Amphibia > Caudata > Salamandridae > Lissotriton > Lissotriton vulgaris. Next base: position 862,627,581 of record NC_141691.1, on the reverse strand, counting down.
TGAACGGCTGTTACTTAAAGGCCTGACAGTGCCAGCCCAGGACAGTCAAAGTACTCCAGGCCATCCTCCTGAGGCAACTCTGGCAAGTTCATCACAGCATGAGAGCGGTGCGTCCGCTTCCCAGCAGGCACCAACAGTACCAAAAGCAGCACCTGCACGATCTGATTCAGCAGACACAACCAAAAGCATAACTGCTTTTTTTCTACAGAAGGGAATGGGTAAGTCCGTTGCTGTTGCAAAGGGGAAAGAGGAGCAGCAAAGCCGAGCACCATTGAACACTGAGCGGATGGTTCAGGCCTATCTGGATGACACAACAGAGGTGTTCATGGAGCAAAGCCCATTGGTCTATTGGTATGAAAGAAGGAGACAGTGGCCAGTGCTGAGCAGGCTGGCGATAAAGTATTTGGCTTGTCCTGTAGCCAGTGTCGCCTCTGAGCGGGTTTTCAGTGCTGCTGGTGCCATTGTGACATCGAAAAGGACCAGTCTCTCCCCCAAAAGCGTCGAGAGGCTGACAATGATAAAAATGAATCAACACTTCATACCACCAGACTATACTGTACGTGAATCAGAGCAGGATGAAGAAAGCGAGCCCGAAGAATTTATCACTGCTGGGTTACATGACCTACTGCTGTCCGGACCCGCAGAGTTTGAGGACGAGCACCTCTTCCCTGACCAATAGGCTGTTAAATTGTGACTTTTTCCCTTCTTTTATTTGTGTTATTTATTTTCTTATTAAAAATGACTTTCTGGTGCATAACTGCTAATCTTAAAATAAAAAGCTCAACCAAATCCATCCCCACCACTCATTCTTTTAATGTACCTACTGGAGTTGCACACCTGTGCATTTTATTTTCGCTGTATCTTTTTTAGTTACCTCCTGGAGTTGCACGCCTGTGCATTTATGTTCCATGTTGACTGCACTCCTCAGAGTCTTGCTGCATCTTCTTGACTCCCACTCAAGTCAATACAATTCCATCTTGGCAGCCATACATTTGATGTTGTAGATGGAGTATAGTACAATAACAATAATGCAGCCTCTAACAGTCCCTCCATAATAAGTGAACCGTACATGACTACAGCCATCCTCTATTTCATTTGAAATCTGCAACTCATAATAACTGCCTTGCTGAGTCTTACTGTTAAGGCTACCACCTCTGTCTGCAGGCATTCAGAGACGACTCTTCTGTGTCAAAAGAAACTTGAGCAGGCATCCACAACTGAAGTCAACTTGTTGTGATGATGACTCGCATTACAAAGGCTCGGCAGCATCTGTGATCAATCTTCTGACAGTGAAAGAGAAGAAGAGCAAAACAGGTATAAAAATGAATGCCATGCATTGCATGGGATGTATTTTTTGGCTGACTCTGAGCTAATGTGCATGGAGTTGAAGTATATTAGTAACTTCAGTTCAGACTCACGTGATAGCCAATTCTTCCATGTTATTTACTAATAATAGAAATTATTTACGCACTTGTGTTCCTACTACTACAGATGCAGTCAGGACTTAATTTATCTTTGCTGTCCGGCGGTTGGATCTGAGCTGATTGATGCACGATGTTTCTTGGAGTGGAATACAAGGTAATAAATAAAATACAAATAAGAGTCACAGCACAGTAGACCCAGGCTACTACATGTTTGTGCACAGTGCTGTGGTAGAGTACAATAGTGGTATGATTGATGACTGAGAATGACGCATTGATTTTGTTGATTAATTTTGTAAATGCTAGGTTGCTTTTTCAATTTCATTCACCTTTCTGTGGGTCTGAAATTTTTAGGGAAATGCAGTTTGTATAACTGCCAAACCTGTGTCGTCGTGGGCCTGTTGTTGTGTGCTTGCTCCTGTCTTTTTTTGTACTTCTACATTAAAAATGATATGCAACTAGTAGACTTATACAAATTGTATCCAAGCCGCCTCAGTCTGAAAGTCCTCTCATACGACTACTCCTCTTGTTTTGTATTGTTCTTTTATCTTCACTGTATTACAATTTGTTTAGGTCATTCACATTCTTTTGTATTTGCCTTTTCTTTTTCAGGCTGGACATCTTTCACGGTTCACCCACTGCTTTATAGTATGAGCATCAACTCTCATCCTTACCACAGATCCTCATCATCAAGCAATTGGATTGCGGGAAACCAAGAATCATATTCAGCATGTCCTTTTCTTACGTCCATTGCTTACAATCATTAGCTAGCTGATCAACATCATAAATCATCGTCTTCATTGTTTTGCTTTTGTTGTCTCCAATCTCCATGCGTACTGTTTTTCTTTCTCAAACCTTTCCCAAAACCCCCGTACCCATCCATTAAACAATCCCTAACCCTCTTCCCCCGGGCTGCGTGGTTACATTGAGGTGTGATGTTTCTTACATTAAATATACACCAACAATTTGATCACGCGCTTGCTGGGGCAGATGTGGTCAAAGCAACAATAGTGAAATGTCAACAAGGCATGGCCAGGATCTTCTGCGGCTTCCCAACTCAAGCTCTGTGTATAACGCCAAATAATTTACCATTTAACATCAAACAACGAATGCATCTAATGAATTGGCGTAATTTATTTTTTGGGTTTAAAGTGTAAAGCATTTATGATTTAGAAGAGTTTGACGTTGCCGTGAGTACTACAAGTAACGTTGAACTTCTTATCTTCTCTTGCACTTTGTTTCCAGTCCCCAAAACCATTGTTTTGTTTCAGTTTAGCAGTTGCAATATTGGGTCACCCATGCAATGTACTGTACTTACTTATACTACCCCCACATTGTCTGTCACGCGAATGACTGTCTCTTTCTTTTTGTCGCTACTGGCAGGGTCTGTCTACTATCACAGAAGTTCTGATTCTGAACCACAGATTCTTCGCCATTGTCTTGGAAATCAAATGCAGCCCTTGCAGTGCCACACTTCATGATAAATCATCATCATCTCATCAGCAATCACAGGTAAGATAAGTTTGCAGTGAGGTATAACGCAAGACAGACTGGTCGTTCTTCTAATACTACCAATATAACTCGGTGAGGGTTTACTGCATCTATCTGTTTGCATGTTAAAGATGTGGGCAATATATTTTATTATTAAAAAGCACTGTCCGCCGACCTGCATGGCCAAATTAAACCTTGCGAGGTTGCACAACGTACATTATTTGGTGAAACACTCCCCCCTCCAACCCCACAAGAAACGCAAATGAACTTCAAATGTTTTCTTTTTACAATAACTTTGTCTCGTTTATTTTAACATAATGTAATATATATATAAAACTAAAGATGATACAAAAATATATATAAATCCTACACCAAGCTGTCCCCCTACCCGCCTCCCCTAACCCCAACCAAATTCCCACGCTCAATGTCATGTAAAAAAATAGTAAAAACCCAACACCCAATTCCCACCCACCAACAAAAGGATTGAAAAAGGGGCAAACAGGGTCCATCTCATAGCCGGCGGGCTTTTAAGTGTTGATCCACCAGGATCTTGACACGCTCCTCTATCTGTTTTTTAGTCTGACTGCTTTGAGCCTCCAGCCTGGCTACCCGGAGGAGAATTTTGCGCTGGAACTGGCGGCACCTACATTGGCAGCCATGTTGTTGTGGGGGGGTGGACGATGCAGGGAAAATCTGGCGGCGGGCGGCTGCCTGAGCACGCCGACGTACTCCTGCAGGCTTGGGGGCCGGGGCATTGGAAGAGGCAGCAGCTGCTGCCGCCGCCTCCTCCTCCTCCTCCTCGGCCTGAGCCACCAGCCGGCGGTAGGCCTCAACGATGGCCTGCAGTTTCCGCTGACGGGCCCGGACTGCCAGCTCCTTCCTGGTTGGTTTAGAAGGAGTAACTATAAAGAAAGAGACAGAATTGTTGTAATCAAAAATCCCAGCAAATAAAGAACGCAAAATGGATCCAACACATAGTGGGCGGCACAGTACAGTAGCAATAGCAAGCAAGTTGAGTACCTAAAATGTTGTTTTATCTATCTTGAACATTCTATTCTACGCCTTATATACTTCATTTGTCTGCCTTTTTGGCACGGCATTATGCCTGCCCTAGTAACATAGTATGGGTGTACTTGAACGGTCACATACGAACACCTGTCTTTTTCATATCTCGTTCTTTTATATCATATACTCTGTGCTTCCGGGAAAAGTGACAGTCTCAAACTAACATTAAATTAACAGTGGCCAGCTAGTACTAATAAATGTCTACTCTAGAGACTATCATTCTTTATATCGCCAACAAACGTTAGGTGGTTTGTGTTTCGCCAGCAACGACCCAGAATGCATCCAGTGGTCCCCTCCTTCCCTTGCCTTTGTGTTTAACCAAAACACCGCTGCCAACACTAGTATCCACTATCCACTAACCACCAATATTGGATGTGTCTCCCACCCACGCAGGCAGCTGTGTTTTCCACTTTCTATGCTTCCACAACAACCCACGCATCCAACTGCTCTCAAACACCTGCATTGCTGATTCCAAAGTATCCTTCTATATTATATGATTAGAGCTTTTTCCTTGCAACTTTCATCATACTTTAGTTAAAATCAATCTCATGTTAATCCATCGCGGTCATGTAATGTTGTGGATAAGACTTTTTTAGTCTGCCACCAACCTTTCACAGCTGAGTTGTAGTCACATAGAAGAGGCATGTATAACTAATTTTATCAATTCTGGCCGGTGGTAATGCTTTTGCTAAGCTTGGTAATGAGAACAGTGGCGCGCGTCATATATTGTCCAGTAGAACTTCAAGTTCACTATAAATATCAGAGTACAGTGAGGAAGTTTTCCCCACCCACCAAGTAATGCGGATCACTATTGAATGTAACTTACCATCGCCCACCGTTGTTGTCTCCTCCCCCGCTGCTGCCGGTGCTGCTGTAGGTGCCTCTGGTGGTCCTCCATTCCCCTCCGGGATCGCCTCTGCTGACGGCGTTGCAGCGCCGCTGCCCCCGTCGGCACTGGTGGATGGTACCGGTTCTGCAAAAATAAAAATAAGTAATTAAGTACACCTTTTTAGATGGATGCACAGCCCCCATTGTACTTGTTCACCAAGAACGGAGTTCTGCAAAACAGTTAAGTACAACGTAATCACTAGTAGTCCACATTGCCTAGTACAGCAGAGTAAGTAACACACTACACATATCAGCATTTATTTGGTATGGTATGGTACCCAAGCTCATCTCATCTATTCTATACTGGTACTCTAGTCCTTGGAAAGTTAGACTGAACCATGTAACCTAACCAGTTTACTTTGTACATCAATGACATGTCTACAGTTTTGCGCATGCTACCTCACAGCTTGTTGCGCAGTACGAGGAGACGCCTTTGAGGCCACATGATAGTTCAAAGCATACACCTGAAGAGTTTGGAAAATAGAGGCCCGTATTTACTTTTTGAATGTGGATTGTGGAGTCCAGTTTCCTTACAGCCTCAGGTTACACCTTCTTTTTTGCATGACAGCTAAAAAGTTGAATAAATGTATGTAATGTTTTCATACTGTCTAACGTGCACCACTTTTGTCATTATCTTTCGGCAGATGAGAAGATTTACTTCTACGAAGCAAAGATTTGCAGAGCTTACCAACAAGAGGCATATGCAACCAGTATACGTTCAATGGTGAGGGGTCTCGGACATTTCCCACATTTCCCTATCGTGCACTGGTAGCTGTACAAATGTAGGATACTTTTTATTGAGCCTTTTTTAACTCTGGATTTCTTCTGGTGGCCCTGCCCTTGACGTATTTGACAGAACAACTTAAAAACATTGATGTTACTTACTTAGTTACTTCTAACAAAATAAAGGTTTTGAAGTACCACATTGACTCGGGAGTATATTTTCAGTGTCTGTTGTCTTGTAGACTTACACGAGAGAGTGAGAAAAAGGGGGTTACTTAGGGTATGGATTGTGTAATAAAAAAAGCATTTGGCATCTTCATATTGGGGTTCAGGAAAGGGGTAATTGAATAATTGACCAATGACTGAGCCCATATAGGTTGTCGTTCATTGAATTGTGGGTTCCTCTGAGTTCTGTGACTGAGGTGTAAGACTGTAAGTAAGTAAGGTCCAACCTGCCTATCAACAACAACAACATCCAATTTTGGGGTGCATACATAGTTATGTATGTCACTGCATAGAAGAATACCCGCAAGAGTAGTAGTGGTATTCTTCTTACTAACGCTTACAAAATAGTAGACCATTATCTGCATGCATACTTGGTTGGTGTCAATTGCCAAAGAAGAGACATTATAGAGGAAAAAGCATAAGACAGGAGTGGACCCTGTGCCTTCCGCTATTCGATCACAGATTTTTTGAAAAGATTGATACCTTAACTAAACAGTTAGGTGAAATGTCATTAATCGGTTGGAAAAAAAGCTCCGTTAGAAAGTTAGGGAAATATCATTGTTCCAAAAGAAAACACTGTTGGACTTACTAGGGACAGCAGCAGGATCCTCAGTAGAGGAGCTCTGTGCCTGTGGTTCACAATCACGTTCACCCGCCGACTCGGTCCCAGCCTTCTGCTTGCCCCTGGGTTCTGTGGTTCATGTAAGAAATAATAAAGAAAGAGAAAACATTGAGTGCTGTGAAACATAGACAGCAAGCATTTCAAAAACCACTGCTACAACATTAAAAGAAACAAACATTGGTCTACCAAATGACTACTGCCTTGCATGATTCACTGACTAGTGTACTTGGTGAAAACAAATCAAATGTTCCATAAACATTCTGATTGCAGATTACTAAGTAACACAGAGGCAGTAAGACCTGAACAACACCACAGATTCAAGAATGTAAGTAGCCATTTCTTTTTCATTTTTTGCCAGCAAAATACATAGATCGCAAGGAGGAGACAAGCTTAACTTTGTGCATACTAACTAACACGAAATTGTACGTTCATGGCATCATATTTTGTTTTGCTACTGACTGAATGCTACTGCTGCCCTACCCACTCA